>NC_081258.1:19280202-20480202 GCF_030490865.1 Poecile atricapillus
TCGATCGCTGCTGTGCTTTTTGGCATCGGGAACCACCTCCAGTCCCCGGCAACTCCCGATGCCAAAAGTCCGGCTGGACCAAGCCAGGCCGGGGTCTCCACCAAACCAGGAGGACGAGGGAATTCCACAGGGTTCAGCCTTATTTCCAGCCTTATGAAACTCCTTTTTTTTGGCTGTTGCTGGGTTTTTTGGTTTTTTGGGTTTTTTTTTCCCCCAAGTATAAACCAAACCCTTTCGAAATCCCATCAATGTGCCGGTGCTGGAGGAAGGGGGAATTTTAGCATCGGGCAGGCGAGGGTCATCAGCCCCGTTTTGGGATGTCCCACAAAATCCGTTTGCACGGAAAGGTGGGAGAAATGAAAACGGAATATCCCATATAAAGGAGGAACAGGTTATTTTCTTCCGCGGGTGCCAAAAGCCGCAGGGACCATCCATTATCGGATAAATAATGGGCAAGGTGGGGAGTGGATCGCTCCTAAATATCGTGGGGAGATGCGGGAAACAACCACGGCGGGTTTGGGGGAAGGATCCGGCCTCCCTTTTCCAGGGGACAGCAGCCTGGGGGTGAGGACAGCGCGATCTCTGAGAGGAAAACCCCGAGGGGAGGCTGGGGGGACCCACGCGAGCCCCGGGGTGCAGATCCAGGTGGGCTCCTTGGAGGGAGAAAGGATTTTATCCAACCCGGGACCACCGAGCATCACCCGGCCCGGGGGGAGAGGGGGTTCCAGGAGCCGGGCACTGCCCTGGGCAGGGCTCGGGGTCCCCAGCAGGGACCTTGTGCTTTGTCACCTGTGCCAAGCGGGCAGAACCACCCGGGCAGGGCACGGCGGTGCCGCGGGGACAGCGAACAGAGAGGGATGCTGAGGACAGGGATGTCCCCGGAGCTACCACCCTGCCCGGGGGAGCAAAACCGCCGTGCGAGAGGCTCCCTGGTGCTACAGAACCCTCCTGTCCCTGCTCACGGTGCCCAGGGACAGAGCACTTGCAAGAGCAGCTTTTACTGCAGGGAAACTCGGAGTATTCCGGTGGAGAAAGGAAAACCTCACGGGAGCGGGGCTGGGCGGCACAACGGCCTGGTAGCCTGCATCTTTTAAACCTTATTTCTCCAGTAAATATCGTACAGAATCTCCGTGTTCCCCCTTTCCCAACACAAAGCGGGGGCTCACAAACGCCGTCAGAAATTCCCGCTGTGAACAACCGCTCTCTCGCCCATTCTCTCTTTCCAAAGACCTGCGGGTGGTTTTCCTTGGAAGCCTTCCCGACAAAAAGCTGTTTTCTACCGCTAGAATTCGCAAATAATGATGTGCATCAGCGCCTTTGGGTGGTGCAGGTTCGTGGACCCCTCTACTTTGCAGCTTCCAGAGCAGAGTTAAAATACACCAAAATTTGGCTTATCGCCTTTCCCACCTCCTGATAACAGAGCAGCTCCTTGAAAATCGATCCCTTTTGCACAGCCAGCCCCCAAGTAAATATTAAAAGAGACCTGGAGGGGCTTTAGAAAAATCTTCTGCAGGGAATGAAAAGCTCGGCTGGAGTTCCCGGGAAAGGTGCGCTGTGGATACGCGAAATGCCCGAGCCAAGGTGGGGAAACTTTCCCCAGCAAGGATTGTGGTGCCCGAGGTTAAACGATTTCTGCAGCAAAAGGGATTGATTTTTATTTGGGGAGAATCATCCTGGGAACGGGAAGGGAACGGGTGCGTTGATATGTTCATCTTCCCACTGTGAATATTTTGGGGCTTTTGGGGTAGATGTGTGTGTGGGGAAGGCAGAGAGGAATTGGGAAGAATTCTGTAAAAACACCCCAAAACGCCAAAAAAACCGAAAGAACGATCCACTGAAAACAACGACAAAACACCCCTACCTAAAATAAAGAGAAACCGCACCAAACCTGGCCCAGATCTCACTAAAAATTCGAATAATGAACCCAGAAATGGTTTTGCTTTTCCCATTCTCAGAACCTCTCGGAAAATTGCAAAACTCCCAGCGCGTTTTGCGCAGCACCCTCAGCTCCTCTCTCTTAATTTCCCTCAAATTCAATTGTTAAAATGCACCAACTAATTTTGCAGTATCCCCCTCTAAAATCGGGGAGTGAAGGAATTTCTTCAGATCCCTTTTTCCCGCAGATTTTGCGGGATACCTGCGGGCAGAGGTGCTGCCCGGGGGCTGAGGTTGCGGCATAAGAATTTCCCTTCCAGGATTATTCGTTTCTCCTTTGGAAAGGATCGAATTTGAGCTCTTCGCTCAAAGCACCGCGGGCTGAAGGAGTTTTTCCCCATCCGGACACGCGGGGTGTCCCCCGTGTCCCCTCTCCCCACGCGTGGGGACATCCAGGAGTGAGCTGAGCCCTAAAAGCCATCGGAATGTCCCGAGTGGGAGCGGGTCCGGTGTCAGAACCCTCCCGGCTGGGCTGGAGCGGCGGCGAGAGAGGCGAACACAGGCGGGCTGGGGAAAGCCGAGCTGGCACAGCAGGAAAGGGATTTCTCATCGGGAAGAGGGGATGGAGCTGAGCTGGAGCACAGCCCTGGTTCTGGTTTGTCCCGCAGCCCCAGGAAAGGAAAACAGAAATGTTTCCGAATTCTGCAGTGAATAAATGGGTGTGGAGAGATTGTGCTGGACGGGAGAGAGAACAGAGAATAAAAAAGTGGGAACAGACGGAATGGGCAGAAGGAAGGAAAGAAAGAAAGGAGAAAGAGCGAGAGAAAGACAAAGAAAGAGAAAAAAGACAAAGAGAGAGAAAGAGAAAGGAAGGGAGAGAGAGAGAGAGAGAGAGAGAGAGAAAGAGAGAAAGAGAGAGAGAAGAGAGAAAGAGAAGAGAGAGAAAGAGAGAAAGAGGAGAAAGGAGAGGAAGAGAGGAGAAGAGAGAGAGAGAGAGAGAAGAGAGAAGAGAGAAAGAGAGAAAGAGAGAAAGAGAGAAAGAGAGAAAGAGAGAAGAAAGAGAGAAAGAGAGAAAGAGAGAAAGAGAGAAAGAGAGAAGAGAGAGAAAGAGAGAAAGAGAGAAAGAGAGAAAGAGAGAAAGAGAGAAAGAAAGAAAGAAAGAAAGAAAGAAAGAAAGAAAGAAAGAAAGAAGAAAGAAAGAAGAAAGAAAGAAAGAGAAAGAAAGAAAGAAAGAAAGAAAGAAAGAATATTTAAAGAGAACGATTAAAAGAACAAGAGAAAAGACAAAAAGAAAGAAGTGCGAAAAAGACAGAAAAGGGGCAGAATGAGAGAGAAAACGCAAAAGCAAAAACCCCAAAGAAAGCAACGCAAGCACGGAAAGGGGAATTATTTTCCCGCAAAACCAAGAATAGGACACAATTTAATTTTTTCCTTGGAAAACGGGGGTGAGAGGGAGGGAAGAACAGCCCGGGCGCTGCGCCGCTCTCCGGGGCCCCGCGGAGAGGAGCACGAAGGACGAACACACCGGGAGCGGCTCCTCCTGTCCCTGCTCCTTCCCCGGGACAGAGACACGAGCGGGAGCAGAGATTCGGCAGCGATTTCCCCGTGGGTTTTCCACGTTAAACCCGGCTTAACCCCCGCGGGGAGAGCGGCGCGCCCGGCCCCGCGCTCGCTCCGTAGGTGGCCGTGTATATTTGGGTTGGAGCCGTGTTTATGTTAATGGAAAAAGGCTGAGATTACAAACAGACCACTGAATGCCCGCGGTGTTGCTGCCGGATTGGTGGAAGATGTGTACTTTCAACCGTAATCGCTTTTGGGGAAGCAAATCTGATTAAAAAAAAAATGATGTGAAATTATTATTTTTAGCGGGAAGGAATTAAGGATCTCTGGGGCTGCCCTTGCCCTGTGGTTTTCCAGTGGGGAAGGAGGGGATGGAGAAGGGTTGCAGGGAAAAATCTCCAAAATTCAGCCATAAATCCAACAAAACGAGCCCTGGAGGAGGGCAGGGAAAAGGGGGAGTTCATCTCACTCTCCCTGAATCCACCTCGACCCCGCAGAAAGGCTCCCAGTGGGAAATGGAATTATGTCCCCCAAAACCTCGGCTGCTGGGGACATTGTGCTCAGGGGTTTGTCCTTGCCCGGGTGGAGACTGAAAGAACACGAAATTTACTCCAAAAATCCCGTTAATTCACTCATTTAGGATGCGATATATATGTTCGCATATATAAAATAACTCCAGTCCTTTTAAATGCAACTAAGAATAAAAAAAATCATTAATTTACATTAAAAAATTAAAATATAAGGAGTTCTAAAATTAATTTTTAGAGTGTGTCGGAGCAGCAACCATCATCCTGTAACTTTGTTTTCAGAGTCTGGGTTTGAGGTCAGTCTTTTTCTTGTTTTCTTCATAAAACCTCACTCCAAAATTATTCTTGCACCCCCCCTCCCTCCCCATCTGCATTTGAAAGTTTGAACAGCTGACAGTTAAAAAATCCGATTTTTACAGATATTTTTCCCCGCACTCGATAAATCCCCAGCACGGAGGGATCCACTTTAGGTCCCAGGGAGAGGATTTTTTTTCCCTCCAGGAGCTCTGGGAGCGAACGTGCGCTCAGCCTTTGGCATCTCCCTCGCTTTCAACACTTTCCTTTTGTGGGCAAAAGCTCTCGGCGGAGGAGCCCGTGCGGCAGAACCCGGCGGACCTGGAGGATTTGGATATTCAGATATTTTACTACTGTTAGGATCCCTCATTGACTGAAGAACAAAGAAAATCCCTGGAAAGGGATGCGGACAGAATTCGGGGCAGATTTTAGCAGGGAAGGTGCTCCAAAAAACAAGGGGGGGAAAGGGAAAATGAAAAAAGCCCGACACGGATTTTTCCCCGTGCTACGGCTGTGCTGCACTAGAGATGCAGGGGAGAATTCCCTCTGGGTTTTGAAGGCAGAGGAGTGCTCCGAAAACAGCATTTTCTGCCTTAAAATATCTTTAGGGTGTCCAACCATCTCCCCGAGACAGCGAAGACTCAAAGTGTGAAGCTCAGAGCGAGAGCAGAGGAGTTTCTTCTCTCCTCGCTCCTGGAATTAGCCTTTATTCCCTTATGATTTTTTTTCCCCTCTTTCTTTTTCTTTTTCTTTTTTTTTTATTCTTTTTTTTTTTGATAGAGGGCGAGCATTTCGTTTTCTCGGTGACATGAAACGATTATTCTGCAGGAAGGAAAGGAAAAAAAAAATAAAACCAACCAAACAACAACAAACCACCTCGAACACAGCGGATTTGAGGCGAATATCGCCCAAAATAACCCGGTGCTGTGAGGGTCAGGTAGGCCCTGCGGTGATGCCAGGGCTGGGGGACACCGGCACCTCCCGGGGGTCCCCGAAACGCGGGCAGGGGGACACAGAGAGCTGTCCCCTGCCCTGTCACACACCCAGAGACACCCCCCGGGCTGTAACCCCCGCATCCGAGCGCGCTGCTCTCCCGGAGCCCCGACCACGCCGAGCGGGGCGAGGCAAGAGCAGATGAAAGCGATGTCACATTAATGTCAGCTCACAGCTCGAGCCCACACAGCCTTGATTGCTCTTATTAATCTTGCCAATTTGTCTGTCAGCACTCGGCTAATCCCTAAATAGCCTCCCAACAGGTGCTTCATGCTTCCGCCACATCCCCGCTCCGCCGGCCGCACCTCCCGGGAGCGCCGCTCGCCCTCCCCGGGGACACCGGCTCTGTCCCCAGCCGGGAGCGGCTCTGCTCCCCCGACACGGCTGCAGGGGAGACAGGCGGCTTTGCAGATGTTGTTTAGTCTGTCCAAAAAGAGGAGCCGGAGTTTTGGGCTTCCCAGAAGGCAGCGATGAGCGGGGTGTGGGGAGAGGGAGATGCTGGGGGGTGGCGGAGGGGAATTACCGGGGGGTGAGCAAACCCTCCTTGTGATTTGTCCCGCATCAGGATGAGAAAATACATTTATGGCCCAACTTCTCACAGCAGGGAGCTGTGCTGCTCCTGTTCGTGGTGGGTTTGGTGGGTTTATGGACAGGGCAGAAGATTAAAACAAAAAAGTCCGAGTTGAAGCTGCAGTGGAAAAGCCACTTTAAGCCCTGAGCTGTTTTATCATAAACTCGTGGAATGGTTTGGGTTGGAAGAGATCTGAAAACTCGTCTTGTTCCAGCTCCCTGCCATGGCTTCCAACACCTTCCACCAGCCCAGGTTGCTGTTTATCCTGCACTTAAGCTGAGGGTTGATTATTTTCTTTACTACTCTATCAGAAAATCCACTGGCTTGTTATGGTGTGTGTTCAGCCATAAAGCCCCAGCCACGTCAATTCTTCAGCAAAAGACTAAAATTATTGTGTTGTGAGGCTTAATCTTCCTAAAGTCATTATTTAGCACGGCGGTCTTAAATCACAAAACACAGATTTTGTGTTTAGAACTCTTAACTGCTAAACTAAATTAACTGCTAAACCCTTTTAATTGCTGAAGGAGACCTCAGGTTGTTTTCCTCTCTCGACATTTTGAGAAAAAAAATTAAAAAATATTTATTTCTGTTTGGCAACTCTGCTGCATGGAACGTTTTGCAGGAAGGTTACAAACTGGTGATTCCTGCTGTGACTCACCTGCAAGGGGCTCTGCTCTGGAGGAAGAGCCACCAAACCTGGCTCCATGCAGCAGGTTGATTTTTTTATATCCAAAGCTCCTTGGGTCCACTCCCAACCCAGCAGGAAGGAAGAGCTTTCAGGAGCATCTTCAACAATTCCTCCAAGAAATGAAGACTCCACTAAAAGATCTCAGAGCTGTTCATTGTTAACCCTTGGGTGCTCCAGATCAGATCCTAAAATCTCCTAAAAACACCATTCCCCACTGAAAGCTCTTTCACTCCATCCTAACCTGAATTTATTATCAGGAGACAGATTTTTTTAATTTTTTTTTTCCTTTTCTTTCCCCCTGAACCATTTGTTTCATCCGATAAGCCCATCCATCACAGCGAGCTGGAACCGACCTGGGATCCAAGGATATTCTTAGCTGTGCAGCGTGTCAGGAAACGGGCAGCAGCCCCGTGTGATGCAAATATTTGGACGAGAGAGAGGTAGGAAGGATTGTCCAAATGTTTACTGAAGGCTGTTGATAGCCCCAGGATTTATAACTGCTGGATAACGCCTGCCCCCACACAGCTCCTCCAGCAGGTGCATCCAGTTTCCGCACGACACGCGGGGTGTGTGTGCTCTGGGAAGGGGATGCAGGATGCAGCCAGCTCCCCGGGATTCAGCTCCCTTTTCCCAGCTGCTTCACTGCTTTGGAGCCCATGGAGCAGCAAGACAGGAGCTCAGGATCCACTCCAACGATTCGTGCCCCTGAGAGCAATTCCAGCCATTGGAAAAACAAAACACGGCCAGTTGGAATTTCTTAAGTGAAACCAATGCTAGGAACTGTTCAGGCCCATCAAAATATTCCCTGTCACTCTTCTTCAGCGCTGCTGCAGCGGAGGAAATTCATGGCATTGTTGTGCTTATTGTTCTTGGCATTTCTCTTCCTCGCTTGCAGCCCCGGGATTGGAGCTCTTCTGTCTCCCAGCGAGCCCTGGCTGCTGCTGGGGGCACAGCACAAGTGCTGGCAGAGCACTTGGAGCCATTGCTGGTGCTCAGACAGCTCCAGCTTTTCAGAGCCCACTGGAAATGTCCCATAGCTGCTGCCAGGTGGCCTCTTCCAGCCAAAAGAGGAGAGTACGTCCAATAAAAACCAGGCTGATGCACTAGAAATGGGAATGGAGTCAAGGGAAGGCTCTGCTGCCTTGATACGCCCTCCTGTACCCTACTCAGGAGGTCTCTGCATGATCCAGAGGCACCTCAGAGGGCTCCAGCCCAAATTTCTGCTCAAGGCGGGTCCATTGGCAGCTCTAGACAGGGTCAGGCCTGGATTTGTTCAGCTGAGCCTTTAACACCTCCAAGAACAGGCTCCAGCAAGCAGGGCTATGGACAGCCCAGGCAGCAGAGGAGCTCTCAGTGCCCTCGTGTCCATCCAGCCAGGGTGGGAGGCTCTGCTGTCAGAGCAGAAGCTCTTTTGGCTGTAATTCCCTTCACCGTGTGATGGAGGAGCAGCATCCCATGGAACCGGAGAGGTCAGCATGGGGTTGAGTCACTCAGCTCTGGTCATCTCCTTCCCCCGCACCATTTTGCAAGTTCTGGTGATGCTGGGAATGTGAACTCATGGATTTAACGTGCTGCAGACACCCAGACAGCTTTTCTTAGCAGCAAACAGCAACTGCATCAGCTGCAGAAAAGCCTTTAATTCATCACAGCCCTGCAGGAGCAGTTTCCAGGCTGCTCCGATGGGGAATACAATGGCCCTATTGTTTTTCCGAAGGGAGATTCCTTCATTTCAGGCTGTTGCATAAACTGTGTGTTTTCTATTTGTTACCTGACTCATTCCAGTGACCTCCCTGAGATGGGATTGAGATCACTGGGAGCGATGAAAGGAACCCTCACAGGCTGAGGACCAGATTGTCAGAGTCCCCTCTTCTGCTTTGGTTCACAAACTGGGAGGAGAACTTGGTGTTCTTCGGGGGGGAAGAAGTTGTGTAATAAAATATATGGGAAAAAAAAAAAAAAGAAAAAAAAAGAAGCAAGTGCTCAAATTCCAAAGTCATCTGTTGTGTTCCATGAAATTTTTCCGTGCATTGAAAGAATTCAATCCTGTGTTTGATTCTCAGGGTGACCTTAGATGGGGAATCCTAACTCAGACTCCTCTCGCCTTGAATGTATTTTGCAACAGTTCCCGGTGTCGGCAGCTCTTGGTAACATCCCAAAAATGCTGGAAATGCTTTCCAGGCAAGAATCTGGAGCCATCCAGATGGGATGTGAGGAAGAACCAGTCCCAGCTGGAAAAGTGGCTGGATGGTAGCTGGGACCAGCACTGCAGGTGTAGGAAGATCTGAAGGTTTCATGGTGGCCGTGCATTGATGTCTGCAGGTTTCCTCAGCTGTGAGCCTTGGGGTTATATTTGGGCTCCAAAGGGGATGTGCAGGGGGCTGGAAGAACCTTCCTGAAGGTTTCCCCTTCATGGGGAATGGCCAGAGGGATTGCACATGGATGGAGCTGGCTCTTCCCAGTGTGTGCAGAGTGCTGGGAATGGGAGGGATTAGGTGAAGGAAAAGGGAGGGTTTGTTTGTGAGGACATACATACAATCCTTCCACCAAACTGATCAATTAAACCCCCCAGAAGGAAGAAATTAACTTTGTGTTATCTTTCCATACTGCTGAACCTCTGGGCTGGGAATTCATTCTCTCTTTTCCAGCCAGGTGAGGGAGATTGATCCTTTTTTTAGCTCTGACCCTGCCAAGCCCTGAAATTCAAGCATGGCTTTTCTCACCTGGAAACACTGCTGCTCTCTGCCTCCCCTTGCTACTGAAATCCAACCAGGAGAAGGTTGCAAACCCTGGAGGATTTGGGCCAGTGTTAAGCAAAGCAGGAATAAAGAAGCTCAGCACACCCTGGTGCATCCCCATGCCTTTGGGAATGGAGGGGGTGAGGCTTGGCTTGTGGTCCAGCCCAGCCCGGTGCTTTTAGCTGTACAGAACTGAATTTGTTTTTTCCAAAGCAAACCGTTACTGGCAGTCTGGAAGGGGTTTATCCTGCAGAATCTGCCCTGCCTCGTCTGCCAGGGAACATGCAGGACTCAACTCCTCTTCCTTGGAGTAAATCACGGTGTGGGGCTGCCTTATCTCAGCCAGAGCCCCCGAGCAGGAATGCTGCACTGTCCAGCCCTTGGGCCACCCAGCCCTAATCCCAGGAATCAGCTCCAGGCCCACACTCTGACCCTCCAGAGCCATAATTTTGCAAGGTCAGGAGGCTGGGAGGTAAGAGGGGAGTGGGGAATAGCAGGGAGAGATTCAAGGCAGGCTCTGCACTGAGATTTCGTGGAAATGTTTACACTGGCCATGGAGTGGAGACTTGAGCCTGTTCCCCTCTCCAGATTTGCTGGAAATCTGCATCAGGTGTGGACACAGCTCCAGCTTCCATGTGTCCTGGGTGAGGGTGGCTTCACACCCTTTTGCTTGATTGTTTTAATGGATCTAAGTGGATTGAGGAAGGGTTGGATGTGGCAGCCAGCCCTGTCAGGCATCATTTCAGCCCTGGTTCCTTCCTAGGACAACAAGGCTGCTTTTAGCTTGTGGTGTAGCCAGAGGGAAGGATAAATAAGGAGGAAAATCAGATGGCAGCAGGGCACATGGGAGAGGAGGGGAGAGACAGCTCTGTCAGAGGGAAGTGAATGGATGGAGAAACAGCTCTGAGTATTTCCTTCGTCCATCACAGGATATTTTGTGCTGTGCTGAGGTGATTCAGCACCTGCCAGCTTGTCAGCAGAAAGGATGACAGAGAGGACAGCAGTGGATGGAGAGGGCCCACTGTGTACACGTGGAGGAACCATTCCATCCTGTGTGGAAGTGTTCTCTGGGATCAGGGCAAAAAATAATTTCATGTGAAGTTTCTCTGCGAAATCTCTGTTGCATTTGGCTGGAAGGGCCAATGAAGGGGATTCATCCAAGGAACAGCTGTGCAAAGGGTCACTGAGCATGGACTGGCTGTCCATCAGGAACAGGGAAAGGCTGTGTAGCACACCATTCCCAGGACACATTTCAATCAAGAGAGTGAAAAGGGGTCAAAGGGAATGCTCCAAGCAAAATTCTGATTTTCTCAAGTTGCTAAACTGAAATCAGGTTACTATTTCTTTTTGTGTATAAATCCTTCTTGAATGGAAGGGAAAACATCATTTCCTTCTCTCTAAGGGCTGGTATCAACAAAGGATGTGATCCACTGCCCAGTGAAGTAGGAATTCAGGGTCCACTATCGAGGGTTGCACAGTGAATTCTTCCTTAACATCTCGTTGAAATGAGCTGCTCCAACCCCTCCTGAGCTATTTGAGTGGCTCATTTTCAGGAGTGAAGCCCAGGAAGTCACTCTTGCCCAGCTCCCAGCCCAGCTTCCCCATCCTGTCCCTGTCCCACTTGAGCCACCCACAGCAGCATCCCTGAATTCTATTTCCATTTCAGCCCTCACTTTGCTCCGTGTCTCCGAGTTTCCCTCCCTCCCTCCCTCCCTCCCTCCCTCCCTCCCTCCCTCCCTCCCTCCCTCCCTCCCTCCCTCCCTCCCTCCCTCCCTCCCTCCCTCCCTCCCTCCCTCCCTCCCTCCCTCCCTCCCTCCCTCCCTCCCTCCCTCCCTCCCGTGCAGCTGCTCAGCTCTGCGAGGGAAAGGCTCCCAGATGTGCTGGGGAGGGAGCGGGCAGAGCCCTGAATTCCACTCCCTGCCGTGTGGACTCTTTGTATATTTAGTTTTGAAGGAGGAAATATGTGGAGTCCTTGGAGGACGGCCGGGGACCAGGCACGGCCCTGGGAGCTCCGGCACTGCGGGGCTGCGAGGTCCTGCAAGTCCCCTGCCCTTGGCTTGGCCCACAGGATGGGCCAGCTGAAATCCCTCAGCATCACCCAACAGGTCCCCAAAGCCTCTCCTGGAGATGGCTCAAGGTGACCAGACCCTTTGAGAAAGCGCGACTTGGCTCAAAAGCCGCCAACACCTCAACAGCCGCAGTCGGAATTTTGGGTATTTTTGGCTCACGGGTGATGTGCTGTATCAGATCAATAAATATTCACACGCTCCAGAGCGTTTTGTGGGGTTGGTTTCATTGAGTTTTAAGTGCATTTAGCTGTGGCACTTGGTAGCTACTTGATTATTGCGTGAGACAATACGTTTATGAAGTGTTGGCCTTCATTTAGTTAAACACTTCATTGATGTCTAAGACCAAAACGGCATGAAACTAATTGTTCCCGTGGAAACAGGAACCCAGGGAATGATTTCATATCACAGCTTGGCAGCAGAAAAAGAAGAAACCTCTGTAATTGTTCCCATTAACCCAGCGCAGGGGATTCATGCTCAATCTCTACCGCGCTCTGCTCCGCTTCTGCTGTGAATTAGGGGACCAAAAGTCAGCGCAGAACCACATTAAAAAGCCCCGAAACAAGCTGTGCTCTATGGAGCATTTGTAGCTCTGCCACCAAAACCATTTCTCTTCTGCTTTGCAGGTTTCTGGCCAGCGGTGCTGAGGGTTGTCACGGCCAGCCCTTGGTTTGGGGAGGTTGGGTTTTAACCGTGTGCCTGCAGGAGGAGAGGGGACAGCCCTGGCCGTGCTGGGGGCTGGGCACTGCACAACCCTCACCCCTGGGGTGGGTGATTGGTGCAGGCAAAACCAAATCTGCACAAAAACCCTGGGAGAGTGAGAGAGGAGCCCTGCAGAGCAGTCTGTGTGTGTGGGAAATGCCCTGAACCCCCCGACTGAGGTTTTCTCTCTTCTCCTACAGGATGAGCTGACGACTGGGGCATCTCAAGGGGTTTGCTGCTGTAGAAAATCCCTGTTATCTCTGTACCAGAGGAGATCACATCTCCCAGACCTCCAAATTTCCCACCAAACTGAGAAATCCCCTCCCCAAGGAGGAGCTGCAGCCCCCACTGAGCCCCTACCATGGACCATCCCTCGCAAGACCAATTTTGGGAATCCCAATGGCTCTGCAATTCCTGTCTCTGCACAGCTGTGGAGGTGGGAGCTCCCACGCCCTCTCCCTGCCCAGATGGAATCATCTCCACCTTTTTCCCGTTTTTAGGCTTTTCCCCATCAAGCCCAGCAGGAAAAGGGGACCAACAGCACAAAAACCATCCTGGCTACCAGGCCAGTGGCCACCCAACCCCGCAGCTCCTCTGGAGGGACCAGGAGACACGGAGCTGCTCCATCCCAGCCCAGAGCAGGTTTCTCACTGCGCTAATTATTGCTAATTGAGCCACTTGACTCTCGGGGGGGCCTCGCCCTGGCCAGGCTGATAGAGTATCAGGGAGATAAGGAGCACTCAGCACAGGTAACATAGCGAAGTGTTGTCAGACCTGTGGTGGGACCTTCTGGAGGGGTTATCTCTCCTTCCCCGAGCACAGGGCACCACATTCCTAAGGGAAGCACTGTGACCCTGAGGATTTGTGGAGAGCCTGAGCTTTTTAGGAGGTGTCCTGTGGGATTTTGGTGACTCAGGAGCTCAGCAAAGCAAGCTGGCATTAATTTCAGAGTAACTCTTTCAAATTTCCTTAACATGCATTTTATTCCTTTGGCTGGCTTTTGCTGTTGTTAATTTAACACTGAGGAAATGAAACTTTAAACATTTTTTCCCCCCCTTTTTTCTTCCCTACAGAGAAATAAATTTTTTTTCTTTTAAAAAATGCTGTCTCTCTCAGAACTTTTGTTATTTTTCACCACTTCCACTGACCTACACAGAGTAATTCAGCTCCTACACCATCCTGAGCATCAGGCAGGAGTTACTAACACCTACTTACCCAAGTGGAAACTTGGACAGGGTGACATTGTTGTTATGCAGTTTGTTGTTTTGTTTTTTTAAAATTACTCACCATTGTAAATAGAAAATCAAAATTACAGGATATTTTTGCAGCCAAGTCCGAGAAAAATCTTGTGTCTGGGTGCAGTTCCTGGCTGTGGGTACAGCCACACATCACACCTGGGAGGTGAAGCTCACGGGGTCACCAATCCCTGCCCACAGCAGCGCCTGTGTTTTGTCTCAGGGATGTAAAAACTAACAAAACATCACCACTTCTCTCCTGGAGGAGCCAACAGAGCGTGTCCATGGCTATCAAATCAATGACAGGGCAACCACACACCTGAGAAGCTGCTGGGTCCTCTAACCCAAAGTTTAGGGTGTTTTCTACGTCAAGTATCCCCATTTTCTTCCTTGAGGTACCTCAATCATCTGCTTCCCCTCTTACCCCTGTGCACTTTCAGTTTGGTTTGAGTTCCCAAAGTTTCTCAGCTTGTTACACAAAGCTCATAACAAAGTCTGTGGCCAGCTCTTTCTTTGATAATTCCTTCCCCCCATTTGTTTATCTGAAGTCCCGAGCTTTGTTCCAGGCCCAAAACCAAAAGCCTTTCTACCCTGTTCTCCTCTTGACTTGTTGCAGATGTAACGAAATAAATCTTCAGAAAGAACAAACCTTCACTTCCTCTCTCCCGTCTGATTCGGTCACAAACCCCAGGAAAGAAAAATAAATCACAACCTGAGCTCGCCTGGTCTCGAAGGATTCCTGGGCTGGTCCTGAGAGCCACCATCCAAACTGGATGTGTCCATTCCTCTGGGCAATCAGTGAACACAGAGACCAAAAAGGATCTGATGACCATGAAATCCTTGTTTTGAGCACAGCCAAGGTAAAAAAACTTGTGATGAGCCCAAATTAAGGTTGGTGTGGTGGTTGATGAGCATGACCAAGCTGGGGGTGCCTTCCTAGAGCTTGCCCTTGGCACTGAAAGGTGATGTGTTCCTGGCTTGTCACTCAGCCCCTCGTGTGGCTCTGCCCCTCTTTTCTCCCTGCCACCCCCACCCCAAGAAAGTTTAAATCACAGCCAGAAAAATCATGTTGGGTTTTTCTGAGCTGGTCATAGCAGAGGTGGAAGTTTCCTCCAGAGTTTGTCCTTCTTCTGAGAGCTGTTTCCATGTGAAACCTCTGTCACTCTTCCATCAGCCATCAGATTCTCCCCAGACACAACCCAGCCATGGAGGACTGGACAAATCACCATTTTCAGCCCAGAAAGATCAGATCTCCAGTGCTGGAGATCCCATGGATTTCCAGAGCCCTCTTCACTTGGCAGTGCCCTGGGCTAGAAATGGACAATCGGGCACCGTCCCCTCCACGGGGATTGCAGACAAGTGGAGAAAAACTCCTTAAAAGTGGGGCTGCCTGTGTCTGCCTAACGAGGTCTTCACTTGGGTCTAAGTCAAAGCCAGGCTCAGCTTTAAGCTGGGAAATACTGGAACCGTGTAAAAGGGATGATTTGATTTACCAGATACGATCTGCCCAGTGGGTTTTGCTCTTCCAAGGGTGCTTGGGGAAAGATGTGCAGAACCACAACAGCTGTCAGAAGATTTTTGGGTTGTGTCCCTAGTCCCGACTTTCACTGACGAACCGAGGGTTTTCTCTTTGTGTGTGTTTTGTTTTAAATTTAAACAAGAGGTCTTTGCACACTCGACACAATCCGTCCACTTAGCACTGAAGAAAGTGTAATTAGACACTTGGAGAACTGGAAGAAATTAACTCCGACCACAGCCTGTCACTCAGACTATTACTTAATAATATTTCCCAAATGTGCAAAGTACTTAGTTCTAGAATAACAGGAAAGAAGTGTAACTTCTCACCCCGAGCAAAGGCTTTGCCTCGGGAAGCGGGCGTGAAAAACTCGCCGGCCAGGAGGAGTTTTGCCACCTCCCATCACCTGAGGGCTACCAGGGGATGTGAAGGATGCGATTCATGGTCCCCAATCCCACGGCGCTGAAGGGCTGGAACGGAGTCAAGGGGAGTGACCGGCCCGAGGTGCTCGGAGCTGCGTGCGAGAAGATCTCCTTCAGCTTCCAACACGCCACGGAAACCGCGGAGAAATTGCTGTTTTCCTTCTTCTCCAGCACCAGGCCGAGCCCTCGCCTCACCCCACGCTACAGAAGCCTGGCTAGAAAGAGATTATTGTGATTTCTGCCCGTTTCTTTGCTGGCGACAAAAGGCCCCATTCATCCGGGCTAATTTTGAGGGGAGAGCTCAGGGTATCAGTAGCATGAACTGGATCTGAGCGTCTCGACCACATTTGAGCAAGACCTGCTTGTTGGCCAGTCCAGCCCAGGGAAACAGATATCTTTCATTTGGAGCTTTGGAGGGGAGCGTTTCTCTGATTTTAAACAGAAGTATCTTTGCTGGCCGGGGCAAGTTTTAAAAAGTCCTGACGAAGCAGGGCAGGGCCATTTTCCCAGCAAAAACAAGAGGCCATTCAAAAAATGGGGGGAAAACGTTGTTCTCGTGTGTTTCTGCCTCAGGAACCAAGACACCCAACTTCACCTGACTAAATTACCCCTCACATATTCAATAAGGCCGTGTCCAGGACAATGAACCTCTTGCCTTGTTGTAAAACACTGAAAAAAATGGATTTTTTTAATAAAAACATCCATGATGCCTTAAATGCTTAAGTCATTGTGAAGTACAACTCCCAGGACTTCCCCGTGTCTGTGGGAAGAGCTACAATGCAATTGCTTAAAGCAGAACATCACTGCAGTCTATAATTAAAATACATGAGATTGCCAATTTCAAAATATTTAAGTGATTTCATCTGTATTCAGGTGAATGTATCTCTCTGAGAAGCTCATTAAAGATGATATTTCTATTTTCAGTGCATAAATTGGGTCCTGGGTAAAAGAAAAGGATAATTTTAATGTCTTCTTTGTCTGGGGAATGTTGGAGACACAGAGCTCAGACTTTAACAGAATATTCCAGTCCTGGGGAAATCCATGGTGAATCTTGGAGTGACAGTCCAGAGGTGGAGTGGGAGGTACCACAAAAGAAAATTAAATAAAAAAGATCACTACCAGGAAAATCTGACACCTCCTAGATCACAGTGACAATTTCAGCAGGGTTTTTATACTCTGAGTAGGAAAAATAAATGGCTTTTGAGGCCACCAAGGATGGGTCCTGCAGGGACAAGTGACCAACGTGGCTTTGGAGTGTCCTGAACCTTTGAAAACTCAGCCCAGAGCCCCAGAGCTGGAGACCAGCTGGGGTCTCTGTGATCCATCCCTGCTCCTCTCCCAGTCTGCAGCCACAACCTCAGGGATGAGAAAGGACCTCAGCTGCATCTTCACCAGGAAAAAAAGCAGGGGAATATCCTGACTCCAGTGCAAGGAGAATAACTCCGAGCACATCTGCCCTCAGCACACAAAGTGTCCCAGGCCACCACGGCTGGGTGCTGCCTTTTCCTTGTCCCTCCCTGTCACTTCTGCTGTTTCTCCCAGGTAAATTCTCTCTTTAGGAACAGATCCCTGCCCCAGGAGCTGGATGACTTTGGTGGGGTTAATCTGCCCAGAAATCCTGGAATTCCCGGAGTCCCTGCAGGAGGGAGCGAGGCCCAGCCTTGCCTACAAAGCCGAGTGAGGGATCTTCACTCAGAGGATGAAAATAAATAATACAAGAAGGCAAAGATGATAATGTTGCTGTCGTAGCTGTAATGAGACACAAATGCTATTTTGATGGTTTTCTCTGAAAGAAATACACAAAGCCCAAGCGATTTAATTAAAGATCTCCCAGGCTTTGCAATCAGCACGGCCGCAGATGGAGGGAAATCAACTTTTATGTGGCAGAACATGAGCGGATTTCCCATTAAAATAAAAAGAGAGATGAGAAAAAAAAATCCTTTTAAAGAGTTTGGGTCTTTTTTGGTAAGGGCATGACATGGAGGATCTACATTGTCCATGTGAGAGAAAGACTGTGATCAGCTCAGATAAAACACAGAATTTGGGGGTTTTAATGTTTTATGAATACATGCATGGCATTACACTTGTCTGCTTAACACTGAGCACATCTCCAAGAAGCCCTTTGGCAAATGCATTTGGGAAGGAGAAAAGGGAGAAACCCCCAGGCAGATAAAGATGCCAATGGGTAGAAATAAACATTCACCTATTCAGATTCTGAAGCACCTCCTGGCCTTTTCCTGAGCAAACACCCAAAGATCAGGATGCAGCTTTTGAATCTGCTGAGATCTCTAAACTGAAGAAGTGGGATGGCTCACCCAGCAAAAAAACATTTTTATTTTTGGCAAGGAAGCCTGGAGAAAGTGAGGATTTGTTTTTCACCTGAGTGTTCAGGGGGCTCTGACCCCCTGGGACCGCTCTGCTCAGAGGAGCAGGAAATGCTGTGAGGCTGGAGCTGGTGGAAATAGCTCCTGTTTCCTCTGCATCCCATCCCCACCGAGGCTGGGAGATGCACAGGATCCCACAGGCATCCAAGGTTGGCTGCAGAACACCAGGGAAGAGGCGAGAGGGCAGATGAACCCCTCTGAAGGAGCCTGTGATTAATGCAGCTTGGAGAGAGCTGGAGGAAGGGGAATTGCTTAAAAACATGGAAGGAAGTCCTGGCTGTCCCTCACTGATACTATATATGGTGCTTGGTCAGTTGTGCTTGAGGAGCAGCAGCCAGGGTTGCATTTTTATTGTATTTCTTTTTAAAGCAGAAAAAAAAAAAAGGTCAAATAACTGGGCTGTGTTCAAAGAGCCCGTGGTGATGGATAATGCTGCGAGTGGCAGCTGCTGAATTTCCAGCCCTGAGAGCATTTTTGGGGCTGCTACAGGGGTTATGCCCTCCCTGCCTTCTGCCAGGCCAGTGGCCTCTCTGTTCCCATCCCTTTGGGATTCTCCCAGCCCCAGTTTTGGACTGGCTTGGCAGGGAACTGGGTTGGGTTGGAAGCAGGAATTGTCCAGAGCAGAGCTGGGGTGTGGGTGTGGGGACAGCAGTGAGCAGGAGATGGGAATCAGGGCATGGGAAGGGGATTTCTCCTGCTGCTGCTGATTCCCACTGCACAGATAAGGCCAGGACAATGCCAGGAGCTCTATGGACACAGTCTGGAGGTGTTTCAGCTGACCAAAGAGGACACTCATAGGTTACTCAAAGGTGAAGAGACAACTGGAGGTGACAGACTGGCAGAGGAACATCCTGAGCTGCACCAGGGGAACCAGCAAGAAACAAATTCCTGCTGCCTCACAGATATCCCAGAGGATCACAGCTCATTCCCACTGCCCAGAAAATCACCTTTATCATCAGCACCCTGAAACCTCAGTGCCCCTTTCCACCTGCCTGGTAGCTCAGGCTCACGTAATGGGGCAGGAACATTTATTCCCATCATGACCTGGCCCCCCCAGCAGGCTGATTTCTCAGGGTTACGGATATCACGTTGTCTCTCCTCCTCTCCAAACTCTCATTCAGGGTCCAAAGCATCTGGGGCTGCCTTTGTTGCAAATCCTGACAGGCTTTTTCTCCCCTGATCCCAGCAGCACTGACAACCAGCTCTGCAGAAAGTGCAGGAACGTTCCCCCCTTCCCTCCACTCCCCTTTTACATCTGCTCTACATTTGCATCTCAGAAATTAGAGAACTGAGTTATGCGGAATTACAGAGCTGGAGTATGGAACTGATTGGGTATTCAAGCTAAATAAGATGAATTTAAAGATCTCTCCAGGAAATTGAGTGGAACACCCAAACTGACATGGGGTATTAAATATTATATTTGTGCAGTTGCTCTTTAGAGCCCGTTGGCATCGAACATCTGGGAGCACGATTTAGAACACAAAGAAACTGAATACCTGCTCAAAATTATGCTCATCAGAGCTCAGAAATTAAAATATTACTGGGTACACTCCGAGCCAGTCCTTCCCTACAAGGTAGGGCTATTAAAATATGATTAGCTGAGCCAGATCTGCTCTCAGAACTGTCAGACACCATTACAGCTGAAAAGAGCTTGATGCAGCACTGTTGGCACAGCCTCCTGCTCCATCAGCAGCGAGATGCCAAAGAATGAACCTTGCAAATGCTCACCCCAGGAGGAGGGGAATGAAAAAGAATTAAAATGAGAAGTGTTGGGGGGGTCTCAGAGCATCGGTTGTGCAAATTGAGGTGGTTTGGGGCTGCTCTTTAAGGCAAGGAAGCTGAAAGCTTGGATGTTTGGGTTTTTTTTCTGATGTGGCAAGAGCTCTGCCCGTCACTGCCTGGAGCGTTGCCTCTTCATCATCACCCAGGAGAGGGATGAGGATTTCTTCCTGCCGGAGCCCCCTGCAATCACAGCTCCCTGTCCCCAGCGCGTTCACATTTCCGAGAGCTCCGTGCACTCCATGGGTGGCCAGGATTGCATTTCCCCCTCCTTGCTGGAGAATAAAATTCAAACCACCGCAGAAAACCTGCAGAGGCTGGGCTCAGGTCGGGATAATTACGATCCTCTCCTGCTTCTGGAATCACAGTGAGATATCCATATATCTGCATTTACAGACGTAAAAAATCCTTTGCATTATGCGATTACCACATATATATATATACATTTATTTTTTTAAGTGTGGCTGCATTAAACCAGACACCCGAGCGAGAAGCAGCTTTGTAAAAACAAGGCAGAAATGCTGTTGTTTTTTATTTTTTCTCAGGGCTGAGGCCAGGCGAGGTCTGAGGTCCCAGCCCCGGTGTCCCCACTGAGCTGATCCGTGCAGAATTCCCGAATTCCCGCAAAAGCCAAGGCAGCGCTGCCCGGCCCGGCCCTGCGGGAGCCTGCCGGTGTCAGGGCTTATTACTCCGTGTTTTCACACTTATCCCCAAGGTGTTGAACTCGCCCCGAAGGTTAATTAGTAATTTATTGCCCTGTCATCAGTTCGAGGCTACTAATGGCTTCAATTTAGCCCCAGGGCTTTTGGTTTTCTTTTTTTTTTTTTTTTTTCCCTTTTCCTCCTGCCTTGCTTTGGAGGAAAGAGGCAAATCTGTTTGGAAAAGTGCCTGGAAATAAGGCCCGAGGAGGAGCTGAGAATCACAGAATGGGTTGGGTTGAAAGGGACCTTAAAGATCATCCCATCCCAACCTCCTGCCATGAGCACGGGAATTCTTCCACACGGGACAGCTTTTCCCCCTTCTCCATCTCTGGGAGAAGCAAAAGTGGGATGTGCCTGGATGGTTCTGGGTGCCAGGCACCCAGTGCATCCTCACCAGGGATCCACAGGAGAGAAATCCAGAGATTGTAGGGAAAAAAAAAGGAGAATTAGATCTCATCAACAACACTGGAGGGGTTCTTTCCAACAAAAGACCGCAACAAATTCCTTGTGATTCACTCTGGGGAGGGATACCTGGGCAAAGCCCACACCCAGAGGGAAGCAGGGGCTGTGGGATTTGGGATTTGGGATTCCTGCATCCTGCCCATCCCCGCGCTGGGATGAGCCAGCCCAGGCAGAAGGGTGAAAAGCTGCAGCTCTCAAAACCGTGTGAGCTGTCAGGCAGAAAGGAAAAAGGCACGGACATTTCTTTGGGTTTTGATTTAAAAAGGAAAAAAACCCCTCCAGTTTTCACCTCCACGCACATGGGTTCCCAGAGCCACATCTGCTATTCCCCTCCCCGGTTTAATTTATGGCCCTTAACTTTAGGGCTAAGGAAAGTTTATGGAAAAAAACACCTGCTTTCCCCTACTCCCGGGGCAGGGGTGGAATTTTCTCTGACTCTGCATCCTAAATAAAGCTCCGTTCCAGGCCCTGATGATTCATGCCACGGCTCACACACACATGCCTTATGTTAGAGGCCCTGTCAAGATGCTCAGGTCCCTTTGGAGCCCGAGCACTTTGCACAGAGCTCATTCGTCCCCACCCCCGGGGGAAATCTGAGCCCTGAGCCCGGCTGCCCTGCTGGTGATGGACAAAAAATCAGATTACTTTGGGTTGGAAGGGACCTTTAAAGGTCTTTTAGTCCAACTTTCCTGCAGGGACATCCTGAGCTAGATCAGGTTGGTCCCAATTCAACCTGACCTTGAATTTTGACAGGAATGGAGCATCCACCACCTCTCTGGGCAAACTGGGCCAGTGTTTTACGACCCTTAGTGTGGAAAACTCCTTCCACCCACGTGCCAGAAAGTCATGGGGAGCTCTGTCCACATTAGGGTCACTGCAAAGCCTCCCAGTTTTGCTTCCAACTTGGCTTTCTACATCCCAAACTCATCCCATCCTTTCCATCACCTCTCCAAACCCACCTTACACAAGCACCAAGCTCAGGCCAGCCCTTGTTGTTCTTTCTCAGCCCTTTGATCCCTGGCTCTGCTTCTGTCCTTATAAAAGATTGGCTTTGCCTGATGGAGCTTTCAGTCAAGGAGAAGAAAAATAAAGGGGGGAAAAAAACCCCAAACAAAACCAGAAAAGAAGAAGAAAAAAAAAAGGAGAAAGAAATCAAAATGAGACTCATTGGCTGCTAACAGCAGATAAAACCTGGACAGGCATCCAAGCTTGTGTTTGAAAGCTGATAGCCAGCACTGGGCAGCTCCAGAGACCCCCCAGGCAGCAACACCCCTGGCCAGAGCAGGGTGTCCCACGCAGGGCTGGACCTGAGGTTTTTCCCCTTTTCCCACATCCACTCCAGCCTCAGCACAGGGACAGATTTGGCTGCGCTTTCCGAGTGGGAGCAGAGCGTGGTGGTGCTGCTGGGGTGGGGGGAGAGGCCTGTGACTAATCTTGTAACCTTTCCTTGCAGTGTTTAAGAGAAGCGAAGGCTGTTTACAATAAAAGCGAGCGATATTTTTCATCCCTCCAAATGGAACAAGGATTCTATAAACAGAGGAACCTCAGACACAGCAAACACCTGTTGAAGGGAACCGGCTTGAGGAGACACGCGAGGACCCTCTGTCCATCCATCAGAGCCTCCTGGAGACCCGTGCTCAAGTTCAAGTTGGAGTGCACGGCACGGATCTGCTGATGGGGGGAGGCTGGGATGAGCAAAAGCACCAGCAAATATCCCTGGGTGTTTATATGGGATATAAATGCCTGGGTTTTCCTCGGCAGGTTATGGAGCAGGGAAGAGCTTTCCACATCTTGAACTGAGGAGTTGAGGTCTGCACGTTCTTGGACAGTTCCTCAGTCGGGTTGGATTGGTTTTTCCTGTTGTCTGGTATCGCACTTCCAAGGAGGAGCCCAGGTTTGGGAAGTTATGGAATGACCTGTCAGAACTTTCCCTGTCTTCCCTACAGCCCCTGGCTCAGCCCTGCACCAAAACATGTAAACCTTGATTCAATCCAAGCTGCTGTGGCTTTGAGCTTCTCCCAAACTAATCAAATCAAACACAACCTTGTTCACATAATCCTGCAGGCTGGGTTTGAAATCAGCAGCTCCTCTGGCTTCAGCGGTGTCTTGTGGTGGTGAATTCCAAGGATTAATCATGGATGTCTTCCCACAGAATAGCCTACATCGTACCCCTGGTAATTACTGACCTAAGGGAGCTAAATCAGTCTCATAACCTTTTAATCTGCATTTTTTTTCCCCACAAAGGTTGGTCAAAGCCGCCCAGAATTGTGCCAGGGAGCACCTGCGAGCCACCCATGGGTTTGGAATCACGGAATATCCTGAATGGGAAAGACTCCACAAGGATCCTGCTCCCCTGAGGAGTAACATTCCCCATGAGCTGCCAGAAGAGGAATTTCCAAGGCCATTGTTCAAAACCATGACAAGTCCATCCTCATTATGACTTCTTTTTCCCTTTTCCCACCCCTCCAAGAGCAAGGCAGAGAAATATCCTCAATTCCAGCGCGGATTTCTCAGCTTGGATAAATCAGCACAGCCCCACCCATGCTGTGGAGCCTCTCCAACTTACACCTATCCCAGAACCTGCTCTCCCATATTTTATATCCTGTATTTCCCTGAAGGCTCCATCAAAGTGAAAACTGCCTGTTTATCTGACATCCCATCCCAGAGGATGAGCCAAGGGCGCAGGACTCGTCGGAAACACGGCTGATAAAGTGCAAAGAAAATCGTCGTCTTCCGCGGTTGTAATTCTTCCCAAAGCTTCGCCTCCAAAACATTTTTCCACCTGTTGCAAGAAAGGCAGTCTTGCTCTGGCTGGGCTCTGGAAGAGTGTGCTGACAGGCTGTGTGTAATGTCATCTCCCTGCTCCCAGTCCCGTTCCAAGCTCGGGAATCCAGCGGGCTGGGCTGAGGATTGCTCCCTTGGAAGGGGGAGGAGGTTGTTTTATTTTCAAAATTTCATTTTAGGGCACAGATGATTAATCATCAACAGGATTTAAAGTCAGGCTGTCCTTCAGAGCAGCAAATGTCTGTGGGCACTTGGTGACCAGCTCACCATTCAGTTCCCATAAGAAATGCCCAAAGTTTTGTTCCCTGGGCATTTTCTGTATCCTACGAAATGAACTGATACAACTTCTATGGGTTCAAAAATTAAAGCAGTGAAGGTTAGAAAATATGTCATAAAAGCATGGAATGGTTTGGGCTGGTGGGATTTTAAAGCTCATCTCATTCCAATTCCCCTGCCATGGCAGGGACACCTTTCACCATCCCAGGCTGCTCCAAGCCCTGTCCAGCCTGGCCTTGGACACTTCCAGGGATCCAGGGACAGCCAGAGCTTTTCTGGGCACCTGTGCCAGGGCCTGCCCACCCTCACAGGGAAGGATTTCTTCCCAGTATCCCACCTATCCCTGCCCTCTGGAAGTGGAAGCAATTCCCTGTGTCCTGGCACTCCAATTCCTTATAAACAATCTCCAGGCACTGGAAGGTAGCAATTAGATCATCCCAAAACTTTCTCTTCTCCAGGCTGAACAATCCCAGTTCAAGACACTCAACGAGCCTTGGCCACAAAAGTCTTTTCTCCATACACACCTTTATCTCTTCTCTACCAAAACATCTCTATCTAAGAAGCAAATAATGGGAATTTTGCTTCCTGGCCCTGCATGTGAGACACACTTTCTGTTCCTTG
Organism: Poecile atricapillus; assembly: GCF_030490865.1. NCBI lineage: Eukaryota > Metazoa > Chordata > Aves > Passeriformes > Paridae > Poecile > Poecile atricapillus. Next base: position 19,304,394 of record NC_081258.1, read on the forward strand.
GGGTTTTTGTTGATTTTTTTTTTTTTTTGGTTGTTTTATCACTTCTTTTCTGTGAAACTCTTTGTGTTGGAGACAGTCACAGAGCTCTTAACATTTTCTCTTTATGAAGAAATGTGACTTTTCATCCTTAAATAATTATTCATCTTGTTCCTTAATATAGACTTGATTTAGCTGCTTTACAGTGTTCCAGCAACAGCCAGGCAGTATCTCCAAATCGTGACTCATTTTCTTATCCCAAACTCTCCATATTCCTTACAAAAACACCCGGCAGAGCACTCTTAAATATTTATGTCATCCCCAAAAGAGAGATAGGACTGGTATCAGCAGATCTGAGCTAGGTCTCACAGCCAGGTTTGGAGCTCTCAGCTCACCCTGAGTTTTTTAGAAGGGTCAAATCTTGAACATCCAAAATTTGCCTCTTGGCTTGGGGTTCTCCACGCACAGGAGTGGAAAAGCAATCCCATCCTGTCTTGGGTTTTCACTGGGGTGAACTGAGCAGAGCAATGGGTCCAGCACAGCCCTTGCAGGTTCAGTGCTCCTGGTGTTGTGGGATTGACTTCCTGTGGATCAGTTTGGATCACGTTTGATCCCGCTTCCCCTGGTTTTGTAACATCTCAAGAAGTGCTGACACCGGCCAAGGCGTTCCCATATAAACACGAGGAGAATCAGGCAGATGGAGCTTGGATCTGCATGAGGCTGCTCGGATCCAGCTTGTTGGCTGGAGCTTCCCTGTAACTCCCATCCAGCTTGGGCAAGGAGAGCAGCAGAGCACAATTCATGTGACTTTCTCCCCTTTCCTGGCCTGTCCATGGACTCCTCGCTGTCCCAGGAAACAACCATCGTTCCTAACGCTCTGTGCTCTCTGTATTTCCACACTCACTCCCTCCAGGTCACCTTTTGGCTGCTTCTTCTCCACCTCCCCGAGTCCAGCATTATCTCTGCCAATTGTTTCCAACTATAACACATCCTGGATTTATTTATTTTTTTTATTTTTTTACTTTCCAGATAATATCAAAACTTCTTCCAAGCAACTTTGTCCTCCAGCCAGTACCTTTTAAAGCTGACAGGAGATGAGTGTGACTTGCATCTCACAAGGCTGGCTTCCCCCTCAGTGCATGTGGGCACAACACAGGAGTGCCAAAGAATTATATATAACAGAAAATTGGACAAATGCAAAGAGAGATTTAAATAAACCATAGTTCCAAACGTGTCAACACACTCATGCTGATTGCTGGGCTGTTAGAAATCCAGGCTGGATGTACAGACTAATGAAACAAGAACAGTCACAGCCCAGAATAAGATAACTTCTCCTCAAACTGCTTCTTACAGAGTCCTGCTGGGTGGGTTGGCTGCCTTTGGATTGAGCTCCATGGTCCTGTTCCTTTCCCTGGTTTCCATGGACTGAGCACAGAACCAGGATCTGTTTCCATGCACTGAGCACAGAACCAGGATCTGTTTCCATGCACTGAGCACAGAACCAGGATCTGTTTCCACGCACTGAGCACAGAACCAGGTGCTGTAACCCAAATCCCAGCGCTGACAGCAGAGGATCTGCCCCAGCCCAGATGGTCCCACCAGAAGTTGTGGACAATCACAAGGCTGGGCTGGCTCCAGCTGAGCAGTGACAGCTGTTTTCTCCATGCCAACCCCACCATAACCTCATGGCTCTGTCTCTTCACCTTCCTCCTCCAGCTCCTCCTCCCAGCACAACAGAGGCAAGAGCCCGGCTTGGCTCTGCTTCCCGAGCCCTTGGACCACAACACTCAGTTTTCTCGGGCTGATGTGAGATCTTGAACCTCTTTTCCACAATCCCAGTCCCACCAAGGCCTGTGTGTCAGCTCCTCAGTGGCTGCACTTCCCACTGAAGCCACCGAAGCCAACGGGGCTGGGCTCAGACTCATCACCTGACTCACTTGGCTCTCAACCTTTGAGTGTGGACTTCAAGGAGAAGAAACTCCAGCACTCCATGACTTTTTCCTGACCCCAGAAGGGCTGAAGTAATAAAATGTTCTCTGGTTGTGTCCAAATCCCACAGGAGCCCTCAGTGGAGCAGGCCACAAGCGTGTGCAAGGTACAGACCCCGCACTTGGGGACCACAGCCACGACCCGACGGCTGAGAATGTTAATTGTTCTCCATCGCCCCCAGTGATTTTAGCATTTCATAATTCCTCCCCTGGCTGACAGCTGGATTCTTCCTTAATTACAAACCCGTTGGAGTTGAAAAATCAGACATTTCCTGGAATTTAAACAACCAATTTTCCACCCGTCAGCATCCAACAACACAATCCTACAGTTTCATTCTGAGCACGCTGGAAAAAAGTTGTCAGGGCAGGCTGGATAAATGATGGGGAAAAGGGATTTTGATGACTTCATACATTCAAATGCAGCATTCCTGGATCTTTGGATTCCACTGAAAGGTGGAAATAGCACTGACAGAACCACAATTCCATGTTTTTAAAAGGCAGCATGTGGTTAAAGACTGTGGATGGGTCTTTTAAACACAGTGCTGGCATCTGACTACACAATTATTCCTCTCTGCCTTAGGAAACACATCTTCATTCAGAATTACTGCAGAATAAATATTGATTTTTTTCTTTTCCCCCCCTCACCATTTGCCACAGGATTTGTTCATTTTCTCTCTGCAGCAAATTGTTGTGACAGTAAGGAAAAGCTGCAAACTCCCAATTCTCAGACTATTGAAAAGGCAAAAAAGAAGCCCTTGGACAGTGGCTGGCCTCCAGGAAACTCCAGGAATGGAGACCCACGATGCTGCATCCTAATTACATCCTTGGGGAACAGCAAAGAGCCCCAAACCCTCATCCAGCAGAGGCAGAAACAGCAAAACCCCTTGACAGGACATCTCAGCTGCTTCTTTCTCTTCCAGAACCCACAGCTTCAGCCATATGGACTTCTATATATTTTTATTTTTTTATCAGTCTCTATCTCTTGTGGTCATGGGAAAGAAATAACCCTTCATCTGTAACTGATTAACGAGGTTGGTGCTGGAGTTTTCAAGGAGCCTGAAATGAGAGCTGGTACAAATTTGAAGAGCTTCGTTTGTTCCTGTGAGCTGTGACCTCCTGGGGGGACGTCACTGGATGGAGTCTTTGCCTTAAGTGACACAGGACAACTGCAAATGGAAAAAAAGGAGCACCACATACCCAAAATGACCTTTGAAGCTGGGACTACACAAAAAAAGCCGCCCCAGCTTGGAAACCTTGAGGGAAGGGCTTGAAAGTCATTGTGTCAGGGGCAGCTGAGCAATGAGGACTTTCCAGAGGAAGCAATTTTATTTGGGAAAGCAATCCTGGAACTTGGAGTCCTGCTTGAGCAATGGAACTTGAAGAACATATGAATTTTGCTTTGTTTGGGGTTTGTTCTCCCCTTGGGAGCAGCTGGGTTTATCCCATTCTCACATTATCCCATTCTCATGGTTTCATCTATTTTGGCATCACCTCTGTTTTTCCTGGCTTTTCCCGTGGGAGGAGGAGGAGGATTCCATGGACAGCTCCTTCATCCTCCTGTCCCCAAACTGTCCCCACCTCTGAGTGTGGATCTGCACCTTGGCCAAGGCCAGGGGGAGGGAACTGAGGATTTGCAGGGATTTGTGGGGGCACCGAGCCGAGCCCAGATTAAAACCTCTGTGCTCAGAGCATCTGCAAAGCCGAGCCTGGGGGGATGATGCAATTGGGACCGCAGAGATTTCCCCATCCCCGGATCATTTAAAGCAGGTGAGAAGCTGTGGAAAATGCTCTGGAAACTGCTCAGCTCTTCGTGGGAGATAATTTGTCCCTGGACAGCCGAAGGAGGGGTTGCCAAAGGCGTTTAAAAAGCTCTTTTTGCCTCCAGCAGGGAAAAGGGAAAGCAAGGAGGAACACCTGTTCCAAGGAACAGGAGCGATCCTGCGGAGCGCATCCAGAGGGCTTGGAAAATGGGATTAAATGGAAATGCAATTCCTAAAGTTTATTGTCAGCTTTGAGCATACTTAACCCAGGAACCCACAGTAAAAACAAGGGATAAAAGCCCTGAGGGTGAGCAGAAAGAACAAATCCCACCTAGATCACTACAGCTGGGGGAAAAACCTTTTTGGGAGAGGCTTTTTGAGCCGTTTTCACTCTTTCTGTCAGCATTTCGCTGGATGCAGCTCACCAGAGAATTTATTTCATCCTGTTAAACTCTATTTAGTGGGAGTAGCACAGGCTGTGGAGGAAAATCAGCGATGCCAAGGTAAATCTTCCCCCAGTTATTAGCGCTGGGAAGGGCTGGGAAGATGTTTAATAATGAGGGAGGCTGAAGAGAGATGTCTGTTTTTCATAATTGCACAGTGCTCCCAAGACAGCTGTTCAGCCATCTTGAAAATCAATGTTTTGATGCCCTTTGAACCTTCTTTTCCTGTTGAGTGTCTCTCCTACAGGTTGCTCCCCAGGATGAAAACAATAAAAGCAAATATATAACAGTAAAGGCCTGAGGTTAATGTCTTTAACAAGATAATGTTACTTAAGGGAACTGTAAACCAAATCATTCCTAAATTCCATTTGTTCTTTGCAATCTAGGATATATTATGAAACCATATGTGTGCCTATGGATTTTTTACAGGAACACAACTGTATTTTCACATTGTGTGTTCCAATACTCCAGTATCACATTATTGTTGCTGAGAATTATTATTATTATTATTATTATTCTAACTATTAATACTTCTATTAATATCTTTCTCTTTCAGCTGTGCCATAAAGAATCACAGCCTAAAATGTCTGGCTGTGGGTTAAATGTTCAAGATCTAAACAAATTTGCACCAGGTTGTTTTACCAAGAATTTCTCTCTTTGGATTGAGTATCACAAGGAAATTCAGTCCAACCAACTGGCACATGCCCTTATTTTTTTTTTTTTAAATTTTCACCAGTGAAGAGCTTGAAAAAATTGCTTCAAGCTGAGTTCCTTGTGTGTTTGGGAACTTAAAAAAAGAAAAGCAAACAGGAAAGGGTAAATAATCTCCTGAGCACATGTGCTGGGTTTTATACCCACTGGAAATTCCACTCAAGACATGTTCAGGTAACTCTGTCCAGAAATTCCTTTTGCAGAATTCTCAGACATTCTCTGCAATTCAATTAACTGTGAGCAAATTTGATATGAAATGAGACTCTGGCCCTCTGTGTGTATTTTTTGCCTTGGTTTTCATGGAAATGGGAGCCACAAAGAAGTGCAGAGCAAAGGAGCGAGTCGAGTTTATTTAACTTTCTATTATCTACCATGCTGTAAAACGTGGAAATGAAACAGAAACTGAATCCTACAAAACATTTTGGAGGTTGTCCAGAAAAAAATCTAAGGACACTGCTGATGTCTGCACCACTGGATTCATTTCCATTAAGCCAAGGGAAGGAAAATCCCTGCCAGTCACAGTCACTCTAGGATGGCAAAAATCTCAGTTTCTCGTGCCTTCAAGTCACAAACTTACACAGAAGCAATGGATGCAAGAATTTAATCACCACAAAAAAGCTTGGGAAATATTGGCTTGAGTCCAGCTCCTCCTCTTTTCCTCCTCCTGAGCCTGTCAGGAATATTTGGCTTCGTGTCTGCACAGGGATCAGGCAGTGTTGGAGTGTGAATTGAGAATCTTCACGTGGTCTAGATGGAAAAGACAAAGCTCTTTTCCCCTATTTATAGCACAGATAGGTTTAATCAGCCCTTTTAATTAACCCAGCCTTCCCACAACATCCCAGCTCCTCAATAAGTGTCTAAATTCTTCCTTCTGTGCCAGCAGTTTTATCCCTTCCCAGGATAAAAGTGCATTTTCCCAACTCAGGCTGCACCTGCTGTCATCCATAGGGTGTTTGAAATGGGACAGGAAAGTGATGCTGTTTAAACCAGCAGACATTTTAATTCGTATTTATTAAAGAAAGCACATTAGCAAGGTTATGATTTCCCAGTAGCAATTACATTCCCAGAAATAATATCTTCTGTAGTGGATTAAAGGAAAATAATAAAAGAAATAATAAAAGAAAATGATTGATTTTGAATTATTATATTTTGAATGTTATCATATTGAAATATGAGAATCTCAATGTCTCTCATTTTTTTTTTCACACTTGGAGTAAATCCTGAATAATAACTTGGAAAAAGAGAAGAAGGTTTGATAAACATTTAATTATGAGTGGCAGATTAAGGTCGTGAGGAACAATTACTCATTATTTCTTAGAAGCTGGAAATTTCAAATTAAATGCTCAGGCTGTGGTTCTAGAAGAAAAAGAATATTTTTGTCCACTTCATAATTGCAATTTAAAAAACTGGCCTGAGGATGTTTTGGGTACTGAGAGCACAAAGAAGTTGAAAAATTCACCGTCCTCTTTGCTGCACTGGGAAAAGAATGACAAATTTTGATTAAAAATCAGCATATTCATATCTGAAAGCCCTTGAGCATTTCTGGCTCTCAGCTCTGCTTCCACTGGTTCTCAGCTCCTCGTGGTTTGCAACTGCTTTTTCGAAGGATCAAATCCTGCAGCTTTCTGGAAATTTTGGAAAATGTGGGAAAAGCAACCCCTGTTAGCAGAGATCTGGGATCCCTGGAGTTGGGGACACACGGATTTGGAACACCTCTGCCAGAAAGACAAACTGACACTCCGTCCTAACAAACATATTCCGAAACAGCAAAGAAACATTTACCTCCACCTCCCACCAACCACAGTTATTTTTAGATTTATTTTTTTTTTTTATTCCAAAATTAAAAAATAACCACAGAAAGCCCCCAAAATCTTTTAATCTAATCTTGGCTATATTTTCCCCTTCAATGCCTGAGGGATACAAGATTATTTATAACAGGAAACCTTTGATTTCGGAGCTTTTATGTTTGGGTTTTTTTCTTTTCTGTTTTTTTTTGTTTTTTTTTTTGTTTGCAGCGTTCCAACTTGCAAAACACAGAGCTGTTGGGTTTGTTTTTTGGTTTTTTTTTTTTCCAGGCAAAAAAAGCAAATTGCAAAGTGCATCCAGGGCTAATTCCACCCCTGCTCCCTGCTGCTGGAGCTGGATGAGATCCATGGGAAGGGGTTGGATGATCCCACCCTTTGGAGAGCAGCATCCCTGTCTGTTCCTGGCAGGAATGGGCTGGAGACAGCGGTGACAGACACATCAAGGATCCCCTCGGGAATTCTCTTTCCCATTAGCACGGCCAGTGTGAAATCTGCAGCGGGGTCAAGGCAGGGCCAGAGGAACCTCCCCAGGATCCCTGGAAAGTTCATCTCTGATTTCACAGCTGGGAGTCAGCACCGTGAGAAGCTCGTGGATGGTGCTATCCCGTTTTTCCTCATGTATGGATGAAGGGAGTGTAAAATCCGGCTCTTGGGGAGAAGCCTCAGCTCCTCTGCATCACCATCTCCAGCCCCACCCAAAGCGACATTCCGGAAAACAAACCTGGTTTAGCTCTGCTGGACTGATTTGAAAGAGGATCCTGCTCTTCCCTCCGAGCTGTCCTTAATTCGTGGATCCATCCCAAAAGAAGGAGCCCCTGCCTCTCTGAGTGACAGCTGTCAATCATCGCAGCAGCACAGGGCTGGGACTGATCCCGGCTGGAGATTTGTGCAGACACGAGGTGTGCTCTTATTTTCAGGAATACTTTCCCTACAGGACACAACCCAAATTAAAAACCATTCCTGACAAAATTTCAGCTGGATGGAGGTGATTTCAGGTGTCGGATCAATCGTCATCTCCAGCTCCTCTTAAGAAATTTCTCCAACTTTTTTTGAGAACCAAAACTCTCCAACTTCATCAGAGTCCACCATTCCCACATTCTTGGGGAGTTAAAAAAATCCTCTCTGATGCCTTAGTCCTTATGAGGGCTCAGATTAGTGATATATTTATAATTAAAACTTAATATTTTTTATCAGAAATATCTTCTTTTATTCATTTAATTAATAAACTCACTAAAAACAAAACCAGTGAACACTGAAGGATGTGAGCAAAATGGAATGGGAATAGTTTGTGAAGATCACCGTCAGAGTCTAAGTCTGAACTAAAAAAGTCTTTAATAATTAAAAAAATCCTCATGTGGTGATACTTTTCGTGCAAGCTTCAATAACTAGGAAAACAGAAAAGTTTCTCTGCATGTTTTTCAAAAAAAGTATAAATATGTGCATATGTAAATTTAATTAGGTCCTTGCAGTGGGTAATATCAATGCCAAGCCCAGTTTGTGAGAGATAAATCAGATTTCTGCACACAGAAATTTTCCTCTTGTTGCCTGCACTGGTTAAATGGGATTTTAATAAAGGTATTTAATCAGACTCTATGTAATTTCAGCACTAACAACTTTTCATTGTCCCTTTTAATCTTGCCTTGACTACGGCTATGAGGAAGGCGATAATGGTTTCTCTTTTGCTGGCAAGAGGAGAAAACTGATTTTATACTGTTTTTCCCCAGGCATTTTCCAGGAGGATGGGCAGAGCCTGGCTCCAAGCAGGGTCTGGGGTTGGTTGATCTCCTGTCTCTCTCACAGGGTGATGAGGATGGACAGAGGAGGCTGAAGAAAGGAAATCCATGAGCAAGAGCACATCCCTGGCTGCACCATCCCATTCCCCAACTCTGACCCAAGTGCTCTTTTTCCTGCTGTTTATTCTCTCCTATCCACACTCTAAAAAAACCCAAAACTCAGTGGTTTCTTTCCGTCATGACCAAACTGGAGCCATCACACATGCCCAGGAAAAGAGAGAAAATCTTCACTGAGCTGGTTGAATACAAAACAAATATTGTTAGGACAGGAATTTATTGCCTGAGGCTGGGTAGAGAGGCAGGGAAAAGGTGACAGAGATGGGATGTGGTGGGTGGGGATTTCTCACATCTTTTCAAGGTTCCAACCACTTCAGCAACTGCACCAACTGCTCTGCAGGCAGCAGAGGCTCCATCCAGTGCTTCCCGTGTTCCAGAGGTGCTCAGCCCTCAGCCAGGAACCCAAACCCACAGAGTTCAATAAATCTGAGAAGATCACTTTGGACTCAAACCACTTAAAATAATAACAAAAACTAAAAGGCTGCCCCGAGCTGTGGCAAACCCATTCCTTTGAAAGTTGAGTTCTTTTCTTTCCCCATGAAAAATGATGGTTCCCCCTTCCTCTCCTCTCCCTTTAATCCCAGCAATGCTGCATTTATTCCAGTTGACCATGGACTTTCCTTCTCCTCTCCCTCCCTCTCGCTCCAGAACATTAATGAATGGGAACATTTTTCTTACTTCCAGAGACATTTTGAAAGGTTTCAAAGCAAATTCTCTGGAAGCCCCAGCAGAACCCACACTTCCCCCTGCAGCGTGTCCATGGAGAGGATTCCAGCGAGGAGAAATCACTGTGACCCCATTCCCACTAGGAAAAATAAATCCCTTTTCTTCCCTCTGAGCTGCAGCTCCACGTGGAACAATTTAAGCCTTTCCTGCCACCTCCAGGCACTGAGGTTGGTAATTGAAATCCTGAGGATCAGAGCTGGCAGGCAGACAAGCAGGGAATTGTCATCCCTTTGGATCTGCCTTGCTTTTGGATGGTTTCGCTGCCAATTTATCTCTGCTTTTCATTAATAATTAATTTTTTTTCTCTTCCTCTCGAGCAGGGCAAGGTGTTACGAGTGTTACCCTTAGGAATTTTCATCCCACCTTGTCCCTCTGTTAAACTGCCTCCAAAGCAGCCAGGAGATTCCTCCCAGGGGGGCTGAGGAAACCATCTGGTTTTTCTGGGACGCTGGAAGTGCTCAGTCTCTCTGCCAGGATGAAGCTGATCCCTGCCAGCTCTGGCAGGAGCTTTTCCAGGATGACTGACTACCAGGAATTGGATGGACCTGAGCAACCTCCTGCAACATCAAAGCTGGTCTGGCTCTGACAGCCCAGGAGAGCTTCAGGAGTCCTTTCCAATCTCAATTATTCCATGGTTTTAACACCTGAGCCTCAATCTTCCTGAGCTGGTCAAAGCTCCAAGTCAGGCTCTGATATTATGGAGTAGAACTGGAGAATCATGGAATGGTTTGGGTGGGAAAGGACCTTGGAGTTCATCTCACCCCACCCCTGCCATGGCAGGGACACCTTCCACCATCCCAGGCTGCTCCAAGCCCTGTCCAGCCTGGCCTTGGGCACTGCCAGGGATCCAGGAACAGCCACAGCTGCTCTGGACACCTGTGCCAGGGCCTGCCCACCCTCACAGGGAGGAATTTCTTCCCAATATCCCATCTAAACTTACTCTCCTTCAGTGGGAAGCAATTTCCTCTCGTCCAGTCACTCCAGGCTCTTGCAAACAATCTCTCCCCATTCTCGTTTTAGGCTTTGAGGCCGTAGGAAGCTGAAATTGGGTCACCCCAAAGCCTTCCCTTCTCCTGAACAACCCAAATTTCCAATGCTCCAGCCCCAAAGGGAGTCTCTGTGCTGTGAAAAGTGATTTAAAATGAATCCTGGATCAGAAAAGTGGGAAGAGGGAGGCCAGGAGGAACCACTTTGATAAATTCCAGTAATCCAGGGGCATGGGGCTCCACACCTTCAGCACACAAACTTTTCCTAAGATGTTTCTAAACACTCCCCGTGGCTGAACAGAACCAAAAACCCCTTCAAAGCACATCCATGCCCAAACACAAGAGGCTGGAAGGTACCAGGGAGCTCCAGGGAATTCTTCCAGCCCTCCAGCCTTCTCATTATTCATGAGGAGCCTTAGGCACTACAAACAGCTTTATTTGTGTGTGTGTGAGTTGTACCAGGAGAGGAGAGAGGAAGCAGAACAAAACCAAGGAAACTTGGCTGGAAAAAAACACCCAAACATGTCAGGATGAAGAAATGTCCTCCAATCCCTCCTCCCTCCTTGGGATCCCTCACACAGGGATGGAAACAAAAGTGTCCCCAACATCCATTGTTGTTTTCCTCGGGTTTATGCTGATGACACAAAAAGCTCCTCATCCACCCTGGCACAAACCTGTAGGGAATATAGGTGATATCCCAATTAAAACTAGCTGGAAATTGCTCCACAGCCATTTTTCTCATTCCAAGACACCAAGACTTTGACCAAAGCCAGTTTAATTTCCCTGGACATGGGTTTTTATGGAGGTTATTTTTTTCACTCTCTTAAATCGGTGGAGAAAAAGAGGAAGACCAGGTAATTTCTGCAGCCAGTTTTTCTTGTTGCTTTGTCTCTCTTCTAATTTTAATTTTAACCATTTTTGGACTGATCTTTTTTGAAGGAGTGGAAGCATCCCTCAAAATCTGGGCAACAAAAGAAGAATAAGAGGGAGGTTGTGTGGAAATGAGGAAACCTAGAGAGATCAGGGATGGTTTGAGATCCTGCCTACAGACATATCTGCTCAAAAAGGATGTCCTAACTTATGATTTGCATCTCCTCCACTTCTGTGCCTTGATCTACCTGTGGGGCAAGAAATTGTGTCTTAATTAAGGTAAAAGTAACCTCAGGGAAGGATCTCCAGTCAGCCACAATATACCCCAGGAGGAAACATCCAAGATGTTCTGCACGGAGAGACCTCACTTTGGTCCTCCCAGCTTTCTTTTCTTTCACTTCTGAAGTTTTCTGGGTTGGGCTCTGACAGTTTTGATACTATCTTAGGGAAAAAAAAAATCAGCATCCACACATCTAAAAAACTACAAACAGATTCTGACTCGCTGCTCTGTGTATTCCACCCCAATGAGCACTTCACCAAATGTAAATAAAACCAGCTTTTCCTCTTCTGACTCGTCCCATGAAGCTTTACTTGGGCCTCCATGTAATCCACGGGATTTCTGCAGCATTTAGTTTTAACTCAGTAATTTGTACGGCTGCCTGAGGTGCTTCCAAATGTGCTGGAGCTCAGTTTTGGTCTCTTCCCAGCTGCCTAATTAAAACCATGGAATAAAATAGTTTGGCGGAGGTGACTTTTAAATTCTTCTTTCCTCCTCCTTTTATTTTTTAATCAAAAGAAATCTTTGGAGTCAGGGGATTATTCCAAACAGCCCCTTGGAAAGGGCACCTGCTGGAAATCCTACAGAGGAGAGGAGGAGAGTGTTTTAGAGCTCGTTCAGTCTGAATGCCAAAGGTTATGGCACACACAGGAAAAATCAAATTGCTTGTGATCCTCCTCTCATTGCAGCATCCCTTTTGGAATGCTCTCATGAGGAAAAGAAGATTTCCCCCCCTTCCAAAGCCTTAATGAGGATTTTGGAGCCTCTGATGAGGGAACAACCCTGGGGGAGCCGGGTGTGGATGAGAAATGTGCTCGAGGGTGCCCTTTGGGGAATCAACAAAACCTGGGAGCAGGGAGCGCTTTTCCACATCCAGAGGAAATCTCCAGCCTGCTGCAGACTCCTTTATGGGGAAAAACTCGAGTGACAGGGGGCAAAACCTCCCCCTCAACACACAGAGAGTGAATTTGGAAGCTTGTGAACAAGAAATGACTTTTCTCCTCCTCGTGTCCGTACAGCCAAGAATCAAAATCTGGGCCTTGTAATTGTTTGGTGCAAGAACTCCCGGGCTGAAGTTTGGGTTTTGTGGTATCTGGCTCAGCATGTCCACCTCATGTGGATCAAAGACTACATGGTAGAATTAAGCAAATATAATCAGTGTAATATGATTCATTCTTGTCCTGCTCAGCAGATGTTGGAACAGATGTCAGGTAAAAAAAAAAATCTGCTGGGGAGTGAGTGCAGTATTTTGAATTAGTGCATTTAAGAGAAGGGAGTATCTTTATTAATCCCATTTAAGGTGAAAGAGAGTATTTATGGCACTGATTCCTGGGAAATTATCCTCCCTCTGCCTCAGATTGTGGGAAGCAATCAGTGGTTCCCTATCAGCAACAGGACAGTGCTGGTGGGCTGGGATCCTTTCCTATCGTCCTGCTCAGCCTAAATACCAGAAACAACATTTAAAACACTAAGGAATTATAGGGTTGAATATTTGGAGTAATTTCTAACCCCCTATCAGGGGAAAACCTTTGATTTGGCTTGTGTTGTACAGTTGCCCTCATTATATTTTGGGGAGTTCCCTAGGTCTTTTCTCCTGTCTGATAAACACGTGACCAAAAACCTTTCTTTTTCTGGGATTTCCTCGTCAGCACTAAAACCAAGGGAGTTCTATTACACACCTGATTAATCACAGAGTTGTAATAACTGGTAATTAGTGAGGCAAACTCTCTTTTAAGCATTTATCTGCAGCTCTAGTGACCACCCAGAGATCCCACCTCTCAATTTAAAGTCCCAGTTTAGAGCAGACCTTGAGCATCCCCACTCTGCTCTGCCAAGAATGTTTCTGCAGAGTTTAAGAGCTCTGCCTCCTTTGTTGGTCAGAACTCCACAAACCCTAAAAAAAAAAAAACCCTCGTAGCCGATAAAGAGCTGCTTGGAAAAGTGCCTGGCTGTGAGTAACCCATCTCAAATTCCAGATATTCTGAGGAAAACTGCTTGCTCTGCCAGAGCAGTAGTGCAGGACAGGTTGGTGGGGATGGGAAGGGAATTTCTTCCATGTTCAGTGAGATTCCTGTTTGATTATTCTGGATTTTAATCGGCTGATGGGAAAACCTCAGGATCCAGGTGGCTTTTCCTCTTCAGTTCCATTGGCTGGAGAGCTGCAGACACCACTCTTTAAAGAGGAGGAGAAACCAAAACAAGCAAATAGGAAGCTTTGGGGTGACTCTGCTCCTCCACTCAGCGTTTTTATATCGGAAAAGAACATCAAGCCCTTCATCTTGGAGGGTCATTAATTTCTTCAGGGATCCTGGATGCTTTCCCTCTGAATCTCTGCGGAGATGCTGCTTTTTATAACCAGCCAGTGTCACTGGGGAAAGTTTCTGCAGCCAGCACATTCACTGAGCCACCAGTGCTGACATTTCCCCTCTGATGTGGCTTTGTTAACTCTGTCTGGCCGTCCACATAAGGTCATTATTTGCAAGAACAAACAATTCCACATCTACGTTGCTGCAAACCAGCAATACCTGCAAAAAATGGGCTTAAATTGCATTATTTCATTTATTACTCCTTGCCCTTCATGATAATCTGAGTATTTTTTTCTGATTTTCTCATTTTCTTTGCCATCAGAGCACGTTGCAGCTCTGTCTGCTGCACACAGAGAAGTTGCCATGTTTTGGAAACCTTTCAAGTGGTGAACATATTTAGATGTGTGCCTGAAACACAAGCTTGTGCTGTTGTTATAAGGGTATGGATCTTACTTTAGCTACAAGGCTTGGGAATTCAATTAGGAGAAGAATGTGGAGCAGGAGGCAGCAGAAAGCTGCTGGTTAAAACTCTCCCTAATTCCGATTTTCTCCAGGACCCTCATCCCATCACTTCACCTCCACACGTGCCTGATCCTTTCCCACTCATTTATTCCTCTCCCCTTCCAGAATCTGCTCCTAAAGTCAGCAAACAGGCTGGATATTGGATCCAGACCCCAGAGCTCCTACCTGGGCTCATTTCCAGCCGTGTCTTTGTAAAAAGGCTTTTCCTGAAGAAGCCTTTCAAAGAGAACAGATGCCCACACCTTGTTTTTTATTTTTTGGAGAAAGCTGAAATGATCCCTGAAGCAAATCCCTTCTTTGAGCCCTTCTGTGATCCAGAGGCTGAATTCTGTCCTGCTTTTACCCAGGAGTTGCACCATGATGCTGCTGCTTGATGGCCACCATGGGGATTATTTTCATTTTTCCAAAACAGAGGAGACAGAGCAAAGAAACGCTCCAGGCAAAATTCTTGCACACAAAGTGCTCGAGCCCTAAAGGTGTGATGAAAGCATAATCCTGCACATAACCCTCAGTTCTGCTGCCTAAAATAATACTCCAGGATGCTGGCAGGGGAATACTACGCTTCCTGTGAGTGTTTCAGTTCACATTCTCCCAAAAATAACACAGCGACTGTTAACACCTGCACTTTTCAACATTTCCTTGCTAACAACAAGGAGATTAATGGGTTCCATTCAAAAAGACCTCTTTGACCTCATTTATGATGTTGAGAAACTCAGGAAATTGCCTGCTAATCCAGAGTTTGATAATCCCAGAATTCAGACAGGATCCCGGCTCGAAGCGTTCAGCGGGAGAAGGGTTGGATCTGGGTGGGAGAGGATCCACAGGGAATCACAGCAGGCAGATCCCTGAGCTAAGGGATGAAGAGGAGAGGTGGGAATGCAGGAATAGAAGTTACTTAACCTGCCCAGCTCTGCAGACCACAGGAACAACTTCATTTGGCCAAGGCTTTATTCCCATTTTGGAAAAACGTGGGAAGATGGGAGCCCTGGGGGATTCCAGCAGCTCCCAGGGGCTGCAGGCAGGATCAGGCCAGGCTGACCTTGCAGACAGATCCTGGAGTGTCCCAGGGGCCTGATCCAGCAGCTCCTGGTGGCTCAGAGCCACAGCAGCTGGGAGCTGGCACGGGAGGCAGGAGCTGCAGGTTGGCTGCTCCTGGAAAAGTTGGGGCTGGCAGATGGCAGCACTTTGTGCCTGGGATTTCCAGAGGAAGTTTTCTTCCAGTTTTTCATAGCCAGCTCCAGCCTTCTGCTTTCAATTTCACAGAGGACTGGAGGGTATTTTTTTATCTCTTCTTGTTTCTTTTAAATGTATTTATTTATTATAAACATGGACCAAACCCCAAGAGTTTGTCAGAGAGGTGCAGCCTTGAGAAAACAGCCTTGCCCGGACTATTCAAAGTACATCTGCACCTCTACCTGCTTCTGCTTAAGGAAATGCTCAGCCAGTTGATCAAATGCCATCTTAATTACAAGCTTTGCAAAGAGCACAAATGAGCCAGGAAAAATCAGAAATAAGGAGCTGTGCAGCTCCTCCACAACAGGAGGGAAAACAAAAATGAAACCCGTGCCTGGAATCAGCACAGGATGGGCAGGGACAAGCTGAGGAGGCTGGAGAGGAGGAGCAGCCTCAAAGAAGGAAGGTTTGTGCAGGACAGAGCCACTTCTGTCTGATTAATCACAGAATTACAGTCACTGATGCAAATCTGTTAATTAGGGAGGCAAAGTCTCTTTTAGCCATTTATCTGCAGTTTTAGTGACCACCCAGAGATCCCATCTTCCAATTTAATTCCACAGACACGACTGGAGCAGACCTTGAGCATCCCCACTCTGCCCAGCCAAGAACGTTTCTGCAGGGTTTTACATTTCCCTGAAATCCCATTTGTCCTCAGGAAGAAACCCAGCCCCTAATTAATTTAGAGGAGCCCCAATTAACAGCAGCCTTTCCTGGGGATGGAGGTGGGTGTTTCCCAGGGAAGGGGTCTGCGGTGCTCCGCTGCCACATCCTCCTTTTCTCTGCACCTCTGGAAAATGGAAAGATTCCCTCTGGAAAACCCTGCTGGGGAGAGGAGCTGGAATGGGGATGGAGCAAAGAGCAGGAGGCAAATGCCACATTTCTGTGGGAATGAATTTACCCGGATCCATGGGGAAGATGGACACATCCAGAGGGTGATCCCAGCCCGAAGATGGCACAGGGCAACACATTCCCAGTGCTGCTGCTGCCTCCCTGCTCACCCTGATCCCTTTCCTTCCACCCCCATCTCCTTCCTCCTGCTTCTCTGACACCCTTCACTGCCCATTTCAGGCCTCTCTCTCACCCCAAACCTTTCCCTGCTCAAATAACCATCTTAATAAAGTCATTTTAATGATTTTAATAATTTTACAATTCTTCTTCTTCTTCTTCTTCTTTTCTTCTTCTTCTTCTTCTTCTTCTTCTTCTTCTTCTTCTTCTTCTTCTTCTTCTTCTTCTTCTTCTTCTTCTTCTTCTTCTTCTTCTTTCTTCTTCTTTTTCTTCTTCTTCTTCTTCTTCTCATTATTATTATTATTGTTATTACTATTATTACTATCATCATTATAATTATCATTATCATTATAATTATCATTATCATTATCATTATCATTATCAATATCAATATTATTATTAATGATGATGATAACAATGATAATGATAATGATAATGATAATGATAATGATAATGATAATGATGATGATGATGATAATAATAATAATAATAACAATAACAACAACAACAACAACAACAATAATAATAATAGTAATAGTAATAATAATAATAGTAATAATAATAATAATAATAATAATAATAATAATAATAATAATAATAATAATAATAATAATAATAATTATAGTAATTGATTCCCAGAGCCAGCACGGGGTGCAAATTCACCAAGTGTGAGAGCAGGAAACAACAAGGTGCCCCCATTGTAGAGATTTTTCCCCAAATTGTACTGATTGAGTTGTTTTGTAGCCCCAGAGCAGGTGGGGGGGAGGGAAACCTTGAATCCTTTTGCTCCATGGGAAGTTTTCAGGCAGCTCCGAACAATTGGGGCTGAGAAAGCGCAGCTGATGCTGTGTTTGTACACGGGACTGGCAGCCCATTGTTCAGGAGCTCGGCTTCCCCACGGAGCTGCAGGAAGGGCACAGCTGAGGATACCCCAGACAAAGTTCCTGCGAGGGTTTTCCCAAGGCACGCTTTGTACGCCGCTGGAAAAACAGAAAAATCATAAATGCACCAATAAACGCATCAATAATCCTCTTTTTTGGGTTGATCGGAGTAAAATTCAAAGAAATCTGGTAAAAATGCTTAGAAATTTCATATTTTTCTTAGTGAAAAGAAGAATTAAACACATCCCCAAGTTCCTTCTGATGCCTTCTCCCAAGTTTTCTCACTTGTTCCTTTTTTCCAGAGATTCCTTTCTCTCTGTAAAGGTAAAGGAAGTTAAAGATCTGTAGGGAATTTTATTGACAGCTGTTTGATTTGCTTTGGACTGCTGTAGAAAAATGCTGGATCTGATGATTTCTTACTGTTCTTACCTGACCATGCTCCAAAAAATGCCTCAGTTATCTTAAACTACAAATTAAATGCCTCTGTCATTGCAAATAATGCTCAAGATGCTCAGAAAGCTTAAAACCTCTCTCAGCCTGAGCCCTCTCCATGTTCTTTAGGTTCCCTCAGTGACAATATCACAAAAATTCCACGTACAGGTCCCTCGGTTTTGTTATCACCAGCTCCATTCAGACCCTGGGACTGATAATTGCAACAGAATAAATTTCTCAGCTGAAAGGTAAACTGGGTGATGGGAAGAACACAGAGAAAGGTGGGGGAAGTGTAAAATAATGGAGGAAGTTGTTATCTCTGAGCAGAAAAAGTAAATATTTTTATCCAAGGGGGATATGAAATTGAGATGTCTCCTAAGCAGGCTCCCTGCTCGTGGGAGAGTGAAATGTTTTACCCTTCAAGAGTGATGGATAAAATCAGAACAAGAAACAGAAGCCTGATCCATGCATTGCTCCATCTTGACTTGGATTTTATAAGGATATAAATCATGGCAGGGGTGGAATGGGATGGGCTCTAAGGTCTCTTCCAACCCAAAGCATTCCATGATCCTGTGATTCCATGGAATCTTCGTATCCTCACGGTCCTAAACCTGCACTTACCCTGACTGACCTTCTCTGAAGGCTCTTGGATATACAGGACCCATTTCTGAAGAGTTAAAGAGCAGCAAAAAAATCCTAAAATTGTTGCTTAAAGCCTTTCTCCAGTGGTGAGAAAAACAGGATGGGGAAAATCCCAGCCAAATTTGAATCCTGAGGAATCACTGGAAATGCCACTGAACTGAGGGATGGATTGCTGATTTCTCCCAAGATAAAAGCAGGATGAGGCTCAAGTAGCAAAAATCTTTCTGAGAGGGGAGGAAAGGCTGAGCACTAATGGGTTTCAAGCTCAAGAAGAGCCAGAGTGCAGCAGTGGCTCCACCCAACCACAAGTAATTAAATATTTTTTAATTTTTATCTGAGAGAGAGTTGATTCAGAGATCACATCCTGCTCATAATCAGGGTAAAGCAACTTTTCCTCTTCCCATTCAACCTCCTCTGCACTGCTTGGATTCCAAGACAAAACCAGATATTCTGAGGAACAGGAGGGATTTCAAAAACCTGCAGAACAACCAGAAAGCTGCTCTTAGACATGCACAGGGCATTTTGTGCTAATCAGGGAGCAAACTCCTCTGCAAAATATTATTCATGGGACTGAACATCAGCCAACTGCAAAAACATTTTCTTAACTTGTGGGTAAACAGTCTCCAGCTCTGGCCTCTGCCTCCCAGCATTAAGGTAATTTCACACTTGAAAATTTCACAAATAAAACGTCCAGAGCCGCTTGCAGGAAAATTGCGGTGAATTAAAATAAGCAGCAATTCAGTTTTGTCTAAGCTGCTCTGGTCTTTGTTTCAATTTCTTTGCCTGATTTGAGCTGAGCTTCTGAATTAGGAACAGGGAATCTGGGGTTGTTTCTGGGTTTTTTTTGTGATGCAGTTTTAGGGGAGAGTGTTATTCAGAGAGCAGCAGGCACGGAGAGCGGCACGCTGAGGTCAAGGCAGAAAGAACAAGACAAGTAGGAACTAAACAGGGTGGAGTGTGCCCAACAACAGCAGATGAACCCTGCTGCACCCATCTTCTGCCTCATTTGGTGTTAGGGTTTGAGACACAGGGCCAGGGACCTCGGAGCAGGCTGTAAATGGGATTTTGCACGCCCATGCTCAGCATCAGAGGTAATTAGAGAGATACCCAGCCCCACATGGCTCAGGTTTTGATCCAGGGCAAGTTAACAGGGTCTTTTTATAAAGCCCACTTGGTACCCCAGCAGGCACAAAGGAATGAGGCCAAAACTCTGCCTGGGTCATGGGCTGATCCCCAGCTCAGCACCTCCCTCCTCACAAAGCTGAGCTCAGCTCATCCTCCTGCCCAAGCAGAGCCCAAAGCCCTTCCTGAGCTTCGCTGCACCCCTGGGAGCCCAGTCCCAGCATCACCACATTCTGGAGCTGCTGGAATGGGGCCTTTTCTTCCTGCTGCCTCCTGGAGAGAGGAAACATCTCCTTGCAGGCCTGCTGCCCACATTCCAGCTCATTTTTTTCACTCCACTTTTGACATTCGGATCAGTTGGACACCTCAAGCCCCGGAACATTTAATTATAGCTCGTGCCATCATTTACCTTGTCCACTAAGCCTTTGATTACATTAGACAAGAAAGAAAATTTCATCTATGCTCTCCAGCTATTCCTTAGGCTGAAAATAAAACTGGAATTGGCCAGAAAGAGATGACATTTTTCTTCAAGACAGCTGAAGGAAGCATGAAAACTGCTGTCCAGGATATCCGGGACTTGGCTGGTTCTTTCTCTTCCCTGAGTTTTCTCACCAAATGATTTTTGTTTATTTTATTAAAAAGCCTGTTCCTACTTTGACAGGTGTCCTATAGGCAGAAAATGTGTCTTGGCTAAGGACAGGGAGGGAATTAGTCCTGGGTTTCTTCTCAGGAGTAATGGAAGATTCTCTGCTGAAGGTGCACACCAGAAATATTCCTGGTTTTAACTCAGGCACAGAACTTCAGGAGGGATAAAACGACGGAGAACTGACAGGCTCCAATAAAAATGGAAGTGAACTCACAGTGGCAGGTGAAATAGGGATTTTGGAATGGTAAATTGAATGGAACAGAATGCTGAACTTCACAGAGGTTTGGCAATATTGGAAAGGAGTTTTGTAAAATTGAAAGTCTAAATTTAATAAAAACAAAAAACAATCAAAAAACAAAACATGATAAAAAGACAAATAGGCAGCTAGCCAGGATTCACTCAGCTTTTAAAACGTTCAGTTATCAGCAAATAATCAATTTAGTGCAAAGTTCAGTATTCTGCAAGCTTCTCGAGCAGGAAAAATGGATGAATCTTCTCTAGCACTAAAACTGAGCCAGGAGCCACCCTGCTGTGTCCCTCCTCTGCCAAACCTCAGGGTCACCAGGGCTGGAAAATCCCAATCCATTGGATATTTTTTTAAGAAGGCACCATCCAGGAACAACAAGATTCACTGCAAAACCCTCTGTAGTTTTCTAGTTCGACACCTGAACCCCAGTAATGACAGGGGGTGTGAGGGTACAGCTCCTTTTCACTTATCCATAGGAACAACTCACTCAACTCCCTAATTAACTGATTAATTGACTCCTCAGTTAATTGAGCCAGCAGAACAATGAGCCCTACAAAGCTCACACAGAAGTTTCTGGCTCAGCCAGGTCAGATGAGTGCCAGGGCCAGCGGAAGGGAAGGGGTGGAAATAACAAGGCATGAGGAGGGAAAAGGCAGGACTGCAGCGATGGAGATTAATCCACACTGTTGTATCCACAGTGTTTTGACATGAGGTTACCAAATAATCCCTGATTTTGCTGTCCATTGCTGCAATTCATCCCAAGGTTATGGAGAAACTCAAATGCTTCCCTGAAGGGTGAGCCTCTGCAGGAGTTAATGAAGGAAAAATCCTATGAGCAGGAGTTTGGGGTTTTATTTTCCACAGCTCAAGGAAGAAACAGCAAAGGAATGAATCAGTGAGGGCTGGGGAAGGATGTCAGATTAATAATACGAGTCAGGGGAGGACAGAGAGTAGCTGAACACATCACCAACACGAGCATCACCCCCAAACCTCCACATAACAAAGCTCTGAGAGTCAGATTTAACTTTAACCATGTGTCCTGCTCAGGCAGTTGCTTCATCACCCTAATGAGCACAAATAGCCTCCAGCATTTAAACCCTCTGTTAAATATGAGCACCCTAAAGCAAAATCTGCCAGCAGAACAGACCCCTCTGCACCTGCAGGTAGGTGTCAGTCCGTATTTCCAATAAATTTCATAGCAGACAATTTGTATTTTGAGTAGAGGTACCAGCATGCTCCACGGTAATTTTTCTGGTATCTTTTATTTCATCTTCACAGCCAAACTGCCCATTTGGAAACCTTGTTTCGAAAATAAAAAAAAAAAAAAGCAGAGGATGAACCCTTCTTAAGCAGATTTGATGCAAATAATGGACAGGTTAATTGGTTTGGGGAATGAAAAAAAAAGGAATTTCACCCCCAACAAAGCCTTTTGTGGGTTCCCAGAACTACAGGATTGATTAGGAAGGCTCTTCATGATTAATAGGTGTATGGGCTTTATTTTTCCTATAAATTTTCCTCACAGTGCTGAATTTGGAGAACCTGTTCTCAATTTCCATGAAGTTCTGCTCCTTGGGACCCATCCGACCACACCATGGTCACTTTTGGGTGCTAAAAAACCAGAGGGGAGACTTTAACGTGGAAGTGGGATGCTAAGCATGGGTGAAACGGGTGAGCCAGAGCTCAGACAGAGATTTTAAGTCTTTTTAGGGTATTTCAGGGAGAGTTTCCATGCTCTCCAATGTGTTGATCCATCCCCTTGGCAAACATCCAGAGGTGGCTGTTCCCTACCTCCCCTCCACAAGTGGAGAGGAGAGGAGGAGTTAGAAAGCTGACATGGCAAATCTCCAACCCTCTCCAAATATATTTTATTAAATGCAGCAATTAATATCCCGGAGCAAAGCCAACCCAATATGTGGGGACGAAGGGAGAGCGGGAGTGATTTAGAAGCTCCTATTTCTTGGACAGGGGCACACTTAAAAAGGCTGATCTCATAAATCTGTGGTTTCTGCGCGTTTTTAGGTTGTGTATCCGAGCACTCCCACAGCAGATAGTGGGACGTGTAGCATTCCCAAGCCCATGAACCCCAGTCACATGATGGTAATTACCAGAGACCTTGAAACACAAAGACCAATAAATTCAGCATGAAGAGCACAGCTCCTGTTCGCTTACTCACAGCACAGAATTTGGCCAGAATTTGCATGGGAAGGTCTTATCCCTTCAAGAATCTTGATTTCTCAACATGTTGTTGATCCTTTGGATACCTCTGACCACATGGACAAAGAATATTCCACTCAAATGTCCTTAAAGGGTCCAAAAATTCCAGCCCAGCGTGTGCTGGCTCCTGATTCCTTGGGCCTCTTCAGAAATTCAGCATCAGGAGCTTTTGAGAGGGGGGAATTATAACAAAGTATAAGTGAAGTTTTCCTTTCCAAATGCAGAGGCTTCTTAGAGCACAGAGTTGAGTATCTTGGACTGAGGAAAAATATGGGATCACTTCATCCCAGGGAAGATGGATCACATGTACCCTGAAGAGGGAAACCACTGAAATGGGGAAGCAGGTAAAAAATGAGGCAGGAAAAGGAGAATTCACCACCCACTGCAGCGGGTGAGAGGCACCCACAGTTCAGCATCTCCCCAGAGCAAACCCCTACAGCTGAATTCTGCTTATTGTACAAAACCTCCCATTTCCAGAGCCATCAGCAGAGATTGTTAGAAGGAAAAGCAGAAATAGCCATCTCTCTGCTGCTCCACCGATCTCTGAGCTGGGTCCTGCTGTGGTCTGTGCACGCTGGTGCTGTGACTCACGAGCTGAGCAAGCACAGCCTGCCCCGACGCTGGACTCTGCTGCCACGGCTGAGCTGCCAGCTCTTTGAAGGAGATAAAAGGTCCCCAGCTCAGCCAGGACAAATTGGCCCCTCTCCACCTCCTCGGAGATTTACATATGTATTTTTAAAATGAAGCAGTCATTAAAACGCTGCTTCGCTGGGATAATTGCAATTAGCCCATTCTTTCGGTGGCCCACTGTAAACAGAGAGTTCACTGTCTTGTCTTTTGCTGGAGCAGGAGAGTCATCCCAGTCCCAGCACTTCCTCTTTGGCAACAGGCGATTCCATCTGAATCACCACCCGGCTCTTGCTTCATCCTCAGGCTCTGATGGTCTGATAACATTTACTCAGAACTCCAAGCAATTAAAACCAAGATGACACATTAAAACAACCCCAATTTAGAGTCCATCTTTAAATGATTATTTAGAGCTGATTGGGAAATGGAATTTCTGCTCTGCAGGGTTTCAAAATTCCCTTTCATCACAGCCTGGAATGCAACCTGAACTTGGCTTAAATCCCATCTTAGTTGGACTTTCGGCACCTGGGACATGCAAACTGCTTAATGTCAGCCATCACTTCATCCCAGAGAAAAGTGCAGATGTTTCCATGTGGGGTGACAGAGTGGCCTCCATTAAAATGCACTCAGCACTGTCCCATTAATTAGCCTCAGGACAGGCACCATTCCTGATTTTTCCCCAAAGCCTCCACATGGGCACAGCTGTGCCCAGACCACACCCAACACATGAGGGAAAAATCCAAAAACTTTTGCCCAGCAGAGCCAGAGTTCATAAAGAGGGAGTTGTGCCTTTTCTGAATGGGATGGAGATGAAATTCCCACTTTTTCATGGGAGAACCCACCCAAGGACAAGTAGGGAATGTCACAAGAGGGTTTCTCCCATCCTCTGTTTTTACATATAAAGGAAAGCAGCAGTCAGTGTGTGTGCAAGGAGCTGTCACTGCCCAACAGGGAGATGGAGATGATGGAGATGATGGAGATGATGGAGATGATGGAGATGGAGATGATGGAGATGATGGAGATGATGGAGATGATGGAGATGGGGATGGAGATGATGGAGATGATGGAGATGATGGAGATGATGGAGATGATGGAGATGATGGAGATGATGGAGATTATGGAGATGATGGAGATGGAGATGATGGAGATGATGGAGATGATGGAGATGATGGAGATGATGGAGATGATGGAGATTCTCCCAGTGGAGCACTGTGGTCTCCCTTCTCACTTCTCACACACTGCAGGCTCTGAATTCTCTTCTTAGGGAATTTAGTGATGGATTTATCCAATATAACCAGATCCAAACTTATGGAGCAAACCACTGGGAAGGCATCACACTGGAGCATGACCATGTTGCCATGAAGACCCGCTTCCTACAAGAATGGAACAGAGGCTTTTATTGGCTTTTGTCTGGATTTGGTAAGAATTTTGAATTTTGGTATTTCTAGCCAAAGCCATGTTCATCCTTACTCTCTGGCCAAGTTCACTGTCATTTTTGGTAACCTGTCTCAAGGGTGAAGGAGAGTGGATGGATGAGGTGCAGACACTCCTCCATCCAAGGAGCAAAACCTCTCCCAGCTCCAAAATTTATTTGGGTGGTTGCCTTGCTGCTCTCTGGCCATGAATCTGATCAAGAGCTGCCCCTCAGTCCCGTTCCCTTGCTCCTGGAGCTGATGGGGCTGCAGTGCTGCAGCAGCCCATGGTGCTACCCCTGGTGAGGAGGATGGAAAGCCTGAAACCCCTCCCTGTGCTGCACAATCCATCTGCTGCAGCACTTGGATGTGCCTGAAATTTTTGTCCAAGCCTTGCCTGCAATCGTGGCAATTTAAGGCACCATTCTTCACCCCCCAGTTGTAAAGGGCTCTGCTTTCACAATGGTTTGAGTGATGGGTCATTACTCAGCTGCCTTCACAGAAAAACTATTTTTGGTGAGTTCCTTGCTAATGAAATGACTTTCTGTTTTATTGAAATTGCGTTGTCTTGAGTGGCCTTGTCAGACCAGCAGAACAGCCCCAAGGAAATCTGCCATAGCTGAGCAGGTGGGGAAAGAGGCAGCAATGGCCTTTGGAGGATGAAAACACATTTCTGAGTCTGAAGAGCTCCTGAGGAAGAAAATCAGAATATGGGCTCTGTTTCAGCAAAGCAATTAAGTATATGCTTTAAGTCGAAGCCCTGCTTAATTCCTTTGACTCCAATGGGATTTAAGCAAAGGCTTTAGACTGAGCTGAGTTCAGGTCTAAAAATTCCTCTGACGTTTTTTTCCTTCTGGATCACAGTGAAAGAAAGTGGTTATAGTGCATGCCTGGAGAAGCAGAGAGGTGATGAACTGTGATGCACATCCAGTCTAATGTAAAGCTTTAAAAATCACTTGGCAGGAACCGAGTCATAAATTAAGTTGCTCAACTGGTCGTGCTTTGCAACCGAAGCCATTGTCTTCCAAGGGCTTGGGCTTTACAGCTTCCCAACTGGCCCAAACTCTCTGTGGCAGATCAGGAGAAACTTTACACTTGATAAATCCTCTAATATGCCAGGGAGAGTCCCTGCCTCCCCCCTGCTCCCCTCCTACCTCTTTAATGAGCATCCCCATTAGCTTTGGAGTACAGAGGGAGTTCACTCTGTGAGCCTTTGTGTTCTTTGCATGTTAGGAGGGCTAAGGAGCAGTTCAAAAAGCAATCTGCCCAGAAACCACAGTTTATGAGTCCCAGAAGTTTCATTTGCTCAGGTCAGACTGAAAGCTTGGCTGAAGATACAGTAGAAATTTTTCTCTGTCAGGCAACAGAAAGCAGTACAAAGAACCCAGCTGTTAGGTCTCATAGCCCAGGCCTCTAATTAAAACAGTGGAAAATTAGATAACTTCACAAATTCATCACTGCCACCACAGGCTGTCAAAAAAAAAAAAAAAAAAAGCTCGGGGGTTACCACCCACCTTTTGTTTATGTTGCTAACCAGTGTCTCCATCTTGTGTGTGTGTGTGTGCACAGAGCTGAGTTTTCCTCTCTCCCCCCTGCTCTCAGCCACTTTTTGCACCTCATTCAAAAAAACTTCAGATGAGACTGAAAAGGGGCTGTAAACCAGGTTTGCAGACGTGCCTCCCCACACAGATTTTTAAAGGGTTTCTTTTCCTATGAGGGAAAATGAAAAAGGCTCAATTTTATTGTTCTCAGAGGAGGAGGCAGGGCAGTGATTCTTCCCAAGGATGCAAGGCACAGTCGGTGTGGTGCTTCTGAATGTCTGGCCTGAGGTCAACAAATGTCACTTGAAGCTTGTGATCAACTCTGTATTAAAAAAAAACAACAAAACAACCCAAGCAAACAATGCCTCCATCCCTAAAATAAAGGAGAAAAGACCTTGTAGCACCCACACTTCAACAGCAGCCAAAAAAGAAAGCTCCTATTCTTTGAAAAGTTAAATTCACGTTTGAATTACAGCGGGTAAACTCAATAGCCCTCAAAACTAAGAGGGATTAAAAGTGTCTCTCTCATTAAGCCTTGCTTTCAGGGAAAAAAAAAAATAGTTCCTTCAAAGAGGAAAGGGGAGAGATTCACACCAAGAGAAGCCACACCAAGTGTGAACCAGCTTCTCCTGCAGAACTCCTGGCACAGGAGACCAGGAGGGGATGGACCATGGCACCACACAGGGCAAGAAGCAGATTAAGGATACGAACATTTCATAAATACTGAAGTGGAAAACAAATTTAGGGTTGAGCCTGGGAATTGTTCTCAGCTTAACTTTCATTTGAGACTGTGAGGTAGAGGAGAAACAGGGCAGATGCTCCAGCTCACAGGGTTATGCCCAAACGAAGCAGCAAACCCCATGATTTGGTGTTTTTTTAATTATAAACCCTGCATTTTTAAATAAAAACCCTGTGATTTTTAATTATAAACACCTGAATATTCAGTTCTCATCTGAATACCCGAATTTGTGGGCAGAGCCCAAGCAGCCAAGGCTGGTGATGGCAGCGGGTTCGATGTCCCACGTGTCAGGGCTGGGGACCTGCAGCTTGTGCTGCTCCACTGCTTCCCCTGCCCTGCTCTCCAGCAGCGCTTGGGAAACGTGGAAAAGGAGTTTTGTTTTGGCAGAAAAAGCAGGATTGCAAGAGCATGGATAAGAATAGAGCAAATAAAGACACACTCCAAGATGAAGAGAAAGATGAGACAAAGATCTACGTCAAGACCGTGGCTACATTGACCCATTAATTAATTTCCAGTCACAGAGCAGGAATAACTTCCATTCCAGAGGAGGAATTTGCTCCCCTAGTGAAATAAACCATATTTGCCAGAAGGCATTTGCTTCAAGGCTGCACGGAAAGCACATGTGGTCACTTCAACCAAACACATTTTGCCTTGTACCAAGGGGAGCTGAGGGCATCCAGAGCCCTCCAGCAGCTCCAAAGTGGCTCCATCAAAGCTTTGTGGGATCAAACACCACGGCTGCTCCTCGGGTGGCCCTGAAGGATGGAGCTGAGGGTGAGCACGTGCCTACACAGCCCTGGCTGGAGTCACTGCCGGGATCAGGCAAACCGCCCCCAGCCCGCGGGGCGTTCGCGGTGATTTGTGTCTTTCTATAATTGGCACCACCACCAGCCCCTTCCCAGCTCTCACCAACAAAAGGTAAAGACATTGGGAAGGACGGCATTCTCTTGTCACATGTTACCTTCTAAATCTTGAGTCTTCCTTTGTACTCTGACAGTAATTTCACATATAGACATGGCTGCCAAGCGAGGTTTGTTTGATGTTCTTTCCTGCCTTTGTAATGGAGTTTCCTTTTAAGCAGGGGGAGGCGGAGGGAGAGGGGATGACAGGGGCTTATAAATATGGAAAAGACACTTTTTGGCATAAAATTCACGTCGCATTTAAAATATCTCTATGACTCTTTTCTTTTTCCCGCCCGCGAAGCCGGCCACCTTTGGGATTGTCCACTTGGAAAATCTGCTGTTAAAAAAAGAAGCACAGAAGGGAAAATCATCATGGCTGGAAAATATTCAAGACTTTGGGAAGCAAAAAAATAGGCCAAAAAAAAAAATCCACTGCAAATCCTGGGGTGATGTCAGTGTCACCTTGTCTCCTGTGAAAGGCCACACTGCCACTGAGGCACTTATGACAGGTAAAGTCAAGGGGGCAGTGAGGGAGTTGGTGCTCTCTGGAGTGACCAGATCTTGGAAAACTTATCCTATTCCACAGCAGAAAGGTCATAATAACCCTCCTAGGTCTTAGTAATAAAGTTTGGGATGGTGTCTCCATAGTTAAGGCAAAGCTGGTGAGGATCCAGCCTGCTGGGACTGTGATTCACCCATCAGAGATGTTAAATTACACCTCAGAGTAAGTGACCCCAAAAATCCAAGTGGCATTCCTGAGGTTACACGGGAAGATCATGAGGGAAGGAAGCAGTTGTTATCCAAAAAGCAGGTGCCTGATCCTCAAAGTAACCATGCTGATGTTCCCAGAGGACCAGACCTGGGATCCTTCCACATCCAGGCCATAAAAATGACCGATCTGAAACAACAAATATTGAAAAAGACTGTTTGGAATTGTGTTATTGGAAATTGTGTTATCCCAGGAAAAATCTGAATGGAGGATGAGATGTCCCAGAAATCCCCCAGCCAAAGGCAGACAGTTGCTATCCATGGGTGGCTGGTGACCTCAAGGCTCCGCTCAGATTCCACATCTTCATTCCCTGCAGCTTGCTCAGAGCTCCTCAGGAAGGACCCACACGTCTCCCTGCTTTTTAGCAGATAACGGATGTGCCTTTCATTTATCCCCAGGACTCCTTCCTTCAGATTGCTCTTGACACTCCACACTTTGCCTGACACATGAAACCCCCCTCCCCTGATAAATTTATGTGCCTTATAAACAAAAGCTACAAAATGTAGCCAATGGCCCCACATCCCTGCCAATTTGAGCATATGGAGGAACAAGGAGAAGTCAAGGGATCTCTTTTTTTATTTTTTTTTTGGTAGGAACACCAGAGTTTGAAGCAGAAAGCTCCATTAGTCCAGCTAATGAGGGATTGTTCCCAGTGGTATATTCCCCTCAGCACTAAATGACTCAAATGATAGCCCTTCCAACACTTCCCTGGGGAAACTATTCCACAGCCTCATAGATCACACTGTCAGGAGCTTTTGGCCAGATGGATTTCAAAGGCTACGAAATGTGCTGGAGTGTTTGGCTTGGAAACCCTTGAAACAGTTTTGGACTCTCATATTTGTGATACCACAGGCATGACTTCAGCTGTTGGACCTCAGCACCCAAGTTCTGCACACCTCTGTCCCCTGCACACGTTCCCACGTGCGTGGGATTGGGCTCACCCCGCTCCCTGTCCAGGGAAAGCTGCTGCAGGAAGGAGAGCGCTGAGTGTTTGTTGCTCTGTGGGCAACTGCGACCTAAATTGTCTTGAAGGCTTGAGAGATTTGGGCTGACATTATTCCGGGAGGGGGGAAAAAAAAAATAAATCCGGGTGTTTGATGTCATGGGGTTGCCAAGAAATGTCTGTAAAGCTACCAGAGAAATTCTGTTGGAGTTTCCCTGTCGAGCTGGGGCCCAGGAGCAGCAGATCCTGGCTTTCTGCAGGTGGCTTTCTCTGAGCCTGGCTCCAGAACGAGGAAACCCCATCTGGCTGTGCAGCAGGTGGGATCTGAGCTCTCTCCTTTCCACACCCAATTCTCCTCCAGTCCCCATCACCATTTTGGCTCAGTGGCACTGGACTCACTTATCCTGTGGATAAACAGAGCCAAAGAGGGAGAATTTGTCAAGTTCCCACTGGAAGGACCAGAATGGCTCTGCAGAACCCATCCTGAAGCAGTACCTTGGGGAATTGATGTGGGTGAATGGTTCCACACAGCTGAAAAACTGAATTTAAAAGCAAAGACAGATGAGGGTCTTCCTGCAGCTGGAAAGCTCCTCCCGCTCTTCCCACAGCACAGGTTGAATGCTTCACCCACAGATCCACTCTGGGATCAGGGAATAATTCAGAGCATCCTGTAGGATTAATTCAGAGGAGTCTCTTACTGGGGCAGGATCTTTATCCAGGCAGGAATCTGGGATTGGATGCTCACACACAGCTCAGCAGCTCGTGGCTTTCTTCCTTCTCTAAGCTGACCTTAATTTACCTCCTTCAGCCACAGCTTTCTCCCTCTAGAAGCTGTAAATCTCATATCCCGGTTTTCTTCGAGATGGGGATCTTGGCAAAGCTTTGAGATGTTTGAAAGTGGGCAGAGCAAGCCCCTTTTGTCATCATCTGCATTAACACCATGCTTGTAGTTATCTGCCAGGACCCTGATGCTGTACAAACAGCACAGAAATGGGACCTGCTTTACTCTGAACTGTTTAATCCACTTGGGCCACGACTTCAAATGTTCTGATTTTAGACCTAAAAATAACCCAGAATAGAATGTACTCTTCTCCTGTTACCATCCCCACCACCAAGGGGAGAAATAAGGAGAAGTCCAACCACTTTGGAGGATGAAATGTGATAACAGGTCCAGTGAGGGAAATAAAAGCCATATAAACTGAGCTAAATGCATGCAAAATGCACTCACTTTCTTGGCAGGATGAATTTTTATGCAACTCAGGCAGGGAAGTTACATAAGGAATTCCTCCCCATGCACTTTTCTGGGAAGTAAAGATGTCGCTGGAATTCCTGTGCGATTAAAGTAGAAGAGAAATGTTTATGGGAGAAACTGGTCTGAAGGAGAAAAAAAACCTCTTGGGTGCTTCTTTCCCAGCTCTTTGTAGGGTTT
Source organism: Poecile atricapillus (assembly GCF_030490865.1). Lineage (NCBI taxonomy): Eukaryota > Metazoa > Chordata > Aves > Passeriformes > Paridae > Poecile > Poecile atricapillus. The sequence goes on from NC_081258.1 coordinate 19,335,398, forward strand.
GAAATGCCTGTTCTGATGTGGGTAAAGTTTTTGCAAACCATCCAGGTTTTTATGAAGGATCCCATTTCCATTGTCAGAGACAACGGGGACGGGACGGGGATTTAGGCCCTGCAGCTCTTTGACACGTTTCAGATCTCTGGAAAGGCAAAACTGGGGATAAGCCGTTCCTCTGGCTGCAGGCAGGGCTTGTTGATCCAACAAAAACACTTCTGGGAATCGGGGCTGCTCTTTGATACGGCACACAGGGGGTTTTCGGCGGGTTTAGGCAACACGACACCAGGTAGATATGAAAATGAGAAGCTTTGATGGATCGCACCTCTCCCAAAATCCATGGAAGAGGCTCCGGGAAGCAAAGCTGACAGGGATTACTGCAGACAGAGCTGCATTCCTTCAGCACATTAAGCTGCTTTGTGCCATGCCACGACTTGATATGATAATGAAACACAATAGGGCAGGATACCACAGAGCCAGGCTGGGAAAGAGAGGGAAAGAGGGAGAGGAAGGGTTTGTTTGGGGAAGGATTATCTGTTTCCGATGAGGGCATTCCCTCCAAGGCTTGGGTGGGTGTTCAGCTGGGGAAGGGTCTGCTAAAGGACAAGTTTTGGGTGTCCTCTGGGCTTCCCAACACGAACAACTTGGAATCAGAAGAATTAAGCTCAAGTGCGGGCTGAAGTTTTAATCTTCCCGTACATCCAACCCAAACATTGTTCTGCTTTCTTAAGGGATTAGTAATTATTATGACAAATAACATTGCTTCATCCCCAGTTGCTCTGCAGTTTCTTGTGAGCTGCTTCCTCAGACCTCACACTGCACTGAGTGGTGGAGCAGCCACCATGGGTTGGCCAGTCAAGAAATAAAATCCTTCATTTGGGCACTGCCTCTTTCTCCTTAATTCTATTTCTATTCCTCTGCTCTTATTTAACTCATCTCATTTCTAGATTAACATTATCCAAGCTGAAAGTTTGGCAAAGATGCTTTCAATTCCCTGCAATACCTCGGTTATTGTAGTCAAACCACCTCTCAAATTTCAGTCTAAAGAGCAAAATACTCAGTTTTGTATTAAAAAAATAATCCATTTTCAGTAAAGGCTTTCCCAAAATCCACTTATCTTTCCTTGCAGGGCATTTCTGGACCTTGCTCTGTTGCAGAAGGCACAGATTGATGGCTAAACACTGTGGGAGGAGGAGGAGTTTCTTTTGAAAGGTATATCCTAAAAAAATCCTAATAATCCTTTGGAAAAGCCACACTGGAACAGGCTCTGCCCATGGCAAGTGCGCTCACTAAAACGTGAGCACTCATTTAAGTGCTTTGCTGAATCAAGGCCTGAATTCCTGGCTTTATTCAGCTTGGTAGCAGTGACAGAATGAAGACAGGGGGATTATTTTATAAAAGGTTCTTTTGGTTGTGTTTCAGCAGCTCTCGCTGAGAGTTCAGCAACAATCCCAGTCCTGTTAAAAATTTTTGGTGAAGAGAAAGGACCAGACACTGAAAATTGATTCTGAATATTTGGCAACACCCCTTAAGAAGAGGTTTTAAATCCATCCACAAGGGTTGTCATCAAACCCCACTCTGAGCTGGGGTTCAGGGCCCTGAGCTCTGGGGGAGGCTGTGCCTGTCACCTCAGCAAGGCTGTGCCAGAGGCTGTGCTGCTGTGAGCCAGGTTTTTCTTGGAAAAATCAACTCTGGGCATCTCCTGATGCTGTAGTTTATGTCAGCATGTCCAGGATGGACATAAATCAGGAGAGCTCTGTGCAGAAACACAAACGAGCTGCCAATCCCTTCCAAGGAGCTGGGGAGATCCTTACACGAGCTCACATTCCAGCTCTGCCAGAGCCACAGGGTTTAAACCATCTTGGATGGGACATCATGGGCTGTGTTCCCAAGAAAGCTCAGGAGAACTTTGTCAGATGGAAATTCTGCCTCATTCACACCCAAAAATTCAAGAGACTGAAGTACTAAGGGGATAAAAGGTGACAAATATAAAAGCAACATGCATGTATCCAACACATTGCTCCCAAAGAGGAATAAAAAGCCATAAAGCTGATGAGTTTTACAGGAAAGTCACTCACAAGCTCCTGGGAAAATCTTTCAGGTGGGTGTGAAGATGTGAGGACACAGAGAAATCTGCTTTGGTGCCTGGCAGTGGGATCTCAGGGAGGTCATGATCCAGCTGCACACTCCACCTTCCACCCCATGGTACGAAGAGCTGGGTGTGACTGGAATTAAATCTTCAATTCTGTCTTCAGTTTGCCCCATAACTGTGAGAGCGTGAGGCCGAGCAATGAACTTTGCTTGGGACTGAAGGTTTTTCTCTGTGGTTTCAGGTGTCAGTGCAGGCCCTGAGACACAGGGCCAGGCACTGGTACAAGAGTTCAAGGAAAACAACACCTACACTTCTGCCAGGTCATTTTAGAGCAAAGCCTGAGGTGCAGCCTAAGCTGAGCAGGATTCCTTGCCCTCAGCTCTTGGTGTTTATGCCCACTGCTGGATGAGAGCGATGAGATCCACAGTGTCCTCCTGTTGTTCTTAATTCTTAATTCTCAATTTCAATCTTGAGCCCAGTCCTTGCTGTTCCAAGGAGCTTTGTCCATGGAGAGGCTGTCATGACATAAACCAACATCTTCTCCTGTGTCCACAGCCCCAGCAAAGGCCAGCATCGACCTCATCGGGGTGGGGATGGGGGAAGGGGAGGAGGGAAAAAGGGAATCAGTTGAATTCTTGATCTCAAGCCTGAGTGCAGTCACAGAAAGGGATTTGTTCATCACAAAAATTGAATTCACACCATTTCCCTGCTCTGAGAAGACAGATGACATCAGCCCCTTGGCAGGAGGTGCTTCAGAGAAGATTCTAATCCGTGTTCTGACAGGAATATTCACTGGAGCTGTTGCTCACGCTCTGTCCAAGGTTTGATCATGGCTTGAATGTGGACCTTGTGCAGGCTGACAGCAAAAATGCTTTGTGGCAGCTGACAAATGAGGTGGCACCCTATAGATTCCAGTGTGATTGTGATGTACAGCATCAGCCTCAGAGCCTGAACTGAGCAGGGGATAAGGGCTGACACTAAAAGTCTACTTGGGCTCAAAACAGCAGCATGTGCTGCACACTTCCCAGATTGCTGCATCTTCATCTCTGCCTGTGGGGAAAAATAAATGGACATGTTGGATCAAATCTGTGGTCCCTGTTGTTTTTTATGGCTGCTTTACAGGCTACAATTCACAAATGAATAGATAAGACTGATCTAGAGTAGTTATCTGGAAGGAAAATGCTGGATTATTTAATATGTTGAGCACAGTAAAGGACTCATTTTCACAGCTTGAGGTTGGATCTGTTGGGATTTATCCTCCTTTATCCAGAGCCCAGAGCAGCTGGCAGTGGCATTGGGGTGATTCTCCACTCCAGGAGCAGCTGAGGAATCAAAAGGAGTTATTTCTTACTGGGAATATATCAGAGAAATCTGTCAGTGTTTAATTGAGTCTGTTATTAGTAGAGTGACCATCTAATAATTACAGCAGCCCAAAGAGGTGGCCTCATGTCCAAGCCCTCTGCCATGGCCAGATTATTTTAAGGGATGGAAGTCAGGGACCACTCCAGATTGCACAGAGGATTATCCCCAGGCTACCCACCAAGCATGGAAAACAAGGAAAGAGCATCAGCAGGGATGCAGACAATGACTGAACTCCTGAAACCTGGATTTCTACCTTGGCTACTGACAGGCCCTGGTCCCAAGCCCAAAATCAGGAGTCCCCTCCTTGCTGCCCACATAAGAAACTCAGCCCAGAACAATTCTGTGGGTGTGACTCAGAATGGTGTGCTTGGAGGAGAGAAAGGATTCAGGGGAAAGCTCAAAGGAGATTTGGCTGAAAGTCACCAGCCTTAAAAGCAGAAAATGCATTTCCACTTTTTCCCAAACCCTCATCCTGCAGTTGGAAATGCAAGGGACATCTCCCTGTGTGAGCCCCCCTGACCTGCAGCTGCTCTGGGTCTCCTCCACTTCCGAGCCAGGGATTTTCTGATGCAGCCAGAATCTTCAATCCAAGGAAAAGCGCTGCCATTCCAATTACACCTTTTTCATTTTGTTCCTTCTTCTGCCCACCTTGGCTTGTGTTCAGGAAAACAAGGAGGAAGTTACCAAAAAACACAAATAAAACCTCAAGCAGCAGGACAGGCGAGCTGGTTTTGTTCCTTAGAGTGTCCAGCACAGAGAGGAGCAGGGCTGGAGCATGCCAGCAGTTATAGAATCATTAAGGTTGGAAAAGACCTCCAAGATCATGGATCTAAACCTTTCTCAGTGCTCTCTGCAGCTGTGCCTGGAACTTGAATTGCTCTGGAAGCGCACTACATGTGGACATGCTTTAAAAAAGATGTTGAGATTAGGAAAACATTATTTCACTACAGGAATAACACATTTCAGCTGCCTTCGCTGCTGCTCAGTGGGAAAAATCTTTTCCAGCAGAAAGAGGACTTTGTGAGGAAATGAAGGGATAGACACTGGAAGAAACTGGGATTTGGGATCTGGGTGTTTTGGGGCATGGAGGCGCTGGGTAACATTTTAAACTCGGTGTCAGCCAGGCTGTGCAGTTCCTCAGAGGGTTCAGTGACTGCAAGAGGAGCAAGCTGACAACACAGCTCCTTCCAAGGAGGCTCTGGCTCTGAACATCCCCAAGAGAAGTGTTGAAGGCTCCACCTGGCATTGCCAGAACTCCACACAACCCCTTCTAGTGGCAACAATCCTGTGGTGGCCACCAGCCTCTCCAGCTAGCCCTCAGCGCAAAGCCATGAGGAGCTGGGACACAGATTGAGGTGATCAACAGCTTACACAGCATTTGTGCTTCTCTAAAAGGACAGGAACTGTGCAAAATTTGGATTTACCCCTCCCAGAAACCTCTGCCCGTCCTTTGCAGGATTCAGGCCAGGCTCAGCAGGTTTGTAGGTCACTGGCAGAGCTGCAGGGGCAGAGGAGCTTTTCCCAACACCCATCACACTGGATGACACCAGAAAAAAAATTCAAATTAAGGAGTGTTTTTGAAGGCAGTGTTTTCTGAGAGTTTGTTTTTCTGGCTTGTTGGCCTTTTCTCCAAAGGGATAGAGTTTCTCCAAGGGAAGTTTCTTTTTGCAAAGTGACTGACCCGCTGGCACCAGTACAAAGTTTTAGGAGATGAACTCATACTTCTGAGTACAATTCCTTTGCACTGTTGAGAGCTGCTAATGAAGAGGAGCAGGGAGCAGCTAGAAAGGAAATAAGAGCCAGCAGCTTGGGAAATAGAAACAGGGAATAACAAGGTCCTGCTCTGCTACGAGCATCTCCAAAGCAGAGGGGTCAAGCCCCCCCCCGTCCCCAGAGGGAGTGAGCTCAAGGGTCCTCAGCAGCATTTGAACCTCAAAATCCCTCCTCCCTCTCTCTCCCTCATCTGCTGCCTGGCTCTGGGAGAGCCTAATCTTCCCTGAGTTACTTTGAAGTTAGGCAGGGATTTAGATCTGTGCCTCTTTTAAGGCAAGGCAGAGCCCCGCGGGAGAGGCGAGCAGCGATGGGAGAGCTCCTCGCCTTCTTTAACACAGAGCAGGCACCACGGGGTGACACCTCCTCCTCATCATCATCATCCTCCTCATCCTCCTCCCCTCTCCTGCCCATCCCCACCTCCTCACACGGGAAAGGATCAAACCCCCCCCTGCCCAGCTCTCCCACCCCATCCCTGCTCTGCTCCTTCCCCCAGTCCTGGGACTCTCCACACCCCGCAAACGGAGCACGAGATTTTCTGGGAGCCCAAAAGCTTCCACTGCTCGTAAAGTTCCCCAAAGCTGCCCTGAAGGTGCTTCCCACCTTCCCTTAGCTCATGGGGATGATAAAGAGTAAGAGGATCAAGCCTTGCAAAGGGAATCACAGACCCGTAAGAATCCAGGGATTCTCAGGATCCTCCTCCCATCACAGAGATTTACACCCCCTGACTCTGCCTGGCTTGTGCCCAGCACCTTCCAGCCCAAGCAACCCTTGCACTCTGCAAAAGGGAACATGATATGTGCTGTTAAAATCTATTGGAGATGGATTGCTAGCCTTCCTTACTTCCTTTCCAAGCAAGGAGAGCGCAGCCAATGTCATGCTGTGAGTCACCGGAAGAATAAAACTGAATCCTTGGGGCCAAAGCTTGAAAACAGCATTTTCAAGGGATTTAAAATTCCTTTGAATTTCAAAATTCTCTTGAAATTCAGCAGGCCAGGGATTTTCCCCCCCTGTTTTTTCAAATACCCCTGAAGTTCCTCCCCCTCCCTTATCACTGGTCCATAACATTACAGAAAAAAAGTGCCTGCAAAACACCATAAAAGGGTTTTCACCTGCCAAACTACTGAAAATCTACCTGCTCTCCCCAAATTCCTTATCACCGTTGAAAATCTCGTTATTCCTGGGGGCTCTTGATCCCCTCTAAGCCCCAGGCCCTGCCCAGCACAGCGAAGGCTGTTGGAAAGGGCACCTGGCCAAGAGCAGATGTCAGGAAGGTTACCCAGCCTTAGCTCACTGGCAGGGAACACGAGATTCCCAGCTCCAGCTTCATCCACAGCGCTCCAGCCAGGAGAGAAGGTGGCTGGGATCGTTTATGTCCCAGTGGGAATCACGGGGTTTTAATCTGAACCTGTGGGAGCATCCAGGCAAGGATTTGATTTAGGGGGGTGTGAGATGTGTAGCACCTCTGAGGTTTGTAAGAGCTTATCTCTTTTTGCATCAAGAAGTGACTGGGAAGCAGCCAAGGGCACTCAGCAGAGGAGATAGCAAGTGGGAAGGGAGAGGAAAAAAGTCAAGGGGAATACAAGCATATTTATAAAAATCAGAACAATAGTTTCCCAGAGCTGTGATAAGAACTATTTTCTACTCACAAATAAAAACGCAACACCGATTTCTATTTTTTTTTTTTCCCATGCATCTCTCCTCTTTTCTTAAAAAGAAAAAGCCAAACCCCAGCACTTTGCCTGAAGCCAGAGCTGTGATGAGAGCTGAAAGTGGAAGGAGTTAATCCTTGCATCTGCCTGCAGCCTTTGGGAAGGACCTGGAGCTGGTGGTCCTGCCACGGTCCCTGGTGAGGGTTTGTTCAGATCATCCAGCTCCGTGCACAACACCCGCTCCAGTCTGCAGGGATTGGCAAGAGCATCTCAAAGGGTGGCCTGGAGTCATAAACAAGCAGAGCTTTGCATCCCCAGCCAGCAAAGAGGCTGAGCTTTGCTGGCAGAGCTGCCTTAAGCAGGATCCCTCTGGCTCCCTGCCTGGCCCTTGCAAGTGTTATCAATCGCCTGCTTCCATGAACATTAAAGAAATCAAACTTTCCTCCTTGCTCCTGCGCCCCTTCCCTTTAAATAGCAACTTAAAAGGAAACAAATTTAGAGCAAGGTCAGAGGGATACAGAGGCTGTTTCTCATGCTCTGAGGAAATCCTAGCTGTTGGGTGGTGGAGGGAGTTATCTCCCAGCCCTATCTGGACATGAATTCAGAGAAAGGCTGGGAGGGATTTCCCAGGAAATTACAATGCTGCCCCCAGCCCCTCTTCCCTGCGGCAAGGCAGGATCCTCTCTGCACACCTTTCCCAACAGATCTCAGGGCAGATCCCACACGGGCTGCAATCCTGTGTGGGATGCACTCATGGGTGGAAATGTCCAGGGCCAGGCTGGATGGGGTTTGGCACAACCTGGGATAGTGGAAGGTGTCCCTGCTCATGGCAGGGGAGGTGGAACTGGGTTATTTTAGTCATCCTTCCAATCCAAACTGTGCTGGGATTCTCTGATGATTCCATGGTATTCATTTAGCCTCAGTGTCCAACAGCAGCATCTCCAGACCAAAACCCCCTGAACTGACACAGAAATACTCCTCTGATTTAAAAAAATTGCTCACCTGAGCGAACACAACCCCACATTGCAGGTGAGGTGGAATCACATTTGATCCAGACTAGATCTGTGTTCATATCTCCCTCTGGACTCCAAGCATTATTTAGACATGTTTGAAGATGTGGGTAGCACTTCCAATATCCATTTACCTATGCAGAATTAGATATGAGCTCCTATAATTGAACACATCCTTGCTTGAAGCTAATGAAAGCCCAGGCTCCACAGAATCCTTCCTCCTCGTGTCATCTCCTCAAGCTATGGCAGAGAATTTCAGTACCGGGCTGGACAAGTTTTAACAGTTTTTAGCTAAAATCATTCTCTCCAACACCCTTGCAATTTCTCATGGGCAGGTCTTTGACAGGTGAGGAGTGACCCATTCAGTTGCACTTGGGAAAACAACAGAGCTGGGAGAAGAAATCAACTCCCACCAGGATTCTGGTTCTCCATCCAGACACAGGGAATGTCCCCCCATCCCCACCCCCTTTAAATCCCAGGGTAGCATCTCCCCATTTCATTCACCCTCTTAGCCCAAATAAGTCCAAACAGGGAGAAAACAAAGAAGGATTTTAAGTCCATGCTTAAAACATCTTATGGATTTTGGATCTCCTTCCTGCTCCATCTCAGCAACTTTGTGCTGCAAGCCAAGGTTTCAGACGTGTGTCATCGGGGATCACAGTTACAAATGAGATTAAGGAGCGAAATAAAAATCAGTTGAGCTGGAGATAACTCACTTGCTGGCAGGGAGCGAGGGGCTGAATTGATCTCCTGGCCCATGCAGGCTTTTCCATCTGCCAATAACACCCAGCAATTCGTCAGTGCAGCAGCACGCAGTGTTTATAGCCCGGGGTTGTAATGAAATCAGCATCTCCCACAGGGAACTTAACCCCTCTGGAGATCATCCTGCTGACACGAGTGGCCCTCGTGGAGCAGAAAGGAAATACCCAGCCCAATGCTGGCTTTGACATACAAAAGTCTCGGAAAACTTCGGAGCTCTTGCAGGGTTATGGGAAACTCTGCCATATAAAAGCCTGGAAAGGGGTTTAGATCTGGTGAGATATCCAAAGTTTCCCTGGGAACATCTACAAGGCCCAGCTCCTCCTTTCCCAGCTCCATGGATGGATTCAGGTGAGCATCAGCTTGGGCATTGCACCTCCACTGTATCAGCCCTTCAGGGAGCCAGGCACTTGGTCTGTCTGCCCAACATCAGGGAGCCACCTGCAAGGCTCTGTAAAACCATTCCAGAGGGGCTTTGGGACTGCTGAGAGAGCTGCATTTGGCATCTCTGTCCAATTGTCCTGTATAGAGTCCACCAGGAAACAAACACAGACCATGGAATCAGCCTTCCCACACAGGCAGAAGCCTGGATCTGGACACATTTAGAGTCACTGCAAAGCCTTCCAGGATTTCCAGTCAGCAGCCCACTTCCAGATGTTGGAGATCTTCTCCATCTGCACTAGCAGGGGCAGGACAGCTGTGCCCCCACTCAGCCAGCACCGACTCTGAGCCTATCCTTCCATCAGCATCCCAAAAAACTGGTGTGGAAAAAAATCACACCCCTTAGGTCCACCACGGAAGAGCCTTCCATTTGCTTTTCCTTCCCCCAGTAAACTCCTTTAGGCATGAGACATTTTTTTCCAGCCCACGCTTTCCTAAAGGACACCGAGAGGTTTTGTATAAACAAAGAAATGAGGCACGAGAGTTCGAGACTGAGGAGAAAATATCACAACCGTCCCAACAACATCAACAGTTTAGAGAAAACACTTGGAGCTGTCAATACCCTGCGCTGAGTGCTGAAAGGTTTGGGACATATTCCAGTTTGGAGTAAGAGACACTTTGTTGGTTTGCTTGCAGATCTTGGGGAAAGACTTTGCACTTTCTCAGCTGCAATCCAGAAATGGTACTGGCTCCATGGAAATAAGAACACGGAAAAGTCCAAACCAGGATAAATGCTCGCAGCCGTGAAAAATCTGAAATTGAAGAGCCCTCTGCCAAGAGAGGAGCTCAATAGTTTGGCTCCCCAAAGCTCAGGTCTTAAAATATATCTCAGAGCTCCATGGCTGCACATTCCTAACCCCAGGCTGCTGTGTGCACACGTGGCCAGGCCGTGCAAAAGAAGTCGGATTGATCCTGGTGGAGGCGCCTGGAGCAATGCTTCCTTCCTTCCAAAACAAATATTCAGTGGGGCAGTGATCCCAACGAGCTCCTGAATGAAGATCTACAAGCCCTGCTGAGCACTCAACTGTGGCATGAACCCACACTCAAGGCCAGGCTCACCTTTTGGGCACAGATTTCCGTGTGCTGGGCATGCCCGACACGGCTTTCACAGCAGTCTGGGAACAGAGCCCACGGGAGGATCTTGACCAAGACAAGAGCCAAGCTCAGCAGACTGAGCCATGTTTAAATCCAGGTGCCAACAGCAGAGATAACAAAAGTGAAGAACTGAAGTAATCAGAGGTGTTACTCATGCGTGGCTTGGACTGGAAGCAGAGCCAGGAGCCCAACCCAGATGAGGAGCCAGCGGTGCCCATGCAGCTGGGCACCATCCCTGTGTCCATTCCCAGAGGCAGCAGCTGTGGCCAGGACAAGATGAATCACGGCACTCAGGGCTGGGCAAATCAAAATAGACCCCAGGAACGCAGGGATGACGAGTTTGGATCACCTCTCTGATGGGGAGAAGGAGCCACCAGCCACCGAGAGCCCTGAGCTCCTCAGGAGAATGGCTGGGCTCAGGTGCTGGACTTGGGTGCCTCTGCAGGGTTTGGGGGGTGAAGAGCTCCTGGATTAATGGGGTTTAAGCCCAGCTGATGCAGCTCCACCCCAGCAGGTATCCCCAGTTCCCTGCAGGCACCCCAGGCTGGGCTCAGCACGGCTGCTTTGCAGCTGCATTTCGCTGCTGTAGCGGCAGCAGCCGGCTGGGCTGTGCAGATGGGCCCAGAGAGACTCCCTGCTTCCTTCAGCTCCTGAGCTCAGCTCAGCTCCCATAAAGCTGGGTTTTATGGGCCTCCCTGTGAGTGTGAGCATGGCTGTGTGTGTGCAATCCCAGGGATTTACAATCCATCCAGGCATCGCTTGGGGCCAACATTTTCAAATGCTGTATCCAGAAGCCTGGATCCACTGGGTCTTTGGGTTGTTTTAAAGTGAGTTTATTTTGGATTTGAAAACACAGCCCCGTCTCTTCAGCACAAATTGACTTCCTGAGCTCATCTGCTTCCTCCAAACTCTTCTCCTGGCAAGTCCTGTTGCTTTAGGATTTCTACACAGCGCTCCAGCATCTCCTGAGGACCTTCCTCCCCCTCCAACCTTTTTCCCTTTTGATCACTGCAAGGCTGTTAATTCACTTGGCAACAAAACACTCTCTCAAGCAAAACTAAGACAATGAGCTATGTCAAATCTCGGAGGCTTGATTTAATTTTAATTTGCAATATTTGCTTTTTTTGTTTCCTCCTCCTTTAGACTTTGGACCCTCTGACTTTCTTTCATGGCTAGATTTGTCCGCCGTCCATCTTTCTGGGCATATTTTATGTTTGACATTTCTTAGTTTTCCCCAGTGGAGTCCAAACTCTCAACTTTTACCTTCCCCAGCGTGGGTTTAGACGAAGACAGGGGATTTTCTCAGGAGGTTTGTCCCACAAGGCTCTGCTGGAAGGGAAGGACGTGGAGAGCCGTGGGGAAGCTGCATCTTAAGGAGGCTCAGCAGGACTCTGAGCAGAACTGTCAGCAGCAGAAGTGGCTGCCTGGGGGGAACGGCTCCGTAATGAAACCAAGGTGGCCGAGCTGCTGACAGCTGCAGAGCAAGCCAGAGGAGAGGTGGGTTTGGGAGCAGAGGGGAATATTTCATCTTCTCTGACTTGATGAGTTTGCATTGGCACAAGACAATGAGGAGCAGATGTCAGCCAGAGATGCCAAACTACCCCGTACATTTTTACAGCAGAAATAATGACACACTTTCAGACCACTAATGTTTGCAGTTTCTCAACAGCATGGACTGATTTTTTTTTTTTAGAAAAATCCTCCTCAAAGTTCTCCAAGAATGGGTTTTAGCCAGTGCTGATGGCAGCAGCAATGATTTCACACGGATAATCAGATAAAAACCCCTTCCCAAGGCTAACTGGATGCTGTGCTGGTTCTGAGCCGTCTGCATCCATCAAAGCACACTTACCTGGGACCATTAAATGTGAATTTCTTCCCCAGAGCTTTCTCATGACCTGAGTTCTTGTTCTCCTTTCCTTTTGCCCAAGGGCTCTGTTAATTCCTAGAAATTGTACAATCATTTAAGTTGGAAAAGACCCATAAGATCATTGAGTTCTCTGTAATAATTCCTCTATTACAATAACTTTGGAAACTCTTGGAAAAGTGAAGAGCTCAGCTGGGCTCAATTTCATCGTGGATGTACTTTGAATAAACAAAATTCAGGAAGTTTAAGACCCAGAAAATTACCTATGAGCATCCAATGTATTCAAGGTTAAGCACTGGAAGGGGCTCCACCACACCCAGGGAGGTGGAGGAGTCCCCATCCCTGGAGATGTTCAAGGAATGGCTGAACATGGCACTGAGAGCTCTGGTCTGGTTGACAGGTGCTGATTGCCCAAAAATTGATGATCCTGGAGGTCTTTTCCAGCCTAAATTATTCTGTGATATTGTAAAGTTTAGGACTATAAATCCTGTGTTCTCATGAGTACCTGTAGAGGATTAATATTCTGGTTTGGGGTTTTCCTTTCTTTTCTTGGCTCTGCACTTCCATGTGATCACATAAAGCGAAACATTTTTTAAGCATTCCCCTGAAAAACAAGACCCATCCCAAGAAAACACCCCAGCCACCTCAGGGCTCTTTGTGAAAACACAGAGAAAAGAGGGAATTACTCCATGATGTCATCAGCTGAACTGCAATTCAGAAAGCTGTTTAATTTCAGGGTTTGCAAGACCTGCATTTTTCCTGGAAAGATCCTACAAATCCAGTGTCTGAACTATAGTTACCTCTTTACAACCTGACAGATTTTTCCCCATTAATGAGGCACATAAATATTCCAGTTCACCTTCCACAAATCTATTGCGGCCTGTCCTGGAACCCAGCTCACATTTATAAATGAATATATTATTATCTCGACTTCCTCCTGCTTATTGGCAATGCCTGGTAATCTTTCAGTTGTGGAATGCAAAGCCAAACATGAGCCAGTATTTTCCATGATGGTTGTAATTTTGGTCTGTAATTTTATCACTCCAATCTAAATCCACTTCAGAAACACCATAAACGAATTGTCACCGAATGAACTGAGACTTCAGAGTGGTTTGGAAGAGTGATTTAATAAAAGGAAAATATAAAACAAATGTAAGCCATAATATTTTTGGCAAAAAGGTCAAATATTTCTTTCTCTTTACCTCATTTGAATGCAAGGGCCTACTTCTTTTAATGCACTCCCAGCAGGTTTGTTTGTCTTGGATTATGCAGTAGCAGATAAAACAGTGAGAGTTGTTTAAAAAGAACCAAAAACCCAGCAAAAGGGAGGTAAACAGATCAAATTTGCGATATCCTTGCCCTAATTTTTTATAAAATACCAAATGCTAAGTGCTAAAAATATGCCCATGTTCTTATTGCAGAGTTGAAGCCGTTTTCACAGTTTGCAAAGCCAAACACTCCCCAAGTTGCTGTAAGTTTATTTTAGGCCCTGCTCTGGATGACGGCTGCGGGGCTGCCTCACTTCATTCATATTAAGAAACAATATACAGAGGATATAAAGTGATCAACTGTGTTTACACTGAGGGCAACAAAAAAAGCCCCTTTGCATAAGTAGTAAACAGGGAATCTGGGGCTGAACACAAAACCTGCTGCTGATCATTCCTGAGAGGAGCATTCCCGGCACAGGCTGCTCTGGGAAAGGCAAACGATGACAATCTCAGAGTAGGGATTTCCAGGACTAACCCCAAAATAACCCTCCAGAAGTCAAACATCCAAGGTTTGCAGGGGCACTTACAGTGACATGTGAAGGTTTCAAGCAACGGCTTTGCAGGGGGAAGGAAGGAAAAAAAAACCAACAAAAAAAGCCCCACGTTTATTCATAAAAAAAATTCTGCTTCAAAACTGCAGTGGGAGCCTGTTTATAATAAACCACCAAATGATAGAGAGGCTGCTGTTTGGCACAGGAATGGCCTGGGAGAGGCTTGTATTACATTTCTCTCCCTCAGCCTTCATGGTATAAGGCAGAACAGGCTGAAATTTATGATCTCCTGGTACTGCTGGCCCAGCTGTGCTGCTCCAGAGACACTTCTGGCACAGGTCCTCGCTGTGCTCCATGTTGCGTTTCCCTGGATTTATTGCCAGAGGTTGGGTGAGGGCAGAGGGGCATTTCTGACTTCTTTATGGTGATGGAGGCACTTGAGGGGGCCAGGCAGACACAGATAAGTAGTCCCAGAGGCAGCTGCTGACCACCACCCTCTCATTTTTGTGTCTCCTGTTCTGGGCCAGCTTGGTTTTTAACACCAGACCATCACTGCTGGGCTGGGGGTATGTGCAAGCCTGGAGAAAAATGGGAAAATTGGAATTACTTTGTCTTGGTAGAGTTTTTCTGCTAAAGTTTTGTTCTTTCCTTCCAGCTAAGCAAGCACAGCTGTGAGTGAGTCCCATCCATCCATCCATCCATCCATCCATCATCCATCCATCCATCCATCATCCATCATCATCCATCATCCATCCATCCATCCATCCATCCATCCATCATCCATCCATCCATCCATCATCCATCCATCATCCATCCATCATCCATCCATCATCCATCCATCCATCCATCCATCCATCCATCCATCCATCCATCCATCATCCATCATCCATTCATCCATCATCCATCCATCCATCCATCATCCATCCATCATCCATCCATCATCCATCATCCATCCATCCATCATCCATCCATCCATCCATCATCCATCCATCATCCATCATCCATCCATCCATCATCCATCCATCCATCATCCATCCATCATCCATCATCCATCCATCCATCATCCATCCATCCATCATCCATCCATCATCCATCATCCATCCATCCATCATCCATCCATCCATCCATCCATCCATCCATCCATCCATCCATCCATCCATCATCCATCCATCATCCATCATCCATCCATCCATCCATCATCCATCCATCCATCCATCATCCATCATCCATCATCCATCCATCCATCCATCATCCATCCATCCATCCATCCATCCATCATCCATCATCCATCCATCCATCCATCATCCATCCATCCATCATCCATCCATCATCCATCATCCATCCATCCATCATCCATCCATCATCCATCCATCCATCCATCCATCCATCCATCCATCCATCCATCCATCATCCATCATCCATCCATCCATCCATCATCCATCATCCATCCATCCATCATCCATCATCCATCCATCCATCCATCCATCCATCCATCATCCATCCATCATCCATCATCCATCCATCATCCATCCAATCCATCATCCATCATCCATCCATCCATCCATCCATCATCCATCCATCATCCATCCAATCCATCATCCATCATCCATCCATCCATCCATCCATCATCCATCCATCATCCATCCATCCATCATCCATCCATCCATCATCCATCCATCCATCATCCATCCATCATCCATCCATCCATCATCCATCCATCCATCCATCCATCATCCATCCATCATCCATCATCCATCCATCCATCCATCATCCATCCATCATCCATCATCCATCCATCCATCCATCATCCATCCATCCATCCATCCATCCATCCATCATCCATCCATCCATCCATCCATCCATCATCCATCCATCCATCATCCATCATCCATCCATCCATCCATCCATCCATCATCCATCCATCTATCCATCCATCCATCATCCATCATCCATCCATCCATCATCCATCATCCATCATCCATCATCCATCCATCCATCCATCCATCCATCCATCCATCCATCATCCATCATCCATCATCCATCATCCATCCATCCATCATCCATCCATCATCCATCCATCCATCCATCCATCCATCCATCCATCCATCCATCATCCATCATCCATCCATCCATCCATCATCCATCATCCATCCATCCATCATCCATCATCCATCCATCCATCCATCCATCCATCCATCATCCATCCAATCCATCATCCATCATCCATCCATCCATCCATCATCCATCCATCATCCATCATCCATCATCCATCCATCATCCATCATCCATCCATCCATCATCCATCCATCATCCATCATCCATCCATCATCCATCATCCATCCATCATCCATCATCCATCCATCCATCCATCCATCCATCCATCATCCATCCATCATCCATCCATCCATCATCCATCCATCCATCCATCCATCATCCATCCATCATCCATCATCCATCATCCATCATCCATCCATCCATCCATCCATCCATCATCCATCCATCCATCCATCCATCCATCATCCATCCATCCATCCATCCATCCATCCATCATCCATCCATCCATCCATCCATCCATCCATCATCCATCCATCCATCCATCCATCCATCATCCATCATCCATCCATCCATCCATCCATCCATCATCCATCCATCATCCATCCATCCATCCATCATCCATCCATCCATCCATCCATCCATCCATCCATCATCCATCCATCATCCATCATCCATCCATCCATCCATCCATCCATCCATCCATCATCCATCCATCCATCCATCCATCCATCCATCCATCCATCATCCATCATCCATCATCCATCATCCATCCATCATCCATCATCCATCATCCATCATCCATCCATCATCCATCATCCATCCATCATCCATCATCCATCATCCATCATCCATCCATCATCCATCCTTCATTTTTTGGTCAGCAGGACATTTTCTACCAGAGGCAGCCCAGGCGGACTCCGTCAAACTCGCAAAGATCCAAGTCAGGAGGCCCAAACTCCACCAGGATCTTCTCTCCCAGTTCCTGAGAGAGGGCAACAAGCTCTGCTAGGTCACTTTGTTTTCTTTGGATTCAGGAATTTCTCTATCACTGTGAGAGAGCCAATGCAGAGAAGCTGTGTCCTCCGAGTTCGGCGGAAAAAACAGGCCACAAAAAAAAAAATCCTAAAAGTCCATGTTCAGTCTCTCCATCTCTGAATGATGTCATGGAGAGGAATCTCTTGTCCTTTGAGGGAGGTTCCTGGTCACAGCAACTCCTGGGAGGTCTGAGCATCCACCTCCATGAGATATTTTGATACTAAAGCCAAGACTGTGTTACCCAAATATTTCATGGAGGCGGATGCTCAGGTTCCCCCAGGAGCTGTCAGTTTGACACCCAAAATGCCACACAATCTCCATCAGGACTGGCAGAAACCCCTGGCTGAAGCTGCCGAAAAGTTTTCTCAATTTGAGTCACCACTCCAATGCCTTTTTCCCTTGCAAAATACTTTGAGAATCTCTGATTAAAGAGCTTCTCGAGAACTGTGTGTTTCTATTTACTGTTATTTTACAGACGTCTCCCCTGTCAGGGAAACAGTAGCAGCATAAAATACAGTGCTGGAATTGCAGTTTGTGCCTTGACCCCTACAAATTACTCGTCAATGCAACAGCCAGGAAAAGCCAGGAATCAGGAAGAGAAAAAACAAGGGAGAGAAGGTTTGTTCAGTAGAAACTTCACTGCTGTGCATAATTCAGTCTTCACAAAATGCAGTTTCACCAGGGTCCTGCCCCCAAAATGCCCGCAAATTCTACTATGTGGATAAAAACATTAATAAACATAAATGGACGCATGCAGACAAAAATAAATTCTCTTTGATGGCATCCCAGGGCTCAGTTCCTACCAAGATGGACAATTTATTTACATTTCTCCTTTTATGGATTGATCTTTCCACCAGCACAACACAGAGATACTCAGGTCATCTCCTTGCTGCTTCTTTTTCCCTATTTTCTTAATGAGATAATGGTCAATTAGGACTCAAAACCAACCAGAACTCTTCCACTCATTAGGGCTTGATCCACTCCTGACATTTCTTGATAAATTCTCCCCTATGGTTTACAAAGAGACTTCATTTTTATGAGTTTTTTAATCATTTTTTGTGCTTTATTCTTTCTATTTACTTTTTGCACATCGGTTGGAAGAAGAACACAGCTTGGGCTGTTGAACTTTGGGAGCTGCTCCCGGCTAATCCCTTTTCTTTTGGATTCTCACGATTTTAGGATTGTAGAAACATGGAAAGGTGTGGTGGAAGAGACCTTAAAGCCCGTCTCATCCATCCCCCTCCGTGGGCAGGGACACCTGCTGCTATCCCAGGTTGCTCCAAGCCCCATCCAAGCTGACTTGACACAGGTTGTTTGGAATGCCAAAGGAAAGGCTGCTCGGATGGGGGTGGGGTGTTTAAAATTACATTCCAATGGGGATTCCTTTATTTTTATGTCTTTGTTGGTTTAAAATTATTTTATTCCCATGGGTCTCGAATTGGGTTTGGAAGCTGCAGAGGAGAGGTGAGAGATGGAAGAGTGGGGAATTTAGGATGAAATGTGAGGAGAGGGACAGCAAAACCTCAAAAGGTAAGAAATGGAGACAGGGAACATCAGGGAGAAGAAGAGGAGGATAATAACAGGGGTGAGCTCTAGTCAGCACCAAGATTTCTCATCTCCAGCATCTGTCCTGTGTTTAGAGACGGGCAGGACTTGGAGTCTGGCAGTGAGCCACAATCCTGAGGGAAACGATGGCCAGGAGGAGCTTGGCACATCAGGGCATCCCACACAGGGCCCCTCGTCCTCGCTCCACCCAGCTGGGTGCCCCTCTCCTGCCACGTTTGGACCAGGAGCTCTGCGATGGCAGCGCTACCAAACGTGCCCTGGGATCTGATTTCCTTTCATGGCCAGGTGCTTTTAATAACCCGCTGCCAACTGCCAGTGGCATTGCTGCAAGTGGTGCCTGGAATGAAAAGGGGGAAGAGAGGAAGGAGAAAAAAAAAAAAAAAAAAAGTCAATGAAACAGAACAGATAATTTTGCAATTTAATTTTCCATCTCCTCTAATAATGGTACCGGTGTCATGCTGATGGATGGAACTGTTAGATGCGGCCTCTCAAGATTAATTCCCCTCCTGTAACTTCAGCCGTGATTTTCCAGAGCAGCCTCTTGGCTCCCTTATTCAGTCTTCCTTCCCCCTGGTCCCTTCCCCTCTCCCTTCCCCAGGCTTCTCCTGCTCAGAAGAATGTTTTGGATCAAAGCCGACAAGGAGAATTAGGCTGGGTGTCAGGGCTGCCTTTCCTGACTGCTGAAGAGACTCGGGTCCTTTTCCTGAAGGAGAACACAGCTTTTATGTGGAAAACATCAGCAATCAGACCTGAAAATCCTCCCTTCCTTATCTGAAACTGCTGACTACTGCACAAATCCAGGGTATCTGCTCCTTCCAGGATCTCAAAGGATCTACATTTTTTTCCCATCCTGCTTGGGCAGAAATCTCTGAAGCCCATTAAAAGTTTCACCGTAATCTGAGCTCCATATTTTCCCAAGACAGGAGATCTGGAATTTAAAGGCAAGGTTTGATCTTATCTATTCTTTATCTGATTATGGTGGCTCCACCAAATAAGATTTATCTATAAAGAAAATAATGCAATTAATGTCCCGGCTGCCCAAGTCTTTATGAAGACCTCTCGGATTTTGCTGAGCTCTCCAATTAAATGTAACTCTGTAAACCTGAGTGAACCAAACCCTTATCTGTCAACGAGCAATGCTCCTAAATTAAATTTGTGGAGTTGGTGGAAAGGGTTCAGAGTTTTTTTGGTGTGTGAAAGGGACACGGAGACGCTGTTTTGAGTAACCCCTAATCCCTCTCAGCCTGGCAGGGAGCACACACACCACTAACCAGGGCTGCTCCTGCATTTATGTCAGCAAGGAATTTTCTCCTTCTGGAACATTCTCTGGCATGCCATGGCTGAAGGGGCTCCAGGGAAAACCAAACTCTGTCCTGGCACAGGGAAAAGGGATGCACTTGAGGTCCCAAAATTGCATGAGCCACCAGCAATGAGCATGTGCTGAGGGCCACGGTGTCCATGGCTCACTCCAAGTGCCAGATCTGGTCCAGAGGATGTCCTAGGCGGATATCCAGATGATTGATCTTCTCCAATAAATACAAACACCCAAAGGAGATCTTCCTCAAGCTGGGGGCTCTCTTAGATCTCCAGCATTTTGGTGACCCCCAGGGTGTGTCCCGTGGGAAGACCTTGGTTCTGTTAAAGGGGGAAAGAGGGGGAAAGTGGCACAAAAATGGAATCCTTTTAAATACCAAGGAGCTTCAGAGCAGCTCTAACCACCGAACTTCCAGCTGGGCAGTTCCCAGCCCTCTTCAGGCTCATCTCCAGCTTCTCCTCTCCATCTTCTCCTTCTTTGAGATCCAGAAGTTCAGGGAGCTTGGAAACTCCACAGTAGCAGGGTCAAGGCAGGGCTGGAAAAGAGTGGAGGGACAATCTGGGAGTGCCATTCCTCTGCAAACTGAGTCATTCGTGATCCACACTGGACATCATCCTCAGTTTTTTGGGAAAACCAAGTCAGGCACAGCATGAGATGGGAAGGGTCAGCAGGACTGGGTTGGAAGGGGAGGTTCCACCATGAACAGGTTCACCATGAACGAGTTCATTCACTGCAACTCTGATTTCTGGCTTTGCTTATCCGTGCAAAAGCAAAATATCATTGCTGGCTGATCTCACCTGAATTATTTCCAAACTGCTTTTCCTCTGAGTTACTTGGGTTTGGACTCAGTCTGAAAAAAATTATTTGTGCACCAAGTCCTAGGGTTTCACTTTATCAGCTGACTTCAGTTTCCCAAGCTGAATTTTGGCTGCAACAACCTCCAAGATGGAAAAATGTGTTCCTGTCCTGAAATCTGTCTTAGCCTCTTGTTCATTGAAGATGCTGATGGGAACAACTCTTCCCATGAAATAAAAAAAATTTGAAATAAAATTACTTTGAAATTTGTATTTTCAGGAAAAACGGTGATCAGAAGAAAGTTCACACCCCTGTTAGCTGCTATTTTTAAATACCATTTATATATATATATATATTCTTTTTTTTTTTTTTCAGAAACCACTGGGAAATGATCCTCCTTTCTGGATCACCTTTATCTAAGCCTGATTTATCCACTTAAAACTTCATTTCACAGCATTAACATTCCTGGCCTTTCTGGTTGTTCACCTCCCTGCCCCCATTTTCTTTGTTCGGGGAAGACCATCAACAAAATTCCTTTCTTGTTAGTGAAAGTCTTTTTTTTTTTGATAAACATTGCTTGGAATATACATCTTTTTTGTTTAAAAATGGTGATGCTACTTAATAACAAATGCTGAGGCCTCAACAGATGAGCGTTGCAATCCTGGCTGGAAATAATTTAAAGCAACATTGCCAGATGTGTAGGGCAGGGGCAAATCCCAAATTCACTTTGTCACAGCCACATGGATTAAGTAGTTGGAAATGGTCGTATCTGACCTTAGAAAGGGCTCCTCACTCTGCAGGGGCAGATCCTCAGCTGATCTTCACATCACAGTGTGGGGCATGGATTGAAACTGAAAGAGGGCAGGTTTAGATGGGATTTTGGGGAGAAATATTTCCCTGTGAGGGTGGGGAGGCCCTGGCACATGTTGCCCAGAGAAGCTGTGGCTGCTCCATTCCTAGAGGCGTCCAAGGCCAGATTGGACGGGGCTTGGAGAGCTCTGGGGTGGTGGAAAGTGTTCCTGCCCATGGCAGGGGGTAGAACTGGGTGAGCTTTAAGGTCCCTTCCAAGCCAAACCTTTCCGTGATTCCATGATCCCCTTCAGTTTATCCCTGCTGATGTTCAGGTTGGCTGAAGTCTCCGTGGTGGTTCACAGTGACTTTGAAGGGACTGGGCACCCTGACATGGTGAATGATGACCTGGGGGCCCTCAAGTAGATCCAGAAGCTGCAGATGCCACCCTTGGCCACAACCAGGCCTGGATTTGACCCTGCTTTCCTCTGGCATGAACATCTTCATCTTCCCGCAGTGTGGGAAAAGCTTTCACGTGGATGGACAACCCAAAGGCTGGAATCATTTGCCCCACCCCACCTGGGAGCAGGCTCTTCCCACACCTCTGGCTGCGATGGCCTCACCCCTTCCCTAATCAAAGAGCTTTTCCACCTCAAGGTGAGCAAATCAATTCCAGGATTTGCAGGAAAACTGAAATTTCCATTCCTTGTGTAAACAGCGCGTATCTCTCCAACGGTGTCCATAAAACTGCGGGAAAGTGCAAGCTCAGCAGCTGGAACCGGGTACCTCCGCGCAGTGAGCAAATCCCAGGTGGTCTCTGTCACGGGAGGTGATTTATGGGAACTCTCTCCCTCTTGGGCTGCTTTTATTTAGTCAGTGGGAGTTTGACAGCCCAGAGGTCACAGACACTCCAGTCACTCGTGGTTTCTCTACTGAAATGGAGAAATGCCTGCAGGGAGGGGAGAGGGGGGAGAGGATGGGACGGGGAGAGAAGAACGGAGCTGAATGCACGCTAGTGTCAACCCCTGGAAAAACAGCAGGTCCATAAATAGTAAAGGCTTTGGAAGACGAGGGGCGATGAATGGTGCCTTAATCACAACTGAAATGTCAGGGGAGGAGGGGGAAGGGGTCTGTATTTATTCTCTCTTGCATGAGATTTCAAACCAGAGAGGCAGCATCCTTGGGGAGCTCGCAGTGAAGTTTTTCTGTGCATCCAAGGAAGGAGCCTGTCCAGGCTTCTCACAGCCTTTTTTTTTTTTTTTTTTTTTTTTAAACCACATTCAACTAAAATTTTGGAAAATTAATTAATGGCACTGCTCCTTCCTTGCTTCTGCCATTCTCTTTGTACTCGGGCAAGACACTTCAGATAAATCCTTGTCTCAGTTTAATCAGGTTGTGGGAGGGCATCTTGAGACATCCTCGGAGATCTCCGGGGGAAGGTTCAGCAAGGAGGAGCAGCAGATCCCAAAGGGCTCACACACAGCAAATCAATGGGACAACACCTCCAAAATCCCTCATATTCGGGCCAGTTCCACTTCCTCTGAGATTCAAAGCCTGGGACATTGCTACACCCTCTCTTTCCATGCAGAACACGTGTTCCCTTAACTTTGTCTTCATTAGAAATGTGTCATTTGTGATCTCAGCGGTACCTCCACACGGAGCCAGGGTAATGCTATTGGCTTTCCTGGAGCTGGGCTGGATTTACATCAAGGTGGATGAGATCAGTCTATTAGCCTCCCTGGCAAGCTCCCTGGAACGTGGTTACAATTTACTCTGCTCCCTGAAACCCTCAAGTTTTGTCCAATGGCTTCTCCTCCCTTGTAGATTGTGCACGTCAAGGTCACCAAATCCCAAATGTTCTCCAGTGTCCCAGGGGTCATGGTTTGATTTCATCCTGGATGTTTTGTACTAGAAGAAAAATACTCTGGGTCTTGTTTTCTAAGGTTCCCAGCCCAGGAACTGCAGGAAGCTGTTAAGTTCAGGTTTTTCTTGTGTGACAGATCAGCTTTTTAATCCATCTGCTGATACAATGCTCAAGTATAATTTGACTTTCCTAGGGGAAAATCAACAGCTGGAATAGTTACAGGGGGGGAAAAAAAAAAAAGTTTTTCCCAAGAAAATCTCCCTTCAAGTTCATAGGAAATTGCAGTGACCTACAAAGCACAGAATATGAGTTGATTGGGCTGGAAGGGTTTGAGACGGCTGTTGGAGCTAATTTTTCCCCAAGGAAGAAACAGTTTTGCCTGCTTTGTGAAAGAGACCTGCTCCATGGGAAGGGATTTGGACTTTATCCCGTGGGCAGTCCCTGTGCAGGCAGGGAAAGGCTCCTTTAGGAAGGGCAACAGAGCAGGGAGGAATGTTATCAATCTGAATCGGGCACTTCTCTCCCAGCAGTGTCACAAAGGACCAATAAACACTCCAAGACCTCCTGATAAAGTGGATTTCACCCATGTAATCCCATTACAGGGGACCTGCTGGATGGTTTGTGTCAGATGAAGACAGGGAACAGAGGAGAGAGAACCTCAGCATTTTTGGGGGTGGGAGGTCACTGCTGTGGATGGAGAAGAGCAACAGCATCGTGTTACCATGTTCCTGCAGGAATGACTCAATCCATGTGGACAAGGGCTGCTCCTCGCTCTTGGCTGAGGGACATCCCTCCTGCCGACGCCAACACAGCAGCCATGGGACTCCGAGCAGATCCTGAGGTGAATAAACCAGCATAAATAAACCCTATTTCCAGTTTGGGACTCTTTACTCACGCCCTCTGTGTTCATCCAGAATGTCATGATTTGTCTGGTTTTGGACCGAGAATCAGTGGAAAAATATGGATTATATCATTATAAAATATATAAGTTTCATTACTCACTCTAACTCCTGTGTGCTCAGTATTTCTGAAAACCGAGCATTTAAGCACAGAGCGTGCACTTTAAGCTCCTTACAAGCAGCCCGTTAAAAAAACTCCTGTCCCTACGTGTTTTTTTGCTCAATGAGGTGTTAAATAGGAGATGCTCTTCAAACAAACTAATCCATCCAGGAGAAAATATACAAAAGAAAGTCTCTGGAATGACATTTCCCGCTCCCCGAGCCCGTCAGAAACGCCG
This sequence comes from Poecile atricapillus, assembly GCF_030490865.1. NCBI lineage: Eukaryota > Metazoa > Chordata > Aves > Passeriformes > Paridae > Poecile > Poecile atricapillus. The sequence goes on from NC_081258.1 coordinate 19,359,849, forward strand.
CCTGTCTTCTCCCGTGCCATCAGCCGGGGAGAAAAGGATGAAGTGGGAAGGTCTCGGCTTAGCAAAACAGCTGCCGCAGACTTGAAAGGCGAGGGGCAAGGTAGAGAGGTCTGCCCGAGATCACAGGCACTCGCGGGCAGATAGGATCTGCGGGAAGTGAAGACAAGGTGTGAGAAGTCTGTTCTTTCTTGTATCATCGCAAGGGCCCTTTTTTGAAGATAAGCCCCTTCTCGGGGGGGACGGGGAGGTCTTTGCACTTCAAGGGCGGGCGCGTTTCCACCTCCCCTCTGTTTGTTTTCTAATTTTCTTTTCACTCTCACGTCGGGCTCTTGGTGACCCTCTCTCTCAGCAGCATCAGCAGCACCTCTTCCCGGGGCCCCGCAGCCAGGGGTTAAGAGGCCTCCCGAGGGAAGGGAGTTTTACAGCGGGATCTGCAGGAGACAGCCCGGGGCTCAGGTGGCTGGGATGTGGGGGAGGAAAGGCGTCCAGGGAAATGCCAAGACACCCAAATGTGCTTCAGAGCGGTGAGCACCCCAGGGATGGACCACGGGGGAGGTGCTGGGCACCTCCAGGATTTGTAAGCACCACCCCTACACAGAAAGAAGAAGGCTTCTTCCCTACCCACATAAGTACAGAGGAAAATTGTGGCAGGGGAATCCAAAGGAAACTCAAGAGAAAAATCAAGAAATGTGGATTTTTTTTTTATGGTGAGGAGCACTCCAAGCTCTTTGCATTCAAAGCTAAAATCTTGGTCACCTTCTACCACCTCTCTTTGCAAATTGGAACTCTTCATTTATAGTTTCCACTACTTAAAAATCCTACAGATTTTCCCTCCTTTATGAAGCAGCTGAAAATGCTCCATAGGTAAAAGGATGCTGGGTTTGCTGTGAGCCCAGAGGATGGGCAGTAACAGGAACTCAATTGCCAAAACCAGACTCTTCTGCTAAACATTTTGTTTCAGGGATCTTCTGGAGATTTGGGATGCAATGTTTTCATGCAGGAATGATGTTCAACCTCTGCTCCGTGGCATCCAAACCAAAAAACAGCAGAGAAATATCCAGGTGTGGCTTGTCTGTGTCGGGCTGGTGACACAAAACACAGCCAAGTTCAGGAAACAAACACACCAAGGGAACAGAAGGGAGCATTGCCAGGGAGAAAGAGGAAAATGAAGTGGGGAATGTTGGTGATTTCCCACTTAACCTCAGCCCACATCTCCCAGCCCTCTTTGGGGATCCCCTCCTGACCATCCACCCCAAATCCATAACACAACCGCCCATCTTTTCCTTCCTCTAATCCCTCAGGACACACATGAGCTGGCCCTGGGGTTTATGAGCAGAAATGGGGGATTTCAGGCTCAGGACACGCCTGGGAGCCCCCGGGGCCGAGCAGGGACCTGCTGCTGCCCGTGTCAGGTTGTTGTACAAACATCACCTCCCGCAAAGCCCCGCCGTGGTCCCCAAGTCAAGCACTGGAGACAGTTTGCCCAGTAGTTTGACCTTTCACCTCCCCTTTACTAAATAGACCTAATTACTGCGTTTGTCTGTCATTTAAGCAACAAATGACTCCATTGAGGTCATCTGAGGGAAGCTGGAGTTCTCAGCTGTCATCTCGGGAGAGCTCAGCTAATTTTATCCTGCTGGGGAAGAAAGCCCTGTGAAATTTTGCTGGAGGGCTCAGTTACAATCGTGGTTTCCTGGGAAGGGTTTGGTGACATGCTCGCGGCTCAGGAAAGCGAGGTAGGGCCCCACCAGCTCCTCCTGGTTCCCAGTCCTTGGGGTTTTCCAGGGATTGCAGGAGAAATCTTAAAGGAGAAAGTTTCTGGGACCACCGAGAGCAAAGCAACCAAAGCAGAGTAAAGCATAACACTAATAATTATAATAATAAAAATAATCATAATCATAATCATAATGAAAACCAGTAATGATATGATAAGGCCATAATGACAATGATCATACTAATAATATTAATATTGGCAATAATAACAGTAATAATAATAATAATAGTGTCACAGGCAATTTTCTCTTCTAAATCCAGATTTTCCCACTGGAAATATCAATACTCCCGGTATGCTGACAACCTTCTGTTCAGCCACAAAAAGAGCCAGAAACTGCAGATGAATTTGTTTCAATGGTGTTTCCTCCACAGTTTTCCATCCTCGTGGTTCTGATGGCTCCCAATTGGGTGTTTTGTGGGGAACGGGCAAAATGGTGCTGAAAGAGGGAGGTTAAGCCTAAAGAAAACTCAAAGAAACTAAAATGTGTGCATGGAAAGAAGAAGCAAAGCTGAAAAATGGGTTTGTTTCCCCTCTGCCTGCACACACAGGGATGCCAGAATTGATTATGGGGAGGTAAATATATCTATTTCCCTGAAGAATTCCTGAAAATGCTGCTGTGTCTATTCCTGCATGGAAAGGTTTGAGTTGGAATGGACCTTAAAGCCCATCCAGTGCCACCCCTGCCACGGCAGGGACACCTTCCACTGTCCCAGGGATGCTCCAAGCCTCATCCAGCCTGGCCTTGGACACTTCCAGGGATCCAGGGGCAGCCAGAGCTGCTCTGGACACCTGTGCCAAGGTCACCTCCTCCACATGGAGGATTTCTGCCTAAAATCCAATCTAAACCTGCTCTCTTTTAGTTTGAAGCCAACATATGAGCTTGGGCACGAGGCTTTCTGTTAAGACATGTTTAGAAGTTGTGCCAAGGCTCTCATTCCTGGTCTGGGAATATCCCTGCACCTCCAGCCTGCTTCACCTCCAGGACATCTCTACCAAGGATGTTTTTCTATCTTGCCCCTTTGGCCGCATTTCCCTTTTGTGTGCAGCTCCTGCTCTGGCTCTTCTCTGTGGTATTGGCTGTTCCCTTCCCGTCCTCACCTCGCAGCCCATCCCCACCCTTGTCCTCTCTGTCCCTCAGATTTAAGTCCTGGCCTCTGGATCTGCCGTCATCCCACCTCCATCCCTGCCCTGCAATTTGAATTGGGACCTCCCCGTTCCCTGCCAGGCTCCTCCTCTGGGTGTGAGGGGTCCCCCTTTAAACATCTGCAAAACATCTCCAGGCTCCTCAGGCCCCTCTGCAAAGCTCTCCAGCACCATGGTGCCTCGAAGACAAAACAAAACATGACAGCAGCCGGAATTGTTGTTGTTCCCATCACGCTAATGTCAACTGAGCGCTTCCTCCCACTGTCGCCGTCTGTCTCCAGCCATCTCCAGCGTCTGCTCTGCTCCACCACCCTGCCAGGCCCAGCTGAGGGAAATCCAAGGGCTGCTCAGCCTCTGGCACTGACAAAAATCACCCCTGCAGGAGGGGAACACCTTGCTTGGAGCTGCTCTGAGGGATCGGAGCTGCCCCACTCCAAAAGGAAGTGGAGATGGGATTTTATCCCAACTTTCCACAGCGCAGGAGATCTTGGTGCCTGCCTGGGGCAGTGTGGTAGAGCCAGGAAGGGCTGGAGGCTCAGCAGAGCCTGTCCCTCAATCCAGGAGGGAATCCAGGGGGGAACACCCCCGTGGAGGTTTGAAAGGCGAGAAGATGGTGACGGATCGGGCGCGCTCGAAGCGCTCCGTCAGCCCTGTCTTTCAGCAGGGCTTAGATTAAGTCTGTCAAACTCAGATCTTTTTCTCCTTCTTCTCACTCCCCCTTTCTCTGCTGACACAACCGAGCAGCGCCCAAGACGTGTTCCATCAGCAAAGCGAGGAGTTCTCTGCATAAAAAATGTCTAAACGAGGGATTAAAATGGTTGCACTTTTACTTTCCTGGTTGGTGAACCTTCCAGGGATTTATTTTCTTTCTATAAGGAAAATTTTCTGCATCAGAACCACTGCAGAAAGAGTTAAAATAATCTCACAGTGTTATCTTTGCTGGGAGGTGGGAGTTGTCCTGCTTTGCCTGGGTTAACTGGAACAAAATAAAACCAGAATTAAATTATTTTGTTGTATATAGCAGTGTTTTTTGTAGCATATCACTCCAGTCTGAGGGGAGGCTGTGTTCCCCCTAATAAAGTGTTTTTAGGAAGGAGAGAGGAGCCGAAATGAAACCCAGCCCCGCTAAAGCTTTTCATGTGCAAATCACAGAAGCAGGAAAATAGAGACGGGACTTTATCGTTAGCCCGTTGCAAAATTTAAATAAACATCATTTCTTATGCTCCAAGGAGATTTTGATGAAAAGGTGAATGTTATTACAGGTGCTTAAAGGCTTTTTAAAGCCTTATATCATGACGTGGGATGAAAATGGATAGAAAGAGACAGCGAACATTGGAATAACATCCTCCTTTAGTTCCTCCACTGACAGATCCCTGTTTCATCAGAGCCCAGGCAGTATTTTAATAAGGCTGAAACACAGCTTTCAAATTTAGAGCTGTTCACCTGAAACAGAAGGATTTTCTCAGGTTTTCAACCCAATTTTTTCGCCTGTCCCCTAAATGTCATCTCCTCCCCGCTCCTCTCCGTCACCCACCAAGGGAAGAATCATGAATCTACGTCAAGGGAATGAAGCAACACCAAATTCTCTTCCTTCTTAACGAGATGACAAATTCTATTTAGATTTTGGCATCTCTGTGCTGACAGGAAAGAAAGGTTGCTCATAACTGATGTGTTTTTATAACGTGTTTGGAGGCACCAACACCTCCCAGGACTGGAATGGGGAAAAGGAGAAGCGTAAAAAATATTGCTGTGTATTAAAAAAATAAAAAAAAAAGTTACAACATCTCAAGAAGTCCTCAGTTTTTAGTTCAAGGAAAACGTGAACAGCTGCAGCCACCACAAATTGCAGGAGCTTGGATTGAAGGAATAAAGTCTGTTTGTTGTGGAAAGGCACAGGGAGGTTATTTGTGGAGACAGGTCAGTGTGGGACCATCAGGTACAAGATTAAATTGTGACCTAAAACATCCAACCGAGGAACCACCGTGAGTTCATTGGTTTGAATTGAGGATGGGTGAAATCAGCTCAAGGCTTTTCAGGAAAAAGAAATATCTATGGGAACAAATTGTCAAAAAAAAGAAAAGAAAAGGAGAAATAAAGCAAAATAAAGAGAGTGGTGGAGCCTTTGAGCCAAGCAGTGGGAGTGCTGACCTCCTGCTGTCTGTGTACCCTTCCTGAGTAAATATTGCTGTCGTGCACAGATAAAAGATTATTTTTATAACAAAATTAGCTTCTCTCCCATTCTCCACTGGTTTTGCTTTCCAGGCAAAACACTGAATTTCAGCTGAATGGGTAAGAGGAAACATCCCAACGCCCAAAAATTAAAAGTCTGATTAAAACAACATGTAGAAAAGATTATCTGTGTATTTTTTCTTGTTTTTCTCCTCATTTCCATAGATCTGATTGCTGTTGCCAGGTCTTGTATTTGTCTCGTGCCTCAGCATTGGTTTGACATCCACTGACAGACACAGCTCAATCCCAAATGTGCTGACCTTGGGCTGTATCGGGTGGTTTTCCCCCATCCCACATGGAGATCACTGGGAATGGGGTTTTTCCACCCATCTGATGGTGAAAAGGGACCTGCAACACTCAGACATCCTCTTATGGACACGAGTGAGGGCCGGACACAACAGCAGGTTACAAATTCTGGAGATCCCCCAGCCCTTTTCCCCGGGTGTTCCTTCAGTGGAGACGAAGCAGCCTTGGGAATTGAGTTAAATCCCCCTTCCTCTGCCAGCTCTGGGCATCTTCAGCTCACTTGAGGACAAATATTCCATCCCAAGGTCTGCATTCCATGTGCACTGGGACAAAGACAAACCTGGATCATCCCTTCTGGTTAACACTAAAACATTGGAAATACAGGGATTTTTATTCCTGTGTGAAGGAATATGCATTGAAAGCTGAAACAAAGGGCACTGGAACAGCATCCCTGAAAACCACAGCCCATGTCCCGCTTGCTGCAGCTGAGGACCCTTTACCCCATCTCCTCATGGCTGTGCATTAATCAGACCCAGCTACCAGCTGCACACCTCTTCCTTCACATCATGCCTGGGATATTTCTAGCTCCTTTTTAAGGGATTCATGTCCTTTTAAACTCCTTTCACCTTCAAAAATCTCCTGCACGCCGCAGAGGCAACAAACCCCGCCGCTGTTCTGGCACAGGGGGACCCACAGTGGTCACCCAGTGGTTTGCCTTAGGTCAATAAATGTCTTTTCCCTCAGCATCTGAATTGTTCCCAGGGGAGGAGTGAGGTGAGGTTATTTTGTTATCTCAAACATCCAGGGAGACTCTTCAGGGATGAGCCCGGCGTGCCTGTGTGTATCCAGGGGATGCACATGAAAGAGCCCGTTATGAGTCTCAAACTGAGCTAAACCTCCCCTAGACCTCACTGAGATTGGGGCTGGACTTGGCTCCAAGGTTCAAACTCCATCTGCTGCCCTCAAAAGATCTTTGTTAGCCTTGTTTTCGTGTCGTGGGGCTGAGGAAAGCTGACACAGGGAGAGGTTTTGGACCTGGGTTGCTCCATTTTAAATTTGGGGTAAATCAGGAGCGAAAGGGTCTGGGTTTGCTGGGGTGTGTTTAGGAGCCACTTTCCCTGGTGTAGGGCTGTAGCAACTCACCCTGGTAAAGAGTTTTCTCTCCTTCCCAGCTCCAGTGCTGTGCAATAAGAATTTCAGATGGATTTTGAAGCCTTTCCCCCCTCAGATTCAGCACTGAGAACAAATCCAGCAGGAGAAAAAAAAAAAAAAGCAAAAAGAAAGCAGCAAAGCCGCCAGATTGCAAAATCACAGCGGGTTTGGACCTGTTATTGGCCTCTTCTACTCCTCATCCCCCTTATCTCTCCTTCTGCCCTTTCCCCTCCCCTTTAAACCGCAGGGAGCAGCAATCGGGTCATTTATCAGTGTCCTGGGGGTTTTTGTGGCTCCCAGTCCTCCCGTGCTGGCTCCCCATCCCAAACCACCGCAGCCTCCTCTCCCCTGCCCAGCCCCGAATTCCCGGGGTGCTGGCGGTGAAGCCGGGATGCAGCAGGCGCGCACCACTGCTCCCTTCTGGAGAAGGATATTTCGTGTTTCTAGGAGAAAAGAGGGTTTTTTTTCCACTAGGATAAAAGCTGGAGATAAACTGATAAGAGCGTGGAGACTGCGGTGGGTGATACCGGGTAAAAACCCCGTCCAAAAAAACCTATTGTTTTGCTTTCAGTGCCTCGTATTTTGTAATAAATTAACTTCTCTCACACCCCTCGGTAAAGAAGGGGCAAAGCCCCTGTCTGGTGTCTTGTTTGTGGTGGTTTCCCTGAGTTTGGAGAATAAAACTCGATTTCCTAAGCAAGAGTGAAACCACAGACGGGAGGGTGTTGGAATTGGGGTCGGGGAGATAAGGGAGAAAGCAATCCCAGATGGGGGCAGCGGGTTCGGGGGGGAAAGAGGACTCAAATCAGGTTGAAACAGATGTTCCAATGTCTGGATTTTGCCAAACATTTCATACTCAAAGTGTCCGGGGCTTTTTAGTTGAACCCTGTCTCACCAGATGGGAAAAACCTGTTGAGATCAAATGAAAGCATCAACCTCTTTACCAACCCCAAAAATAGATATTTTTAAGCCTGAAGGACTTCAGTTAGCTCTTTTTTTTTATTATTTTGTTATGGTTGCAGTTGTCCTCCAGAAAATGGGATCAAAATTTTGGGGTGCTGCTGCTCTCAGCTGAGGGCAGCAGAAGCAGCAGGAAATGGAGAAGAAAACAAGAGACTCCTCTGGGCTGTAAACTCCGAGGGATAAGATTTTCTTATCACGCAATTCCAGGGAGGTTTAGATAAGGTTGGGGCTGATTTAATAAACTCCAAGCTGAACTTCTGGACTGTCCAAAAAAAATCTCTGTGTCTTTAATTGCTCTGGAGAGAGGGGGGAAAAAAAATGAACAATTTCGTTTAATTTCATTGAAAGAATTACAACGCTTAATGTACAGATTGTTATTTATATAACCCCGGGATTAAATCAGATAGTAAGTGGCTGTAATTATTAATTAATATTGCTGCAGGAAGAGCCCCAGTGTGTAAAACCTCAGCAAAAGCAGAGCTGCAGCAGAAGGAGATAAGGGGGTGAAATTCCGACCCGGAATCCACCCGGCTCTGTCCCTTATCACTGCCCACAGCTGTGGGGACAGGGACACATCTGGAGCTGAATCCTTCAGGATGAGGGATGCTCCTGGAACTGGGCTTTGCATCACAGGGACTGCAGCCCGTGGCCAGGCACGGCTTGTCCTGCTTTATTTTAAAGGAAAGTTTATCCTTGTCACGGAAGATGGAGCATGGAGGAAGGATTTGAACCTTTAAAATGGGATTTAGGAGAGGGAGGTGGCAGATTCCTCCCCAGAAGTTAAAAAGAGACCTTTAGAAACTGAAACACAGGACCTAAACTCTCTTTGCAAGCTCCAAATTCCCCCTTGGTGCTACTAAATATCTAATATTTAATTCACCGTGATCTCCTGCGCACAGTGGACAACATAAAAATCCATGGAAAAATAAAAACCTATGGAAGGACACATCTAAATGCAAATACAGGTCAATTTGTTAATTTATTCGAGCACTGTGGTGGAATAAATAGGAATTAATAAATCCAATCTCAGGCTAACAACGAAAATTGTGGCACTGCTGGTAAGGAAAATCCAGGTCTCATTCCTGAGCCTCTGGGAACTTTCTCCTCTATGCCCTAAATGTTGTTGCCTGTAAAACAGTAAAAATTCCCTTTGGCTGCCCAATCCTTCGTTTACAGCTCCATGCTGCAGCTCACCCTTTTTCCACTCAAAAAACAACATTTCTCCTTCAGATCATGTCTCCCTGCAAATCAAAACTGAAATAACCCAGCAGCCCTAAATGTATTTCTAATTTCCTTCAAATAAACCATTTTCCTCTGTCTGGAAAATATATTCCAAGAGGGAAAGTCGGGAGGAAGAGCTATCAAGATATTTCTTGATGTCTTAATTTTGTATTCATCTTAAGAACTTCTTTATTTTTAATAACTTTTGCTTTCACTTTAATCCGTATGATCTTCCTTAATCATGCTGCCATAAATTAAAAATTCTTTTTTTTTTTCCAAGGAATAGCTGCAGCATCCACACATCACAAACACGGAGCTCTGCACACAGCAGGTATCCAGAGATAAAACACAAAAATTACATTTCTTATGTTAAAAACTCCATAAATAAAAGTCAAAGCTGGACTCTGTAAATGGTAAAACACAACCTGGGTGTGAAAGTCACTCTTAAATTCTTTGTAATCCTGGCAGGAAGCAAATGTCCTGTCAGGGGGGGATCAAAAAGACAAATTGTTCCTAGGTTTGCAATCAAGGCTGAGTTAGACAGATGAATCCAAAAGCACAGAGTGGAAATTAATGAAAGCCTGAGCAGGACTTTCAGGCAGACACAGGACACTGAGAGTTCATTTAGCTTCTCCAATTAATTAAGAGGAAAGGACGCTGTTCCAAACACATGGAAATCGAGGATTCTCTTTTATTTCCCTCGAGCTTGGTCAAGGTCCAGTTATTTAAAGAACAAATATTCCCATTCCTGGGGCAGAGGGATCTGCTGCTGTGACATCATCCCTCCAACTGCAGGAAAAGTGCAGCTTGCTTTGGGCTCATTTTCAAATAACTGCAAACTCATTCTTTCCTTCTCTTCAATTTCAGCACTCAGCTCATTGTTATTATTATTATTATTATTATTATTATTATTATTATTATTATTATTATTATTATTATTATTACTAAGACCATTAAGATTTATTATTTTTAGAGAAGGAGGGGTGAAAATCCCCGTGATAAGCAGAGATGCCATTAGGGGAAGAAATATCAAATGCAAATCTGCGATGCTGGGAGCGAATAAACTTGAAGAAACACCAAAGCGACGTTCACCTGGGAGAAGGAGGAGGAGGAGCACATGAAAAGAGGGAATTTTGGGCTGGCTGGGCTCAGCCTGGCAGCGATTCCAGCCACGCAGGGCGTGGAGGGGAAGGAAGGGCAGCTATCTGCAGGCTGTGTGTTAATAAATGCGCAGGAGGTTATTCTCCTGCTGGAATGCATAAATCTTCCCTGTGCGCCTGGAATGTGAGGAGCAGGGCAGAGCCAAGGCGAGTCCTGTCCAGATTCCCCAGCTTTCCAAAGGATGCCTCATTTATTAGCACAGGCAGCCCCGAATCTCCCGGGATCTCAAGGATCCCAGCTCAGGAGCAGCTCCACGGGCTGAGGCTGGCAGTGCTTCCCCCAGCACTCACACAAAACTTTCTTCTGGGCAAACAGCAGCACCTCTGGAGCCCTCCCAGCACCAAAATAAACACAAATCACTCTTATCACACTCTTATCACCGAGCCAGCCCAGCCACATCGAGGCCATACAAGCTATTGCCACACAGATTGTTGTTATCGCTTTCAACAATCGTAAAAAAATCAAAGTGCAACAATTACGATTTTTGTCACGGTTGCTTGAGCTGTTTTGCAAAGAAAGCTTTGGTTTTCATTTAATTTTAGTCCCTGCTCAGCAAACACAAGGGTCTTGGAATGATAAAAGCAAAGTTTTGGAATGGTTTGGGTTGGAAGGGACCTTGAAGAGCATTTCCCCTGCTAGTGGATATTTTCCACTAGACCAAATCTTCCAGCGACACAAGCAGAAGATTCTTGATGTGTAGCAGAGCAGGGAAAGAGTTAATTCTGAGTTTGCAGCCCAAAATAAAGAATCCCAGCTTCCACCTTCCCAAAAATCGCTCTGGGCCCCGGAGGTGCATCAGATGTGTTTGGAATACCTGGGTTTGGAGAGGGATCCCACCCCACGTTCTGCCCTCAGCTCTTGATTTCCAGCAGAAAGGAAATGAGTAAAACCGAGGTTATCCATTCCCAAATCAACTGCAAACTCAATCTCATCCTGTAATTGCAAGGAAACCTATCCGAGCCCGTGCTGGGTGTCCAGGCTCAGCTGGAAGACACCAGAGTAATTCTATGTTATGGATACACCAACTTATTAGCAAAGACTTGAGGCTAAAAGCTTTTCCTCTTGTTTTGGTTTGCACGGGAGGGATGAGAGGGTGGGAGGGAGGAGGTGACTCCCCTGGCTGTGCCATCTGACATCAATTGTGCCACGGAGTTTCCAGGTTTTGGTGAAGAGTTTCCCCAAAATGTAAGAAAATTGTTATTAAATGTTTACAAAGACATCCCTAAACCTTCAGTATAATTCGAGAGCATCATTTAAGGCAAGAGGCAGAATTTTTGGAGGTCCAGGCTTTACAGGGCTCTCACACATTCCCGGGAACAAACTTCTCTGCAAACTCCTACAATTATTACTCTCTATCCACGGGTAAATGGCAGCAAAATTAAAAATATTCCTTCTTATCGGCCATCCCCACCCACAGGGAGGGGTGAGAACAGCTCTCCCTGCAGGAGCCATCTCCTTACTCCAGAGGCACTTTGGGTTTTTGCCAGAAGGGGAATTCTGCTCAGCAGGCACCACCCCAGTTCCACTCAGCATCCTCGGAATATCCAAACCCCACGCTGGCCTCGGAGCACGGAGCTGGCAGCAGCTGGGGAAGGCTGGAATGGGACAATGAAGGTCACCCCATCTTGAACTGGGGTGGCAGCAGGAAAGATCCACTTTGAATCCCGAGGGATTCACTGCATCCCACCCCAGGATCTTGGGAACCCCCCAGGATTTGGTTCAGGGGAAGAGGGATGGGCAGGGAGGGTTTGGGCTCCTCTTTTTGGGTGAGCATCAAACAGGAGTCAGGGGAATAGATGTGTACGTGTGCTGCTGCAGGTAGGGCTGGAATAGGACTCTGGAGCTCAAAAGAAAGACAAAAAAGGGGGGGAAAAGAAGATTTTTTTAAAAAATATTTTTCCCACAAAATTCAGGAAACCATCCCAAATTTCCATTGCAAGGCAAGCCTCTGCAATCCACCAGGGAGAGGAAGTTGAAGCAGACTGCCTGTCCCCACTCTCAACCACACACAGACACAGGGACACACAGGGGACAGCGCTGGACACCATGAAACGAGGAAACTGGGAAAAGGAAAAGAAACTGCATCATTTTTGGCCATTTTTCAGCCCGAAGTGCTGGTCTGTAATTGTTACCAAACTGGAATAGAAACAAGGGATGCCTCCAGCCACGACCAAAAAAAGCAGCGGCGGATCTAAATTTCCATCTCCCGTTTATTAGAAAGTGCTTTTTGCAGTGGGAACCCTTTCAGCATTGTTCCAGCACAGGCTCTATTTAGTCTCCAGCAGGAAAAGCAGGTCTGAAGATTTCCTCATGAATTACAAATAGATCCCAGCAGCCCAAACTCCCAGCAGTTCATCCTCTGCTCCAGCCCCCCGTGAAATTCAGGAGTCATTTGGCACTGGGATAATCAGGAGTGACATTCCTCACATCAGCCTTTCAGAGAGATTTTATTAATTTTTTTATTTTCTATACCTTTGAGAATAAGGGAATTTTTGGAGGGAAGAAAGCACAGGGGAGGGAGGAGGAAAAGGGACCTGGGTGTTATGTGAAAAGAAGCTGAACTGCTCTTTTTAAGCCTGGGAGAGACACAAAAAGCCTGGAAAAGGGGGCTGGGGACAGTCCAAAGGAGAAAAAATTCCCTATGACAGGAATTGAGGGACATAAAAAGGGATATGGAAGCTCCCAGGGGACATGGAATTCCTGGGAAAAGGGATTGGGGGTTATAAAATTACTGGGAAAGGGGGATTTGGTACTGCCCAAAGGACACAAAAACCCTGGGAAAATGGATTGGGGACTTTCAGGATCCCCAAAGAGGTACTGAATTCCTGGGAAAAGGGACTGGGGGATATAATATCTGGAAAAAGGGATTGGGGACCCCCCAGGATTACTCATTGTCACCTCAAGGCACATAAAAAATCTGGAGAAAGGGATTGGGAATCCCTAAAGGAACACAAAATTCCCAGGAAAGGGGATTGAAAACTCCCAAAAAGACACAAATCCCCTGGATCCAGATGTTGGAGACCCCAAAAAGCCACAAGCTCCTAGAAATGGGGAGGAGGTGGGAGATTTTTGGTCTCCAGATTCCTGGATGGAGCTGGAAGTGCTGGAAGACAACGGGGTGGGTGCTTGTGACGACCCTCAAAGATGCTTTTCTGGGTATTTAATGGGATTAGGGTGACCCAACAAGCTGCTAAATCCTCAGTGGCTTCCCTGGAGCAGGGAGGACTCCTGTCATCAATAATTTAGGAGCAAACCCTGGCTTTTGGGGTTTGTTTTTTTTTTTATTTTTTTATTTTGGCAGCTTTACCTCTGCAAATCAAACGCGGCATCACCCAAAACGCAGCTCCTGCCTCGCACCTGATGCGGGGCAGAGGATGTGCAGCCATGTGGGATTCTCATCTGCTGGGATCCTCCAGGGGAAGGCTGGGAGTGATTTATTTTCCCCCAGCAGTCGCAAGGTATCCTCTCCATTGTTTTCGGAGCCCGGGAGGGGTCAGAGGCAAGGCAGGGAACAGAGCTGTGCCCAGCTCACGCAAAGCTCCCGGCCTTTGGGCTGCAGTAAACAGAATCTCCTCAAAGGTCACCTCTTCGGGCTCCCACTGCAGCCACCAAAGGAAGCTGCAATCATTTTTCAGCCCTTTAAACGCCGGGCTCCAATGCACAATTTTCCTACACGTTCCTGGTTTGTGAGGAGGCTGCTTAGGAGGCATTTCCTTGCCAAGAAAAGCTTCTCTTTCCTCCTGAACCCGGGATAGAGCCGGGCAGCTCTCAGCAGAGTTAGGGGTCAGGTCACAAGGGATGAGAGCTCGCAAATGGGCACCCCAAAGCAGGAGGCTTTTTCAGCAGCGATCTGGACAACAAAAGTACCAAAATAATGCTCAAAATACCACTGAAAAACCTCCACTGGTAACGTAAGAAGGATCAGCTCTGGGCTGAGAAATCCTAATATCTTTCTGGGTAGGAAAATCAGTGATTGCATCTGTATTTCCTCTCCTGAATCATGGTGAAAAATCTTAAAATTTCTCGAGACCTCTTTCCCTCGCCCTCCCCATCCCCTGCCACCACATTTCTAAACCCACTTTCCCCCCCTCTTATTTCCAGCAGGGAATTGGGTCTCTCCTTGTCACTTATCCTCCCCAAACAGCCAGAAAAAGCTCAGCCCTGCTGGCAGGGGCTACAGCACACCCGGCTGAGCCCCATCAGCAGCTCCTGAAGGGCGAGCCCGGAGTGAATTAAGTGCTGTCAGAGCTGGCATGGAAAGTCCACCCTGAGGACTGACCCTCCGTGAATGGCCACTGTGTTTATGGGAAGCAGCCTCCAGATTGCTTCTCTCCTGCCCAGAGCCCCAAGGTGTGTCAATAAAAATCTCTGGGTTTCATTAGGCAGCCCCTGGCTGGATACATAAATAATAAGGCTGTTGTCAGATCTCCCCGTGGTGTGTAAGGGCAGATCTGGAAACCTGAAGGCCACGACCTTCGTGTTTCTCAGCAGGGACCGAAACGCCCTCGGAGCCAAAGGAGTGGGAAAATGAGAGTCTGTGTTATGCTTTAACATGATACTGACAGGCAAATGTGATTTCTCAGGGTTCACTCCAGCCAACACTGATCTGTTTTATAATCTCTGGCCTGGCTGCAGCTCCGGGGCTGCTGCAGGAGGGGATGCAGGCACAGGGAGATTCCCCTTGGAGCTCTGCTTGGATCGTGGGGGAACCCAGAGCTGCTTCTCGAGGGGAGGGTGGAAAGGCAGGGCCGTGTTTGGGATGAGGAAGAGGAGAATGAGTTCAGAGGAGATGGCAGAAGGGGAGAGCCGGGATCCTCACACCCCTCGGCAGGGCTGGAGAAGGGGCCAGGCACCAGCTGAAGGGTGGCTGCAGTGCTGGAAACTCGAAGCAGTGACCCGGGAGGGATGGCAGCCTCCTCCTCTGGCCTCCAGCTCCCTTCTACCCCAGCCACTTCCAGGAAATCCCGGCTGGCTCCTCTGCCCAGCCAGTCGGGAGCAGCTGCCTGACCCTGGGGCAGGTCCAGGAGGGACCCTGGGGCAGGGTGGGGATCAAGAGCTCTTGGGGCTTTTCGGAATTGACACTTCCAGGGCTCCAGGGTCTGTCCATCCCAGCAGGACCAGCACAAAACATGGAGCAGCTCCTGAGCCACAAATCCCAGGGAAGGACAAGAACTGGGGGGATGCTCCTGGTGTGAAAACAGGCGGGGATGGAGGGAAGGGGTTTGGGGGATGATGGCAAAAATTTCTGGGACTGGAGGAGGAGAAGGCCCAGCAGCTCAGTGGGGTTCAGGGATGCTCTCCCTTCATCCTGGAGGTTTGGGGATGTTTCTGCCTTCATCCTGGGGGTTTGAGGATGTTTCTCCCTTCATCCTGGGGGTTTGGGGATGTTTCTCCCTTCATCCTGGGGGTTTGAGGATGTTTCTCCCTTCATCCTGGGGTTCAGGGATGCTCTCCCTTTATCCTGGGGGTTTGGGGATGTTCTCCCTTCCTCCTGGGGTTCAGGGATGCTCTCCCTTCCTCCTGGCACTGCTCAAGGAGGAAGGATGCTGTGCTGTGCCTGACCATGCTGTTTACCTGCAGTTTCCAGGTGAATTAGCTGCTCTCACAGCCCAGCCCAGGGGAGGGGCTCCCGAGCCAAGGTGAAGTTTCAGGAAAGGGCAAGGTTTCCAGCCTCGGCACAGAGCACTGCACCCAAAAGGGCCTTTTTGGTCAAAAAAAACTGGGGTAAAGAGGCTGTAAACTCCGGTTTGGGAGCTCGTTAGGGATCCACAGAGGTGACAGTGCGAGGTAGGAGCCCGGCAGGCCGTGTCTGAGGGGAGACAGGAGAAGGTCGGCAGATGACTTTATGAGCTGTGGAAGTAGCGGTGGCATTTTTCCAGGAGTACACTCTGTCTCCTGCCCAGGAATGCGCTCCCCGCAGCCGGGGGGACAGAGTTAATCACCCTGCGAGCAGGGCAGGAAACGCTTCCCGGGGCTGCCGAGGGGCCGGAGCCCCCGGGGAGCCGCAGCCCGGTGCGAGGGGAGGCTCCCCGGGCAGGAGATGCGTGCGGAGCCGGCGCTGCGCGGTCCCTGTGTGGTCCGCGGGGTTTCGTGTGTGTGGTCCTGCAGAGCCCCGCTCATCTGTCCAGAGGCTGCTAACTGCCTGCTGAATGACCACGGCTGTTTACTTTAGCTCTGTCTGCACCGACTGAACTCTGATCGCTGCCTTTCCTCCAGCTGGGCCGGCTCAGGACCCCAGCGCGAAGGAGAGAGGGACGGGGATCTGTGTGTGTGAGGCTCCAAAAAATAAAAAAAAAAAAAGGAGAAAAAAAAAAAAAAAAAAAGAAACAAGGGAAAAAAAAAAAAAGAAAAAAGAATAGGCTGCAAATGGACTCCAGTGTAAATCACGGCGAACAATTTATGGGCCATTTTGTCTCCCATCATTTCTGCTCTGATCCCCACCCCCCCTCCCCCTTCTTCACTCAAACAGGCTCATAAATTGCCCGTGCTGAGTGCTGGCAGAAAGGTTTTTCATGTTCCTGACAGCTGCAATAAAAATATGCCTGTGTGTCTGGTGACTGCGTGAGGGGGAGAGCCGGGTGTCCCTGCAGGGTGCCCGGGCTGGGGACCGGGATTGGGGTGACCGGGATTGGGCTGGGGGGACACTGAGGTGACCCCAAGGCTGTGCTGGGACTTCTGGCTGTGCCCTGAGTGTGGAGCGAGCACACACACCTCCCTGTAATTCCGTGTGCGTGCAAGGATTCCAGGCTTTTTTCTGATTGCAAATCCGTATTTGTGCTGTGATTCGGTGTGTGTGGATGCTGTGATTCCATCTTTTCCCTGTGTTTCCATGTGTGTGAATGCCTGATTCCATTTTTTTCCATGTGTGTGAATGTTTTGATTCCATTTTTTTCCTGTGATTCCATTTTTTTCCTGTGATTCCATGTGTGTGAATGTTGTGATTCCATTTTTTTCTGTTTCCATGTGTGTGGATGCTGTGATTCCATCATTTCCTATGTTTCCATGTGTGTGAATGTTTTGATTCCTTTTTTTTCCATGTGTGTGGATGCTGTGATTCCATCATTTCCTATGTTTCCATGTGTGTGAATGTTTTGATTCCTTTTTTTTCCATGTGTGTGGATGCTGTGATTCCATCTTTTCCCTGTGATTCCATTTTTTTCCCTGTGATTCCGTGTGTGGATGCTCTGGTTTCACATTCCTGTATAATTCCATGTGTGTGCTACGATTCCCCAGGTGTGGATGTGGTGTGATCACATATTCATGCTGTAATTCCACGTTTTTCCTGTGATTCCATGCGTGTGAATGCTGTGATTCCGTTTTTGTGCAGTGATTCCAGGTGTGGGGGCGATCTGACTGCACATTCCTGCTGTAATTCCATATTTGTGCTGTAATTCCATTTGTGAATGTGGTCTGATTGCACATTCACTTTTTAATTCCATATTTTTCCTGTGATTCCGCAGGTGTGTGTTATGCTATCACATATTCCTGCTGAAATTCCATATTTGCACTGTGATTCCATGTGTGGGAATGCTGTAATCCCACAATTTGCTGTGATTCCATGTTTGTGGGTGCTCTGATTGCACATTCCCGCTGTGATGCTTTTTCAACCCAGGAGAATGTTTAAAAAAAAAAAAAAAATCAGGATAAAAAAGGCAATTCATGCCCTTCTTTAATAAAAACACTCCCTAAACAAACATAAATCGATTTTTGGACTGGCTCAACCACAGTAATTTTTCTGATGGGAATTTCTCCAGGCTATTTTTAGCTTCAATTTCGAGACTCAGAAGCAACTGAGTGGATAAGCCCAGGCTATGGAATTTTTCAACGCAATGAGGTTTGGATTCAAGCAGTAAATTTTGCAGCTGTAATGGAAATAATCTCATTCCTGCCAACCAGTTGGGGAGGAAATCACTCTCAGGCGCAGGATTCCTAGGAAACAGCTTTCTCCTTCTCATCACTTCTCCATATTCACCTTTTTTCAATGGTGTTATTCCCACAAGAAATTTAATTGGAAGCAACAACCCAGAAAGTTCCTGGGGGTACAAAGTGTTGCCCACAAAAACTCGGGAATTTTGGTCCATGGAGGGAATTTTTTTTCCCTCTATTTCTTCATTTTGCCCTGACCCGGCTTGATTTTCTCTCTATCAAAAACACCCTATTGAGGGTTTGTGTCTCTATCACTTTGGAAAGATTTTCTTTGGGGAAAAAAAAAATTTAAAAATCGATGAAGAAGGCGCAGAGCAACACACGGGAATAGAAATCATAATTTAGTTACAATCAGATCACCCAAAAATCCCCATTTATCGAGATTTGTTAGGAAAAGACACAAAGACCTCAACCTGCTCAGAGTTTTCCTAACAAAAGCACTTAATTAGAAAAAAATCCAGAGAAACTCCAGCAGCGATAGAGGTGTGGGAAAGAGAGGGAAGGTCCCAAAAAGCCGAGTCAGGATTTAACTGCTGGCTCAGTGAGTGTCCCCGGGCAGGAGCCGCTGGAAAACAGCGCTGGGATGTTCCCGAGCCCCGGGATCAACAGCCCCGCCTGTGCCTGGGCTTTGTAGCTCTAAGTGCCTCTGTAGGGAACAAAGAAAGAGAGTAAAAATTGAATTATCCACTTAAGGTTGTGTCAGCTTTCCATCATAAATCTTTTTTTTTTTTTTTTTTTTTTTTTCCTCAGGGGTTTGTTACTCATCTGTAAAAATTCCTCCCAGACTTTGCCTTTGCGTGCACGACGGGTTCAAGGCTGGGAAAAAAAAAAATAAAAAAATCTAACAATTCTAAAGAATCTAGCAAGGTGCACAATGAGAATTTTATGCAGAAATAAATATTATTTGTTACGGCTACGCCAGAGGATGAAATCAGGGGCTGCTGGGAGCGATGCTGGAGGAGCTCTGGAAAGCTCCTGCTGGGAAGGGGCAGCTCCCAGCGGGTGCCCAGGGGCACTGGGAATGCTCTGCACTGCTCATCCAGGGGCTGGGAACGAGCCCCTGTGGAAAGAGCATCTTCAGACATCAACTGCCTGTAATAAATCCGGATTTAAAATTAGATTCTTTCCCCTTTTCTCCTGCCTTCCATTTTCCTTTTCTATGTTCCTTTTCCTTTTATCCCTTTATCCCTTTCTCCTTTTCTCCTTTTCTCTCTTTATCCCTTTCCTTTCCTTTCCTTTCCTTTCCTTTCCTTTCCTTTCCTTTCCTTTCCTTTCCTTTCCTTTCCTTTCCTTTCCTTTCCTTTCCTTTCCTTTCCTTTCCTTTCCTTTCCTTTCCTTTCCTTTCCTTTCCTTTCCTTTCCTTTCCTTTCCTTTCCTTTCCTTTCCTTTCCTTTCCTTTCCTTTCCTTTCCTTTCCTTTCCTTTCCTTTCCTTTCCTTTCCTTTCCTTTCCTTTCCTTTCCTTTCCCCATTTTCACCCATTTTTCCATTCTTATTCTTATTCTTATTCTTATTCTTATTCTTATTCTTATTCTTATTCTTATTCTTATTCTTATTCTTATTCTTATTCTTATTCTTATTCTTATTCTTATTCTTATTCTTATTCTTATTCTTATTCTTATTCTTATTCTTATTCTTACTCTTATTCTTATTCTTATTCTTATTCTTATTCTTATTCTTATTCTTATTCTTGTTTATTCTTATTCTTACTCTTACTCTTACTCTTATCCTTATCCTTATCCTTATCATTATCCTCATTCTTCATTCTTCATTCTTCATTCTTCATTCTTCATTCTTCATTCTTCATTCTTATTCTTCATTCTTCATTCTTATTCTTCATTCTTCGTTCTTATTCTTCATTCTCGTTCTCATTCTCATCTTAATTTTTATTTTCATTCTCATTCTCATATCCTTATTTCAATTTTTATTCCCATTTTCCCCATTACCCCTATCCCCACCCCTCCCCACTCCGGAGAGGAGTGACCGGGGGGTCTCCACTCGCGGTCCCGCGGCTCTGGGGGAGCCTCGGTGGCTCGGAGCGGGGCCGGGCAGGGGCCCAGGGGCAGGGAGGGGTCCGGGGGAAGCCGTTCCGGGCCGGGACCCCCGGGCGGGCGCCAGGCGCTGCCCCCGAGCCCCCGCATTAACCCCGCTGACACGGGCGGGCGCCGCCGAGCCCCCCGGGAGATTCCCCCTGCAGCGCTCCCTCTTCTCGGGGGCTCGCAGCCCACCGAGGGGGGGAAAAAAGGGGAATTTGTCCCTTTCCTTCCCCGCCTCGCTGCGATTTTCTTTTTACTGGTCTGGCTCCAATTTACGGGAGAGATGGGGTTCGTTTAAATGGGAGGAGGAGGAGGGAGTTTGGGGATGGAAAAGGGTTAAATGGGGGAGAAGAGAGAGTTTGGGGATGGAAAAGGGGTTATATGGGGGAGAAGAGAGAGTTTGGGGATGGAAAAGGGGTTATATGGGGGGGAAGAGAGAGTTTGGGAATGGAAAAGGGGTTAAATGGAGGAGAAGAGAGTTTGGGGACGGAAAAGGGGTTAAATGGGGGACAAGAGAGAGTTTGGGGAGGGAAAAGGGGTTAAATGGAGGAGAAGAGAGAGTTTGGGGAGGGAAAAGGGGTTAAATGGGGGAGAAGAGAGAGTTTGGGGAGGGAAAAGGGGTTAAATGGGGGAGAAGAGAGAGTTTGGGGACGGAAAAGAGGGGAGGAGAGTTTGGGGACAGCAAAAGTGTTAAATGGGGAAGAAAGAAGGGTTTGGGAATAGAAAAGTGATTAAATGGGGGAGGAGAGTTTGGGGATAGCAAAAGTGTTAAATGGGGGAGAATTTGAGGACAGGAAAGTGATTAAACGAGGGAGAAGAGAGAGTCTGGGGAACGAAAAGTGTTACAGTCTGGGGTAAAATAAGATTAAATGCCACCAGGCTGGGTTTGGTGACTTGTGGG
This sequence comes from Poecile atricapillus, assembly GCF_030490865.1. Lineage (NCBI taxonomy): Eukaryota > Metazoa > Chordata > Aves > Passeriformes > Paridae > Poecile > Poecile atricapillus. The sequence continues at coordinate 19,380,599 of NC_081258.1, forward strand.
GTTTGTCAGCTCATCCTGTCCTGCAGGGACCGTGTGCGGGGTGGCAGAGGGGGTCAGGAGCCCACACCAGCCCTGGCAGATGTCACTGCTAAATAAAGAGGTTTCTTTTTACAAAAAATTAAAAGAGCCTTGGGGATATCTTCTCGCGGGGTGCTTGCAGCTCCTTTTTATACCCCCGCTCCCAAAACTCTGGACAGGGGGAATAGTAGGATTTCCCTTCCATATTCTGCTCCCCAAACCCCATTTCTGCCAGATCGCGGGGGGTTTTTTTGTGGTTTTGTTTGTCTGTTTGGGAGGGGACTTGTTTCTTTTATTTTTAGTTTTGGAGTCTTTTTGTAGGGGATTTTTTTTTTTTTTCGTTTTGTTGTAGGGTTTGGTTTTTTGTTTGCTTTTTTTTCCCCTGTTTTATTTTGTTTTTTGAGTTGTTTTAAGGCTGGGAGGGAGCAGGGCGAGGAGGAGCAGGCAGAGGATGCCCGGCATTATCCCTCTCCGGCAGGAATGAGGCACACGCAGGGAAGGAGGGCGGGCGGGCGGCAGGGAAAGCCGATCCTGAAGTTTCCATCATGTGAAATTGAAGCGCATGTGCCTATAATGAAATATTTCCTCCCATTTCATGGCAGCTCAGTAATTCCTGATGGCAGGGAGCCTGGGAAAACAGATCCCCCCTGCTCCCACCCACGGCGCCTGACCGCACGGGCAGGACAAACAAGAGCTTCGTTCTGCCGGCCCCGGCTGCTTCCCCACCTTCCAGCATCCTCCAAACACAGCCCTTCGCCCCTTTTCTCCCTCCTCCAGCCAGGAAAATCCACTTTTCCAAGGGTATTTCAGTGCGGGAATTTCCCCCTGCCAGCCCCGTGTTCCCCAGGGCTGCCACCCCCGGCAGGAGCCACTGCCTTCATTTACTTTGGAATTATGCGGTTTTTCCAGCTCCTCTCAATTTAATTAAACTTTGACCAAAATGCTAAGCAGGGCAGGACAACAGAAAAGGTTTTTTTTTTTGTGTGTGCCAGAACAAGCAGAGTAATAATATTAATAATAACAAAATGCAAAAACAAGCCCTTAAACATTTCAGGGCTGGGTTGTGGGAGGTCGGGCTACTGGGATGAGCCAGGCAGGGCACTGGGAATCCTCAGGCCCCTTTGAAATGCTCCTGACACGGAACTGGAGCAGCCAAGGACACCAGAAAGCTGCTGGAGCATCAGATTTCAGCTTGGAATGGCATTTCCCTGGAAAAGATAACCAAAGCACAGGGAAACCAGGAGAGAAGCGGGCAGAGATGAGGGTCAGGTTGAAATCCAGCTTGGATTGGGAGGGAGAGGCTCTGATGGGGAGCTGGATCCGTTCTTGGTCTGTCCTGGGAAAGAGCAAGCCATGAAGGAGGAATTCAATGGATTGAGGCAAAATTCCAGCAGCAAGCACCCCCAAGTCCTGGTTATTTCTCGTCTCCATTTGTTGTGGCAACATCTCAGGACTGGAGAAAATTTGGACTCCGTGTCCAGCCCAGTGAACTCCGGCTCTGCCATCCTGCCAGAGGAAATTCCTCTCATTTTCAGGGAATGCAGCCCTGCTCTGTCCTGCCACAGGTGCCTCACTCACCTGGGGCCTGTGAATAGGTCTTGCCATGGGGATTGACATCTCCTAACACTCTGTTCTCCACTTTTTAATATAAAACCAGAGTTTGGGGTTTTTTTAATTCACAGATTTTTGAACCCTTAATCATTTTCTCCCTCCTGCTCTCATCCTGTTCCCTATTAATTTGATAAAGAGTCTATAAATACATTTGTTGAGGCTTAGGTGCCAAGGTGTTGTGGGCAGGGTGGAGTTGGGGTGACAGAAATTCCTCAGCCAGATAAATATCCTGTGTAATCCCTGAGAGGAGCCAGCCCCAAACGCTTCCTGGGATGTGACGAGGAAGCTTCACCACGTCTGTACATGGAATTACCTGCCCACAAAGAAACCGTGCTCCTGCTGCTGATCACTTATTAAAATAGATTAAAAAGTGAGGGGATGGTTAATTTTATTAACTATTTTATTAATTCTACCCTCCTGGGGTGGGGAGGAAAGGAGTTTTGAGGATGTGAGTCTCCTGAGGAGGGGAGTGGGTGAATCCACTTGAATCCAGAGGCTCTGTGGTCCTTCCACACGTGGGCTTTGCTTTGATTCCCACGTTCTGAGTGTGTCACAGGAGCGGGAAGTCTCAGAATTGTCCAGGAGTTTGCAGTGACCATTACTCATGTCTTGGTACAAAACCTAACTGGGTGATTTCAGGAGAAATGATGGAGAAAATGACTCTATCCAGCCTTTCCCATGGCTGCTCGGGATTGTGGAGGCTCACATTTATTAATCTGCTGGTGCTGATTACAGCTGAGCTGGATTAAAAGATGCTGGGAACACAAAGCATCCCAGATTAGCTGCAGAACTGAACCAACACGCTGGGAATGAGCTTGGAGCAAAAACTGGGAGCTCTGTCCAGCTAATGGAATCCAACGGGTTTGTGTTTGGGATGCTTTGGGGGTGCCCTGCTTAGGCTTTCTTGAAGTCAAAAAACTACAATAAAAGGTATTTAGTGGGAGTCAGCTCCTTTTCTGTCTGGAGAAAATCCTGGTGCTCTCCCTGTCACAAAGAGCTTTCCTACTTCCACTGCAGTTTTCTCTCTGCAGAGTGTCCTGAGAGCATCCCCAGGAAGCACCAGCCATGGAACCCCTTCCTCTGAGGAAAAGGAGCTCATTTCATGGCCACTTGGCTTTGAGAGCCACAACAACTCTAGGAGGGTGGATTTAGGTTGGATATCACGAGGAAATTGCTCCCTGTGAGGGTGGGGAGCTCCTGGCACAGGTGCCCAGAGCAGCTGTAGCTGCCCCTGGATCCCTGGAAGTGCCCAAGGCCAGGCTGGACAGGGCTTGGAGCAGCCTGGGACAGTGGGAGGTGTCTCTGACTATGGCAGGGGTGGGGTGAGTTTTAAGGTCCCTTCCACCTAAACCATTCCTTGGCTCCCCATTTGCTCACCTGGAGACAGACACGGATTTACTGCTGTGCTCAGCTGCATCCCCACCAAGCTCCACTCAGACCACACCTGGTGGGGTTTTCCTCCTAATTCTGGTTCCCCTTCTTTTAGAAACCATTTACAAGCTAAAAGGAGGCAAAGAGCAGTTTCCAAAAAACACTTTTGTCTCCGTGGAGCATCCCCCTTTTCCCCTCAGGCTTCAAGGGAGGGTGATGCCACATCTGTGACATTTTGCCTCTCTCCTGTCTCTCATTCAATACTCTCAAAAGAAAATTCTCTTCAGGAGAAAAAGCCATGCTCTTTATTACTTATTTTTTCCCAGTTGTTCTCCCATCCATCCCATTTCCAGCCTTTCCAAGTCCAAAGCATCCCCTTATTTGCTGCTTTACTGGAAAAGCCTTTCACATCTATAAACAGAGCTTATTCTTCCTGATTTTATCTTTCTCCATTTTATTGTTTCCGGTTGTTATGCAGTCTGGATGATTCTTCTATGGGGACTTTCCAAAGGAGAGAATCCAAAGTGACATCAAACAACATCCAGGAATAAAAGTGGGGGGTGATTATAAATGCATGACTACCTTTTACTGGAAGAAGTGAAATGGGCAGGAAGAAATTTGGGCTGGATGGGACCAGCCTGGGAGGGAGAGCTCACCCTGAGGGTGATCAGCTCCTGCTTCTGGGCACTTTGGTGACTCAGGGAGAAAAGGATCAATCACAAAAATGCTCAGAACTCTCCTAAAAAGAACTTTCAAGCCTGAAAGTTCACCTGTTTCTCCTCTCCAGATAGGAGTGAGGGAGGAAAGTTCCTCTGTCCTACAAACATTTTCATTCAGCCCTTGGTCTGGCACCTTTCCCTTCCAGAATCTGCTATTTTCAGGATTTTAAAGCCCAATTTGGCTGCACGTTGATCCTCCTCAACACAGTCCTGGAGTTTCCTGGGGGAAGGAAATGCCTTCCATCAGTTTGGAATCTTGGAAGCACCCCCCTAATTACAAATCCCTTGGCCAAACCTTGTCGATTCCATTACCACTTCCGGGGTATTTTTTGCTTTCTCATTCCTTCTTCCTCGCTCCCCATTTAAGGAAAGTTCATCTGATTTCTGGAGGCTGCATCCACGATTTTCTGCCTCTTTTTAAAACCCTTCCAAACGAAAGAGCTCACGTCATTCACTTATCAGATGGGAGGATTTCCACCAGGAACTAACGGATGAGAAATGCTGTAATTCCATGAAGACACAAATAAATTGGATTGGGATCCTCTGTGAGATGCAAACCGTGCAGGACGAGCCCTGGAGTGTCCAAGAAGCAACTCCAAACCCAAAGCACCCAAAGAAACTCCTTTTTTTTTCTCTTTTTCTCCCTGCAGTGTCCAAGCACATCCCACAGCCCCACATGGCAAGCCTGGCTCTGCAATCCTTCCAGTGCCACCAAATCCAGCCAGAAAAACACCTTGAGAAGCAGCAGTTTTGGCACATGGACAGACCTCACCGCAGCCTGCTTTTCCCTTGCAGGTTTGCCTTCCTTTCCTTTGATTTCTCCACAGGAAAATTGCTCGGATCCCACAGGAGTGAAGAGCAATAAATCTGCCTAAAGCAAGAACAATCAAGCCCTGTAAATAATCCCACTTCTATAACTTGTAGGGTAGAAAAGACACGTACAGGGTTATAAGATTCTCTCCAGCAACATTTCAGTGTCACATCTGAACCATTTTTTTGGCATTTCTGCTCCTGCCCTGGCAAATTTGAGATTTTTTGCTTCATCTGCAGCGTCACTTTGTGCATCCACACCAGGGCTTAAAAGTCGTGGCTGGAAAATCTGGTTGGGTTTTGTCGTGCTTAGAAATTTTTCATATTTATATGGCTGAAGTTTAGGAGGAAAAGAGGATGCATAAAAATTCTTCCACATGTCATTTATCAGCCTAAGTTCTGGGATAATCAATAACCCAATTTTACCAAACAAGTTCTAAAGGTGGGAAGGGGGAAGCAGATTTGGAAGGGGGTTTTGGGTTATGCAAGGTCACTCCAGAACCCTCCTGGATGGCAACAATGATAAAATCAGCCTCAGTTTATGGTTTGGTGGTGGTTTTTCAGGTCCAGACTTGAAGTTTTAGGTACCTTCACCCAGATCCTGAGCAATCCATGAATAAAATATGGATGGCACATGAGGGAATGGGGATATTTTCCTGCTGTGGTGGACACAAAATCCCACCTGGCCAAGCCAGATCTTCTGCAAATCGTTACCCAGCTGAGATCCTGCCCGGTGCAGAACTGTCTTCCAAACCTCCAGGTAAATAAGGCCTCCAAAAGCACCAAAATCCAGCTGCTTTTCTTTCCTCACATCCCAGGGATTTCTTTAATAAATCCCATCACAGGAAAGTGGAAAACAGAGTTGTTTCCTGCTTTTGAAGCAATTTAGCACCGCTCTTCTCAGTCTTTTATTCCCGAAGGCTCCCAGGGCCAGGAGCCAGGTCTTCTCCTGCCTCTTCCTGGTGGGAAGGACATTAAAGACGTGAGCCACCCCTCGCCAAGGAATGGCCACGTCAGGAGGACAGGACTGGGACAGGAAAGGGCAGTGATCCTTTTTCTTGCAGGAAGCCACCGGGGGAGGCTGGATTTTCAGAAGGAGATTTCTGCAGAGCTCCTATAACCCCACCTCTCTCCGTGGCAGCAGATATTCCATCTGCGCCCTCCAGGGAAACCCATTTTCCAGGCTTTAGGGTTTCTGTAAACACCGCCTAAATCCGGCTCTGGGTGACAAATGCCCGCGTCAGGCGGCGGCTGCCAAGTGCCAGACTGGCACGGTGTCTCCCGCCAGGCGCGAGTGCGAGGCAGCCACGCTCACGGAATTGCTGGACTTTTATGGGCATGGATGGGGGAGGCTTTAAACACTCTGGATTTCTGTGCATTAAGATGTGCTGGCTCAGATATCCCTCGGAGGTGCTCCGGAGAGGACATGGAGGCGCAGGCACAAAGCAGAGGCTCTGCCCATGCGCCATCCATCACCTTCCCACTAATGGAAATCCTCCCAGGTCTGTCCTGGTTTGTCCCAGGAATAAATAAATACAGCCTCTAGCTCCAGGTTTGCATCCTTAGGTAATCGTGGCTGTGACAAAGATGCCCTGGGTTCCTATGGAAAATTATAGGGAATGGTTTTTTATGGGACAAAGGAAGCTTCCAACCCGTGGAAAAACCCACATGGCTTTGAGCAGCACCGCCTTCCACCACCAGGGCAAAACCCAGCCTCGAATCAGCAAAGCAAAACCCAAACCACTGCCAAAAAATGGTGGTGGAGGGACTGCTGGAAAAATGGGATCACGTTTGACTCCTGTTCCCTCCAGAAATATGAAGGAAAAGCTCTGTTTTATGGAGAAAATCTGAGCCCCATTTTGCATCTGGATTTGGATGGGATTGTGACAAGCCTTAAAATACACAGACTACCAGAAAAGCGCCTTTGCACAGCTCACCCTCTCCTCCCTAAGGAATACCATGACTCCAGAGCTGTGCCTGCTCTCTTTGAAGGGAAAGGCAAAACTTGCATTGACAGAAACGAACCCGAGCCCATTAAGTGTAAACTCTCACAGGAAAGCCCATGTGCACTTCTCTCTGTGCTCTCCCAGCCAAAATCCCTTCAGCACGCACCTGCTTTCTGTTTGTTTTGGTGAAAACATGGAAAAGTTCGGGCTTTGCTGAAAAACAGCTCTGATTTCTTGGAAAAAAAAATTTTGAAAATAAAATTCAAGTAAAGCATCATTTGCTAATTTTTTCTATCCTCCTTTGGGTTTTGGTGGGGTGTCTGTAAAACCCTCTGGTGGAGCCAGCTCCATTCATTGCCAGCATTGTGCTGGACTCCACGAAGGTCCTGCCTGTTTTGTTTGTTCCTCTGAGTCACCACACAAACATTTCAGCAAAAAGGTCCAGAGACTTTACAGGGAACACAGAGAAGCCAAAATCACCAGATGGAGAAAAGCACATCTTAAGGGGATGACATTTGGCACGAGAAGCAGAAGAGAATCAGGGTTTGGTTTGATCTGCCCCAAATTATCTCACTGCTTCTACTCTGCAGGAAATTGTTGAGGTTGAACCAAAATCAGGATCAAGTTTTAGATCATTTTCTCTTTACACATTCTTTCAGGACCCCACATCTCTCAGTATGCAACCTATTAATTACAAATCCATACACACACTCACATCCCATCTGATTATTTGGGCTTCAGCTGACCCTGCAGAGGGAAGCAGATGAAAGCAATAATCAGTTCATTCAGCTACAAAGAGAAAATTAAGGAAAAAAAGAAATCAAAGCTAGATAAACATATCCCGTTCTCATGGAAAACAACAACAAAAAGGGCTGAACTGGCAGGGGAATTAACAGAGCTCTTCCACACCTCTGTCAAAATGGGATGCTGGAATCCACGGATGGCAAAGGACGTTGAGTGGGGACCACGATGTCCCTGCTGTCCCCAACACGTGAGGGAGGCAGAGCATCCCAGCGTGCTGCTGGAAATGATATTTTGGGAAATTTGGGTAATTGGGGTTGTTTTCTGCCTGGTGGGAGCTGTCAGCCCTCAGACTCAGGTTGTTGATGCTGGAGCCTTCCACAAAGCTCCCCTGGCTTTTCCTGGCAGCAGAGTGGGAGGAGGGGGAAGAGCAGAGACCCCTTTGCCAACAGGGCCGGGCTGATTCCAAAATGCCTCTTTGAAGATGGAGATATCACCTCCCGAGCACCCCAGGACTCACTTCTCAGTCCTGCCCTCATCCAAGATGGGAGGAGAAACAGGAAAAAGGAAGAGGATGGAACTTTCTGGAAAAATCCTGACTTAATGATATTTTCTGTTGGATGGGGATGCTTCCCTAAAGATAATTCACAGCACGTACACCAGACCAAGGAGAGTTTCTGGCTAATTTTAGACAACAAAATCAAGTTGTTCCATTGTTTGGTGTAAAAATTCCAGCCTTTCCCATGCTCCACAGAGCTATGAATCAGGTCTGTGGGGCTCTTCGTCATACTGTGATATTTTAAATTATTCTTGTCATTGGGATTTAATCTGATAATTAAGACAACCAGGGATGTTACAGTAGTAAACCTTTAGTGCTTGAGGAGCAGACCATGCTTCCCACTCAGCTGGGGGACCATAAAGGTGCCATTTCACCTGGAAAAATAAATTATTGTGCCAGATTTAACTGCCTGTCATCCAAAATAAAAGAAGAAATAACTAAAAGGGGACCACCTGAGAGCTGGGAAAATCCAAAGTTTTGCTAAGGAAGAGGAATTCCAGCAGCTGCCGAGCACACTTTGGAATTACGTGCAGAAATGACTGCAGAGAGTTGTTATTAAGCTGAAAACTGCTCTCACCATGAATTGCAGGGAATGCAGGAGAGCCTGCAAGGGAAGAGCTGAGGACAGCACATATCCCGTTACATTTTTAACTGCTCAGATTCAATTTTGAACTCAACACGAAACCCACAAGGAGAAGCCAGGAAAAATGAGCCTCTTCGAATCAAGAGAAATGGACAAATTTCAAATAAAATGTCTCCACCTCCAGTAAAATCCCAAATTAAGCAACAGCCCCATGCTCTGGGAAGTTATTTCCCCTCCAGCATCTACACTTGGCCCCCACTGAGCTGCTTCACTTTAGTTTAGGATCAGGTTCATAATACCCAATGTTTGCAGCAAAATCCACTGGAATTGCACACAACTCATGGAAGCAGGGCTGGATCACAGCTCCTGGTGCTTCCAGTAGCTTTTTTATTCTGCAGCAGCTTTTCCAAGGACAAGCCTTGACGCTGTGCAGGAGCCAAGGGCAGTGGGAGATGTTTTCTGTCACAGGGGAGGCTGGGAAGGAAAACGAGAGGCTGTGGGCAGGCAGCTGAGCCAGCAGAGCTCCAAGTGGCTCTGTTTGGATGATGCTTTTATGCCTTGCAAGGATCCTGACACAAATCAGGGCTGGGGCACCCTGGGGATGGTGGGGATGCCTGGCAAGAACCTTCCTTGGCACAGTTCATGGTGCAAGAGCACAGCTGAAGAAAGAAATCTGGTGAATAATGCAGCTGTGCATGGCTGGAGGTACAAATCCATGTTTTGAGGGAGGATATGGATCCTCACTGTGGAGAAGCATTTCCCTGACTGGGATATTTTCAGCCAAAAATGTCAAGGTTAAGGAAAATGTGGTGACTTTGCACTTCCCCTTCTTCAGGCAGGTCCAGCAGATGAGAAACCCAAATCTTTGGCCAGGAACCTCCAATCCTGCAGGAATCCCACAGGAAGGAACCAGGTTTTGTTTTCAAATCTGGCTGACAGAGAGGGACCACAACCATTCCCATGGACCAGAACATCCCTGGGTGCTTCACACTGCAATGATCCCATCGGCATTTGGGGCACAAGAAAGCAGCAACATTTTGGGCTCAAAACCCCATCAAACTGAGCATTTCTCTTTGAGCCTGCTGGAAGATGAGATGCAGAACAGCAACAAATCGTTCTCAGTCTGGACCAAGGATGGAAGGATGTTTGTGGTGAGGGAGAAATTTGCCACCCACTGTTGCTTTGGTGTCCGATTTCTGTGGTCGCACTTTATTCAGTGACTGAAAGTCACCAACACAAAAACAAATTCCAAGCTATAAAGTGGGATTTTCAGATAATGTGTTGTTCCTAAAGGGAAGAAAAAAAACCAACAAACCAACCCAAAAAGCATTGGATCGCTCTTTTTCCCTGCTTCATTGACCTTTTCATATTTTCCAGCATTTTTGTGGGATATTTTATTATTTGCAGGAATTACTGGGAAGACCCCAATCGTCTTAGCTGTCCTCACATAGGTCCACATAGGATCAGCTCCTCATCCAGTAGCACCACAGGCCTGAGACAAAACAAAAGCAAAAGCAAAGATCGGTGTCAGTGATACTAAACCTCAAAGTTTCATCTCAGGGATTGGTTCAGCCAGCAAAAATTTGGATTCCGGCTTACTCAAACCAGCTAAAAGCCTCCTGAATTTGTGAAATTCAGCTGGAGTTTCTGGAACTCTTGGAGGGAAGAAAGGATGGAGAGATTTGACCTTTTTTCTGTAATTTTCCATGGTCCCAGACTGGTGGCGTGGAGGAGCTGCAGAGCAGCAGATTTGGGAGATGATCCAAGACCCTCCACGGTGGTGGCAGGAGCTGCAGGAGACTCAATGCTCTCTTCTCCCTGTCTTCCCAAGCCTTTATCACTTCATTTAGGTCAAAAAAAAGAGGAGGCTGTGCCAATGTTTGCTGCAGTTTGGGGGCTCAGGTGTGGTTTGATTTATGTTTCAGAAATATTCCAAAGTCACCGTGCTGGTCTCCAAACCCAGCACTGCCAGACGCCTCCACACCCCATCCAAAACTCACACTGGGCTTTCCTGTCAGTCCTCACACCCAAACATCCAAAAAATCCATGCAAGGAGCACGACCCAAACCCTGATCTCACCTACATGAGCTGGGCATTGCAAGAATCTCCTTTTTTCCACTAAAGATTCCTCACGCCTCGCTTTGCGTGAGCACTTTGAATCCCCTTTTATTCCCCTTTTTCTCATGGAAAAAGGAGGCCACTCCACGGCCTCATGCTCAGAGTGCTCAGAACAGGCCGTGTGCTGGCTCAGAGCAGAATTCCTCAGTGGGAATGAGGAGGATTGTAAGAGAGCACTCACACACGCTGGGAGCAGCCCTGCCTTCCAGAGGGTTGCATGAGGTTCCTGCCCACTGGATCCGTGTGTTCCTGGGGATGACGTATCGTGTTACTAATTCCCCTAATTGCATGTCTGGGCTAAAAACAGGCTGAGTTTTCCTAAGAAGTTACATTCTTAATAACATTACTTCAAGCGCTGTGGTAAACCCGAGTCGATTTTTCAGCGACGCACGTAGGTTATAAATCAGCGGAGAGATGCAGATAATGTTTACCTTAAATTTGTTTATCTGCTTCTGCCACTCATTTGTTCTGGGGTTTGCCAAAATGCAGAAACACAAGATAGAGTGACTGGAAGGGATTCAAGCTTTCCTTCTCCAGGCTCCTACTGCGTGGAGCGTTTCCAGGAGAGCAATGCCCCAGAATAACCACACACAAAACTCTTTTCCCAAAGAAACTCTAGCAGGGAAATGGACAACTAGATGGAGATTTCCCTTCTTTTCAATATCCCAGATGCTGTGTCTTGTGGAAGCAGTTTGCTCTCAAGTGAGTGCACATTTGAAGAGGAAAGATCCTCGGGGAAATCTTGGATTCAGGACCGCACTTCGCGTGGCGCGTCAGGGATGTACAGCCCTGTCTTGATGTATTTTGATAACTTAGAGATTATTTTGGGTTCTACCTTTGCTGTCTCGCTCAGAACAATCCCCTGGAGACCCCCAGGAGGTGCTGAGTGCAGGAGGTGGGGAGCCAGAGACGTCCCTGAGGCGCCGCTGCCGCCGCGCCGGCTCCGTCCCCTCCCACGGGGACAGCGGGACAACGCGGGGCTGAGTCACCCGAGAGGAGGACACGGCCTCGGCAGGGCAGAGCAAGATGTGCCGAGGCCCTTCTCCAGAAGTGAAGCAATCTGGAAGGTGGAATTTTTGAGGGGAGTGGGCGTTGATTTTCCAAATGGGATTTTTTTTTTTTTATTATTAATTTTTTTTTTTTTTTTTTCAGCCATGAGTATCAGTCCTGCAATTTCCACTGGGATCAGGAAATGACACACATGTGCATTGTTGCCACCTCCAGAAGGAGAGGAGAGGCTGCCCTTGGCCATGGCCCAGCAGCAGTGAACACGCACTTTTGGGAAGAGCATGAGCTCACCATGGAAAGGACACTTGCAGAGGGAAGTGAATTGTTTAAAAACAATTAAATTGTTTTTAATTTTCATTAAATTTCCTTTTAATGCCATCATCTTCCCTAGAGCACCAGGAGAACGTGGAGACACGGAGAAACCCTCCTTTGGAAACACAAAATGTTGAAGGCCAGCCTTGCCCAGCAGGCAGCCAGAGCAGGGGTGGAATTTTATGGGAAATTTCCATGAAGAGTTGTTCCTTACTGTCCCCATTTCCCTTTCCCCACCAGCACCAATTTGGGATGGATAGCAACACCCAAAGTAAATTCTTTGATGGATTCAGGAAGAATTTCTTCTCCAAAAGGGTTGTTAAGCACTGGAATGGGCTCCCCAGGGAGGTGGTGGAGTCCCCATCCCTGGAGGTGTTCAGGGGTGGCCTGGATGTGGCACTCGGTGTGCTGGGATGGCCGGGGATTGGTCAGAGGCTGGGTTTGAACATTCCCCATTCCAGTTCCCTTCCTTCCTCCGATCTCCATCCACCCTCTGCTGGACTCCACCAGTGGAGCCAACCTGCATTTGTCACGGATGTATTTATCCAGGATTTCTTTTCTTTTTTCATTCTCTTAGCTTAGGGAGTAGCAGGGAAATGAAGGAAAATACCTTCCAGATATTTGAAGTGGATTTGAAGGTGTGATTCCCCCAGAGCAGCCACTGCCATGACAGATTAATGAGCTCATTGCAAGGGAGGAAAGATGTGTGCCTCACCTCCCAGCAGCAAATGCTTTTCCTCTCTTGGGTCTTGGACACTTCAAGCCTGGAAAAAGTGGATTTTAACAATTTTTAAGTGGTGGAATTATGATACTGTGTATTTTCAGAGATCACTCATAAACCCGACCGCACAATTTTCCATCTCCCTTCATTTGTGCCGTCCTATTTAAATTACCAAGATCCACATCAACAAAATCTCTTTCAAGGCAATTTTTTGTCATCAAGATCATTACAGGGCAAAGGACTAATTATGAACAAGCCTCAATGAGTCCTTTTCCACCCCACACGCAGCTGGAGCGGCGACAGGGACGTGTTTGCATCTCCTTGTTGCTTTACTGTGAATAATGGATTTCCTGTTTGCCAGGACTGATGAGCTGGAGAAAATAATGACAATTAAAAAAAATATATTGGATAACTGGCCAGAAATCCAGTGTAATGTGCTTTTTGAAGAGAGTGAGTTTAAGTGGTAAATAAAATTGGAGCCCAGACTGGGTTTTTTATGTCAGAGCCAAGTGAGTTCAGCTCTGGACAATGTCCAAGGCAGCTTTTCCTGCTTGGGAGAGGAATGACAGGGAGGGTTTGATGAGATTTTCCCTCACACAGGTAAAGAGGGAGAGGTTGGATGCAGGGAGCACCTCCTGCTTCGTGCCAAGTTTGCTGGTGGTGGCCAGATCCAGCAAAACCCCAGAAATTTTGAGGAGGATTATGTTTTTCCCCACATCCAAGAAAAAAAAAAAGGATGAACAAGCTCTTCCATTGATCTCTACAGAGAAATCTGAGCCCTGTTCTTCACCAACCAAGCCCAAGCCTCTCTGACAACTCAAATGAAAACTGGAGATCTCAGCATCTCCACCTGGTCTCCCCAGATTTAAACTTTCTTCCCCAAAGTTGGAGCTCTGGATGCTGCTGGAGCAGTGTCATCCCACGTTGCCAGGGCCAGCTGGTTTGGTGTGCTCCAAGCCAACCTCTGAGGTGTTTTCCTCCTCTTCCTTGATTGCTCAGTGCACATTTTTGTGGGCTACATTAATGCATTTTTGGAAGCTGACAGCTCATTTACAGCCTCAGATGGTCAAAACCAAGGAATTTATCTTGGCCTTGGGTTTCGTTTTGTGGGCAATCCACAGAATTGTTGTCGTGGGGGAGAGTCTCCCTGCACCACAAACCTGGCCCCCCTTTGCAGAGCTCAGTCAGGCAGCCTCATAAAACCCTGCAGGACACTCATCCCCTGTGCCCTTAATTAATGACACGCATCTTTAATGAATTAGCCATCCCTTCCATTCCCAGATTCTCCTTTTCCTCTCTCCAAGCCTTTGGATGATTTTCCAGCAGTGACCCAGGGCAGGGTGAGGTGCCAGAGGTGACACCAAAAAAGGGGTGGCAAAGTAGGGAGTGAAAATTTACCTGTGCCAGCCCTCTGCCTTCCCCAGGCACTGCTGGGAGCATCTGGGCTGTGGCATCTCCCAGGGCAGCTCCTAAAACACGGAGGGAATATTGATACCAGATGGGAAACTGTGGGAGGTATTCTGTGGGCTGGAGACGCTTCCTGGAAATCCAGAGTGTCTTCCCCATTTCCCTGTTTCCTCTCCTAAAATAAGAGATGCTAAACCCTAAGAGAAATCCTCCTGCTCACAATTTTAGGATTTTTTCCCTTCCAGCTCATCTGGCTTCTTCTGTGCTCCTTTTCCCTAAATTCACCTGATTTTTCCATCTCCAGAGCTGAGTTCCTCCCTCTGATGTTTGGAGGTGTCTTTCCCTTCTTTAGAATACTTTTCTCCCTGCTGAACCACAATCTGTGATACCTGAGGTGTTCCTAGATATCCCTGCTCATCCTGAGACCCTCAGCCATCCTATAAATACAGCAGAGAGTTCCTGTCTAACTCTACTTTTAATCAGGATTTCACAATATTTAATAAAAGAAATTTTTTCCTGTAAGTGAGAGCACTGGGATAGCAAATCCGGGGATTACTTTGGAGTGGGAGGTCAGATATTTCATCAAACTGAATCTGGTAGGCGCTGAACAAAACTCAAATGGTTTTTAGGTTCAGAATATTTTCCAACTCTTCCTTTTTTTTTCCAAGTCACGGCAGAGAAAAAGAGCTATTTGTTAGAAAAACAGTGTCAGGGAAGGTCCATGTGACATTTGCCAATGTTACATCATCAAAGCTAAATCTCTGACAGATCTGTAAACAGCAACTTTTCATAGAGATGTCGGCAGAGCCTCGGGCTTGTGCCTTTCAGCACAGCCTTCCTGCATCTGCAGCGAGGAGAAAATGCATGGAAAAGGATCAGATCTCCCCGCACTTTCCCTCTTCTTTACATGTTTGGAATTCACATCATCAAACTGAGGTTTTCCTTTAAAATCAGAATAAAATACTCCAGCCTGGGACAGGTTCCACAGTGAGGGCATGAGTGCTCCTCCATCCCAGATCGTGGGCAGCAGGGCGGGGTTTGGCTGGGAAAGGTGACCCCCACTTCCAAAAGAACATCCTGGGAATTACCAGGGAGCATCCAGGAGATGAGGATGGGAAAGTCACCTCTCCCCTCAGTGCTGTCAGGGGCAGGGGTTGCAGTGAGGGGCTGGGGAGGTGTGAAAGTGAAGTCACCGTTACCTCCCAGGATTCTCCAAGAGCTCTTCCAACCCTTCATGGACACGGAGCCGAAGCAGGGCCCTGCTCTGCACGTGCCAGTCCTGCTGGGGAGGGCAGGACTTGGTTTGTTCTGCTTACCAAAGGATCAGGTGCATTTTAATTTGGATAAACAAGAGCTTAAGATGTTGCAAAACCCTTCCAGGAAGCTGAGTGCAAACAGCTTGCATTTATTTTCTGTCTTCCTTCCCTACCAGTCTGATTTCTCTGCTCATCTTCTGTGTTGTCTCATTTAAATATGAGTTAAAATAAATCCTTCCACTCCAAGCTTTGACTCCAAACCCGATATCTAAACACATTTCATGTGAACCTGTGCTGTAATTAAAGGCATTTGCTAAAAACACAAATTTCTGTCATCTTCTGAATTTTTGCTGCTGTTTTTCCTCTCTGTGGGACACACACTCCATTTGTTCTCAAGAAAAAGTGAGATTTTATTCCATATTTTTTTTCTGTCAGAGTAATTTTAAGCTCCCACTGCTTTGTAGAAGAACTCAAAGGATGTGCTGATGCCTCCCAGGGCTGCACCCACCATCCCCAGGATGATTTTCCATGGGCTGGAGACACCATGTGAGAAATCCTGCTGGAGCTGCTGCTGAAGTGACAGGCCCTCCACAACAGCAGATTTTCACTTCATCCATATTTATAGCAAAATGGAAACAAAATGTGCTTTAGAGTAAACAGCAGAATTTCCAGAGTCAGGCTGATTTTCTGGCTTTGGTAAATTCCCAACCAAAGCTTTTCACACTGGGAGCAACCAGGGAAAGGTAAAGCAGGGAAAGTGAAATTCCAGCCCGACTGAAGGCAGTGGGAAAGTGGTCACTGATTTTAATAGCACCATGTTTTGGCCAAAACCCTCGATAAAAAAACTCTATAAATTGGGAAATAGTAATAATAATAATAATAATAATAATAATAATAATAATAATAATAATAATAATAATAATAATAATAATAATAATAATAAAATAAAAAATAAATAAATAAATAAATACAAATTTGGGAGCTAAAAAAGGGAGCAAAGCTAGTGGCTTCCCTTGGTGGCCTAAAAATCCTGAGGATAAAAAAACCATAACAGCATCTATTAAACACTGCAAAAATTGAAACTGAGTTGCAGGACTAAACCTGATGTCAGGATGAACCACACACTTACAGTGTTTGCAGTCATGTTTGCATCCTTATTTTATTTGCACAAGCTCAAGGAGGAACAGCTTGCCCCGGTGAGCATTTGCAGAAGAACGGATTTACCCAAACCCAATTAAATCAACGGCAGTGAGCGTCATCACAGAGGGCTCTTGGGTTTTTCCCTTTCGTCACAGGAGGAAGGTGAGAGAGCAGATGTGACCACAAAGTGTGTCATCAGGATTGTTTGGTTAGTGCGGATTTCGGCTGCAGGAATTCAGTGAGGCATCCCAAGGAAAGAGGGTCCAAACCGTGGGATCAGCTCGCTGGAGAGGAGAAGAACCGAGAGTCCATCCTGTGAGGAGCAGCTGAGGGGGAAAGGAGACTCAGGGAAGACCTTCTTGGTCTCCACAGCTCCCTGCCAGGAGGGGACAGCCGGGGGGAACAGGGACAGGAGGAGAGGCAACGGCCTCAGGCTGGGCCAGGGGAGGCTCAGGGTGGACAGCAGCAGGAATTTCCCCATGGAAAGGGGGATCAGGAATTGGAAGTGCCCAGGGAGGGTTGGAGTGCCCATCCCTGGAGGTGTCCATGGTATGACTGGAGCACCCAGAGCTGATGGTGAGGTGGAGATCAGTCACAGGTTGGACTTTGGGGTCTTGGAAGGCTTTTCCAACCTCAATGATCCTGGGATTCAAAGAACTAAGGGCAAAACAGAGAAGCTGGCTTGTTGGCCCATGGAAATGCCCCCTCTGGCCAGCAGCAGGAACCCAGCAGGCTGATTGGGATGGGGGTAATAAAAGAAACATTTTCCCTGGATAAAATATAATCTGCTTTGGCCAGGTTTGTGGATAATACTTTGGACTCTCCTTGAAGCTCCCATGAGAGGCTCTCACCAGGCTTCCCAAACATTTATCTGTGGTCACACAGAAGGGTCCCATCCCACATCTGTCCCACTTCTTAGAGAAGGAGAAACTGCTGCAAGCAGCTCAAGGCTCTGGACAATGATCTAAGCAAGACTGAGCTCCCTCAGAGTCCAAGGGAGCATCAGGAAGCACCAAAATCCCTTCAGAACTCAGCTGCTGTGGCAGTGCTGCTGGCTCAGGTGACAGGGAGTCCCTGTCCTGAGCACGTGGTGGGGTGTGACCTGCACACCTGATGCATTGCTTTGGAAGACACCTTGGTGGCTTCTTGACATCTGAAAAATGTGAAGATTCTCACCAGGAAGGACCCAAAACACCCCCTTGGTTTCAGATCTTGTGTGGCCACAGTGAGCTCCTTCCTCATTCTGCTCAGGAGGTGGAAATTTTCCTTAAAACCCCTCGAAGCCATGAGGAAAACAATAGCAACAATAAAAATGAATTAACAATTATGCAAATGTGCAGGGGGGCGGCCACCTGCAACACCTGCAGAAGGTGCTGGGGGTGATGTCCCGACCCAGGGCTGGCATCTACAGCAATCATCTCCCCTTGGCTTCATGACACCCCCTTCTTACTCATCCCTCTGACGCCCCAACGCATCCTGGATTTTCCAGCGTGGTTTCACATGGAGTGTAGGCTGGGACACAGGGCAAGGCAGCTCATCCGTGACCCCGAGCGTCATCTCCACGTGCTGGAGGGTTTGGGGAACATGACTCAGGCCCTGAGCCTGCCAGCCTGTGAGGATGAGCAGATCCACCATATCTGGAGGTCAGCACATGAGAAGTCAGCTCGGCCGGTGGCCGCAGCCTGGTTCCACATGCCGGGAGCAGCTGCTCCGGGCGATCCAGGCGCTTCCCGCCCCAAAGGAAACTCATCTTCATCCCCAGCACCTCCCAAGCTCTGCAGGTCCCCCTCCCCAGCAGCATCTTTGTTCCATGAATTATCCCCAGCTCCCTCTTTGCCTTCGACTTCGGCCAGCCGAGCTCCAGGGCATGCTAAATTCAGCCCCGCATTTATTATCCTAAAAAATGTGGGAAATAGGAAGGGTTGTGATTTCCCAAATTACTTTTCTTCTCGCTAACAGAAGCTGGCAGCAAATATATTTCAAATGTAAATATTTAAATACTTACTTGCAAGCACAATTACCTTTTTTTTTGTCCGTGACTTGTTTCATTCAGAAGCTAAAAATACTTCCTCAGGAAGCAAACGTCTACGCTGGATTTTGGGGAGAACTTTTAAATCCCTGGCTTAATAATTTTACCAAGAATTAATTTTTCCAAGGGTTAATAATTCTAACAGTGTTTTCCCTGCTTTTTGGAAATCAGAAAACACGTGGGTATGAAATAAATGCAAAAACATTGCACTGTCCAAAAAGGACAATAGTTGTTTATAACACCCAGATTAAAGTCGTGAGGTTCATTTAGCCTTCAGCTTTTCCTTGGCTCCTTCTGAGCGTGGAATCATTCCCCCAAATGCCTGAGAAATGAACAGGCTTCAACATTTTTATTTATTTGGATGAGCAGAAAGTGAGGGGGGAAAAAAAAGTTCCTGCCTGCTCTCGAGGCGGAGAAATCGCTGTCGCTTCTTTCCCCCCGCGCCGGCCGTAAAATGTACAGAAATGTAAAGCAATAAAAATTTTATGAGGGGTTGTTTTTATAATGTTTACCAACCTCCTGCCTCTCTGACGCTTTCCAGAAGATAGGATTTTAATAGGGCTTCTTTCAGTCCATAAGGGAAAATCCTGATTTTTAGGGGTTTTTTAGCACAGTGGTTTTTCAGCTATCTGCTCCCCCAGATTTTTTCCTCTGTCCCTTTGAGCTTTTGTTCATGGAAATTTAAAATATAACGTAGATTAGAAATAAAATGTAGGTGTGAGATACAAGGGAGATGTGGAATATAATGTAAAATATAATGTAGATGTAAAATATTGCATAGATGTGAAATATGATGTAGATATAAATGACAACATAGATAGAAAATACAATTTAGGTGTAAAATGTAGATGGGAAATATAATGCAAATGGAAAATTAAATGTTCTAATATATAATATAATAAAATTATATGTCAGATATAATGTAGATAGAAAATACAATGTGGATGTAAATAAAATGCAGATAAAAAATGAAAAATACAATTTAGTTGTTAAAATAATGTAGATGAAAAATATGCAGAGGTAAAATGCAATGTAGATGTTAAATATCATGTAGGTATAAAAGATCTTTACATTTACATATTATTTACATCAATAATTAGGAAGCTTAAATTGGGGAAATAAATGTTTGGAAAGCATTTCTAAGAAAATTAATAAGTTATTAAATTTATTAATTTCGCTGCTGATTTGAACAAATCACAAAGCTACACCAGCTTGACTTTCAAAATTTCTTTGAGCAGCAATTTTTTTTTAAAAAATCCCATTATTGTGAATGACCTCCTGGATTTCTCCAAAGGTACCAAATCCATCTTTTGCTGTCTGGGCAGGGGCAGAGGATCTCTCCTTTCCATACAAGAGCTGTTTATTAGCCCGAGGTTGATCCCTGATTTATCCATTCGGGTTTCCAAAGCTCGGCGGATGCACAGCGAGCCCTGTGCCTGTCGTATGTTCCCACTGACGTGTTTACAGGAGTTTTGATTTACACCTTCCAGGTGTTTCTCTTGGAAAATATCCCTGCCTTTGGTTTACACGTTTTTCCAATATATTTGTGGTCATCAGCAAACTCCCCCATTTGTTACAGGGGATGTGCCAGCAATAAGGGGGTGTAATTTTTATCTGGAACTCCATAGCAAAATTTGGATCTTTAGATTTTTAAAAAGAATCAGGTAGTTTATTGACTGAATTAATAAAATTCCCCAAATCTATATTTTAGATTAAGTGAGGGTTTTTTTGCTCAGAGACTGGGTGCCTGTCTCGTGCTTGTGGTGCACTTTTCTTGATGCAAAGCAGCCAATATTTAACATAAAATGGGGATTAAACATTTTTTATAGTTTTGGTTTTCACCTCTTTGTTGAAGAACCCAAATTATCATCACACAAAAAAATGAATGCTATTTATACCACCAGAAAATATTTTTGTATTTTATATTTATAACATCCAACTGTATTTTCAGTATAAGGTTTTTCATAGAACCAAGGCAGGGCATATTCTGAGGTTGCCAAAAATGCTAAAAATAAAATTAATTTCTTTCAATTTATTTTTAATTCTGTGTAAGCTTAGCATCGATTTTTAACGCTGGATTAGCGCTGTCTTTTCATTCCAGGTCAGAAGCCAGGTTTTGTTTCTGGAAGGCTTCGAAAGAAAAACTGTCATTTATTAGGGGGCACAAAGTAACTCAGAAAATTGTTGTTTTAATTCAGAAGGAAAAATATTTTCTGGGGCTCAGTTTTCCCTTGCAGGAATAGCAAAACCTTCTCCTTTAACACTCAGATATACACAGGTTTTCCCCACCCCAGTAAAATGTTATTTAAATTATAAATGCATAGTCCAGCAATATCCTCAAAATAATAGATTTCAATAAAATATTAGAATGATCCTTCAGCATTTTTTTTAGATAAATCTATACTAGAGTCCACAGGATTTATCTGCAAGAGAAGATAATTAATGAAAAGAATTTAGCTGTTAATTTTATTATTTTTTTAATGAAGCACTTCACTAATTTAATTTTATCCTCATGCTCATTGAACTTCATGAACTGGGTTTGGGCTCTTCAAAGAACACTAAAATCTGGTGCATATTTGAGATGAGAAATGGGAGCAATGAGCAGAGCAGAAATTGGAATAACATCCATGTGAGAAATGGGAATAACTACTGGGAAAAACCACACTGTGGCTGCTGCAGTGCCAAACCAGCAGAAATCCTGGGCAAGGCAGAGTCCTCCTTCCCCAGAGCCTCAGGCATCACCTGCAGCGGCCAGAGAGGAATTCCTAGGGAATATTAGTGGAATATGATCAGCCTTTCCTATGGAGGTTAAACGAAGGATAGAAAACCAGCGATTATTTGAGCTCCGAGAGCGGGGTGCTGACAGCAGAAAGGGAATCTGGAAACGCTGATTATTTTATCTGAGGAAACCTGGAAATGCAGATTTATTCCGAGGTGCTGGGAAGTGAAAAGTGTCATTTTCCACCCTCATCCCACCCCAAACTCCCCGTGCAAATGCCACCAACGCTTCCTTCTCACGCCCTCCTTGGAGAGCTCATCCCAACCAGCCCGTGAGTCGCCACGGGGTGAACACTGGATCGCTCTTCCCAAGGCAGCTTTCCTTGGAACTAGGAAGCAAATCCCAGGAGCAAAGGATTGCACGGTGTAAAACTAAGAATATCAAGCAATCCCTCCGCTCTAAAGCCAGAAAAGATTTGAGGGTTGTCAGTGGATGGTAAATTGGGAGGCAGATTTTGAACCTCCAAACATCTGAAGCCCGTTTCCTGTTTAAATGAAAAAAGAAAAAAAAGAAAAAAAAATCAAGTCTAGGTGGATGACCTCAGGCAGGAGGGTTTTTTTTTTTATTATCAAACGCAAATTGTACATCATCATGAAGAAAAAAATAGGAAAAAAGCACCAAAAAAAAAGAAAGAAAAAAAAAAAAAAAAGAGGGCCGCTCTTGGTGGTCTTGATCCCTTCTGTATATGAGAGAAAGGGGAGGAAAAAACCAGAAAAAATAAACTTTACCTTCTCACTTTCAGGGTGGGCAATGCCATTCCAGCGGCGGGGTCCCCGGCTCTGGGAAGTGTTAGCGCTGTCACCGCAGCCCCGGTCCCAGCGGCTGCGCTTCCCCGCTTGCTCCCAAGGAAAACATTCCCTGAATTCCTCCTCCTCTCTCCCTATCTTAGCCCGGGATCCTCACGCTGCAGGTTCACGGCGCTACTGTCAAATTGCAGGGGACAGGGCTAATCTAAAGCAGCAGCGACGCAGCAGCAAGGAAAAACATTGACAAATTTGCTGTTTCCAATCCTTTCTGCTCTTTCCAGTCTGTTGTGTTCTGCTTTCTATTTTTTTTTTTATTTTTTTTTTTGTCCCAAAGCTATAAATACGGGGCAGCAGCTGTAACTTGTTGTTGAAATGTGCTTTATGGATCTGTTCTGGCACAGTGCTTTTTTTACTGGGTTCAAATTTGATATTGGGAGTTCTGATTTTTAGGTCTCTAATGGTCCTGTTGGCTTTGGGCTGCTGGTTGCTGTGCCTTGGTGAGGTTGGAAGCTTTAAAAGCTCATAAAAAAGGTAACACATGCTCAGAGATCCATTTAGTTATGAAATCATGAAAAAAAACAGCGGTTATCTTTTTAAAGTAGTGCATATTTCATGTTTATTCACTGATTTATGTAAGGTCTTTGGCAAACCACAGAATCATTAAATTTGGTTTTTTTTCCCCTGTCTTTGGGACACTGATTTCTTACTCGACATCTGTCACAAGATTTGAGGGTTTTCCATGGAAGAAAATTCTCTTTGCCCTCAAGAAGAGGGAACAGAGGTTGGATATGATCTGGATAATCAGCATGGCAAAAAATTCAAGGATTTTTGGGCCAGTCAGTCCTACACCTAATTTTGGGAATTTTTTGCTATAATTTTGGGAAATTGCAGGTCTGAGAGGTGCATAGGTGCTAGTTCATAATTTAATATATCATTAAAATCAATAAACTATGTGAGCCAACTCTTTTCCACCCAGTGATGTCCTCGAGCTGTGAATCAGACACGAAATTTATAGCAAGGCATTTGTAATTCCACATTATTATAAATAATCTGCCCTTTAATGCAAATTCTTCACCCCAAAAGCTGCTCCTAGGACATGGCCTGGAGAGGGGCATTCCAGAGTGCCCTGACACCCATTCCCAACAAACCCAGCAGTTATTTTTCTAATGAGCGATGACTCCAACATTAAGAAAATCAATTAATCTTCTGTGGGCTCTTTCAAATGAATCCTTATATTATCTGGCTATGCCCTCAGCCGGGATAGTTTAGAAAATACCAGCTCCTATCTTATCTTGTCACTTCTTACGCTGATGGGGGAGAAAAATAATGGTTTCGAGAGCCACAGGGGAGGATAATTAGTAAAATCAAGTGACTCGCTGTTTGTTTGCCTGGCAAAATGAACTTTTACCCCTCCACCGCCACTCCTCCCCCCAATTTTCACCGTCTTATCATCCAGCATTTGACATGACAGGTTAATGAGGAATCCCCCAAATTGGGCTTCTGCAGCTAATTGTGCCCGTGGTGGCTCTGGGCCAGGAGGGCTCCAGGATCCCCAGGAAATTCGAGCTCTGGGGGGATGCAAAGGTTGAAAACTTATAGAAACACCCACAAATAGACACTAAAATTCTCTTATTATTGCTTCGAGTTCTGGTGGAATAAATCTGTAAATATTACAAGATCTTGACCTGAAGAGCAGCTTTGATTTCTCCTCTTTTCATGCACTTCATAATTATTTTTTAAGGTGACTGAAGCATCCTCCCAGTCTCCTCCACAGCGCGCTCCTTCAAAAAATGCAATTTTTAGACGAAAATGCAAAATTTTGGGCAACTGAACACAAACTCTTGCTGTGGGTGTGAGTGGAAGGAGAAGCATGTGGTGGGCTCTCCCTGATAATTTTCCAGTGGTGGCATGGAGAGGTGTTCCTGTGCCTGACATCACCCTCTGCTACCTCCCAGCTTCTCCCAGAGCTTGGGATCTCTGTTATTAATTGACATTTCAAGGGAGGGTGTTTTCAGGACATTAATTTATTCAGGGGTGAGCAGGGATGATGCAGAATTTGGGGCTGGTTTTTGCTGCCAGTTTTCATTGGGTTTTGGGGATTTTTTCCTGCTTGGATTCAAAAGTGAAATGTCATTGATGATATTGATGTCATTGATGATATTGATGGCCCAGCCATTCTGCTCTCAGCAGGGCATCCCCCCCTCACAATCAGATTTATTCTGCTCCCTATCAGATTTATTCCTTCTCTTCCCTCTCTCTGCTCCCCATGCCAGCACCTCTGCATGTTGAGACCAGCACAAAATGAGATCTTCCCACTGAATTTTTATGCCAGCAGGAAAATCAGCTCCTGTCCCACACAGGGAAACACTGGAGCCCTCCATGACTCAGGAACATGGGGGTGAGTGAGGAAAAATCGCTCTCTCCAGCTGCCTTTTCTCCATGGAAAAGCTGATACCATTAAATGGCCATTTTTTTGGTGATATCCCATTGAGAAAAGGCACTGCTTAGATTTTTCTCCAGAAATCTTCACTTTTACACTGTGTGAGGATACTCCACGTCGCTCAGCCCAATTCCATGACCAGTGCACAGGACCAAACTCTCTGAAGAAAACCCCTCAGCCCATTTCTGCATCGAATTTCATTCCCAGTCCCTGGATTTATTGACATTATAATGGGCAGCCCACACAAACTGCAGCCACGGGGCCAATTAACGGCACAGACAACAGCAGACATTTGAGAAGTTGCTAAACTCAGTCTTGAAAATGATCTTGGCTTTCTCCCTGTAAAAGGATCTCGCTCTGTCATCGTGTATTAAACTGGAAAGCTTCACGTTGGAGAGCAGCACAAACTCATATCCTGATAAGGCCTCACATCATATTTCAACAGATCCTATCTCCTGTGGCTTCAGCTCGTATCTGCCATGGGAATGTGAGGGGGATTTGCTGAGGGAAAAGTGGCCGTAAGAAATTTATTTGTGTGTTTTATTTAAGTTTTCTGCCAATAATTGGTGTTGAGGTTTCCAAGCCAGTGCTGCTGAGGAGACCCTTCCCAAGGAGGGAATGGAATGGGACCTCAGAGCTCACCTCAGCCACCAGCTCTGAGATAACATGGATTTAAGAACAATATTGGAGTCCTGGTCCCAAACGAGATCCAAGCGTTGGACTCAGTGATCTTGGAGGTCATTTCCAGCCATAACAATTCCACAATTCCATGATCGTGTTCATAAATCTGGACATCAATCAGTCAATCATTAGCATGAAGTCCACCCCTGCAAGCCCTTGGTAGGATTTTTCATAAACACAACAGAAAAATTACCTCAGCCGTGCTTTTCCTCCCAAATTCCAATGCGGAGACTCAAACTGACCAAAACATTTGGAAAAAGTTGTGTTGATTTCTCTGAATTGTTCTCCCCATCAAAAGCCTTTTGAAGGTCACCACCTTCTTTTTGACATTCATGGAAGCATTGCAGATAATGCCATGGATTCCTTTATTATAAAAAAGTTCAAAGGTCCATTAAAGGCCTTCCATGCCATACAAAAGGCTCAATCCAACGGAAACCATTTTTCTCCCCCAATTGTTTGGAGCGGCAAGAGAACCAAACAATCTCTTATTCACACAGATCTACCCAGGAACGCGTTTCCCGTGCCGAAGAGGTCCATGCTGCCGCTTAACAAAAATAACTTTTCACTGGGCTGCTTGAAAACTTTAAATTTATCCATAAGCAAGAGTTTGATATGAAAATCTGGGTAATATTTGTAGGTGTTTGTGGTAGGTGAGAGATGAGATCACGAGAAGAAAATGCTTTGTCTGAAATTCAAGTCCATATTTTGTCCCTTAAGCTCATGGCTTCAACACGATGATGTCAAAAAATACACAAAAATTACGGAATCAGTGTGGGCTGACCATTTTTCTTGTGCAGTTGTCCAGTTTTAAGCCAAATCTTTGCTGTTCCACCGTGACTTTGGGAAACAGCGGCTTTGGGTGCTTTTGAAGGGACCTGCCTTGAACGGAGCTCGCTGTTCCTCCATCTCGGTTGTCCAAGTTGCCCTATGTAATACCAATGTTATTTCCTTGATATTATAAATAGGATTTGGGTTGAATATGAACAAACTCATACCCTTTGGTATGCTTTGTAACTCTAATCAGCGTTTTCCTGTGAAAAGAAAAGGGAAAAAAAAAAAATAATAAAAAGGAGGAATGTTTATGTGGAAAATAAAGAGGTGCTAATTTTATCTTGTGAAAGTGGATATCTCCTTACGTCCCTCCAGCTTCGAGGAAGATAACCAGAATGTATCATATCATCTAAATCCAGCATCCTAGGAGATCAAACGGAATAATGTACACATCTGCCAGGGCTGATTGAAGTATTGCTGGTGCTCACTTCCGCTTCGCTAAGTATGTGTTTCATTGATAGACGGAATTTGCCACCACCATGAAAGAAACTCCAAGTCCTCTGTTTGTGCCAGTTGATTTCTGTGATATCTCGGAGGCTTTTAAAATAGGGCTCCAAAATAGATGTGCCCTTGTCACCCCTGTGTTTAAGCTCTCTCCAACAGGAAATGGCACGGGTTCAAATTTTTTTTCTGCTGGAAGCCACATGGAGATAGATAAGAATCATGTCTTGTCTATGACTAAGCATTGACATTTAAATGTTTAAATTGTAGTCAAAATGATCCATGGTGAACCCACCTGAGACTATTTTTCTTTGTCTAAAGTCCTACTTTCGAGCCTCTTGAAAGGGAAGGTGGAGCTCTCGGGGTTGTGACATGACCATGTTATGGGAAGGAAATGGAGGTTTGCTTTATTGTTGGTCTTCAAAGACGGTTCTGCTACCGTGCACCGCATCATCTCCACCAGTTTATCCCTGGCTTCTCCATCCTCAGGATGGTTGGTTTAAAGCACCAGGTTTAAAAGGCAGGATGGATGAAAAAGGCTTTCGCTTTGCCAAATCCCAGATGTCGACTTCAACACGCCTGGAAAAAAAAAAAAAATATATATATATATAAAAAAAATGAGTGGTATTTCCTTGGAACTGCTGTTTCTTCTAGAGGCAGAGGGCAGCTGGAGGGGTGAGGAGGGCTGGGATGTTTATGAAGTGTGCAGGGAATTTGGAAGGAAGCTCACTGAAGGAGGACAGATGGTTGGGGGAGCTGGCAGCGTGACACGGAGCCTTTCACTTCTGGGTCGCCCGGTTCAAGCGCAGCCTTGGTCAAGGATGGCACGGAGCCATCTCCAGCAAGAGGCTGCTCCATGAGAAACGTGGATGGTGAGGAGCAGCTCCTCCCTGGATGGAGGAGAGGGACAGCGTTTTTTATTCCTGATCTGTTGTGGAGACGTTTGGGAAATGTGAGGGATGCTCAGCTGGGGACAGTCCAGACACAGACTCGGTGACATTGTCCAAGCATCACCTCTCCAAGCCAAGAACAGGGATCCCCAGGGGATGCAGGTGTTGTTGTGGGTAGGAGGAAGCATCCTCAGAAAGGAGGATGTGTGCCCACCTGCTAGCACCAGCCTCGGATCCCGGAAATGAAAATCTCCTCTTACATCTGTTTAATTCCTGACAATTTTCCCATTTTCCCCAGGTGGAACCATGGACCAGCATCTCCTTTCATTCCTGGAAAACAATGAATCCCTTTTGTACACTCAGATCCAGCCTCACTGGAACTGTGGCCTCATGGAAACATTCCCGGTGTTGGAAGATTACTCCACGTTTTAGCCTCATTTTACTGTTATTCTTTAATTTCAGTCTAAAATACCCAAGGTTTGGAGGAGTTTGGACTTCTAAGTTGCAAAATATTTTTTTCTGATCACTCTTGGATTTTAGTAAGTGCAGAAGGAAAGGGAAAGGGAAAGGGAAAGGGAAAGGGAAAGGAAAAGGGAAAGGGAAAGGGAAAGGGAAAGGAAAAGGAAAAGGAAAAGGAAAAGGAAAAGGAAAAGGAAAAGGAAAAGGAAAAGGAAAAGGAAAAGGAAAAGGAAAAGGAAAAGGAAAAGGAAAAGGAAAAGGAAAAGGAAAAGGAAAAGGAAAAGGAAAAGGAAAAGGAAAGGGAAAAGGAAAAGGAAATGGAAAAAATCTTTGATTAGGAATATTTCCAGTACTTAAAGCAAAAACCTTTTATTGCAGAACACCTCTCTTTTTTGCATAAACATTATTCCCATGCATCCATTAGGATCCTACAAGCTCAGCTTTAGGAAAGTTCATTTCATAGTTTGAGTTATTGGGACATTTGACATATCCAATCTCTTATGACTTAAATATTGTTTTGGGAATTGGGCAGCCCAGTGGAATCCCACAATGTCTCTTCACAAATTAAATTTCCACAGGACAGCCACAGCCAAAGGTAACTGGGAGGGAAGAGCTGCTGCTGGGATTCTCCAGCTGGGGGAATGGGGTTTGGCTGTTTAATACAGAAAATTATCAACCCAATCACCAGTTTATAGCTCTGCTGGCAGCTGGGTGGTGTCTGACATGGATTTGTCTTCTCACAGACATCTCTGGTGCCTGAGATGTCCAGGAATGTCCATATCCTTAAGCATAAGTAAGCAGATAGAGTAAGGAATTAGGCTGCCAGGAATTTGTATTTTCCAAGTCTTGCCCAAGCTGAAGTCACTGACAGAAGTATCTGGTAGGAGAAGGATTGATCAGCCAACAAAAGTCAAGCAGAGAGAAAGCTGACTCTGGAATAATGGGCAAGAAACTTGGAATATTAATTCCCACAATTCTGGACACCAACATTTCCATGAGGAGCATTTGGATCAATTCCAAAATAACTGAAGCTGATAAAAAATCCATGGAAGATTCATCCAGCTTTAGAGTGAGCCACAGAACTCAAATCCCTCTCTCTGGGATAACAAGTGATGGACACATGGCAATCTTAATGCCTTGTTTAATACTTATATTGAGTGCTTTTATAAATTAATGTCATTCCTTTGTTGAGATGAAGGATATATAAAGAGAAAGGGGGAAAAAAGAGAGAGGGATATTGTGTGGCTTTGCAGGGGAATTTTTCTGTGCAAAGGGATCATCCCACCAGCAGAAGGAGCTCCAGCTAAAATCCTGGCTCTGCTCATTTGGTCCTGATGAAGTTTATGGACCTCAGCGAAGAACAAAAGGAAAAGGTGAAACAGCCACATTCAGGAGGAGAGAAAATTGGGATGAAGGCAGAGGAAGAACCAAAAACACCAAAAGATGAGGGTGTTGACACATCCTTGTCTTCAGGAACCATGACTTTCTGGACTGTGTTTTCCAAAGCAGAGGGCAGTAGGATTCCAGCAGGATGTGATCATTCCTGATGGGTCCTGCTAACAGCTGACTGCTGGGATTGCCACTCAAGCAAGGAACAAGACACAAATTTCTGCTTTCCATTGGCTTTGGAGATGCAAAGTAGCACAAAGGCAGTGTTGCTTTTTTCAGGGTGAAGAATTCACTGAAACATCTCTGCCAGCTTTAACTTTAGATATTGGATAATAGAAGAAATATTTAAAAGAGAAGAAAAACTTAAAAAAAAAAATTAGGGGAAATGATGCAGTTAGTATAAATTAATGTAATGAATATTATTATTCCAGGGAAGTTCTCAGGTTTAAGGAGAGAAAATAAAACCACAGGAGGACAACAAGCCAAGAGCCAAAGTGTCTCCAGCAGGTCTTTACAATTATCCAACATTTCTGCCCAAACAAAACCAAGTAATGGGATATGGGAAACACAAAATATCTTCCAACAAAGAACCAGGAATGCCTGCAGTGCTGAATTCCATAAATAAAATGCACTCCTTGGTTTAAAGCTGATAAAGCTGCTCTTCTGCCACAAGCTGTTCCACAGGCTGCATTTCCCTGCAGAAAGTTATCCACAAGGAATTAGCTCCCTTATCCTTTGTTTATATGTATTGATGATAGTGCAAAGGCACTAAAGAGTTTTGATAGGAGATTGTTACTCCTGACTCACAGAGACACTGCAAAAATCTTCCCCTGGAAGACAAGAAAAGTCCATAAATTGCACAGCATTTTTTTCTGCTAGTTCATGCTAATTTACTCTTGCAACATTCATGAGCCACAAAATATTCTGGGATGTCTTTAGAGATATAATTGTTTTTAGAACCAAATAAATTCAAAAGGCAGGAGGGATATTCCTCATTAACTTCCTGATTTATAATGCCAGAATCTTTTACTCCCTTATCAAATCAATGCGCAAGAAAAATGAACAACAAGATAAACATGAAAAGGAGCAGTAGTGTTCTGCTGATTTAAATACCTCTCATTTTAAAAAATATATGTCTTATGGATATATATGAATATATTATATATATGCACATATGAAAAGGGAAAATATCCGTCTTTCCTTGTGCAGGAAAAAGAAGCAATTGGAAGAAGCAACTCGTGCTGCTCTTCCCCTCTCGGCAACACTTCTGAGGTTAAAGGAATAAAAATCCATCAATTTGTACAGGCTGACCTTGCAGTGTTGGGTTTTAGCTGAATTCAGATGTGCAGGATTAACCCGGCAAAGTTTACACGACATTGATTTAAGAGCTGCCTTAGGGGACCTTCCAGCGAGTTCCATTAATCGGAATCTTTAATCGGGCCTTGGGATGAGGAAAAAGTTGCTCAGCAGACGTGCAATGTATGATAAACAGATGTCCCCATGCATCAGATAAATCCAAATGCAGCCAGGGATCACTAATCAAGGACATGGTTTGGGGCAGGGAGCAGTTCCTCAGCCACGGTTTTGATGAGATGGAGATGGGATGGAGATCTCCGAGTTGGAAATGGGATTTCTCGCCTCTCATTGCACGTTCAGGAATCACCAGAGAGCACCAGTTTGGGAAGAGGCTCCCAGGTGCGGCAGAGGAATGACCATGTGGATGGTTGGAACCCCCAAAAAAGGCAGGATTGATCAGCAGAGACTTGGGAGGGTTTCAGTGGGAGTGACAGCAAGCCCGGAATAACCTGGCGGTCACGGCACCAGAGTGGGAAAGGACGTGGCGCTGTCCCCACTGTGGGATTTGCTGATGAATTTTGCACTGAAAGTTCTCCAGCAAAACACATTGAGTTCTTGGAGCAGAAAGTTCATTCCAATTCTGGATTTGTCATTTCGGTTGTTTTGTTTTTTGTTCGGTTTTCGGTTGTTTTTTATTTTTAATACTGTCTTCTCTCACTCAATATCTCATCTCCTCAGCAGTCAGATTTAAACCCTCATTTCTTACTTTTTGTCTACCAATTTTCTTTCCCCATTATCTTCTTCTAACGCAACTCCTTTTTCTTACACCCTTCACACCCCAGCCAGGTCACCTCATTTACCATTGGAAGGTACCAAGAAACATCTCCTCACTCCTGGGTCTCATGCCTGAGTCCCGGATCTCTGGGAAAATCCCACCCAAACTCCTGTGACCCCAGCTGGAGCACACCCAGCCCAAACCAGTATCTCCAGGGAAGTCAGCTGTCAAATCCCAGCAGATCTCCCAGGCAAAACACGATTTTTCAACTCCTTATCACCCTGTTGTGCTGGGGCAGCTCTCGGCAGGGACAGGAAAAGGGCAAACGGCCTCTGGAAAGCCAACGCCTGCCAAATTCCCGCTCGTTTCCACAGCGCGGCCGTGCCAGGATTTCACGCAGGAAAGCCAGCCACGGTTTTCGGACGTGAGTTTGAGGACCCATTTCCTGAGTTATTAGGATTGAAATTCCACAAAGAATAATAGGAATATGAAATCAGGCTGGGGTAAGGGATGTGTGTATGGAAGGATGCCACCCAAGGAGGTAAAATTTCCACCAGTTTCTGAATAACAAGATGGAAGATCTCAGAGCAGGAGTTGTAATCAACTTTAAAACGGCATGGCTACCCCATCCACTGGTATTGCACCAAATCCAACTGGTTTCAACTTTAAAACTCCATGGAAATCTCTCTTGACTGCCACAGACCTCTCTCACCCTGAGCAGGAACTTTATGGCAAGAGTTTACATGTGGGAGCCAACTTGCAGCTCAGAATTTGGCCCATTTCTTTGGAGGACATGCCAGGAGTAGCTTGTGATGTTGTTTGGTCTCTGGAGGGAGCCCAAATGAGAGCAGAACAAAGCTTTGATGCAAATGAAAACCTACCAGTGAGTGCAGCTAAATAAAGAAAAAAAAATTATTCTTTGTTATGGAAACCAGAGGAGGAAATCTTGAATTAGTCAGTGCATCGTGACCTCTCCCTGCCCTCCTGAAAAATGTGCATTTTCTTAAAGCCTTCGGACCTTCCACTGCCAAAAGGGAGAAACTGTGTGACATTTCCAGACACCTGGTGCAAAGTCCAAACTTTATTTAGCAGGGGGAAAAAAAAAATCATCCTTATTGTACAATAAATGTTAAAAAAAAAAACTGAGTAAAAGGCAGGATTTGTGCAAAGCCGAATAATTTTGAGTGGCTACATCCAATCATGGCACAGACAGGAAAAGCTTGAGTTGATCTTGTGAATGAAGCATGTGGTAATTGTTTCCGTACATCCTCGTTAGGATGAAAAGCTACACAAATAAACAACAACAAAAGCTGCTCTGTGCCAAGCAGGGGCTTGTTCCAAAAGAAAATTTAAAAAAAAAAAAATAATTAAAAATAAAGGGAAAAATCAGACTCGGAATAGTTATTCCCATGCTTCCTGCTAGGAGGGGTAATGGATTGATGGGGGCTGGGGGAGGTGGCCCTGCTGGTTTTGGCTTTTCCCTGGGTCACATTTGGGCAGCGCCGCTCTGGCACGAGGCTGGGCTGGGAATGAGTCAGCGGAAGGTGAGGAAGGACATGGAGAGAACCAGAAGTTACGGGGAAACACGACAATTAACACCGGAGAAACTGCCCTTGAGGGACCCAACGGAGTCACAACACAGAGAAACCTTCTCCAGACGAGTGAAAAATGACGTTGCCACCCAGCAGGTTTTACCGCCACGGTGACAGGGCTCACCAGAAAGGTCTCTTTGAAGTTTTGAAAGGGACAGGGCAAAGGTGACCTCCGTGCAAGCTCCAGGATCCTTTCCTGCAGCAACTCTCTGCCACAGCTGTGTCCCTGGGATGGGGACCTCTTTAATTCGGAGCTGGAGACGATCCCCAGCTGACATCCGCAGCGAGGCTGCGCTGCCTGAGGGCTGCACAAAGAGTTGTGTATTCCCCATAATTGTCCTCCTTATCAGTGTGGGTGAGTGTGCAGTAGTCTAAATCACACAGTCATGACACTCCACATGGCTGAGCAGGAAGAGCCCACTTGGCCTGGGCTAGATTAGTCTAATCCCACCTCCCTTGTTCTGTCATAATACCCCTCCATCCCTTCACTCCCTATAAAAATATCCAGCTGTTGATTAAAATTAGTGAACTGTTGGCTTTGGGAGTCGAGTTGGCAGCTTATTCTCTGTATTTCCTAGATATCTCTGGATGAATTCCCCATTTACTCGGCGGCCTGATCCTGTGAACTGCCAAGCTCTCCCAAGCGGGCGGGATCAAGCCTTGGCTCTCCGGAGGCGCGGATAAATCAGGGCTGAACAGCTTCCTCCTGTTCCTCCCCACCAACCTGCTCCCAGCATTGACATCTTCCCTTCCAGGGGTGTCAGGCCGCCTCGGGAAAGAGAAAAACAAACACTGGCCCATCAGCTGGATGCTCTTGAGAGTTCCATTCCTTTGAAAAGGGGATTAAAATAAAAGTCTGGCTTCATGCCCCCACCCCTCTCCAGGCTGTGACAGGAGGCTGGAGGAAGCCACCAGGTTCTCCCCAACTCTATGTCCTGTCCAGC
Source organism: Poecile atricapillus (assembly GCF_030490865.1). Taxonomy (NCBI): domain Eukaryota; kingdom Metazoa; phylum Chordata; class Aves; order Passeriformes; family Paridae; genus Poecile; species Poecile atricapillus. The sequence goes on from NC_081258.1 coordinate 19,414,211, forward strand.
ATTCCCAAGCAGGCTGCAGAACACCAGGAGTTTGAGGAAGCCACTGTGAAATGCAAAATATTTCCATGTCTCAGCCTGGATTCATCTTACAGAGCCTTTGCTGTGGCAGCAAGAGCTCATAAAGAAAAAAACTGGGGGGTGCAGAACAGCCTGTGTAGAAATAAAACAGATAAAGCCGTGGGGGCAGTTGGAGGAATGTTTTGGAGAGGAGGATTCATTTTTTTTATTGGTTTTCTTCCTGAAGATTCTTTCTGGAGGGCTTGGAGAAATGCTGGGAATCCTCAGCTGGTGCATGTTGCTGCTGGGTTTATTTTCCACCGGCAGAGGATCTGTCTCCAGCTCTGTGGAGTCCTGGGAAGGCAGTGGGAGATTCTGGCCTTTCCTAGAAGGGCTGGATGGCTCAGGACACCACCAGCTGCAGAGCTGGACCTCAAAGTAGCAGTGAACTTTTATTTACAGCCATAACTGCCTCAAATCCAGGGTGCAGCGGGCAAATAATCAACCTCAGCGACTCCATCGCATCCTGAACGGGTTCACTTGGGTCTGATGAAGGGAAAGTAAAGAGCTGTCACCTCACAGTGTCCCTAAATCAATAGATGGCCACTGAAACCGCTGTGCTTGTCCCCACTGTGGGGACCTCACCTAATCCAACTGATTGTTCCAGGAAAGTGTTCTTGGAATTTAATACAACTTTTCTAACTCCATTAAAAAGGACCTTGCAGCTCTGGTTATTCAGCAGCATTATACAAGGAACAGTTGTGAGGAGATCCTTCCCTACAGAGCTGGAATTCCAGCAGGAATACAAGGAGGATCAAGCAGGAATTCACAGCTCAGGCTGGGGGTCAGAGGTCCTGTCATTCAGCTATGAAGTCTTTATTATCATTTTCAAAGGGAAGCACAAATTCTGCCATGGTCTGTGCAGGAATAAAATTGGTCTTCAAGATATTTTGATGATTTATTTTTAATATCATGCCCACTTTAATGTGTTAAAAGCATAGAATCATAGAATTATGGAATTGTTGAGGTTGGAAAAGACCTCTGAGATAGTTCAGAGAGCATTTGTAAGCACACATCAATCTTCTGGAGCACCATGGAGAAAGACAGGGTAGGAAAAACTTGCAAAATATTTTCTTAATGTTTTCCCCCAACTTTCCACTTTCTTCATTCACTTCAGTCCATTTTCTGAGTGAACACGAGGATCTCCTGGGATTGCAAGAGTGAAGGCATGAGCTAAGGGCAGTCAAGGCAAAATCCAGCAGTGTGGATGGACGGGGCAGGACACATCCTGGAGAAATCATCCCAGGAGAACTGGATCCTTTTGGACATGCCTGGGTGAAGAAGCCTAAAAAAAGAGGATTGCTCTGGATGCTGAGAGCCAGATTCCCACTGCACAGGACTTCAGGAGCTCCTTTCTGGCACGGGGGGAACACAACGTCAAAGCATTCCGGGATTTGTCAGGATTCCAGGACTCTGCTCATTGCCCACTCATCCCTTCAGTCCCTGAAGCAATCTGCTTTTGGTGTGTCATTAACTTATCAGCCCAGCCTCAATTTATCTGCATTCACCAAGATCTGAAGTTGTGATGTTTATTCCCACCACTCCGTGGGCGGAGGGAGATCCGCTGTGAAGATTTTCCAGCAATTTCCTTTGTGTTCCTTTCGGACAAAAGCTTTGGATGCAGCTGCACGACTGTCATCGGGTCTCTGGGTAGGAGAGGAGGGACAGCTGAGGGCCTGAGTCCCAGCAGGAATCACATTCAAGCCCTAAAACAATCTGATGGGCATTGGAATAGTCATCTTTTCCAAAGGTCCCACGGAATTTGGTGCCGACAAACTTTCGCCTCTGGCATGGAAATTGAACAGGCTTAGAAAATTGAACACGCTTAAAAAATTGAACATGTTTCTACCTCACACCCTTTGGAACCTGCCAAGAGCCATCTCAAATAATTGGTTTGATGCTCTGCAGGGTTTTCAGTCTCCTAAAAAGAGAAAGGCACAAGAAAAATGTGGTTTTCAGGATTTAGAGCTGATATCTCAAATGATGGAGGTGGTGGTTTCCCAAGGAAAGAGTGTCAAAGAGTTGTGCTCATCAGTAGGGACACTGATAATAAAAATTCCCAGGGAAAGGAATAAGAAGTGGTGCCTTGGTTAGTGCTGATTGCCATGAGATGACTGGGAGGAAAATGAAACATTAAAACCCATGGAAGTGGTGTTTTCCTTTCTGTTTCCCACCCAGCTCAACATGTACATCCCCAAGCTTTCCTGAATCTGATGATTTCCACCAAGATTTCTGTTTGCTTCCATCAAGGGCAGCATGACCTGCAACATTCCTGACCAAAAAAAAACCAGCAAGAGGAGCACAGCAAGGATTTTCAGAGTAAAGACAACTCTCCATAAAGACAATGTGAATCCTGTGGCCAGTTCAGAATCCATGAGCACAACCCATGGAAGAAAGGGAGACCGTGGATGACATTTGGGGAGCAGAGGACCAGAGCTTTGCAATGCAATTCCAAGCTCAGGATGGATTGGAAGCGCTGCCACTGAGCAGGAATGCACAAAGGAGCTGCAGGATTTCACTTGCTGGACTCCAGGGTGTGCAATGCCCACGGCTTCTCCTCCTGGAGTTTCTTTGTTCCTCTGCTTTGGATTCAAATTGCTGAGTGTGGCAACCACCTTGTCATAAATGACTGTATTTTCCACAAAACTTCCCTTTGCAATCATCACTGAGGAGAATACAGGAAATTTTGGGAGATTTTTGCCAAAATAATATGGATATTCAGCCTGAGCTCAACAACCATGTGCAAGAGTGAGTCTAGAGCAGATTTAGACAGAGGAGGACAATCCAAACAGCTTTTATTTTATTACCCTGATATGTTTAACTTTTTTCCACCCTTTTTTAGAGACTGGAGCTGTAGGATTTGCCCTTTGCAGCTGTATGAACTGTATGTTAAGAGTAACAGAGCTGTCTCAAATCCCTTTGTATTCCAGGGACATTTTTCCAAGGCATTTTGTCTTCGTAACAATACCCAGAGCTCCCTAAATTTTGGGAAGGTCATTTGTTTCCTAGCAGAGAGATTCCCTTATCCAGAGCTTACTAGAGCCCAAACAACAATTTATAAACTCTAAGCTCCTTTCTCCCTCAAGATGAAGTGCTTTAGTGTTGAAGCCAAACTAAATCTTTAAATGGTATAAGAGGCATTTGGATTTTTTTTCCCTGCCCAGCTGACAGTAGGTTTACAGTTTATAATCTGGCCTTTGTAAAGGCATTTGTCAGCCTGGATATTTCATTTTAAAACGCGACCACCCATGAGGACGCGCAGACAGGAAGCGTTTGTTCACTTGCACCAACAGCCCATTTGAAGGTTGGCTGCAAAATAACAGAATTTAGTCACAAAGGCAAACTTTTCTCTTTTTTCTCTTTTTTTCTTTTTTTTTTTTTTTTTTTTGGTGCATTATCTCCCTAACATCTCGTTTTAAAAAGCAGCCTTTGTTTATGGGAAGCGAGTCCTCCGCTCTAAATTTGGAAATTCGACGTATTCCCCTAATCCCCGCGTCCTCACAGGGATGCTGGCTGTGCATCTTTGGCCTCCCAAAAGACAGAGTTGCTTTTATCTTCTCTCCAAAGATCCCAAATTTAACTGTCCCAGCAGAGGAAGAGGAGTCTTAGCACTCCAGGGCCAGAGGGGAAGTTTTTAACTCAGATTAACAATTTCCACGGAACCAGCCCCACTGGAAGCGCTGCAGCTTCGTGCCCATCCTATTTTCCCAGGTGTGTCTCCACGTTTAGCACAGATTTGTCCATGCCACATGTTGGTTGCTTTTGCAATTGAATAGAAATCTGCCCAGACCAAAAAGAGAAAGGCAAGAAATAGGATTTGAAGTTAAAAAATGAGCGGCCTCCGCTTCTTAAATAGATGAGTTTGTGTCTCCATGCTTGGGGCTGAGGGGGAGAAAGCAAGGCCAGAGCAGAGGGGCTCCTCCAGACAATACCACAGAGAATATTGCATTCTTCCCCCCAGCATCACGAGTAACACTCACTCTTTATCTCTATTGCTCAAAGGTTTAAAGGGAGGAAATAGTTCCAGCAAGTGATAAGGCTTTCAGCCTTTTTTATTTAACTTGGTTGCAAAATATAACAATAAATAATAATTACCTCAAACACCCGTGGCCTGGGGTTTAGCTCTGTGCCCCCATCACTTGGGGGACAGATCCCTTTATTACCTCAGAAACAGAAGTTTTAAGAGTATCCTCAGCTTTGCAGTCCCACAATACTTGCAATATTTAAAATCCTTTTAATTCCCTACTTCCTACTGGGCCCAGCAGTTTCTTGTCACCCCAGAAAGTCTTTGAAACCCTTTTTTTTTTTTCATTCCTTTGTTGCTGGTACAAACTTTGATGTCCAAGGAATCTTCTACAGCAGAAACCACAATGATAAAAAAACAAGGCACAGGAAACTCTCCAGTTCATGAAATCTCAGAGTGATTTGGCCACCCCTGCCATGGCAGGGACACCTTCCCCTATCCCAGGTGGCTCCAAGCCCCATCCAGCCTGGCCTTGGGCAATTCCAGGGATCCAGGGACAGCCACAGCTTCTCTGGGCACCCTGTGCCAGGGCATCCCCACCCTCACAGGGGAAAATCCCTATCCACTGAGCCCCCTCAGGAATATGTGATGGATTCCACTAGAAAAGTGCAAGAGCTGGTGATGTCCCCAGCACCTCTTTGGGCAAAGAGGGTTCTGGAAAAGTTTGTCGGGAAAGATGCAAACAGAAGCCAGGGAAAAACAATGGGACAATATCAGAAGGGCAAGAGGAGAATACCTGTGCCATGGGAGGGCAAATAATGCCCCAGGCAGGGTATTTTAAGCCCTCTCTTCATGTCCCAAATGTCACTGTTGTTTTGTCACAGCACTGCAGGTCTGTGGCATTGTGCTGCCAGCACCCCCTCTGCAAGCCAAGGGAAACCTGCTCTGTGTCCATCTGTCCTGCTGCTGCAAGCCTGGCTTCATTCTGCATGGATCTGACAGTCCAGAGCATTTTGATGCATCCAGGCCCCGTTTCTTGGCTGCCAGCAGCAGCTCTCCGAGGGCAGGGGCGCAGGACGTGCCTGTGCTGCTGCTGCTGTTTCTGGCCATACCTGAGCCCGTCCTCTCTCCAAACTTGGGCTGTGAGGCAGCTGCGGTCACCAGGTTGAGTCTCTCACTGTCCATAAGCTTTTCCAGGCATCCTGGAGAGCAAACACACTTTCCAAAAGGGATTTCTCACAGTTGCTGATGGCTCAGGCCATGCTTTTAGTGGTGGGGCTGTGCAATGTTACCTCAGGGAAGGGAGATTGTGTTTCCCTCTCTCATCAGAACACGTTGTGCTAATTTGCGTTGTGCAGCCAGGACAAAAATCACCCTTTTGTCTCTTCAGAGGAGGTGTTGGGGTCTACAAACACTTTAAGTGGGCTTTAGCACAGGGGGTTGGATTCAACCCTGCTGCTGGAGGTGTTCTCCTGCCCTGTAGTGCCCAGCCCAAACACCAAAGCCAAAGAAAATGTTTGTCCTAATTATTGAATGTGCATATCTGCATATCTGAAATGAGATAAACTCTTGCCAATGCACTCCAGCCTGATCCAGATCTGGGAAAGGAGTCACCTGTGGAAATGGAGGTAGGACACCTTGGACAGTGGTCCAGGAGAAGAACCAGAGAACCATGGAATGGTTTGGGTTGGAAGGGAATTTAAAGATCACCCAGTTCCACCCCCTGCCAAGGACAGGGACTCCTTCCACTATCCCAGGCTGCTCAAGAGCTCCACCCAACCTGGCCTTGGACACCTCCAGGGATGGGACATCCAAAACTTCTCTGGGCAAACCCTTCCAGAGCCTCACCACCCTCCCAGGGAACAATTCCCACAGTTGTATCCACACCTACAAATACACACCCCCCAAAAATAATCTAAATTTCCCTTGCACCCAGAAGAAACCTGGAGCTGTGTAAAATTCCAGAGTGCTTCAAATACAACCCCCAAGTGGTCAGAAGTGGGGCTGGGGTGGTCATTGGCCTTCTCTAACCCACATCCTCCTCCCTCAGTGCCATTCCCTATGGTTCCTCTTCCAGCATTTCCATCTGCTGCTGAGAGCACCCTGGATCCTGAGGAAAGGCAGGATCACAGCTCCTGCTCCAGTCCTGGCAGTTTAAAAACCATTAATCTCACCTTGCAAAGACAACAACACCCACTGAACCGAGGCTGGTTGGTTTATAGGCATCCCCTGAGGGAAGAGCATCAGGAACTCTCCAACACCAGGAATACTCCATTTTTTGTGGAGCCAGATGGTTGCTTAAACCAGAGTTAACCCATGGGAAACACTGAGGTTTCCCTTTTCTTCCAGAATAAACCTGTTCTAGAAATAAAAAGAACTTTTTTCTCCAGAATTGCTGCATCCCTGGATGGATCAATGCCATCCCTTGGACAGATCTCCACGTTATTCTTGTCCCACATGACTCTTTTAGCAGCTCTTCCATGTTTCTTCCTGGCACAGAGATTCCATAATCAACAACCTACATAAATTTTGGAGACAACTTCAAATCCATTTCCCCATTTTCAGAAGACATTCAAAGCCAATACATTTTATTTTCCATTTCCTTCTCTGAATTTGAATGCAAAGCATTATTTTGCATTCTCATGGCAGTTTCACACCGCCCAGAGAGAGGAGGAATTGCCTTTTCCAGTGCCTGAAGCTGACAGAAACCTTTATGGCCAAGGCTGTGCTGTTAATTGGGAGCCTGCAGCCGGCTCAGCAGTGAGGATTTAGGGATTTGACCCTCTGAGCCTGGGAAACCTGAGGAATCTCTGCCTGCCAGAGATGCACTCCCTGCCCCTCTCAGCCCCTCATTTTACAGCTCCAGATGTGCTGCCTGCTTTAGTCTTTAGTTTAGGGATATATTTTAAGGCATGTCCAGAGATGTGAATTCAGACCAAGCAATCCCAGGCCAGTTCATGCATTCCCACTCTCAAAATCTCTGTGTTTTGCAGGAATCTTTGGTTTCCCTCAGCCTTGCTGGAGCTGTCTGGACCTCCCTGTGACTATTAGGGCTGAATTTAAGTTTTCCAGGAAACCTGGAACAGCCCCACTGACCCAAATCTTCAGCAAAGGCAATAAGAATGATTTTATAGCAATATGTAAACCACTCCCCAGTGTTTCAGTAAAGAATAAATTCATTTTGGGGGGTGTGTCCCAGCTTCATTTTCCTCAATAAAGACTATTCCATTATTAGTTTTATCCTTATGAATCTTCTTCCCAACACTCAACCTTTATTTATTATTTGTAAGGGGCATCTATCATCCTGCCTCAGAACTGTAAATATTCTACTTACACCGAGCACAGCACATACTCTCTGTTTAAAATCCGAGCTGTGAGGTTTTATATAAATTTTTTCCAAGTTGAAAGGTCCTAGAGATAAACCCACAAGGATCCTAAAGTTGTGAACCACAACCTAAGCCCATCCTGCAGCCCAGCCCACCCAAGGGATCCCCTTAAAGCTCGGCTTCTTAAAGCAGTGTCAACACCCAAACGATAATAAAAATAAGGAAGACAAATAATTACCTGGAAAGCAAGTGGTAACTGAGCCTAAATGCAGGGAATGGGGAAAGGAGGGACTCCTGGAATGCATTCTTGGGAAAAGTTATTCCATTGATTTTCATGACTGGTCAGAAGGCTACAAAGGATTTCATTATAGAGCTGCGATGTAGGGATTTATAGAGACTGGGCACAGGGAGAGGAGAATATCACCCAAATTATAAACCCAAATGATTTGAAGGAACAACCTGGTCAAACAAAGGCAATGTGGCAGCTTTGAACGGTGCCTGCAGCTTTTCTGAGGGATGAAATAAATAAAAAGCAGCACGGGGTGGTTTTTCTCCAGGCACAGCTCTGCAGAGTGAAAATCACCTGCTCCCTCAGCCTCCAAAACCCTGTCAGAAACACAGACTCCGTGCCAGTATTTCAGCTTTTCAAGATTAATTTGGTTTTATTTGCTTCATTTCCAGCAGAATGAAACACAGGATTCTCCTGGCAGGCCCCGCGGGGGCCGATTTATTTTTCATTAGTTCCAAATTAGCCCAACGATGAGGCAACTTTTCAAAAGGAGAAGTTTGAAAACGGCTCCTTTCAGAAGAAAGTCAGAACGAGGCACTTTGTGGTTTGTTTGGTTTCTAAATGGTTTCTGTCCCCTCTCTGAAATCCTCCTGGCTGCCCAACTCAAACTCAGGACTGATTTTAGTCCAGCCAAAGGTGCAGCTGAACTATTAAATTACATAAAACAGGAGGCCACAAAGGTCCCCTTGACACTGGCACTGGCTGTGGTGATGATAAAGTGGTGTTTTCACATGCCTGGGGTCGAATTCAATTTGTAGTGAGGATGGATAATATGAGGATGTGGCTGTTTTCTGTTTTCCCTTGAGCCCTGGAGTAATGGATCCCAAAAGAAGCCTGTTGTGCCGGTGGATAATTCCTCTCCCAGTATTCCCAGTCCCAAACCGCACTGGAGCAGCTTTGGGCTGTCCCGTCCTCACCTGAGCACCCCTGGGCTGGAACAACCCGCCTGGCACCGTCCCCACTCCCAACCAGCAAGGGGTTAACACCACCCCCGACCCCAGCTGGCAGGAAAGGCTTTGTCAGGAGCAGATCCCTGGCAAATCTGAGTCACCAGCGCTCCAAAGTCACCCTGCCAGCCGTGGCTTGGCCGGAGTCCACCCAGAGGAGGAGCAGCTGGGGCTGTGACAGCCACACCAGGTGTCACCAACACCCCACCACGGGGAGGTGACCCCAGAGAGCTCCCCTAACCACGTGCTTTCTTTGGAGCCCCAAAACGGGTCTTTTCTGGGTGCTTTTCCCACTTTTCCTCCCATTTTCCATCAGGGAGGTCCCTGCTGGTTGCGCGCACATGGAGAGAAGGGGCGAGAGGATGTTTCCCCAGTGATATCACCAGCCCTGAGTAAATTCTCTGACCAAAAGCGAAGGCCAAGGGAACAATTTGTGCTGCATCCTTTAAATGCCAGATCTCCATTTGCGAGCAGCATCGCAGGAACAATCAGGGCACTTAATAGCCAGCTGCGAAGTCATCAGGTATAAATATTTACAGAGGTCTCTTGCAACATGGACATTCCTCCAGATGCAAGAGGATCCCAGGCGTTTCATGGCATTTTCACCTTCTGCAGAAAGAATCCTCTTTTAGACACACTCGGCCATAAAACGACAGAAATAGCATTTTATGGAAAGCCCACACTGCACCCACATTTTAGGAGCTGTTCCCTCTCTTCTCCTCTTTTGGAATGGTCAAGTGTCTCTGTTTCTGACTCAAATGAGATGTTACAAAGCAAAGGGTGCTCAGGGCATGGAGGAGCAGCGTCCTGTGGAGGAGCAGTGATTGCTGAGGTGTACAAAGGCATGAAATTAAGAGGGATGGGGTGGGATTAAGCAAAAGAAAATCCCTCTTCCATGGCAAAGCATATCCAGCCCCTCACGAGAAGAGTTTGAAACCTTCTTACTGAAGAGTACCAAGACTCTGCAAATCTCAGCGTTGGCAGAAGGGGCAGAGGACAAGATGAATAATTTTTGTGGTTAGGGACAGGTCCAGGGACACCCAGTCCAAACACAAAGGAGACTTTCAGCAAGTGAAAAACAGATCTCCAGCCCACCTTGTGCATTCACTGCCTTTCCACACTGCCATTATTAAAACCATCTCTCTGCTTCTGTGCCCCTTCATCACCTTCTCCCTTATTTTAAATGCAAATTCTCATTCAGTACTGGACTGTGGCTGAGAGCCTGGGAATTATCATGGAAGAGTCCAGGTCTTTGCAGATATTCGCTCTTTGTGTATGAAATATATCCAAGGAAAAAGCAACTTTGAGGAGGAGTTCTTTTCTTGATGGGGAAATGTCGTTTTAGGAGATCAGAATTATGGAATCATGGTGTCCAGCCATCAGCCTGATGAGACTGACCATGACCAGGCTCTGCAGCATTCCCAGCTGTGTTATTTTTCACCCCAGACACCAATTTTCACCTGATTTGTAGAGTTTTGTGATGATAAAGCAGTCTTGTGTTTATCAGCCCTGGCCAGAACTGGCTGCTGGGTTCAGAAGTGAAAGTTCAGAATGAATTCAGAAAGAATTCCAGAAAGTCCACCCCGTTTCCCTGGAAGTCAGAAGATGTGGCAGCCCAGGAGGGGGTGAGGCAGCACCTCCCACCACCATCAGCAGAGTTTGTGGGACCTAACACAGAATAAATCCCAATTAAAACCATACAGTCTTCTCATTTCTTAGGGTCGCCCTGCTCTCCTTCTCCACACACAACAGCATTCCTCCAGCACCAGCCGTGGATGCTGCAGTTGGGATTGGCAAACCCAACCATTCCTCCTTTTATACCTCCAGAAACGCCCCCAGGGCTCCAGTGAGAAATGATTGCAATGCAATCCAGGCTGGAGCCAAGATCTGGGAATAACGGCAAGTTTTCAATGCAAATCCTATCGGTGGGTTTCTAAAAAAATCCTGAAAGGTGCCGATTTTGTGCTGGAAAGGGAGCAGAAGTCAGCTTGCAATATTCCTGCCTGCCTCTTTTTACTGATTCCAGACGCCAGGCCAGGCAGGATCTGGCTATTTTCACTATCATGTTATCACTCCACAATATGTCAGCAAATTCTTGTCCAAACATGATTTTTTTCCAAGCCACGTTTTATCACTTCTTTTCCATAATCATGACTGATAGTGAATCTAATCTGAATTGGGCTTGGAGGAGGCACGAGAACAATGAAGTGCCGTCAGCACAGGGAAGCACATCCCCTTCTTTTATTCCTAAAGCCAGGTCTCGCTTCAGAACAGATCCCCTCAGTGCTGAAACAAGGTTGGAGAGCAAAACATGCATCTCTTTTTGAAATTGGAAATAAATCAGGGAATGTCAAAACACGGGGATGTCAAAAGGCTCTGTTATAATTGTGCAGAGGATCACCAGCTCTTGGAGCTGCTGCACTGGCTCAGCTGGCAGCTCCAAAGCCAGGCTCTGTCCCAGAGATCATGGAATCATGGAATGGTTTGGGTTGGAAGGGATCTTAAAGCTCATCTCACTCCACACCTGTCCAACCTGGCCCTGGACACTTCCAGGGATCCAGGGGCAGCCACTGCTGGGGCCTCCCGACCCTCACAGGGAAGAATTTCCTCTAATATTCAATCTTATCCTATCCTCCAAAGTCAAAACTGTATCCCTCCCATCCCCTTCATTAAGTCTTCCTCTTTCTTTCTCTTTTTTTTTTTTTATTTCCTTAATTTATGTGTTATTTTCCTGCTTTATTAAAAAACAGGATTTTCCCTCTGAGGCAATTGCCCCCATTTCATCTTTACTTTTGTATTGCTTTGCTTTCTTAGCTCAAACAGGTTGTAAATAAAGCAAACAACATGTTTGCTTAACTTCAGAGGGATCTGGCAAAAGGCAAACCTTTACAAGTCCACATTTTGTCTCACAAACTAAAATTAAAGAAAAATCAAAGCTTATCTAAGACATGTTCATCAAATACAACATCCCTGCTCTGTTGAACCCAGGCTGGTCATTCTGACAGATTCAAACCTGGAAGGTTATGACTGTTTCCCATATTCAATGGCAAATTCAATTCCCATTTTTGAGCCCAGCTCTTGACAGCCCAGAACCTTTTCTCCCTGAAACACCCTCCACCTGCAATGACAGCTCCCCTAATTAAGAGGTGACACCTTCCCAGGCCTGACAGCCAGACAAGCCCTTGGAAATCTGATTTTTGCTGCATCCAAAGTGTTGACATGGATGTGGATAAACCTCATGGAAGCACCCAGTGACCGCAGAGGGCAGTTTCCTTCTCCAGGCAGGAATATTTTGGGACAATGTTGCAGGGTAAATAGGAGGAAAAGCAGTGGTTTAGCAAGCACAAATCTCTCCAAGCTGCCAAGCAAAATTAACCCCTCTCTTAATTTTTTTCGGGTTGTTTTCCGAGCTGAACAAGGCTCTTGGGAAGGGGAATGGGTTTTGTGCTGTCACACTCAAGAGGTAACTGAGCCTTTCAAGTGCTGATCTGACTTAATCTTTCAAAAATGTGTCCAAATTGCCTGAGCAAGGAAAAGCCCATCCATCCCTGCCCTCTCCCCAAACGGAGAGATCCTTCAGAGCAACGCCTGCATTCCAGAGGTAATAACCTCCAGTACCTTAAGTCAAAAAGCCAAGCCAAACTCCCCGGATAATGCATTTGGGATTAAGCTTAAATAGGCTCCCGTCACTAATAATGCATCTGCTCCCCGTGGGGAGATCTGGTGGGACTTGAGGGATGGAGCTGCTGCAGGGCTCCCCAAACAAACCCAGGGGTGCACCAGGAGCACCCCAACCCCACCCCACCTCACTGCCCCCTTCTTGACTCCCTCCCTGCCTTTGCAGGAGGGCACAAAGCAGGGAGGGGGGAAAAAAAAGGGGGGGAAAAAAGCTGGATTCAATCCATTTCGAGCTGGCTGGATGTGTCTGGGATGGAGACAGATGCTGTTTAGACAGGCTGGGTCGGTGGGTGGCCGGGCGAGGAGACCATGGCTGTACAGTTTATAGAAGGCTCCCGGCATAAATGAACTGTTGAAGACCATTGGAAGCCTCAGTGAAATCACAACACGCAGGAACACGGGGGAGGGAGGGTAAAAAAAAAGGGCCCTTTTTGAAAAAGCACGGAGAGAAAGGGATGTTTGGAGGGACTCGGGGAAAATCACAATGAGGGGGGTTCTGAAGCCGCCATTCATGAGCCCCAAAGAAAGTAAACACGCCCAGGAGGGGCTGAAAAAAAATAATAATTAAAAAAAAAGCAGATCTAAATAGTTTTTCCTGCATCAGGGCAAAGGAACAGACGTGCCTTTGCCCTGCTCCTGTCTAGTCTTGCTAGGTGGAAAGCTAATATTTGAGGTCATGCCTCAGTGGGGAATATTTGGATATTAAAAAAAAAAGCTGTCCAGGCTGCTTTGCCCATTGCCAGCCTGAACGGGATTAAAAAAAAAAAGGAAAAAAAGGAAAAAAAAAAAGAAGGAGCTGATTTGGAGTTTCCTGGGTTTATTTAGAGATAAGCCTGAGGTGACCTTTCACTCCCACACACACACACAATCGCCTAGAAATGGAACTGTCTGATCCTTGAGGTCTGTGTCCAGGAAAATCCAGAGTTCAAGATGGCAAATTGCACCAGAGTCCTGAAATCTGGAGATTGACAGGCTTTGGGATTGCAAGGAAATTTGCTGGGAGTGAATTCCAGCCCGTGATCCCCACTTAGGGAACAATGATCTGCAAAAGCTGCTTGCTAAACCCCAGGGCCACAAATCCAATTTGTTCCTACATTTCCCTTCTCTGTTTCAGGGAAAGAGACAAAGACTGGAAAAATGTCCAGGATATCCCAGCACCTCTCTCCTTTCACTCCCCTGCTCTCAAAGAAAAGGGACATCCCAAAAGTTCAAAATTCAGGAAAGATCAGATTATTTTACATGGATGCAAAGCATCTCTGTGAGTATTTTTCCCCCTCCTCATCCCAAGCTGGAGCTGGACACCAAACTGCTCAAAATCCCATGGGAAAGCTTCCGTGGTGGCCTTGGAACTGCAGGGTTAAGGGTTGGACTCAATAATGTTTGAGGGATTTTCCAACCTCAGCAATTCCATGATTGTATGGGATTCCATGAAGGAGGGAAGGACAAAAGGAAGAAAACACGTGGAAATCAATCCCAGTGCTGGGAGCAGAGGAATTCTGGAGCTTTATGCCACTGGTGGGATCAAAACCACAAATATTAATAAGTTTGATGGACAATATGTTAAACACAAAACAAAAAAAAAAAAAAAATCACCAGTTTTGGGGGATTTCTCTGGCTTTAGGACTTTTCCCTCAGGGTGACAGGCAGAGTGGACACTCCCAGCATGGAGAGGATAATTTGAAGGAGGCACAAAGAGCTCTAAATCCTGAAAAAGCTTTGCCAGAAACACAGATCTCATCTCACCAAAATGGATTTAAATGGTGCATGTTGGGAAAGAGCAACGAGCCCTAAGGAGCACCAGAGCTGTGGGAATTCCAGCGTTGGATGGATCCATGTATGGAGCTGGATGATCCCAGGCAGCTCTTGGGGATGGGTCCTTGATGAAAAAACAGCAAAAAGAGAAAAAATATCAGTCAAAAAACCTTTTTTTTTTATGAGAACCTGCAGCTAAGCCATTTCCATTCTAGAAATAAAATGTTTCCAGGTCAGAAAAGACAAATTAAAATGGATCTAAAAATAATTTACTGTTCTGAACCAAGCCATGACAAATTTATCTGTGGACTTTGGATGATTTCTCTCGGTTTATTGGCATTGCAAGTGTTACGATGAAAAATAGAGGCATCAAAAATAAACTCTGCTACTTCATGTTTAAACTCCTGTGACTCCCTGTACTCTGGATTTTCTGGACCTCCACAAGAAGTCATTCACTGAAAAAATAAAACTGTCCAGCTATTAAAAAATGTGCAGCCTCACCCTAATTAGTGGCTGACAAAGCGATGGAATCCATATTTCTCCCAATTTTGACCAAACAAAACTAAGATTAGAATATCTAACAATAGAAATCCCTTCTAATAGTTTGGGGAAAAAAAAGAGAGATCAGAGTGTATTTCACCTAGCAAAGGTCAGTTTATTTAATTACAAATGCCATGGAGTATCAGAAACTAAAATATTAAATTATATTAATGCTCAAGAGGCATCTTCATGCCCATACATTACACACAGGAGCAAGAGTTCAAAGACAATCCTAATTAATTATTTGAAATATCTCCAGCTCCCACCTTTCCCCCTCCCCATAAAACAAAAAAACCAGCCCAGGTTCATCATCCTGGGACCAATCCCAGGGATAAAACCCTGATCTCCATTGCCTCCTTTAAATTGCTTCCATGGAAAACCAAAGCCGTATCAGCAGCGATTTTTCTCCCGTCTCGCCCCTGCTGCTGGTTTGATAAGGGGAGCGCTCCCCTCGCTGCGACTCCACGCTTAATTAGCTCCAGATGCAGCCTAATTAGTCAGTCTGCAGGGCGAGCATTGTTCTGTTGTCACCCGAGCCCGAGTGGAAGAGCTGAGATTGAACATGAGAACCAGATGCCGGCAGCGCGCCGCGCTCGGGGCTGCCCATCCCGGGATCGCCCCGATCCGGGGCTGAGGGATAATAAATGTTGTGTTTAAAAGCCACGGGCACTGCCAGAGCCTCCCGTGGTTCAAAGCAGGCAGCAGCAGTGCCGAGGGAAGGGGTCACAGCTTCAAACCGCCCCTTCCCGCTAATTCTCCGTTGGGCATCCTCGTGCCGGGATTTTGGGACAAATTGCTTTGACATCCAGCACAATTTTGCTCAGCAGGCTTTTGGTCTCTCCCTTTCCTCACCGGATTCAGCCTTTAATTCCTCTGTAATCCCGCGGAGATACCTCTAATTTCAGCGCAGAGGTTTACCGTGCTTTCTCACTGATTTCAAAGGTTGGCCTGCTGGAGAGGCTTTCCACGTCAGGAATTAGGGAAATCAGCAGGAAAATCAGGTGGACAAAGGACTGACAGACTCTGGGATTGCAAGGAAATTTGCTGGGACTGAATTCCAGCCCATGTTCCCCACTTGGGGAACAACGATCTGCATAAACTCTTTGCTAAACCCCAAGACCACAAATCCTGTTTGATCCTACATTTCCCTTCTCTGTTCCAAGGTAAGAGACAAAGAGACCAAAAAACAAAATGTCCAGGATATCCCAGCTCCTCTCTCCTTTCACGCCCCTGCCCCCAAAGAAAAGGAACATTCCAAATCCTAATTTCAAATTTTGGCTCGATGGAGAGGCATTCCATGCCTGGAATTAGGGAAATCAGCAGGAAAACCAGATGGGCAAAGGGCCTTACCCTAATGGCATCTGACACACTCATAAACCTGAGGTGATTTTACAAATCAGGAGGGTGAAACTCAACCAGCAGCCTTGGGAGTGTTCTTGGAGCAAAATGATGGAGAAGGAAGGGAATTTATGTTCTAAAATTTGTTGTGGTTCTGGAAGTTGGGTTGTCTCAGAGCATTGGCTGAGCAAAGCTGGGAATGGTTCTTCAAACACTTTCCAGGTCCCCTTGCTGTTCCATTTCATCAGATTAAATTAAGACAAAACCAGTTTGGTTCAGTGGGACTTTCTGCCATCTCAACATTGCTAAAATCTGCCACATGAAAGAGTGATTTCCCCATATTCCAGGGGAATTATATATCCATATCCATGCTATATAATCCCTGGAAAAATGACAGTTCTGCCCCACAGTGAGTTTGTTCTGTCTCATTTGGAGAATGAACTGGAATATTATGTAGGAGATCCAGCCAAGGAGATTGAGCCCAAAGCAGGAGCAGTCTGTGGATGAGTTCTTGGAGACAAGTGCCTGAAGGAAGACTCCTTGAGCTCAGAACAGCTCTGTGGAACATGTCCTTCATCCAAAATTATGATTTTGGATGAGGAACCAGCCTGATTCTCAGCAAACAACATGAAACCCCAAACTGCTTCCCCAGAAACCTCATGCAAACACCACGATGGTGTTATCAGCCCAGCTGGGGGAAAAGCCATTTGTTTAAAAACAATATTTAATTCAACTGGGAGCTAAAACATCTCCATGAGCAAGTCCTGTAGCTCAGAGTGGGTGCAGAACAGGGTCCTTTCATTTCTCAGCTGGTCTGAAGGAAAGCCAATAAAACAAATGGGAAATGTTCCAGCTCCTCCCGTTCCTCTCCACCCTCTCCCATACCCGACGTGGTTTCTGAGCTGTCCCTGTGACCTGAGCCCCACCCATCCCATCCCCACAGGGATGATGTCGGGAATTCTCCACCACCACAGTCCCCAGGAGAGATCCGTGGATGTGGCTTTGTCATCCCCTGTGCCTGTCCGTCCCTCCTGTCCCGCCAGCAGCAGCCCTGCTGCAGGAAACCCAACCCCAAGGCACGGTTGTGTGGTTTCAAGTGTGATTAGGGTTTTTCCAGGCTTTCCCTGTGCCTAATTATGGTGGGCCTGTGAGGTAAGCAGGTATAGGTTTCAGGGTTTGAATAGTTTAGTGTGGAACCCGTGAGTGTTTTCAGGGAGTTGAAGGGAAATTGGCAGCTGCGTTTGAGCACCAAGGGACTGAAAACAAAGCACAGTGTGGTCTTCAGTCCGCTCTCTTCTCAGAAAGTGTCTTGTGCTTCAGCTGAACTCACCTAAAATAAAAAGGAAATCACAGAAAATGAAGAATTTCTAATTTTTTTCCTGTGTTTGGTCCCCATCTGGCCAAATCAAACTATCGCAGAAATCTATCCAAGAGCACCAGACACCAAATCCTCTCTGTGCCTCCAGTCCTGGATGAATTTTCTGATGCAGCCAGGCTGTTCGGGAGGTTCTTGGTGTGTGGACTCTTATTTAGCATCTTTTGTACCCTTCTGAGCTGAAATCACTCAATAATTTACCATCTCCTTGAGTTCAGAGTGACCATCCCAGGCTTGAAGCCACACACACACAGAACAAGACCTGGAGAGAGGAAGGTTGGACCTGAATCCATTAAAAAACCAGATTTTCTGGTTTTTTATCCATTTCCAAATTTCTTCCCATCAGGTCCTGTGATGAATTCACCAGAGGGAGCACAGAGAGAGAGCAAAATCACTTTCATAAAGTCTGGAAAAAATAATCCATCTATGGCACATCAGGTTAAGGAAGAGACATCTGGCTTTTATTACATTTTATAAGGTTGATAGCAAATAAGGGTATTAGAGTTAATTTACTTATTTAGAGAGAAACGACTCAATCACAGAAGCCGTGATTGTGCCTGCATGTTTGGAGAGCTCCAAAATTCCCCCCAACCTCCTCCGGGAGTGAAACGGTGCCAATGGTAAAGAGGAGTTTCTTTTCCACAGGGATATTCCCAAAGGGATGCGAAGATTAGAGGAAAACCATGGAGAATAAGTCCTTCCCAGACATCCTGGCTGCGTAGGAAAACATGCCAGGGTGTTATTTAGTGCTGGAGGTGTAGCTGGAGGAAGAGGAAAAGACTCAGTGGTGGAAGTGCTGGAATTTATGGAAATGGAGATCCAAGGAGCGTGAGATGCTACAGGTGAGACAGAGGAAAGAGGGAAGAGAAAGGGTAGATCTGAAGGAATTATAAATGCAGAAATTTTGCTTGGAAGGAACATCTGAGGGGGTGTAGATCAAAGCCAAAAATGTCACCTTCAAGATGTCACATCCACATGGCTTTCTGGACATCCCAAGGATCTGTCCCAGGGCTGCCTCATCCCCCTGGGGAGGAATTTTTGTTTCCAAATCCCATTTTGTGGCCACTGCCCTCTGTGAACTTTCACTTCTCTATGCCACAGTTATCCTAAAAACCCCAGCTCTTGCTCTTCCCACAGAACTGGACTGTCACGGGGAGGGAAGATGGGAGTGCCTGTGGAAATCTGCTTCCCTCAGGGGTCATCCCATCCCTGCTGGCACCTGATAGCTCCCAGGAAGCTTTCAAGGGCCCTTTCAGCACACCTCTGTCCCAGACACATCCATCCCAGGGCTCTCTGTCATCAGCTCTCTTTGCTGCGGCTTTAAATCCAGCATGCGATTTTTTTTCCCCCAATTTAAGGAAGCAATAAATATTTTTAATCTCATTTTCGGGCAGCACACCTCAGATTTCCACAACGTTGCTTGTAGTTATCCTTTCTAGGGATTTTTTTTTTTTTTTTTCCCCTCTCCTTTTAGTTTTCTGTTTGACTGTTGGTGGAAAAGAAATTGCTGCTGCCACCAGCTGGAGTTTTTGGGAAATAGCGTTGAAATGTTTCCTTCCATCCCGCGGACACGATTCCAGCTGCTTGGACTTTTATTCCTGCTCATTGCCGTTAACT
This sequence comes from Poecile atricapillus, assembly GCF_030490865.1. Taxonomy (NCBI): domain Eukaryota; kingdom Metazoa; phylum Chordata; class Aves; order Passeriformes; family Paridae; genus Poecile; species Poecile atricapillus. The sequence continues at coordinate 19,433,094 of NC_081258.1, forward strand.
GGAAACAAATTTACGCCCAGCTTGCTTCTTGCAGGCGCAGAACAAAATTATGTGACAGCTGATGGATTTTTCTTGAGCTGGATCCTTCAGTGCCAGGAACTCAGGCAGAAGTTAAATAAAATCCATTCTCAGCTGTAATTTCATCATTAAAACAGTCGCAACAAGTGGAATTTTGGAGTCAAAAGTGGTCTGAGGAGTGTGGTCCTATTTTTTTAAAAAAAATAAATAAACCTGGAGAAATCATTGAAATTAAATTCAGGATTATCCTTTGATAGGTGGTGTGTCCTTTGAGGGTTTATGGGTGGACTTGGCAGTGCTGGGATTTCGGCAACCCCAAAAGTCTTTGCCAACCTAAATGGATCTATGGCTCTTTAGTTCTTCCTTCTCTCTCTTTCATGATTAATGCATTGATTGAAAGGGAAAAGCTGTGAATTTGGGAATGATCAGCAAAACACCGGGGATGGCAGAGGTTGAAATTGATTTTCGTGGAGCTGAGCGAAGTTTTGCAGCAGTTTTGAAGCCTGGCTTCCAGCTGCAGCCAGCAACAACCATAAAAAACCTCATCCTGAAAAAACAAATACTCTTTCCCCTAACTCAGTGTACCTCACTTGGATTTTCTACTCCGGATTTACACCACCAACAGCGAGGAGCAGAGCTGGAAGAGGCAAAGCAGCCCCGAAAGCCCAACCCCAGCCCAGGGGAGGTGATTTATGCCCAGATGGATGCTCTGGGCTGCTTTGCAGCAATGCCACTCACAGATAATTTTTGATTTAATCCATGCCACACGGGGCAGTGGCTGTGCTGACCCTTGGCTTTTAACCCCGAGACCTTGGCTGTTCTGGCTGAAGGAACTACTGTCTGTCCTCTGATAACCCTGCCAGAGCTCAGCTGGGGCTGGTATCTCACACGGGTGTTTGCAGATAAAGATGTGGAATCAGGGGGGCAGCTGGAAATGACCACCCGGGCAAGATTTTGTATTTAAACCCCATGTAGGAAAGATTTTCTCTGCTTTTTAGGCCTTGGATGTCTCCAGAATTTTGGAGACACATTTCCCAGCCGTGCTCAACAGTTCTAAAGGTTATCCTTAGACCTGTCCCTATTCCATCGTAGCAGAATCCCTGAAAATATTCCCATGCCATAAATCCCTTTCCCCAGCCACAAAATGTGCATATCTTATTTTTTATATTTAATATTTATATGCCAGTCCCAGTCCAGACTGGATTTCACCACTGTAAGATTTTTAAAACAGCCTCAATTTTAAACAGATTTCTCTTTCTACCACCTCAAAATGACTTTGGCTTTTCCAAGGCGAAGCCATCGCTGTCTCCTGGTTGACACTCCAGCTTCTCCCATTAGCCAAAGCATCTTGAATAATGCCTTTTTTTAAAGTTATTCATTCATTCCTTTAATTTGCGTAATGAATTCCTTTCTTTAATAGCTCTGGGAATATTTTCCTTTGCCATCCATGTGAGATTCAGCCCCATCCCCTCTCCTGTTTGCCCAGTTTAACAGGAGATGGGAGAGAAGCACTTGGAAGCACAATAGACATGAAACACAAGGGGGGAAAGTGGAAAAGAAAGATTAAATGATGATCAGGAAGACCAGGAATCCCTTGAGAAGGAGGAACAGTGCCTGGAGAAGGAGGCGGCGTTGGATGTGCATTCCCCAGGGAGTGCGTGGTGGAGAAGAATTCGGGTCTCACCTACCCCTCTCCTGGGCGGGATTTATCGCCCTGCTCCAGGAGAGCCCAGGAATGATGGATTCGGTGCTCTGCTGGGAAAACAGCTCGGCTCCAGGAGCAACTGGCCACGGCCGGAGCCTGCGGAGCGCCGGGAGTGCGTGGGGGCTGGATGCGCTCGCTGATAAGGGGCCGGGCTTTATCTCCAAGAGAATTTTAGGCTAATCTGGGCTTTTAAAGAGAAATGTGTTTGGGAGAAGTCTGGCTGAGCCGCAGGTGGCTCTGGGGAGGGGGTGGTGTTCCTGGAGGGATGCTCGGCATTTTTGGGGGAGGTGGGTTTGGGGTGGAGGGTGGCGCCGGCAGAGCCCGGGGTGGTCCTGGCAGGGAGCCGGGAGGGTTTCCATGGGGATCCAGCTGGATCTGCCATACCTGGAGTGCAGATAACGCCCAACAGGGGTGCTCAGAGCTTCCCACTCCGAGCAGGGATGCACAGCAGGCAGATTGGCAGCAGGGAGATAAGGTGCTGCCCTCCTTTTAAAAGGGAGCACAGGCAAAGCTTTCCAAAAATTGGGTTTGCCCAAGTCCACAGAGATCCATCACTCTCCCAGAGCTATGACAGTTTAAAGTCTCCTGTCTCCCAGTCCCTCTCCACCCTTCTTATTCCAACATCTGAAGGAGGAACAGAGAGGAATGAAAGTGATAAAAAAATTGCTGTAAAATGTTTAATATCTATAAATCATGTCTGCAGCTCCAGCACTGCCTTTTGCCCTTCCCTCACAAAGACTGAGCAGTTGCATAAGAAAATAACCCCTGGTCTCAGCCATCCTGGCTGCAATCTGTAATATCAGGAATTTATTTTGGGATTGAAGGGACATCTCTGTGCTTGAAGCAAGCAGGTGAGAGGCTTTAATTAAAAAATTAAATTAAGTTCAGTTCACAAAAGGTGACATATTTCTTTATTATTTTACCCTCTGTCATTGCAGGTATAAATCAAACCCTTGGTATGAAAGGTTGGATAACTGGATCCTTGGCAGTGGAATAAGGAACTTCCTCATTGACAACAGGGCCTGAGCTGTGAAGGTTTTCCAGTACCCAAGAGGAGCCAGCCAGGCGGGTTCCACCTCTATGGATCACCCAGCCACTGTGGAAATTGTGGTATTGAGCTCTGTAAACACCCCAGGGGCTGTGGAGGAGGTGGAGGATGCAGGGACTGAGGGATCCATGTGCAGGGATGGTCCTTGGCAGTGTGCTCCATGCCCATGACGATGGAATGTGCTCCTTCCCTTTGGGCACGGCCTCCCCCTGCTCTCTGTGACATTGCACAACATCCCAAGTTAATGCTTTGCCCTTCAGCACAAATGGAGCTTTATACAAGCAACAAAATTATCCAGGATCGAGCAAATCCCTTTTTTCAGTGCTGCTTCTCCAGCCTCAACTGGATTGGAGTCACCAATTCTGGTGGCAACAACCTGTCTTTTTCTTCCAGCTCCTCATCCCCACATCATCCTCTCTCCAGGATGTTTTCCCTCAAGGTCATACTCCAGCAGCTCTCTGGGTCATTCCCACTTAGCAACTCAGCAGGAAAGGAAATAGTCAAAAATCAATCTGCTTATTTCTTGTCTTGTGTGCAAAGATTTCCAAGGACAGGAGGCAAACAGGTTGCTTAAAACTCAATTTGTTTTCCTTTGTATTTTTATCTGTGGCACTGAATTGCTTTTAAAATTTGTGGCTCACTGTGATGGTAAAAAATAGGGGAGAGAGGAGGTTAAAGTCACCTTTCACCTTTGTATTCCCCCATAGGGGACTTTTGGGGCTTCATTTGTAGTTCTTTGCTCCGTCTCTTCCATCCACACCCAGAGCAGTGGATCTGGAGGCAGGATTGGGGGTTCCAGATGGAGCAGTGAGATACACAAGTGCCTCGAGGAACAGGAACTCCGGTGCAGCTGCAATGCCCAGCACTTGCCAAGGACTCGCATTTACATATTTTAAAAGAAATAAAAATAATTTATCATTGGTAAAGGTAAGCACAGAAGAAAAACTCGAGGGAAACATTTGGCAAAGCATGGTGGTCCAAGGAAAATCCAAACAACAGTCTGGGAGGGACAAGGGCAGGGGCAGAAGGGAAAGGCTGAGGATCCCTGTGCCATGGGAGGGCTTGGATTTAACTGGAGCTGGAGACAAACCCACAACCCCACCTGTGTGGAGCCTTCTGGAGCTCTTGTGTGGAGGCTCCCGAAGCTCTGGTGTGTCCCTTTGAGTCACTCCCTGTCCCGTTTTGTGGTGGTGACGAGGTTTTGCCTGGCCCAAAGTCTCCCTCTGCAGACCGATTCCCACCCGTTCTCTCCCGGCCGTTGGGATTTGCTGTTGTCTCTTTGGATCTCTGACAACGTGAGGTTTGCATGTTCATTTGCCTGTCCAAAGCCTTTCCTTGGGATTCATCCATCATTTTCCAAGTTAAAACAGAGCTGCTTGTCCAGAGGAAGTCATTTGTCTCTCACGAAAGAGTCACCCTCCCACCCCCGCCAACCACTCCGTGGTGGTGCAAGCGAATCCATTAACTTCCCTGGAAAATGCATCATCTGACGTGGGGACTAAACTTTAGACTAACAAACCCCTGGAGAGGACATGAAGGAGCCATCTCTGTCACCCTGCTCAGAGCTCAGGTCAAAGCCTGACCTCTCTTTCCATTAAATCTTTGACTTTTAAGGGAAAACATCGCAAATTGGCAGCAGCTCCGGGTTTGGTGGCCGGAGTCAGCGCCCTGATTTCCAACCTCCCAAGGAGGTTCCTGGCTCTGTTTGAAACCCACCTCTGGAGCTGCTGCCTCTCCCCGCTCCCCTCCTGCTCCTCTCCAGGGAAAGAGGGAAGGAAGTGCTCCTTGGAGGGGAATGGCTGAAAGATCCCAGAAATAAAGCCTGGGAGCAGGAGGGAGCCCGTGGTAGGAAGCGGCCACTCACGGCGGTGTCCGGCGGCCCTGCCGAGGGCAGCGCTCCAAAGCAAACACCCCAAACTCACCTTCAAATCCATTTTCCATGTGCTTAACCCCATCTCTTCATATTAACAAGTTTTCCCCAGTCCCTATCCCAGACTTGCAGGCCTGGAAGTAACACAGGGGATAAATTTTCCCATCCCAGCAGCCAAGCAGGACCCAGGATATTTTTTTTTGTTCAGATAACCCCAAATGTAACATCTCCAAACATCTCCAACTGGGTCACAACTTTCCTTGGTCACAAATAAAGGAGATATCAACTGCCACACTTTCAGATGGGAACTCCCACCTGCACCCTGGATAAATTATTTTTCTGGGAATTTCATCTGCACTTCAGCATAATTTTGAAATTTTTGTCATGGAAATTTTCATTCATATCAATTTTATCTTTCATACCAGTGAAGAAGAAGAGGATTTACTCTATGAATGCTCACACTGAATAATAATTTTATATTATTTGTGACTTTCTCTAAAACCTAACAGCCAAAGTTAAAATTATTAATAATCCATAAGGCCAAAAAAAAGCAACAATATCAGCTTTCTGCTCATCAAACTATTTCCTTTTCTGGAAAATTATTTTTCATTGTTTGAAACTCTTTTTCAGTTTAGTTTTGCTCAAGAAACAAACCCCAAAAGGACTTTTTTATTTAAATTTTAAAAAAAGAGGGGAAAGACAAACTTTTCCCTTCCAACAGGTTGGGAAGTGAATTGTCTTTCTATTGTATGTATGAAATAAAATAAAAATAGAAAACACTGGGAAATAGAGGAGGCAAATGCAAACTGATTAAAAACCCTGATGAAAAATGAAACATCTTGGAAAAGTTCATTCCTGGACTTTCTGGGACAGAGCTGTGAAAGCAAATGCAGCTGAACTCCAGCGAGGTGGGGATCGTCGCTGCTTTGAGGCAGAGCCTGTAACAGATTCGGATTTAAATACAACAACTTTATTTTTCTATGGCCTTGAGGGGATTAAGAGAGGAGAGGAGTCCTGCTGGCCACTGGGGATATAAATCCTGGAGGGTCACTCCGTAGCCATCCGTCAAGCCAGAGGAAGGGAGGAGGCAGAGTCATTTTCAGCAGTAAATTTGGGAAGAACAAGCACTAATGGCCTAAAATTAAGAAAGAAAAACATCAGGCTAAATAGTAGGAAATGCTTTATAATGGTGAGGTCAGGCAGACAATGGGGAAACCTGTCAGGGGAGGTCAGGGGCTCTCCAATAACGGAGATGTTCAGGGATGGCCCGAGGAGCCACGGCGGGGGCTCTGCTGGGATCTCCTCCCTCGGATGGGGCTATCCCCATGGGAATGTGCGTGATCCCAAGGTGGAGGAGATCTGGGCAGGGATGTCAGGTCTCTCACAAGCTCTGCTGCTGTCTCCCACCCAGGAGCAAGGTGCAGGGTGGGCAGGGGGGCTCGGCTGCAGCAGAGATCTGCCCCAGCTGTTCCCTTCTCCAAAGGAAAACAGAGGCTGTCTGAAGAGGTGGGATCCTCCACGCAGGGAAGGAAGAAAGAAGCCTTTCAGCAGAGCCCTCCCACCGGGAAAGTGGGGGAGAGGGAGGCGGGGGACGAGCTGGGGGTCCGCGCGGATTCCAGCGCCAGGCGCTTTCCTAAGGCTGTCAGGTTGATTTCCTGCCGCTTCCCGCACGGACACCTGCGCTCCGTTCCCCACACGTCGTTAGATTTTTCCAACTTCTGGTGTCCATCATCACCCCCAGGCAATCAGAGCGGAGCTGTGATAAATGATCCGCAGGCAGTTTATTATACACACTAAATCCTCTTCGCTCCGTGCGCCAAGGGTGGGCTTCATACATTTTATTCCCCCTCGGCTTGGATTTGGATTTTGGATCTGTTGGATACCTCCTGGCCGATGTGGGATGGGTGCTGCACACCGTGCATTGCTCCAAGCGCAATTAGTTCCCATCATTTCTCTGGGGAGAATTCGGTAAAACTGGAATTTTCCTGTGCTCATAGAAAAGCTGACCAGGTCAGAAATGTCACTATGACGGCCCAAACCCCCCAGTGGAACAAGGCTGGAGATGTGACAGCTACTGGAGGATGGAGATGCTGAGATCAGATTCAGGGAAAGCCAGAACAACTCGCTCTCATTGGAATGGACCATGCAGGGACCACCATAATTGTTTTTTTTTTAAACAGAAATTATTCATAAGCCTAAAAAATTAAAAGTCTGGTGCGGGGCTGGCCTGAAAGGCAGCACAGGGACATCCATCCGTGTCCCCACAGCTGCCCTCTCCTCTGAGAGTCTTTCCTGCTTTGACGTGTTGTCCCAAACACCTCCCGAAGGCGACTGCGGCGGGCAGGGGAGTGTTTCTAATGGAGAAGGTGGAATTAAGTGCTGGTAACACAGAGCAGAGGGCACAACTCCCAGAGAAGGACTCTCCTTCCTCCATCTGCACCCTCCAGCCCCACCAGCGCAGGTTTCCACCAGCCCACTGGAGAAAATTTCACAAACTTCTCCCTCCTTGTCAGGAAAGGTTTTCCCACGGCGCTGCTGCCACTCAGGCATTTGGAGACTCTGCTCCCGATTTTCCCTCTCCAGTGTCGGGCTCTGGGTTCCAGGATGCTCCAGAACAAAGCCTGTGAGAAGGTGCCTGGTGGTGACCTCTGGCCTGGGGAAGTCAGTGGTTTTATGGAAGATGAGGATGGAGGAAGACAAGGAATGCAGGAGGTTGTGGGAAGCCAGAGAAGGGAATCTGAAGGGGGCAGGGGTGGGATGTCAGGGGGGATTCTGGACAAGCACAGAGGGCTCCAGTACCTGCAGCCTGGAGACGTGGAAATGGTTTGGCAAATGATGGGAGGTGAAAAAATGAGCAGAGAACACACTGAGGAGGCTGAGGAGAAAGGAGGAGCCTCAGAGGAATGGCACCGACTGCTGGAATAAAGGGCAGCTTTTCCCTCTCCAAAAGCTTTGTTTCAGTCCGGCTCCTGGGGGAGGAGAGCTGGCCTGGAGCTGCAGCAGTAACTTTGAGTAACTCCTCAGGAAACAGCTTATTTAGATAGCACTGCCTATTCTTCAGAGGAGGGGAGAGAAGGACATATTGCCTGCTACTAATGAATGGCTTTTCCACAACTAATGATGTTTCCAGGGATGGGTACTCCAAGCTCTCCCAGTATCTCCACTAACAGCCTGGATTTTGGCACCAGGCAAGCTGAGCTTTTCCACACACAGACCCTGATAGGAGAGAGTTAAATCCCTTCCCTGCTTCTAATGGAAAATTAAGCAGGCATGACGCATCTGCTTAGAAGCCTTTTTCCTTATCTCCAGGATCAAAAAGAATTCCAGGGCTCCAAGAGCAGAAACTGAGAGCAGTTCATTCCCTGCCAGCGCCTGCAGACCGGAGGAGTTCAGGTTGGACACAAGTTAAGGGTTGGAGTCTCACTGCAATAAAGAGATTGTTTCCACTGCCTGCAGGAGGAACAACTTTGGATCTTGATTTCTCTGCTCGAGCTTGCAGTAAATAAAAGCTTCAAGCAGAGCCCATTAAAGCTGTTTCAATTTCCAGGCTCTGGCCTTTCTAAAATTAACTCTTAGATAATTCAATATGCACAAATGCCCCTTGGCTGGGGAGGAGAAGGATTCAAATCATCAGATGTTCATCACAACCTTCTGGGTCAAGGATCTCCAAGGAATATGTCTGTGGATTTGCCACCCAGCCTGGAAAAGGCTTCAGCAAAGGATTCCCAGAGAAAATAATTCCACATTTAAAGAATTTTGCCAAATCGTGCTATCCAGATCCCGCTCAAGTTTTGCACAAGAACTGGTGCTCAGCCTTGTATTCAGGTTCAGGCTTAAATCCACAAAGGCAAACTGTTGGGAGCTCGTTCTACCTCAGCAGAGTTTTAGTTGTGACCTGAAAACCACAAACCCCAGTCCCTAAAGGACCCAAGGGCTCCGGGCAAGGCTTCCCCTCCTTTTACAAAGCACAGCCTCTCTGAAAGAAAGCAAACAAAACCTAATAGCTGCTACCTTGAAGCAGTCAACCCCATGTCCCAAGGCAGAGCAGGTCCCTAACTCCAAATTCTTGGCTCTGGGAATTTTTATCTTGCTGGGGTTTTGCTGCCTCTGGTTGTACAAGTTTTTCTAACGTCATTTCTGATCAAGGTAGTTCCCAGTAACAACTTTCAGCATATTCCAGGTCAAGGTTAAGAGGGAAAGGGAAATTGCTCAGGGGAGGTGCTCCTGCTGCTCTTCAAGGTGGCAGGGCCTGGGAGAGAGGGGATTGTTCAGAAACTAAAGGAGTTCTTGTAACTCAGAGGAGCTGTAAGGAAAGGGGAAAGCAACATTTGTGACACCATTAACAAACGACAGAAATGTGCAGATGCCTGGAAACGAAGCCAATGTCAGCTTTAAACCCATCCATGGTAAATTGATTTCAAATCATCAGCCCTGTGCTCCAGCAAAGGCTGTATTTTTCCAGCAGAAACAGCTTGTGCATTTGGAAATCACTTTAACCAAGTCTGGAAAACATCCTGCTAAGCACGACCTGTCCAAGCTCACACAGATTCTGTGCTGGGCAGGTTGGGAGCAATCCCAAAGTTAATTAATAGTAACTTGCCCAGAGAAGCTGTGTTTGCCCTATCCCTGGAAGTGCCCAAGGCCAGGTTGGATGAGGCTTGGAACACCCTGGGACAGTGGGAGGTGTCCCTGCCCGTGGAACTGGATGAGCTTTAGGGTCCCTTCCAAGCCAAACCATTCCATGATTCTGTGGTTCTCATTCAATCCACATCCATGGCTCTGCAGCATCATCCTCTCCAAGCTCAGGAGACACACGTGGAGAAGCTGAGCTTGCAGCCCTCAGCTGCTCTGAATTTCACATCTGCACATGAAAATGAACCCCCAATTCCTTTTGCTGTCTGGATTTTTAAGGGGTAAAAGAAGCCCAAAATGAAAACTCCTCCCCAAAATCTCACAGGTACGCAGAGGGTTTGCAGCACACAGAGCAAACACAGCCAGAACCTCATGGAAACCCCATCCCAGATTAATCAAACCCTCCCACAAGCAGCCAAGGAAGACACTAAATCTTCAGGCAGCTGGGAAATTGCCAGAAGCTGGGAATGCCAGCACCAGCTCTAAAGAACAATTGGCAACAACAGCAAAATTTGACACTGTCCTTGTCCCTGTCAGCCCTGATGGGATTTAGGGACCACTGAAACACAGAGGACAAGCTCCCTCTGCCCAGGCCATGGATGCTGGGAGGTGGAGGGCAGTTTCTTGTACCACAACAAAAGCTTTTCCATTCCCAGCTCCATCCAGCCTGACACAGGTGTCTTTCATATGGCAGGGCTGAACTGGGACAGAAAAAATGGATCACAGGAATAATCTGGATATATTGATAGGTAAAATGCTGTCCCTGCTTGGTTTTGGGGAAGAATCCAAACCTTTTTGCATTTCCATCTTCCCTTGGATTGTAGTTCTACAGTTTGCAGCCAGGTGTGGGTTTGTAACTGCAGTCAATGCAGACACAGCTGCTGGAAAATTTGAAATCCAAACCACTCTGGTGGAAAAAATTCCTTGCTTGAAAAAAGTCCATGGCCTATCAACCTGCATGGACTGTGAACCTCACAGGACCCTCCTGTGCTCCTGAAAGACCCCAAAATTCTTTCTGCTTCAAAGAACTTCCACTGAAGGGAAATTCAGCTTCTGTCAGAGCAACAGCACGAAACCATTTGGATCCAGAGAGGTGAAGGGAAGAAAAGGGAATTTTAGGAGCAGAAAGGCCAGGCAGGAGGGTGGATCCAGTTAGGAGAGAAGCTTGGCACAGCTGCCACCTCTGTCTTCAGCCCTGGGGCTGGGCACCCACCTCTTTTCCTGACCCCACAGGCTCCAGGATTCCCTCAGGGAGCAATGAGGAGATGCCATCAGCTGCCCAACACTGACTGACCCCCAAGCAGTATCTTACAGTGCAGTGGGAAAATCTTTAAACAGCCCCTCAGGGGTGGTTTGGAGATAAATTCCAAGCCATGGCCTTGATTTTTTGCCTCCCCAGTTGTCTGGACCGAGCCAGTTTATAAATTTGGGATGTTCAGGGTGTCTGACCTTACACAGCCAAGGCACATCGCTGCTCCTCCTGCGTCATCTCCCCCAGTGCCCCCAATTTTCTCTCCCACAACCCTGTGAATGCCTTTCCTTGTTTTGCAGAGCCTCCTCATTGTTCCTGGCAGGATGGGCAGAGCACAGGGCGCACAATGCGGTGCCCTCTGCTCAGGATGTACGTTGGTCATCCCAGGGCAGGAAAATGCTTACGGAGGGGCTTCCTCAGCCAGCTGCCTCCTCACTTTCCCTCCCCCTTCCCACCAGATCCTCAGCATGATCCTGGGGGTCTGATTACCCAGCCACCCCTCAGAGGAGCTCGCTGCAGGTGGCCAAAATGTTCATCATCCACGGAAGATGCCGTGAATATTCAAAGCCCACCACGGGTAAATGCATCTCTCCCCCAAAACCTGCACCCCACACAGGGCTGGAGGAGCAGTCCAGAGGGTTGTGTCCATTGTGTCCATCCCATCTGGTGACAGCAGCCTCCATCCTCACCAGCGTCATGTGTGCAGTAAATGAGTCTGGAGTCCTTTCATCCCCTGCCAGCCTTTGTCCTTGGCACTCATGAAACTCCTGGGCATCCTGAGCGTGGGGCCAGGACTGGTCTCCATCTGCTCAGCAGCCCATGGAACAAAGTCTTCTCTGGGTGTGCAGCCCACACTGAGCTCTGCAAATGACATTAATTAGTCTATAATTAGTTCTTAGCCCCTCACGGTTCAGGCCGGCGTGCCCACGTCAGCCCCATGCCGTGGACATCCTCCCTGGGGGCTTGTACAACACAAGGAATTCACCCTGACATCACTGCTCCTCGTAAATCCCAGATCTGAGGCAGCTTTTTCCATCTCTCAGGCTCGAGTTCACTTCCTGAAATGGCTCGTGGTCAATCAGGGACTGGGGGTTTGGGTGGCAATCCCACATACCAGGTTTCTACACACCCTGAAAAGTCCAGGGTAAAACACAGACTGGGTTTTCTTGGGACAATAAGATTTGTTTTAGGGATAAAAACCTCACCAATAATTATCTCTCAGTACAAGCCATGTCAGCCCTGCCAGGGGCAGAAGCATCTACATGGACATGAGCTCGCCTAGAATCAAAAATCCCAGGATCATTTAGGATGGAAAGGAGCTCCAAAATCACCAAGTCCAACCTGTGACCCATCCCCAGCTTGTCACCAAGCCCAGAGCACTGGGTGCCACATTTACTGGGCACCTCCAGGGATGGGAACTCCACCACTTCCCTGAGCAATCCATTCCAATGTTTAATCCCCCTTTCTTGGAAGGAATTCCTTCTGCTCTCCAGCCTGGCCCTCCTGAGCAGCGCTGATGTGGGGCAGTGTGGATTTCAGGATCTCATGGAGCTGAGAGCACTGAGACCAAAGCTGTCACAGAGAACCCAAAACCACAGTGGCTGCCTCACCACAGATTTTCTTCACACCTTCACTGCTCTCCTCACCCATCCAGAGGGAATTTCCTGGGGAGGATTCGTTTCTCTCTCAAGAGAGAATGTCCTCCTTCCCCCAAGCACAGAGCTCTTGTTCACACCTCCCCTTACCCTCACCTCACCACCACTGCTGTTGGTGGATGTCCTGTGGGAAGCCCAGGACATGATCAAGGTTTGATCCCTGTTTGGGGTCGATTTTTGGAACAATGTGATCTTTAAGGTCCATTCCAACCTAAACCATTCCACGATTCTGTGCAGGAACTGGGGATTTCTCATTATATTCTCAAATAACTTTCCCGTGTCTTTCCAGAGGCTCAGCATCCAAGACCTTCCTTCAATTCATGTGCAGTCACAGACCAGATGACCTACAGGGGTGATGGCTCAGCAAAACCCCTGAGTCTGCCCCCACCAGTGGGAAAGAATCAGTTAAAAATACCCGAGTGGTTTGAATCCCTTTTCCTCTGGGGCCTGAATGAGCCTGAGGGAGGAAAGTGCTCCTCAGGGCCCTGACATCTGAATGTGCTGCTAAGGAAGAGGTGTGTATCACATACACAATAATTCACTGGGGTTTGAAGGCTCCAAGTGGCCTTTCAATGACAATTTGCTCGCAGAGGCCGTAAATACACTCGGTGCTTTACTGGGCTTTGGTTAACATGGGAAACAACCCAAGAAAGGGATTTTGGAATTGTGGTTTTGCATGATTTCACGTGTGTTCTGCCCAGCCCAGGAGCCTGAGGAACAGCAGGGTTTGGGGAGGGGTGAGCACTTGACCCAGCTGTGAAAAACAAGATTTGGAGTGTAATTAACAGCTCAGCTTGCTGTCTGTGGTTACTTTTATTCATTGATTAATTGGATGCAACTGCCTGGTGGAGTTCCCAGATTTCGAGGAGGAAGAGATGTCGGAGAGATGGGAGTGAAAAGCAGGGATAGAGATCCATTATCTCAAAGCCTAAAGGAGCCTGGAGGATCCTTGTTCCACAGGACACTGCAGAACCCAGCAGACACAATCACGGGAAGACGCACCCATGGAAGTCACTGGCCAGCAGTTTCCAAGATGTTCCTCAGGTTTCCAACATAAAATTGCTTTGCAAGCAGAAAATATCCACTCAGGGGAAATATTTCCCCACAACAGTTGATGGAAACCTCCTAGCCAGGTCCAAATTCCAGTGATGACCATGCACCAGTTTGGACAGGCTGGAGGAAACTTCTCCAGGTCTCCAGAGTGGAAGCTCACCTGGTAACTCCTGGTTTTCACCATGGCCCTTGAACCTCAGCTTTTTCCACCCCAGTTTGATTCAAAGCCACCAAAAAAATGTTGTTTGTCCATTTAACCAAAATCCCTTCGCTGCCCCATGACTTTGTGCACTTGGGGTATAAAGAGGACACAGCCAAGAGGTTTTCCTGGAAGTTTCCCTGGATTTTTATCCCACTGATAAGAGATTAAACACATGGATTTCCCTTGTGGTGTCCCAGGAAAGGGCTGGAACTCCTGGATCTTGGCTAAGCAGAGGAACACAAGAGCTCTGCAGGGATCTCATCCAAGGCTTTTTTTCCCAAAGCAAAACAAGAATATTGTCTGGAAGCATCGATGGCTTTTGCAAAGAGAAATAAAAGTTTCTGACTTGGGTTTGGTTGGAGCCAAACCTGTGTTGTCATCCAGTGGGTGAGGAGCAAGGGTTAGAAGGGAAAAGTGCTTGGCTCTGGAGGAAAAAAAGCCTCAGGCAAAGGAGAAATCAAATGAGAAACAAGTTTTAAAAATCCAAAAGGAAGTTTCAGACCTCTCTCCATGATTCATGCCTGCAGCGTTATTCACCAGAAATTATTCCAAATTGCTCTTCTGGCCCATGCTGCTCTTCCCACCTCTGGAATTCCTGAGCATCCTCCTTCTCTGAGCATCCCCCAGCCTGGGGACCCCCAGCACCCACCTTGCTCCTGCCTCCAGAACCAAAATAACCCAGGAAAAATCCCTCTCTGGCAGCTCCATAAGGAGAAAAACAGGGCACCCTTGTTTTCAGTATCTATTCAGCAGCTTAAAAGAGCAGGAAATTTGGGCCATTTGCTTTATCCATTGTATCTTCTGTTATTCATCAATTTTGGAAAACAGCCTCTAAAATTGTTTCCGGCTCCCCTTTCCCATGTAAATCACTCCAAGGTTTTGTGTTTTTGTCTTCCAAAAAAAAAAAAAAAAAAAGAAAAGAAAAAAAAAGGAAAGAAAAAACAGCCAAACATTCTGTTGTTCGCAGCGATTTTTATTTTTTTTTCACTTCATTCCAATTTAGCAACTCCTGGAGCTCCCCTTTCCCTAAAAGCCTGGAAACAGAGGAAGCAGTTCCTGCCTGCGGCTGCACGCAACCAGAGCTGAATGTTGTTTTCCTGTCCCCTCTTATTGCTCCGTCAGCTCCCGGCGCTGGCCGAGGGGGCATCGCTCAGCCCAGGGAATAACCCCCCTCCTGCAGAGCTTTCCAAGTGCTGACTCTGCTCCAGCCCCTTCGGGATGGAAAAGTTTCTTTGCAGCCAGGCTGTGATGCTGTGCTTTGGGAATTCAAGCAGGTATTGAAACGCTTGGGTTTTAGGGAGAAAATCGGGATTTTTTGTTTTGTTTTATTTTATTTTATTTTATTTTATTTTATTTTATTTTATTTTATTTTATTTTATTTTATTTTATTTTATTTTATTTTATTTTATTTTATAATATTTTTCTTTATTTATTATTTTATATTATTTTATTTTATATTTTTATTTTATTCATTATTTTATATTATTTAATTTAATTTTATATTATTTTATTTTATTTTATTTTATTTTATTTTATTTTATTTTATTTTATTTTATTTTATTTTATTTTATTCTATTTTATTTTATTTATTATTTTATAATATTTTATAATATTTTTCTTTATTTATTATTTTATTTTATTTTATTTTATTTTTTTATTTTATTCATTATTTTATATTATTTAATTTAATTTAATTTAATTTAATTTAATTTTATTTTATTTTATTTTATTTTATTTTATTTTATCTTATTTTATTTTATTTTATTTTATTTATTATTTTATATTGTTTTATTTAATTTATTTATTTTATTTTATAATATTTTATAATATTTATTATTTTATTTTATTTTATTTTATTTTATTTTATTTTATTTTATTTTATTTTATTTTATTTTATTTTATTTTATTTCCCCCTTAGACATTTCTAGGTTTGGGAGGAGATGAGCAAAAGCAAAATAAGATGGGATGTGACCAGAGCCACTCCTGACAGCACGAGACACACATGAAACCCTGGCTTGGACACTTCCTGAGGGAAGAGCCAGCACGGAGCAGGTTTAACTGGGAATCCCTTTGTTTTTCCACCAAGGTCCTGCCCTGCTGATCCCAGACAGGATCAACACATGGACATTTCAGTGAGACTTCACTTGCTGCTTCTCTCCAAGACCCAGCTCCAAGACTCATCTAAAAATATTTTAAAATACTTATTTTTTGGGTTTTAGGCTCCGTTCAGATTAGAATTTTGGGAAGGAATCCTTCCCTGTGAGGGTGGAAGTCCCCGGCACAGATTCCCAGAGCAGCTGTGGCTGCCCCTGGAAGTGCCCAAGGCCAGTTTGGAGCACCCTGGGAAAGTGGAAAATGTCCCTGCCCATGGA
This sequence comes from Poecile atricapillus, assembly GCF_030490865.1. NCBI lineage: Eukaryota > Metazoa > Chordata > Aves > Passeriformes > Paridae > Poecile > Poecile atricapillus. The sequence continues at coordinate 19,448,901 of NC_081258.1, forward strand.
ACTGGATGAATTTAAGGTTCCTTCCAACCCAAACCCATCCATGATTTTATGATTTAGCTGCACCCATTTCCCTTACCAAAATGCAATGCATCCATGAGGAGCCTGGACCTCCTCTAACTTTTCCCAGAAGGATCAGAAGGAAGCTGGACTGGTCTCAGGATGTGCAGAGTCACACCAGCCAGTTTCCAGCAGGTTCACACACAGAGGAGTGAAAAAAATCATAAAAAAAAATCAAAGCAAAAAAGAAATATTCATGTTGCAGCTTCTGCTCCTGGAAATCCCCTGTTTGGCCCGGAGTGAGTCAGCCAAATCATTGACCTTGGAATTATGATGGGAATGCTGTGTGACACAAAAGGAGAGCAGAGCAGCTCCAGCTGCAGCGTGGAGCGCTGGGATGAGCTCACAGGTCTGAAAATGCAGCGTTGGTGTGGGAAGAGAGGACTGCTGTATCCCAGCAGAAAGGTAAATCCAAGGAAAACAGCTCCTCAGTGGCTGCACCCTGCATGGAAACAGCCCATCAAACCCAGCAGCCACAGGAATGGGTGAGAAACAAGTTGCCTGAATAGTTCAGCAGAGTTATTCCCATTTTAATCAGGTTTTCTCCAGGTTTTGAGGAAGCTCATCCAATGCCTCATGCCTCAAACAGACAAAGAAACTCCAGTTAAATGTATTTTGGCCAGGAAAAGTTTCCAAATAAAATACCCCAGCAAAGCCGAGCTCATTTTTTGACCAAGCTGACCCACCTAAGGAGGAGTGGAAGTGTGTAATTAACTAATTAATTGATATCAGAGTTGTTGCCACTCTGGGAAGATAAGCAGGGAAGGAAGGTGGACTTTAGTCGCTGTCAGGACAGAAAGGTCAGATCCTGAAAGCTCATCCCACCTCTGGGAATCCAGTTATGGAAATATGGGCTGGTCAGGCACACCTGGCTTCTCCAGGTTTGGAATCTTTGCCAGGCACTGCCCCATGGATGGCAGGTTACCCTTCCTTCCTCTTAGACTGAAAAATCCCCTCTTTTCCTGGAACAAGAGAAAATTAGGAGGAAATTCCAATGATTTTTTTTTTTTCCTTAAGCAATTTATTTTGTTGCCAAGGGGAAAATCCAAAGGGTCCGTCCAAGTCAGACACTGAGAAGTTTTATTATGGATGTATCCTTGAAATTATCACTGTCCCTTCTGCTGTCCAGCAGTTCCCGAAGCACCAGGGAATGTGAGTTTTTACTGGAAAATCCCACTGACTACAGTGATGCTGGAATGAGGCAGGGATGAGAGGATTTGGGTTGTTCAGCTTGGAGAAGGCTCTGAGGACACCTTGGAGCCCCTTCCAGTGCTTAAAGGGGCTCAAAATCGCTGGAGAGGGACTTTGGGAAAAGACCTGGAGGGACAGGAGAAGGGGGAATGGCTTCCCACTGACACAGGGCAGGGTTAGATGGGATGTTGAGAAGGAATATGGACATTGGGAACCTTTAAAATCTCTTCCAACCCAAACCATTCCATGATTCTGTGATTAAGGGAATGAAGCCAGGCCCAGCTGAGGAGTTGATATCAGCAGATTTAATTCACCTCCCCATTTCCCAGGAAAGCAGAGGTGGGCTGCATACTTTAGGATGATAAGGAGTCCCTACAACCTCAGCCTGACCTCAGCAGTGGTGTCTCACCTCTCCTAAAGGATCTGTGCCTGCTGCAATTGGCCTCCCGGCGTGTCCTGCGCCTCCTCTGCTCCAACCCCGGCCTCCCTCGGAGCAGGAGCAGGAGATAAGTGCTTAATGAGAGAGCAGAGCACATATTTTTCCTGCAAGAAGCATCTCTCGGGGTTCCTGCCAGATTCTGAGCCTCTCCCCCGTGCAGACCGCCCTGGCAGTCAGGAATTAGCAGAGGATTTCAGAGACTTCCCACCGCAGACAGGGAACCCAAACCTTTCCACTCCCAAATTAGAGTTTGGGGTGATGGCTTTTTTTGGGGGGGGAGAAAGCCCTGGGAGTCCCACTGGAGCTTTGGAACACACAGAAAAAGGGATCCCTGGAGTTTAGGGAGCTGGGTTTGTTAATGCTGGGAGCAGAGGAAGGCTTGGCCTCTATTCCTTAGGTCACAGTGACAGCAGAGGAAGTCTGGCAGGGCCACGCTGTGGGATGGAGATTGCTCTCCAGGGTGACTCCAAAAGGCAATAAAAAGGAAAGACAATAAGGAGAGAGATAATAAAAACCCTCCAGCTTTTGATTTTCTCCCAGCAATGCCAGGCTTTTCAGGAAGACCTAATGTTTGCCTACAGATTTACTGTCCCCCAGGCACAGGGGGCAAAGGGACAGAGGTGACGTTACTCAGCAGCTCCAGCCAAGGATTTGCATCGAGCTGAGCAAAAATTGGTGGCTGGATAGAAATGGGGCCAGAATTATCTTTCCCCTGAAGAACCCTGAAAAAGGACCAGGGCCTTAAATCAGAATTATTCCTGCTGGAGGCAGCAAACAAACACCAGCTACTTCTGACAGGAATAGGCCCTGGACAAACAATGTCACAAAACAATGTCACAAAACAATGTCACAAAACAATGTCACAGCCTCAGGGCACTCTCAGCTGGAGAGTCACCAGGAATCCTTGGGATGAGAAAACTGATGTTGGTTATTCCAGGGGCCAAGAGCAGCTCCAGTTGTTCTCCTTGGCCTCCACCACAGCAGGACTTTCTCTCCTTGATGCAGTCACCAGAGCTCAGCTCAGTCCCATGAGCTCACCCTGAACACACAAAGAGGGTAAAAACCTAAATCCAAAGTCGGAACAGAGCCTGGAGGACCATCTCTCCTGGCTGGTCCCATGAGGATCTCATTAGGGATGAACCAGGATCTGATTTTCATCCATCCATTAAACCCCAGACCGGGTACTAAACCTGGACACCACAAATTCCTCTCACCTTCCCAAGCCCTGTGTGTCCAAACCTGGCTGCTGGACACTCCCAAGGGATGCTCCTGGAGGAGAATCCAGCTTGTGGCCCAAACCCTCTGCTGATGATGCTCCAAGGACAATGGGAAGGGATGGGCTGGAGAACGGGACGTGGAAAGAGCAAAAAACATCGTCTGAGAGGAGCCTGGGAGTTTTGTTCTCACACTTCACATTCTCTCCTTTCTTCCCCTTGGAACAAGAATGCTTAAGTAGATGTATTTGGAATGTTTTCTTTCAGGGCAATTGAAGTATTATGCTGATATTAAAGAATTAAGGAGTTACGTGAACATCAATATGAAAGGAGAAAGCTCAGCTTGGTTTCTTTTGCATTCTCCCCTTGATATAATTTATATTATATAATTTATATAATATAATTTATATAATATAATTTATAATATATAATTTATATAATATAATTTATATAATTTATAAATAAAATAAATATATTGATATAGAATATTATAATTATATACTATATAAATACATAAATAAATATAATTCTGCTGGGAAAAGGGCACTTCCTGAGGAGGATTCAATTGCAGCAAAGCCATTTCCTATGGAAAGCTGCTCTGGCTAACTCCAGTGACAGGGATCATGGAATTACATGGATAATGGTCAGTATTATGGCTGGTGGTGAAAACTGGAGCACCCAAGGTGTTCATTACTGACTGCCCTCCATGAACTAAAAATCAAACATTTATCCCCATGAAGGTGACATAATTCTAAGCTGTATAATAATAAAAATTATAATAACAATAATATAATACAATAATAGAATATAATAATTGTAATAAAATTCCCCTTTTATTGTTTTCTGGGGGGTTTTAGTTGGGTTTTTTTCTCAATGCTCTCCAACCAATGACTCTCTACCCCAAAAAGCCAAAATCTTTCTCCACCTTGAGCATGTTTTGGATGCCCCCATGAGGTGACTCCACCGTACCAGAAGTCATTTGGACACTTTATAAACACCGCCAGAAATGCTTGGATAGCAGCAAAATCCTAAAAAAAATCACAGAAAAAAAAAACCAAAAAAACCCCAAAAAAACAAGAAAAACTAAAAAAAAATAAAAAAAATAAAACATCCATGCCTTTTAGCTATGGATGTGTGGAAAAACACATTAATCTTGCAGAACACGGCCAGCAGACAGGAGCCAAAAGGTTGCCACCGGGGTGTGGCGAAGGGGAGACATTTCCATGCTATTGCTCAGCAGGTCACAGCAACAGGATGCTGATAACATCCTGCAAACTTCCTCCCTCAGCTGGCCTGGAAAAAAAAATCCCGAAAATGAAGGCCCCGAGGCACATCATGAGCAGCCAAGCATTCACAAATCCACCTTCTGGGAATGTCGTGTTCCAGGGCAGGCTGGGGATGTGGAGATTTTCTCTGCTTGTGAAGGAGACAACTGGAAAGGAAGGAAAAGAGGGAAAAGAGGGAAAAGAGGGAAAACAAGGCAGAGATCCACGGGCAGCAGGACTTTGGGGTGATGGCTCAGGGATCACAGTGCTGGCACAGCCATTCCTTTTATTGTTCCAGGTGGATTTTAAATGGAGCAGAGCTGGAAAAGAGGTTTTTTTAATAGCTGGCTTCCCATTTTTTCCTTGTCCTTTAGACAGGTTCAGAGTAATGCTCTCAGCCACACAGAGATAAACCCAGAGGAAGGCAAAGCAACAGGAGAGGATTTCCTCAAAAGGCAGGGAGAGCAGCAGATTCCCACCCCATCCAACACCCTTAAAATCCGTAAAATTAATTCAATTCAAGCTTTGTCAAGAGACGAGCAGGATTTCTGCAGTGCAGTCAGGCTCGTGGCAGGGGGCAGCAAGAAGAAAATTGCTTGCCCAGAGCACTGAGGAATATTTTTTTTTTCTACTCCTTTTGCAAAGGAAAACACAAAGAGAGGCTCAGAGAGAGAAGCGAAACCTGCCTGCAAAGGAAAACGGCTGAGAATAAAAATCTAAAAAAAAAAAGGAAAATCTAAATATATCTCGGTTTGAGCAAAATAATTTCCTCCAACAAGGTCACTAAATTCCAGTTCACTCCAGCCACGAGACTGGCTTGGTTCTCAGGGAGGATGGGATGAGGAGCTCTGTGAGATGCCAGGGGCATTCCCAGAGCCCAGGGACGGGGATTTTCCTTCTGAACGAGGTTCTCACCCCCCAAATCCTGCACAAGCCATTTCCAATCATTTCTCCTCGGTTTTTAACCCCACAGAAAGGGAGAGGTTCCTGACACAACCTGGTGTGGGGGGAGGAAGAGGATGTGGGACAGCGCTGGTGAGGGGATTTCTGCTCAGAGCAGTGTCACCAGTGCTGGGCCACTGGTTAAACCACAAACCTGAGCTGTGGGGACACCAAACATGCCACAAACACAAGGAAAATGCACTCCCAGCCCTTCATTTCCTCATCCACTTGAAGTGGATGAAAATTGTGGCATTAGAGAAGGGTTTGGATTGGAGGGGACCTTCAAACTCATCCCTTGCCATGGCAGGGACGCCTTCCACTGTCCCAGGTTACTCTAAACCCCACCCAAGCTGGCCTTGGACATTTCCAGGGATCCAGGGGCACCCACAGCTGCTCTGGACAACATTCCCTGGCCTTCCCTGCCCTCCCAGGGAGGAATTCCCACCCCGTATCCCATCTAAACTCAGTTTGAAGCCGTTCCCTCTCTCTGGCACGGGAGCGCAGGGCCCCATCCTCCCCTAAATCCCCAACTTTGGGTCTCAGCCGGTGAACCTCAAACCGCAGGAATGTGACTGCTCCCAAAAAAAGGGGAACAGCTGGGGACAGTGTCCCAGTCGTTATCTGCCACCCTAATTAACACCTTTGAGCGGCCGCCAGCCGCGGGCTGGGAAGTCAGATTTGCTCTGCAGTCCGTCCCTCGCGGCAGAGCGAGCTTGGCAGCCCCTGCCTCCCACCCCTGCTGCCCTTATCTCCCCCCGGAGCTTTCCTGTTTACATTTCCCACTGGATTCCTGCAATTAATGCTCTGATGGAGCAGGCTGGTTGGGAGCGGTGTCCCTCGGCACAGCAGCGGTCCCCACACCTGGAGATGCCACCAGAAATTTGGGGTGACACCCCCCCCACCACCCCCCCCACCACCCCCCCCGCCATGAGGCTGATGGTGGATTTGCCTAATTTTGCTTCCTGTGGGAAGGAAGGAGCAGCCCAAAACGCAGCCAGAGGGATCTGCCTTAGGATGGATGTGAATATTCCCTGTGCATCCCAAAACTCCAGCTCCAGGCAGCCTTGGCACAAGGCAGTGGGCACCGTAAAACCCGGCACAGGGAGACTCCCTGATCCTTTAACCCCTCAGGAGCTGCAGTTAACGCCCAGCATGCAAGTGTTTGTACCCCTACATGGCACAACTGCTGCTTTTCCCAGAAAATGCTCAAATTCTCCCTCGTTTCCCTCATTTCCCCCCATTTTACCCCACAGTGAATAGAAATGTTCAAGCACTCGAGCACAACTGCTGGTTTCTGCCCAGTCCCAGGGCGGGGAAGGGAGGATGGAGAAGCATTAAAAACTCAAATACTGCTTTTACACATTTTCTTCCATTCCTATTTCCCAAATATCCCTAATTTCCAACAAAACAGCGGTTCTCAGCTCTTGATCTAGGAGCAGACCAGGCTCAAAGACCACCAGGCATCTCCTTGGAGAGAAGAAGAAGAAAGAAAAACCCTCCCAGATTTCCCTGTAGCCATCAGGAGAAGACGCCATCGCTCCATCCCGGCGTTTAGATCCCAAAAACATCCAATGCCATTCCTTCTGACGCCAGCGGGGGGGAAAGCAGAGCCATAAACCCCATCCCTCCCCCTAAATTGGAGCCCTGTGCAGATCCCTATCTGAATCAAAGCCCCCAGCTGCTGGGCAGGGAGCCTTTGGTGGAAACAGCCCCCTCGCTGTTATATGGCATCCAGGGGAGCTGCGGCTGTCAGAGCCTGGGAATCCCGGGGGATTCAGGGAGCTGCAGCCCAGCTGTGCCTGCCCTCATCACACCTAGGGAGAGGGGGGATAGGTGCCACATAAAAGAGAGGCGTGGGGGCAGATAGGGATCTTCAAGGAGGGAAATTTGGCAGGAGAAGTAAAACAAGGAGAAAAAGAAAAGGAGGAGGGGGAAAAAGGAAGCTTTGAAATCGAAGCCCTGGTTGATGCCACCTCGAAGGGAGGGGTGGGTTGGGAAGGGAAAGCTGCCCCTGGGATGAGGGTGTGGGGTGTGATTAACACCTTTTTGAGGTGCACACACAGAAATCATCACATCAGGCCCAGCAGAGACAGAGGTGCCAGTGCTGGTGACTTCCAGGCAGGTGTCCTCAAGGAAAATCAATTTGGCTCCAGTGCCTGGGAGCTCTTCTGCTGAGCTGATGACCCCAAAGCATCAATATTCAGCCTTTATCAATATGTGGCAGGAGCACAACAGAAATAAGCTCAGATCTGGAGGGAGGGGTAGAACGTTTTTATGCTTCAAAATCCAGAAAACAGCAGAACTACACTCTGGGTTCTGCCCACAATATTGACTTTTTTACTACCTGAGATTACAGATATTCTGCACTGTACTTTTCTCCAGTCCCCATTTTTCTAGCAGGTTCAGCTCATTTCTTTTTTTTTTGCCTTCCACACAATAAATCCTGCTCATTCTCTGAGTGCCACCACATTTCTTGCCCGTGGTTGATCCCTCATCCTGGGCTCCTTTCCAACTGCCAGGCTCATCCCTGCCATAAACCTGGAAAGAACCTTTTCCTTTGGAAACCCCTCCAGCTGCCAGGGCAGAAGGGCTTGGAAATGACCCCTCTCCCTGCTTCTGCTGCCATGTGTTCCCCAGCTGGAAGTTCTGCCTCCAGCAGCACTGACCCCGACCCGGATCCACGGCACCGGGGTCGCTGCTGGTGTGGGAAGGGAATTAACCTTTTTAAGGATGAGTGAGGGAATTGCTGGGCTTGTTTTGCCCTTTCCCTCCAACAAACCTCGCTGAGAGCTCTGCAGCAGCCTGAGCTCCTCTGGCTGGAGAAATCCTGCTCCTTGCTGCTGGGACAATAAATATTCTTCCCTCCACCCACCCGGGTCAAGAACCTCCAGGTCAGGCTGGAGGAGCTGAGGATGCTCCCAGCCCCAGCATTCTTCCCGCACATCCCCCTCGGGAGCTGCTGCCGGTTTAGGATGGCATCCAAATCCTGGCAGTGCCAGGAGCAGAGGCTAGGCTGTGACAGGGGGCAGAGAGCAGGAGCGGGACACGCTCGGGTGCTGCCCGTGCCCTGCCCGCTGCTCCGGAGGGTGGAGAGCATCCTTTGGTGTGGGAGCTCTGATTTTCCTGCGCTGGTTGCTAAGGGCAGCCCGGAGGAGCTGAGCTGCCGGCGAGCCCCTGAGGATGTGGGGAAATTATCCAGCTCGTTTGATGAAATCCTACCCTGGCTGCCAAAGGAAAAATCCGGCAGCACAACAAATCCTGCCCGGGGGCTCTGGGATTGGATTAAAAACGCAGCAGCCGCTTGACGCAAAGCGCCAGCTCGGGATGAATTCAGGCTGCTGGTTCACAGCTGCGCGCTGGCAGATCCCGTGCTGGATCGGGAATTGTTTGTGTCATTCCAGCCTCCTGCCTCGGACATCACCGCCTGTCCCCAGGCAGCACCGCAAGGCGAGAAATCGCTTTATTTAACCAGGCACTCGGTGTGTGAGGGGTGGAACGAGATGATCCACAAGGACCCTTCCAACCCCAAACCATTCCAGGATTCTGCAGGCGCAGCGCTCCAAGCCTGTGCCGGCTCCGGGACTCGCACCTGAGGCTCGCTCCCAGCAGCTGGATGTGGGCAGCGCAGCACCGCAGACACCCACAGCACCCAAAAATGCGGACAGCACCCTTGGAACGTGCTGGAGAACACCCAGAATGTGCACAGCACCCTTGGAACGTGCTGGAGAGCACCCAGAATGTGCACAGCACCCTTGGGACATGTTGGAGAGCACCCAAAATGCGCGCAGCACCCTCGGTGCGTCCAAACCAGCATCTAAAACATGAACAGCACCCTTGGGGCTCACTGGACAGCACCTAAAATGTGCGCAGCACACTTGGAACGTGCTGGAGAGCACCCAAAATGCGCGCAGCACCCTCGGTGCATCCAAACCAACATCCAAAACATGAACAGCACCCTTGGGACATGTTGGAGAGCACCCAAAAATGTGCGCAGCACCCTCGGTGTGTCCAAACCAGCACTCAAAATGTGCATAGCGTCCTTGATGCACTCAAACCAGCACCCAAGACAGGCACAGCACCCTTGGAACGTGCTGGAGAGCACCCAAAATGTGCACAGTACCCTTGGGACGTGCTGGAGAGCACCCAAAAATGTGCACAGTACCCTCGGTGCGTCCAAACCAGCATCCAAAACATGAACAGCACCCTTGGGACATGTTGAAGAGCACCCAAAAATGTGCACAGCACCCTTGGGGCTCACTGGAGAGCATTCAAAATGTGCACAGCACCCTTGGGGCTCACTGGAGACCACCCAGAATGTGCACAGCACCCTTGGGGCTCGCTGGAGAGCACCCAAAATGTGCACAGCACCCTTGGGGCTCACTGGAGAGCACTCAAAATGTGCACAGCACCCTTGGGGCTCGCTGGAGAGCATTCAAAATGTGCACAGCACCCTTGGGGCTCGGTGAAGAGCAGCCAGAATGAGCACAGCACCCTTGGGGCTCGGTGAAGAGCACCCAGGGCACTCGCAGCCCCACGCAGCATCCTCCAAAGCCCCGGGGCAGCGCTGGCCCGGCGTGCGGGTGGCTCCGGCTCTCACTAGAGGGAGGTAGTCTCCAAGAGAAGCCACCTGAGGAGCTCTCCGGAGCTTTCCCAGCCGCCTCAAGAGGGACCCGAGGCAGCTTTTGAGGGAGGGCTGCGCTCCTGCTCCTGCCCGAGGCATTTCCCAGAGCTGAACCCCCCCGGGACTGGAGCTGTGCGGTCTCATGGGCTTGTCTCATACTCGGGGCTGCCCCTGAATCCCTAAATCTCCCTCAAATCCCTGATCCCTCACATCCTCAAGGGCGGGGATGCACCAGCACCACTCGCCCAGGGAGGTTTCTCTGGGTTTGAATGAACCCAGGCTTGGCAGATGTAGGAAACCCAAGCACAGAAAATTCTCAGGATCTCGTGAGTGCGAGCTCAGGCAGGGCTCAACCTGAGACCTTGGAAAAGGCTTCAGGATCTAAAACCAAAAGCAAGAAATAGAATAGAAAATAAATAGAAAGACATTAAATAGAAAGACTTTGTAGGAAAGTTTTAAGGTTTTAAAAATGTAGAAGTAATTATAAAAGTAATAAGTTTAAACAAGTGGTTTTGTGTGTTGTTAAGGATGCCCACACTGCAGTGAAGATGTATAAAACAAAATAATCATTTATTGGTGTGAAAGTAGAAACATTTCTTGTGTGGCAAAAGTTTATTGGCTAAATAACCTTTAAAAGACCCTTTAACCTGTGGTTTTGTGACCACTGACCAAGAAGATCTGGTGAATGAGGTGAAGGCACACTCACTCCTTCACGAGACTGTGGAGGAAGAATAATAAATCATGCTTTAAATCTCATCTTTGAGATGAGAGTCCCATCTCTCACAAAATCCCGATAGGCAGAGTCCTGTCTCCACCTCATTTCCTTCCATTCCTTATTGTGCAGAGAAAAATCCCTGGGAATCAGTCCTGTGTGGATTAAAACAGGAATTTAAGTGCTTTGGGACCCAGGTCAAGCCAAGCATTGCTCACAGCTGGTTTAGACCAGCACAGAAAAGAGCACTTCCCCTAAATTCATTATAAAATGATAAATCTGTTGCACACAGGTAGTGAATTTGCTAATTGCCAGCCAGAACAAGCAGGAATGGGGGAATAGGGCTGATAAATCCATCTTCCCACTGCACCAGGATTTCCTGAAGGAAAAAAGAACTACAGAGCTGCTGGAAGTGGCCTTTTAAAGAAAGCAGGATGGGTAGAAAAGCAGAGAATTGAGGGGTTTGCCTCAATTCCTTCTCCAGATGGGTTTGATTTGGGATGGGTTTTAGCTGGGACATTAAAGTTTGAAAGGTTTTATTAAGAGTTTCATTCACAGACAAACAGGTGTTGTGTTGAGGCATAAAATATACATATGGATGGATACACAAAATCCAAATATAAAATACAAACGTGACCATTCTCCCCAGGTTTTCAGCAACAAGGAGCAACTTTAAAAACACAATATAATTTCTATGTTAAGATAATCAGAAAATTATTTGCCACGCTGGGCAACTTGTTGCACATTTAATGATTTGATGATACTCAGAGGGATGAAGAATAAAAAGTTACAGAGACTTGATGCAAAAGCCCTTTATTTTTTTTTTTTTATGCACTGAGCTTTGCAGCTAAATCCTGAGTGTTTCTGAAGAAAACCAGATATTTAAAAATCAATAGGGGTAAATGGTTCCACTTCCCCTCTGGCCTTAGGGAAAGGAAGAGCCCTGAGAAGGAATAAGTTAAATTTTTAAGGAAGTCTGACAAAAGGTTCGATTTTGAAACTCCAGAGTGCCTTTTCTAGGGTGATTTAGGAGAAAAAGCAGAGTTTCTGCTTTCTCATTAGCACTCAGGGGGACATTTTTGCTGCTCAGCTGCCTCCTCCAGCAGAGACTTGTGCAAAATCCCTCCCAAAGCAGCTTCCCTAAGGAAAGGGCCTCTGGATCTCATCTAATCCAACATCCCTGCAATTATCAGCGACATTTTCAACCTGTTCAGGTTGCTCACAGCCCTGTAAAACCTGGCCCTGAATGTTTTTAGGGATGGGGCAGCCACCACCACTCTGGGCAATCAATACACACCGGAGTTTTTCCACCCTCTTGGAATAATCTTCCTCCTTTTATCCAATTATTGCTTGCAAAAAGTGCCTGGTCCCACAAATATTCCAGAGGAGCATGAGGCAGATATTTCCAGTGGTCCAGCACAATTTTTTACCTTCTCCAATGCTGGTCTGCCTTTCTACACACAGAATTTACAGCAGCACAGGCTGCTATATCACTGAAAAAAATCTGATTTTGCCCCCACTAAGCCCAGCCCAAAGGGGGTTCATGGGCAGAGTTTGTCAAACCCACACGGGCTGTGTTTGTCCCCAGCTCAGCAGCGCATCCCACAGAAAGAGGAAATGGTTTGGAGCCTGCAAATCCTTTTTTTTTTTCTTTTTTTTTGCAGATGAAGCGAGTGTAAATGAAATGCTGAGCAATAGGGAAGGAGAGTTTTGCACTGGGAGAAAGTTTAGCACTGGTCAAGCGGTTCCCACGGGTGATTTTGTGCAAGAGGGGGATCAGCTGTGCTGCAGGACACGAGGTTTTGTGGAGGAAATGCTGCTGCAGTGGTGCCTTGGGGTGCCTGAACAGCTTCAGAGCCAGCAGCTGGAAAAACAAGCCCTGGGATCAGTGCTGGAATAACCAGCACTGGGATTTTTCCCTTGGAAAGCACCAGGTGATTCCTGCAAGTGGGCAGCTGAGCAGAGGTTTTAGGTTAAGCCCTGTGCCTTGAGAGCAGGATTGAGAAAATTAATTCTTCTTAACGCAGAGCCTTACCCGAATTGCACCTCAGAGGAGGGGATTGGAGCAGAACTGAGTGTTCTGGCTCTGCACAGCTCTGGACAGGCAGCAGCAGCCCCCACGGAGCAGCTGGGTCCTGCCAGGTTTCCAGCCCTGCTCCTTTGGCCGAGTTTGCTCTGGCAGAGGAGGAGGAGGACCATGAGAAGCAGCAGCCCAAGGAGGATGTCCCAGGGCTCTTCCCGTTACCTGTGGGGTGGGGAAGGGAGCTCATCCCAACTCTCCCCACCACCAGCTGCCCAACAATTCATCTGTCAGCTCACACACACACTTCTCTCCTTGCAGGATTCTGCTTTTCCAGGCAGAAAACTCCCCCAGGGAAGGGAAGAGAGCAGAGCAGGGGGGACACCCCCACCCCTGTGATGGGGGCACCAGCAGGGCAAGGGGAGCAGCAATCCCCTCTCCAGCTCCCCAGGAGCAGCCACCACTCCACCAGAAGCATTTCTTCACTCCCAGTTACCTCCCTGGAGCTCCAGGATCAGGGAATTTATGCTCCATTGCGAGTCTTAAAAGAAAATCTGCCAGCAGCCATTAACTCTGCTAAGGCTCCCCCCGGGCTCAGGCTGAGCAGGAACAGCCTCCTCCAAGCATTTCCAAGGGATGCAGAGCACATTTCCAATGAAATCCAGGGAATTTGCTGCCCTACCAGCTCCAGCAGCTGCTGGAAGCAAAAAGGAGCAAGCAGCTGGCTCAGCAAACACCTCCAACCCGTGTAGGTCACAACCTTACAAGGTACACGAGCTGCTCCGACCACCGAGGCGTCAGGAAAAATATAAATAATAACGCTGCAGCAAGAGCATTTCATTTTCTCTGCTCCTAATTAGCCTCATTAACCACAGCAAGGTGCACCGTGCTGAATTTAAAGGGTTTGTGGTTAAATAGATGTGTGGAGGGAGGTGTCTGCATAAAGGTGAGCATTGTTCACTGAGTAAGTTGTGGAAATGGGATTTTAAAAGCTGTTTTAGGAGCAGGGCTGGTGCTATTGTACACAGAATAATTCTGTTAATTGACTGTGAATTCTATAGGTAACAATACAGAAATATAAATTTTTTTTAAAAATCCCTAGGACAGCCACAGCAGAGATTTGTGTTTGCTGAGGGGACTTTGCTGCTTCCATCCCAGGCAGGAAATTTGTGAGGGCCAAAAACGAGCCCCAGTTTTGGAGGGACCAGCTGGAAAACCATCAAAGGCCAGGTCCCTGCTGGCTGGGAGATCTCTGACCATGCTCTCTGTAGACAAAAACTTACTGCAGCCACAGATTTTAAATTTCAGATTTTAGATTTAGAGATTTAGATTTAGATTTATTGTTTGGTATGATGTCCCAAGCTGAGAAATAAGCCCAGGGGGAAAAGGAGGTTGGACTTTTCATCTCCAGAGGTTCTTAAAACCCTAAAATTCTGCAGTTTTATGAAAAGGGGGCCTTGGAGAGGTGAGTATAATCCCTGAGGATGGGGTCTGCCAGCCCCTGTCAGGCCATGCCCAAGGTGTATCAGCAAGGTTTCCTCAGAGCTGCTGAGTTTCCCTGCAGCAGCAGCAGCCACTTGCACTTAAAATTAAAAAAAAAAAATCAATTTTGTGTCCCTCCTGTGCAGCCACATCCCCGTGGCTGGGAAAGAAGTGCCGGAGGGTTTGAGGGTCCCTGATGGAGGGAAAAGCCACGGCTTTTCTGCGCTTGGAGAAGGGATTTTGGGGAGTTTGCGAGGCAGAGGCAGCTCGGTGCGAGCAGCCACTGGGTGGCAATCGCCATCCGGCTGCAGCGCCGGGACCCAGCGAGCATCCCTCCCCTCCGAGCATCCCTCCCCTCCGAGCATCCCTCCCCTCCGAGCATCCCTCCCCTCCGAGCATCCCTCCCCTCCGCCCCACATGCAAATATGGGAACATCTGGCAGCTAAGATTGGTAAAGATAGCCCTCAGCTAAGCAAATACAGGAACAGGGGTTCAACCAAGCTGCCATGTAGTTAAAGCGCTTTTTTTTTTATAATTATGCTTTTTTTTTTTTTTAATGCTCATTTGCCTGTTGTTGTTCACCCTGCTGCGTCTTGCTGGGTTTTATGGGCTGTCTGCCCGTGTGGGGTGGCACGGTGGCGGTGTCACAGAGCCCTGGAATTGGGGTGGAAGGGACTTTAAATCAAATTCCAGTCCTAACTCTGTGCCACAGGCAGGGACATCTCCCCCTAGACCATGTTCCTCCGAGCCCCATCCATACCTATCTTCATTCTTCCAGGGAAAAAAGCGATCCCTGTCTTTTGAATTATCCTTAAAGCTGCTGCTTTGCTCTGCTGGGCTGTTTTGGGCAGGGTTGGTGTCCCTTGCTCCAGGCTGTGCCCAGGACTGGCCCTGCCAGCGCCTTGGGGCACTCAGGCAATGCTCAGGAGGCTGCTCTGAACCCAACCAAGGCATTTGTGCAATTCCTCCTCGCTCTCTGCAGGCTGTTTGGGGTTAGGGTTGGAGGACTGGGAAGGGAACCTGTGGTCTGGGAGTCTGGAGTGCTTAGGGTGGGAGCTGGAGTGGATTCACTGAGCCCAGGCGTGCAGCCCTGGGTGAATCCCTGTGTGTCCCCTGGCCTCTGCTCACAGCCAGTGCACTGGGACATCAGCACAATTCCCGCCCAGGGAGGAACCCTCAGGACAAGGGGATATCTGAAACACCCAGAGAGCTTCAGCTGTACTTCCAGCAAGTCTTGTCACTTATCCTGCAGAACAGCCCCGTTTAAACCCAAGCCCTGGTGATTCAAGCCTAACTCAGCAAGAGGCTAACCACCACACAAACCATTCCTTGGGCTGGCTCTGCCCAGGTCTCCACTGCAGCTTCCAGGGCTTCTTCACCAGCAGTGTTCCCCTGAACCACATCTACAGAAAACCTTCAACCACTGACTTCACCCCTGAACCACGTTGACAACATCCCTCAACCACCGCCTTCGTCTATCCCTGCCTCACAGAGATGCCTCAACCAGACCTGGGGCGGTGCAGCCAAGGCTGGGTTTGGAGACCTCCAAGATGTTGGGTTGGTGGCCATGGAGGACAGCCCAGGGCAGCCACTCACAGCCACCTCTTCCCCCTGTCCCCAAACCACTGCCCAGCGGGAAGGAGGCGATGGGGCAGCATCACTCAGGTGCTAATGAGTAAGAGGCTGTGGTTCCCCTCCGGTTTTGTGGGGCCAAGCACCAGGATTGCGATGCTGTGATAGGTCCTGGGAGCCACCACTGTGGCCAGAGCTGAAGAAATCGGGCAGCGGAGCAGGCAGAGAAATTGCAGCGGGTGGTGGAGTGAGGAGAACCAAGGAACTGCTGCCACAGGACTGCTCAAGGTACCTGGGACTGGGGCAGGAGCAGAGGAACGGGCATGAAGGGAGGGGGAGAGGTGGGGTGCTGGTGCTGGACCACTCCAGGGTTGCTGGTGCTTATCCAAAATGGGGAACAGGGGAGACTGGAAGGAAGGGTGGATAGGAGGAGGAATGGGGAGGAAAGTTGAAGAAAGGGATGAACAGAGCAAGATGAGACATCTGTGCAGTCTCCTGCCAGGTGCATCTCTGCGGGCTTGGATGGACTCGCCAAAGGAGCCAACAATGGACTCGATGCTGCCCGGAGCATCCAGTGAGGGGGCACCAACAGCCCACTGGAGTTGAGGGGAGGAACCACAGGCTGCCAGCCTCACTTCCTCGGGGACACGGTTAAAGCAAACCTCCCCCAGCATGGCAGCCAGGCTGCCTCCTTCCCCAGGTGGCTGGGTTCACCTCTCCTGCTCACTGCTGGCCCCACTGCCACCCTGAGCCCACAAGCAAAGCTCGTGTTTGTCATCGCCTCAGTGACAAGAGCTTGTTTCCAGCTCCAAGAACAACATTAACCATAAAACCATCTTGTTCTTATTGGATCAAGGCACCGAGTGAAGGATTTGCATGGGTGTGGCATTCCCAGAAGGGGTGAGGCAAACACCTCTGCCCTCCGTGCTCCTGGACACAAATGCCCTAAATTAGCCAGCACATTCCTCATGCTAAGTGTTAAATAGAAAAATATCTCTATGGCTTACAAGAACTTTGCTGGTCACCAACATCTGCTGGCGAAGTATGGCTGCCAAAATTTCCAGGAAACCTTCTGAGCCTTTTTTGTCATATTTACTCAGAGCTGTAAATCAGTGCTAGTGGCACATTTTAGGAGAGTGTCTCAAGAGATTACAGCCCTGGTTTTAAAACCGTGTGAATAATCTAACAAGGGTTGGGTGGAAGACTTGTTCAGGCACGGAGGGACTTTGTTCTGCTGGATTTTCAGACATGGATCTGCAGATGCCTAACCACAACACAATGTTGCTTGGGCTCTCCCAACCTAGAAGATGACAAAGGTTGATTGCAGGTCTGGTTTCTGGCCAACTGGGCCTCCAGTTCCATCTCCAGATGATACCTCAGGTATCATCAGCTGGTCATGGCTGCAGAGATTGCCTCACAGGAGGTGGGTACAATTCTTTTTCTCAACCAACCTGACCACCAGGTCCTTCCCGTTAACCTCCAGGAGATGTTATTGTAGCTGGTTGTGTCTGCAGAGAGGTTTTATGGGAACCAGGGGCTCTGTGCGGCTGTGCCCATGTGGAAGTGAGGGCCCTCCTGCAGTTTCATGCAGGTGGAACCAAGAACAACGGGAGGCACCAGCACCGAAAGTCCTGTCTTGGTTTCAATGGTGAACCACATGGTTTTGTTGTATTGTTTTTATTCTCAGGCCCAAAAATGACTCCCATCTGGTTATTTCCCCCGAAACCATTGCGAATCGGCACTCAGCCAATCGGAACAGGGCTCCTCGCCCAAAATTCCGTTCTTCCCTTTTATGGTCATAATCTGGCCTCTCCAAAGATAAAAAAAGGTAGGTACGGACCACGCCAAGATGCGGGCGGTTGGTGCCACATGACAGGTTGTCCCGTGACCTGCTCCCATCAGGCCACCGCAGGGCCAGAAAAGAGGAAAAAAACCCAGCGGGCAGAAGGTGATGACGTTTTTGGGTTCAAAAAACAGAGTCCCCACAGACATCTGAGGTGGTGAGACACAGAGAGCTCTGGGGGCGCGGTGTCAGCCCCCCTGACCGCCCCTGCTAATGAATTCCCACTAATTGGGGCCTAGAAAACAGCACTGGGCACCATGGATGTGGTTCTGGGGAGATTTTCAAAGCTTGGCCCAGAGTTGAGTCCTCGTTGCTCTTGTTGTCCAACTGATATGGGAGGAGAAATCTAACGGAGAGAGCTTGATCCAATGAGGAAAAGGTTTCCCTCCTCCCAGCCGTGATGATGGGAACTGACAGACATTGATTTCCGTGCGTGTGTTCACACTTTGATGGCATTTCCAGCTCTCAGCCTCAAAGGTCTTGGCACGCAACACCTCAGGCCCACCTGGATCGATTCGTGATCAAACCCTGAGCTGAGATCTGACTGCAAATTCAGAGTCCTGGCTGAAGACAGCAGAGGTCAAACCACCAAGTGCCAACCCAAACCTTCCCAGAATCAGAGGCGTTTGGATCTTCAGGTGTTTTTTGAGCTCTTCCTGGTTCCCAACCGAGTGACTGCACATCAGTCTCTGCCCATCTCATCCTGCGCTCGAGAGGAGGCCGATAACCAACGAGCCAAAAGGAAGCCACTTTCACGCCCTGACCCTGAGCAGCCTCCCTGGGGCCTTTAGGAGAGCTGGATTCTGACAGGATTTGCAATTATTTGCTCTTTTCGAGCAGATGAGCTACCAGAAGGAGTCATGGAGGATCAGGGACCCCAAACCTCGTCTCTGGCCAGGGAACTCCACCAGATCCTCATCCACCCACCAGTACTCACCACACAGCTGCCTCCTCCTGCCCTTCAAAAAATGTAGAACATTTCACAAGCACAACCCCTCATCATAATTTGTGACTCTCTTAATTCCATTCTCAGACAGAAAAAGAAACAAATTACTGGAAGAGGCAAAGCACCCTCAGAGCAACATTTGACTCCTTTCTGAGCCAGTCCTTAATCTGGGGCAGCCCTGTAAGATAAACAGATAAACGCCCTGGAACGTGTTTATTCCCAGCACCCCAATGAATTTCCTCATACTGATCATATTTAAATCTCCTCTTCTGGCATGAGTGCATTTGAGTATTTGGTTACAAGGCGGATTCATCTGCCAAGCAGGAAAAAAAAGATGTGGCATTGCTTAAAGAGGATTTAATGGAAGTCGTGCTGGGCCCAGGCTGAATTCTTGTCACTTAAAAGCTTTGCAACCAAGGCAGGAAATTTGTTATTAATGAGCAGGGGAGCAGCTCTGAGTTTCACCAGCCCTTCTAGGGCAGCACAGGCACCCCAAAGCTGCGGAGGAGATCTCGTTTCTCTCATGTGCTGCTTCTGACAGTCCCATCATGTAAAATTAGAACATGGGAAGTTTCAGGAGCAAATTCTCAAATGTGCTTCAGTTGCAAGAAGTAGAAGAAATTAATACCATGGGGAAAATTTCCTCCCAGGCTGAAACTCTTGCCTTGGTGAATGAAGAGAGAAATGCTCTGCCGAGTCATGGGCACAGAGAGTGGGGAAAGCTGGAGGAGGCCGAATATTTTAATCTACATTTAATCTCCAGAATTCTTGACTCAGACTTTCATGGCTCTTCATACCAAGAGTGCAATTCCTGCTTTGCCAATTCCTGCTCGTTAAAGGGATGCGGCGACAGGAGAGGCAGGAACAGAAGGAGCATTTCTGGGCAGCCAAATCAGCCCCGGGACTCGTCTGTAAAGCCTGGCTAATGTCACTGTATAAATTCATGAGCCCATTCCTCTGGGGAGCCGGGCTTTAGTGCCAAAAGATACTGCAGAATTACAGCAATCAGAAAACAATAAAGAGCTTGGGAAAACGCTGATGAGGGAAACCAGAGAAATTAGGGTAGTTAGAAAGACAAATGAGGAGGAATAAAACCCAGGTATTAAATAATTGGTGGGAGGCGGGAGGTAGATTAAGAGCTGTTTTCATGGCTTGGACCCCGAGCACAAGGAGCCATTAGATGAAAGAAATAGATGGGGAATCAAACCCCCCCAAAGGGCAGCACTTGCACTTGGCAGAGGTAATTAGAGCGGGGAGTTCAGGCTGAAGCCACCATCTGAAGAGGTTCACGTGAGCAGAGATAATTCCGACAATTCCGTGTGCTCTGCCATGAGCAGCAACAAAAGCAGCTCTGAAAGGGCTTTCAGAAACCCAGCCTGGCCCCCTCCCCTCTCGCTCTTTTCCTTTCAACATCTGCAGGGAAGCAGCTGCTGGACCACAGGACTGAAGCAAGAGCCTGATGAAGTCTTGACATTGGCCAAGAGAGACCTCAACCACACCAGGCACTGCTGACACCCAGGGGAGTCTTCCCCCACAGCCTTCAGCCACTCAGCCCAGGAGATATTTCAGATCAAGCCCATTATTCATCCCCATGGATGACTTGAACATGGCAGATTTCTGGGAATCCAGCACTGGGACAGCTCGTTAATGTTTAACTCCAGATTAGGGGCTTGCGGGGGAGGCAATATTCCCCCGAGCCCTGATAAGAGATAGCACATCCTACTCCAGGAGTTAAATAACCAGGGGTTAAATAATCAGGGGTTAAATAACACACCAGAGTTTATGGCCTGACTTGCTCACTCTTTGCCCCATGTTGATATAATCCTATAAACCAAAGAATATCCAAGAAGAAAAGCGAGATCCCCTTATTGCAGCAGTGGTTAACAGGACCAGAGGGAAGCACAGGTGATTATTCACCCTTCCAGGGTGAGCTGTACAATACTTTGTAATTTTTTTTTCCCTGTAAATCTCCAGCTCCCAGAGTCCTGTCATTACATGAGAATATCACTCTTCCTTTTTTTGAGAAACAAGAACTGCCAAGGCTCCCTCAATGGAAGGACAAGACACAAACGGGTATTTTTTGCAAAGATTGTGCCTTTTAACCCAAATTTTCTGGGTTCTCTCGGGGCTGACTTGTGGCACTATGGAACATCTTGATTTTTTTTGCGTAATTCCTGACCTTGGCAAAAGCACAGTGAATGGTGGCCAGCAAGATAAAATAACGGGGGTGATTAATGTTGCCCCTTTAATTCTGCCAAACTTTATAAACAGCTTGACCTCAGCAGGCACGAGTTCAAAAGTGAAAATAAAAGCCAGGACAAAGGTCACTTGTTCCATGCTGGAAGGGGCAGAACTTGCTTGGCTTTCACAAATACACTCCCAGAAGTTTTTATGAATGACTTGTCCGATCTCTTGGTGACTCTCACATCCCCAGGCAGCCTCCAGCAGCTGGGACCAACCCAGATCCAGCACTCAGGGCTCCCAAAGTGGGACAGACAGGTCAGGGGCATCCCCACCCCTGCACCACGGGTTGGAAATGTGGTTTCCTCTCCATTTCGCTGCAAAAATTCCAGGTGAACGAGGATTTCTAAGGGAAGAATGGAATGGCTGCAATCTCTGCATTTCCAGCCTCTCTACCTCTCCAAACATCAGGAGGTGACATTTGAAGGAGAACAACTCAAACACTGAGGACCTTGACATTCAAAGCTGCATTGCAGATGTCCTTCTCTAAACAGTATTTTTAGTTCACGAGCAGCGGCTCCGTCTGTTTCTTCCTCCTTTCCTATAAGTTAAATAAAACCAAAATTCCTGGAATCTCAGCTCCTCATTCATTTAAGTGAGCTACGGTTTTAAAATCCCATCACGTTTGGAGTTTTCTCCTTCTGGTCCCATCAGTTTGCATTAATACTAAAGGCCAATTTTCCAGCAACCACAAGTACCTGGAATTTAGGATCTCATTTTTTCCTCTGTTATTCCCCTCTCTCCAATCAGCAAAACACTTTCCTTTAGATGAGAAGAAAATGTCACACCGTGCAGGGCTTCTATCACATCCTGGGGGCCAAAGGACACCTGGAACAGGTTTTTTTTTACATGGGGTGATGCTTTTTTTAGTTCATAACCCATGGTAAAAATCACAAACATCTGTGGGTGTGCCTGATGATATCCCAGCATCTGCCCAATCTCCTGGAAGTGCCACCAGGTCTGCCTTGGAGGTTGGCATTTTGTGGCATGTGCCTGGTCTGGAGTGGGGCCACATCACAAGTTTTTACCTTCATCTTCTGTTTTCTCTGGGTTTTTTTCTGTTCTTTGGAAGGTTTCAGGCAGAAATAATGTTTCCCCAAGATAAAAATAGGCTTTCAAATGTGTAATTATTTTCAGGGTGCCTGCAGAGAGAGAGAGCTGCTGCGAAAGCCATGGTGCACCAGGGACACATCCTTCCCCCACTGGTTTGGACCAGCAGGTGGAAACACCAATAAATCAAAAGAAAAAGGAAAAATTGATGGGAATGGGGCCCAAAAAATTCATTCCCCCTGGTGTAGCTATGCATACAAGATGCTGGAAGTCTGCTTGACTTTGAACTGAATTTTTCGAGGTGCCTGAGCATCCTTTGACATGAAACAGATGCTCCTCACAATTCCCAGTCCTGCTGCTCTCCAGCGGGGTTTGAGGTGCTTTCCTGCAGGCCGGCTCACCCCTCCCGTGCCACCACCACCCAGCCAAAGCCACCCAGCAGGCAGAGGCCGAGCAGAGCCGTTTGAGCCCTTGCAAAGGCTCTTCAGGCCCGGCTGGGGTTGTGTTTCCTTTCCTGGGAGGGCGGTGGAGGCCATGCCAAGAGCTCACAACTGGAGTTGCACAACCCCAGGCCAGCGCCGGCTCCCAACCGTCAGCGCTCGGAGGCGGCCGCGGCGGCGGGAGGGGAGGACGTGCAAAGCCGATGCCTTTTGCGGCCCCCACAGGCTCTTTTTATACTTTAGAGAAGTTGGGTTCATCCCTAAGTTCCTCTCCCACAGATTGTTCCTGTTGCTGTCGCTGCTCCGACCTCGCAGATCATGCGGCTCGGGGTGACCTGGGCGCAGCCAAGCCGGTGGCTGGGAGCTCCTGGTGCCTGCCCAGTGACACTGGGGACAGTGGGGACACTGGGGACAGAGGCCCCTGTGGCCCCACAGCCGTGTGCTTTTGCCTCTTCACCATCTCCTCACCCTCAGTCCATCCCTTTAGGGAACCCACTCCCGCTTTGACTTCCTAAATATGAAGCTCTCTTTGTTCCTCTACCACCTCTACCTTGGGAGCTGTGCCAGGGAGAAACTCTGCCTTCCAGCACCCCAAAAACTGTGCCCAAGCAGAGAGAAGGGGTTCTGTTTTTGGGGACCATCCCTTGAACACGTCTGGCAGGAAGGTGTGGCTGAAGGTGAAGCTTTCCCTCCCGCTGCTGGGTGTCTTTCAGATTTCATCTGCTGCATCATTCAAATTCCTGGTTGTTTGGGTAAAATAAATCCTGATATATTTGTGGGATTTGGTTTACTTGAGGACTCAGCCAGGAAACTGAGCTGCAGCCCTGCTCTGCTGCACACCTGGGCATGGCCAGCTGGCCAAAGTCACCCCTCTTGGTCCCGGGGATTGCGGGGTGGCAGCAGAAGGGACAGCACCCATGGGAAAAACTGAGTTCAAAGGGACACACAAGGATCAGCGAGCCCAGCTCCTGACTCTGCTCAGGACAACCCCAGGAACCAGACCAGGTTCTGGAGAGCTTTTTCCAAAGCCATGTCCTTGCTCCCAGGGAACCGGGCAGGCAGGGAGAGCTGTAAAACCCACAGCAAGGACAGCGGGAGCTTGGCTGTGAAACAGGTGATTAACAGGTGATTAACAGGTGATTAACAGCTGATTAACAGGTGATTAACAGGTGATTAACAGGTGATTAACAGGTGATTAGGCAGCCGATGAGGCAGTTCTTTGGGGTGGCTCTGGGGCAGCAATTCCCCCCAGCGCTCCACTTGGAGCTGCAGGGCTTGGATGGGCACTCCGGGGTCTTTTCCAAGGTTTCCAGTGCTGGAAACTTGGAAATCCCATTCCCTTTGCCTCCCACCAGCTCCCAGGAGCACCGAGTGGATTTTAGCACAAAACTGTATTTTTCCAGGGTAAAACACCCCCAAAGAGCCGAGCAGACACTTGGCCGTGGAACGTCCCACCCAAATCCGTGCCCTGCAAACCAGCAGGTGCAAACCAGCCCATCCCACTGAATATTTGAAATTTTCCACGCCAGTGACCACTTCCTGCATTAACTGGATCGACTGACAGCACAACTCCAGCTGGGGGGAGCAGTCGGCGAGTCAAAAGATCAAACTTGGTTATAATAAAAGAGCAGGATGAACAATAATGGTGAGACTCTGACCGTGCCGTTACATTTATGGCTGGAGCACGTGGGCAAGGGGATCAAGGTGTGCAGGGAGGAGGAACAGAGCCAAACCGGCCCCAAACCACGCAAAAAACCACGGTGAGGGGTGGTGGGGTGGTTTTTTTGGCCATTTCCCAGCCCCTAATTGAGCTATGGGAGGTGGTGATGGAGATCTGCTCCTGGGGTTGCAGAAGGTATCAGAAGCTCCAGCTGGGATTGTCACTGATGTCACAGCAGGGTTGGTAAAGCTGTGGGAATTTATGGAAGCAAAAGGAAAACATGGAAAAGTCGTGAAATCAGAAGTTTCAGGGTTTGCAGGAAGGGGCAGAGAGATGGTTCCCCATGGAATGACCTCTCCACTGAGCCCCTGAGGCTTTCCATCCTCTGAGCTGCAGAAAACACATTCCAAAGGCCCTGTGGAGCTGCTTCCCAGGCTGCCAGAACCCTCCCTCGCTGGGATTTTCTCTGCTTTCTCCACATTTTCCCTCAGCAACACACGTCGTGCCCATCTGGTTTTTGCAGGACCTTCTGGGGTGAAAGAGCAGTGAGGATTTGGAGAAGTGATTTTCCACAAAATCAGAAAGAAGGGCTCTCTAAGGCAGGGCTGGACCCAGCCATGGGAGCTCAGCCTGTGGAGGGATGGAGGAGAAAGGCTTTGTCATTCCCTCTTTCCCAACTTTTCCTGCCTTCACATTCCTGGGATGCACATCCCTGGCAGAGATGTGGGATCTCCCAGGAGAGGATTCCCCATCACCATCCCCATCACCCCCTGAGGGTGCAAAACGGGGCTGGATCTGCAGAACAGAGGCACCGTCTCCAATAACTGGGGTTGGCATCAAATTCCAGGCTCCTCCATCACTCAGGACCATGGAAAATCGCACCTGCTCGTGGATTTACATCTTTTGTTATTTTTTCCCCTCTAACAACAGCCTGTGGTTTTCCCAGTGACTCAACGCAGGCTCTCAGCAGCTCTGCCAGGCTCGTGCCAGACTCTGCTCTCAGTCAATCAGCCCTAATTAACACTGACTCTAATGGTTCTCCACGGCTGTGGATTCTTCCTGTTCAGACAGAATATTCCCACTGTTCACTTCCCAGGCTGTGCTTGTTATTTCTAGCAAGATCTTTTCCCCCGCACCATGAAGGGGGAAATCCAGAAGGATTTGAAGCTCCTAATTTCTGAGGTTTGCTTAGAAGTCAGGTTTTTCATGCTGTTCTATTTATTACAAACAGAAAAACACATTTTTTTTTTTCCAAGCAAACACCAAGAATAAGCAGCCAAAAAAGAAATCAACACCCTGAACAAGTCCCTGTGAACTCAGCCCTGTGTTTTAGCAACACTGGAATTGGGATATTTGCATTTTGCAAAGTTTGTTAGCAGCAAAATAATTCCCAGGCTCCCTGTAAGACCCTCAGTACAAACATTCCCACTTTCAGTGATGCCAAGGGTTGATTTGGGGGTGGAATTTGAAGGAATCCACACAGGGAAATGTTTTTAGCCCCTGGAAGCACCAAGGAAATATTCCATACATACAGAAGGAGGGAGGCAGCACCAGGGAATGTGGGATTCATGGCAGACATCAAGGAATGCACGAGGAGTTGTCCATAAACCTCCATGGTCCATATAAATAGAGGGAAAACCCTCTGGATTTGTTATTGATGAGCTTAATCTTGTCTGGAGGAGCAGCTGGTGTCTGTGGAAGGTTTATGGGTTAAAGTGGGATGATTTAACCATTCTCACAGCCTGGAGGGGGGCAGTGGATAATTTCTGGAATGGTTTGAATTGGAATTGGGCAAGGACACCTTCCCAATCGATCTGTGATCCCACAGGTTTGTTGGGAGCAGCACAAAGTTCCACCCACCCTGCTGGAGAGAGTCCAGAGGCACCAGGGTGATCAGAGGGAAGCAGCAGGAGGAAAGGATGGGAGAATTGGGATTGCTCAGCCTGGAAAAGAGAAGATTCAGGGTGATTTCCGTGTGGCCTGAAGGGAGCCCACAGGAAAGATGGAGAGAGACTTTGGGCAAGAGCTGCAGTGACAGCAAAGGGGGAATGGCTTCACGGCAGTGACAGGAAAGGGGGCAGGGTTAGACGGGATATTGGGAAGGAATTCTCCCCTGGGAGGGCCTGGCACAGGTGCCCAGAGCAGCTCTGGCTGCCCCTGGATCCCTGGAAGTGCCCAAGGCCAGGCTGGACAGGGTTTGGAGCAGCCTGGGACAGTGGAAAGTGTCCCTGCCATGGCAGGGATGGGATGAGATGAGATTTCAGATCCATCCCAAACCAATCCATGATTTATGATCCCACTCCCAGTGCTGCTCTGGCTGTGTCCCCTCCCCACCTCACCCTCAGGCCACCCTCCCTGGCCAAAATCCACCCCAGGGCCAACCCCAGTGGCGTTTCAGTGGCACTCGGTGCCAAACAACCCCCACCCTCCCCAGGCTGAGCAGCCCTCGCCCGCGTCCCGGCCGGGAAAGCGGTCGGAAAATGAAAATGAAGTTTCCCTTAGCAGCAGAAACGCTGGGGTGAGCTTTGATTATTTTGGGTGGCAGCTCCAGCCAAGCAGAACCAGGACTGGGCTGTCCCCACCTTCGAGCTGGGCTCTCACCCCTCTCTAGCGTGGTTCCTGCCAGCACCCAGCCCTGCCTGGGGAGATTTTCTTCCTCATCCTCGGCTGGGGGGCCATGAAGGAGGTGCCCAAACCCCACCAGCATCGTGTCCTGACTCCCCTCAGCACCCCCAGGAAGAGCAAGAGGAGATCAGTGCAAGGCACAGCCAGAAAAAGTCATTATTTCCTTATAAAATAACAAATAAATAGGTATAAATGTATGAATGATATACATATTTTAAATAGATAAATTATATATGTATAAAATAATAAATAATCTATATTATAAATATATTATATATGTGAATAAATTAATTTATTAATCTATTATTGCATATTATTTATGTATAAATACATAAATTAATAAATAAAATGCAAAATAAATATGGAGTTTATAAGCTCTATAATTTCAGCTCAAATCTGGGTGGTTTTTTCCCCCCCCACTGTGGCTTCTCACACACAAGGAGCCTTTTCTTGGGAAAGCCGTGGCTCAGGGGGGGATTTTGGAGGGTGGGTGACCTGTCCTGAGCTGTCCCCACAGAGGGGTGGAATAGGGAAACGCTCCTGAGATGCTGCACCCAAAGGCTGAGCCCGTTTTTGAAATACTTTTAATTTTCTTTTCAGTTTTGCACTACCTTGCGGCTTCACGGGAACGCGTGGGAGTCTCTGGGCACGGAACATTTTCATTAAGGAACAAGAATCCTGTTTTTTTTTTTTACAGCCCTTCCTCATCACCCAAACCCAAAGGGAAGAAAGAAGATTATTACCCAGGAGACAACGAAAGTGAGGCCTTCCTAAAATCTGGGCTTTGCAGCTCGTGGCTCCTTGCAAAATCTGCAAAGAGCAGGGACAAACCCCTGGATGAGGATGGGATGAGGCTGTGATGCTCCAATCCCAGAGCCTGGCACGGTTCTGCTGCCCTGAGCAGCATCTCCAGCTCTGTTTGGGTCCAAAAATGAGATTTTGGGGCTGGGAAAAGCCCCACAATCTCTGTAAGCACCCCCCTCGTGTTTCCTAATTGCCTTTCTGCAGGGGTTATTATTGAGTAATGCCTGTTTGGTTGAAAAATTGCACCATAAACAGCCAACAGGGAAGGAAATAAATAATTGCTAATAAATGTCAAAGTGGATTAGCAAAGCAGAAAGGCCAAGAAAGAGCAAGTTTTTACTTCTTTCTCTTTCTCTGTTTTTTTTTGCTGTTGTTTTTGGGTTTTTTTGGTTTTGTTTTTTGGGCTTGGAAAACAACTCCTTGCAAAGATTGGCTTTAATGAAAACTATTTCAGTGCTTTGCAGGGGAGTTAATGCTTTGTCATTTCCTCAGAGTGGGTTAAAATCTGCCTGACTCCCCCACTGTCTGCAGCCAGCCTGGAAAAAGAGCTTTTCCTTCTGTAAAACAAGGAAAAGGCATAAAAAATTTGATGGATTTCTCTGGAGCACACCAGGAGCTTGGAATACTGGATGCAAACTCAAGTGTTGAGAAAATTGGGAAATTTGGCAGGTTTAGTGACCCTCCAGAGTTTGATATTTCATAAGATGATGCGCATCTCGCTGATATTTAGCAAAAAGTCAGCTTCCAGGTCCATCCAAAAGTGGGGGAAATAGGATTGAAAGCCTTAAATAAAGTGTGAAACCAGATATAAATTAGGAAGAAGTGGAATAACAAAGATGAAAATGCTGTTCCTTCCCAGCCAGGAGGTGTTTGGGAGTTCTCTGTGCAGCCCCTTCCTGGAAGGAGACACCAGGTTTGCTTTGGCCACCACAAACCTGTGATTTAAAGACTCATTAACATCCCTGCAGAGCTGTGCTTGCCAGGCTGGCTGCTGGGAGCTGTAAAAGTGACTTATGGAGAAGGGAAAAAGAGGAAAAATAAGGAGAAACCCCCACTCAGCTCTGCCCTTGGACAAGCAGCACCGTCCCAGGGTGTCTCCCTTCGCCAGGCAGGGCTGGTTCCTCCGATTGTTGCAACGATCTCAGGTTTTAAACCTCAAAAAGCTGATTTTTTAAAACCAGAACGCAGAGAAACAGCCCCATTTTGAGCCACTTCAGCACAAATCCTGGGCAATTCTTTTTGCCTTTTCATTTTCTCCTCTTTCTGCGAGAAACTCGTATTTCCCTGCTGGTGTACTGCAGAAATAAAAACCTCAAGAGCGCAGAGGATGCTGAAATGAATGGCCAGCCCCTCTGTTATTCCTCGTGGCTCCCCTAACTCCTGCCAGCTCAACTTGTGGTTGAGATTACAGCGATAAATCACAAGCTTCTCTTTGAAATAACAGCTCTGATTTCAGCCCGGGTGAGGAAGGAGAAGGAGGAGGACCCGGCGCGTTGTGCAAGGTGCGGGACGGGGCTGGGATGGATTCCCCTGGGCTTGCTGGGGAATGGAGGGGTCCCAAATTGAGCCACACACAATTCCAGGCGTGTCCCCAGCTCGTGGGTCGTGGATGGAAATGTCAGAGAGGGATTTTCACGCTCCAGCTGCTGTCCCTGTGTAAGGATGGAGGGTTTGGGCGTCCTCTTGGGCAGGATGGGGCTCAGCTGGAGTGTGCAGCTACACTGGGATGCTGGGCTGGACCCTCTGGAGGAGGCAAAGGTGCCAAACCTGCAGATTTCTCCCAAAAGACTCAAATCTGTGGATACAGCACAGCTTCAGCACCTTTGGGCCCCGGAGCGCAGCTCCCTGCCAGGGTGGTGACCCCACAAAGCAAACACAGGCCGTGCCCCAAGGTGATGGGGACACCCCACTAAACCCATGCCCAAGAGGGCTCCCCGATGTCTCCTGCTGAGCCCTCCCCAAGCAGAAATAACCCCGAAGATACCCTCAGCTTTTCAGTTAACCCAGGCAGAGTTTCACCTCATGCTTTGGGATCCTCAGAAACTTGCACCACACCCTATTTTTAGCCTGTCCTCTCAGCCCCAGCTGCTCTGGCTGGGAGACCCTCGCAGGACTCCTGTGGCCAGGCGTTATTTTGGGGTGTTTTTAGCTGTGTCCATCTGTGATGGGCCAGGCAGGGCCAAGGAAAGTGTGGTTTGAGCATCTGTGAGCGAGACAGGCCCGGCAGGAGGAGCAGAAACGGCTCCAAGGGCTTTTTGGCCGTGGCCAGCAGCAAATGTGGAAGTGGCTCCTGGATCCTGGGGTCAGGGAGGGTTAAATAAAGAAAAGGGTCGCTGTGACCGGTGGGTTTTGGTGCAGCTGAGCCCGACCTCAGCAGCAGGAGGGGAGAGACGGAGCAGCTCCATGCTCAAAGCCATCAGTGCTCCTAACGGGGCAGAGAGGGAGGATAAGAGGATTCTCCTCTCCTGTGTCACCCCTGTGTCTCCTCCTGCAGCTCCTGGCTCTGCCACAGGAACCTCAGCATCGCTGTTGCACTGGCCAAGCCCTGCTGCAATCCTGGGTGCTGGAGCTCTCCTCAATTTTGCTCTCCTGAGGGGCAAATTCACAACTCTCCAGAACCCACGGCCTCAGCGCTTCCCTTTTCTCAGAATAAAGGGTGATGTTTCTCCAAAAACAACAAAAGCATTAAAAAAAACCCACCACCCCCAAAAAAAACAACG
Organism: Poecile atricapillus; assembly: GCF_030490865.1. NCBI lineage: Eukaryota > Metazoa > Chordata > Aves > Passeriformes > Paridae > Poecile > Poecile atricapillus. The sequence continues at coordinate 19,478,745 of NC_081258.1, forward strand.
CTGGAACTTTTACTTTCCTTGTGCCTTTTGCTAAATTTCAGGTGGGATTTGGGAAGTTGCTGCAGGTTTGGCAGCTTTCGACTTCGTGTTTTCACTTTTTGAAGTCTGCTGCGGTGACAGAGATCTGCCTGCCTCTCTCACACTACCTTTGCCTGGAAATACCCGCTGGTACATGGAAAATAACAAAAAAAAACATCTCCAGAGGAGGCTCTGGTTTCTCTGATGGTCTCACTGGGGTCCCTGTGGCACCAGGAACCTGTGGGTTGGTGGGAGGCAGCTCTGATGCTGCTGGGGACTTCTCCAGAGGTGGTGGCCAAGGCCAGTGGTGGTGACTCCAGGTGTGGACATGGAGTGGCCACCTGACCTTGCTGACCATGGAATCTTGGAATGGTTTGGAATGGTTTAAAGATCATCTCGTTCCAACCCCTGACATGGGCAGGGTCACCTTCCACTACCCAAGGTGGCTCCAAACCCTGTCCCACCTGGCTTTAGACACTTACAGGATTCCAATCCTGGATATTAACCCCTCACCACCCAGCCTCTGTGGGGACATTGAGCCACCCAGGATTTCAGCCTCAGCCAGGCAGTTTTGGATCCCAGCACCACCTTCACCATCATCCACACAGGGGAGGCCCATCAGCTCCTGAGTGGAGTCTCCATCCCAAAACTGGTCACCCAGAGCTGTCCCATTCCAGCCCCACCATCTCAGCAGGCCATTTCCACCTGGACATCACTCCAGGCCATGGCATGGAGCATCCAAGCCTGCCCTGACCCCACCTCACACACCAGAGCTGGACTTTGGTCCACACCACGCCGGCCGCCCTTCCCTTCGCCCTCTCCTGCACCCTTCCCAACCGGAGCTTGTCTTCAAAGCACACGGCTCAGGATTTATAAATAAAAGAAATAAATAAGGCCTTTTTATGTTCAAATTTAGCCTGGGGCAGACAATGTGTCCGCGCAGCCAAAGACTCGGTTTCCTGTCTGTTTGTCGGGGCTCCTTAGAAGCTTCCTCTGCATAACAAACCCGGCCGGAGGGCGGAAAGGGTAAGGACCGAGCTGAAATGTGAACAGTGGGATTGCACAACACCCCTGGCCTCCAGGCTCTGAGATCCAGCTGGATCTGGGGGCTGAGGGCGCAGTGTCCTTTCTGCACCCACCTGTCCCGGGTGGCTGAAGGTGCCCAGGCAGCGTCGGCAGCGGAGCGCGCTGGGGGAGGCGCACGCCCCGGCCCAAAATAGCCCTTGGGATCCACAAAATGAGTCATTTGATTTCTCGACCAAAAATATCTCCCTGCTCAGCACATGGGGCTGAAAGGAAAAGCCGGATGCCGTCTGCGCCGGGCGCTGCTCGGCGATGCCGCAGCCGGTGCCGGCGGATCCTCGGCCTGGAGGACTTTTGGGAGGCTGATCCCTGCTGGGAGTGTGGGAAGAGCAGAGCCAGAGCTGAGAATGATGATGCAGCGTTGTTCTTGTGGTATTTCTGGCCCAGCCAGAAGTGGGAAGTATCAGAAATCTCATGAGGCGCGACTCGGCCTTGTGAGATTTCCAGCTCTTTTGCAAACCCCCTGAGGCCTGGATTCATCTCTGACCTGGTTTGCTCTCTCTTTTTGTTGTTTATTCCTGCAAAACACCCTTTTGCTCTAAAGGGATGCTCAGTTCTGTCTTCCACCTCGGTGTAGATACAAGGATGTGGAAGGAGTACCGGGATTAATGTCCCGTTCCACCCCACAACCTCCTGCACCAAAAACAGTGGGAAAAAAGGGACAAGGAGTCCATCAGTAACAGCAGGAAAAAGGAAATAAAGCAGGAAAAATCAATTCCTCTCATTCTGCCATATTGACATACTCAATATGGCAGAACAAACCCTCCTGCCCAGCCCTGCAGCTTGTCTGACAAAGCTTTTATTGTTTAAGGAAAGTGTGGGATGCCAAAAGAAGCTCCTTCATTAAGGACTCTATTAAACATGTCCCTCTCCACATGAATGTCCCCAAGCTCAGCTCCTGCCTCCCTGCTCAGCAAGTTGGGGCTTCAGGGACATCAGATCCTGCAGCATTCCAGGGTCAGACCAAGGGAATCCATTTCCCAGCATGGCTGGAACTCCAGCTCCCTTCCACAAAGCACTTTGATTTCCTTCGGCTCCGAAGATGAACACTTGGACAAAATACCTTGGGGAACTTTTCTTGGAGAATTTGGTGTGCTCCAAGCCCTGTCCAACACTTCCAAGAACGGAGCAAACCTCCTGGGAGGAGCAAATGTGACAATAAAATCATTTAAGTCAGAAAAGATCTCTAAGATCATCGAGTCCAGACGTTTAAAGAGCCAAGGCCACCATGAATGGAGGGGACAAAGGAGAGGCTCAACCCCATTACAAGACACCAGCAAATCCACCCGCAAGGAAAAGAGGCTTGGTAGCTCTCAGGGCTTTTCCCCCTTCAAGATCTTGCTCCAGCCCTGAGAGATACAAAACCAAGGGGGTGTTTTAAGGCCAAGGCTGGCGCTGACAGGAAAGCAGCTCACGCCCCGCTTCTCACCCGCAGAGATGTAAATGAGCCCCGAGGCCACTCCTGCACCCACTCCGACACTCGTCACTTTTCCTGCCAGAATTTCTGCCAGAAAATTCTGATTTTTAAAGCAGGGGCACCCCCAGGCTCAGCGTCCCACGATGGGAAACCCAGGAGCTGAGACCTCGTTAAGAGCAGAGTGCTGCAGATTAATTAATTCTCGGCAGAGGTCAAAATCTGAACTCAAGGCTTGTTTTGTCTCAGGGAATGGATCTTATCCTGGCTCATCCCAGCAGGAAAAGTCCTACTTGACTATTCAGGAAGCTTCAGTAGAATAAAATAAATATTTAGTGAATTTTGTTTTACTCTGCACATGGGGTTTGTGCACTGCAGCTTGTGGGTTTAATTTATTTTCTACTTGCTTTTGAAAATTTGGTCTCAGGCCAGAATTCCTCTTAAATTCCAGATTCAGGAGGAGGCTGTAGCACAAGCACACAATAAATAGCTGGAAAAGGACAGGGATGGGGAGGACTTTTTTCAGCTTGTTTCAGTGAAACTCCAGGTTTTGCCTGTACAAAACTGAGAGCAGCTCTTGGTGTTGGGGGAAAGGAGATGGGGAACTTTTTTTTGCAGCTCTGTGAATATTCCGAGCTTAAGCAGTTACCCTTTGTAGGCAGTGGAGCTAACTCAGAACCAGATGAGATGATTACACCTGAAAACTCCGAAGCTGAAGCATGTGATGGAAAGATGCTGGTTTTGGGGAGAGCTGGCTGTCCCAAATCCAGCCTGAAAAAAGCTGATTGAATGTACAGGACAGCAGCTCTGACTCTGCCAGCCTCCAGTGGTGACCCAAATAACCCTGATAAAATAGCTGAAACAGCAGAAAAGTGAGGAACGGGAGAGATATGATCAACTCACCACTATTTCTTACCTCAAGAAAAAACAGAGGTGCGCTAAAGTCAGCTCAGATTGGGGTCACATGTCCATGGGCCACCTCAGGCACGATTCCTGGAACACCAGGGTTACCACATCGTGCCCAACTGACAGCTCAGGCTGGAGGTGAACCTTTACAGCACGCAAATAAAAGGGAAAACAAACGTTACCCTTTATTCCCATCCTCCTATTTTAAGATCTGGCCCTGCCCTGAAGTCAGATTCTGTCTCTGGCAGCGCCTCAGCATCCATCAGTGATGGCCACACAAATCCAGAGTGAATTATTAAATTCACCGGGCCCGTTTCCAGCCTCACCTCTCCCGATGGCCTTGCGGGGTTGATAAGGAGCAGGATGTCTCAAGGTCTGGCTTGTGATGAATCAGCTCCTCCTGAACAGCTCCTGGTTGTTTGGAGATGAATGAATTCACCGTGGAGCAAGGTGAGAGCCGGCCCCAGGGTGTTCAGCCTTTGGAAAATGAAACTTCATGGACAGGCAAAGATTTTCCTGCACCTGGGGTTGCTGCTCCTGTGCAAAAACGCTCCAGAGGCTCTGGGCATTGTTTATGGCCTTCCTTTCATTTCTCACTTCAGAAAGTGAGTTGCTACAAACTCCACCAGTTTCATAAAAATTATGCTGAAATCCCCAGTTTTCCACTGTTGTGCTCTAAGTGTTTAAACTCTTCAGGATGTGGTTCTCCTGGATCCCTGGAAGTGCCCAAGGCCAGGTTGGACAGGGCTGGGAGCAGCTCTGGGACAGTGGAAGGTGTCCCTGCCCTGACAGAGGCTCGATTGGATGAGCTTTAAAATGCATTCCAACCCAAACTTTTCTGGGATCCTGTGAAGAGCCAAAATTAGGAGAGAGGACCAGAAATTACACAGTGAACCCAATTCCTGCAGCAGCTCGAAAAGATGATGTCACTTTACCAGAAATACGGAATAATTTCTCAACAAGGCAAAACCGAGGCCAGGTTTTGCTTTCACATCGAGACCTCTGCAGTTTCAAACTCACAGCAGGAAAAGTTCCAGGCCAGGCAAAGCAATTTGGGATGCAAGGGACTATTTAAAATAATTAAAATTAAATTAAAAAAATAAATAATAATGAAATTAAAAAATAATGAACTAGATGGCTTAAAGGCCATCCAAATGTGATGGGTTCAGGCCAACCACCCTGGCCTGCTACACAAAATCCTCCCTGGTACTCAAAACCCTCCTGCAATGACATCTCCTGGCTTCATGACTCATCCTTACAGCAAGAAGCTTCACCCAGAAAATCTGATGGGGGAGAATTGAGAAATTGTGCTTTTCCTAAACACCCCAAATCATTGCCTTCCTTGAAAACTGATTTTCCCTGCGCCATCTCTGTTCTATATTCCATCAGAGGGCACAGCCTTCAGCCTGAGAAGATGGGAAAGGACATTCCAGGGGATCCCAATCCCGAGGGCTCACACTGATCCTGCCCTGCTGGAGCTCGATGTGTCTCCTGGGGGATTTGCACCCCATGACTCTGAGTGCCTGGCCCAGCAAAGCTGTAAAACCCCTGGGTTTCTCACAACCCACGGCAAGGTTAAAATTACCCCAGAATTTCCAGACTCTTGTAGAGAGTGAGAGTTTCCCACATCCACCCCGAGGGCAGAGGGTGGGCACAGGGAGGGTTTTTTCCCCACCATTCAGCCTGGTGTTGGTGTCTCCTGCCTGATCTCAGCCCCACAAAAGGAGAGCCAGCACCGTCACTGGCTGTGGGCAGGAAAGAGGAATCGAGCAGACACCGGGCACCAGCGATGCTCCCCAGGACACACCCAGGAGACTCCCCCTCTTCCAGGAGAGACTGCTGCTGTGTCCTGCCCAACGGGGTGGAACCCCTCTCTCCTTTCTGATCCCATCCCCACATAATCCAGCTCTTGGCCATCACCCCACAGGGGCTGGTCCCCACAGCCACGAGCGGATTAAGGGAATTAAAGATGTCCATGGAGAAGGGCTGTGCTGGGGGCTCTGCAGCCACAACCCATGCTCCAGGCTTCCCTCAGACACTGGTTTTGGGGCTCAGCTCAGCCACGCTTGCTCCTTTCCCTCCCAGGGATCTGTTGGATGATGCTGTGTAGGACCATGGCTGGACATCAGGCAGGGCAGATCTTCACCCTTCTCCATCATCTCCATCATCCCGAGCTGCATCAGCAATGAACCTCCCTCCAACCATCACCATCTCTCCCTTTCCCCCCGCTTTTCCATCTCCTGCTCGGTGGGAAACACCACAGACCACCTTCCCCACCTTCCCCACCTTCCCAACCACGAGCCTCCTTCCTCCAGGCTCTCCTTGCCCTTGCTGCTGACACCACAACTGAACATTTCCCACTGATATTTCCTTCCTTGCCTTAAATGCAAGCAAATGGTCCCTTCCCTTCCCTTCTCCACCTGAAGACAGAGCTGAGAGGCTCTTTTCGTCTGTCCTTGGATCAGATCTCCTCCAGACCTCAGCATCTGCTCTAGGAAGGGCTGGAGGTCACATTGGTCATGAGCATTTAGGAGCACACATAGAAAACTTGGGTTGAGGCAGCAAAGCAAATCACCAGATTTGAAATATTCGGTATTTTTACAAAAGAGGTGTCCAGACCCTCCTCCAAAACAAAACCAGACAGTATTTCTGGGGCAGAGGTGTAAAAACATTCCCCAAAACGATCCCTCCTGCTATTTTCTAGCCGTGATCCCTGTGAAAACCAACCTGCCTTTTGCACCCTGCAGACCTGTCCATGAGCCAGATTTATCTCAGGGAGAAGTGGTTACTTCTTAAATACAGAACAGAAAGACACAGGCAGGGAATCACTTGTTTCAAACCACTGCTGCTTCCACATCCCTCAGTCCTCCCTCTGAAGCCCAACAGAAGAAAAAGCAGGAACCGTGGGATGCTGGAAACTGCTATTATTGAAATTAATTGCTCCAAAGATTAAAAATCTTGTTATTCTTTTGGGGTTTTGAGCAGCCTGGTCCCATGGAAGGTATTCCAGCCTCTAGGGAGAGGTTGGAATGAGATGAGCTTTAAGGTCCTTTCCAACCCAAATCCTTCCACGTTTCTGTGATTTGCATTTCTCTGAAAAACACCCAGCACAGAGTAAGGAGGTTTTACATAACCCACGTGAATTCTCCCAGCAAGAGCTGGAGCAGCTCTCCTGAACACCCAACTACATTCACACATTGGGGTGAAAAAGAAGGAAAAGGAATATTTCTCCAGCTTGGAGTATTTTTTTTAAACATCCCATTAAAAAGACCTCTGTGTGCAATGACCTGAAATACCCTCTTGTGTCTTCCCATTTCCATTTTAGAGCTGACACCAACTTCTTCTGAGGGAGAGCAGCAGAGGCCCAGGCTACCTGGTGGCTCTGGGTCACCCAGACCCACACAAAAAGCTCTGACTGATTTTTATGGCTCCTGGGTGCATCCAGGTGTTTCGTTATTACAAACAAATCACCGGCAATAAAAACATGTCAGAGCAGGACACAGCGCCTAAGCACGAGCAGACTGAGGGGGAAGGGAGGGGATTTCAGCCTGGACTCGGTTTCAGGCTTGGTCTCACAGCAAACCCAAAGTTCTGAACAAATATTTTTGTGTTTCTCCTCGTCCCTGTGTTCTCTTTGCTGCTGTGGCTTGGGTGGAGCCCGTTTCCATGAGCTGGGGCCTGGTGTTCAGGCAGAGACCTGCTGAGAGAGAGGACATCCCTCAAAGGCTGATTCTGCAAATGAAGTGGCTGTGACCTTTCCTGGGGTTTGGGGTCTTCTTTCCTTCCTGCAGCCAAGCCCAGCTTGAGGAAACCCTGCAGCTTCAGCCTCCTCACCCTCAGCTCTTCCCACCAGCTGCTCTTCCTCCTTCTGAAGGAGATGAGATGCTCAGAGCTGAGGAGGTGCCTTTGGCCCATCCTTGTGTCCCCTCCACAGGTCTGACCTCACGGTTTGGCCCTTGAACCAAGTCCCACCGTCCACCCAAACCAAAAGACAACTGAAAAGTGTCACATGAAACCATGTCAAAAAAAAACAGCCACAAAATGAGGCAGGGCCCTTGAGATCCACCAAAGCCAACTCTGGATGGGTTTTCCTGCCAGGTTTCCATCACAAATCATCATCCTTGGCCATAAAACCACCCAAGGGGGTATAAATCCCTTTGGAAAAGGAGGCAGGAGCCTCCATGCAGCTTTCCTGCCTTCCCAGGGGGGGAAGAGGAATCCTGCTGCCAGAGCCCTGTGGATGGAGGGGCTGCTCCCACGTTACAACACAGGAAGAGCCCGGAGGAGCTCGCTCTGGACAGGCTGCTGTGCTGAAACGGGGGCATTGAGCAATCAAACCAGTTGGAGAGGCTGGTGTCTAGAAATAAAAAGTGACTGTTTGTTTTCTAACGCCTCGAGAGGCGCCTGGGGGGCCGGTGCCAAGCGGGGGCAGGCTGGAGGAAGCAGCTGGAGCTGGTGGGTCCTGGATTCTCGAGCAGTTCAACTGTGAGCTGGGACCTGCCACTGACTTGTGGTTGCAGAGCGCTGGATGGAGGTGCCTGCAGAGCTTTTCCTCTTTCTCCAGGCTGAGTTGGGGTAAATCTCAGGATTTAGCTGGGGCAAATCTCGCCCTCCTCCTCCCCAGCCCATCAAACTTGTTCTTCACATAGATTTGGCACTAGGTAGCTCCTCACACTGGGTTTCAGGCATGTGGGAGGGGTGGGCAGACACTTGTTGTCCTCATGGACACCAAATCCTTCTCCTGAAGCCACCTCCAGTGGCATTTTTGGCATTTGGTGAGGGGTGTGTCCTGAGAAACTCCAGAAACACGGGATGCACGAGATTAATACAACCCAGGATATAAGCCAGCTAATTTTCTCCCAAAGAAAATGTTTTCCAGAGGCCCAACTGCCTTCCAGCCAAAAATCTCAGGAGAAAAGTTGGCTTTGAGCCCAAATCACAGCCCTGAGTCAGTGAACAAAACATCAAGGGGTCGCAGTGTTGATCACATCCCTTGCAGTACCTGGAAATCAAGATGTTCCCGTGGCCACCATGGAGTAGATGTCTTTAGGTTGGAAAAATCTTCGAAAATTCCCCTAAATTTCCTGCCCTGGTCCACCCTTCTCTGGCAGATGTCAGGAGGATTTGGTAAGAACATGGCTCCTTCCCAAATATTTTAGAGGGAAGCCTGTGTGTCCTGCAAGTTAAGGTTTCCTTCGTGGAAACCAAGCTCCACTCTCCTTCCTGTGTGGAACCTTCTGCTCCTGAAGGCTGGAGTTCAGCCTGGGCAGCTCCCAGAAATTCCTTTCCCATTCCCACAGGCCTTCCTGGGAAGCAAGTGGATATCTGGATATCAAGCAGGAGTTTGATGGTGCTGCTGCTCTGACTCCAGGTGTGGGAAACCACCAAAAAAAGCAGCAAGAATTTTGGGGAGGGCGATCTGAGCTTCTCATTTATGCTCCCCTACCCTGCTACACCAGAAGGGTCATTCAGTGGAGGGGATAAATCATCCTCAGGGTTTGGGAACAGGGTCCTCAGCCAAAAACTTGGGCCACTTTTGTGTCTTGCCAGCAGAGAAGCCCCTGACAGAGAGGAGCCGACACTGGCACTGAGGTTTCACTTCAGGGAGGTGACAGAGAGGAACCCAAATGAACAGAAACCAACGAAAGTATTTGAGTCACCAGTGGCCCAAAACCACCGAGACAGGGCACAGCTGCAGCAGCAGCTCCCTGGAGCTGCCCAGGGCCGGGCAAGGTGCAGGGATGGGTGTCTGGGATGCAGGGATGGGTGTCTGGGATGCAGGCACTGCCTTCTGGATTGGGGCACTCCCAGATCCCACCAGAGAGGGGTGGCAGTGCCATTCCTGCCTGGCTTGCAGGAAAAGTGAGATTCCTTCTGGAATTTCACAAAAGCCACGGTGACTCTGGGCCAGAGCACCCCTGTGTGAAATGGATGCATTTACCTTGAAATCTGTTCTGGAACTTCAGCCTCAAAGGTTTCCTCATGGATTGAAGGATGGGGAAATCCAGTTTAGGTCTAAACTCAGGCCAAATCCAGGCATTAAACCTAAGCCAAAGACTTCTGCAAGCCCTAACTGAGCTTAAACGGGACCCCTGCCCACCCTGTTACTCTTCTTGTATCCCACTGGCTCCTTCCCACTTCCTCCTCACCCACCAGCTATTTCCTCTTGGAATCTCTTTGGGATGCTTAAGGTCCCAAACCAAGCTCTGAGACACGCTGACAACATTAAAAATAAGCAGTGCAATAAAAGTCACCTCAGCTCCCCACGGCTCTTCAGCGGTCTGGGGTGGAAATTGAAAGAGCTCTGGGTGGGAGCAGGTGGCTCCAGGCGAGCACAAGGTGGTGGTTTCTGGGGAAGGACTTGGCCCTGCACACGTGGGGAAACCACGAGTGGGGTTTTTGGTGTCCCAGGCTCCAGCCCATCCTGTGTTTCACGTGTTGTTCCAGCACAGCCCACAGCGGGTACCTCGCTCCCACCTCCACCCTGCCAGGCCCCACAGGAGGGGAGGCTCCTCGCCTTCCCAGGGAGCAGCGAGGGCTGGAGCAGGATGAAAAGCCCTGGGATCCTCAGGAAGAGCAGAGAAGGGCTGAGCAGTGCTCACAGTGCACCTACAGCTGCCATCCCCACCTCTGTGGCGCAGCATCCCGTAGGAGCTTACAGGAGCTGGGGTCTCCTTTGCCTTTAGGATCCTGGAGCATCCTAAAAAACCTCGGTGTGCAGGCAGCTCTTCTCACAAGCACCAAATCCAGGTGCAGAGGATGTGCACAAGGGCACAGGCACGACCAGGAGCATCCCACCAACAGGGCTGGGGCAAGGATGGAGGGACTCCCTTAATCCTCATGTTTGATCACAAAGTTCAAGCTGGTTCTCCCATTTCAGGGCATGCCCCTAGACCAGACCCCTAAGAAATCTGGATGGAGAGGTGTCCTGGTTTCTGCTGGGGCACAGTTCATTTTCTTCTCAGTGGGGATGAGCAGTTTTATTGTGCATCACTCGCTTCCCTTCGCTTTCATTGCTCTTTCCTTCTCATTACAATTACTGTATTTTATATTTTTATAATTGGAATCTCTGAACGGTTTGCATTGGAAGGGAACTTAAAACTCATCCCATTCCAGCCCCTGTCATGGGCAGGGACACCTTCCACTACCCCAGATTGTTCCAAGCACCATCAAACCTTGCCTTGAGTATTTCCAGGGATGGGGCAGCCACAGCTTCCCTGGGCAACCTGTGCCAAAGCCTCCCCACCCTCACAGGGAAGAATTTCTTCCCAAAGTAAAGAATTTCTTCCAAAAATTGAACTGTTCTCAATCCAGAAGGTTTTTCTTTCCAATTCCCCTCCCCCTGAAGGGGTAACAGGGAACGAGGGTCAGCTGGGATTACACCACGAGAGGACAGTGGGGAAATGCTCCCATTTCCCACGGGAAAAGGGAAAGAGGAAGTTTTTGGACACAGCCATAAAAAACTGCCTCCACCCTATGACCCTGAAGCATCAGACCCAGCTCAGTGCTGTGGCAGATGAGCAGGGACACATCTTCCTCCTCCCTGGAATGAAGGCTCTCCAAGTGATCCCACTTACATTACAGGATTTTGACTCATTCCTTTCCTGCCTGGAGATGAATCCAGGAAGTTCTGGAAGAGGAAGGAGGTGACACAGGCTTAACACAGACCTCACCACAGGTAAAACCAAATCAGGGGCAAGTCAGAGGTCCCAGATTCACCCCATCAGCTCCGAGACCCCACTCATTGCACCCAAAAACCACATTGCAAGAGAAATACAAAATATAGCACTTTAATTGCAGACAGATATAAAAATTTACCAAAAAAAAAAATTAATAAACCTCAGGCACACAATAAATAGGCAGCTTTGGTGGCACACACACATGTGCAGTCCTGCTTTGGGAGGCAGCAGCAGCTCCCCAGAGCTGGGGCCATACACAGAGGCTGTGAAAATGAGGATTTACACATGGATGACACTGCCTGGACACGCTTGGGAGAGCCCCACACGTGTGTTTGGGAGGGTGAAGCCAAGCTATTCACACTATGCTGCAATCTTGAAAAATCAAAATTCTAGATATTTATATAAACTCTGGCTCTGGTCAGGAAAAATTAAGATTCCTAGGTTTTCATATTCAATATTTACATATAGAATCTCTGCGTCGGTTTCCAAACTTCAATCCACTTTGGCATGAAAGAGAAACACATAAATCTCACAGCAAAAATAAAGATTTCATAAAAAATAAAGGATTTCAGGAGTTCTCTTTGGGAGGCACACCCTGCCTTCCATCAGCAGGACTCTCTGAAGAGGGAAAGCTGATTCCTGGATATAATTTCCAAAATTTGAGCACTCTAAGGCTTTTCCAAGAGTCACCTCCTATCAAATTGCTGCTCTCAGCAAGGTCTGAGTTGCAGATTGTTGGGGCAGGTGGTTACAGCAGTTGATTTTTGGTTCTGCTTGACTGGCCATTAACAAAGGCAACACAAAGCAAAGCCAGCCCTGACCTTCCTGCACGGCTTGGATGCCCCTTGTCCCCCCAGCCAGGAGCTATAGACAGTCCTGGGACTAGAAAAGTCACTTTTATCATAAATTGTTTACAGGACGAACACTGAACACCCAACCTATTTGCTCACAGCAATTTTCACCACTGGAAACAGCAAAGAACAAAACCCAACTTTCAAAAAAAAAAAACCAAAATAAAATAAAATCCAACAAAACAAAGGGATTTTTAGGCACTCATGGGACTAATGTGGGTCTGGATAAGCCCAGACTAGCAGGCTGTGAGGGGAGCAGGGCTCAGACTGCAATCTGCTGGTTCTCGCGGAAGAGCGGCCGCGTGGCGCAGACGTCCTGGAAGATGCGATAGCCCTGCTCGTGCTGGGGCTCCTCAGCCATGGGGAGCATGGGGCTGGAGCTGCAGCTCTTCCCAGCCTCGTCCACCACCTGCCTCAGGTACAGCTGCTCCACCTGGGACAGAAGAAGAAGGTCAGGAATTGATGAAGGTCCTCTTTGGACATCTCCTGCTGCTCCATCCAGCAGAGATGGGGTGGGGGACACAGAGCAGAGCACAGGTGGCCAAGTCCTGCCAGGACAGCAGCTCTGACTCCACAAGCACCTCCAGGAATAAAGGAGCAGCCCCAGGAGCTCCTGCCAGCAGGGATATTGAGGTGCAAGGACAGGCTGGGGGATGTCCCAGCTCATCCAGGGTGACCCACTGGGGCAGACACCCAAGACAGCACAAGGTGACAAGGTCAGAAGTTGTGCAGGAGGCACAGGACCAGTCTCTGATCTTGTAAAATCCTCACAGGTCCTCACAAGGTCTCTGCTTGCTCAGGTGGGGATGCCACACGCTCCCTGTGCCCTCCCTGTCACACCCCTGCTGCCACAGCCTGGTTGGCCCAAGAGGCTCCAGGAGCCCCCTGCCCTGAGCCTTTTCAATCCAAAAACTGCTGCAGCTTCTCCAAGGAGAAGTTTGTGACCAGAGCCATGAGGACTGACCCCACATCCCACCCTCTCCTTCACCCTCCTCAGGTTTCCCAACCCCACTGCTGCCAATCACGGCTGTCGGCCACATCACTGACAGATCTTAAATCTAAAATCACTCCAAGGATTCGCTTCCCCATTTCCCACTGGAAAAGGCAGAAGTCCCAGTGCCAGCACAGGATCAGGAGGAAAAGTAAAGATTTCCCTGCCATCCACAGAGCTTGTGACATTAGGGAGTTTCATTTGCAAACCCAACTCCAGGAATTTGATCATCAGCAGCCCAAGCACCTCTCAGGAGGCTGTGGACAAGCACCACATTTACACCCCAAATCCAGGCACCCAAATGCCCCGTGGCTCCAAGGACTGGAGCTCTGCTGGCAGAATTCCCACCTTGTCTGGGTCCCTTTTTCTCCCAGCCCCCCGTACCTGGACGAGGATGAGTTTACACCTCAGCGGCACCGCGTCTGGGAACTCCTCCCCAAAGCACAGCATGACTCTGCTGTCTGGGAAGCGACCCTGGTTGTTGTAGTACTGCTGCAGCTCTGCAAGGACACAGGAAAACTTGGAATTTGCCCTCCAGAGGCTGCCAGCCTTTGTTACACATCCCCGGGATCAAACACCCCACAAGGAAGCTGTGGGCTCCAATTCAACTTTGGAATTTGCCACATGACCCAGAACACCACATTATTCCTTCCTAGGCCTGGTAGTGTCACCTGCTCATCCAGAGCCCTTGGGAACCCAGCAGTGATGGCTCCAAAGTGGTGCAAGGAGAAAAGGGTTCCACCCTTTCAACCCCACACAAGAGGCTCTCACACTGGCTTCAAGCTCCAGAAACCCCTCGTGCATTGTCCCCAAGGCTTTGGGATCCCAGAACTGGATTCTCAGAATTTTGGATTCCCAGAATTGCCTCAGCTTTTCCAGGAAGTTTCTGGCCAGAGCCATAGGGACTATCCCTGTTATCCCATCCCCTCCTGAAGGCTTCCCAACCCCAAACCACTGCCATCCAGGGTTGTCTGATCTCAGCCACATCTGCTGGCTGATCCTCTCCAATCACCCAATGCAGGGATTTATTTCCCCCAGGGAAGAGCAGAAGCCCCAACACCAAAAAGCAGGAGGCTGCTACAAACCTCGGAAGAACAAGTTGGTGTCAAAGATCTTCACCACCCCATCCCGGTCCAGTTTGTTGGGCCTGTCCTTGTAGGCCATGGTGTTGCCGCTCCAGAAGACCCTGCCCTGGCACAGCCTCTTGATGAAGATGCCCTGCTTGTTGCTGTGCAGGAGGACACCCCTCTCCAGGTGCCCAAAGAGCTTCCTGGTGATCTGCTTCTGGCGGTCGTTCTGGATGGCGTCGGCCGAGGGGAACCGGACGTGCTCCAGGGCATCGGGGGCGTAGAGCTTCTCCCCGTGGCCCGAGGGCTGGCCCAGGCTGATCCTGCAGCCCTCAGAGCACGAGGTGCTGACGTGGCCCACCAGCCTCCCGCTGTAGTAGAAGCTGATCACCATCTGGGAATAACCTGGGAGGTGATGGACGGGCACGTCTCATCAGGAAAGGACAAACCTGCTCCTCACCGCCATGCCCAAATCCCAAATTCCCTGGGAGTGACTCTGTCTTGGTGGAGGGACATCTTCCCCAGCATGGTCCAGGGCTGACCAGCAAGTGAGAGCTCCCAGTATTGCAGGATCATGGAAAGGTTGGGGTTGGAAGGGACCTCTGGAGATCACCCAGCCCAAGCCCCCTGCCCAAGCAGGGTCACCTGGAGCAGGTGACACAGGAACAAGCCCAGGTGGGGTTGGGATGTCTCCAGAGGGGAAAATTCCACAATTCCCTGGGCAGCTGTTCCTACACTCTGACAACCCCCGTGGGAAGTTCTTCCTCGTGTTAAGGTGGAACTTTTTACGGCCACTAAATAAATGAACCTCTTCCTCCTGCCTTTGCTCCACACTCCCCCCAGGCCATGGGGGGATCCCCCCCATTCCAAAGGCTGATCCCAGCATCCCAAACAAGTGTTCTCTGCCCCCTCATCACCAGGCAGGATTCATCCCAGCATGGAAAAGTGGATAATCAGGAGGCTACAGCACCTCCTAAAGCCAAATCAGAGCCTCCCTCTGATTTGGGGGACAGAGTCAGAGCCACCTCCTGCCACCACAGAGAGAGAGGGGCAGCTGCTGGCCAGGTGAGGTGCCTTACCTGAGTGATACTGCTCGTAGCTGGAGTATCCATTCATCAGGGGCAACGCTGTGGGCACAGAAAGCCAAGCTGAGCCTGCATTCCCAGCTCCCAGATCCCAATCCCCCAGTTCCCCCCACCAGCCCACTCACTTTCTGTCCCAAATTTCCCAGCTCCCACACAGGAAATGCCAGCAAAAGCTCCCAGCTGGATTCCTCCATTCTTCTTAATAAGGAAGATAAAATAAACCGCTCCCCGTTCCGTATCTCCGCACAGGAAGACTTTTCCTGCCCCAAAAGTCTCCCAAATACCACACAAGCTGTTGGCTACTTACCAGGGCTGGGCTGCTGCACCCACCAGTCAGGTATTGGGGGGTTCCTGCAGGTCTCCTGGGGGGGTGAGGGGCTCCTCTTGATGATCCCCAGGTATTCATCCACGCAGGAGGGCTGTGGGACAGCAGACACCGGCATCAGAGCAGGTTTGATGCCTCCAGCAAGGGAAGAGTCCAAATGGCAATGCCAACCAATTTTTGGAGGTTGGAAAGATCAAGCGTGGCATTGGCCAGGTTGAACATTTGAATAAGACCCTCAGGAGCCACCGAGGGGAAGCAGCCAGGTGTGACAAGGGGCACAGAGCTGTGCCAGGCTCCATCCCCAGCTGGATGCTCACGGACAGCAGGAGCCAACATCAGAATCTGGTGCTGGCTCACCCGAACGAGCTGCACATCCAACACTGCAGCTTTGCAGATGGAATTTTGGGCAGGCAGAGCTCGAGCAGACAGCTTGAGCCAACCACTCCACCTGCAGCCAAGGTGAGGCCTCACCTCTTTGATGAGGTCATCGATGGCAGAGGAGCTGCAGTCCATCTCAGTGACTTCATTCAGGCTGCTCCCGCTGGCAATCCCTGCTTTGCCTGCAAGGAGAGGTGGGGCTGCAGTGAGAACACCCACACTTGCCAAGCACAGCTCATCCCGAAGGGTTTTAGAAACCTTTCACCCAGTGAAAGTTATGAAACTGAGAACTACAGCAGAGCCATGTCACAGCACCTTGGAGAGGCTCACAGCCTCTCCAGAGTTGCTTTTTGGGGCCAAAAATCACTTTACAGCTCATTGCCCCCTTGCACGGGGACCAGCAGCATGAAAAATCAAAAGCCTGGCTGGTGGCAGAGACAGAGCTGGAGCAGAGGAGAGGATTTGGGGGTTTTTTGAGCACCCCAGAGACTGGGGCTGGGGCTGCTGCTTCTCCTTTTCCCACCAGCCACCCCAGTGCAGTGGTGCTGCTGGTGGGAACCTGCAGTGCCATTTGCATAGTGGCAGCCCAGCCCCTGTGTGAACGGGCTGGAGGGGACAGAGAGGCTAAAGGCAGATTTCCTGACTGCAAAATCATTCTTTTTTTTGCAAGTTTTCAAGTTAAAAAAAAAGGACAGAGCACACAGGCTCCCCTAACCACAACTAGAGTTATAGTTAGTGTGACCTGAGCCACACCAGACATCAGAGCAGCTCTCTGCAAAATTATTGCTCCTCCAGCAAGAAGAGGGATTTATTGCAGCTCTCCACCATCCTCACAGGGCAGGGGTTGGGAGGAGAAAAAAGGTTGAGGCTCATGTCCCTCCCCCAGGCAGGGAAGGTGGAATTTGCCCCTACAACATCCTTAGGGGATGGGAGCTTCCACGAGGCTGCAGCTGTCCCTGTTTCCTCAGGGTTTAAGGGATTAAAAAACCCAAGCCTGGCCTTTCTCCTCCCCTCCCTGTCACCCCAGGGGACACCTGCAAAGCAGGACAAGCAAAGAGCCAGAGCCCAGAGCAGGGGCTGGCCAGAAAGCCCTGATCAGGTGCAGGGCTGCGGGCACAGGATGGAGCCACAGCAGGGCTCAGTCCTCTCCTGGGGAACTCACACTTCTGCTCCTCCTCTGGCACGATCCTATAGACCTTGTAGGGCTCGGAGATGTCCAGCTGGGACCTGTCTGTCACCTCCTCAAAGTCAGGGCTCTTGTTCAGAGCGCAGCGAAGCCGCGTCTTCCATGTGGCCGGCTCCGCTTTGTCACCTTCCTTGAACTTGCCTTTGAAAACAGCCCAGGCCTAAAGCAAAGAATAAAAAAGAAACCTATGAAAATCCTCCCTGTGAGCTCTACAAAGCCTCTCAAGGAGGAAGATCTGGGGTTGGGGAGAGCATTTTGCATCTTGCACCCTCTCAGGCATCTCTTGGGGATTTGCTGTTTCACTCCTAGACTGCGGCCGCCTGCACAGCCGCCACACCTGGGGGATTTCTGGGGGTGCAGAGCTGCACTACCTGCCTCAGAAATGCAAAGAAAGTCTTTTAAAAGCCAGGTTTTCAAAAAAGCACAGGTCAAAATCATCGTGTGTGGGTTCACTTCCGCACCTACGAGCTGCTGGAAACACGAGGAACCGCTGCTCAATTAAAAATCAAAATAAATCTCGTTTTCCAGCTCCTGACTAACAAATTAATAAATAAATAAATAAATAAATAAATAAACTGCTTACTCTAAGACCAGAATATAATTTGTGCTTTTGGTAGGAGAACACATTTTACCACCAAAGGAAGAATGAAAAATACTATATATTTTTAAATATACATATTGATTTCTTTTATAGATATTTCTATATTTTCAGAGAGCTGAATTCAAGGCTATCCTCATAACTCAGTGCTCCCAAACCAGTGGTTACTGAAATTAAACTCCTTCACCAGTACAGGTACTTGGAAGTGAGGTCAGAGGGAAGGGAATTCCTGGGGAAGACCTGGGTATTTTGTTCCAGGATGGAATTTTCCCATTTTTTCCAAACCTGGAAACCCCCCTTTCAGTGAAATCCTTCCTTCCCACCTGCAGAGTCTTTTCAGGTTATTTTTTAAATATATATAAATCCAGCATTTCATCAAGGGAAGCTGATGAGAAGTTTAGAGCAGGTCAAAAGCTGCTTCTCACGTCACACCTGGATTCAAAGATGCTGAAAACAAACCCAAAACAGGTCCTAACTTCTGATAAAAAGGAATAAATCATCCCAAAAAAAAAACCCAGAGACAGCATGGCCACATCCCACCAGGGGACAAAACCAGCATCACAGAGCCCAGGAACCACTGAGAAAAGGCACCAACCACCTGTCCCTACCTTGAAAATAGAAGCATCCACCTCCTGGTTGTAGTCCTGCTTCCCGGCGTGCTTCCAGGGGATGCGGAACATGGATTTCTGCTCGTTCTCCCAGATGAGCCCCGGGTAGAGCTCGCTGTCGATCTGCTCGATCAGCCACTGCCGCAGCCGCCTGCCGCCGTTCCGGTCACACATCCTGCGGGGCCAGAGGGGTCCAGGCCCTGTCAGCTCCCCCAGCTCCATCCCAGCACTGCTGGGCCAGCAGGGATTGGGCTGGTTTGTGTAGAAGCAGGGTTTGCCCCGTGCTCAGCTGGCCATGGCACCGCCTGCAGCTTTTGGAAGCTCCACGTGCCAATGTTTGCCCGTGGAAACCCTCATCTTCAAGGTCCCTTCCAACCCAAACCCTTCTGGGATTCCTCAATTCTGTAATTCTAGGATTAAAATATCCCCCACCCCACCCCTTGTTTCTTTTAAAATGAAGCAAAAAAACCCAACAAAATCAAGGCAATTTCCTTCTGAGTTACTACAAACTCTTCCTCCAGCTCTACCAAAGTTCCGCTCCCAGAAGCGGCTGACTCAGTGCTCTGCTTATTCCTATTTTGCTGCAGGATAAATCACAGAGGAAGCAGATGGATGGGGATTAAAGCCCCCAGCTGTGCTGTCACCTGAGCAAGTGACACTTGCCCAACCTGGGGTGCCAGAGCTGCTCTTGGCACGAGGATTTGTCCCGGAGGGGGCAGCAGCTCCTCTCACCAGGCACTATTTGGGGAGCAGCTGCCAGCCCCAAACTGCATCCCGAATCCTCACAGGGATAAAGGAACACGCAACCGCTGGAAGCAAAGTGCCAGGCTCGACCCTCCCTGCCACCTCCACGGCGTGACAGCAGCTGGGCCTGGCAGAAGTGACCAGCAGACCCTGAATCAACTTTCCAGGCATTTGGGGCTCTAAATTTTACTGGGCTGCCTCTCCCTCTTTCGTTTGTAATTTACTGCCCCAGTTGGAAGATTTTTGGGGAGGAAACAAGGATGCTCCCAGCCCAGCCTAAGAGGCAGCGCTCCCTGCTTACTCTGCTCCCACCAGCTCAGTGTCACCAAATTCCATGTCCTCTCACTGACCAGCAGGACACAGAGATGGCTCTGGCCACTCAGAGCACAGCCCCTGTTTTTTAGGGGTGGTGGGCAGCCAAAACATCACGGAGGGCACGGCTCTGGATGCCCCAAAGGATGCCACAGCTCGTCCCTGGAGGAACGGGAGCACACGCAGCCTCTCTGGGGGCTGCAGCACCCAACCTGATCGATGCCAAAAGGGAAGAACCCGAGAAATCCCGCAGAAACGGGACACTCCTAAATCACCCCGTCTTCTAGAAAGCTTCTTCCCATCACCGCCGGAGCTGCATCTCCCTCCCCGAGAGGGACTCGCACTCTCGGGACAAGGTCAAGGAGCGCTGTCCCTGTCCCGGGCTGGCAGCGGCAGCCCCGCACCGACACCCGCGGCTCCAACCCGCCCGTGCCGGGCTCTGCGAGCCGCGGCGAGCTCGGTCCGTGCGCAGGGCACCACGAGATGGGGGCTCCCCGCATCCCTGCCAAGCCCCTGCCCTTCTCCGCAGCCCTGCGGGGAACCGGGGCAGCGCTCGGGACCTGCCCCTGCCCTTCCGCCGCTCGGGGCCGGTGCCCTCCCGGTGTCCTCACAGAGGATGCCGCTACAGGACGCTGTCCCGCGGCAGATCCTTGGGACAGGGGATGCCGGTGCCGGTTCCTGCCCACCCAGGAGGGATGCCGGTGTTTGTCACGGTCCCGATCGTCCCACAGGGGATGCCGGTACCTGTTTCCCGGCCGCTCCCGGTGCGGGTCCCGTTTCCACGCTCCCGTTCCCGGTGCCGCGCCCGCGGATCCCCCCCGCGCTCATCTTATATACCAGCGCGATAATGAGGCCACGCCCACTGACACGCCTCCTTCACGCTCCACCAATCAGCGGCTCCGCCCCTTCCCGCCCTACCCAATGAGGAGGCGGGGCCATGAGGGGCCGACCAATGAGGAGCGTCGCGGCGGGGCGCGCGCCGCGGTTTCTCTTAAAGCGAGGCTTTCCTCGAAATCAGCTGACCGGGAGGGGGCGGGGCCTGGGAGGGGGCGGGGCCTGGGGAGGGGGCGTGGTTTCCCCGCCCCTGTCCCGGGTCTGTCCCGGTCCGTTCGGTCCCGTCGTTCCCGGTCCCAAATGAATCCATTCCCAGTTCCAAGCCAGCTTCCCCAGTTCCCGAGCTCAGACGCAGACTGGTCCATTTCCAGCCTCAGATCAGTCCATCCCCAGCCTCAGACCAGTATCCCCAGCCCCAGATCAATCCATCCTCAGTGTATCCCCCAGTAAACCTCCCCAGTTCCACACCAGCCTCCCCAGTCCCAGACTGGTCACTCTCCAGTCCCAGGTCATTCTATCCCCAATCCCAAATCAGCCTTCCCAGTCCCAGACCAGTGTCCCCAGTCCCAGATCAATCCATCCTCAGTGTATCCCCCAGTAAACCTCCCCAGTTCCACACCAGACTCTCCAGTTCCACACCAGTCTCCCCAGTCCCAGACTGGTCACTCCCCAGTCCCAGGTCATTCTATCCCCAATCCCAAATCAGCCTTCCCAGTCCCAGACCAGTGTCCCCAGCCCCAGCTCAGTCCATTCCCACTCCCAGGCTGCTTTCTCCAGTCCCAGACTGCTCCATCCCCAGTCCCAGTTTAGTCCACCCCCAGGCAATCCCCAGCTCCTTTCTGCATCAACCCCAGTCCCGAATCATTCCCTCCTTCCCTGCCCCAGCAGTTCCCACTGTTCCCAGTTTGGATTTGGTGTCCTGACTGTGCCCCAGCCCAGCCAAACCCAGCCAGGGCCACCAGAGCATAAAGGACCATCTGCAGCCTGACTTCAGCGGGGTTTTTTTGGGATTACCAGATTACACACACATTTCTTGGAAGAAAACCATAATTACTCCCACGTGGGTAATACAGAGAAATGGGAAATGTATGGAGCTGCACAGATGGTTTAATAAAAATAACGCTCTGAGGTGCACAACCTTCCCTGTCATTTCTAATAAAGAATGGCTGGAATGGTCCTTGTTTTTAAACACCCCACTGATCCTCACTGGGTCCCCCCCAGGAGATTTGGGGTGAGCCAAAAACATCTTCTGCAGTCAGATACAGTCAGGAGGATTAATTTTCTTTTTTGAACAAAAATACAATTTTAAGCATTGCAGGGACTTTGCATCACCACCTCCCCCTGCTAGACAGAGACCCTCCTGTAAAAAGCTCTTTATTTTGTTAAAATTCTGGAGAAGTTGTGATATTTTAAAGGGTCTGCACGCAATCAAACTCTCCATCCCCTCTGGAGACCAAAGACCTGGAGATTCATTGCAATGGAGCATCATTCCCAGCTTCATTTTGGTTCTGCATCTTCACAGACAGCTTGAAAAGGTAAATCCAAATTCCCTGGGATGAGGAGGCTCCCCGTGGGGAGGATAAAAACATTAAACCCATTAAAAAATGGGAGTTCAGGCACTTGAAATAGGCTGGGAGATGTCCCACAGCCCTGTTAGCTGCTGGGAAGGGAGGATGAGCCTGCCAGCAGGGCCAGGAATGTGTTGGGAACAATTTCCCCGTGTCAGCCACGCTTCAGCAGAGCTGATCCCCGTGCCAGAGGCACCAGGCTGCCGGGAAAGCTGATGTGGGACAGCAGAGCCAAGCATGAGCTGCTCTTGGCAATGTCCAAAAAGTGGAAATCAGCCCAGTTTTACCTGTTCAGAGTTTCCCTAAAGCCACCTCAGGTCTCACTGACAGAGGCCAGAGTGGAAAAATGGGGATATTCACCCAGGATCCCCCTCAAATCCAGGGGAATTTGGATTAGGAGGAGCTTTTTGGACAGAGCTGTCAGTGTGATGTCAGGCACGGAGGGTGCTGCTGCTCCGGGGAAGCATTCCCCGTGATTCCCCAAATCAGGGGGATTTTCCCAGGTTTTGCTTTGGTGCTTGTGGGAATGTTTGAGGGCCGGGATGGCCGGGAGGGGCAGGGCTAGCCGGGCTGTGGAGGTTAGCACACCTCCTGCAAATCTAATCTCTGCTTATCACCCATCTCCGATGACTTCCTATTAACTCCCACTTTCTTCTCTTTTCTCTTCCTGCGTGCAAGTTCCATTTTTTCTGCTTCCTGAAATGAAAACAGAGGCTTTAAATCCAATATTGATCCCGTTTGCTCAGCCTCCCTTCAGCCCACTCCATCAACAGCTTCATTCTCATTAATTGCTTTCCCATTACCTCCATGTGGAACCACAGCCACAGGGGTCCTTTTCTCCATCTAAAAAAAAAATGGGTGAAACACCCTTTTTTTTCCCCCCCTGGAATTTTATACACGGAATATTTAAAACTTTTCATTCTGCTGGTGGTTTTCATCAAGAAAAAGGGAAGCAGGGTGGTCATTTCAGTCCATCTCTGCATTCCCACCAGGAACACCACAAATCAAGTCCAGGCACCTTCATCATTTTAATCACTCTCTTCTTTATTAGGAGCTGGGCGAGTCACCCCCGGTGCTGTCACACGATGAGTACCCAGAAATCTTCATCAAGAGAATTCCTAGAAATGTTTTAATCCCTTTTTTTCTTAGAAGGAATTGCAGAACAGACATTTTTGAGTGGACAAACAGGGTATTTATAGCAAAAGGCCGAGACGGCACAGAAGGGTTGAAGGTTTCCATGGGGAAGGTCCAATCCATGGGATGGGACCCTCCTTGTAAGGCTGATGGGGGGGATTCCTGCCAAAGAAAGCTCTGGAAAAGCACAATCTGAGTTTGGGATGAAAAACTGGACATGGCCATGGGTTTTAGGTATTAAAAAGGCTTTTGGAGAGGGACAGAGTTAAATTGGTCCATGAGTTGAGTGAATCCAACCAAGCTTTTGGCTTCTTTGGCAAGCAGGGACATTCAGATGGGGCTCAGGGAAAACCCAAACCCACTCTGGCTCCAGGGATGGGGGCAGTGGGACAGGCAGCCTTTGGCACTGATGGATTTCCCCCCTCCCTGGGGTTGGGATAAGGAAAATGCCAGATATTCACCTGCCAAGGACAGGCTGGAGTGGGAAACAGCCCCAGAACAACTCCAGCCCCTCTCACCACCCCACTGGGTGCCAGGCAAGGCTCAGCAGCACCCCCACATCCCGGGATTCATCCCTCCTTCCCCAGGGAAGCAGAGGACAAGGTGGCCTCTCTCCATCTCATCCCACCTTGGATTTCCAAGGTCTGCACCACCTTTCCCGTGCCCTGCCAGCCCAGATATTGTCATGAGGAGAGAGGGACGGGGCTGGCTGCTGCTCTGAGGGTGGAAAAGTGGCTGTAATCCATTGGGAGTGGGGGAATGGGACAGAGCAGGACACTGGCACCCATTCACTGCAGCTGGCAGCTGTGAGTCCTGTCCCCCTGCTCCAGCCCTGGAGCCCACGCTGCTGCTGGGGGATTTCTGCCCTAGACACGAATCCCTGGAGGCGCCTGGCAAAGGGAGAACGGAGTTTTCCAAGCCCCAGGGCCAACACCTGCCCGGGAACAGCTGCTTATCTGCTCATCCATCTGCTGGCACCAGCGGTGCCACCTGCGTGGCAGGGAGGAGGGAAGGTGGGAGCTGGGGATCAGAGCCAGGAGCGACCCCTGCTCCACAGCTGCTGCCGGCCCAGCAGGCGCTGCAGCTCCTCCTGGTCCTGGAAGGGGTTCTTGCCGTATTCCCGGCGGATCCAGGCGCGGTACTGCCAGGAGAAAGCCAGGAGAGGTTGTCAGGGTGGCCTGAGAAGCTGAGAGAACCCAGAGAGAGAGCAGGGCTGCAACAGCTCCAGCGGAAAGCAGCGAGCAGAGCAACTCCTGCTGCATCCCCAGCATGCAGGAAGGTCCCAATCCCACAGGAGCTCACACCCAGCACACCACAGATGCAGTGGATCCCCCCATCCCAGCATTCCCCATATGCCCAGCCCGGGACAGAGCTGGCAGCACCCTCAGCTTCCCACACTGGCTGCAGCTGGGACAGCAGCTTTATTTATTTCTCCTTGCCAAGAAGCTGCTGCTGTTCCTCGTGTGCCTGAATTCCCGTAAGGAATGCTTCCCAAAGCTTTGTTTCCCCACAGGCAGCACAAGGCTGAGTCAGTCCTTGCGAGGTGGGGCAGGTTTGTTGTCAGAGCACCTCGCTCACCACCGGTTTTGGGGAACCTCTCATCCCAACTATCCCAGTTATTCCAGAGGCAGGAGCATCCTGGTGGCCAGGAGCCAGCTGGCAGCAGGGTGAGGCCTGGAAGCAAGGGATGATCCAGAGAAACTGTTCCCGTTACTGCTGGGATGAGGAAACAGCCAGACAGCCCCAAACTGCAGCACGGAGGAGCGAGGGCAGGAAGGGACAGCTCTGCTGGGATTCACCATTCCAGCTGCTGGGGGCTCACAGGGAACAGCCAGGGCTCTGCCACCTCCCTGAGGAGCTGGGAACCAGCTGCTCCAACAAGGAATTACTGGGATGAGTGGTAGGAGCACCCCCAGCAACACCAAACACCTCGAGGAAAGGATGGAGGGCACCTGTGGGTGCAAAGGGTGCGGAGAGGGGCCGAGCATTGGAGCCCTGGGATGGGATAGCACAGGGACAGGGATGAGATGGATGGGATGGGATGGGATGGGATGGGATGGGATGGGATGGGATGGGATGGGATGGGATGGGATGGGATGGGATGGGATGGGATGGGATGGGATGGGATGGGATGGGATGGGATGGGATGGGATGGGATGGGATGGGATGGGGTAGCACAGGGACAGGGATGAGATGGATGGGATGGGATGCTCTCCAGGGGGAAAGGAAGCAGCTCTCATGAGCTGCCCAGCCTTGGCACTGCCAGGGTGAGGTGCCCTCACTGTGGCCTCCTGAATGGGCAGGAGCCACTCAGTTCCTAGAGAAAGTTTGGGATGCAGGACAGCAGGATTGGCAGCTCAGCACTGTTCTTCCAGCACTGGATGAGCCACAAGGGAAAAAAAGTTCTAGACTGGCCCTGGTGGTATCCCCCTCTCCTGCAGCCAGGGAAAATCAGCTGGAGCAGGGGGGATTTCTGCTGGGAATGTCTGGATTTCCCAAATGCACTCCCTCCAACAGCAGGACTCACCTCAGCTGTTACACAACTACCACCTGCAAGCAGGGAGATCCCAGCTCAGGGTGGTCCTGAGAGCCAGAGCATTCCCTGCTGGAACACAGCCCCTCCCTGGGAAGTGAGACCCAAAGGGTTTGGGACAGGATTTGGGGCAAGATCCATGCCAGGATCTCATGGTGGGGAACATCTCTTTGATGCAAACCATCCAGAGGGATGAAGCTCCATGGGAAGAGCAGCCTGGCACCCACCAAGGCTCAGCACCCACCACCCAGGCTGGGAGGAGGGAAGGAGTGGGTGGGAGATGGGGGAAGCTGCCAGGCATTTCCCCTTAAAGCCAGAGCAAGAAGTGGTTCCAGCCCATTTCCTCCAGTGCTGACCACCAACCCACTGCCCTCCTCCTCCTCCTCCTCCTCCTCCTCCTCCTCCTCCTCCACCTCCTCCTCCTCTCTGCCAGGCCATGAGCACCCAGCCCATCTGGGATGGCAGCAGGGGGGAAAAAGGCAGCCTGGCCATGGTGTGCCATTCTGTCCCCAGAAATCCCATCTGTGCCCTCTGCCACATCCACACTGTCCCATCTGTGCCTGCTGACTTCCCTTTCTGACCTTACCCATCACCCTGCTGCTGCTCTTGGTCCCTTCCTTCCTTCTTTATCCCTCCAGCCCAGAGAAGCCCCATTTGCCAGCTTGAAACCACAGCTGCACGCTCCAGCAGTGAGGCTGGAGCATCTTCCCCATTCCTTCCTCCCATCTGAGCTCCCTGAGACGAAGGAAACTGAGGCACCACAGCTCCAGGAGGTCCCCAGAAGGTCTGACCTGTTCCTCGCAGGTTTTAACCACCAAGAATTGAGGCTCTTCCCCCTGAGCTTTCCCCCCACAAGGGCCATTCCCTGCCCAGGGCTGACATCACAGGGAACAAGGGCGGGAGTTCCAAGGAAAAGGCAGCTCTTGCTAAATCCCACAGGAAAACACATCCAAGCGCCTCCACCCTTGGCTGTACCTTGGGTGTTTCAGGGAAAGGGTTACAAAGCCACTGGCAGGACTGTGAGGTGATGGAAAAGCAGCTTCGAAGGGAAAGAAAGGAAATTGTGGTGTCCATTGAGCCCAGTCTGGATTTTGGGAGCAGGAGGAATAACTGGGATGGAGGGAGGACACGACAAACCCCACATCAGGCTCCGTGCGGTGGCCAGAGCGTGGGAAGGGCTGGAGGGGCCATCCAGGGGAAGCCCCGCAGGGAATCTCCAGCACCGCGGGTGTTTTGTAATCCCTCGGAGCATTTTCCACCCTCCTGCACGAGTGTTTGTGCCAGCTGCTGCTAACGGGGCACAGCCACACCCCTGTGTGACAGCGCCCGGGGAAGGGAACTCGGGGCTGGGGAAGGGGCTGGCCTTTGTGCCGGTGTCCTGTGCTGTCCCTGCTCCCTCCTGCGAGCACAGGAATCCCTTCCCAGGGCTGGTTCCAGCCGCAGGGAACACAGGGTCCTGTTTGCCACCGTGGATTTGGGGCTCTGCTTCCAGCGGTGGCACAGAATTTGGGGGTGGCATGAGCTGTGACATCCCTCGTACACATCTTGTCCAGGGCTTGCCTTTCCTTGCAGAGGTGTCTGTGTCCCATGGGAAGTTTGGGACCCCAGGGATGGGTGAAGGAGCACGGTCCAGAGCGGGAGGCTGGAGGCAGCTGCAGAGCCAGGTGGGAGCTGTGCTTTCAAAAGCCTTTTTTGCTTTTTAAGGTCTTTGCCTTCGCCTTTCAAGGCCTCTCCCTCTGCTTTCGAAGGCTTTCCAGGTCAAAAGTGCAGCTCTGATCTCTGCACTAAGTGCTCTCCCAGCCGCTGGAATCCAGCTCGGCTCTGCTCCATCCTCCCTGCCCTGCACAGGATGGGAACCCATCCAGCTCTCCCGAAACCTGCTGCTCCACCTCATTCTGGGCAGGAAACGGGACATTTCCACACACACTCGCTCCTGTCACCTGTCTCTGAGAGCAGAGGGAGCCCTGGCAGACCCAAGAGTGCCCAGACATCCCAAAACTCCTCCCGAGAGCCTTCCTCCCTCTCCACCCCTCCTCTCCGTGCTGCATTCCCGGGAATTGGCCCAACTCCTTCCTGAGCTTCCCAAGGGACAAACTCCTCTCCCATCCCTCCCACTGTGTCCTAACTCGAGAAAACAAGTTTAGGGTTTTCAAGTTTAGGGTTTTCAAGTTCAGGGTTTTCAAGTTCAGGGTTTTCAAGTTCAGGGTTTTCAAGTTTAGGGTTTTCAAGTTTAGGGTTTTCAAGTTTAGGGTTTTCAAGTTTAGGGTTTTCAAGTTTAGGTTTTTCAAGTTTAGGGTTTTCAAGTTCAGGGTTTTCAAGTTCAGGGTTTTCAAGTTTAGTGTTTTCAAGTTTAGGGTTTTCAAGTTTAGGGTTTTCAAGTTCAGGGTTTTCAAGTTCAGGGTTTTCAAGTTTAGGGTTTTCAAGTTTAGGGTTTTCAAGTTCAGGGTTTTCAAGTTTAGGGTTTTCAAGTTTAGGGTTTTCAAGTTCAGGGTTTTCAAGTTTAGGGTTTTCAAGTTTAGGGTTTTCAAGTTCAGAGTTTTCAAGTTTAGGGTTTTCAAGTTTAGGGTTTTCAAGTTTAGGGTTTTCAAGTTCAGGGTTTTCAAGTTTAGGGTTTTCAAGTTTAGGGTTTTCAAGTTTAGGGTTTTCAAGTTCAGGGTTTTCAAGTTTAGGGTTTTCAAGTTCAGGGTTTTCAAGAGCTTTTTAAAGTGCGCTCACATAACATCGAGGCGCTTCCTCTTTTTTAATTTTCTTTTCGTTTTTTGCACGCAAACCCCCAAATCCCCAGGTAATAAATGCCATTCCCAAAACCCAGCTGGGGCAGAGAGCTGCACTCAAGGGAGGTTCTCCTGCTTGAAAACCCCTCCAAAATTATCCGAGGGCACCTTACCTCCTGGAGCAGCGTCCTCTCGTATTCCTGCAGCTGCTGCTGGAAGCCGGGGTTGGGGCTGACGTAGGAGCGCACGGCCTTGGTGGCAGCCAGGCAGCTCTCCCAGCCCAGCTCTGTCACTGTCATCAGGTAGGCCACCAGGATGGTGGAGCTGCGGGACACCCCTGCCAGGCTGGGATGGCAGGAGGAGCCGTGTCAGGGAGAGGATCCCGCAGGAATCACCCCTGGGATGCAGATTCCCTGGCTGGGCTGCGAGCAGGATGGGTTGGGATGGGGTAAGGAGCTCTCTCACCGCTGCTGTCACAGCCCCTTGTCCCCACCTCAAGCCTGTCCCACATCTTGGGTGCTCAGGTGGTCAGTGCAAGGACCTGGGAAACCACCTGTTCCTTGAAACTGATGAAATCTTCCCCAGAATGATTGTTTCTCTGTCTCTTCCCCTTCTTTCATCCCACCCCACCTCAAAAGCAAAGCTTCCCCTTAAATGAGCACCTGGATATTGGAAATGTGGGGTTTCCAGGTGAGTTTAGATTCAGTTTTTGCAGAGGAAGGTTGGCATCAATTCCTTGATATTTAAACCAGGGTTGCTTATCCCAGCCCAAGGCAAAGAGGGGAAGGACAGAAAATCTCCAAAAGGTGAGAATTGTTATTTAGCTTCCCAAAAAACCCCAATGGATCCAAAAGTGAAGACCTTCCCACGGCCCCTCTTGCTGTTCTGTGCCTCCTCCTCTCCTTCCTCCCCCTTCCCAGTGATGCTCAACACCGAGGACACTTTTTGGGAGCCCATCCCCAGCTCCCAGAGGATGGGTGGGGCATGAGGGGGTCACAGCAGCTCTCACCAGTGCACCAGGCAGCCTCCCCCTGCGAGCCGGCACTCGTGGATGAACTGGATGCACTCCTTAAAATGCTGCAGCCTGCAGGGAGAGAGGCAGGTGAGGAGGGAAGGGCTGGCCACCCCTGCACCAGGACACCCTGCAAACAGCAGCACCGGTGCTCCCAAGGCTCTCCCACCACCCTGGGGCCACCAGCGTGGGGTGGGAGCAGAGATCCTTCCTGTGCCAGGGGAAGGAAATTACCCGGGAGACATCCCAGAGGTTTTCCTGCTTCCTGAGGGATGGAGGGATGAGGGTGATGCCATCAGAGAAAGCAGCTCAGCCCCAGGGGCACAGCCGGCAGGGAAGGGTGTGACCCTGTGCCCAGGGGACACAAACTCTCCCAGTTATCCTGCCTCACCCCTCCTTCCCAACAGTGCCAAAAACACCTGCCTCCCTCCAGAGAGATGGAGAGGAGCCAGCAGGGAGGGAGAGGGAGGGAGAGGGAGGAGGAGACACCTTGCCCCTACCCACGGGAAGGCACAGAGAGGCGTGCACAGCACAGGCACATCCATGGATTGCTGCCTGCATTCCCAAAAGCACAGCCAGGAGCTGCTGGCAGAGCAGAGGGAGCACATTCCCCCAAACCAGAGCATTTCACGGCAAAATGGGGCAGGTGGGAACCTTCCTGCAGGATAACTGATTCCATGTGTACTGAGTGGACAGAGCTGGGTGTTCGTGGCAGGCTCTGGTGAGACAAATCCCTGCAGCTCATCCCTGGATAAGATTCCAGAAGCTGTTGTAATGCTGAGATCCCACGCTGAGCCAGATTTTCCTCTCTTTCCAATAAAACCTGACCATCCCTACCCTCCCCCTCAGCCACACCGAGCCCTGGGGCAGTTTTGAGGCAGAAAATTTGCTTCTGGTCGCTTTTGCTGCTGGTGGCCTCCCGGCCACCCAGCCCTGGGTTTTCCAGGAGGAGAAGAGGGTTCCTTTGGCAGCATCTCTGCTCCGGCGCCGGACTTCCTCTGCTCCGCGTGACGGGGTGGGTGTGAGCCCACGCAGCCTTCCTGATTTCTCAGAAGCCAAGGCATGACCTCCCGCAGTTATTCCCACTCTGTTCCTTGCCAGGAGAGCTGCTTTCCCTCTGGGAACTCTCCAGAACCTCCTCCATCCCTGCCAGCCCGAGGAAGAGGCTGCTCTTCACCCTGCCTTGGGAGTGCTGGGCTTGGCACCTTCTAAGGAGCCAAAAAAAAAGATGGATTTATTCAGGAATAGCAGGGGGTTCTGCTTCCCGGGAAAATGAGAGATGAGGGAGTCTCTGACATCGTGATCAGGCTACAAGTACTGAGCCTCTCATTCCTGGAAGGAGATGTCAGCCCGAGGATCCTCCAGCAAATGGAGCATCACCGTTTGGGAGGATTTTCCCTGCCCAAAGCTCATCCCAGGAGAATTCCCTGCTTGTCCTGCTGATCTTCACAGAGCACACAAGATCCCCCAGGGCCTGCAGGTGCTGCCCACACAGCTCCAAACCCTCCAGATCCCCGTGCTCCCCTTCAGCCCCTCGGCAGGACCAGCAGGAATGTTCTTCGCTTGCAAGGACGCGATGCTCGTGCCTCCAGCCTGCATCCCCGTCCCAACCCATCCCAAAGGAATTTGGCTCCCCCATCCATCCTCACCCACTCCAAGGGTGGCTTTTTTTCCAGAGGGAAAGCTCTGCCTCTGCTTTTCCAGCCTCAAAGTGTGGGATCAGGGAGTGGAATTGCAGTGCTGAGAGCCGCCGAGCTCCCGAATCACAAGCAGGACACACAAAGTTCACCAGGATTGTGAAATCCAAGGCATAAACTGACAAGCAGAAAATAGTTTCTTGAACAACTCTTCCTTCCTGCAGGCAGCCTTATCTTAATTTTTTTTTCCCCTTGTTATTTTTTTTTTTTCCCTTTCGTAGACATGCCAAAAACGCAAAGAAATGAGCGAAGGGAAAAAAAAAAAACCAACCAAAAATCCCAGTTCTTGCTGAGGCAGGGTTTTCTTGTAAAGCTTCTCTTTCCGCTCAGCGGGAGCATGAGCAAGCAGAATTCCACCCCCGGGCACGGCTGCTCCCAAGGATGCTGGAAAAAACAGCACCTCCACAGGCAGAGCCCTGGAAATTAGGTTTTGATGCTTTTTAGGGTTTGATTGGAGAGAAGAATCCCGTGGATTTGCCAATTTGCTGGTGCAAATGGATGATTTATGGGTGCCCGTCACCCAAAGCAGCAGCATCCCACAAAATCCTGGGAATTCCTCCCAGCTCCTCTCAGCAGCTTCATCTCCAAAACAGCATTCCAAGACTTATGAGCATCTGTGCTTTATATAGTGAAAAAAAATTGTATTTTCATAGATTTCTCTTTAAAAAAATGCCTGGAAGACTGACACAAATCATCTTTGTAACACTCCGATTTTCAATCCTTCCCAGTGGAATAATTCTGAAACTTGACGAAAAATTACATTTCCTGACTGCAAATACACATTAAAAATAGATTTTAAGCCCTAAAATGTTATTTACCACAGAAAAATGAACCCCAGCTTCTGGGAAGCTCAGGGATTATGTGAAATTTCACAGCATGAATGGACTAAACCTTCATCCTGCAGAACCTGAGCTTTTATTGACCAACAGCTGCCAACAGGAAAAAGGATGGGAAATCACTTACAGGTTTTGACTGGATGAATCTGAGGCCGAGATACACAGATAGGTCATGTCCTGCAATACAAAATAAAATAGTCATGAAATACCTCCAAGAATTGCAAGATCTTCCATTTCTCTCTTTTTTTTTTTTTTTTTTTCCTTTCTCAGTTGACCTTGAGGGGAGAAGAAAGCTGGAAACCACTTTGGGGTTTGCTGCACTGCAATGGATGGATGCATCCATCCCACCCCAAGCGATTTCCTCTCAATCCCACAGGACAGGACAGGCTGTGGGGACAACTAAAATATTCAGAAGTCCCCAAAACAGAGCCAGGGAGCCCCAAACTCCACCAGGAAGACGTACACTGACAAAGCCACTCTCATCAATGAGTTATTTCCTCCCTGCCCTTTTAATACCCCATAAATCATCTGCTGCCTGCTGGCCTAGGTCAGATTACTTTCCTCTCCTTAAAACATCGCTTCCTCGATCCTCCCTGTTTGGAGCTAAATTTAGATCCTTTTTATCTGGGGGTTGGGTTTGGGTTTTTTTTAATCCTTTCTTAGCCAAACAAGGGGGAAATCCTGCAGCCAGAGTGCCAGGGATTGCCCCATCTCCATCAGGTCGCTCCTGGCTCAGGCAGCCCAACTCCCTGGGAAAGGGGAAGGCTGGGAAAAGTGGATTATTGAAGGAAGGAATGGGCAGAGCAGGATGGGAACAGGATAATTCTGTGCTGGAATGACCCAGGTTGGAAGGATGAGCACGGACAGGCTTTCCATGCATCTCCTCATCCACAGCTCCATGCCTGCTGCCACCCCAACATCTCCCCACGCTGGGAAGAGCCACCACACCAAAATCCACCGTGGAGAGGCCAAAACGACCTCAACCCAGCGCAAACCCCGACCCACAGCTCCCAGCCCCACACGAACACAGCGGCTCCCCCATCCCGGGGCCAGTGTCCCCATCCCGGGGCCAGTGTCCCCATCCCAGGGCCAGTGTCCCCATGCCAGGGCCGGTGTCCCCATCCCAGGGCCCGTGTCCCCATGCCAGGGCCGGTGTCCCCATCCCGGGGCCGGTGTCCCCATGCCGGGGCTGCTGGGGTTTGCGGTCAGTGCCTCGGGGCTGTGATTGACACATTGCTCAACCCCCCCAGTGCCTTTCCGCTTCCTCTTCACGCGGCTTTGCTCCATGTTGTAAGTGCTCTGTGCGCTTTGCTCCCCATTGTAAGCTCTCCATGCATTTTGCTCCGTGTTGTAAGCGCTCCGTGAGCTTT
The DNA here is from genome assembly GCF_030490865.1 of Poecile atricapillus. Lineage (NCBI taxonomy): Eukaryota > Metazoa > Chordata > Aves > Passeriformes > Paridae > Poecile > Poecile atricapillus. Next base: position 19,511,688 of record NC_081258.1, read on the forward strand.
ACTCCCCGTTGTAAGCACTCGTGCGCTTTGCTCCCCTTTGTAAGCTCTCCATGCATTTTGCTCCCTGTTGTAAGCGCTCCATGCACTTTCTTCCCCGTTGTAAGTGCTCTGTGCACTTTGCTCCCTGTTATAAGCACTCTGTGCATTTTGCTCCATATTGTAAGCACTCCATGTCTTTTTGCCCCACATTGTAAGTGCTCTGTGCACTTCCCTCTCCATTGTAAGCACTCCATGCGCTTTGCTCCCTGTTGTAAGCACTCTGTCCGCTTTGCTCCCTGTTGTAAACACTCCACATGCTTTGCTCCCTGTTGTAAGCGTTCCATGCGCTTTGCTCCCTGTTGTAAGCGCTCCGTGCGCTTTGCTCCCTGTTGTAAGTGTTCCGTGTGCTTTGCTCCCTGTTGTAAGTGTTCCATGCGCTTTGCTCCCTGTTGTAAGCGCTCCGTGCGCTTTGCTCCCTGTTGTAAGCGCTCCGTGCGCTTTGCTCCCCGTCTGGCTGAGCCCGACCCCGCTCCCAAGCCGTTTATCGTTCCCCGTGCCTCAGTCCCGCTCCCGTTACTCAGCGCCTCCGCAGGGGATAGGATCCAGCTGGGCTTTTCTTGGGGCTCCCTCCCCGTGGTGGCCCCAAAAAGGATGAGGGGTCCTGGGGTTCCCGTTCCCTTTCTGCAGCTCCCCAGCACTGGGGTGGAGCACCCCCAGCACCAGAAGGATGTGGAGCTGCTGGAGAGAGTCCAGAGGAGCCAGGGAAATGCTCCAAAAGCTGGAGCCAGGCTGGGAGAGCTGGGGGTGTTCACTCGGGGAAGAGAAGGATCCAGGGAGAGCTCAGAGCTCCTTCCGGGGCCTAAAGGGGCTCCAGGAGAGCTGGAGAGGGACTGGGGACAAGGGATGGAGGGACAGGACACAGGGAATGGCTCCCACTGCCAGAGGGCAGGGCTGGATGGGATATTGGGCAGGAATTGTTCCCTGTGAGGGTGGGCAGGCCCTGGCACAGGTGCCCAGAGCAGCTGTGGCTGCCCCTGGATCCCTGGAAGTGTCCAAGGCCAGGTTGGATGGGGCTTGGAGCAGCCTGGGATGGTGGAAGGTGTCCCTGCTCCCATCAGGTCTCCAGCATCCCGGGAGCCGAACCTGCAGCAGCTCCTGGCACACTGAACCATCCGGGCAGGATTTGTGCCCGAGCCACCCTGTCCGACAGCTCTGGCATCATCCCAGGGGCGGCTCCCTCCTGCCTCAGTTTCCCCCCCGAGGATCCCGCAGCGCTGCGGGGCTCGGCGGGGCCGGGGAAGCGGGGACACCGAGCAGGCAGAGCCAGCTCCGGGAGCGGGTCCCGCTGTGTCCCCTCCCCGCCGTGGCTCCATTCGCGGGGCGCCGCCGCCCTCTCGTGGGGACCCCCCGGCAGCACCGGGCACCCGCCGGGCCCGGCCCCGCAGCGCTGCGGGTCCCGCCTGCCCCCCAAAAACCACCGAGCCATGCCCTGAACACCCCGCTGCCCCCTCCCCAAATATCCACCCTGAGCCCCTTTGGGCAGCACCGCCTGGTGCCCATCGGTGCAGGTCGGTGCCCATCGGTGCAGGTCGGTGCCCATCGGTGCAATGTCGCCCTGAAAACTCAGCTTCTGAGCTTGCTGACATGGTTTTCTAAGGACTTTCCCATGACAGTAACTATAAACATAGATATGTGTACATTCTTTCTGTTACACGTCTTGTGATGGGCATCTCTCATGGCCGGTGCAGTGAGAAAGTGTTATCCTGACCATCCAATCCCTGGCTGTGGTCAGAAACCTATAAATCCTGGGGGGAAAAATAAACTCTCTCTGCCTTTCACCACACCTCGACCTGTGTCCGTGTGATCTATTCATCTTCAGTGGCAACAGTGCAAGGTGTTGTACATCCAGCATTGCTGCTCCCCAGGCCAGGAGAAGCTCCTGGGTGTCCCCTCCAAGCTCCTGCTGCCCTGGGTGGTCCCCAGGCCCCCCACCCAGGCACGCACCTCCAGCACGGGCTTGGCGTGGTTGTGGACGGACAGGATGTGGGTCACTCCCTTCCTCAGCAGGTTCTCGTGGTCCTCAGAGTCTGGAAACGGGAGCCACGTGGGAATTACCTGCCCTGCTGGCCACCCACACCCATCACCCCCACCCCCCGACCCCATTCCAGCCCTTCCCACTGCCTCTCATCCCACACGGTGCAGGGAAGGGGATTGGACACCTCCTTCCAAGAAAAATCCCCCTTGGATGTGCTGGGTACTCAGCAGGTTCCTAAAGCCATCCCCAGAATCAGAAGTTACCCTGGTAACTCAGAAAAGGCTGCTGTGTCCTTGCTGCTGAGGAGGTTTCCAAACATGCCATGAATTTCCTGGTGTTCCAGCATGGCTGGAGACCACAGCTCCCACATCCCTTTCCTGGGCTAGACTGGGGTCACTGGCAATTGGGGTGGGGATTTGGGGCAGCTCTGGAGCTCTGGAAGAAGCTGAAATTCCCGGTTGGGAGCACATGGAGCTGCCAAGGAGAGGAATCCTCCAGCCCTGCCAGCTGCCCAAGGATCCCCCAGCACCACGGAGGGGCAGGGAAGGACACTTACCTCGAATATTCCCCAGGTAGAGGCCGGTGACAATCTGGGAGGTGACAAAAAGGAGAACTCAGATGGCACCGGGAGCAAGGTACATCTGATGTGGTGGGAATGAGCTCCAGGTCTGGTTCCAACAGGACCAGGACACTTGGCACCAAACTCCCCAGGCCATGCCAAACTGAGCACCCAAATCCATGGATCATCTTCAGAAAGAGCCAGGAAAGGCTGAGCCCAAACCCCTCAGGAGGGCAGAGCTCAGAAAAACTCAGCACAGACATGGGAGGAGTTTGGATGCGATCCTCTGGAGTTTCAAAGGTTGCATCTGCCAGCTGGGGATGGATGGACACTATTTATAGCAGGATTTATACTTATTGCCGTTTAGAGATGTCAAGGCTGAAAATTCCGTCTCCAACTCGCTGCTGCAGGGTTATGAAGGAGAAAAGGGACAGCTCAGGGTGTTTAAGGGGTGTAAAAAGCAGCCAGAACATTTCCAGAGGCACAGAAAGACAGAGCTGAGCATCAGCTGGACTTGCTGGTGCCCATCTGGCAGAAGAGCCCTGGTTTGAGGAGTTTTGGGGTTTTTAACAGCACTGGGTCACATCCAGCTGAACCCCAGCCCATTCCTGGGAGCAAACACCTGCATTCAGCACGAGCTGTGAGGGGGAATGCAGAGCCCTGCATCTTATGGAGTCCAGAATTTGATCCTACAGAGGTGTCTGCACCAATCCAGCCCTTGGCAACAACAGCCTGGGCTCCCCAAAAGGGTTTGGTGGCACTGGGGGCTGTAAAAGCCACTTTGTCTGTCAGGCTGAGTTCACAGAGGGTGAACCCTCCGTGTTAAACCACGTCAGAGCCGTGCAGAGGGAATCTGCCCGATCTGATCTCTCTGTTGTTGTCCCAGAGTCTAATTTTAAACTGGAGGACTCGCATTCCAAGTGGTTATTTAAGGACACCAACAGAAATTGATCTCCTCCTCCAGCCCTGGAGGAAAAGGCAGCGCTGAAACCACACTTCCCCCACTGCTGGGGCACACCTGGAGGGTGGAAAGGGGGGAATTTCCCTTCAGGGACCCCTGTTATCCCTGAGGATGAAAATGCCAAGGTTTTACCACCCCAGGGAGGAGCATTTAATGCCAGCTGACACTTTTTGATACCTGCAGACAACGAGCTTTTCACCTCAGATATAAACCTTGGATTTAAATCCCTGTTTGTTTTCTTAATTCTCTTGGAGTGCTTGGAATTCCAAAGGGGTGTGGGAAAGGGGGAGGTGCAGATAGCTGTATTTAGGGAGCTGGGAAGTGCATCCATGGGCTGCAGAAGAGGAGAATGTGCTGGCCACCATCCCACTGTCCCCCTGTACCTTGCTCATTCCACTCCCCATGGATTTTCTCTCCCCAGGATCAGGATTCAGGCGGTTTCTCCAAGGCTACCTGCAAATAAACACCCGAAATTCCCAGGGAGGATGGTGAGATCTGACCCCCTCCAAGAGCAGGAGGAAGGGAAAGATGTCAGGAGGGGAGCAAGCAGAGCCCTGGCAAACTCAGCTCACCTGCAGGCAGCTCCAGCCGGTCCCGCTGCTGCTCTGGAGGGAAAGGGAACAGAGAGTGGCTGGTGCCGGGAAGGGGAGGATGAAATAAAGATCTGGGATCATGGCAAGGCTCAGGTTTCTCTCCTGGCCTCCCTGGGGTTCCACAGCCTTTAGGGAAGGACAGTCCCAGGAAGAACAACTCCCTTATCCCAGCAGCACTCAAACTCCAGCATTTGCTTCACATTTTCCAGGCACAAACCGCTGGCAGCTCCGTGTCCCTCACCCAGGTCGGTGCCACCAGGCTGCCAGAGGCAGGAGCTGTGCAAAAAACTGGGAAAAGCAGAATTCCAGCCATCACCAGCCTGGGACTGTCACCCTCATCCTTCTCAGCACCCCAGAGACAAATCTATCACTGATTTTCAGGGATTTTTCAGGTGTAGGAAGGGGAGCTTGTTGCATAATTCCCACCTGATTACCTCACCTTAAAAACCTTCCCAAATTTCTGAGGGGAAGGGAGAGGGGATCAGCAAGTGCCTGAGACCCCACCACAGCTCCTAAACCACAACATCAAGTTTCCTGATGGTTTCCTGTCCCATCAGGAAAAGAGCAAACTGAAGTCCAGGCTTGGTTTAGTTTTTTCAGAGGGGCAGGGATCAGAGGAACCAAAGATCTTGGGAATAAAAATCATGGATGATTGATGTGGGCACACAAGGAGCTCCATCATAATTAAGAAAATTCCTTCATGGATCAGCTCTGCTCACAGAGACACTGTGAAAAACAGGGATTAAGAGCTGTTCCAGGCATGGCCTGGAACAAAAACCCGCAGAGTCCAGGAGACACCAGCTCAGCTGAAGGGAGAAATTTGGCAGCAGCTTTCTTAGCCCTGAAAACATTTAAGCCAGGAAGCAAATCTTGTTCAGGAACCCAATGTCCCACCCCAACAAACCCACCCAGAGACCAGCAAGAGGCAGCTCTCAAGTTAACCAGACATTTATTAGCATTTCTGGAGGTGGAGAGGGTGTTCCAGTACAACAAGCAACGAGGTCACACACAGGTGATGGAATCATTTCATCTTCAAGCGGAGCAGCTTCCACTGAGTTGCTTTATTTCTTCCATTCGTTCTTGTCAAAATCCCACTGGGCTGAGATGCCCTCCACGGGGTTAACCCTCATGTCCAACATCCTCTTGGTCTGAGCCGACAGCCAGTCCTCGGAGAAGGTGTGCGGGATGGGGCCGTACACTGCAGGATGGGAAGGGAATGATGGAATTATGTCCTCGTGCCACGCTGGTATGTTGGGAATTTTGGGCTAAGTTTCACTAATAAAGGGTTTTTTTTCCCCCCTGAAGTCATCCCACTGGAGCAGGTTACCCAGCTGTGGGTGCCCCATCCCTGGAAGTGTCCAAGGCCAGGTTGGATGGGGCTTGGAGAACCCTGGGGTAGTGGGAAGTGTCCGTGTGCATGGATGGAGGTGAAATGGGATAATCCTCAAGATCCCTTCCAACCCAAACCAGCCTGTGGTTCTGTGATCTGCTCAAAGCTCCACTCCCTGCACCCAGTTCCTGCAGCATCCAGCTCAGGCCACACTCCCACATGGATTCTCCAGTGGTTTCCTTCATCACCAAGGTAACAGCTTCCTGCTTTCCTATTTTTGGGAGCCTCAAGGCAGGGAGCAGCTCCTTTAACTGCTGCTCTGCCTCCCAGCCGCTGGAGGCTCCCTGCAGGTCGGATCCTTAGCTGGGAAAGCAGCCAAACGTGGCAGAAACCCAAATGTTCGCTACCAAGGCAGCAAAAGAGGGGAAGCTCTGGGATCAGGAATCCCACCACTCATTCCCTTCCATTTCCTGTCCTCCCAAAGCTCCACTCCCTTTCTGTGACTCAGCTTCCTGAATATTTCTGCTACTTCCCCACAAGTTACAACTCCAGGATGGAGTTTCCAGGGACCAACAGACAGCTCCTGTTCTGGCTGTTCCATAAACCATCCTGACCCCACAGAATTCCCATCAGGCATCTCCTGATCCCGCTCCCCATGGAAGAATTACTTACTGAAGTGCTTCTGCCAGATAAGGATGATTCCAGTGAAACCAAGGAAGAAGAAAACTCCCCCCAGGATGGTTTTCCACTCGTTCGTCCCTTTGTTCATCTCTGCGTAGGTCTCATTGAATTTAATCCGATACACTGGGGGGAAAAAAAAGTATCAAATCCTCTCTTTTAACTTTTCCTGGGATTTTCAGGTGACCAGGAACTCTGCAGAGGGAGGTGAACAAAGCCTGAGGCTGCCCAAGAGGGGACAGATGTTAAATTAGGTTTGGCACACACCAAAGCAAATCAGGTTTTTCACCCCCACATCAATTTTAGTCTCCATTTCACAGATTATCCTGAAGTTGGGCAAAAGTTACAGTATAGTCCTGAAGGAAGGAAAACTGGGAGTTCTCCTTCCTCCCCTCCAATTCCCAGTGTGGTTACTGACCCCAAAGCTTCCTAGCACAAGTAATTCCATCAGGAATGTTGTGAGCACTAAAGGCTTCTCAGCTGCCACTGAAATCCACAGGAACTTAAAATCCAAAGCAACAGAAAATTTGGAGTGCTCTGGGACATCTGAGCAATTCCTCAAAAAGTTTTAAACCTTTCCCAGACCAGGTTTTCCCTTCATACCGTGAGAGAAGTTAGAAAAGATGAGGCAGATTTATTTGCAAGTCAAAACACCCACGGGAAACTTCCATTAGCTGGAGTTTGGTTCATGCCAAGGTCAGTGGTTATTAACATTCAAATCCACGTTTGTGTTTGGGGCTCACTTCACTCAGCTGGACTAACAATGGCACCTTGTTGTACTGAAGAGATTTTTTTCCTGGCTGGTTGAAAGCAGATGGGAATCAAGAAATAAATCTAATTATTATTATTTGTTTTCTGGAAGAGGAAGGAATGGCTGAATGTGACCTCAGATATGGAACAGAAGCCACAGCAGAGGCATTTCATGTTCTGTAATAGCACCAAAGACCTTGGTAATAAAAATAACGGAGCACACAAGGAGCTCCATCATAATTAAGAAAATTCCTTCATGGATCAGATCTGCTCACAGACACTGGGAAAAACAGGGATTAAGAGCTGCTCCAAGCATGGCCTGGAACAAAAGGCTTTTGACAAGGGCCTGGAGTGACAGGACAAGGGAATGGCTTTGAGCTCAGTGGGTTTAGACGGGATATTGGGAAGGAATGAGGGTGGGCAGGCCCTGGCACAGGTGCCCAGAGAAGCTGTGGCTGCCCCTGGCTCCCTGGAAGTGTCCAAGGCCAGCTTGGATGGAGCTCAGAGCAGCCTGGGACAGTGGAATGACATGACTTCCAAGCTCCCTTCCCACCCAACCCATTCCACGCCACCAAACATGGAAATTGCGCTGTTGCTGCCTGGGGGGGTCCCTCAGAGCCCCCAAAACCTACATTCCACTTTCTCATCCACGGACAGGGCGCTCCACGATGCCTTCTCCTTCTCCTTGAGCGCCTGCTGCTGCGCAGAGAGGTCCCTCACGAAGGCCACCTCGGGCAGGGGGACATCCCGCCGGTCCACGTAGGCTGGCAGGGTGTAATCCTCAGCCTTGACCACGCCTGCTGAGGGGACACGGGGACAGGGGTCAAGGGCCTGCACAAACAGCTCTGACCGCTCACAACACAAGAGACAACAGTGCACAAGTGCAGGAATCCAGGGCGTGGAAGGGTTTAGAATAAATGCGGGTGTAACAGCAGAAAAATGGAATTACAGGATGGTTTGGGGTGGATTGGGAAGGATCTTAAAGCTCATCCCAGTTCCACTCCCTGCCATGGGTAGGGACACCTCCCACTATCCCAGCACTCCAAACCTGCTCCAGCCTGGCCTTGGGCACTTCCAGGGCTCCAGGGGCTGCTGAGGGAGCTCAGCCTGGAGAAAAGGAGGCTCAGGGGGAATTTCTGGCTCTGCACAGCTCCCTGCCAGGAGGGGACAGCCAGGGGGAACAGGGACAGGAGGAGAGGGAACGGCCTCAGGCTGGGCCAGGGGAGGCTCAGGGTGGACAGCAGCAGGAATTTCCCCATGGAAAGGGGGATCAGGAATTGGAAGTGCCCAGGGAGGGTTGGAGTGCCCATCCCTGGAGGTGTCCCAGGAATTCCTGGGAGTGGCACTCAGAGCTCCGGGCTGGGGACAAGGTGGGGATCGGTCACAGATGGGACTCGATGGAGCTCTTCTCCCACCTGAATGATCCCATAATTGTGATTCCTGCTACCTCTCCAAGCTCTCTCCATTCCATCCCAACCCTCCCCTCACCCACAGCCCACCCAGAGCAGCTTTTTGTGCTCCAAAGCCCTGTTTTATTCCCTCCCTGCCCCCCAGCAGCCAGGACCCACCGTGTCCATGTGCCCTGAGGCACAGGGAGGTGGAGATGGATCTCCTCCCGACCAGGCTGAACACTCTGGAAGCCAGCATCCTGCAGGGGCAGGCAGCAACAGTCAGTGCCCAAGGTGAAATAACGCTTTACACGAGTTTATATTGTGAAAAAAAATAATAAAAATAAAGCCTAAAGATTTCCTGCTCCATCTCCAAAGGGCAGCACATCACTCCACGCTGAAAAGGATATTTAGTGGGACATTCTCCCACTACGCTGTCTTGGATGAGCATTTCTCTCCCTGTTTTTAATTCCTGCACTCGAAGCAAAGGACATTCCCTTATTTGACTCACCCTTCCAGAACGCTGTAATTCCAAAATAAACCATTCCTGGGAGGATTCCAGGAGCCTCAAGCGAGCCCAAGCACATCCCAGAGCCAGTGCAGGGAGCCCTCAGCAGGGAGCGGTCCCTGGAGATCCCAGACAGGTAATTCCCACCCACACGGCATTCCTGTCCCTCCGCTGACCCCACCTCAGCCCAAAGCCGCCCCAGCTCCCGCAAGGACCCGCTATCTGCCCCTGGCTCTGCCCTCCCTGATTGTCCCCTCAGTCCCGGCCGACATGTCGCGACACCGGCGACAGAACCCCTCAGGGACAGGCTGAAACGCGCGGGAGGGGTGGCAGCGCTCCCCACTCACAGCCCTCCCCGCCACCCGCCAACCCGGGCGCGGGTAGGGATGGCGGAGGGGCTCCGTTCTCCCTCCCAGCCCGTTCCCAGCCCGTTCCCGGGCTCCTCCCGGCCCGTCCCGGCCCCACGACCTGGCGACCGTCCTCTAGGGCAGGCGGCAGCGGAAGGAGGCGCGGGCGGAAGCGCGGGGCACGCCGGGAGCGCGGGGCAGCGAGCGGCCCGGGCCGGAGCGGCCCCGCGCGGGGGATGACGGGATGCGGGCGGACCGCGCCTGGAGGATTATCCCGGATTCCCAAAATCCCGGAATGTCTGAGGGTGGGAAAGAGCTCCAAGGTCATCGATGGTGTGATACAGATTATATTGTTGGCTTTTCGCAAATATTAAAATGAATGTTATGTGTATAAGAATGGGAAATTCTGTTGTATTAATATAGTTTTATTTCTGTTATTGATGAAACTTAGAAATAGTGGTATAATAAATATATGTTAGGCTATGGCATAGTATTAAAATAAAAACTGCTTTTGTTTGTATAACCCAAAGACTGAGGGAAAAAAAAAACAGCTAGAGAACTCCTGCATTTATAAACTATTTTATCCAGATGAAGACAGCAGTAACCAGAGCTCTGGGGGAGGAATTTATTGCATTTCTGCTATCAGGGAATGTAAATCTCAATGGCGCCAAGAAGATTGATCTATTGGGAAGGGGGCAAGAGAACACTGAACAGAGGAACACCAAAGATCCTGAGAAGACTGTATGAATATGTATGAGAATTTATGGATATGTAGTAGGGTTCTGTTTTTAAGGGACAATCCTTTGTTAGTGAGGTGTGTTCTCTTGGCTGAATGCACAGACACCCGGCTGTATCTGTATACTTTATTTTTTTTCTCCTAATTGTTTCTATTTTATTAAACTTTTGAATTCTATAAAAATTATGTGAACCTCGTTTTCCACAATGGTCATCTGTGCCCCGTCCCCACCTTGTCCCCAGCCCGGAGCTCTGAGTGCCACATCCAGGAATTCCTGGGACACCTCCAGGGATGGGCACTCCAAACCTCCCTGGGCACTTCCAATTCCTGATCCCCCTTTCCATGGGGAAATTCCTGCTGCTGTCCATCCTGAGCCTCCCCTGGCCCAGCCTGAGGCCGTTCCCTCTCCTCCTGTCCCTGTTCCCCCCGGCTGTCCCCTCCTGGCAGGGAGCTGTGCAGAGCCAGAAATTCCCCCTGAGCTCCTTTTCTCCAGGCTGAGCCCCTTCCCAGCTCCCTCAGGGATTCTCCAGCCCCTTCCCAGCTCCCTCAGGAATTCTCCAGCCCCTTCCCAGCTCCCTCAGGAATTCTCCAGCCCCTTCCCAGCTCCCTCAGGAATTCTCCAGCCCTTTCCCAGCTCCATTCCCTTCCCTGGACGTGCTCCAGCCTCCCAAGGTGTTGTTGTGAGGAGCCCAGAAATGGACACAGGGTTCAAGGCTTGGAGCCCAGGACCAGCCAAAAACCAGGATGGAAAAAGCATCAAGAGCTTCCAGGTGTTTGGACAGGGCAGGGATCCGTGTGACAGCTGGGGCCAAATGTGCCTGAGGCATCACTGAAGTAATTTGAGGTGTTACCTTTTATATCGAAACCATCTTTCCTTTATTATTTGGGATGGAGCATCCCTGCAAGTGCCCAAGGCCTGGCTGGACGGGGCTTGGAGCAGCCTGGGAGAGGGGAAGATGTCAGGGTTGGAAATTAATGATCTTTAAGGCCATTCCATCCCAAACCATCCTGCGATTCACCACGACATGGAGGCGATCCATAACAGGCCGGATGATCCAGGAGCTCTTTTCCCCACCCGATGATCCCAGAGCTTTTTCCAACCCGATGATCCCAGAGGTTTCTCTAACCCGATAATCCCAGAGGTTTTTCTAACCTGATGATCCCAGAGGTTTTTCTAACCCGATGATCCCAGAGGTTTTTCCCCACCCGATGATCCCAGAGGTTTTTCCCACCCGATGATCCCAGAGGTTTTTCTAACCCGACGATCCCAGAGGTTTTTCCCCACCCGATGATCCCAGAGGTTTTTTCCACACCCGATGATCCCAGAGGTCTTTCCCAGCCCGATAATCCCAGAGCTTTTTCCCAGCCCGATAATCCCAGAGGTTTTTCCCCACCCGATGATCCCAGAGGTTTTTCCCCACCTCACCCACGCTGCCGTTCGGTGATTCCACGGCACCGCCGTCACCTCAGGCACCCACCCCGCCCCGCTCGGTGCTCACCCTCACACCCCTGACCCTGCACCCTCCATCCCGGGGATTTCTGGGATCCTCCCCTCGCTCCCCTCACCCCAAACCGCTGTCGCAAAGCCGGCCGCGCTTGGCGGCGCTTGGCGGCGGGCGGCGGCGCTTGGCGGCGGGCGGGGAGCGGCGTGAGGCGGCGCGGGGGCCGCAGCGGGGCCGGGCCGGGCCGGGCCGAAGCGGGCCGGGGCACGGCACCATGAAGCTGACCACCCAGGCTTACTGCAAGATGGTCCTGCACGGCGCCAAGTACCCGCACTGCGCCGTTAACGGGCTGCTGGTGGCCGAGCGCCCGCCGGCCCCGCGGCCGGCGCAGCCCGCGCTGTTCGTGGATTGCATCCCGCTCTTCCACGGGACGCTGGCGCTCGCTCCCATGCTGGAGGTGGCCCTGAGCCTGGTGAGGTGTTCCCGCAGGGATGCGGGAGATGGGGAAGGGTCGTGGCACAGCTTGGGGGGTGGAGGGAGGTGCTCCAGAGGCTGGGAGAACTCGGCTGGGAGAGCTGGAGGTGCTCACCTGGATAAGAGAAGGATCCAGGGAGAGCTCAGAGCCCCCTCCAGGGCCTGAAGGGGCTCCAGGAGAGCTGGAGAGGGACTGGGAGGAGAGACAGGACACAGGGAATGGCTCCCACTGCCAGAGAGTGGATTTAGATGGGATATAGGAATATAGGAATATTTCCCTGTGAGGATGGGAGCTCCTGGCACAGGTGCCCAGAGCAGCTCTGGCTGCCCCTGGATCCCTGGAAATGCCCAAGTCCAGGGCTTGGAGCACCCTGGGATGATGGAAGCTGGAATGGGATGGGCTTTAAGGTTCCCTCCAACCCAAACCACCCCATGATTCCGTGATTATATGATTGTGAGCAAAAGAAGATCCATCCCTTTTTGACATCATTAAAAATGACGGTTTTCTGCTTCCTCCAGACTCAGCTTTAATGTTTCTCTCAGTCTTTTTCGTCCCAATAAAGATTTTATTTGGAAACAAATTCCAGTTACTTGTAAATAAATTCCAGTTTTCTTCAGCTGAGATGATGCCATGGGAATGTTGACATCTTTGTGAAGCCTGGAAATGATGAAATGCAGCCAGAGGCACGGGACAGGAGCTGAGCCTGAGCCCTGAGCAGTTAGTTTTACCACAAAACACACAAAATTTATCATTTTAAATGTATTCACAGCGGTGTAGGAGTAGCAGAGCGCTGTGTGTTTTCATTAAATCAGAATTTAAAGTCTTTCCACAGGGTTTGTGGCAGTGAATTTTGGTAAACTTTAGGCTTTCAGTGCAGCTTTTCAGTGTAGATCTTGCAGCAGGATAGGATTATTAAGAGATAAATCCTGTTTCTTGCAACATCTACAGGAAAAAAAGTATCCCAGAGCCAAAGCAATAGCAGAACTTTACTAATTTACTCTCAGTTTTTGGTGCAAAAAAGGTAAAGGTTGGAAACTCTTGGTGTTTCCCACAATAATTAGGATTTGCTACAGCTCTGTGTGGTTCACAGCCGTTCTAAACCACAGAATTTTACAAGAGCCTGGGGCCTTTTGCTGCTCTTCTGGGTTTAAACAAAGGCAAAGGTGTCGGTAAATCCTGTCAGAGCAGCTGTGAAAATTGGATTTGTTCATGGAAAAGGTGGAAAGGAGGTGATTCCACATCTTCTGTACAACCTGGCGTGTGGATCCAGAATAAATCAGGGAGATCAGGGCGCTTAAACTCATTTCTTTTATCAAAGCAGCTTCAGTTCTGAAGGATTTCACAGCAGTGGCAGGATTTAATGGGATCTGGTTCTTTCCAAGTTCAATTCTTGCTGATCCGTGGTTGAGGGTGGCCCTGTGGGAGGGTTTTTAGAACCAGCCCCACAAGTTTCACCTCCTCTTCCCTGCCCTGAGTCATCCCCGAATGGAATGGGAGCAAAAATCTCCAGATTTAATCTGGAAATAGAGGAGGCACTTCCAAACTTGAGGGCTTTGCCTGCTAAAACTTTCAGGGGGTACAAGGAATGAAAAAAACCTAAACAAACACCTCCAGAGGGTGGTGGGGCACTGAACTCCCCAGGGAATGTTCACATTCCCAAGGTTTCCAGGCACAGGGAGGGATTTGGGGGTGTCTGTGCAGGGCCAGGAGCTGGATTGATGATCCTTGAGGATCCCTCCCAGCTTAGGATATTCCAGGATTCTCTGATTTCCCAAGATTCGTAGCTCCGGAGGGCAGAGCAGAAGCTCCCGTGTTTAATTTGCACTTTGAAATCCTTTTCCAAGCCAGAGTCATTAAGAAAAAGTGAATTAAGTTGCACTCGAGCCTCTGAATTTCTCAGCTAATTGAAGTGGTTTTACAACCACAGCTCCAAAAAGGAGAAGCCAAGGAGCACTTCCCTCTCCTGGAACAACACTCAGCCCCTCCTCCTCCTCCTCCTCTTCCTCCTCCTCCTCCTCCTCCTCCTCCTCCTCCTCCTTCCAGGGTTTTCCAGCCCTGGTGGCTGCAACAAAGCAAAGCCACTTTGGATTTTTCCTTGGCAGGGCTGGATATGACTAAAAATATTTCTAATATTAAAAATATTTTTGATAGGAGCTAATTGCTGTAGGATACCTGAGGGGACAGTGCTGGGCTTGGAAATTGCAGCTGGAAACAGCTTTTATTCCAAAATGAGATTTTTTTTTTCCCCCCTTTGTTTTATGCAGAAGCAATTTTTAATTACCAGTTAGGAAAGTGAGAACTTAAAATCATTCTTTTCTTTCTTTTCAAGACAATTTTTGGTAGGGAACAAAAATGGATTTAGGACTGCGGTTTTTAATTTTTAAATGGATAGAGTTGGGTTTTTTTTTAATAATTATTATTATTATTAATTTTACTGTCTAATGCCAAGCTTTCAAACCACTAACAATTAAAACCAGAGTCCTAAGCCCTCAAAATGGGTTTGGAATTGAAACAGCAGCTCTTGCAGGGCTGCACAGCTTTTTTATTTTATCACTTAAATCCGTGTCATCCCTTGGATTATTCACATGGCTGTTTTGTTTGGTTGGTTCTGCAGTCTAATACAATAATTATTGCTGAAAATGAGATTGATTTGACTCCCAGGATGCGACAGGTCAGCACCAGATGTATTTTTGGAGTCCTTTTTAATAGAGCTGGGGAGGGTTTTTTGAGGCCATGCTCTCTAGGGACTGCAAAGGAAAATTTGAGCTGCTTCCTCCCCTTCTGTCTTTGTATTTTGCTGACTTGATACCCTCAATTCTAATGAAAAACAGCATATATATATATATAGATATCATATATATAGATAGATGGATATTTTCAAAGCCAGACTCAGCAGGAGGAATTCAGCTCCAGTGTAAAGCAGCAAGAACAGCAGCATTTAAACTCATTAAATTAAAAAGCAACAACCAACAAAACTACCTCAGTTTTGTACTTGTGTAAATCAAAACTTGTGCAAATTATATGAAAAAATAACATCTGTTGAAGCATTTACATAGAGTTGTTAAATAAGGAAGAGCTCTCAAAGGAAAACAATTTAATCTCAGTTGAAAAGCTGCTAAATGGGACACACTTCTGCCTCACATTTGCCTTTCACCTCGAGCTTTTATTTTCTAATGAAGGCCCCAAATGGTTGCATTTTCCCCTAGAAATGGGACATTAGAAATAAAACCTTTCTGCAAGGACAGGGCAGAATTCTCTAAAGTCCCTTGGCAGGTGAGCACTGACAGAAAATTCTCCCAGCCATCGGTGGGTGAGACCCAAACCCTCTCCAGGCTGAGTTTAATTGTCCTGTCACTCGGATTTAGGCCAGGCTTTGACTGAGACAACTCCTTGCTCTTTTGCTCCATTTGGTTAATGCTTCCCATCATTCTCCAAATGCTCTGTTGGGTTTCTCCATCCCAGCTCGATCAACCCAACTGTGAGCACGCCCAGAACCAGACAGAAATATGGATTTATTTCAAGAACCCCATGGCAGAGATGGAGCAACACTGCTTTATTTACAGGACAGCCATGAGATTTCCTTCATCCTGAGTTGTTTGTTGGTTTGGGTTTTTTTTTTTTAATTCTTTTTTGGTTTTTTTTTTTCCTAGAATTTATTGTTCCCATTGTTTTTCCAGATTGATTCCTGGTGCAAGGAGAACAGCTACGTGATAGCTGGATATTACCAGGCGAACGAACGCGTGAAAGATGCCAGGTGTGTTGGGCCAATATTTCCTTCTGTTTGCTCTTTTAGCTCGTACCTTGGACTCTGCCAGCAGCAATCATCCCCATAAATCAGGCGTGTGTGATTCACTCTGACAACTGTCAGCTGCTTCCACATTGTCTCGGTGGGGCTGCGGGATGTGGCCTTTGGTCAGGTGCAGAAAGTCCAGGCTTTGCAGAATCCCTGCTCTCCTCCCGTGGCTGCTATAAAAGGCCACTCTTTGAACCAGTGCCAGCTTCTTCAATTGCAGTTGTCAGGGAAAAAGCCAAAATCTGCAGAGTGTTTGCTCGTGCAGTATGGATCTTGGAAAGTCTGACAACTCCCAGGATCTTATGGAGAGTCAGGAGTGACCTGATTCTTTCTATATTTCTTAATCACCGCTGAGTTTTTTTTTCAAAGCAGTTTTTTTACGTGGTAGAGAAGTGGAGGATGATGCCAGCCAGGCAGTGATAGCTCTTATTTATCACTTCTTTTCCTCAGGATTAGTCATTTTTCTCCCTGCAGGCTGACTCAGATTACTCACTAAACAATAAGGGACCTTCCTGTGGAGCCACAGCTTAATTTTAGATCTTTGTATTCCATGTTTTCCCCTCTATCTATTGGACAAATCCAGGATTAGGACTAATTAGAATAAAAGCAACTTGTTTGAAGTATTGTGCTCCATCCCTGGAAGTGTCCAAGGTTGGATGAGGCTTGGAGCAACCTGGGATAGTAAAAGGTGTCCCACCCATGGCAGGGGATGGAATCAGAGGATCTTGAAGGTCTCTCCCATCCCAAACCATACCATGATGATTGGATTCCAGTTATTTGTTAACGTATATTCAAAGTCAATTATGTTATTTAAAGAACACTTGTGACTTCTAAGGTATCTAACAGGGATAAAAGCATGATCTGTCTTTTCCTTATAAATCTGCTGGACAGGTTTTTAAGGAGAAGTTACAGTTTGTTCTCTTTGAGGTTTGAAAGAATATCACAGGCTTGATGGTTTTTTAAAACTTCAGTTTGATTTCTGGAGATAACTGGCACCACACAGAGATTGTCACCTTTGAAATGTGGTAAAGGTTTTCAAAGGTTATCTGATTTTGGACAAGTTTTCAGTGCAGACTGGGGAGAAAACTCAGTTTCTTTTTTAAATGCCTGCCAGGGCAAAGTCTTTGGTCTGAGGGAAGAAGATAGAAGGCCACAAAATGTTGGTTCCCTGTCATTCCAAAGCCATTCCTAAACCCAGCTGAGCTCCAGTTCGGGTGCTGCAGGGCCTTCCATCAGCTGTGGCATCAGCTCCTTCATCTTGTTCCTGTTTGCAAGCACCCAGAGTCACCCTCACATCTCTCTGAGTTCATTTCCTGCTGCTTTCAGCTGAAACTCCTGGCTCACATCACTCAGTTCCTTTTCCCTTCTGCTCCAGCCCAAACCAGGTTGCAGAGAAGGTGGCCTCCCGGATTGCTGAGGGATTCACGGACACTGCGCTCA
Source organism: Poecile atricapillus (assembly GCF_030490865.1). NCBI lineage: Eukaryota > Metazoa > Chordata > Aves > Passeriformes > Paridae > Poecile > Poecile atricapillus. Next base: position 19,528,702 of record NC_081258.1, read on the forward strand.
TCATGGTAAACAACTTCCTTCCCCTCACCCCCCTGTGTGTCCTGGCCCTGCTGCTGGACCAGGGAAATGCTGTTCTCTGGCTCATTTTGCGAGGAATTCAGTTTCTCTTCCCCTCCAAAATGCTCTGGGGAGGAGATGAAACGAGCAGTGAAGTACAAAGTAAATCCACAGAGAGACTGTTGTGAGCTCTCTGCCACCTCAGAGGAACTGGAGGCTTTCTCTACATGTTCAGGCAGCAATTTCTGGCTCCAGCCCTCCTCATGCAACTTAAATTTTTATATTTAATGTCACCAACAGGGCTTTGCCTCCTCACTGCTGTGACAAAGGACATTGGCAGCTTAAATTTGGCAGTTTGAGGATAAAATAGTGGATGGGTGTACAATGTCGTGTTTTTACAAACTGATTTTGGGTTTATTTCATCTCCTGGGATGCTGAGGAGGAGACTGAGGTGGTGTTTCCGTGTCCCACCCCAGGTTGACAACACCAAGTTCACCATGGAGTGTGTGGAGCCTGCCATCCACGTGTACGAGCTGCACGAGAACAAGTGGAGGTGCAAGGACCCACACGTGTGAGTGAGCCGGGACTTTCCTGGCCTCTGGGGTTTTGTGGAGGGCTCTGCAGCGTGCCTTCATTCCCCAGAGTTTTCTTTGTGGTGATTCCTGTTGATGGCTGGTTCTTTTCCATCCTAGTGACTTCTGTGAAGATTGGACCGAAGCCCAGCGAATCGCTGCATCCCTGCTGGACAGCAAATCCTACGAGACGCTGGTGGATTTTGATAATCACCTGGATGACATCCGCAACGACTGGACAAACCCGGAGATCAACAAAGCTGTGCTGCACCTGTGCTAGGAGGGATCCTCCTGACTAACCCATGGGCATTCCCACTCTGTACTGAAGAGAGAAAAACGCTATTTTTGAATGTAAATAGAATTAATATTCAGTACCTTGTGTGGAAAGCTGACTGATTAAAGAGGAGTGGCCTGTCCCGTGGCGCGGTGCTGTGTCCGTAAAGCCACGGAATGTTGGTGGTGACATTCCCTGGAAGAGCTGCCAGCTGTCACTTGCAGCTGTCCTCGTGGACACCATCCCACTTGTAGTGAATGTTGCTATTCCTTGGAAACCAGAACTGCTTCTGCTTGGCTCCCACTGTTCCTATTCCAAGGTTTTGACTTCAGCTTTTCTAATCTTTAGAGAGGTTACTTTTTAACGATTTCTGGAAATACCTTTCCAAAAAAAAAAAAAAAAAAATAATCAATCCTGTCCTCAGATGAGAGATTTTAAGGGCAAATAGATCAAATGGGAGGTGAATGGTTTCTTCTGGCCTGGGTTGGAATTGTAACTCTCTTGGCACAGTAAAATGCAAACTGCTGAGGATGTTCCATGCTCACGTGTCACCTGTTTTGCAGTGCTTTAGCATGACAGAGAGTTTTAAAGCAGTATTCCCAAATAGTCTGGTGATTCCTGCTCTCCGTGGGCTTGGCAAGCACAGTTCCTGCTTGAATGTGTTAAACCCAAAGTAAATGATTTATAAAAAGGACTGGAAGCACACTGCTGAGTTTGAATCTGCAGTTGGAGTGTACAGTAGTGAAATACTTTATTAATTTTGTGCATTTGCTGGGGGTGGTTAATCAGCAAGTCTCATTTTCCTCATGATCCAAATAGATGGAATCAGGGAGCCTGGGTACAGCCTAGTCCAGCTTGCCTCGTCTTTCCCATTAATATTTATTTCCAAGGAGAGGTTTCCTGGACAATGCAGCTTTATACCAGCCTAGAAGAGCTCTTTGTTGCCTCACTCCTCGTGGTTGTTTGCCCAACTGTAGTTAAGCACAGCCTCAACCTGCAACAATTCCTCCAGATTTCCTTCTCTTCCTGCCCAGAAACGTTGTTACAAGGAAAATCCAAATATCCACAAAATGTCTGTCTGTCTCCAGTCTTAGTGTTAAAATCACAGCAAAGTTTGGGTTGGAAGGGCCTTAAAAATTATCTCAGGGACACCCTCCCCATGACCAGGTTGCTCCAAGCCCCATCCAGCCTGGGCTTATTTCTAAATGGAACTGTCAGAACCTCTTGATTTTGAGTCAATAAGCCCAAGTTTTACTCCTGCTCTTGCTGAGGGATGGGGCAAGGCTAAAATCCCATTTACAGCAGGGAATAGACCTTGGATGCCCCCAGGCTGTGCAGTTCCCTGCAGGTGAGGTGAGGTGGAGGGAGGAGAGGAAGCTTTGGACACTTTGATTTTTATCTCCCTGCTGTGCATGGGTGAGGTGTGATTACCAACGAGATTGGCACCCAGTCAAGAACCTTCCCGAGGCTGAGTCAGGCTTGCAGGAGAGGGAAATGTTTTCACTTGTTGACTGAAAACTTGTATTTAGCTCCCAAAACCAGTGATTTAGCACATTCCAGTGGCTGCTCCACTCCTCATCTGTAGGAAAAGAGATCCAGGGAGCAGAGTGCAAAGCACCCACGCTGCAGGAAGAGGACTTGGTGCAAACTCCCAGTGAAATCCAAGGCATTGTCCCAGAGGCAGAGCATTATCTTAGCCAGATTCCTCGTCTGGGGTTGTCAGAAGGAGCTGTTGTGTCTCCTGAGCCGCTGGAAATGTGTTTCTCATTCTTTGTAACAGCATCTCCTAATCAAGCTTTGATCATAAATATGCAAATTCAGGCTAATCCTGCTCTCCCTGTTAGGCAGAGTTTGTCTCCTCGGTGTGTAACCTGTTGGAATATTCCCTGTGTCTAACCTGGGACACGGTGCTGGCAGGGGAGCAGCTTTTAGTGCTTTGTCTTCCCCTTTTTTTAATCTTCCCTTTGCTTTCAAATGAGGATTTTTTGCCACCAGCAGAAGCCCAGGCTGGCTTTAAGCAAAGAGAACAAACCTGCAGATCTTATCTCCCCTGGCCTATTTGCATTGAAGGCTGGACAAAAGCAGCAATTCCATAAATCCAGGGAGCCACCGTGGCTTTCCTGAAAGAATGAGGAAGCTGCAGGGCTCAGGGAAGGCTCTGTTCCCCTTTCCTGCTGATGTGCCCTGAGCAAATGCTGCTTTCCTGGCTGCTTGATCCGCTGGATTCAGTGCAGAAATTCAAGGTAATTCCTTTTAAAACTTCAGGGGGAGGAAACCTTGGGGAAGACATCTCTTGCTGGGAAGGCAGCACTGGGAATGTTTGTCCTACTCCTTTTTGGTTTGTTAGCAGTTAATGACATTAAGGATTGACTTTTATTTTCTCTCTCTATCCAGCAGGCATTTGCCTGCCCAGATGTTTTAACTCCCAACTTTTTACCTCATCCACACGACCTGAAGCACTTGGAAAAAAGAATCCCTGAATGGTTTGGGTGGGAAGGGATCTTAAAATCATCCCATTCCACCCCCCTGCCATGGCAGGGACATCTTCCCCTATCCCAGGGTGCTCCAAGCCCTGTCCAGCCTGGCCTTGGGCACTTCCAGGGATCCAGGGGCAGCCACAGCTGCTCTGGGCACCTGTGCCAGGGCCTGCCCACTCTCACAGGGAACAATTCCTGCCCAGTATCCCATCCATCCCTGCCCTCTGGCAGTGGGAGCCATTCCCTGTGTCCTGTCCCTCCATCCCTTGTCCCCAGTCCCTCTCCAGCTGTCCTGGAGCCCCTTTAGGCCCTGGAGGGGGCTCTGAGCTCTCCCTGGATCCCTCTCTTCCCCAAATGAACACCTCCAGCTCTCCCAGCCTGTGGGATTCTCCTTTCCCCACTCAATCCAATTTTTCAGAACAGTGACAAACATCCCCACAAGCAGATGGGTGACAGGAGCCATGGAATCCCTGATCAGCTGTTCCTGGGACACTCACAAGTGAGGTCCCTGTTCCCAGGGAGTTCCAGGTCCCACATTCTCCCTGAGCACATCACTCTGTGTGTGCATATGATTTTTGGGAAAGTTATTTTCCCCATCCAGCAAGTGGAGCAGCCTGCTGCTGGCATTTTCCCTCTTCCCATCTGCTCCTGGGATGCTCCTTCCCCGAGGAAAGCGAGCAGAGTTGTAACAGCTCCAGCTCCGGGAGCTGCTGTGGATGCGGGAGCAGGTGAGCGGTTCAGAGATCACCTGGCACAGCTGGAGCCAGCAGCAGGCAGATGTGCAGAGCCCACCCCAGCCGTGCGGGGCGGCCTCCTGCCTGCCCCCAAGAATTCCTTCTGCGGGAAGGAGAGGTGACAGTGACAGATGCGGGGAGCGATGCCGGGTCTCTCTGCTCCCTGGCTGCCGGCCTAATCGCTGCACTCCGCGATCTGGGAAGCGCCTGGAGATGCCGGGGGAGGAGGGCAGTGCCAGGGAGAGCCGGGATAATGCTAATGGAGGAGGCTGGCAGTGGGGTGGGCTTGCGGCTGAGCGCAGCCTGGGAAATGGCCTCGAGGGGAAATGTGCTCGGTTTGTGAGCTCTGCTTCTCCTTTGGGTGGAATTCAGCTCCTGCAGCCCAGCCGGGGCACCCACACGAGCTGGTCCCTGTTGGGCTGCTCCCCTCCCATCCTGCCCAGGCTCTGCTATTCCCAGCTGGATTTGAACACCTCCACTCATCCCAGTCCTGCACCACAACCCCCTCCTTGCTTCCCCCAGCGCCCTGACCCAGCCCTCCCGCAGCCGGCAGCGCTTTCTGTGTGCCCAAGGATCCGCTGAGGACTTTATCGATTTCCCTTGGTTTTTTTTTTTCCCACCGTCGCTTTTAGACCACATTTTCACCCAGCCTTCTCCTCTGAAAGTACACCCCAGCTGCATCCCTTCCTTTTGCTTTCCCTTGGAAGGCGGCAGAGGCAGATTCGGAAAGGACGGAGACGGGGGGCTGGCAGGGGGGACAGCGCTCCTGCGTGTGGCACTTCCATCCTGCCAGAGCTGGGATGAGGGAAGCAGGGAATTCTGCTCTTAAAAACACCCGGTAGGTGGGCTGGGGGTGCGGGGTCACTCTGTGAGTGCTCCGGGCAGCGCCGCTCCGGCTGCAGCACTTTAGCGGGATGCGGGCAGGATCCGTGCCAGGCACGGCCCGCTCTGCGCACAGCCGAGCCCCAGGGAAACGCCGCAGCCCTTCCTAGAAATGCACCCTGGAGCTTAAAAGATGGACCTAATTGAAAAACTCTATCGAGGTTTTAGCAGCAGGGGATAAAAGGGAAAGCTGGGCCCAGATTAAGCCGGAGCTGTGCGAGCCGGGAAGAGCGGCGGCCGTGGCCAGGTCCCTAAGCCAATTCCCGGCCGTGGCCTCCCGGCTGAATCCATGCCGGGAGAGAGGAGCTTTGTTCTGGATGCAGGAGGTCTGTGCCTCAGGTACGTGCTCCCTCCCCGCTTCGCTCCCGACCCCCTCCGCAGCAGCTCCCGTCTCATCCCTGGATTTTCTCCCGGGGTGCTTCCAGCCCACGCGGTTCCTGCCGGTTGCTCACTCTGCCGGTCCTGCCAAGAGCCCGTGCTTGGGGAGTGCTGGAGCTGCTCCAGTTTCCCCGGAGCCTGCATCTTCAGCTGCCTCCTCGTGACATCCTCCTCCCTCCCCACGCCTGGCATCCCCTCCGGGTACGGCTCGCCAGCCCTGGATGACTCCGGATCTCCGGGAGGGAGTTTCTTCTCCGCTCCCAGTTGCTCCCGGTTGCCACTTCCAGCTCTGGCAGGGCAGAGCCCTGCAGCCCCTTTCTGGGGCAGCTCCCGAGCCAGGCTGGGAGCAGCCCTTTCCCCCTCCCGGGCCAGAAGGGACGGGGGCAGGAGGGGACAGGTGGCCTGGTTGCTCCGTTAGCACCGAGCCAGGGTGACGTGTCACCTGCGTTAGCAGACCCTGGCACTCTGTGACCCAGAAAGCTGCTTCCTCCCCCTCCCCGCTGAAAGGGGAGCCCAGCTGGTGTTTGCAGGAGCAGCTCCTGAAGGGAGCCAGCAGAGCCGCTCCGGGCTCTCCAGCCAAAGCTTTTCTTGTGGCCAGTGTTTGCACAACACGTCCCTTGTCCCTGCGGTTCCTCTGGCGCCTGGAAAGAATCAGCTCTCCCTGCCCTTCCCCCAGAGGGAATTTGGGAAGCTGTCCTCCATCCTCACCCCCCACCAGGGCTTCAGTGCCGGGGCAGGATGGAGCAGGAGGGTTGGGAAGCACCGGGAGAGGAGCAGCCCTGCTACCTAAGGGACACATCCAGGCCTGGAAAGCAGCCAGTGACCACCTCAGGGGACAGCCAGGCGCTGGCCAGCTCTGGAAGGACAATCTTCCCCCAGGGAGACAAGGTGGCTCCATACCCACCCACCCCCTGAGCCCATCCTCTTCCTCCCCTGGCCAGCTCTTGGTGAGTTTTGGCCACTTGCCCTGATGTGATGCTTAGCAAGGCACAGCTCAGAGCCTTGTGACAGGAATCAGGAACTCCTGGAAGGGATGTGACCCTGGAAAGGGGGTGCCGAGCCCACTGGGCTGCTCCTCTTCCTAGCACTCCCTAACCCTGCTCACCCAGCAGTGACCAGAGGGACTCCAGGCCATTCCCACTCACCTCAAGCTGGGCAAGCCCCCCTTTCTAAACCTTAACAAAGGTTTTTCTTTGCTTGCCAGCCCTGGGGAGGACAGGAAGGGGTGTTTGACGCTGTGTTTGTGCCTATCAGGTGTCAGCAGAGCAGCTGGAGCAGTGCTGCACCCGCAGAACTAACCACAGGTATTTTAGCAGCCTGGTGTTTATGTTTCCCACCCCTTGCTGCAGCAAGACAATCACTTTCTGTCACTGTTGTAGCAACAACTGCTGCTCCAGGCCAGGCTAATTCCAACCCTCGTGGGTTTGGGGCTGTTTGTTCTCACCCAGCAGCAGCACACAGGTAGTTTTGAAGACAGGCAGTAAAATAGCTCAAGGTGGAGGCAGGATTTGTGCTGCTCTGACTGGATTTGTGCTGCCAGGGAGCGATTCTTGGCTCCATGGGATGCTGCGAGCTCTGGGTTTGGGATGGGATCTTGAAAGATCAGGTTTGCCAGGCTCTGTTTCAAGGCTCGTCTCTAACTCTTAGACTTTACAGCTGAACAGGGAAAAAATCCACATAAACCAATTAATTAGTCTGTTTTCCGGGGGGGAAAAGGAGCTGTGGGTTGCAGTCTCTGCCCAGGACTGTGCCTGCAGCTGGAGCTGCAGCCTTGCCCCTGTGCCCCCCTCCCCGCTCCTGGAGCTCCGCAATAACTCAGTTGTTTGACAAATCGGAGGAGTCAGATCGGGAAGGAAATCAGCTCTCCCCAGATTTCTGATTTTCATCAGACATGGCAGGACCAAACCAGCAGAAAGTGGAGCACAGCCACTCGTTTCCTCTCCCTGCCGCCCCTCATGCCCATCCCAGCCGGCCTTGGTGGGGCTCTGATCCCATCGGAGACCTCCCAAACTCCTGGGATCACTTTCTTTCCCGATGCCTGGGTGAAGTTCCAAGTTTTCCTCCCCTCCCCTGCCTCCCGCAGCCCGGGGGTGTTTAATGTGCGGCCGGCGTTCCCCGCGGGCCGGCGCCCTGCATTGGAACCGCCTGAAAAGGAGCCTCTTAATTGCGGAGGAGGGGTAACATGGAAAAGCCTCTGGCTGCTGCTAATGCAGGCGAAGGCGGCTGCTCCGGAGGCTCAGCCTTCTCCCGAGCATCCTCCCAGCGGGGTGGGACCCGACCCGGAGCGCTCATCCTGGGAATGGTGAGGAACCCGCTGCCTCCTGCTGCTCTTCCCGCTGCCAGGCTGGGTTTGGGGCTGGGAAGGGGAAAAGATCCTCCCTGGAAGCTGCCCAAGGTGGAGCGGCTCCCAGAGGTTGATGTCTGTTGACATCGGGACCTCAGGGATGCCGATGGGTCTTTCCAGAGCTGGGTGTGCACACTCGCTGGCCCTCGCCGGGCACTTGGTAGCCCTCAGGCTGCTTGTAGGGATGTTGGATGCCCGAGGGCTTTGCCTCCAGCTCAGGGCAGTCATTCCTCTCTCTCTGTCGGCTCTGGACTGGCTTGTGCAGCGGGGTGAGAGGAAAGCAGCGTTTCCTCATCACCCAAGAGCTCTGCCGGGCCCGGCTGGGCTCGGAGGTTGGCTGGGAGGAGCCGGGGCTCCTCTAACCTCATTAGCCAGGTTCCCAGCCGAGCTCGCCAAACACAAAGCCGGCCGGCTGGCACCTCCTGCAGCCCTGCTGCTGAGGGCATCCCCGCTGCCAGCCTCCGGCATCCAGGAGCGCTGCGAGGTGGGATGCGACCGCGGGCATCGCCCCTCCGCGCACCGGGTAAGTGCCACCCCTCGGAGCCCCGGCTTGGTCCCTTTTTCCCCTTCCCAGCGCACCCTGTGAGTGTCCCCCGTGCCCCGGCGGATCGGTCCCCGCTCCAGTGACGCCTGCCGTGAGTGCCTGGGGGTTTTTGGAGTGTGAACTCGTCGGGGTGCAAACATTTCTTTGGCCTGGCGCTGGCACACGGCAGCGAAGTTGGAGCAGCGAGCACTGGGAATCCCGCTGGAATGCTCACAGCGGGGAATTCTCTGCCCAAATTCTGGAGCTGGAATCTGGCCCTCAGCCGTGGGGAGGGGGCTGCTGTGTCCTGCAAGGGTTTGGCTACAGGGGGTGATCCCAGAGGATCAGATCCCAGAGGATCAGACCCGCTGTGCACCGAGCTGGGTGTCCCCGGCGTGACCCTCCTCTCTCCCTGAGTGGTGTGAGCCACCAGCAGGTGCCAAAACCCACAGGATTTGCCTCAAAACAGATTTCTTGATATTTGGGCGGCCTCCAGGAGAGCTGCAAAGTGAGGGCCTGGGGAGGACTCCACTCCTCAGCCCTGAGGGGGCGGTCACAGCTCGGGCTGCCCCTGGGGAACTGATAAAAATACAGAATTAAAAGCAGAGAGAGCAAATTTTCACTTCCCCTTGCTGGCTGCTGCCGAGCCATCTCAGGGCTTCTTGGAAATGCAGAGGTCAGGCAGGGGGAGCAGAGGCTTTCCTTGGCTCTTTGTGTGGCCCAGAGCTTGGAAGAGCCAAAGTGAGTCACTGACCCTCATCCCAATAAGCTTTTCCCAGCAGCTGTGGGAGGAGGGGTGAAGATTTCCCAATAAAGGGACTTCTTTCGCAGAAAAAAATTTCAGCATCTTGAAGAAACGATGTCCCACAGTGGGAATCATCCATCCAAAAGCTCTCGAGACATCAGGGATGCCCAAGAGGAGCAGGATGATGTGAATTCCAGCAGTGCATCCCGTCTCAGCCCGATGGAGGCAGTGCTGGGAACATCCCTCTGTTTCCCGTGTGTGGACTCGGGATTTTCTCTGCAAGAACCAACCTAAAACCAACCCAATTCCTCCTGCTCACAACCTTCTCATCCCAAAATATTTTCAGTCTGGACTCCAGGAGTGGAGAAGCTGGGATGGGACCCCTTCAGCCAGCACCAGGCTCCTTCTCCACCCCCCCTAAAAAGTTCTTCCTGAACCTCATGGGAGCAGATTGAGTCACTGGAGTGCCGTGACATCACTCGTGGTTTTGAGAGCGAGCAGCCGCGTTTCCTGTGGTGCCCGGGCTCCTGTAGACACAGACACGTATGGAGAGATGTGAGCTTTTAGCTCCTGCTCCTTTCTCCCTCCCAGCATCACTTCCCTCAACCCTCACCTCTCTTTCCCAGCGCCAGCGGCGAGGGCCGGCGGCGGAGCTGGAGAGCTGGATCCCGCTGAGAGGATGAAAACATGGGGCTCAGGTTATCCTGCCTGAAAGGTGAGTTTGGGATGGGGGTTTGGGGTGCTGCTGCTCTCTGAGGGCATCTGAGGGATGGTTGTACCTGGAGCAGATTTAGGTGTGGGCGCGATTGGTGGAGTTTGGGAATGTGGTGGGATTTCTGAAGGCCCACGGGTGACCTGTTGCACCTGGATCATCCCAAAGAGGATTTTCCCAGCCTTATTTTCTACACCCTTTCCACTGGAGAATCCATGGGCAGCCCTCATGAAATCAGGTGGGTTTCCCTGGAGGCAGGAAAGGGCTGCTCAGGGATAGGTGGGTGGGATGGAGGGGTCAGCCCAGAGCTCAGCTCCCGGCCTCCAGTCTGACCCCAAGCATCCCTCACTGCTCCACTCTCCCCAGGGATGCTCCAACCGGGAGTTTCTTCCCCAACTTTAATTTTCTTAATGGATTTAGGCTGGGAATGGCGTCAGGGATGTCTGCACAGAGGCAAAGCGGGAGCTTTTAATGCTGCTGGCCTCGCAGGGCGAAGGCTGGATATCGCATCTCCCATTAGCTCTGCATCCCTCTGACTCCTGGTAATCGCCCTTGGGGTCGTTAGGGATGGGGCTTAATGAGGATCCCTCTCTAGGGTGCAGGGCTGCCTCTTCCCTGGCTTTTCCCAAGCCCAGCTTCTGTGGGATTCTGGTTGGGATGGGCACAGAGTTGGATGCTTCACCCAAAAATGAGCTTTGCCTCCTCTCCACATCAGGGATGTTGGGAGGGAGTGGTCAGGGGGGTTTGGGGTCTCACAATCCCCCTCTGCCCAACAGGGGATAACTGAAGAGGGGGAGCAAGCAGCCAGGGCATCCCAATCCTTCCCCAAATCCAGGACAGAGCCCCAAAATATTCCCCCATGCTTCCAGACCCCTCTGACGAGCTTAGAGTCTGGAATAAAAGAAAAGACCCTCCCCCTTTTCCAGCTCCCTTACATAAGGCAGGGCTTTATCCTTAATTAAAAAGAGATTAAAAATATCAGTGTCTGTCCCCTCCGGGCATTTTCCTGCTTGGGAAGAGCTGAAACCTCCCTGGATGCCGCCTGTGCCGCACGGGGCTTTTCTCCTGATTAAAAAAGCAGATTAAAGCGATCTGCTCCCCTCAGGGGGGCTGGGCTGGGCAGGTGGGAGTGAGAGGGAGGGATCCACCTATGAACCCCCCCAAAATCCAAGGTGGGTCTAAGGGAGGGGATGTGAGGACGCTGTGGGTTCTCCAGTGGCTCGTAAAGAGCCGATGCCAAGGAGGGCGGGGAGCTGGGCGATGCTGCAGCCCGGTGCCTGAATCTCCTTTCATCCCCCCAAATTTCCCCAGGCTTGAAGATGTGTGTGAGCAGCGGGAACGGCGGCGAGGGCGCCCCGAGAGCATCCTCGGGACAGAAGCACCTGCACGTGCCCTCCATCATCGTCACACCCCCCACGCCCACGGGCACGGCGCTGTCCCGCGAGGGGCGGCGCGGGGAGGGCCCGGCACCCTGCAGCCAGTGCTGAGAGGGGACACGGGGGACAGCCAGACCGCCAGGACCCGGCCCCGCTCCGGCGGGATGGAGCCACAGCCTGCAGGGCGCGGCTGCCGCTCGCAGGGACACACGGGGGGTTCGGACTCCAGGGACTGGGGTTTGTCCCTTTTCCTAACAGCGCCGGGGAGGGGGATCCCCCCACGATGAATAAAACCCCTGCGGCTCCGCACCCCCCGCTCGGCTGTGTCAGCGCATGGGGGGTGGGTTGTGCCCCACAAAACACCCCAGCACACCCCCCCGGAGCCGCCCTCCTGCCCGTGGGTGGCCGAAAGTGGGGCCCCCACCTCCCCAGCAGGGATTGAAGAATCCATTTCAGCAAACAGCACCGGGAAAATGAACTCGGCGGTGTCACCTGCATCCCGCCGGATCGGCCGCATCCCGGGAGGGAGCCGGGGGCGACGCTTCCCGGAGAGCGGCGGCACCCGGAGCCGGCGGGAGAGGCGGGAGTGTGAAAGCAGATGGAAATTTAATTTTTTAATGACAGCAGCAGATGGCAAAAGACACGCGAGGGGAGGCGCAGCGTGAGGGAGACGCTCCTGGAGCGCCCAGCACGTGCCGGCGGCACCGGGGGCTGCTCCGGGAACGGGGGCTTGAGGACCCTCCTCGTGGTGGGGGTGGGTTGGGGGTCCCCAAAGCTTGAATCACACCCCAGGCTGGGGGAAACGCTCATCCCAAGGGTCGAGGTTGCTCCGTGAGTGGTCCCAGGGCTGAGCCCGAGGTGGTTTGGAAGAGGGAATGGGGAGAGGTGGATTTGTCTGGCAAGGTGGGGGGGAACCCATGAGGACTTGCAAATGGGATGCAGCCCCCCCAAATCATCCAGAAACCACTTGGCTGAGCAGGGTGTGGGGAGGGGGATGGATGGATGATGGATGGATGGATGGATGGATGGATGGATGGATGATGGATGATGGATGATGGATGGATGGATGGATGGATGATGGATGATGGATGGATGGATGGATGGATGGATGGATGAATGGATGATGGATGGATGGATGGATGGATGACGGATGGATGGATGGATGGATGGATGATGGATGGATGGATGACGGATGGATGGATGGATGGATGGATGGATGGATGGATGATGGATAGATGGATGGATGGATGGATGATGGATGATGGATGACGGATGGATGGATGGATGGATGGATGGATGGATGACGGATGGATGGATGGATGGATGACGGATGGATGGATGATGGATGATGGATGGATGATGGATGATGGATGATGGATGACGGATGGATGGATGGATGGATGGATGGATGGATGACGGATGGATGGATGGATGGATGGATGGATGATGGATGGATGGATGGATGGATGATGGATGATGGATGGATGGATGGATGATGGATGGATGGATGGATGATGGATGGATGGATGACGGATGGATGGATGGATGGATGATGGATGATGGATGGATGGATGATGGATGATGGATGATGGATGGATGATGGATGATGGATGGATGGATGGATGATGGATGGATGGATGACGGATGGATGGATGGATGGATGATGGATGATGGATGGATGGATGGATGATGGATGGATGGATGACGGATGGATGATGGATGGATGGATGATGGATGGATGATGGATGGATGATGGATGATGGATGATGGATGGATGATGGATGATGGATGGATGGATGGATGATGGATGGATGATGGATGGATGGATGGATGGATGGATGGACGGATGATGGATGGATGGATGGATGGATGATGGATGACGGATGGATGGATGGATGGATGATGGATGGATGATGGATGGGTGATGGATGGATGGATGGATGGATGGATGGATGATGGATGGATGGATGGATGGATGGATGGATGGTGGATGGATGGTGGATGGATGGAAGGGACAGGTGGGTGTGTCAGGTGTCTGAGCATGAGTGCCTGCACAGGGGCCACTGAACAGACAGACAGACGGATGCTGCTGCTGGTCCATGCACAGGATGGCGGCTGCTGGGGCCTGGGCACAGCCCAGGGTCACCGTCCCACAGCCCAGGGTCACCGTCCCACATCCCGTGTCCCCCATCACAGCGCCGGCGGTGGCGGGGACCCGCGGGGCGCTGCCGCTCCCGGCCGCCAGGGGACGGCAGCGCGGGCTCCGCCACTCCCGCGGCGCCCCGGCAACAAGTGCCGAGCGCTGATTGGCCGAGCGCCCGCGGGGAGAGCCGCCATTGGTCCCCGTGCCCCATCCGGGCCTCCCCCCGCGGGGCCGCGGCCGGAGCGCGCCGCGCGCAGAACAGCCAATCAGAGAGGCGTGCGCCACGGCAGCAGTAGGGGAAAGCCAATCAGCGCGCGCCGCGCCGAGCCAGGCCCCGCCTCCTCCCGGAGACCGCGAAAACGCGGCGGGAGCGGGGAGGGGTGGGCGGGGCCTGGGGGCTGCTCAGCCAATAGGGAGCGAGGGCGCGCGGCGTGCTCGGCCCCGCCCGGTCCCGGTGCGGTCCCGGTGCGATCCCGGCCCGATCCCGGTCTGATCCCGGTCCGATCCCGGTGCGGTCCCGGTTCGCTCCCGGCCCGATCCCGGTCTGATCCCGGTCTGATCCCGGCCCGATCCCGGTCTGATCCCGGTGCGGTCCCGGCCCGATCCCGGTCCGATCCCGGTCTGATCCCGGCCCGATACCGGTGCGATCCCGGTGCGGTCCCGGTCCGATCCCGGTCCGATCCCGGTGCGGTCCCGGTTCGGCTCCCGCGGGCCCATGGAACCGGCCGAGGTGGAGTTCCTGGCCGAGAAGGAGCTGGTGACGATCGTGCCCAACTTCAGCCTGGACCGGATTCACCTGATCGGGGTCGGCGGGCCCGGGCCGGGCTGGGCAGGGACAGGGACTGGAACCCCAAAGCACCGCTGGGGGTGACCGGGGACAATCTGGGGGGGATTATGGGGCAGGGCAGGGTCCGGGTGGGTCTTGGGGGCAGGAACGGGGGATCAGGTCTGGGAATTGGGGTTAAGGGATTGGGATTGAGGTGCAGGAGCTGGGGGGGATCAGGGAGAGGAGCTGGGATGGGTCTGGGGTATTTGGGGACAGGAGGAAGAGATGGGGAAGGGTCGGGATGGATTTGGGATGAAGGGAATGGGGAATGACAGGCACAGGGGGAACCGGGTTGGGGGAAGAGGCAGTGCAGTCCCCCAGGAGGATTGGGAGGGGGCTGTGCTGTCCCCCACTTTTTTAGGGTTTGTGCAGCCCCCGAGTCCTGGCTGGGAGTGTCCGGCAGTCCTGGTGCTGAGCAGAACCCGGGGAGCCCTCAGGGTGACCCCTGAGACTGCGTGTCCAGGGAGATGGGATTTGTGGCTGTAACTCCTGTGAAACACCTTGAAATAGCAAATGCACTGGAAACTGGAAAAATGAATTGATTATTCCTTCTCGAGGGAGATAAGGAAAAGTCTGAGAGCAAGAATTCTGGGATGTGAGAGGAGGAAATGCAGGATCAAGTGTTTGAGTCAGGCTTTTCCAAATCCTCTGGAAACTCTCACCACATTAGCTGACAAGTTCTGTGCAGTCCAAGCTCTGCTTGTTGCCTGCCTCTCATCCTTAATTTGTTTTCCAGGGAGATCTGGGCCCCTTCAATCCCGGTTTGCCAGTGGAGGTGCCTGTGTGGTTGGCCATTAATCTGAAGCAGAGGCAGAAGTGTCGGCTCATTCCCCCAGAATGGATGGATGTTGGTGAGGATGGAGGCTCTGACTTCAGTGGGTGCAGTGGAAACATAAAATTCAAAATAATCCATTTTTCACCATTGGTGGGGAGCTTAATTCAAAAACACAAAGGAACTGAGAGAGAAGGATCTCACGTTCCACCACAGGAATCCTTTATTTACTCTGAGGGTGGTGAGGCTTGGTCAGAAAAAGCTTTAGGGACTTTGGATCACAGAATGCCAGAATTTTTAGGCTGGAAAAGACCTCCAACCTTATCAAGTCCAACTTGTGCCCAGAGCACTGAGTGCCACATCCAGCCATTGCTTGGGCACCTCCAGGGGTGGGGAGCCCCAACCTCCCTGGGCAGCTCCTACCAGTGTTTAATCACCCGTCCAGTCCAGGAATTCCTTCTGATGTCCAAGCTGAACCTCCCCTGGAAAAAACTTGAGGCTGTTTCCTCTCATCCTGTCTCAAATTCCCTGGGAAAATCTCTGTGAGGAGTGAGACCTTGGAGGTGTCCATGTCCCCTGTGCCTCCTCACAGGAGCCTTTTCCTGCCCTCACATCTTTGGAGGCTTGGACACTGAGCTGATCCTACAGAAACAACGTGGCTTTTCCTGGGGAGGGGGAAAACCACGGCTGGAGCACTGGAGGCCAGGCAAAACCTGAGCATCCCTGCTTGTATTTTAGGGAAACTGGAGGAAATCCGGGATCAGGAGCGGAAAGAGGACACCTTCACTCCGATGCCCAGTCCCTACTACATGGAACTCACCAAGCTGCTGCTGAACTAGTGAGTAGGAGCTGAGCCGGGCCATTTTCCACCCCACTTCGTGCCAGCACGGACGATTTTTCAAGCTTTGTTTGGCATCAGCCCCGGAGGGCGGTGGGGAAAGGGAGAGTTGAGGGAGCTTTATCCCTCAGCCTGCCAAGATTTCGCGGCAGCACTTCCCTCATGGTAACTCTGCCTCTCAGGAACTTGGGGATCGTTTGTTCCGTGGCCTCGTAATTGGGGCTGTGCCGCTTTATTGAGCAGCAGCTCAGCGTGGAGGCCTGGAGGATCCGCAACACGTTCCACGGCTGCAATCTGTTCAGCAGCCTCAAGCCTCCAGGCTTCTTCCTTGGCTCTCCTTCAGGAGGAAAGCTCCTCTCCCCTCAGCCTGGGAAGCAGGAGGCCGGGGATATTCCGAGCCTGAGCTCCTGCCTGCTGAGGCATTTCACTTGTAAAATGTGCTGGCTGGTATTTGTCTCAGCGAGGGCTCTGCTGACTTTTTAAGCCCTCGATTAAGCAGGGTGGGCATTCCAGCTCTGGATTTTCCTCTGGAGAGGAGGCTCCTGGCGTGCTGCTCCTTCCCAGCACGCTCCAGCAGCCCTGACAGCTCTGTCCGTGCGCATCCATCGCGTCTCCCAGCTCCTTGTGGCAGCGCTGAATGGCCTTAATGGGGTGATGTGGTACATCCCATCCAGCCTTTCCAGCTTAATTCTCCCTGATGGAGCCCTGAGCCGGGGATTTCATCATGCCTGAGCCCTTGGATTCCCTGGCTGGCCATGACTTTGGCCAGATTTGGAGCCCTCTGTGCACCTCATACCAGCTGGGCAATTAAAGAACAGAAGGATTCTAGTGACAACCAGCTGCTGCATTGAAGCCGGGCATTCCTGGGGAAAGAAACCATCCCAGAAATCCCAGCAGGACCAGGAGCAGAGAGGATTTTCATGTGAAGTCGCAGGTTTTTAGCAAACCGCCCTGAGAGCGCCTCGGGGAGGGGTGAGATGGTGACAGCAGCAGTCAGTGACATAAAGCACTCGATGGTGACATAACCACACACCCCTCTGAGCCTGCTCTGAGCCTGCCTTTCCTTCCCCTGTCCCAGTGCCTCTGACAACATCCCCAGAGCGGACGAGATCCGGACGCTGGTGAAGGACACGTGGGACACGCGCATGGCCAAGCTGCGCCTGTCCGCCGACAGCTTCGTGCGGCAGCAGGAGGCTCACGCCAAGGTGTGCCAGGGCCTCATCCCAGCAGGGATCCAGCTGCCCCGGGGTGCTGAGGGGTGAGGGATGAGCTGCTGGGAAAAGGCTGGCTTGGGGCATGCTTGTCCTGGGTTGTGGGTGCGTCACTGTGGAGCTGGAGCTGTGTGTGTGTGTTGGACATCGTGGGGCAGCGGCAGCTCCTTGTGGGAAGCAGTCGTGGAATGGTTTGGGTTGGCTCCTAAAGGTCTCGTTCCACACCTTCCACTAGAGCAGGCAGCTCCAGGCCTCATCCAGCCTGTCCTTGAACACTTCCAGGAATGGGGAATGCTCCTGAGGAGGTGCAGGGGTGCTTCTCTTGACATGGCTGGCAGCTGGGTCAGTCCCTTGGGGTGTCACCAAAGGGAGCTGTGGGCTGTGAGCTGCTTCCCATCTACCTTGTCTTCCCAGATCCTGTTCTCTCCCCTTTTAGCTGGATAACTTAACCCTGATGGAGATCAACAGCACCGGGACTTTCCTTACCCAAGCCTTGGACCACATGTACAAGCTCCGCACTAACCTCCAGCCTGGCGAGAGCTCCCACTCCCAGGATTTCTGACAGGGAGCTGGGAAGGAGCTGCTTCATCTGGCCAGCTCCCACCTCCCTGCAGGGACCTCCCGGCCCCACATTCCCCTCGGGGCCGGCTGGGAATCGCTCCGGAGCTGCCGGAGCATCCCTCGGTGCAGGCGGTGACTCGCTGGGCGGATCTCTCGGGTTGTACTTCAGCGAGGGAACTTCTGAGGGCAGCACAGGCCACACGCTGCCTTGAAAGCCATAAATTTCGAGGCGGTGCTTCCATGGATTTTCTTAGAGCCTTGGGGAAAAAAAAAAAAAAAAAGAAGGGAAGATGTGCTGGCAATGAGGTGTCTGCTGGGGAGATCAGCTGGGAAGCAGATCCATCTGCTCTTTGGAGAAGGACAAAAGAAAATGGTTTTCCCTCTCAGATACCAGGCTGTGGGGAAATACCAGAATGTCATCCATCTTTGTTTTTGTAATATTTGGGGTTTTAATCTGAAACTGTCTGTAAAAAAAAAAAAAATAACGATAATAAAAAAAAAAAAAAATAATTGCAGCTGAAGAACGGCATCAAATTAATCCTGGGCTGTGTCACAAACAATGCTTGGAAAATCCTGCAGCTCCCTCCTTTGGCTCCAGCCCTGTTTCCCTGCGGCAGAGCGACAGGAAAGGGCAGGAGCCAGGCTGGATCAAGGCAGAATCCAGGCAGGATTGAGGTGGGATCAAGGCAGGATCCAGAGCAGGATCTATCTGGGATCTAGGCAGGATCCAGGCTGAATCCAGGGCAGGATCAAGGCTGGATCCAGGCAGGATCTAGGGCAGAATCCAGACAGGATCCAAGGCAAGATCCAGCTGGGATCAAGGCAGGATCCAGGCATGATTCAGGCTGGATCCAGGCAGGATCAAGGCAGGATCTAGGGCAGAATTCGGACAGGATCCAGGCATGATTCAGGCTGGATCCAGAGCAGGATCCAGCTGGGATCAAGGCAGGATCCAGGGCAGGATCCAGCTGGGATCAAGGCAGGATCCAGGGCAGGATCTAGCTGGGATCTAGGCAGGATCCAGGCTGAATCCAGGGCAGGATCCAGGCTGAATCCAGGGCAGGATCCAGGCTGAATCCGGGGCAGGATCAAGGCTGGATCCAGGCAGGATCTAGGGCAGAATCCAGACAGGATCCAAGGCAAGATCCAGCTGGGATCAAGGCAGGATCCTGAGCAGGATCAAGGCAGGATCCAGGCATGATTCAGGCTGGATCCAGGCAGGATCAAGGCAGGATCTAGGGCAGAATTCGGACAGGATCCAGGCATGATTCAGGCTGGATCCAGAGCAGGATCCAGGCACGATCCAGGGCAGGATCCGGGCAGGATCCAGGCAGGATCCAGCCGGAGCAGGGCTGTGCTGATGGCAGCTGTAATTATAATTATTCCCGGTGCCCGAGGGTGCCAGGCTGGCAGCGCTGCCCTTCCCCGAGCATCTGGGCAGGGCTCCCGCTGCCATCTGTGCCCTGCCAGCCTGGGCTGTGCCCCAAGGGATGGCACAGCGGGAAGGATGGCAGGAATGATGGCAGGAGCTGCCGGGAATGCTCGGAGCAGGGCTGGGGATGCGCTCCCCACGGAGAAAGGATTCCTTGCTGTCGTTGTGGAAGAGTTTATTTTGGGGTTTTTTTTTGGGGGGGATGTTTTCAGGAATTACAGCAATATATTCATAAATACCTAATTACTACATTCAACAAATAATATATTACATTACAATTAATTCCAACATAGTACACTTTGAACATGTTTAGGGTTGGGTTTTTATCCTTTTTTGGGTTTTTTTTTTTGTTTTCTTTCACAGCATCCAACCTGCCCCCAGCAGGCTTTGCTTTCCTCTCCTTCCTCCCAGCCCTCCCAGGCTCTGGCACAGCTGCTCCAGCAATTCTGCACAGACACAAATGCTCACCACAAGCCTGGGGCGGGGGGAAAATCAGCCCAAAACCCCTGAATCCAGGCTGGTGAGGAGGGAAAGTCAGCACAGGAGCTGCTACAAAGCCAGGCTGCATCCCAGCCAGGCTCCTCAGCACGGCGAGGGATAAATTGCCAATGATTTTCCATCCCTGCCTTCTTCCCCCTCCCTCTGCCAGGGCACACAGGAAGGGAAAGGAGCAGGGCAAGGAGCGAATTTTGCCGTGTTAAAATTCCCTTCGAAGCCTGGAGTTGGCAGCGGCGAGGCCAGAGGCTGGCGAGGCAATTGGGGATTTAAAAAAGATTAAACTAATTTCTGTCACAAGGGCATTCTGCTTTTTAATCTTTCCCAGCGTTTTTTATTTGGTGAAGCCAATGAGAGAGCAGGGAGCAGGGGGGTTGTAGGGGGGGTTAATGCTTTCCTTTGCCAGTGCAACGAGGGAATTTAAAGCAGGAAGCAGAGGTCACCTTTTCCCGGAGATGTGAGCTGGTCTCGTGGCGAATTAAAAACAATTTCTAATAAATAATTTAAAAATAACAATCAAATAAAAAGGTTCCCCCGGAGGAGGGGAAGAGGAGCACGCGCTGGTTTTTAGCAATGGCTCAAAATGGCACCGAGCCTGACCCTGGTGGCACCAGGACATCCCTGCCCGCCTGCGGGCACAGCTCCGCGTGGATTGTCCCCAAAGTGCCACCAAGAGACCCCACAGGACCCCCTCTCCCCGTGCCCAAACTGCCCTAGAGCCGCTCTGATTGTCTTGGTGTGTTTTTGGGGTGGACAAGGACACCCCAGTGCCACCCACCCCTCAACCCTCCGCCCTCTCAGCGCAATTCCTTGGGATTTTTCCTTTGGCAGACGGAGCCTGGGCAAGGCTCAGACACCACCCGGCACCGTGACACCCACGACGACCCAGCTGGAGCAGAAAAAGCCCCAGAAAGCGAAGAAAAAGGGTAAAAACTTTAAAAAAAACCCCCCACACAGGAGCGTGGAAGGGCTCAGCTTCCCGAGGGACTGGTGGTGGGACAGGACCTGCCCCGGTGGAAAAGGGGATTTATTTTTCCTGGGTTTCAATTCTTTTTAAAAACATTTCAGTATCTTTTCTGGCCTGACCAGCAGCAGTACAAACACTAAAAGCGAGTTAATCCTTTTGCCAAAAGGAAAAGATAAAATAAACAAACTAGAAAGAACATAAAAATGGGAGGGGGAAGGAGCGGTGGGGGGGAAAAAAAAGGAAAAAAAAAAGCAGAAACATCTTAAAAAAAAAGGCAAGCTTTTTATAACAATAATTAAAGCAATAAAAACATACAAAACTTTGTCGTTTTTTAATATATATACACAGTACAAGGCTGAAGCACCTTTTTTTTTTTTTTAACTTTTCTTTTCCACCTGTTCAATCCCAAAGCCGGGGGTGACAAAGTGACCCCACGCGTGTCCCTGCCCCTTCCCCGCCAACCAGGAACAAAAAGGGACCTTCAACCAGTTTATTGACTTTATTTTTTGATAGCGAAGTGCATTTCCAGGGGAAACCCCGGGCTGGGGGTGCCGTGCTGGGAGCGGGGTCCGGCAGCACCCGGCCCCCGGGGCCCCGCCGGGTTTAGTGTTGTCGGTGGAGTCTTTCATTGTCTTTTTTTCTTTCTTTTTTTTTTTTTTTTTTAGAAAAAACCCCAAAGAACCAACAAAAATGAGCGTTATAAAGTGTGGGTGGAGTGGGGAGGGCTTCAGAGCTGTGGCCCCCGGAGGAGGGGACAGGAGGGGACAAGCCAGGGGCTGCTGGCTGTGGGATGGGCTCCCAGCTCCTCCCGGCTCCCGTTTGCTTCATGCATGGCACATTCTCCATTTATTTCTCTATTTTTATTATTTTTTTTTTCCTCTTTTCTTCCTTTTATTATTAATGATTTTCTCGTCGTGGTTCGTTTTTTTGTGGTGGTTTTTGTTTTTTTTTTTTTGGTTGTTTGTTTTTTTTTTTTTAATTTTATTTTTTTATTTTTTTTTTAGCTTCAAACCTCCCAGTGAAAAATATTAAATATTCAAGGTAATAAAATAGATTATTATTTCTAGACTATATGTTCGGCCTGGCCCAAGGAGCGTCACCTGGGATACCCCTTGAAATAACCCCTAGACCACTGCATTGCAGGCAAGGCAAGGCACTTCCGCAGGTGATCCAGCTCCGCTTGCAGGCGCTCCCGCTCCGACACCATCTTCTGCTTCTGGCTCCTCAGCTCCTGTGGGGAATGGAAGGCTCAGCAGGCACCTCACGGGGCAGGGAAGGGCTGGGGAATGGGCTGGGAATGGGATACAGCAGGGAATGGGCAGTGCGTGGATGGGGCACTGCAGGAATGGACACCGAGTTTGGGCACTGCAGGGAAGGGGCATTGAGAGTTTGGGCATTGAGAGTTTGGGCATTGAGAGTTTGGGCATTGAGAGTTTGGGCACTGAGAGTTTGGGCATTGAGGGTTTGGGCATTGAGAGTTTGGGCATTGAGAGTTTGGGCATTGAGAGTTTGGGCACTGAGAGTTTGGGCATTGAGAGTTTGGGCACTGAGAGTTTGGGCACTGAGAGTTTGGGCATTGAGAGTTTGGGCATTGAGAGTTTGGGCACTGAGAGTTTGGGCATTGAGAGTTTGGGCATTGAGAGTTTGGGCATTGAGAGTTTGGGCACTGAGAGTTTGGGCACTGAGAGTTTGGGCATTGAGAGTTTGGGCACTGAGAGTTTGGCGACTGTAGGAATGGACACTGAGAGTTTGGACATTGAGAATTTGGGAATTGAGAGTTTGGGCACTGAGAGTTTGGGGACTGTAGGAATGGACATTGAGAGTTTGGGCATTGAGAGTTTGGGGACTGTAGGAATGGACACTGAGAGTTTGGGCATTGAGAGTTTGGGGACTGTAGGAATGGACATTGAGAGTTTGGGCATTGAGAGTTTGGGGACTGTAGGAATGGACATTGAGAATTTGGGAATTGAGAGTTTGGGCACTGAGAGTTTGGGGACTGTAGGAATGGACACTGAGAGTTTGGGCATTGAGAACTTGGGGACTGTAGGAAATGGGCATTGAGAGTTTGGGCATTGAGAGTTTGGGCACTGTAGGAATGGACACTGAGAGTTTGGGCACTGCAGGGAATGGGCATTGAGAGTTTGGGGTCTGTAGGAATGGACACAGTTTGGGCACTGAGAATTTGGGGACTGTAGGAAATGGACACTGAGAGTTTGGGCATTGAGAGTTTGGGCATTGAGAGTTTGGGCATTGTAGGAATGGACACTTGAGAGTTTGGGCACTGTAGGAAATGGGCATTGAGAGTCTGGGAATTGACAGTTTGGGCACTGCAGGGATGGAGACAGAGTTTTGGCACTGTAGGAATGGACACAGATTTTGGGCACTGAGAATTTGGGCACTTCTGGAATGGACACTGAGAGTTTGGAGGGCTGGGTGCCCAGGAAGGCTGGGTGTACAGGGGATGGGTGCCCACAGAGCCTGGTGCCCAGGGGATGGGGTCCCAGGGGATGAGTGTGGGTGCCCAGGAGATGAGTGTGGGTGCCCAGGGGATGAGTGCCCAGGGGCTGGGTGCCCAGGGGATGAGTGTGGGTGCCCAGGGGATGAGTGTGGGTACCCAGGGGATGAGTGTGGGTGCCCAGAAGATGAGTGTGGGTGCCCAGGGGATGAGTGTGGGTGCCCAGGGGATGAGTGTGGGTGCCCAGAAGATGAGTGTGGGTGCCCAGGGGATGAGTGCCCAGGGGCTGGGTGCCCAGGGGACGTGTGCCCATGCCCACTCACCGCCATGCTGTGTGACAGCTGCTCGGCTGTCAGGCTCAGGGTATAGTGCTGCGCCTCCAGCCGCCGGCACTGCGTCTGCAGCACCTGGCGCTCCAGGTTTTGTTCTGCAACATCCAAAGGAAAAGGGCTGAGCACCAGCTCCTCTGGCTCCATGCACCACCCACAGAGGGGGCCAGCCCTGCTCTGACTGCCCCCAGCATCCCAGAGCATTCCCAACCCTGTCACTGCCTGTGGGGAACCTTTAGGTCCCACTGGGAGGACACTGAGCAGCTGTGAATATCTCTATTTTTCATGCATACATCATGTTTTGCAAAAACAGCAACACTGCCTGTTGCTTTCATGCTGCTCCTGCATTGCTGGAGATCCCCCAGTGCTTCCCCAGCCCACCCCAGCAGGAATCAGTGACACCTCCCAGGGGAAACCAAACCAGAAATTGGCATTTCACCCTCCCTGCCCAACACCCTGCACCCCCTTACCTTCTATATGTTCCTGGTAAGCTTCAAAAATTGCCTCGATCCCTTGCCACTTGGGCCTGGGGTAATCTTCCTCTTCTTCCTCCTCTTCCTCCTCCTCCTCCTCATCCTCGGAGGCGGAGTCCCGGGCCAGGGGGGGCAGTGGCCGGAGCGGCCCCTCGGCCGTGCCGTTGTGCGGGGGCCCGGCCAGGCGGGTGGACGCCTGCAGCTCCGGGATGTTGTAGTGGATGGAGGTGTCCAGTTTGTGGTTCTGCTCCGCCGTCAGCGCCGCCGTCCCCCCTGTGGGCAGCCACAGTCAGCCCCACTCCCCACGGACCCTTCAAGGCATTCATTCCACCCTTTCCCAGACTTTTCGGGGGTTTACAGCATCTTCTGGGGGTTTTTATCACTCCTTGTATTCTTTCTTTATTTCAATCACTCAGCTGAGTGAGTTTGGAGGCTTTGCAGCTGTATTATCCCTAATTTTTAGCTTCAGCAATGAGCTCATGGGATGTTCCAGCAATGAGGTTGCCAGTGCCAAACCCCTGTGGGGGGACAAGGGGGTGATATCCCAGTACCCAACCAGCTCCCTGCATCCCTGCTGCTTTTTATGGGCATCAGGGAGAATTTCTTCATTGGCAGGGCTGTCAAACACTGGGAGGAGCTGCCCTGAGAGCTGGTGGAGTCCCCACCCCTGGAGGGGCTCAAGAAGGGCTCAATGTGGCACTCAGTGCAAAATCTTACTTTCCTGGATTCTTAAGCACTTCAGATTTTTAAGTGAGGCCTGTAAGGAAGTTATTGCAGTGTGGTATAGTAAATTCCATATGAATCCCTAGCTAAATTGCTTAAGTTATCAATTAAGTTTAAATGCTGTTAAGTTAAATGCTGCTGGGCCTTTAAACATAACCTGTTGATCAAGCCCAGGCTCAGTTTAGCACAGGGGTCTGCTCTGAACTTGTGACTCGAGGGTGTCCCCCTTCTTTTTGTCCTTACCCTTTCCCCCTCCTCCACACAAATTATTTGGGGGTTTATTTATTGACTTTGGATTTTGGTTTGCTTTTCCTCACAGTGCTTTAACCATCTAATAAACAGGAGAGTGAACCTTGCCAAAGAACTTTGTTGTGATGCTGGTTTTACCCTAAACCTGGTTCCGCTGGTGATTCTTTAAGTGGCTTTAAAACAGCGATTCCCAACAACTTCCCGTTACCTTTGTGCTTCTGCAGCGCCTTCTGCGTGGACTGCAGCACCGACTCATGGAACTGGTGGGCAAATTCCTCGGCAATGAAGGGTTCCCAGGGCTTGCTCTTGCCGTTCATGCTGTGGGACAGCGGCACCGGGATGTCCTTGGGGAGGGGACCCCTGACGTAGCTGAGGATGCTCAGAGCCTTCTTCCCGGGGTGCCCGTCACTCAGCCGGGGCTTCTCCGGCGCCGTGCCCGACTCCTTGGGCCTGGCTGGCTCCTGGGCTCTCAGCTGCTCTAACCTGGAGGCTTCCGCCGCCTTCGGCACCTCAGGCACGGAGACGGCGATGCCCACGGGTTTATCCAGGTCCAGCAGGAGCGGCGGCACCGGAGGCTCTTTGGGAAGAGGAGCAGCAGTTGGCACAGCTGGAGTCCGTGCTCCCCTCGAGGCAAAGCCGTGCCCCACAGCCCAACACCCAGGGAAGGACTCGGGGCGCTTACCAGTGCTGGGGGCACCGGGGCTGTCCCGCGGGGAGCTCTTCACCACCACGGCGGCCGGCGTGGTCTTCTGCTTCATGGCCTGGAGCATCTCCACCAGCTTCTCCTTGTCTGCGGCATGGGAAGCTGAGGTTTAGTGTAGCCTCTGCTCAGCAGAGCAAGCTCAGGGCCCCAGGCAGGTCCCCCAGGGCACCCCCAAACCCGAGCCTGCGCGGGCCATGGCTGTTACCTTTCCTCTTCTCGGCGCTGATGTGCGTGAGGTTGAAGATGGTGAGGAAGCGCTTCTTCTCCTCGAAGTTGGGGCTGTTGTTCATCTCGTCGGGGCTGTAGCGGGTGGAGAGCGGGAGGCGCGGGGAGGGCGTGCGGCGCTTGTTCTGCACCGTGGGCGGAGAGGGGCTCCGCTCCCGCAGCATCCGCCGGCGCTTGCGCCGCTTCTGGCTCAGCAGTTCCTCCTTCTGCTGCTGCGTGGTGAGGCCGAAGAGCTGCAGGAACTCCAGCTTCTGGGTGACCAGGGGGAAAGCAGAGCAGGGTCATCCCCCATCCTTGTCTTCATCCCCATGCCACTGGCAATTCCCATCCTCATTCTCACCCTCATCCCTGTTGCAATCCCCATCTCTATTCCCACCCCCATTCTCATCCCCATTCCCCCAATCCTCATTTTCATTCCTGTTCCCATCTCCATTCCCATTCCCATCCCCATTCCCCATCCCTAATCTCATCCTCATTTTAATTCCTGTTCCCATCCCCATCCTCATCCCACCTCCATTCCCGTTCCAATGCCCATCCTTCCCTCCATCCCCATTTCCATCCCCATCCTCATCACCCCCATCTCTAAGCCCCTGGTGCCTCTGCAGACACGTGGGGATGGTGGCTGTATTGGGCACTGGGAACTGGTGTAATGGAGGGGCTGCTCCCCCAGGGGACAGGGAGGGGACAGGGAGGGGACAGGGAGGGGACAGGGGGTGCCACCAGTACCTCAGAGGACGTGTCCAGCTTCAGCGGGGGCTGCTCAGCCACGCAGCGGAGATGGGCCCGCACCTCCTCCTCGTCACTGTCATCACAGGAGTCATCCAGGTCATAGTAGTACCCTGGGGGTGGGGAGAGGCTGGCGTGAGGCTGGGGACACCTTGGGGACCTGCTGGGACCCCAGGGAATCTTCTGGGGAACTCCACTGGGGAGGGCCGTGCAGCAGGGTGGGATGTCAAAGAGTGATGTGGATCCAACACGGGGCCCAGCAGGGTGAGGGGAGCCCTGACCCCTCTCCAACACCTTTGGGACCTCGGAGGGCGTCACCCATCCCTGCATATCCTCCTGGCATCGCTGTGGGATGGGTGGCAGGGGCTCAATGGGGCACAGGCTGGGGAGGCTGTGGCTGAGCCCCCATCCCACTGGAGTGGGGACAGCAATTCCAGCCCCTCTCAGCTCTCCATCTCCTCCTCACCGCTGTTCTCATCCCCACTCCAGCAGCCCCATCAATATTTAAAACCCTCTTATTAGCTCCAGTTCATCATTTATTCATCGGGCATGTCTGGAGCGCAGGGTTTACCGAACCGCTCGGATGCGGGAACGTCGGCATCCCTGGGAGACCCCCGGCCATGTCCCGGTGCCAGGAGGGGACACCCCCCGTCCCTCACCTTTCTCACGGGCCTCCCGCCGCCGCCGCTCCTCCAGGTCCAGTTTGCTGACCAGCCTGCGGTGCTGCTGCACGAACTCGTCGTAGATGTACATGGGGTCCTGGGCACGGGGCTGGGGGGGCCGGTAGGGCGAGCTGGGCTTGGTGGCCTCGGGGAACGGGGTGGCCGGGGCTCTCTGCTGGCTCAGGATGCTCTGAGTGGATTTTTCCAGCTCAGCTAGGAAGGGGGTGTGGGTGAAGGCCCCGTGCTCCGGGGCGCCGGGCTCCCGTCCCGGGGGGTATTTCTCCAGAGCATCCCTCTTCCTCGGGCCCTCCTCCAGCTTCTCCGGGCAGAAGACCCTCTCCACCTTGACCAGCGGGATGCCCTGGCGGCCGGGCTCGAAGGGCGCTGGGTGGCTGTGGAGGGCGTGGGGCTCGGGGAGGCGCCGGGGAGGGTCGGGGGGGCTCTCCATCAGCGAGACGGGGTTCCAGAGGGACGTGGTGACGGGGTGGTGCTGAGGTTTGGGGGAGATGAGGGGTGGGGGCCCCCCAAAGTGCTGCCCTGGCTCCCGGCTGCTCGGCTCGTGGCGGCTCGATCCCAACCTGCGGGGAGAGGAGAGCACCGGGGAGGTGAGGAGCTGGCACTGCTACCGGAGAGCTGGCAGCGCTCCAGCCCCGGGGGATTTTGGGGAGAAACGCGCCTGTCAGGAACACCCAGAGGAGTTTGTGCACGTGGGGCTGCCACACTTGTCCCCTCCATGCCACAATCCTGATGGATGGGGGCAGAGTTAGGGCTGTGCATGGGCAGGACGGGCAGGGATGCGGCTGCATCCCAGGAGCGCTGGGCTGGAGACCCCAGCGCTGACCCCTGTGTGGGGACAAGAGAGCCACCAGTCCTGGCAGAGCCCAGTGGCGAGGGCAGCACCCCAGTGCAGCCCTCCTCTGACAGCCAGAGCCGGAGCCAGCCCGTTTGTGGGATAAATATTTCATGTGCCCAAGCTGTGCATTTAACACTTTTCCGCTCCAGCGCCCCGGAGCTCTGCATGCAGAGCAGCAGGTTCAGCTCAGCCATGGAGTCACCAGCGGTGGGGAGCACCGCCTGCCCCCCGGGATCCACCCCTCTCCCGCCCCGCTGGATGTGGGAAAAGGATGGGGATGGAATATCCCCGGCTGCAGGTGTTTGGGGGTGACCTTGCTGTCTCCTCTCTGGTTTGGGGTGGGAGGAGAGGATGGGGAAGGGAGCCTGCGGCGGGCGCTCGCCTTTGTGCCGCCCCGTGATCCGCTCCTTATTATCCTCGATGAGCCGCGCTAATCCCCTGGATACCCAAAAATAACAAAGGGAGCAGGCGGCAGAGCTGGCTGGATGAGCCTGCGCTGCTTAAGTGCTCAGCCACAGGGGCGAGCAAGGCCCTGCCAATCAATCCGGGGGTGTGCGCACGCTCCGCTGCCCCCCAAACTGCCCAGGCTCGGCGCAGGTGCCCCCCAAACGAGGCATGCACAGCCCGGCCCCACTGCCCACGAGGGGGGAGCTGCAATTAGTGCTGCTGGTGGCTGGGCAGCACCTGGCCACTCTCCGCTGGCCCCCGGCCACCTCCCGGGCTCGGTGCCTGGCGCCGCGCAGATGTCGGGCACCGGGAACGCCTGGCGCTGCCAGCACAGCCGGCCTGGCTGGCACCGTGTGGCAGGAACCCGCTGGCACCGTGGCTTTGGCTCAGGGAATGTGTGAGGGGCACGGCCATGGGGTGGTGGATGCCTGATGGGGGGCAGAGCTGGGTAATGGGGTGGGTACAGCCACAGGTTGGGGGTAGAAGCCTACAAATCATCACATCACAGCATCATGGAATGGTGTGGGGAAAAGGGACCTTAAAGATCATCCTATTCCACCCCCTGCCGTGGGCAGGGACACGTCAAACCTGGCCTTGGACACTTCCAGGGATCCAGGGGCACCCAGAAGTGCTCTGGGCACCTGTGCCAGGGCCTCAGCACCCTTACAGGGAACAATTCCTTCCCAATATCCCATCTAACCCTGCCCTCTTTCTATATAAAGGCATTCCCCCTGTCCTATCGCTCCTTTCCCTTGCCCAAATTGCCTCTCCAGCTTAAGATCCGGATATTCCAGCAAGGACAGCTGCAACATGGGAAAACTCAGCTCAGTTTTAGAGGAAAGCTCCATCCCTGGAGCGGGGCTGGCAGCGTCCCTACCTGGGGTGCTCGGGCCGGTGCTCGGGCTCGGCTTGGCTCGGGGCACGCCCTATGTCCAGGTGCTGCTCCAGCACCTGCTGCCGGAACTCCGAGACTTGGGATTGCCGATCCTCCTTCTCCTGGCGCAGCCGGCGCTGCCGGGCCAGCCACTTCTCCTCCTCGTTGGTGCGGTGGATGAGCAGCGCCGTGGCCGCGCTGCTCCCGGGCAGAGGGAACACGCTGTGGTTGGGGATGAGGCTGGGCACGGGGTGGTGGGAGCCCGGTGGCGGGTGCAGAGGGTGCTGGATGGGCTTTGGTGTGGGCAGCACCGAGTCCTTGAGTTTGTCTGCGGTGGAAAAGGGGTGATGGAGAGTCAGGGTGTGGATGAGGGGGGCGTATTTTGGGGTGAGCATCCCAGTAGGAGGGAGGGAGGGAGCTGTGGGGCAGCCCCCGGTCAGAGCTCGGCACAGGGGGCTTGCTGCCAGCCCAGCTGCCCGGCACGCAGCGGGCACGGTGCCAGCCTGGCCCGAGTCAGATGGCACAGGCACCGCGCCGCCGCTCTGAGCCGCCGCAGCTGGGCTCCTGGCAAAGCGATCTGGCAGCCTGGACAGCCCATCCCCATCCCCATCCCCAGCCACCTCCCGGGGGCCACCAACCCCCTCGGTTTGGCCATCTGGAGGGCAGAGGGGACCGAGGCGAGCTCTGGCAGCGTTACCTGCTCTGCTGGGTGCCAGTGGCTCCACCGGCTTGCCCCGTTCCTCGGCCGGGTGCCCCCGCAGCCCGTGCAGCTCCGCCACGGGGAGGAAGGGTCCCTCCATGGCTTTCACCATGCTCAGCTCCTTCTCCCGGGCACGCTCCCGCTGCCTCTCCAGCTCCCGTTCCCGCTCCTTTTCCCGCTCCCGCTCCAGCTCCTTCTCGCGCTCCCGTTCCCGTTCCCGCTCCTTCTCCCGCTCCCGGTCGGCTTCTCGCTCCCGCTCCTTCTCCCGTTCCCGCTCCCGCTCCCTTTGCCGCAGCTCCTCGTCCATTTGCAGCCTGCAGAGGAAAATCAAAAAGAAAAGCACCAACCCCAAACATCCCCCCTTGGAGCACCCCTAAAATCAACCCTGGATGTTCGTCAGCATCCCCTGGAACACCCTTGAACCTCCAGAGCACCCCCAAACAATTCCTGGGCACCTGCCAGCATCCTCTGCAGCCCTCCCAAATCCCTAGTCACCTGTCAGCATTCCTAGAGCATCCCAAAACCACCCCTGGCCCCCTGTCAGCGTCCTCTGGAGCGCCCCATCCATCCCCCCACCCTTCCGTACCTCTCGGCGGCGAGGCTGGAGATGCGCTCGGACTGCAGGGCGGAGAGGGAGGAGTGGGAGAGCTCGGGGGGGTACCGGACCCCCGAGAGGTGCAGGTGCATGGCCGAGGGGTGCAGGGGGGGCAGCGAGCCCGGCGCTGGCAGCGGGTAGAAGGGGGACCTCAGTGCCGACAGGCAGTACGACTCATCCATCCTGGGGAGACAGGGATGCTCAGAGGGGCAAAGAACCCCCCAGTTCCCCTCCCAGGAGCCAGATGGGGGCTGCCTTCTACTGGGAGAAAGGGATGCAGAGCCCCAAAATGCCCTCAGTGGATCGTGCTCCCACCTCCCAGTACCCCAGAGCTCATCCAGTGGTATCGGCCAGGGATCCCAAGGCTGGCAGGTGCCCACCTGAAGGCAGGATGAGGGAAGGGGTGATGTGTCAGGTAGCTGGGGTGGTAGTAGGCGGCGGCAGTGGCCGGGTCGAGGCCGAGGGGCGGCAGGGAGGACATGCGGAGATCCTCGGCCGTGTGGTAGGGACGGAAGCTCCGCAGGTAATCCTCGGTCACCGCGCTGGGGGGCACCACGTGGTGGACCGGCCTCTGCAGGCTGGGGGGATGCAAGGAGATGGTCACCATCCCTCCCTGTCCCCCTGGGGAGATGTCACCTCCCCCAGGAGGCAGCAGAGCTCGCAGGGGACAGCCACATCCTGCAACCGCTGCCGTCCATTCCGAGCAGACTCACTTGAGAGGAGGGAAGCGGGAATCCTGGACCACGGAGCTGGGGGGCAGCCCGAAGGAGTAGGGGGTCCCCAGGAGGTGGGAGGGGACAGTGGGACCCCCCGCTTTCTCCTGCGTCAGGGGGGGCTCCGAGATGAGGCGCTCGCGGCCGGCGCTGCTGCTGCTGCCTCGAGACCCTGCTTCCTGCTGGAAGGCAAAGGGGCAGGAACGCCAAGATGAGCATCAGGGGACAGCAGGGGATGGGGAATCCCTCCTGTGTCCCCACCCCCAGGACGCTCAGGAGGTCCCCGGTGTGCCCTGGCTGGCACCAGTACCCAGGGAAGGGTTCATGCACTAAGGCATCTCCAGCATCCAGGCTCTGGAAGGGCAGCTGGAGGGGTGGGAGGGTCTGGGAGGCTAAACCGGGGGGGCCCCAGTGGGAAAGGAGGTGCTGAAGCCGGGGCAGAGCTAAGGGCAAGACACCCATTACCTGCCTGCAGATTTATGGCTGCTTTGTTCTCCTGAGCTATTAATCATCCGGGGAGGAGTGACATGGCCGGGGGAAATCCAGCCGGCCTCTGATAAGGGCCATAACCCAGGGGTCAGCCCACAGTCCCCCCGGCACCCCCGGCACCAGCACCCTCCCACAGGGCCTCATCACCAGAGCCGCTTTCCATCAGCTTCCACCCCGGTGTCAGGATGAAGGTCACTCCCTCCAGCTGGGGAGGGACCCCTAGCAAAGGGGAACAATTTGGGGTGACAAGACACCCCACAGGATCTGACAATTAGCGGGGCGACCCCCCAGTAAGGCAAGTTTTGGTTTAAAAATTATTATTATTATTTTTCCTTGCACCTTCTCCATTTAGCAGCTCGGCAGGAGGAGGATGGCGACAGCCGCAGCATCCCCCACCCCGTGCATCCCACCCCAGCCCATCGTGCCCCAGAGCCCCTCCAGGGCAAGGTCACCACAAAGGGTGCGGTGTTCCCCCGGCTCATTGTGCGTGCCAGGCTCTGCTCTAATTACCTCCCGTCTGGGCTGCAGGCTGCCAGCAGCTCTGCCAGACAATCACCGCGCTCGGTTAACCCCCGCAGCGGGGGGGACACGGGGCTGGGGAGCACCCGGACACCCCACGCACCCCTCCGAGCTCCCGGGGATCACGCTTCCATTTATTTCCCCCCCCCGCCGCCCCCCGGCGTTTCTCATCCCCTACCCTCGCCTCTCCGCTTTGTGGTTTAATTAGTCTTTCCAAGTGGCATAATCCCCCCGGGAATCTGCTTGTAGCATGCGGAGGAGAGGAGAACCACTAACGATGCTTCTTAATTAGCTGCTCTCCCCCCTCCCGCCCCCCTTCCTCCTCCTCCTCCTTCCTCGCACTCCCCTCCGGATGGCAGCCCGGGGATGATGGCAGCAGGGGGACCATGGCAGCCCCGGGGACAACGCCAGCTCGGGGACACAGCAGGGAGGGGAAGGGACCAGCGATCCCCTGGGAGCCGCGCACAGTATCTCCCACACCCTCCATCCCCCAACGCAGCCCTACCTGTCTGCCCTCGCTCCTCCACACCCCGTTGACCGTCTTGGTGGGGGCGATGGTGACGACGGGCGGCGTGCTGGGCACGCTGTGTCCCCCCGGGGGCACGATGATGGGGCCCATGGGGCCGCGCTTGGGCGTGCTGGCCGGGGAGCTGTGGTTGGTGGCCGGCGAGGACACCGGGGACGACTCGCTGCTCAGTGAGGAGCCTGGGATTCAATCAGAAACTGAAATAAGTTAGGGGAACGGCAGTTAGCTGAATGGAACCACCCTCTGCAGGAGTTGGAGCCATTCCCGATGGGATGCCTCACTGCAGGGAGCAGGGGTGGGGCGCTGGGATGCACTCGGAGTGTTCAGCAGACTCCCAGACTGGACCCCCACCTTCCCATTCTGGAAATTCCCGGTGGTGCTGAAGGCTCCACCCAGCACGGTGGGATTGGGGCGGCCTCCTGCTCCCACCTAACAGGGACTGCCAAACCCCAGCCCCACAAAGCCCCTTGGCACAAGTGACAGGGATGTGATGCTGGCCCCAGACGGCCACATCTTCCCAAGGCAAACCCAGAGCTCCTTAATCCAGCTGCAGAAGTTGTCACGGACAAGCCAGGGCCTCTGGAGACATCGGGATGAAGGAGTGACTCCCTGAAACCCTTGGGCAAGGCTTTGGTTTCATTTGCATAATACATCTGTACTTTTAACTTATCCCCACCCCAGGGATGCTGGCTGTATTTCCAAAGGAAAAATAAAAATGGAGTGAAAGTGGAGAACAGGAAAAGCAGAGAAATACAAATTCCACATTAACCGGGGCACAGGGAGCCTGGTGTCTGCTCCACGGAATACCTCCCATTCCTCAAACCCAGCTGGGCAGCCTGGGGGGCTCTGAACCCCAAAACTCTGCTCCCTCCATCCCAGAGTGTGGGTCACAGGGAGAATCCAACAGGCCAGCAGGGATCAGCTGCTGGAGAGTGAGGAGTGGGCTGTGCTCACAGGATGAGGTGACAGCGATGCTCCCAGGCAGTGAGCAGGGCACAGAGAGAGAGGCCTTGGCTCCCCTGGGTGTGCTGGGTGTCTCCTCACCCTCCCGATGTGCAAGGCCACTCCCCTGGGTGTGCCTTGTCCTGTGGGCACAGCAGCCAGCTCCTCACCCTGCACCCCGTCCCCTTGACCTCTCCTCACGCCACACAACACCAGGAGGGAGCCAGGAGGCTGGGAATGCCAGGGAAGCAGGGGGAGGGATGCTGGGTGGGAAGGATGCTCCAGAAGGACGCTCTGTGGGAAGGATGCTCAGCGGAGCAGAGGCCGAGCGGAGCATCCCGCTGCCGGCCGCCCTCCCTGATTAATTATTCCCGAGTCGCTCCGAATCGCTTTCATTTGAAGAGCAGTGAGGCTGGGGGAAGGAAAAAGGCTGTCCCCAACAAAGGAGGCCGATTTGACACCCACTGAAGTCTATCTTGTCAGCGCAAGGCCAACAACAATTAGCAGCCTAATCCCCTCTGAGCTGGGAAGCCATTACTCACCACGCGATAGCGTTAACAATCAATACCATCACAATGAGCCCGGCAATTAATGAAGCTAAAGTCTTACTTCAGAACCTTAATTCTCGCTGTGTGGCTTTAAACGGGAGGGTTTGTGATCGTTATAATTAACTGGTGGTATTCAGCCAGGAGTTAGTCAATGAAACTAATCTGGATTGGAGATGACAAGAGGCACAGTGTGATGGTGTCACCTTTGTTTTCTGACCTCCCGCTTCCCGCTCGGCGATAGCAGATTAGCAGCCCCGGCTGACAGGCAAATGTAATTAACAGCTGAGACCCTGACAGAGAACTGGGAAAAAAGAAGGGAAGGAGGGGTGGAATCAAACCCACCCTGCGGACAGCCCCGGGCGGGACAAGAGGCAGCAGCCCCCGGGCAGGCGGCAGCTTTGTGGGGATTTGCTGGGAAGGGGTCAGCCGGGATGAGCCTTGACAGTTTGGGATGCTGTGGAGCAGCAGGGATGTGCCAGCACACCTGTGAGCCCATAAGGCTGGAAAAAATACAGCGACCCTGCGTGGATCCGGCATCTGCCACAGCGGAGCATCTCCCAGGGTGGGAAGGGAAGTGGGAGTGAGCATCTCCCCTGGTGGGAAGTGGGTGAGGATTTGAGGGGAAAGCAATTCATTTCCTGGTGCTAAAAACCGCAGCAAGGAGAAAAAGCCCCTTCCCAGCACACACCCAAACTCACACGGATCAAAAACCTCTGGGATGGGCCACTTGAGGCACCCAAATGGGCAAGGGAGGGGTTTTTGCAAACAAACTGCACAGATGTTAAGGGGAAATTCAAAGGGAATGTGGCTGCTTCTCTCCAGTGCCACAAAATCCATGCCCAAACCTGCTGGTGTCCCTTGGGATAGGCTGAGCAGCACAGGGAGGGCAAAAGCTGTGGGAGTGCGAGGGGAAAAGACAGCAAAATAATTCCCCAAACTCAATCAATCGCTCCAAAGGAAGCAGATGGGCTCCAGAGGAAGCAGCTGGGAAAAACCAGGAGCTTCCAGTGAGGATGAAGCATCACCAAGACCTGATTCCCTCGGAGTTACAGGGACCTGGTATCCCCACACATTTCCTTGGGAGCAGCCAATGCTCCAGGTCATGGCTGTGCCAGAGATTTTCGGGCTGCAAGGAGGGTCCTGAAGATAGTGCTTCCAAAAGGGATTTTCCAAAAAGAGCCTTGCAAAAGGGGTCTTGGGAAAAGGATAGTGCCAAAAGGGCTTTTGAAACACGGTCTTCCAAAAAGACTTTGCAAAAAATGTCTTGCAAAGGGGTTGGGTGTCTTTTCCAGAGATCAAAGTGCTCAGGAAGTGTGCAATGATCCAAGGGGAGCACCCACCGATGCAAACAGCAGGGATAAAGACTATTTAATCCCAAACTGGTGATAGCAGCAGTCTCCTGAAACACTTCCCAGCTTGGAGACTGACATCTGGGTGTGGGAGCCCCAGTGATTCCCATGGGATAAGCTCCATGTGGCAAGGGGGACCTCGGGGTGCTCCAGAAGCAGCATCCCACATCCAAACAGAGGGAGGAGGTGTGATGGAGGATGTGGCTGACAAGAGCTGGGCACCCCCTGGGGCTGTTTAGTTGGGAAATTTGACCCGGGAAGTAGCAAATTTGGGGAACCTCTGGGAAAAGCAGCACGGTGGGAAGGAGCAGGGCTGGTCCCTGCCATGCTGCGCTCTCCCAGGGTACAGCGAGTGACACAGCACTCAGATTACTCCGGTAGAACCGAATTCCCAAACTTCCCCCTCAAGACACAACGCCAGGAAAAGGCATTAGTTGGGAAACAGCAGGAAAACACCGGCTCCAGCTGCTGGGAAAGGCACCAGCGTTTGTCACCTCCCTGTCCCCACCTCTGGGCTCTTCGGCTTGCTTGGCGAGCTTGCGGAGAGCGGCGGCGAAGCTGGAGGAAGGTGCTGCCTGGACGGACAAAGTGCTGCTGGCGGCGGGGCTGCCATTGGGAACGATGGAGCCGTTCAGGGGGGACGGGGTCAGGGGGCTGACGGTGGCGGTGGTGCGGGTGGCCGTGGAGAGCATTCCTAGGGACGGCGACTTCGGCTCATGGCTCATGCCTGACAAGGAGAGAGACTCGGTTAGACACGTGGAGACGGGATCCTCCATTTCCCCCAGGAGCTGGGGGGCTTTCCTCTAGCTCACCATCCCACCCCAAAATGCACCCCGAGTGCAGGCAACGGCGGGGGAAGCGTGTCCCACATTCCCACTGAAGCCCTGGATAATGGAGCAGGAGGGCTCAGCAGAGCTCTGCAGGAATGGAAGGGGTTTTTTGGGGGACACAGGGACTTCAGCACCCTGATGCAGGTGATGGGGAGAGGCGCAATCCCCTGACTTGCATGGTGCTGCCAAAACCCAAAGCACCACTGCTGCACCCCTAATTGCCACGGCTGCACCCCCAAATCCCAGCCACTGCACTCTCAAATCCCTGCCCCCTAAATCCCCAGCACTGCATCCCTGGATCCCCAGCACTGCACCCCCAATTCCCACTGCTGCACCCCTGGACTAACAATATTTCATCCCTGGGTCTTCAGCACTGCATCCTCAAATCCCCAGTAACACATCCCTGGATCCCCAGAACTGCACCCTTAAATCCCCAGCACTGCACCCCCAAAACCCCAATACTGGATCTCTGGATCCCCAGCACTGCACCCCCAAAACCCCAATACTGGATCTCTGGATCCCCAGCACTGCACCTCCAAATCCCCAATATTGGATCTCTGGATCCCCAGCACTGAAACCCCAAATCCCCAATACTGGATCTCTGGATCCCCAACACTGCACCTCCAAATCCCCAATATTGGATCTCTGGATCCCCAGCACTGCACCCCCAAATCCCCAATACTGGATCTCTGGATCCCCAGCACTGCACCCCCAAATCCCCAGTGCAGCACCCCCAGCTCCCCCATCGCACCTTCAAATCCTCGCATCCCAAATCCCCACCACTGCACCCCAAAGCACCGAGGTGCTGCAGGGCACAGTGACCCCAAAAGTGAGGTTCAGGTGCTGAGCAGCAGGGTGCAGCCCTCCCCGAGCCCCCCCAGCTGTCACACCAATTGCTCCAGGGCTCTCCACCTCCCAAAACAGCAACTGCTGATGTCAGGGCCCTTAAAATAGACTTCACCCAGCAGCTTCATTAACACCAGCCTAAAATTAGCCCGGCTCCCAGGTGGGCAGGAGGACACGGGGGGGTCGTGGGGCAGCCCCCAACTCCCAGCAGGCCTGGAGGCAGCTCGAGGCACTGAACACCTGGAGCATCCACTGCAGAGGGTGGATGGAGCATCCCCGGAGCATCCCACGGCAGCGGATGGCCAGGGCGGGCGGCGGGCGCCGCGGGAGCCGGGGGGGGGCACGGGGGGCACTCAGCGTTGATTAATCTTTGCCCCCCGGCCCCAGGAGAGGCGGCCGTGGCGGCGGCGCGCTCCCCTCTGCCCTCATTATACAAGCATTTATTAACTCCGGTGCTCTCAGCCATTGACTGCCGCCTTGTCGACACGCTCGGCTCATGTAA
Organism: Poecile atricapillus; assembly: GCF_030490865.1. Lineage (NCBI taxonomy): Eukaryota > Metazoa > Chordata > Aves > Passeriformes > Paridae > Poecile > Poecile atricapillus. Next base: position 19,566,239 of record NC_081258.1, read on the forward strand.
ATTCATTACCAGAACAGCTGGGAAGCCAACCCGCCACGCCAGCCTGGCCCCGGCACCGCCGGGCTCTGCGCTGGCACCCCCGGGCTCTGCTCCAGCCCCGGGTGAGGGCTCGCTGCTCCCCCGAGAGCGGGCACCGGGATCTGCCTGCAGCACCGGCGCCCACGCACCATCCAAAGGGGACACGGCACTCCAGGCACAGCCTGCAGCTCCTGTGTACCCCCTGAGCACTGCCCCACATCCACCGGCCACTGCCCCACATCCACCGGGCACTGCCCCACATCCTCCAGGCACTGCCTGGCATCCCCCTGGCACAGCCGTGCATGCTCCCAGCACTGCCCCACATCTCCCAGACACTGCCCCACATCTACCAGGCACAATCCTACATCCCCAGGCACTGCCCCACATCCACCTGGCACAATCCCGCATCCCCAGGCACTGCCCCACATCCACCTGGCACAATCCTGCACCCCCAGGCACTGCCCCACATCCACCTGGCACAATCCTGCACCCCCAGGCACTGCCCCACATCCACCTGGCACAATCCCGCATCCCCAGGCACTGCCCCACATCCACCAGGCACAATCCCGCATCCCCAGGCACTGCCCCACATCCACCTGGCACAATCCTGCACCCCCAGGCACTGCCCCACATCTACCAGGCACAATCCCGCATCCCCAGGCACTTCCTGGCATGCCCTTGGCACAGCCCTGCATCCTCCCAGCACTGCCCCACAGCCTCCAGGCACTGCCCCAAACACTTCCCAGTGCCCCCCAGTTCCTCTCCACTTATTAACCCCAAGATAACCCCCCCATCCAGCCCCGACCCAGGTCTGGAGACGATTTTCCAACCATTTGGTGGGATCGGCAGGCTGGCACACGGGGCTGGCGGCAGGGCATCACCCGTGTGATGCTCAGCTGATCCTCGCGGCCCCAAACGCCTCCCGGCCAACTCATGATCCCAGTGGGATTTGCCAGGGCAGCCGGGAGCGGGCGGATGGCCGGGCAGCGTGCGGGGAGCTCGCGTGGCCCCCGGGCTGAGCTGAGCCGCTGCCCCAGCCTCGCTCCAAACCAGTTCTGCCGCTCCCTCCCGGTGATAAAATCGGCGCCTCCGCCCCGGCTGGGGCCCGAGCAGCGCCGCTCACCCGCCGTGCCCCGCCGGAGCTGGCGTCCGTCTGTCCGCGCGTCCCTGGGCTGCTCCGCGGGACAGCTGCCAGCTGGGGAAACTGAGGCACGGAGAGCTGGCTGGACGGGAGCATCCACACCGGGGATGGGACGGGACGGGATGGGATGGGATGTGGGGCTGCCGTGCTGCGTCCCCCCATCCTTCCGGCATTCCCGTTGCCGGCACGGCGTGGGTGCCACTCACCCCTGCGGGTGGCTGGGGACGCCGTGACGCCCCACGGTGAGGTGGGGCCCCCCCAGCTCTGCCCCTCCCTGGCTGCTTCTCTCAGCAGGCAGATCCGTGCGGAAAAACAGGTCAAGTTTGGTGCCTGGAGCAGCCCGGGGTCATGGCAGCGGTTGCCTCACCAGGGCGGGGAGATGAACCCCAAAACGGGACAGGCTGTCCCTGTACTGTCCCCAGCCCTGTGTGGGTACAGGGTTGGCACTCCCATGTACCCCTCCCTGGGAAACCGATGCCTGTACCCCACACCCACCAAGGCAGGGGGGCTGTGGGGGCCACAGGACACCTGGGTCCCCCGCCGAGGCCACCAGGCGGGTTGTGCAGCGGGGAGCAGGCGATGTGTCACCCTGTCCCCGTCCCTCCCACAGCATGCGCCCGGGCACAGCAGTACAGGGAGTGTCTGGCATTCCCGGTGCCCGCTGGCTGCCTGCCCGCGGGAGCAGGCAGAGGAGGAGGAGCGGGGATGGCAGGGTCACTGCCGCGCTCCCCTCGCCCTTCCCTGCGCCGCTCCTCCCCGCAGCGCCACACATGGCACCCGCCGGGGGCTCGGCATCTCCGGTGGCACAGGACCCCCGAGCCCTGACTCCTGGAGCGGCGCTCCCGCCCCCCCGAACCCCCGCATCCCCGGCTCAGGGCTGGGAGCCGGGAGCTGGGAGCGTGCCATGTTCTCTCCATCTGCTCCTGATGATGCTGGCGGGTTTTTTGGCAGCGGGAGCCTCCTCCGGCAGCGAGAGCAGAACCAGTCTGGCTGCCTGGTGGGGCTGGAGACAAATAAAACCCCTTGGCAGCCGCTGCGGGCAGGCAGGAGCGGGCAGCGAGGGGCAGGGATGGGCTCCCAGCGCCCTGAAATCCCTGGGCACGGGGTGCCGCTGTCGGGAAACGGGAAATGGGCAGGTTTAGCACCCTGGCTCCCGATTGCCCCCTTCCCAGCACCTTGAAAGGCCTCTAATGAGCGTGGAGTGCCCTTGGGAGCAGATTGCCATTGAACTCGACCTGCACCAGCCGCCCGCTCTTACAGCAGCTATTTTGAGCTGCCGGGCTCCCAAGTGCTGGAACTAATAATTTATTACCAAATACGATCAGGCAGCAGCTCCAGCCCCTGGCAAATGGAGCGGAAAAAAACCCAGTGCGGCGGGAGGCCGAGGGAGTGGGGAGAGACGAGTATCCCGCATCCTCCTCCCCCAGGATGGATCCGCACCCACCCCGCAGCCCCGCGCCTGGAACCGAGCCCACTTGGCCAAGCCCTCTGGGAGGCTCCACCACGCTCGCTGCTGATGGTTCCCCGAGGGATTTGGGGTGATGAGGTCCCCCCTCAGCCTTTCCCCCCTCTCTCAGCGCCCCTGCTCCCGCTCCGGAGCCGAATCCAGCTGCACGCTCCAAGCAGGAACAGCTGCTCTGCATGGATTTTCAATGCTAATGGCCTCGCATTGTCAGCCCCCCTTCCCTCTCTGCCTGAATGCAGCGGGCAGAGCCCCAGGAAGGAGGGCAGGGGGCCAGGGCCAGCGCGTGGCCACCGTCCCCCCATCACACACCCTGTCACCCCCTCGGGCAGGGGACAGGCCGGGGACAGGCAGCAGGGACCAGCTCCTCTCCCGGTGATGCCCTGCCGAGCCACTGCACGTTTTCCACCCCTCATTAGAGCAGCTCTGCCGCCGCACCTCCAACATGCTCCATTAATTAATTAATTGATCGATTGGCACTCCTGCCTTCCCTCCCCACTTCCCAGCACACGGCTGAAAGGAAGGGAGGTGGCCGGGCTTGGTGTCCCCAAGTGTCCCCAGGCACAGAGAGATGGAGGCACAGCCTCTGTCCAATTTCAGGGTGCTCAGGGTTCAGCTCAGGGCCCACCCTGGGAACATCCCCCATTCCCTCGGAGGGGCTGAGATGGGTTCCCCATGGTGAGGAGCACCTTGGTGGGAAAGGGTGGGATTTGGGGCTCCCCGTGGAGCCTGGCACGAGCATCCAGCACTATTATCCGCCTGAGCCTCCATCGATCACTCCTCCATGGACCATTGATCTGGCAAACGACAACAAGCAAACTAATAAGAGCTCGTTTGGAGGGCGCAGCGCCGGGGATGGAGCGATGCCGGGTGGTTTCCCTCCCTTCCCGGCCTTCCCCTGCCCAGCCAAACAGCCCTGGGAGCCTTTTCAGCCCTCAGGAAATCGAGCCAGGGAAAGATTCACTTCAAAGCAACTTTCTATCCTGTTTCTGCCCTGTTTTGAAGCTGGGAGCTTGGAAAACCAAGCCCCTGTGCCCCAAGGGTGCTGCTGGGCCCTGAACTCCCCTCTGCAGCTTCGAGGTTGGATTGGCAGCTCCTCTTGGCTCGTGATGCCCAGATCCAAGTGCCAGCTGTCTCCTGAGGATCTCTGCTTTGGGGGAAGTGGGGAACAGCCCTCACCCCTTCCAACTGGTGTCTTCTGGGGCTCAGTGGGACACTGGGCACTCCATGGGGCTGCCAGGCAGCCTGGGAGAGACTTGGCATTGCACTGGGACGCTGGGAATTGCCTGGGAGAGCCTTGGCATTGCTTTGGGATGCTGGGAATTGCCTGGGAGAGACTTGGGAATGAACTGCCCTGGGATGCTGGGAATTGCCTGGGAGAGACTTGGGAATGAACTGCCCTGGGATGCTGGGAATTGCCTGGGAGAGATTTGGGAATTGCACTGGGATGCTGGGAATTGCCTGGGAGAGATTTGGGAATTGCACTGGGACGCTGGGTATGGTCTGAGAGAGAGCTGGGCACTGCACTGGTGGGCACTTAGTGGCACTGCCAGGCACTGTTTGGTGCTGCCAGGCACCGCACAGCGGCACTGGGCACTCCCCAGCGCTGCTGGCCATGCCATGGAGGCAGCACTGGGCATTCCCAGATGCCACAGGGCACCGCACGGCGGCACCGGGCATTCCACGGAGCCCTTGGGCAACGCCTGGGTGGCAGCCAGGCACCAGGAGGTGCTGCCAAGCCTTGCACGGCACTACCAGCCACGAGAGAGGGCAGTGCCTGGCGCACCCAGGCTGCCCTCCCGTGCCCACATGCCCGTGCCCCACGTCCCCAGGCTGGCGCAGGCGTGCAGCGGCAGCAGCGCATTGTTTTGGGCGCAGGATCCCTTGCCCAGCAGATGGCAGGTATAACAAAGCAGCTTGCTGCGGCCAAGCCAATTATTTATCTAATTATGATTTACCACTTAACCACATGATCTTTCTGCAGAGTTGTAGGCAATTAAAACCAGGGTGATTATGTGGATTATGCAAATCGGCTGGAGCCGGGCGAATAAAATTGGAGATTAGAGTTTCACGCAGGCTGGATCTTGCATGGGGCAGGTCCTGGATGGGCAGGGGGCTGCAGGGAGGGCAGGGGCAGGGGGAGGCAGGGCCAGGGGGCTGCAGGAAGGGCAGAAGGAGGCAGGGCCAGGGGGCTGCAGGAAGGGCTGGGGCAGGGGGAGGCAGGGCCAGGGGGCTGCAGGAAGGGCAGAAGGAGGCAGGGCCAGGGGGCTGCAGGAAGGGCTGGGGCAGGGGGAGGCAGGGCCAGGGGGCTGCAGGCAGGGTGGGGAGCCAGGACTCAGCCAAGGGAAGGGGCTGCAGGGCACAGCTGGGAAGTGCCAGGACAAGGAGAGCAGATGCCTCGTGCCACCCCCCTGCAGCACTGAGGTCACAGCCCCCATCGTGGGGTGGGTGCCCACAGGGGACCCCCCGCTGCTGGTGGGTGACTCTGCTGGCACCAGGGACCCCCAGCATCCACCCCAAAAAGCAGAGAGGGGTTCCACAGTGCAGCCCCCATCCCTTACCCCATCCATGGGGCAGCCCATGCCAGGCTTCAGGGGCAATTAATAACAGGTACTAATAACGGGTATTAATAACAAGTCCTAATAACGGGCATTAATAAGGAGCATTAATAAGGAGCATTAATAACGCCGCCTGGCAGATTACGCCGCCCGCCCAGCTCGATATGAGATTTATGGATGGCGCGAAGTCCGGAAATACAGGAGTATTAATGGTAATTCCCCGTGTCCTAGCAAAGGTCACAGGCAATCTCCATCAATCCTGCTGCAGAGCCGGGGGTCCGGGCAGGATGGGGGGTCAGGGCAGAATGGAGGGGTCCAGGCAGGATGGTGGGGGGTCCCTCTTTAACCCCCAGGACCCCCCAGCAGTTTCTGATGGTGCAGATGGCCCAGCACGGGCCAGAGCGAAGGTTTTACCTTGGGATAAGAAATTATCCCTGGCAAACTGAGAATTTGCTGTGTGGATTTTCATTTTCCCAATGCCAGCGCCATCTGCTCCCGATCGGTGCCCCACGTCCCCAGCTTTGAGCTGTGAGATGTTGTGGAGGTCTTGGGAAGACCTTGGATTTCTCCAAGCCTGGGAGCACATGGAGTGTCACCAGGGCTGCCTTGATGGGTGTTTCCCTTTTCATGGAGCCCCACAAAAAAATGAGGAAGCCTTGAAGGAGCAGAGATGTCCCTGGAGCCAGACTCTGCTGGGGATGTGGACACGCTGCCAGCACTTGTGGGACAGATCCAGCACTTTCGTCATTGCAAGGAAGATCAACCAAAACCCCAGGAAGGGGAGCAGACCCCTCTTCTCTTCCCACGCCAGGATTTAGGGTGATTAATACCAGTGATCCCATGTGCTGGTGCTGGGAAGGCCAGCCCGTGCCCCCATGAGCAGCATCTTCCCTTTTCGCCTACAGTAATCCTCAGCCTTTCGAGCAAATTATTAAAATTCACTTATATTTAATCTGCCTGCTGGAATTAATTGAATTTTTACGCTTGGCAAATGTCAGTGGGTGCACGCTGCCTCCCAACGGGGACCCGGCTGCAGGTGCAGCGGGCGCAGCCCGTGGCTCTCCCCACTCTCCAGGGATAAATCCCACCCTGCAGCAGGGGACAGGGTGCCCACGGGCCCCACTGGCAAAGGCAGGATGCCAGCAGCCTCCCAGCTCCGCAGGAATGCTCAGCGACACCTCCCCGGGGAGAGAGGCTCCCCAAATCCCACGGGATTCCCACTGTGGTGGCCTTGGAGGGGACACGGGGAGCCCCTCTCTCCCCCTCCTACATCTGTGCCGGAGATGCCAGCGCCCTGCCTGGCATTGTGGTCGCCCTCCGGGTGATGAGAGCCTTCCTCCCCTCCCCATCGTCCTCCTCGCAAATTGCCAAAGCATCTAATTTTCCCGCTGGGAAGGCCGAGGGACAAGAGGCTCTATTTTGCCGGTAATAAGCCCTCCAGACAAAGGCGGGATGAGCCATTCAGCGCCGGCAAGGGGGAAGGGTCCGGCCCCACGCCAGAGCGGTGCCAGGGGAGGCGAGAGGTTCCCTCCTCATCGCTGGAGCCGATGGGACACACACAGGATGGGACACTCACCCCAGGATGACCCCGGGATGATGCCGAGCTCCTGGACGGGCGGTGGGATGGGACACAGCAGCCACGGAGCTGGGGACACCCCGGCCCCGCAGAACGACACCAAATCCCAAACGCACGTGGGCTCAGCCCCCGGGAACAGCCCCGATCCCTGCTCGGGGATGCTCCTCTCCCCACCCACCGGGATGGAGAAGTTCACGGTCGGCAGGAGCCACGGGGGCCCCGGCGGGCAACTTCCAAACTTGACTGGCGCTTGCCCCCCTCCACCGCCCGCCCGGGATTATCATAAATTAAGACGTAATTACTCCATGGAAATTTACAGCACAAAGCTGCGGCGCTAACAAGTGTGTTTGGCGGCACCGGGGGGAGATACAAAGCGCTATTGTCTGGCAGGCGCCAAAAAAGCTGCTCTGCCCCCAAAGCCACACATCCCGGGGACAGGAATGAGGGTGGGGATGGCGATGGAGCGACACCACGGGAAGCACGTTTGGGCGACGCGGAGCTCCAAGAGGAGGCTCCCAGCAGGGAGGGCTGGATGAGGGTGGGTGAAAGCTGCCCAGGCTGGTGGGTGTCCTCCAAGCAGGTGCCACGGCTCTGCTCCCCGACAAAGACACCCCTCAAATAACTCTCAGCTCCCAACCAGGGGTGCTTGCACCCAGCAGAACACCCCCTCTAACCCGTTTTCCCCAACTCCAGCACACACGGGGTTAAAACTAAACCCCCTGGGGACCTGGAAAAGGGAGGGGGGACACACACATGGGGAGCAGTGCCAGCGCTGGCGTGTGTGTCCCCCCTCCCGGTGCTGCTACATTCCCCCAGCTGTCACACGCATTAAAAAATAATAATAATCAACGTGGCAAAAAAAAAAAAAAAAAAAAAGCCAAACCCAAAAACCAACCAACAACCGAACCCAACAAAACAGTGCGAAAAAATTCAGGCGGCTAAAACAAATCCAGCAATAAAGGAGCTGGGATCCTCGGAAAGCTGGCTGTGCAATTAAGCAGTTTTCTGCTGTACGCCGATAATCACCTAATTATACTATTAATGACAGTTCAACCTGCTCGGAAATAAAAGGACATTCTTCCATAACAGGATGCCAGCTGTTTGTTACAGATGTCAAACATCTTTAAAGCATTATTATTAAAAGAAGGGGGGAAGGAGGAAGCTTGGGGATGCTGAAGCACAGCCGTCTTTCCCCCTCGAAGCATCTTGCAAGGGATGAAGGGGGGAGGTTTGGAGCGTCACCCCCACTTTAAATCCGGAAAAATAATCTGTCAGAGGGGGGTTTTTCGTCGGGGGTCGATGTTTGGAGTCATAAATCCCCCACGTCGGGCTGGCGGGCGAGAGGCGCCTGGGTTTAATTAAGCGCAGCGTTTGGGAAATAAAAGTTAAAAATCAAGTCATAAAATTAGAGTGGGGGGAGATGCTCCTGCTGCCAGGCTCGGGGCAGGGCTGGCCCGGCTCTTCCCCCCCGGTTGCCACCGCCGGTGCCTGGAGCGCGGCTGCCGCCGGCGGTGCCCGCACACGTGCCGCGCTGCCGTGCCAAGGAGCATCCCGGCAGGTGCCGACAGCCGCTGCCAAGGCGAGGGAAAAGGGGGGGACACGCCACAGAGAAAGGCAGCACCTGCTCCCCCTCCAAAGCCCGCGGTGCGTTTGGAGGTTTGGAGGTGAGCGCTGCAGCCCCGGGGATTGGGGTGCGGCAGAGCCAGGAGGGGAGCTGGGAGGGGGGGATGTGGAAGGGGTGCCCCAAATCGTCAGGCAAATTCCCGCTGGGGTGATTCCAGCTCTGCCCCGGCAGCTCTGTGGCTTCGTGCTGGTTCCTGGGGGGCAGCCGGGTGCCCACCCGCCGTGGGGTGATGCCAACGCCGGCGTTACCCACCCACCCACCCAGACACCTGGCTTTGCATCATGTCCTATATAGCAAATCTGCCTGTAAAACCACCAGGAACCAGGTTTAGCCCGGGAATAAAGAGATTACGGGGTGGGGGGGCGAGAAAGGAAAGAGGAAGGAAAAAGGGGGTGTCTGGGAATAATTCACCCCCCTCCCGGCTGTGCGGCTACTGACATCCTGGCTGCCTGCAGGGCCATGGCATGAGAAGGGTGGCTGCAGAAAGGCACCGGATTTTGGGGGTGCCCACCCACTCAGAGCTGGGGGGCTGTGATGGAGCCCCCTTCCCCAGGCCAGGACCCCCTGACCCCTTGGCAGGCGCTGGGCTGGCACTGGCCCCACTTGCCAGACAGGATCCAGCAGGAAAAAACCATCTGGGAAGCGTCCCCCCGAGCTCCGAGCGATGCCCCTAGTCCCCCCCTTCCCCTGGCTTCCCTCTTTCCCCCCTCCCCTCCTCAAACCATCACGGGGAAGCTGGAAAGTGGTTGACATGGTTGCCATGGCGACCGAATTTAGGACTGGCGAGAGGAGGAGGAGGAGGAGGAGGATGGGGTGGGCAAGGGAGGAAGGCAGGAGGACTTCCCGGCACCCCAACACGGTTTGGAACCCCCCGGCATCACCCAGCCCCCTCTCAGCACCCCACCGACACCTCCTCGTGCACCCCCGCACCCCACACCCGGCGAGGATGGGGACGGGTATCCCCAAAGCCCAGACCCAGCAGGGGGGATGCCAAGAGTGGGGCTCAGCCCCGAGCACCCCAAAGCCAGCCTGGGGGCGACTGTGCCCGCCCAGCGCTGCCGAGAGCCGCCGGTGACTCACACCTCGCGCCAGCGGCACCCGCCGAGCGGGTGTTTACGCGGCATCACCCAGCTCCTTCCATCTGCTTTGATCCAGGGGCTAAATATTCCCGGCCCCGGAATAAAAATAGGAACCATTTGGGAAGGTCCTGAGTCAGCAGCATCCGCTGCCGGCACCCACCGCCATCCTCCCCGGCACGCCGGGCACCCGCCGGGGAGCCCCAGGGCCCCTCCGGCACCTGGGGGATTTGCCGGGTTTGGGGACACTCACGGGGAGGGGGAGCCCCCAAAAAGCTGTGTGTGTCCAGGTGCCACCGCTGTGCCTGCTGGAGCAAACAGGGCTCCGGGGATGCTCTGTGCCCCCGAGGGGTGCCGCTGTCCCCAAAGGAGGGTGGTGTCCCTGACACCGGCCTTAGGGTGACAACGGCACCCACGTTATCTCAGGGAAGATCAGCCTGAGCGTGGCTCCCGTATGGACCAGCGGGGAGTGGGGTCCCTTCCCTGTCCCCCGGCTCTCAGCGACGCCTGATGGCAGGTCCCCGCAGCGCCCCGTGTCCCCCTGCAGCCGGCTGAGCCCCGCGGCACAAACCCAGCCTCACGACCAGAGGCATCCGGGGCACAGAGGCATCGCTGAGCACAGGGATAACGAGGGGACAGAAGCGTCAGTGAGCAGAGAGACAGAGGTGACAACATCATTGGTGAGGTGACCAGAGCGATAAAAGGGGACAGCAGCATTGGTGACAACAGGGACAGAAGCTCCAGTGACCAGAGGGATCCAGGGAACAGGAGCATCAGTGACAAGAGGGGACAGGAGCATTGGTGACTAGAGGGACCGAGGGGACACGGAGAAGCCGGCTGCATCCCGGGGCCAGCCAAGCTCGGGGAACAAGCCACGGAGGAGCGTGTGACACGGGCCACGGCCAGGCAGTCCCTGAGGCGGTGACAGTCCCCAGCAGGACTCGCGCCGCTGAGTCACCGCCACCAGCCCCGCGCTGATGAAACCCCCAGGGCGGGGGGAAGGTTCCCGTCTCCATCTGCTCCCACCCGACCTGGCCCACCGGCATCTCCCATCGCCCGGCAGCTGCCGCCAGCGATCCCGCTGCGTGCCAGCGCCTCCAGCATCATTCCCCCTAATTGCTTTAAACCTCGCAGCCTGACACTTCCATGTTCCTCTCCGTCTTGCTTTTCTCCTCCGATTTTATTATTCCCCCTCCTCCGAGGCGGTTGGGGAGCCGGCCGGAGCAGGGTTTTCCAGGGCTCAGGAATTAGTGTATCAGCCACAACGGCAAAACCAGAAGTTTCACGCAACAGGAGCTGCCGCCGGGAACCCCGGCTCGACCGGCGCGTGCTAAATATGGAATTTAAGGGGGAAAAAAGCCAACCCCAAACCCGTCTCCCTGCACCTGCAGCCCTCGGAGGAGTCCCCACCACAAGGCACGGCTCTGAGGACGGGCAGGAATCGCCCAGAGCTGCTGCAGGCAGTGGAGAAGAGCGAGGAGCAGGCGAGGTGGCGGTGTTTGGGGGGGACACGGGGAGCGGGACCCCCAGAGCCGGCTGGGAGGAGGGAGCAGGGTGGGAGAGCTCAGGGTGTCACAGGAAAGCAGGTCACCCGTGTCCCCACCGTGGCACAGCGCTGGCGGGGGATGTCACAGCACAACCCTTCCCAGAGCGGGGGGACCCCCAGGTGAACCCCGGTGCCCCTCGGGCGCCCTTCCCGGCTCGGCTTCGTGCGCTTCAGGAGCCGCTCGCCCCGGTAAGAACGGCCACATGTCAAAGCCATTTCCTGACACAAACAACCACCGGCGGGGGAACGGCCACGCGTGGGCACCGAGCCCCGGAGAGGGCCCTGCCACTGCTCCCCAACTTTGGGAGAGCGCCCTGAGCCTGCGCCCCGAAAGCGCCTCGAGTTCACGGCCGGGCCTCCCAGCCCGAGGCTGCACCCCGAGCGTGAACCCCGAGATCACACCCCGAGCTGGCAGCCCGAGCGTGCCGAGGCTACACCCCCCAGTGCGCACCCCAAACTCCTGCAGCCCCAGTTCCCACCCTTCAGCACCCCAAACCCCTCAAACAGCTCACCCTGAGCACACACCCTGCATGCACCCCCCGAGCTCGCACCCCAAGGCCACCGATGCTCCCCAAGCCCCCCCCGGGGGATCCCCCTCCCTCGCCGGCTGCCGCGGGGGCCGGAGTTGCCGGCTGGGGTGGCACAGCAAACTTTGGTGCCCCAAATCCCCGTGGCCTCGCAGTGACGAGGCTGGCACCCCAAAACACGGCGCATCCCGCATTTCTCCCCTCCCCACCCCGGTCAGAACGCCCCCGGCTCCTGGGGGAGAGGGAGAAACCCCCAGGGTGAGGGAGGGGCAGCAGGAGAAGAGAGGGGGATCCAAGCACCCTAAAAACACCGCAGTGCCGTGCCAGGGCTCTCTGCTCCCCCCTCTCCCCGACCCCAAAACCTCTTATAAGGTGCTGGAAGAAAGTAAGTTCACCCCCAAATCGCCCTTGGCTGCCGCTGGCAGGGGCGGACAAAGGGGAGTCCCCGGGCTGGGGGGAACCGCGGGGGGAGCCCCCCGGGGTGGGGGGGAGAGGGAGTGCGGGGGGCTGGCGGCAGCATCGCTCGGTGCCTTACCTGGTAAGTAATAGAGAGGTGGTTTCAACCCAAACATGATTTATGTTACAGTTCCATTGCAGCCAGGGAAAAAAAAAAAATTAAAAAATAAAAATAAAAGAGCCAACGTGAGGAGGATGTGTCAGGAAGCAAGGAAAAAAAAAAAACCGGAAAAAAAAAAAAAAGAAAAAAACCCCAAAAATTAGCACCAAGCCACACGGAGGGGGTTGGAAAAATAAACCAGAGGCGAAAAAATACGGTGGAGCGGGGAGGAGGAGAAGAAGGAGGAGGAGGAGGAGGAGGAGGAGGAGCGGGGGGAATCAAGTGCGTGGGGGGAGGAGGAAAAATAAAAATTGAAATAGCAGCGAGCCCAGGGCGCCGGCGGAGGGTGGCGGTGGCGGCTGTCACCGGCGGGGCCAGGGCAGGAGCCTGGCTGCCACGCGTGACGCCTTCCCGGGGGTTTTCCTGCCGCTGAGCCCCCAGCTGCCAACCGCAGGCACACAAAAAGCCGGCGACGACGAGGAGGAGGAGGAGGAGGATGAAGAGGCGGTGGGACCCTCGGCGGCGGGGAACGCACCCCCTGAGCAGCGCAGTGGGGTTCCCCCCACGCTGGGGAGGGTGCTGGGGGGCGTGGGACGGGTGACCCAGGCGGGGGTTGCGAGACGCTGTCCGTCCGTCCGTCCGTCCGTCCGTGCGGCCGGAAAGCTCCGTCCCCGCGGGCTGCGCCAAGGCGGGCGGGCGAGAGGCGGCAGACTTGCCCCTCGATCAATTTTCATGCAAGAATCATTATCGGTAAATTGGAAATCTGGCTCCTTGACAGCAGATTTGTCTCCCCTAATGACGGGGAGCGGGCAGGAGGGCGGCCGGCAGCTGCTCGCCCCAGCACCCTCCGCCCACCGCCCGCGTCCCCCGGGCTCCAGCCTTTGGCCCCGGCGGTTTCGGGGGAGGGGGTGAACCCCCGGGGTGCCCCGGGGAGCAGCCTCCTTCCCCCTCACCCCCCCGCTCCTCCTCCTCGCCTACAGACGGAATAATTTTAAATTTTTCTTTCTTGCCTTTTTCTGTTTTCAAACAGCTGCCGATGCGGCGGGCGGAGGGGGGGGGAAGAGGAGAGAGATATATATGTAAAATAAAAATAGGAATCCAAGCCCCCCCTCCTCGCTCCCCCCGCCCCAGTCGCTTCAGGAGGGAAAATTAGGAAATAAAACAATAAATAACCCAACTTTCCTGCCTGCCGGGGGCTGCCTGCTGCTTCACAAAAGGCAGGCGAGCAAAGCCGCCTGCCCCAACCCCGGCGCGGGGGGCTGGGGGTGAGCTCCTGCCCCCGCCCCGGTCCCCAAAATCCCCTCTGAGCCCCTTAAACCCCCCTTGCCGGCCTCGCTGGGCGCCGGGGGCTGTAATGAGCCGCCCGATAGGATCTCCCCCATCCCCTCTCCGCTGATGCATTAGCAGATCCGGGAAGACATGCTTGCAGGCAAATAGGGCTAATAAATGCTATTACGGGAGCGCGAGGGAGGCTGGAGATCCTGGCTGCACCATAGTAACGAGGGCCCGGCTTAATTTGCTTTAAGCAAACGATCAGCCAAGGCAGGGTGGAGAAAGGAGGGGACGGGGTGGGGAAGGGAAGGGAAGGGAAGGGAAGGGGGGGGAGCGTCGCTGGCTCCAGGCACGCACGGGAGCGCCTCCGCGGGCACGCGCTTCCAGCGGGAGCGCGCTGCTCACGGGAGCGCGCCCCTGGGTGTTCCATGTGCTCCTGACCCCCCCGCTCGCCTCCCAGCGCGCCCCCGCCCAGCTCCGTCCTTCTCTTCCCAAACTGGTTTTAACACCAAAGTTCACGAGGGCGACGTGTGATATCTCGCCCCTGCAAGAGAAGCCACATCCTGTATGATAATGACCAGCCCTTCAAACAGCTTAAAGATACAGAGGCCATTCCCAGGCGCCCGCTGCCTGCCCCTGCCTGCACCCGAGCGTGGGGACAGGGGGCACGGAGGTCACCGTGTCACCCCAAACCCATCCATCCTTTCCCAGGTGGCCCCCGCCTGCTCCAGAGCGCGGGGAGAGAGGGGCATGGGGGTCACGGTGTCACCCCAAACCCATCCATCCTTTCCCAGGAGGACACTGCCTGCACTGGGTGTGAGGATGGGGGGCATGGGGGTCACCGTGTCACCCCAAACCCATCCAGCCATTCCCAGGAGGACACTGCCTGCACTGGGTGTGGGGATGGGGGGCACGGGGGTCACCGTGTCACCCCAAACCCATCCCAGCCATTCCCAGGTACCCACTGCCTGCCCTGCCTTCACCGGAGCGTGGGCACAAGGGGGAAAAGGGGGCCACAGTGTCACCCCAAACCTCTCCAGCCCCACGGCTGGGCACGGATGGTTGGAGGGGTTTTCCGAGAGGTCCTCTGGCTGCAAATGCAGGTGTGCACACTTGCACGCACACAGGTATCCCTGCACGCCCACCCTGCCAGCCGCGCTCCCCAAAAATCCCACTCGGCAGAGACAGAGCCTGTGCAAACCTGCACCCTCCTCCTCCCCCCTCCCTCCCCCGTTAAATATTGCTTTCCTGATTCCAGGTCGGGGGATTATTATTATGTCTTCTCTTCCTTCCTAACCTACATCTGTCAAGATCGGCGCTGGGAGTATTTCTGGCCCATCCCCTGAGTCATCGTCGCTCGCGTCCCGCTCCCTCCCAGGCAGCTCCCCGGTGTCACCGGGCTCTGTGGGGTGCTGGGAGCTGCTGCTCCCGCCCATGGGGTGCTGCTCCCCCGTGTCCCCCGACCCGGGACAAACCTCACACCTCACTGGTGCGCTCTGCAATGTCACCGATGGGGTGACACACCTGGGGGTGCCCCAAACCCAGTGTCCACCCCCCCCCACGTGTGGGTGAAATGGGGACCCCCCATTGCACCCCACGCTGGGAAAGCTTTGGAGTCACCACGTCACCCAATTCCCACCCAATTCCCACCTCGCTTGCAGAGGGGGTTGGATTTGCTGGGTTCAGGCAGGCACCGGGGGACCCCTCCCCTGCTCCCCCCCCCACCACGGCAGGAGCCGTAAAAATTAATTTGCAAACATGTCATTACACAATAGCTGTGCAGGCAATAAACCTGTAATTACAGGCGGCTAGGGGAGCGGGCAGGCAGGGAGGGGAGGGAGGGCAGACCTGCCTGCCAGCTCCGGTTTTGGGGTTTCGCCCCCCTTCCCCTTCCCCCCGCCCCTCCACTGCCTTTATTCATTATGCAAACGAGAATTGCTTCACTCCTGGAAGTTGGGCTCCACTTCAAAGGGGCGCCCTGCGTGCCCTGCCTGCGCTCCCCGCCCTGCCTCCCAAAACCCCAACACCCCAAACCAGGAGCGCCCGTTGCTTGGCCGGCATGGGGAAACCGAGGCACAGCGGCTGGGACAGCCCCGTTGGGAAACCCCGAGCCTTTGCGACATCGTCCCCAACCGAATTATCCGCCACCCTCCCGGGCCGTCCCCGCTCTGCGGGAGACCACCCTGCCTCAGTTTACCCACTTACCACCCCGCGGGAGCCGGGACGCCGGGCACCGGCCGAGACACCCGCCCGGCCACCCAGCAGCCGGCTGGGCCACGCCGCGCCTCGCCCCTCGTTAGCCGGAGAGCCTGGCGAGCCTGACCCACTTCCCCGAGCGCCGGGAGGATTAATTGGTTCCTTTGCTCGCGCGAAGCCGCCGGGAGCTGGGGCAGGTGCCAGGCGGGATTAGCCAAGCATGAGAGCGCAGCTCGCGGGGCCAGCCCTGCCCACGCCGCCACCACGGCCGGGCCGCGCCGCACGGCCACCCCGGACCGCCACACCCTTCCCCGGGGATGCTCGGCCTCTCCCCACGGGTCTCCCCACGGAACGGGATGCGGCCGTGCCGGGGACATCCAGCCCCTGTCCCCCAGTGGGACGCCCAAGCCCAAGGGATGCTCGCTCTAGGGAAACTGAGGCACGGGCTCCACCGCATTCCCTGCGGCCCGGCACGCTGGAAGCATCCAGCAGTGGGGACGCGGGATCAAGAGGAGCGAGCGGTCGCCTCCCATCGTAAATAAGCAGCTCAGCGATGATTTCCTGCTCTTGTTGACCTTTGACTATGCAGAATAAAGACATAAATCCATATTTTAAACCCATCTGAGCGCCAGCCAGGCCCACAAAGCCATTTACAGCCTGCGATTTGGACGGGGCAGTGAGCAGGAAAGCGATGGTTTCTCGAGGTGACATTCCCCAGGAGGGAAATGAAGTGTTTTATTTGCAGATATATAGGGCACGGTCGTTCCTCCGCTTCCCTTTCCCTCCGCCCTCGGCTCATAAATAAAACATACGGCCGTGTAACCGGCTAATTACGGGAGGATGGCAAAACCCCGCCGGTCGCTGGGAAAAGAAATCAGCTTTTTAATCAGCCCACTTTCCTGCCCATCTAACTTAAGGAGAAACGGGCATTTCGGGTGCCGGGATGGAGCCCAGACTCTCCGGCGGCTCCTAGGCTCCCTCTGGGGCTGTGCACCCCGATCCCTCGGGGCAGGTTTGGGGCTGCTTTGGATTGGGAGGGGTTCAAGCTGCTTCTGGTGTTTTGGTTTTTTTTTTCCCCTGGCTGGGAAAAGGATGTCTTTGAAAAGTCTAATTGTTCCTTACACATTAGATACATTAATGAGGTCTCTGATCAAGCGGCTGGCTCTCCGGCAAGGAGGCTTCAAGTAGCAATTTTCCATTTGTGTTTCAAATTTTAATGAATGTTCCTGTCTCCGGCTGCGATGCGCGGTGATAATCCGTATGGCTCGGGTCAGCGCCGGAGCAGGGGCTGCCGCACGGGAGGGCTTGTACAAGGGTTTGATTTCTTTGGGGAATAGTTCATACAAAAAATGGTAATGGCAGAAGACAGTCTTCCTTCCCCCTCGGTTGCCAGAGCCCAAGAGCTACAAATCAGAGGGTTATTATTTCTTTCCGATGTCCCTAAAGTATCCTATATCTTTAGCGGGAGAGTAAAGTTCAGCCCTGATAAGATTGCGGCGCTGGGTGAGACGCGCTTTGCCTTTCCTCCTGCCTTGTTTTTTCTTCCCTCCATCTCCCTCTCCCTCTATCCCTGAGGAGGCCAGCGAGGTGTCCCCAGGGCCACCAGCCCACCCCAGGGCCCCCTCCCCCAGTGCCCCACATCTAAGGGCCGGATCCGGAACCCACCCCGCCAGGACAAGATTTGTATAACCTTGTTTTGGCATGCCTGCCATTAACTTAATTTAACATCCATATTGCCGCTACTTAATTAAATAGATGAACTCATTTTACATTTGCAAGTCTTAATTCATCCTGAACAAAATTGGCCATGTTTCGTTCTTTCTACGCTACAAGCTCCCCGGAACAAATGACTGCCTTTTGTAGTTAACTGCTAGTACAGGTTAAAAGCTAATTAGCAGCCCGGGTTGGGTGTTAACTTCCTTATTTATCACCCGGCGCCACTCGGTGAGCGAGGGGGCGCGGGCTGGCACTTCCAGCTTCCTGCGTGGGCCCCGCTCCCGCAGGGCCAGGGCAGCGGCGCTGGATGCAGCGTGCGGGATGCAGCGTGCGGGATGCAGCGTGCGGGATGCAGCGTGCGGGATGCAGCGTGTGGGATGCAGCGGTGCTGGATGCAGCGTGTGGGATGCAGTGTGCGGGATGCAGCGGTGCTGGATGCAGCGTGCGGGATGCAGCGGTGTGGGATGCAGAGGTGCTGGATGCAGCGTGCGGGATGCAGTGTGCAGGATGCAGCGTGCGGGATGCACTGTACAGGATGCGGCGTGCGGGATGCAGCGGCACTGGATGCATGTGGGATGCAGCGTGCGGGCACATGGGGCTCAGGGCACGGTGCCTGACCATGGGGCTCCCGATGCACAGATCAGTGCAGGGGGCCTGGCACATCCTCCAGGTGTGCAGGGTCCGTGTGGTGCACGGGGGTCGGCGCGTGGTGCTCAGCACACGCGTGATGCACCCCGACCCTCGAGGCGCAGCTCGTGGTCACACGTGGGGTTCAGCACGCCGTGCCCACAAGGGACACGGCACACGGGACACGACGCACAACACGTGGATCGTCACGGGTGATGCTCAGGGCTTGACACACAATGCACAAGGGCCTTGTCACAGCAGTGCTCAGTGCATCACACAGTGCCCAACCATCGCCCAAGCACCCAAACACCTCCCTGGAGAGCACCCCTTCACCTCCCTGGAGAGCACCCCATCACCTCCCTGGAGAGCACCCCTTCACCTCCCCACCCCGCCAAGCCACCATGAGCTCTGCCATGCCCAGCACAATCTCCCTGGAGGTAGCTGGGGAGAGGCCCCACAGCAAGCACCACCCCAGTTTTCCAAGCAGGCTGCTCCAGGGGTGCCCACACCAAGCCTGGAGGCTGCCGAGCCTCACCACATCCCACCGAGTGGCGCTGGCTGCAGCAGGAGGCACGGCAGGGCCGGGGGACACGGGGGACCCCGCCAGCAGGGCGGCCAGGCCGCGCTGAGCCTGGCAGGAAGCCGCTCCAGGAAGGCTCATCTGGTTTGACTAACAAATCGCTAACTGCTTCCCCCGAGGCAGGTGGAAGGAAACAAGCTCCGTGGCTGTAAACAACCCCCCCGGCCCCCCGCTTCCCACCCACGGCCCCCCACAGCCCTCCCCAAGCAGTGGCCAGGGGCAGGTTGAGACAGAAAACGCTTGTGCAACACCCCCTTCATGCTCTGATGCAAGCCCTGCCAGGGGGACAGGGCCCCCCAGCCCCTGCCCGGCACCCGGGGATGCTGGCACCCCGGGCAGGGCGTGGGGTGACGCAGAGCTTGTGCCAGCCCAGGCTGGCCCTGCAGGACAACACCTCGCTGGCGCCTGCCATGACATCCCAGCTGCCAGCGTGACTCAAGGGGACGAGCCGAGGTGGTGGCACGGGGCAGCCAGGGGCAAAGCCCACCATGCTGGTGACACTGCAGTCCCTCTGCCAGCACCAGCCAGTGCAGGGGACCCCAAAGAGCAGCGTGCCCAGGAGAGGAGACCATCGGTGGTGATGTCCAGCCCTGCTAACGGGGACGTGGCGGAGGTGGAGTGGGGACAAAGTGGCGGGAGGGGACTGATAGGCATCTCCCTGGCCTTGTAAACCGATCCGCCCCCACCTGCTGAAATAACAGCGAGGGGAGGCAGCTCTGGTTACCGGCAGTGCCGGGGCCCGGCTGGGTGCCAGCGCCCTTGGCCGAGGGCCAGGCAGCTCCGCGGGCACCGAGCGGGGACCCCCGTGCTCCCCCCTTGCCGCAGGCACCGCACGGAGCTGCCCGGCCCGCTCCCCGGCGTCACCGGCCCGCCCGCTCCCTCCCCACCCGGTATTTCAGGTCTGGCACCCAAGCCGGCGCCTTCGGGAGCCAGCGGTCCCGCAGGGACATCACCCCTGCCCGGGGCCACCGCTGTGGGGATGACACCAGCCACGCCGCGTAGGAGCAGGAATAATTCTCCAGGTTATCCCGAGCGGTTTTGGCTGCCTCCTCCTTGGCACAG
The DNA here is from genome assembly GCF_030490865.1 of Poecile atricapillus. Taxonomy (NCBI): domain Eukaryota; kingdom Metazoa; phylum Chordata; class Aves; order Passeriformes; family Paridae; genus Poecile; species Poecile atricapillus. Next base: position 19,585,776 of record NC_081258.1, read on the forward strand.
AGAGGGTCAGAGCCTGGCAGCAGCAGGATGAGGAGCCACCATGGCCAGAAAAGCAAAGCCTGGTGGCTGGATGCAGCCCCTCTGGGAGGAGGGATAAGCGCTCCCCGGTCCCCTCGCTCCCCCCAGGCCCCACCAGGACCCCATCCCAAATCCCTGCCATCAGCAGAAGCAAAGGAGCGGGGCCATACGGAGCGAGGGTGATAGATAACAGCCCTCTGTGCCGGCGAGATAAATAGCCCCAGCAGCGCCAAGCTGTACTCGGCCAGAAGCTAATAGGGGCTGTCAGGGCGGTTTAGAGGAGCAGAGCATCGTTTCAGGGCCCGGCTGGGAGGACGCCGAGGGGAAGTGACAAGGAAGCTGAGCAGAAAGCGACAGGCAGTACACAAAGAGCATGTCCTCTGTAAGTGGTGATAAACCTTGGAAAAAAAAAGAAAAGCTAAATCAGTTGTTTAGCCGATGTACCACATGCTGACAGGGCAAATGTGAAGGCTTTTATGGCCACATGGGTTTTCATTTGCAGTTATTCATAGCGGAGCCGGGCGCTTTATCTCACTTTACATTATGTGCAACCACAATGCAGACACTTGCACCGCAACGCATTGCCTCCCTGGAAAATATTAATATGTAAATGTCAGGCTCAGAGGGCAGCGAGGGAACGGCAGGCAGGGAGCAGGCCGGGAGATAAACCTGCCCTGGAAGGGAGGGGAGCGAGCAGGACCCCCAGCCCGCACCCTCGGGTGTGCAGGAAGGGGGAGGCACAGCTGGGATGGAGCGCGCAGAGAGGAGCTCGGTGCGCATTTGTGTGTGGGGCACACGTGTGTGCACCCTGCACAGCCTCAGCTGAGAGGGATGTGTGTGTGTGTGTGTGTGTGTGTGTGAGAGCACAAACACGTGTGCACTCAGCAGAGAGGGAGGAATTTCTGTGTGTGCACTCACACACGTGTGCGCAGCACCTCTGTGTCACCTCTGCAGGAGGACAGCCAGCCTCGGTGACCTGCCCTGTGCCACAGTCCATGGACAGCCCCCACAGCTCCACACCACGCACACCTCAGCACCCCCATGCACCCACGATAGTCCCGGGGAGCCGTGCCCATCCCGTGTGTGGCGAGGCCCTGGGCCACCAGGCCGGGCCGGGAGGCAGCCCCGGCCGGGCAGAGCGCGCCGGCGCGGCGTGCCAGCGCCTGCACAGCCCCGGCGGGCAGCGCTCCAGCCATGCCTGCTGTTCCCGGGCTCTGTTCCTCTCCAAGAGCCTCCAGCCCCGGGGTAGTGCCAGACTGACAGCCTGGAGGCTATTTATTCGCAGGCAGAGGCAGCGGGAGCTGCTGGCGGATGCAGCCGCCTTTGTCCTACAGGGAAGTTTGCTCCCTGCCTCCTGCCTGCCCTCCATCTCCCCCGGTTTTCCACCTCCACACCCCCATGCGCCATCCAAACGCAGGGAGGCATTTGGGGGAGTTCCCAGCCCGAGGTTCCTAGCCCTGATGCCCGCTGTGCCATGGCAGGACTCTCCACAAGGCCCTGGCACACGGGGAAACCAAGCAGCTGCCACGCTCCCCCTGCCCCAGCAGCCCTCAGCATCAGCCAGTCAGGCCGAGGCGCTGTGGAGGTGGCACCCCAAAGGTGTTTGGGGTGGGAGGAGGGTGGGCACACACCCACCCAGCCACCCCTGGGCTTTGCTCCTCGGCACGGTGCCTGCCGGGGTGGGGGGCACCTCCGCAGCCCCCTCGGCCGTTACCAGGAGAATGGCTGGCAGCCGGCGCTGGCACGGGGACAAGCCAGGGAGGGAGGTGGCCCCCCAGCACCTCGGGGAAGGGAACAATCCCTGGGCATTTCTTTCTTGGCAGGACCCGGGTGCCCCCCCCCTGCACCCCCCGTCCTCCTCCCGCGCTCGGGCGCGGGGACACAATTAAATCAGTGTTCTGCTAACAATCTGCCGGCTAATAAGACATTTTCCTCCCTCTCCCTCCTCCCCCCCACTCCACCCCAATCCGTGTGTGATGGGAGCGCTTTGATATGAGAGTGGACTCTAATGGGTTCGGTGTAAGGGAGCCTTAATTTATTACGTGCCTGTAATTGATGTTTGTATAAAGTAGCTCTTACAGCTCCTCAGAGCGGGAGATGAAAAGCAATCAGTCAGCCATTTGCCTCCAAAGGAAGGAGAGAGGAGAAGACAGACAGCGAGAAAGAACCAGACATACTCATCAAGCCTGGAGAAAAACCCAGAAAACGAGGGAACAAACAAAATCACCCCTGCGCAGCCTCACCAGCGGCTCTGGCACCGCTGGGTATCACCGCCAGCATCCCTGAGTACCAGCACCAGCATCCCTGGATATCACTGCCAGCATCCCTGGGTAACAGCATCAACATCCCTGGGTAGTGCTGCCAGCATCCCTGAGTACCACTGCCAGCACCCTTGGGTATTACTGCAAGCATCCCTGGGTACCACCAGCAGCATCCCTGGGCACTGCTGGCATCCCTGACTACCACCAGCAGCATCCCTGGGTACCACTCTGGCTACCAGCCGCCACAATCCTGGGCACCTCAGCACCCCACCGTTCCCAGGGCTGGATCCTGGTGGGAATGCCGGGGCCAGGAGCCTTGTGGAGCCGTGGCAGGGCAGGATGAGGCCCCTCCCGCGCTGGCCAGGGCTGATTAGGCTGCAGCAGCCGGTGCTGAGCTGCTCTAATGACGGCGGGCGCTGGGGAGTCACGTGCGGCCCAGCGCCGGCTGGGGAGCCGTACGTCACCGGCCCCGGCAAAAAATCGGTGCTAAATTGAATCAATCCATCTTGGAAATGGCTCTTGTCAGCCGGTGTCAGGGAGAGCGTCTGCAGGAGAGGGATCAGGCGGGGGCAGGCCGGCGAGGGCCAGGCGGGCGGCACCGCTGCCGCGGCACTGCTGGGTATCTCCTGACCCCCCCATATGTTGGAGATGGGGGGTCCTGCTGCCGCCAGGGGGGCAGAGGAGGATGGAATCCTCATCCATCCAGCAGGGCAAGCAGAGCCTAGGGCAGAATGCGTGCCTCAGTTTCCCCACACTCCGTGCCCCTCTATTTGGTGAAAGAAGGCAGCTCCACATCAGGTAAAACCCCAGGAGGGCTGGAGACCCCCGCCCCAGTGCCCACGTGCGCCCCAACACTGTGCCCAGGGCAGAGTGTGCCAAGCTGGGAAGGACGATTCCACACCAGGGAGACAAAGACACCGGCACTTGACACAAATATAGATGGATCCTCGGAGTACGGACCCCGCAGCCTGGCAAATTAAAACGTAGCGCGAAAGGGGGGACGGAAACAGCCCCGGTGATTGATTTCCCATCCAGACATTCAAACCAACCGAATATGTCACCCAGACAAGCCCTCGGAAAGCGGCGGCAAGCCCAGATTTATCCTCTGCTTGGACCAGAGACCATCAATCCCTATCCAACCCTGGGAAATGGCTTCACGCCCCTGCCTTCCCATCACGGCGCCCGTCCCATCACCGGGCCAGCAGGTGGGATGGGCACCACGATGGGAAGATGGGGCGCAGGAGCTGTCACCGCGCCAGGAAAGAGGATCCAGGCACAGGGACACATACCCAGGCTGCTAACGAAGGCAATTAGAGGGGAAAGCATCCCTCGCACCGCTTCTCCTAATTAAGAACCATCCAATTCCCCAACCCGCCTGTTCCCCGGCTCCGGTACAGCCTGTTATTTACCTGCAGCTAATAGGTTGGGCGCAGCTAATGATAGTCTTGTATCAAATGGCTGGATCTTGGCTTCTGACAGCTTTAAAGACCCGTCTCGGGGACACGAGGGTTTCTAATTACGGGGTTCGTCACGGGAAGGCTGGGTTCAACGCCAGTCACTCTCCCCGGGTGACATTTCTGCCCGGATTGGAAATCTAAACACAGCCCAGCCAGTTAAGGTTAAAAATACGGCGCTTGACAAGACAAGGGATCATAATTTGGGTCACCGCCGGGTTTAATTAATTGGAATGGAGCAATCAAAGCACAGCGTGCGGTAATTACAGCCCCGGTTGGGGCAGGGCTGGGGGAGGTGGGTGAAGGGATCGGGGGGATGCTCCCCACCGTGGGGACGGGCAGGGAGGCATCGCCCTCGCCCCGGGGTGCGGGCAGGCATCGCGTGCAAGGAGCAGGCAGGGCAGGCAGGGAGACGCGAAGGAAGAGAGCTGTGAGCTTCCAAGCACGCCATTCCCAGCGGATCACACGCCAGCCCCGCAGGAATCCCGGCCAGGCGAAGCGGGTTCCATCCCCAGTGCCCCCCATCCCCACAGTGCCACAGCCCGGGCTCCCAGACACCACCGCGGCTCTGCGAGTGATTTATTTTCACCAATTACCAGGGCACTTTTCCCTTCGCCAGGACCACGCTTAATTGATTGGAACCTATTGAAAACAAATTAACCGGCACCGGGGAGCAGGGACCTGTTTATGGCTCCTCCGTGGGGCAGCGGGGAGGACACGTGAGTGGCTCTGACACGTGGGTGATGCACAGTGGGATCGGGGGAGGAAGGTGGGAAAACCCAAATATCCCCCTAAATATCCCCAGCGCTGCTCGCTGGCTCCTCTGCGATGGTCAATGCTGATGAGCAAGGGGAAACTGAGGCATGGAGCAGCATGGAGCTCACATCCTGGCATTTCCTTGCTGGAAAAGCTCACCGTGGCATGGAGAGGACCGAAATGTTCCTCCCCACCCCAGCGCCCCGGAGGAGGGATGCTCACAACGGTGACCCCATTAAGCGAACCCAGCTAGCATTAATTTGACCCCATCCGCCGCGCGCTAATCAGCTGTAACCGTGGCACCCAGCTCAATCCAAATTGATTTACCGAGGCTGGAAATGGATACAAATGTGATTAAAGGCTTTTTATTTTCCATAGGTCCTCTCTAAAATGATTTAAATCAATTGCTACGTGCAGGGTCCTCTTCCTCCTCCCCGGCCGACCCCGCGGCGCCGCGCTGTCGGCCGGAGCTGGGGGGGTGGGGGTGGAATAACACCCCACTTTCCACACCTGCCCCACAAAACCCACCCAGAGGGGAGCAGCACCCCAATTTCCCCCGCTGACCCACCCACACCCCTGGCTGGACCCCTCACATCCTTCATGGGCGGGATGCCGGCGCGCCGGGCGGCCCTGGCGAGCGATCAAAGCCCATTAGGCTGAGCGCCGATGCGCGCCCGTTGTTCGTCAATTATTCAAACAATAATTGCACCCTTATTTAAAGTCTAGTCTTGCGTGCGCGGCACTGCAGGCTGCCAAGGCCCACGTTAGATTTACACCCCCGGCGCGCTCCCGCCGCCAATTAATTAAGCAAACACATTCCTCCGCACGCTCTCAGGTGTGCAACCTGCCCGGTTCAGGTTCAGCCCGGCAGCACTGACACATCCCCACCGGGGCGAGGGGTCACAGCCCTCGGGGGGCCCCATTAGGGCTCCCTGTTTTTAGGATTTCCTGAAGGGTGGCTGCTCTCGCCCTGCTCCAAAGCTGATTACAGATTAAGCAGTCCCCTCATCCTGCTTCCCCACAAATTTTCCCAAATTTGGGAAGAAACAGCAAGGAGGAGGGGGTTGACACCAGCATCCATTGTTGGGGGCCCCCCTCGTCCCCAGCAGTCCTTAACGAGGGGGGAGGCTGGGAGTGACAGTCACCAAGAGGTCAATTCATTCATCTGGCCATGTTATTACAAGTCCAAATTTATTGTCACCGGGCCACATTAGCGCTGGCACGGAGGACGCGAGGTTGCACCCCTACTGAATAAGCAGATAAATGAAAGACATCTGGAGAGCAGAATGAAGGGGCAGATTATTAATGCTGAAATTTAGAAGCCAAGGTCTAAGCCACGAATCCATCAGCACAACCAGTTATGTCCAATAAATTAGGAGAGATAAGGATTGAAGGATGGTATATTAAAGGCAACATTCATTTCTGAACTGGCACGAGGGCTTGCAGGCATCCTGCCTCTGCAGGGTTAACCCTTGGTGGGCAGGGATGTGCAATGTGGGACGTGACAGAGCTGTGGGCCCTGCACAGAGCCCACCCTGTCCCAGCTGCCTGATTTGGGGCTGTCCCCAGTGCTCAGCAGGGGGTGTGGAGGAGGGTGCACCACAATGGAACGGGCATGGAGGTGCCAGGTGACAATGGAGAGGCTGGCACAGGAGCACAGGGCATCCCATAACCACTGGGCAGGGAGCACAGGCGTCCCCAGCCTTTCCTGCAGCCCATCCATCCTCCCCAGTCACGGGAGGCCTGGGGGTCTGCGTGGCTCCTTGCAGCATCTGGGACCTCTGTCCCTGGGCTGGGGTTCAGCTGGCCCTGACGGTTTTTGGGGACTCACTGCCACAGGTGACAGGTAAGGACTGAGGGGACAGAGCCTGCCTGGCCACCCCAGCCCCAGGCTGGACAGCTGTCACTGGGAATTCTCCCCCTATTCCTCCTCCTTTGGCTGCCTCCCACCCACAGCCCCCATCCCACCCCACCCCACAGGTCCCAGCACACCAGCACCTCCTGGTTGTGCCTGCCTCAGTTTCCCTAATGGCATCACAATGGGATAGCAGGATCTGGCTACCTGAGAACAATTTGTTCCCTATCCTGCTGATGTGAGGCTGGCACCTCCAGGACATGTTTTTCCCTGGGGAAAGCAAGGGGACACAGCAGGCCAGGGACCCATGATCTCCTCAGTGGCACAGCCCTGGGGACCTGAGCACCTCCATGTCATGATGCCTGGAAGGGGAAAAATCAGGGGTTTTGCTCCCAAGCATGCAGTTTGACTGCTCAGCAGTGAGGCCACTCTCCTGTGTCTCCCCTTGGCACCCCACAAATGGCATTTTGGAGGAGAGATGTGCCAAGATGGGGCGATGATGGTGAAACAGGGGGTTCTGTGATGCTAGTCCCTCCTGGCCCAGCAGCAAAGGGATGTAGGGCAGGAAGGCACACAGGGCCCCCCAACACTGACCTGGCCCCCACAACACAAACTGAGCCCCCTGCCCAGTCCCAAGCCTTCCCAGCACCCACACAGCCCCAGCCTCCCCAGTGCTCCCAGCGCTTTCAGCCTTCCCAGTGCTCCCGCCAGTTTCAGCATCTCTCCCCCTCCCCACAGCGGCTCCCGAGCAAATTTCAACCAGCCTCATCTGGCATCTGAGGGATTTGGGATTTGTTTAAGCTCTTTTCACCCGCCCGACTTTAATCGGCGCGTTTGCCTGACCTCCAGCCCCGGTGCAACCCCGGCTGTGCCGCCGGTGCCGCCTGAGGGTCCCGGCTCGGGGCGATTCCCAGCGCCAAAGCCCGGGGCTGCCCCCAGGATAGCTGGGATTAGCTATCAAATAACTTTGCATTTAAACCCTTTTTAACAGGGCTGGAGGTCGGGAGGGTAAGGGCAGAGGTTAAGCCTGGCCACGGCCGGGCGCTGACCCCGCGGCCGGGGACGCCGGAGAGGGGACGGGGCGGCACGCGGGGCCGGGGGGTGCGGGACCCTCGCCCCGGCCATGCCACCCACCCTCTTCCCCTTGCACGGTGGGGCCGGGGAGGGGGCGGCTTGTGGGGATCTCGCAGTGGGGTGTCCCCACAGGAGGGGATGTCCCCACAGGAGGGGTGTCCCCACAGCCCCCATCCTCGCCACCCCTGTCACTTACTGAGGCTCTGCAGCAAAGACGACCAGCTCTTCATCTCCAGCATGCTGGGGGTCCCGTGCCCCCCTCCCCGGGCCGGTGCTCAGGCTGCTGGGGGGGCCCAGGCCCGGTCCCACACCCCGGCAGCGGGAGGCACAGCCCCGGCGCTGAGCCGCCGGCGGGTGACAGCGACCATTTTATTCCCTTTTAACTCTGCCTGCGTGGCTCCGGCGCGCTCATCCTCCCCCTCCCCACCGCCCAGGCTGGTCCTGAGCTTGGGAGCTTTGCTTTTCCCTCCCTTCCCTCCTCCTCCCTCCTTGCACTTGATAGCAGCCTTGTCAAGACCGCCGAGCTGTGCTGACCCCTGCCCTGGCGCTGCTAATTAAGGCGGCACAGTGACAGCCCCAGTGCCTCGCCAGCGCGCCGCGGCACCGCTGCTCCTAATTGGAGACGCTTTTGAGTTCTCAAAAACCACCCACTTGGGGCTGGGGGTCCTGGGGGGGTCCTGCACCCATGCCAGGGAGCGGTGCTGCAGGGGGATGCAACGCCCAGCCTGCACCCATCAGCATCCTGGATACTGAGATCCCAGAAATTATTGAGAAGCTGATGCAAAATTGGATAAAAAGACCCTGAAGTCAGGAGGAAAGTGGGACTGGGATGGATGAAGGTAAGCAATTCCCTCGGGAACATCCCCTGTATGAGGGGCACCTCGTGCTGGGGCCTCCCGAGGTATTTTTGGACGGTGAGGAGTGAGGGCAGCGGGCATGGCAAGGAGCCAGGACACGGGACTGTATCTCCCTGCAGCAGAGCAGGGGTTGGCAGGGGTACCAGCCGGGACACCTGGCTCCTGTCCCTGTCCCTACCCCTCTGCTGAGACCCCCAACACCCTGGGGAGCCCCAGCATGGCTGGGGGAGCCCGCAGGGGCACACCAGCACCCACCCAGCCCCGGGGCCGTGTCCCCTGGGCCATGCCAGCAGCCTGACGGATCTATTGTGTCGTGACAGACGAGCTGTTTTATCGCGGCCAGGGAGCCAGCGCCAGCCGTCAGGCTGACCCCGCCGGCGGGCTGAGGAGAAACAGAAGAGGGCTTGTATCATCCCGGGGGTCAGAGGGCACGGAGGCAGCCGGCCCCCCCGCGCTCCCAAATTCTTGGCTTGCACGCCCAGGCAGGCAGCTGCGTGCGGCCCCTGAGCCGCAGGTGGGGGGCTGGCAGGGTGTGGGACAGACGCCCCCCCCTTCAGCACCCCCAGTCCCTGTGCTGCCAGTCCAGCCTCCCCTTGTCATCCCTGTAACGTGGGGACTGTGCCCTGAAACAGTGTCCCCAAGCTGTGGTGTCCTGTCCCATCCCTGAAATGGCGTCCCCAACTGCCCCATCCCACTGTGGGGTGACAGAAGCTGCCACCGCAGGGGGACACAGATGGACAAGGACACTCACAACCACCCCGGTGTCTCCCAAGCCAAACCAGCGAGCAGAGGGTCACTGCTTCTCCCACGCCACCCCAAAATCCAGTGTCACCTCCACATCAGGGCTCTAGTGGGATGGGCAGGGTGGGATTGCGATTGCAGCCATGACTCACACGGAATTAATTGGAAATCACATCCCCAAGGCCAGAGCAATGTCCCAGCACAGTGAGATGGGAATGTTTGATAGGACCCCACTCCCTGCTCCCAGCAGCAGGAGTTTTGGGTGACAGCTAAGCAATGCTGCTCCCCCAAAACTGTCCCCAAGACTCACATCCCTCTGGGATCAATCCCACTGGGCTGACACCCCTGGCACCAGGCATGGCCAAGCTGTGGTGACCCATGCGTGTGACCCATGATGGTGCCAACCACATGGGTCAGAGCCTGTCTCTGCCCCCTCACCTTGGCACTGGGGGTCTTGTGTGGGCCAATGGGGAGAAAATCCCCCCCTGGAACCTCTCTGAGCTCCCCATCCCTTCCTCCCCCCCCCTTCCAGCAGCCTTTGTGCCGCCGCCGAGCCGGCACCTCCGGGATGGACGCATTAAGGCAGCACAAAGCAGAGCCGAGAGGCATTTCGGGTGCAATTTTCCCTGCTCCATTATTGACAAACAAGCTCCTCCGTGCAGGTGATGCCGAGGCCAGCGCGGCAGCTGGGACACTGTGCCACGCCGTGCCAGCTGGACAGCCCCACTCCTGCCCCACAGCCAGCCGCGCTGCCCTCCCATCCACCACGTCCCAGGTCACCCAGATCCGTGTCACTCCTGAAAACCACCAGGGGAAAAGGGCAGGGGGAGCGTTCTGGGCTGAGCAGCGGTGCCCAGGCGGGCGCTGGCATCGCGGCCGGGCAGCCCCTTTCCCCCGGCCGGGGCGGCTGGGCACAGCGTGCGGCGAGTCTGTCGTTAGCGCCGTGCCAAACCCAAAGTGGCTGCTTCGGAACGGCAATCCAATAAAAGTGCTACTTGTCTATTTATCATCCTCAGGGCTTTTTATCACAGTGCAGATGGCTGCTACCTTCGCAAGGCACAGCAGTGTGCTGGCACGCGCCCGCCGCACAGAAGCTCGGGCGCCGCGGAGTCTGTGCGTACACCTGCGAGGAGCCGGCGGCCGCCTGCTCCAGAGAAGCCGGCCGGGAGCCGGGCAGCGCCGCCTGCCAGCACCACAGCACCCCAGGACACGCCAGGTCCCCGCCTGGGTGGTGGATGCACCGGCCATTGGCACCAGGGATGGGCATTGGGCACTGGAATGGGGCACTCGCGCTGGGGATGCCCACATGTTCACACTGATTATTCGCACAAGGTGTTTGCACAGCGAATTTGCATCAGGGATGGGCACTGGGCATTGGCACTGGGCTTTCCTCGGCCCTGGAAGTGCTCAAGGCCAGGTTGAACAGGGCTTGGAGCAACATGGTCTAGCATAAGGTGTCCCTGCCCATAGCAGGGCGTTGAAACGAGGAGATCTTTAAGGTCTCTTCCAACCCAAACCATGCCAGAATTCCATGATTTGCATCACGAGGTGCTGGCACGGGGCTGTTGCAGTGGGTACGTTCAGTGGACACTTGCAGGGGGTGTTTGCCTGCACCGGGCACCTGCAGCGGGCATTTGCACCGGGGGTTATTAGCGGGCGTTCCACCGGGCACCCGCAGCCTGTCATTACCCGGCTGGGCGGGCCGTGGGCAGCAGCAGCGGCGGCAGCAGCGGGCACAGGGCGGTGGGTGGGAGCCGCTGGAGCAGGTGATTAAAGCTGTATTAAGTGTCTGTCTGCACGCGGGAGAAAACACACCTAATTATCCACCGGAGTCGGCCGGGAGGGAGGAGCGGCCCCGATCGCAATCGCGTAATGAAGTGGAACGCAGGGCCAGGCCTGGCGCGGGCGGTAATTAAAAGGCAGCAAAGCCAGAATTGCAACGGTGGCGGGCAGCGGGCAGGGTCCCAAACCCGGAGCCTCCGACTTCCGTGGGAATCCCTCCTCAGGGAGCCCACTCACATCCCCACTCCAGCGTGCACCGTGGCCTTAAGTCCCGCCTGCTCGCACCAAATCCCCCCCGTCTGGCACAGCAGCGGCGCACTCCAGCAAAGCCACCCGGGTGCCAGGACGCGGTGCCAGCATCCCGCCCTGCCCGCGGGCGCCGGGCAGGCACCACCGTGGCACCGTTGCATGGGCGTCGAGCGCGGCCCGCTGCGCAGAGGCGATGCCGGGACACGAAGGGCCGGCGCCGCTGGAACAGGCGGCGGCGAGGCGGCAGGGGAGGCCAGCCCCACCTCTTGCAGCCGAGCCAAAGCCGCCAACCCACGCCGCCGCTCCCCGAGCGGGTCCGGCGGGTCAGGAGCGCCCCGGGGAGACGCCGTGTCGCCCTGCCTGTGCCCGGCGTCCGCAGCACCGCTGCAGGGACCCCACGCCCGCGCCTCCCCCCTGGTCCGGCTGCCCCAGCCGGTTGGGAAGTGGCCGGGCTTGCCCGGGAATGCCGCTTGCATCAGCCCCGGCCTGGCTGGCACCGCTGGCAGGCGGGGACGTGCAGTGCCGGCGGGCAGCACGCTGGGGTCAGGCCCTGGAGAGAAGCGGCGGGGTAAGGGCGTCCCTGGCAACACCACAGTGACCCCCTCATCCCCTGGGGTGGTGGCACAGGGGACACTCAAAGGGGCAGCGACCACCCATCCCATCTCCCTGTCATTCCACCTGCAGCACGCCGCGGTGCCAGCACTCACAGCCTCATCCATGGCACGGTGACAATCTCCACTACAACGTGTGGCACGGTGGCAGGCGGTGAGGACACAGGAGGATGTCCCCTCCTTCTCCTCTCCCTGTCTTTTTTCTCCTTCTAATGGTTTTTTCCTCCAAGCTCTCTAGAACAAAGTACACACTCTACCTCTTCAAACCCACCACCATCTGTCCGTCCGTCTGAGCGCCGCAGCCCCGCCACTCTGAGCGGCCGCCTCCGAGCAGATGGTGACAGGGGAAGGACAAGCCGCTGCCACACAGGGCCTCGACGGCAGCAGGTCACGGCGGCTCCATCGGCCCTGACCTCCCCATCCTCCCCGGCACGGTAATTACCCAGCACGCCGAGCAAACAGCCTGTGCCGGGTCATTGTGCCGGACACCAACAAAGGGCGGCCGACGGCGGGACCTCCCGACCCCTGCCGGCCCCCGCCACCCCTGCCCTCCACCAAAAGAGCAATAAATCAAAGAGACGGGACGGGGACAGGCTGGCAGGCGGGGATGGGGACTCCCTCCCCACCAGCACGTGGGTGCACCCCCAGCACCCGGGCGATGAGCCCCCCTGGATTAGTGAGGCCCTGCAAAGCATGGGGGGCATCCCCCTCCCCGGCAGAGGGGACGAGTCCCTGCTGCCCTTGGCGACAGACACAGGCTGTGTGTGCTCCCAGGCTGAGCGCAGGGGAGTGAGGGATGCTTCCTCCCCCTCCACCCTCCGGTCACAGCCAGTTAATGGGGAATTTCATGGGTGCGGCACAGCGGAGCGGCCGGGAACATGCCGGAGCCATCTGCTCGCAGGACCTGGGGCTGTCGAGCCGCCCTGACCTCGGCAAGGCAAACAATTTGCAGGAGCAGATGTCGTACCCTCCTTTCCCCCCGGGGCTGCGGCTGTGTCACCCCCAGGGCTCGGCACCCCCACAAACCCCCGGCTCCTCGGGGTGGTCCCTTGCACCGAGCTGGGGGCACAACCAGAGAGCAAAGGGACATTGCAGAGACCTGGGAATCTCACGGCAGGAGTGACACCCCCCAAAATGCGTGGCCTTGGGGAATCTGGGCATGGCAGAGCGGTGCAGAGGATCCCCGGGCACCACGGTCAGGTGCCACCTCACAGGCTGCCATCACCCTGCGCCCGCTGGCAAGGATTTGGAGAGCCGGCTGTGCCCACAGAGCTCATGAACCCCCCTGCCATGGCAGCAGCGCACAAAGGTGCCTGGCTGTGTCACCACCCGCACGTGGCACGGCATGGCACGGGAGCAAAGGTGCAGGAACGGCTGCTCCGACAGCAGATCCCAGCTGGATCCAGGCTGGTTTCCCGCAGGTCCACGGGAATGGCTAGCACCGGTGTCTTTCGGACTGATTAAAATTCATTCTGCATGATTTAGGACCTAATCTCGGTGAAACTCCACAGCGCTTTATTAATAGCGCATTAGTGGATAATTCATGCGTTCGGATGAAAAATCAGCCCGTGTTATTCTCCGGGAGGGGGGAACACGCTGGGGGGGGGGACACTGGCACGGGGAGGGGGGCACCCCACTCACCCAGCCTCCCGCACCTCCCCGCCGCATCCCGGCGAGGCAGCAGCCCTTCCTTCTGACAACTGCCACCACTCATTAATCTTGACGAGTTTTCTGCTGAATATTCTTCCACAGGCTTTCAAACCGTTCACTAATTGCAATTAATCACTTACCGAAACAGATGTCAGGAACAATGGAATTGGGAAGTCTGGAGGCTTGATAAAGCTGTCAGAGGAGCGCGCTCGTGTGGCAGCGGGTGCCAAAAGGCGCTGGCAACACCTTCCCCTAGCCATGTGCTGGGGGGACCCGGTGACCCCGTCCTGCCCGCGCGGCATCTGTCCACCCCGGAGAGGGAAAACGCACGGAGAGGGGGCACAGGGGGGGGTTCTGTGTCCCCACCAGCCACCAGCGCACGGGATGGGGACGTGGGAACTGGTTTTTGCTGGTGGGGGTGGCACACCTGCAGGGAACACCACGGATCCCATCAGCGCGGCTTCACCCTGACACGGGGGCAGCTCGGGCTCTGCTCTCCATCAGGAAAGCTGCACGGAGCCCCAGCGGGGCGTCACGTCCGCCGTGCCTCGCGCAGGCGACGGCACGTTCCCCGTCCCTGCCAGACGCCGCTTTAGCACCAGCAGGGATCCAACAGCCTTCCCCGGCAGGCGCGCCACGCTGTTTACCCATCACACATGAAAGGTGCCGAGCTGACAGCTCCAGAGATGGGAGAGAGCTCCCGGAGACACTGACGGGGCCAAGGTGCCTGCACGCCTTCGCCTCCTGCTCTTGGGAGACCCCAAAGGCCACCCCACAGGTGACCCCAGCAAGGGGCAGCCCCCAGGCTTCTGCTGCCTTGCAGCTTTACCAGCTGCAGCTCCCCCACACTTCAGCTGCTCCCCCAGCTTGAAGGCATCCTTCGGGAACAAGGTGGGTACAGGCTGGGAGAGGGAGCACTCTCCCAGTCCCCCACGAGGCAGAGGATGCTGCACAGCCTGAGGCCACCAAGCACAATTAGCCCCGAGTCCCCCCAGCCACTGTGGGGACACCACGGTGGGGACACCACGGTGGGGACACCACGGTGGGGACACCCACACCTCCCCAGAGCCCGGGGGATTGGAGCATCCTTCCGGGGCTGGCGCAGCACGAGCCCAGCCCGGGGCTCGTGACCGGCGCGGCCTCGACACATGTTACAATAAATATTCCGCACAGACACCGTTCCATATGTATGATCCGGTGGGGTGATGATTTTTCTACTGATCACTGGAAGTGACAGCTGTGCGGAGAGCAGGAGAAACAAAGGCACCGACTGCTCTCCCCGTTACACTCCGCTAGCGACATGATGGTGTGACACGGAGCGGCAGCATCTGGTGGCACCGGGACTGGCAACCTGGACGGGACGCCTGTTAGCACCCACCACAAAGGGGTGGCCACGGGGTGGGGACAGGGATGGGGTGGAAATAAGGATGGGGTGGAAATAAAGATGGGGTGTCAATGGGAACAAGGTGACAATAAGGGTAGGGTGGCAACAGGGTCATGGGAGTGGGGTGACCTTAGGACAAGGGTGGAAATAAGGATGAAGTGGCAATGGGGAAGGGGTGGCCATGGAGATGGAGTGGAAATATGGATGGGATAGCAATGGGGACAGGGTGGCATGGGGACAGGAATGGACACAGGACAGCAGTGAAGATGGGTAGCAATGAAGATGGGGTGGGCATGGGATGGCAGTGAGTGTGAGGTGAAAAGAAGGATGGGGTGGCAACATGATGGGAATGGGGTAGCAGAGGGTGACAATGGGGATGGGGTGGCCACGGCAATAGGATGGAAATAAGGATGGGGTGGTAATGGCAACAGGGTGGCAATGGGGACAGGATGGCGATGGGAATGGAGTGGAAATATGGAAAGGCTTCAGTGTGGATGGGATGTCAATGGGAACAGGGCAGAAATAAGGATGGGGTGGCCATGGGGATGGCTCCCATCAGCCCTCTCATGTCCCACAGGAGCACCTAGCCCCTCCATCGTGCCCTCCTGCCCCTGCAGCAGCCGTGGGATGGGTACGGAGAGCACCTGGCCACCGCAGCGCCCGGCCCAGGCAGGGTCAATATTTGCATTTGATTTGCAAGCGTTTCCTCCCCCCAGATAACGGCAGGGCTGCCGCACGTACAGGAGGGAGATTGGTGGGTTGGGTTAATTATTAGTGAACATGCAAATTCCCCCTCCACGAGATAACAATAAACACCGTGATTTCAGCGAGATAAACAGGGCTTTAAATTTCCAGCAGCCTTTACTGGTGTAAAAATAAGCGTCCCTTATTTATTTTGCTCCTTTGAGAAACCACATCAGTCCCAAAACACAGTCTTTTACTGTCAAGCTACAGTAGAAGCCTTTATAGGCGGCGAAGATCCTGACAGCTACCCCTAGCACAACCATCTTTTATTCATGCTCATAATATAAACTGTATTGCCTCAGAAACAAAAGGATTTAACTCGCTGCTGGCCGGAAGGCAGCGGCCGAGCCGAGGTCCCTGCTGGGGGCACGTGGTTGGGATGGCTTTGCTCTGACATCCCACATCTCTTCATCCCTCAGGATATCTCCTCCCAGGGACTGTGCTGAGACAGACCTGATGCTCTGATGCATCAGCACATCCACAGATAAAATAAGCCAAAATAACAATCCCCCCCACCCAGGCTGGAGCCATTAGGCAAAGCCTCCGTGCTCCGAGGTTCCGAATCCCACCCTGCCTGCACAGACGCAGGAAGAGCAGCGGTTACAAGAGTGGTTCGTATTTAATAATGCAATTTATATTCCACTCTCAACATAAACTATTGTAAAGGCACACTAATGTAAAAATACATCTGGCTTGTCAATAGTTTATCTTCTGGATCTGCATCTAAATCCCTGGGCATTCTTGACTTATGGCTGCACCAGTGTCTAATGAATAAAAAGGTGCAAATTATAGGCCTTGCTTTAATGCTCATCATAAAATTAGATGATAGTTGCAAAAGCTGCATTCTCCTGCCCACAGTGCAGCAATGGTAAGCTATAAATAAAGTGTATTTAATGTATCCCAGCGCTGCGCAGAGCCAGGAAACAGTATGTTACTGCACAGCCTTCAATGGATCCGCCACCAGTTCAATGAAGTGATAACTGATCCATCATGTGAATTTATGTTAACTGTCTGCTCGCAAAGTCACGGCCCCAGCACTGTAAATAGCCCACAATCCTTCCAGCCCGGCCTGCCTGCCAATAAACCTGTCACCGGCAGCCTGGGAGCAGCCACCTTAGGACACCGCAGACAAACCATTACAGCTTGGGTTTCCTCCTGGTTTTTCCATTGCTGCCGTGCCTTGGTTTACCCGCAGCCCAGCACCCCCCTCCTCGGGGCTTCCCAACCCCGTGCGATGCTTTTCCACCTCCCTGGAGCTGTCACATCAGGGATGCGGGAAGCCCAGATGGGATCCGGGGGGCTGGCGGGTGCGTGGGTGGGATGGCTCCCGTTCCGGAGCAGGCAAATGATGGGAACGGGGGGGACAGGCTGGAAGTGACTTCAAAAAGAGCCCCTCAGGTTCCTGCAGAAGGGTGGGATGCAGAGCCAGGAGGGATGGTGGGAACAATTCACTGGATGGGGACAGAAATGTAACTGAATCGTGACTGGAAATGATCCTCCCCTGGCAGAGCTGTGTGTCCCAGGGCTCGCACCTGGGAAGGAGACATCCCTGGGAAGAAGTTCCTGCAAGATGTTGTCACCATGAAGGAGATGTTCCTAAAAATGTGGTGCCCAGGGAGGAGACATTCTCAAGATGATGTTCCCAGGAAGCAGATGTCTTTGGAAAGGAGATGTCCTTGGGAAGATGTCATCCCCTGGAAGGAAACATCCACAGTAAGGATGTCCCTGGTAAGGCGTCCCTGGGAAGATGATGTCCTAGGGAAGGACACATCGCCAGGGAGAGGATGACCCTGAGAAAATGTGGTCCCTGGGAAGGAGATGTCCCCGGAAAGAAGATGTCTTTGGGAAGGAGATGTACTCAGGAAGGAGATGTGCTCAGGAAGAAGACATCCTTGGAAGAAGATGTCCCCAGCAAGGGGACATCACTGGGAAGGTGTCATCCACAGGGAGATGACATGGGAGGAAGATGTCTTTGGGAAGATATCATCTCCTGGAAGGAGACATCCCCCGCAAGGATGTCCCTGGGAAGGTGTCATCCACAGGGAGGTGTCTCTGGAAAAGTGTCAGGAAGAGGATGTCCCTGGGAAGCTGTGATAATCAGGAAGAAAATGTGTCTGAGAAGATGGCTCCAGGAAGACACAGTCCCGGGGAAGGTGTTCCCAGGAAGCAGACATATTTGGGAAGGAGATGTTCCCGGGAAGGAGACATCCCTGGGAAGGTGTGTCATCCCCTGGAAAGTGACCTGAATGCCCTGGGGCAGGCATCACCTGCAGGGATGTGTCACTGGGAATAAGATGTCCCAGGGAAGAAGACATCCCTTAGTCAGGAGATATCCCCCTCCAGACAGCCCAAAGCCCATGGAGCCCCAGCAGTGAGAGACAGGAGACACAGTGATCCTTGGGGACCAAGGTGGCACATGAAGGACACGGGGGACACCGCACCCACAGGAAGCAGCATTCACCATCACCCTGCTCTCATTAACGTGGTGCAGAGCAGCCCCTAATAATAGCAACAGTAAATTCTCCTACCCAATTCGGGTCCATTTCTATAAATAATGTAGAATCTTTTTATTTACTGACAGGTTGTAAAAGTATCAGTGAGAATAATGTGAAATCAGGCGCTGCTGAATAATTCATGGCAGCAGCTCCGCTCTCCCCGTCCCCGCGCTCCCCTGGCCCCGGCGTTTACACGACAGCACCTTGCGCCCGGGTTTATCTCATAAAAACCAGGACTAACGACCTGGCACTAATTCTTTATCAACAGGGACTTTTACAGCGAGGGGAGGAGGAAGGAAATAGAAAGAAATAAAAATAACCCCGGGTGCACCCTATAAAAAATGCATGGGCCCATGTCCTCGCCTCCGCACAGAGCCGGCCATCCCCAGCTCCTCCCATCCGCAATTCCCCACAGACCCCACAGCCTCTCCAAAAATTAATATTAATTAGCAGCACCCACGGTCCCACACAGGCATCTTGGGGTAGTGAGTGCAGCAAGAGTGGCACAACCCTGCTGGGACATGGGGACACTGGCATGACCCATGGGAACACCAGGAGGAGTGATGGAGAGACTGGCAGGACCCATGGGGATCATGGCAGGACCTGTGGGGATGATGACAGGACCCCAGGGGACACAAATAAGACCCATGGGGATGGTGACAGGACCCCTGGGAATACTGGCAGGGCCCACGTGGATGGGCAGAATCCATGGGGACAATGGCAGGATGCTCCCTGTCCCCATGCCACCCTCAAGGACGCCCGCCTGGGGCAGCAAACCCCTGCTGGGGGCAGATGGGTTGAATTTGGGCAGAAAAAGCTGATCACTGGGGCAACTAATCCCTGTAACAACCTGATCTGGTGTCCCTCATCCCTCCTGCCACCGCTGAGGGTGATGGGGACAGTGGGGACCCCCCTGCAGCCGCCCCCATCCCCTCCCCAGAACAATACCTACCCGCTGCTGTTTTGATGTGCGGCACAAAGCCGGGAGAGCTTTCCATGTAACATGATAAAAGCAAGTCCCCAGCCAGCACAATTATTTGATAATTCTCCCTTAACACCCATCAAATTAAAGCAATGTCCAAGGGCTGCCTGAAGTGGCACTGATAGGTATTAAACTTTAATGAGATTTAATGGCACTGCCCTACTTTTTAAGCGCTCGGGCCTACATTTATGAACATTTAATTTCCCAGGCCCTGACCTCTTTTTTTTTTTCCCCCTTTTCCCCGTGGCCCCCCCTGCCTGCCCACCAACACAGCTGGATTCTGTTAGTGCTGGCAGCCACCCCGACCCGGGATGCTCGGGATGCTCGGCCAGCCCTGAGCCCATGGAAATCTCCAGGCGCTGAGATCGTGACTCCAGCAGGGAGCTGAGCGAGGAGGGGGAGCCCAGGGAAAAGCCAGGGGGGAAGGGGGGGTGCAGATGTGATTCACCAGCAGCAAATGCAGCCAAATTTATGGAATGACTTAATTAATTTGCTCTTGGGATAAAATGACACTGCGGGTCCGAGTGCTTGGAGTGCCCTCATCCTGCTGCAATGGTTTTGTTTAAGCACCTCTGAAAAATAAGTGTGCCCCCGCTGCAAACCCACTGTGCCAGAGCAAATTTGGGGGGTCAGACCCCTCAATGCCCCCAGGGACAGAGCACAGCCCACTGATCCAGTTTATTGCTGCCCTCTAGTGTGTGTGGGACAGCCCAGGCCTGCTGTCACTTGTCCCCCTCCCCACTCCTAAGATGCTGCATCTCAAGTGGAGACAGCTGCTGGCAGACAGGCTCCTCACCCCCCAAAACCCCACTAATGCAGCTGCAAGATGGGCACCATGGCACAGACTGGCACCAGTGACACCGGGCATCACCTCCTGCCCCACGGCATGGCAGGGCCAGCTTGGATGAGGCTTGGAGCAACCTGGACTAGTGGAAGGTGTCCCTGCCCATGGCAGGGGGCTGGAATGAGAGGAGCTTTGAGGTCACTTCCAACTGAATCTATCCTGTGATTCTGTGGTGGGATACAGGATGCAGCGTTTCCCAGCACTGAGAGTACCAACCATGAAGAGGGGCTGCTGGCATGGGTGACCACTCGTGGCATGAGGGTTAGAGAAACTGAGGCACACACCAGGGCAGCCAGGCTTCTGCACTGAAAATGTCCCTCTCCCGCCTTCCCAGCACCCACCTCAACTGCAGGGAGCCCAGCAGCAGGAATGCAAAGGCAGGGCAATAAAAGGGAGCGTTATCAAGCACCAGCAGAGCTGACAGCTCAGGGAGGAGAGCAGGGAGGGAGGGAAAGGAACAGAAAGGAAAAAAAACAAAAAAAAACCCCACCCTTAACCCCGAGATCACTTATCATTCAGGCTGCATCACGCATCTAGAAAGTGCAGACACAAAAATGTAATGTCATAACATTCGCAGTTCAATAACCTTTGCTTCACAAGACGGCTTGAACTGTCAGAGGAGCTGGAAGGTAAATATTTCAGCGCCCAGGCACTGAATGCAAAGGCGTGGGGAGGGGGTCGGCCTCGGCTTCCCCGGCTCGCCTCGACACGTTCAAATATCCCCCGCCGTAAATCCCGGCCGGCGCTGGGGAAAGGCCGTGGCGCGGATAAAATACGAGCAGATATAAAGCCAGACACCTTTATTGTTCGGCAAAGTCTTCCAACAAGTTATGAACCCGCAGCTTGACCCTAACCCATCATCTTGTTATACAGCGGAAACAAAGGCAGCGCCGGGAGCTGGGGCTGGAGCGGGGCAGGATGCGGGTGGGAAGGAGGAAAACCCAGCCTGCCTCCTCCATGGGGGATATTTGGGTGTAATTCACCCCTAAACCCCACCTCTACCATGCTCCAGGCAGCCTGTGGGGAGCTGATCCCGTGCTGGCCCTTTGCAAGGAGCCTCCCTGCCAGGTTCAAGGGTACAGAATTGCCTTGGCAGGGGTTAACAGGAGCAGGACCCAGCAAACACGGGTTAACCAGGACCGCTCATGTGCCATGCGGGCAGGAGGAAGGAGATTGCACGGCCAAAGAACAACGGCTGCCAGGGGTGGCAAACCAGCGAGGGATCCAGAGGGGAGCAGAGCGATTTCCCAACGAGGAAAATTCCCCCATTGGGAAGGTGCTGGCACCGGGGCTACGCCTGCAAAGGGACAGCCATGGCACAGCGGGCAGCGGGTTGGTGTCCAAGCAGGGTACAGAGCTCACACAGCCCTGGCGTGGCACACACCACACGGACATCCCCGATCCAACTGCACGGCACAGCTGGGGACAACCCGAGCCACCTGCCTGCAGCTGGGCTGCCCTGCCACGGCGCGCCCCAAGGCTCGCAGGCCACAGGGACACCCCAGTGCCAAGCGGCGAGGGCGTCCAAGGGGGCACGGCCGCGGTGAGGAACAGTTAATCGGCCTCCACCCGCACGGGGCGTGCGGCAACAGGCACCATCACACCCTGCCCAAACACCTGCTACCGCCGCGCTGGCACGGGCCGAGCGCCCGGGGCGGGCACGGCAGCGGCAGCGGCAGCGGCAGCGGCGGCGGGGAGCACGCCAGGGCCCGCAGCGAGAAGCGGCATGTCTGCGCTTGGCAGCACAACAGAGAGCAGGTGACAAGCGCGCCGGCGGTCGCTTTATTACAGGAAGCGAGCACGCAAGCATCTGACACCGCGCTGCCCGGGGAGAAAATAAAACACCCCCCTCTCCCCTGCCATTAACAATCCCTCTGCGGGCGCAGGAGAAGGGCCCCCGGATGCGGGGGGTGGGCGCCCTGCTGTAAAATGATGGCCCGGTGGCATCACGGCTCGGCCTCCCCCCCCCCCCGCATCGCTCCCAAGGCCAAGTAAATCCCAAGGGAGTAAAATTATGTGTGTGTGCACAAACATTTTTCCTCGGCAAACACTCCCCGAGACAACAAAATCAGCCGCCCCTGCACCCGTTCCCGCGCCGCCCCACTTCTCTGACCCAGCAATTAGAAGCAGGCATTAATATTTAAATATTGCCAGCTCGGGAGAAGGGAAATCAAATAAAACACGGCAGTGTGCCGGCAGCACATCCAGCTCCTGCTCCATCGGCCTCAAAGAGGGTGCACGGCAGCAGGGGGGGTGCTGTGACACACTGCTGGGGACACCGGGGTATTGATGTCACAAGGGGAACCCCCTTTTTGGGCCAAATCAGGGTGAGCAAGGAGGCAGTGAGCAAATGGTGGGCAAGCAGCAGTGATGCTCTCGCCTGCTCAGACAGGGGGGTTTCAAAGGAACCCCAACCCCTGTTTTGGGGTTCCTCCCAGCCACAAAGCACCCACCTGCAGGGTGCTGGGGACACACACATTCAGGCTGTACCCCCCCGGGAGTCACCCCCCGGTCCCGCGGGTGCTCGGAGGCGGCGCTGGCCCAGCAAAGAGGATTTACTGCTCAGCGCAAGGGGCTTTAGAGGCAATAACTTTCCCTCCTCTTGACTTAAATGGATTTGAAACTTCAAAAAGGATCGAGGGGGCAGGCTGCCAAGCGGCCGCCCCCAAGGGCTGACCCCGCAGGGGCTGGGGGGACCAAGGGGGGGCTGCGAGCCCAGCCAGGGCCAACGGCCGAGGCAGATAAGGGCTGGGGGGGCCCAGAAGGCCCCGAGATAAGGCGGCCGCCGTTACGGGCGCGGGAGCTCTGGGACTCTTCCTCCCGCCCCATGGTGCAACCGCGGGCGGGAAGTGGGGTGCCAGGGTGGGGGGACGTGGGGGGGACGTGGGGCAGCCGGGGCACGAAGCACGAGGAATGGCAAGGGCCAGTTCAAGGGCAATCCCCCTGGCAGCTTGCCCAGAAAGCTGCTGCAGGCCAAGCTCTGTCCCGGCTGCCCCTTCTCGGGGCTCGGTGGGGCTGCCCCACAGCACCCCACAGGTGGGAGATGCACCCCAGCATCGCCAGCACACGCTCTGGGTGTTCCCACTGGGCTGTGAGGGCAGAGACCATCTGCTGCTGCCCACGGTAAGGCCAGGCCTTACACCCGGAGCTGGCAGCAGTGCCAGGGCTCCGGGACAGAGGTGTGACCCATGGCACCGTGCCCTGATGTGGGGGAGAGCACCAGCACCTCCCACACAGCTGGCACAGGCACAAACCCCCCAGGAACAGCCCCTCCAGGCCTCAACCTCCCACGGGCCAGAGAGCAGGGTGAGGGACAGGGCTGGGAGGCCAGAGGAACAAACAGAGGAGCAGCGATTAAAACTAACAGCCCCTCCTGAAGCCGCTCCCCAACCTGTACCCCTGTCCCAGCCGCTGGTGTGCCAGGAAGGAATAAACTGTCCCGCGTCCTTCGGCACCCCCCCTGCACCCCCCGGCAGGCTGGCCCCCCGCCAAAGCCACACCATCTCCTCGCTGCAGCTCCCTGCCCTGCAGCCAACACGCTCACCCCCCTCCACCGGCCAGGACAGGCCCCGTGTGTGCGCACAGCAGCACAGCCCCAGCGGGACGTGCAGGCACACGCACCCCGTGTGCCCCCAGAAGAGGGGTCAGCAGCGCTCGGCACCCCGGCCTTGTGCAACGCTCGCTCACACACGTGTGCTACAGCCAGCACCCCCTGCCCAGCCAGCCCCCAGCCCTGTGGGACCCGCTGGCCTTGGCTGGCCAGCCCTGGCGGGTGGCTGTGCCCGTCACCCTCGGTGGCAGGTTACACAAACAGGCTGGCGGGCGCACACGCTCGCCTCGCTCACACCCACAAACCACACGGGCTCACCCCGCTGCTCGCCGGCGCACGCGCGCCCTTGCAGGAAGAGGCGCTGGCTTCCCGCTGCCTTTTCCCTCCATTAACTCCCTCCCTGGAGCTGCAGCCCGCTCGTGGCCCAGCGGGCACCCACCCCACAGCTCCGTGCCCTCGGCCGCGGGAGGAGGATGGGAATGAGGATGAGGATGAGGAGGATGGGGCACTCGCCCCTGCTGTTCCAAGGGCTGGCAGCGGGCGCTTTCCCAGGGTTTGGGGACAGATGCTACCCATGGGGCACTCGATTGACAGATGCCACCCACTGGGGACTGGTGTCACCATGCAAAGCAGAGGATGCTGGCAGGGCACGGTGAGCCGGCGGCCCCAGGGCAAAGGGCACGGCAGGCAGCACAGGCAGGGCTGGAAGAGCCAGGATGGAGCAGAGCAATAAAGGTGGAGGCAGGCAAGACGCCGGGGCCACGGCATCACCCTGGCACAGGGTGCGGTGCCCGGGCTCCTCGCGTCCGGCTCAATCAGCAACACGGGTCCCTGCCCAGCTCCAGCGGTCCTGGGTGTCCAGAAATATGGATATACAGCAGCGGTGAGTGGGTAAACTGAGGCACGGCCCCATGGTGCACCCTGTGTGCCTGCATCGAGAGAGGGACAGGCAGCAAGGCAAGAAGGGTCAAGGTCAGGGTGACCGCATGTCCTGCCAGGCATGGGAAATGACCCCAAGGATCTCTCTGGAATGTGGGTCATGGGGACTGAGCACCTCAGCTGGTCCCAGAGCCTGAGGCCACAGAATCCAGAGGGTCTCGTCTCCCCACAACATTTTCCAGCTGGATCCCCAACTCCAAAGCAATCTCCATTTGCCACACCGTGGGGTCCCCAAGGCCGGGGTGACCTCTGTCCACAACCCCACAGGGCATCTGAAGCTCGGGGTGACCTCTGTCCCCTCCATGATGGGGTACCCCTCCACTCCTCACACAATAGGTGCCTCCAAGCCAAAGGCAGCCTCCGTCCTCCAGGCCCCAGGGTCCCCCTGCCTCAGGGTGACCTCCATCCCCCAAACAACAGTGTCCCCCAAAGCTCAGGGAGACCATCAGCCTCTATGTCATGGGGTCCCCCAACTCTGGGGTGACATCAGCCTGCACACAATGGGGACCCCCAACTCCAAGGTGACCTCCATCCCCACATCACACGGACCCCCAACTCCAGGGCAACCATGGGGTCTCTCAACTCCAGGGTGACCTTGGTCTCCCAAAACAAGGGTTCCTCCAGACCCAGGGTGACCTCTGTTCCCCTTAAAACGGGGTTCCCCAATCCAGGGTGACTTCCATCCCCTTCACTGGTTCCCCTCAACACAAGGCGACCTCTGCTCCTTAGACCATGAGGTTCCCCCAACTCCAGGGTGACCTCCATTCACCAAACAACACTCCCAAATCCCAGGGTGACCTCCACCCCCGAAATCATGGGGTCCCCCAACTCCAGGGTGACCTCCACCCCCCACACCACAGTCCCAGCCCCGGGGTGACTTCTGTCCCCCACACCACAGGGACCCCTGGGTGACCTCCAGACCCCCCAGCAGAGGGGCTGGGGAGGGATCTCGAGCGGCGGGATCACAGCAGCCCCATCCCAGCCCTCCAGCACAACTCCCACCCGGGGTGGGGGGGACCCCGCTGCCCCCTCCCCACGGCGCTGCTGGGGGGGGGTGATGGGGGGGTCACTCACCCGCGGGCCGCGCCGTCCAACGGGGGCTGCGCTCCTCCATGGGCAGCGCCGGAGGGAGCGGAGCCGAGCCGAGCCGAGCTGAGCTGAGCCGTGCCGAGCCTTCCCCCGCCGCTTCCTGCTTCCCTCGGCGCCCGCCCGCCGCCCCGGGAGCCGCACGGCTGGAGCGTGACTCACCGGGGGCCGGGCCGGGCAGGGCAGGGCAGGGCGGCGGGGGCGGGGGCGGCGGGCACCGGCAGCGAGGCACGGGGAGATCCGAAACAGGGATGCTGGGCAGAGGGTGGAACTAACCCCCCCCCCCCCCCGGGACCACCGGGAATTCACCGGGAATGGGGGGGTCCCCCAGCGCGGGGGGTCCCGCGGGGTCTCCGTCCCTCCGCAGGGATTAGGGTGATGAGGGGGTGTCACTCCTGACACCCCCTTCCCCAAAGGTAGAGATGGGGGGATGGCTGTGCCAGGCGCTGATAGGGGTTGGGGTGGGATCCGGGCCTTTTACCCACACCCTAAAACTGCTCCGAGATACCCTGGGGCTCAGGGGTGCCAGCGTGGTCCAGCACAGTGAGCAGCCAGGGTGGTCCTGAGCCCAGACCCTGCGGAAATAAGGGATGTTCCCAGGGCAGTCCCCTCAGGGCACCCCAATGCCCCAGGCACCCCCTACAGCAGCCGTGGGGGAGGGAACATCCCAGGCGGGGTCACCCCTGTGCCATCGTCACCTGGGCTTGGGGACACCAGTGACATGAGTGGGGTGGGGCTCAGCCCACTCGCCCAGGAGGAAGTTGCCCATCATTCACCGGCCACAGCAATCAGCTCCATGTGCCAGACAGGCTCGGCTGGCTGGGACAGGCCGGACCCCCACCTCCCTCAGGCAGGAAGGACTCTCATCCTGGCACTGCCAGAGACTGCCATCTCTGCAGGAGGAGACACAGGGACACCCAGCCGTCCCCAAACAAACTGCCACATCACACCACACACGCTCTCAAATCGCTTCCCAGCTCACCCTCGCCTCTGCATCCCCTCGATCCTCTCCTCCTCTTCCTCCAACAGGCCCCAGTGCCCGCCACGCCGGTGCTGCCGCGGTGCTGCTGCTGCCCGCCACCCCCCAGCCCTCCTCGTGCTTCCCCCCACCCTCCTCGTGCTTCCTCCCCCCCCCAAACTCCCTTTTCCCGTTCTATTTTAAATTTTTATTGCATTCTTTTTAAAGAATACAGAGGAACAAATGCCCTTATCAGCAATTCTCACAAGGTATAAAGAGCCGCTTTTATCTCCTGCCTTTACTAATCTAGAGCGAGCCAATGCCTGTTAATTTTTTAATTTTCCTGGTGAATGCATTTGTGGTTCCGTCAGCATCCATCCGGACACGCACGCAGGATCCCCTCGGCATCCCAGCCCAGCCACCCTGCCATGGCATTGACACCGTGCTGGCAGAGCTGCGGCTCATGGTTTGGCAACCACAAAGAGGTTTTGTGCACTGGGAAGTCCCGTGTGTCACACGAGGCTCAGCAGGACACCCCGGGATGTGTCACCACCACCACCAAGATATGGAGGTGCTCCCACAGATGCCAGCCTTGCTCTGCCTGGCCACAGGGAGCGCTGACAGTGCGGGTCTCCATGCTCAGCGCAGGGACAGATCCCGTGCCAAGCTGTCCAGCTGTCGTTGTCACCCTATGTGGCCGAGGTCCCCGCAGGGGCAAAGGGGGGGTCACCCCTGTGTCCCCCCAGGAAGGGACGCAGCGCAGGCTGCCCGCACAGCAGGGCTGGGAGCGCAGCAGCCGGACGCGGCGCGCAGATGAGATGTGGCAGGCGTGTAACAAGCCATTAGTCACTGTCACCTTTGCCCGGCAGCCACTGGCAGGGTAATAAATCCCGGGCTGACTCCAGCAGGCCCGTTCCAGGCCACGGCTCCCAGCTTGCCTCCCCGCCACTGCCGGCTGGGCTGTGAGCAGCTTGTAAATGCATCCCAGCCCCCCCGGGGGACACAGCGCCTTGAGGGGTCCCCAAAGCACAGCCAAATCCCTGTGGGGCTGATCGATGGGTGACACGGGCCGCTGCATTCCTGAGAAGTATCCTCCTCCGGGAATGTGGGGGGTCACAAATCCGCACCACCGAGCAGCCCCCTGGCCCTGCTGGCTGCCCCCCTGGCTCTCCCTCCCTGCCCCAGCGTCCTGCCCGCTGCACCTTGCGGTTCCTGACTCTTCCCAGCTCAACGCCAGGAACCGGCACCGGCGGTTGTCACCGGATCAAAGGAGCCTGGCATGGCCCAGCACAACACGGCCCGGCGCGCCCGCCGGGAAGGGCTGGCAAACAAGCCGGTCCAGGGAGGCGGCAGGCGGAAAGCACGCGTGATACCTCTCCTAAAAATGCTGCTGCTCCTGACGGACAGGGTGGCTGAGTCCCTGGAGCCGCGGTCCATCCCAGCCCCGGGGGGGCCCCCGGCTCCCCAGCACAGCCAGCCCAACACCGCGGCTCTCCCCAGCGCCCACGGCCTGACTCACGGCCCCGGGGATGGCGGGCAGGGACCGCGCTGCTGTCGGGGTCACCTTCCCAGTGGGGCTGCGGGTGCTGGATCCTGACCCCAAGCCCAAGGTGTGAGCCTCCCCCGGGAGTCTCAAGCAGCACATCGGGCTGATGGTCACCCCACAGTGGGACAGGGGACATCCCTTGGGAATGGCAGCCTTGTACCCTCAGGTATCCCCCCGCATCACCTACTTGTGGCTCCAGCGTCCGCACCCTCCGCATCCAAAGGCGTCCGCTGGCCGATGTCCGGGACGGTGCTGCCCGTCCCCGGGCTCTCCCCAGCGCTGGCCACCCGGTGCCGGGACTCACCGGCCGCAGGCTTGGTGGCAGCTGTCTCCAGGGACGAAGATGATGCCTGGAAGAGAAGCAGGACAGAGACTCAGCGCCGTTGCCTCTCCCGGTGGGAGCAGCGCCAGCACGGGTGGGGGGCACGGGGGGGTTCGGGGCACACAGACACAAGATGCTTTTGTTTTGCTGGCGGCCGGTGCACGTGGCCAGCGCGGGAGCTGCACGCCAGCCCGCGCCGCGGGGCTACAGCTGGATCCGGCCGATGGCTCCCAGCACAGCCAGACAAGAAAGGCTGCAGGGGGGGTGAGGACATGAATCAAAGCGGCGTCCCCTCGCCCGCCGGCGGCAGCTGGCCGGTTAGGCAGCTCCCGATTACTCAACCGGGCAGTGTTTACTCGAGATCAACAACCCCCCGTCGCCTTCCCTGCCAGGCGGGCGAGGGAAACGTGCTGCTGGGATAGGGATGGCATTCCCGCTGTGCCTTGTTTGGGGACAGTGTCCCTCCTCGACACCCAGGTGCTGCTGTGGCCTGGGGTTTGTTGTAGCTGTCACCCTCCTGCCCCGACACACAGCTTGGGCTGTCACTGCTCCTGTTTAGCTTTAATAAAGCAACAGCCAGTGACACCACGCTCATCCCAGTACTGCTGTGCCACCCTGGGGAAGACACACGGACAACCCAGGTTCACAGGATGCTGCGCCCACCCCAGGCATGGTGGCATGCAGGCGACCTCCCCCTGTCCATAGGCGACACCGTGTGCCTGATTTGGGGACATTAGGGCCACGGTGAGGATTTTATGTTGATCCCATTTTTCTCGAGATTACTCCTATAAACATGGAGATGGATGGTCGGTGGATGCTTTGCTGGGAAGCCCTTAGACTCAATGAGCCACGCACACGAGGGGACGTATAAATTTACTGTTCGCTTCCTGGAAAGGTTTAATTTATGGAATCCATATGGCAGCGCCGCACAACCGCGAGTGCTTGGCACATCCCGTGAGTCCTCGAGTGCCACCACATCCCAGCTCCAACTGCTGGGGTGCCACCGGCTGCCCCGGTGATGGCGGGATGCTCTTCTCTTTCCCAGCGATTAACAGAAGGTGACTTTCACAGCGGGCAGGGGACAAGCCCAGGGATCAGACCCCATCCCTGGAGGTGGTAGGGATGCTTGGGGGGGGAGGCTGTGCCACCACTCCTCCTCCCAGGACAATGCCACTGGCAGCAGCAAGCAGCAATCCCCTACCTGTGGGCATGGGAAAAGGCTGGGGTGCACTTTGATACCCGGAGCAACTAATCATTAATTAGCATTAATCACTCCCCATCAAGTGTCACAGCAGCATTGGGCAAGATGCACTTGGGAAGTGCCAGACCAGGGTTTTGGTGGGGAAAGTGGATTTTGACAGCTGGGCCTAGGCTGGCACCCTCCTGCTCTCCAGGGAGCCCCCCAGACCCCAACTCACACCCCAAGCCACCCATCAGCCCCACAGCACCGGCAGCCCCCACCCCCTCTATTCTCCTGCCAGGGGATGCTGAGATGCAAAGGCACCAGAGATGGGTCCCACCTGCCCAAGGGCAGCCAGGATCCCACCCCCCCTCACCACCCGTGTCCCCTGGGACCCCCAGGCTCCGCACGGAGCACCGGCCGCCTCCTTGCTTTAACTTCACCCAGCACTATCTGTCAGCAAATCATCCCCGGTTACACAGATAAGGAATAATTGATGCAAAGGAGCCATCTGTTTGCGAACACAGAATATCTGCTCAATTAGGAGGGATCTGTCCACCCAGATAAAGCATGGCGGCAGCCCCCCGGAGTGGGGGCCTTCCGCCCCAGCCACGTCCTCAAAGACTCACCCCCAATTAGAGGTGAGCAGATTGATTTGGGTGCTAATTCGCTAAGCAGCACCCTGAGGTGCTTGGCAAGAGGCTGGGAGGGAAGGGTGCTCTGAAATTTGAGGGGAGAGCTGGCAGATCCCTCATGTCCCACTGTGATGAAGCTCAGCTGCTCCTGGCTCTGGGAGATCCTTATCCCACATCTTTCCAGGGATGGAGAGAAGGGACCAGGATCTGTCCCTGCTGAATGGTGCTGAGCTGAGGCCAGCCCACCTGTGACACGCAGAGGGACAAGCCTGAAACAGCTCCCAGGACATCCACAACAGGGATCAGGGGCACAGGGCACAGCCTCAGGTACATCCAGGTCAGGGGTAGGTGTGCAGCGAGGTGACAGCAATGTGACATCGTTATGTGATGTTATTAACACACGAAGAATGGAGCTGGCATGCAGGCCAGCTCCACAAGTGACAAAACCACGGGCAAAAGGCTCCAACCAGAGCTGGCAGGGATGGCTCCATGACACTCCTCAAATCCTCCCCTGGGTGGCATCTGTCCCCATCTACCCAGCAGGCTGTTGGTATGAAGGACATGGAGAACTCAAGTGGGGTCAAAACACAGCTGGTGGCCTCCAGGGACAGGCACAGAGAGGCAGTGCCAGACCCCACGTCAGCCGTGTCACCTGTGCCCCACACCACCAGCATGGGTGTGGTGCCCAGGGCAGGCAGTGTGGCAGTCTGGGGACAGAATGGCACTGAGGGCACAGGATAGTGTCCCCATGTCCAGTGTTCCCACTGTCCCCAGCGTGTCCCTCCCCGCCAAGGGCACACACATTGTCTCCGCTCCCATCACTGGGATCGATACCTGCCGCAGCTCCCAGCTTTGGGATGGCAGTGGTGGAGTGGGAAAGCAAAGGGCAGGAGGCCACAGCAGCGCACTTCCTGTGCCTTCGGGACACCCAAAAACGTGGCTTCCCCATTCCGCCTCCCCTGCGCCTCGCCCGCTGCTGGGACGGGCCGCAGCGTGCGCAGCGCCGATGCCGCCCTCGGGAATGCCGCCCACGGGAATGCCGCCCACGGGAACGCCGCCCACGGGAACGCCGCCCACGGGAATGCCGCGGGCACGGCAAAGCCCCCACCATATCACCCCAACCTCCACCCTCCCGGGTGGCAGCACCCCGGAAAATCCCCGCGCTGCCAGCAGCCAGGGCACCGGGGGTGGATGCAATCTTTGGCTCTTGGCTGGCATCACCCCGGCAAGGCGGCGGGCACGGAGCCCGGCAAGCACCGGCACAGCTGCACCGGCAACGGGGTTTGGCACAGCGTCGATGCCAGCTCCTGTGAGCGAGCAAGGGATGAGGTGAGGAGAATGCCCAGCATGGAGGGGCCGCATCCTGCACTTCTCATGGGTTGCAGAGAGTGCTGGCTGTAAGGCCTGGGGGACACAAACCCTCGCTGTCCCCACGCTCCCCCCAGGCCTGGGAGGCGGTGCTCGGGATAAAAGGTGTTTTTGGAGCGTTGAGGGCTGCAGGAGCAGGCTCCCCCCAGTTCCCTTTGTCACTGAGGCCCTCAAGCCCCCCGGCTCCTGCTGGGGCTTTATCACAGCGCAGCCCCTGCCGTGTGTTCCCCCAGACGGCTCCAGCTGCTCTTCCCTCCAGGAAGCCTCTGCCCTTCTCATCCTTGTCCCAGCAGCCTGAAAACAGAGGGTTTTCCCACAAGAGCAGGCTGGGGTGCCCCTGGGGAGCTGGGGTCCCTGCTGGTGGCATGGCTTGGCCCTGATGGGTGCCCACAAGAGGGGTGGTGGCTGGGTCCCTGCATCTCCACCGTATTTAAAGTTTCTCAGCTGTGTTTGCTGGCGGAAAGTTGGAACCTACAATTACAGCTGTGCTAACTCCTCATTAAAGAGGGGAAGGGGAAAAAAAAAAAAAAGAAAAAAAAAAAAAAAAGGGAAAGAAACAAAAGGCTCCAGACTGAGACACAGCGCTGTTAACCCTTCCCAAGATGGGGATGTGGCCCCCCAGGAAAATCATACAGCTGGAGCGATAGATCACAGTGGCGGCAGGTGACACCGTGCACCGAGGGTCTGCCCACGAGCATCAGTGCCCACCCGGATCCCCATTCCATGTCCTGGCGCAGCGGCGGTGCCGGCGGTGCCGCGGCGCCCGCGTGGGCACGGCTGCGGCTGTGCCGGAGCCGTTTGTCACGGCAGGGCTGCGGTTCCCGCTCGCTCTCCAGCAGCGACACCGTGACGCCTGCTCCAGGAGCCCACACAATATGTTCACACTCATCTCGCAGCTGCCCCCAGACAGCCCGAGGTGCCGCGCTCCTCGCCGGCGCGGGGGCCGGTGTGTGCCGGAGCGGGGCGGGAGCTGGCACGGAGGGAAGGGGCTGGAGGCTGTGGTCAGGCTGGATGCCACGAGGGCAGACGAGGCTGGAAACACTACTGGCATGGGCAAGGGACGCACCGGTGGCCCCCCATGCCCCAGCACACTCACCCAGGCTGTGCCACGAGCCCTGGGAACAGGGGGCAGGGCGACAGGCCTGGCTGTGACCCCCGTGTGTCGCTGCAGCCACCCCGCACCACAGGGAGCAGAAGCTGGTGCAACACATGGAGCGAAGCACATCTCCCCAGGACCCCATCCCCAGCGAGGGTCTGACCCTGTGGCCACCCCAGCATGACCAGAGCCTCCCTCGTGCCCCATCCCCGGGGAGCAGCGGGTCCCTGCGTCACTCTCCAGCCCTCCCCCGGCGACACCACCTCAGCACCGCGGCCACAGCGGCTCTGACAGCAGCTAACGAGCTGCAGGCAGCAATTTGGGTTATATATAGCCCCAAAGTGACTGCATCTAATTGCTCCAGCGCGCACCGGCCCCGCCGCGGGGTCCCGGTGCTGGGCGCAAGGGGACAGGGTGAGCGGCACGTGCTCAGCCCCCCTGCCCCGGCTGTCACCCCGTGTGACCCCCCGGGCACCCTGAGGCTGACGGGGCACAAGCATCACCCCATCCACGCCAGCCCCGAGGAGCTGGGCCGTTCCCAGCGGCTTTGTGCCGGGCCATAAGCGGCTTTGGCTAAAGCCGACGTCCCAGCCCGTCCCAGCCAGGGAGCCTAAGGAGCTTTTGTCCCTTCTCATTAAGGGGTTTCGGCCAGGGGGCCACGGGGCGCAGCACCCAGCACCCCCTCTCCAAAATCTGCGGGCTCCGGCCAGCTGCTCCGGCAGCCCCGGGAGGGAGGCACGGCCGGAGGGAGGGAGGTCCTGCCTTTGTGGCAGCCCCCGAACCCTCGCAGCAGCTGCCAGGCGAGGCGGCGGGCGCGCAGATGCGGCCGGGGGAGGTGCTGGGGGTGTGTGTAGGGGGGTCCCCCGCAGCGGCTCCCCACGCCGGCGGGGCAAGCGGCGGCCCCCGCGTGCAGCCGCCGGCGGGGAGGGGGAGCCGGAGCCGAAATTGTTTGCCAGCTTCCTCGAGACGGCACAATGGAGGGCGCGCAGGCGGATCCGGGGTCAGGGGTGAGAGCAGCAATAAGTGGTTTATGCCTTTTGTGAAGAGGCTGAACTGACAGCTCGCTGGATTAACAAAGACGTCCTCTGTTCCCGGGCAGGTCATGTGGAAAGCGCTGCGCCGACCCCTGTCACTTCTTTTTTTTGCAAGAACAGACATTTGTTCGCCAGCGAACAGGGAGGTGATGGAGGGGGAGGCGGGGGGCAAGCAGCCGCCCGCTCCCGGCTTTTCCTCGAGCTCCTCTGGGGCTCTGCCCACGGGGATCGGAGGCTGCTCGCTGCTCCGGCAGCCCTGGCCACGCCGTGTCACCTCCCGTGCCTCAGTTTCTCCAGGTTGTGGGAAGAGCCGCGGCTGGTGGGGATGTCAGCACCTCCACCCCATGCCCGGGCAGTGCTGCGTTCCACAGCGCTCCACATCCACACGAAATTCCCCCTGTGCTCATCCTTCCATCACTCCAGCACCAGGCTGGCTGGGCAGGAGGGGACCCGTATCCTGCTCGGTCCCTGTCCCACCGTGGGGACACACATTTCTGGCTCGTGTTTGCCAGTCCCTGCCAGGCTGGGGAATGTTCCCTCCAGCCTTCTTTCAAGGCAGGGAAACTGAGGCAGAGGAGGATGTGAGCATCCCGTCCATGCACGGACAGCAGGGCTGGCAGCAGCACTGCCACTCCTGGTCCCGGCCCTGCAGGGAACAATCAGCCTTTTCAAATCCGCAAGGATTTCCTCAAGGTTGTGCGGCACAGAGCCTTCGCTGTCATCATTAGGCTCCAGAGTTAACAGCTGCAATGCTGCCATTCCACACTGAGACAAACTGCCCTGCCTGGGGCAGTCACTCCCTGGCCTCAGATGTCCCTGCAGCTCCCACCTCCCTCTGTCACCACACCCCAGCCCCGGCTCCAGGCCCCCCCCTGAGGCCACGGGGCCCAAAGCTGGGGTGGGAGGGATGCAGCTTGGTCTCTGCCACCCAAATCCTGCTGAGATCCCACAGGACATGCAGCTGGCTCAGCCCCAGCCCCTGCTCCCCATTCCCATCTCAGGGACGCCACAACCCAGCACAGCTCACCCACCTCCAGCTCCAGAGCTGCCGGGCAGTCTGTGACCAGTGTCCCCTCCCCGCCACCCTAAATACCTGCCATGGGAACCGGCGGCTGCCACTAGGGGCTTTTCACTCCGGAAAACCCCACCCACCCCACAGCAGCTCATGTTTTCGGGACATTCCCACACGTGCCAATTCCCCGTGTGCTCAGGGGTAAACTGAGGCGGGGAGGAGCAGCCAGGCTCTGCTGGGTGAGGGGACACATCTGGGAGTCCCCATCCCTCTTGTGAGGAGGGGACACATCACGGCAATCCCAGCGAGGGCCACGCTCGGCTGGGCGATCAGGCCCGGTGGCATTACAGCCTCAATCCGTGTCCCTCGATCCGCCGTGTCCCCCTTCTCCATCCCGCGGGCAGCTCAGCGCCCGTTCCCGGCTCCCGCCTGCCATCTAAAGACGGACTTACCGCCAGGTCCGGCGCTGCCTTAAGCCGCAGATTAAACCTGAACCATCTGCGAGGGGAAACTTTAATGCAGGATAAAACCTGCCGCACACACCCCGCCGTGTCACCGCAGAGCCCCGCCGTGGCACCGAGTCCCTGAGCGGCACCACGTCCCCTCCACGGGGATCTCGAGGCTCTGCACATGATGTTCCCATCCTCATGGATGTCCCCGTCGTCCTTGCTGTCCCCTCCTGGCTCAGCCCCGTGAGGATGCACGGCTGGGAGCTGCACGCCCAGCCAGCCCCCACCTCACCAGCCCGTGTCCCCCCTAAGCAGCCACCCCAGGCAGGGGACACCCAGGCGCGTGGGAGGGTCCAGCCAATGCCTCACCTGGTTAATTACTTTAAGTGATTAATGTCTCTTCATCAGGGCAGCAGATTAGACCCTGCAGCTGGGAGCTGCTTTCCCTCGCAATCTCCTCCCCCAGGGGACAACAGTGGGGGTCCTGCACTGTCCCCATTTTTAGTAGCAAATCCCACCTCCCCAGCCCCAAAAAGGTGGCCCAGGTGTCCTGTCATGAAGCCCCCAGGAATGCCCAGACCAGCAGCGTCACCTGGGGTGCAGCGGGGACATGGGGTCACCCAGGCTGTGGGGACAAAGCTGGGCTGAGCATCACACAGCCAGCAATGACCCCTGCAAGGAGGAGGGATTCCTGGGGGACACTGAACCCCAAAGCTGCCTGGGGGAGGATGAGACACCTCCTGCCAGCTCAGCACCCCAGTGAATTACACAGGATCACAAGTCCCCACTCAGGTCAGCAGGGAAAGGAGCCAGGGAGGTTTTCCACCACCCAACCCACTCCTGATGGAGAATTTACAGCCAGGATCCACCATGGGCTCAGTAATTAGTGCTGGGATGCTGAATCAGCACCTGGCCATGGGCACTGAAGGGACGGAGCTGGGGGGCTCTGGGACCGATGGTGACCCCCCAGGAGGGATACAGGGAGCACTGGGGTGACCCAGCAGTGCCTGACAGTGGAGGGGGCCATCCCTACATCTGGGAACACTGGAGGAAAGCTGGTAGCCCAGCATCCCATCCCAGTCTGCTGCTCCAGGACCAGCTCCAGCCCAGGATCCCTCAGGTGTCACTTTGGGAATGCCCCAGGATGGACAGAACTCGCCCTTTCCTGTTCACCTAAAGACAAAAACCCCTCTGGCCCTCCCTTCACAGCCTGGATGCTGCATCCCAGGATGCTCAAGCCCTGGGATGCCCGAGCATCCGCCCAGCTGTGCCCGGGCAACCCTCTGGCCTTGACGGCTGCCATCAATTTCCCGGGGTCGGGAATGGCAGGGCCGGCAGATCCAGCCTCTGCTCCGTGGCTGATTACAGCCATTTCCCTGCCCGTGCCCCCTCCCTGCTGTCTGCCTCCTGCCTCCGTCTGCTGCCTGGTTTTATGAGGGCCATTTCCAAGAGGTCGCTGGAAATAGATTTTTATCACCTCGTGATAAATATCGTTTATGGTGACATTACTGCTCCGAGCAGCCGTGCAGGGGAGGGAGGAGAGGCAGGAGGATGCTCCCAGCTCCATGGGGCACCTCCTGGTCCCCGTCCTCATTCCCGGAGGTTCGGGCAGCGCCATCCGACACCATCCATCCATCCATCCATCCATCCATCCATCCATCCATCCGTCCATCCATCCAGGCGGCAGGAACAGAGGGAGCTGCATCATTAGCCCCGCGCGCCATTAAGCACTTAAAAAGCCATAGGAATAAGCCGCGCCATTAGCTGGCAAGCGAGCTGGGAGGGGAGGGATGCACGGAACCAGGCACGGACCGGGGAATGTCACCACCCCGAGGGCTCCGGTGTGCCCGGCAGGCGGGGGCAGAACCGCCCCCTCCCGCACGCAGCTCCAAGGTGGAAAACCAGGGGCTTTCAGAGCTGACACCTGGCTTCTACAAGGAGTGACGCCACTGGGCGCCTCTCCACAGGGACTTTTTGGCACTCTGGGGAGCCAAAAAGTTCCTTGCTGCTCTGCTTTAGAGATGGAGCCGGCACAGAAACCCGGCAGAAAAAGCCACGGCTGAGCTGAGAACTGCAAACTCACGACAGCGGTGGCCTGGCGTGTTGCAACCCTGCACGGAGGTGACCCGGCAGCCCAGGGGAGCAGGGTCCTGCCCCTGCCGAGCCCGCAGCAGGGACAGCTGCCAAGCCGTGCCCACAGGCAGCTGCCTCTGGAAAAGGGCACGGCAGCGGGCAGGGGGCCAAGGCCGAGCTGCTCTCCGTGCCAGCCCCGCCACACACAGCGCCCGGCACCGGCCACCCCCGGGGGGAACAACTGCCCCGTTCACCGGCGCCAAGGTCAGGGGGTGTCACCCGTGGGGACAGAGGCACAGTCCCCAGGGAGCCAGAGCTGGGGTGCAAAGCAGCAGCAGAACTGCACACCCAGCAAAGAGCAACCCTCGCCCGCAGGCAGAGCGCGGCACGGCCCGTGCCAAGAATCCTGTTTGCTCTCCCCAGCCCTGGCACTGGGTCCCTTGGACAAGCTGCCTCCTGCCCCACTGCCTCAGTTTCCCCAGCTGGCAGGGATGGGGGGGCACGGGCAGGGGGTGGGCTGCCATGGGGGACCCCAGCTCTGTGTTGTGGCTCCTTGTGACACCGGCAAACCGGCTGTGACACAGCTGCAGTGACTTGCTTGGGAAGGGACCTCCGGTGT
The DNA here is from genome assembly GCF_030490865.1 of Poecile atricapillus. NCBI lineage: Eukaryota > Metazoa > Chordata > Aves > Passeriformes > Paridae > Poecile > Poecile atricapillus. The sequence goes on from NC_081258.1 coordinate 19,623,400, forward strand.
GGGGCCAGGACTTTGTACGGGGACAGGCATGGCCAGATGGCAGCATGGGCTACCTGGCATGGTGGCATGACCCCTCCTCAGCTGCCCACACCTGGTGGGCAGAAAACACCACCGAAAAGGGCCAGTCCGGGCACCCTGATGGCACACGGGGCTGCATGGGGACAGCCAGCCCCACATGCAAGGATGAGGAGTGCTGGTGGTTGGTGTCCACTGCTTCCCTCTCTGCTGCCAGGACAGGTGCCTTGATCACCCAAGTGCCACCCCCATGTCATCACCCACGCCAGCAGCTGGCACTGTCCCGTTGCCACATCCCACCTTTAGGACATGGGTTCCTAAGCCACTGCATCCCCCTGGGGACAAGGAGTCCCTTGTCCAGCAGAGCCCCTGGAACGCCTGGCAGCAGGATGCCTGCAGATCCAGCTGCCTCCTGTGCCCATGAAAGGAGATTTGTTCACCTGGTGAGTGGCTTGGTGACCCCAGGTCCAGTTCCTGCCACCACCTCGTGGCTCCTGGCACGCAGGAGCCAGCACAGCCTGGCAGGGCCACCTCGCTGGCGGTCACGGTGACCTTACAGCGCTGCCGGAGCGCTCCGAGCCCAGCTCTTGGCCCGGCACACGGATCCTCCGGCCAAGGCGGGCTGGCTTGGCACCCACCCTGCCACGGCATGGCCAGCCACCCTCCTCACCCTGGGCTGGCAGGGAGCGGGCAGCAGCAGCTGCAGGAGGCGCGGACAGACGGACGGACAGACAGACAGACAGACAGACAGCCCGAGCACAGCCCCGTGTGCACTCCCCGAGCTCTGGGGTGCGGGTTTGGGCACTCCCTGCCCAAAGAGGGACTGGCAAAGCCCACGTGGGCCACCCCACGGGCCACCAGCATCTCTCACTGGGGGACAAATCCCATCTCAGCACCCCAGCAGAGCACCAGGGGGTGCCCCCATCACCCACAGACGGAGCCTCGTGCTGCCGGTGACCAACTGCCCCGAACCTTTTGCCTACTGCTCCCCAGGAGCCAGATCTGAACGGCCCAGGGGTGGGCAGCCCCCGGGTTGGGGTGTCCCCGCCATGCACCCCATTAGAGCTGTGTATGGGCCTGCTGGGGTACAGAAAAAACGTTTTACTACTTTAAAAAAAAAAACAACAAAAAACAAACCACAGAAAAAACGGGAAGTGCAGAAGGCACCTGGCAGCAGCACACAAAGTTTGCAGCAAGTTCCACAAAGGCCTCCCCAGCAAGCACCCACCGCAGGTCAGGGGGACACAGGGGTCCCCCCACTGTGTCCTCACACCCACCCACAGCAGGCACCCCAAACACACCCGGCAAAATTGGGGAGGGACACGTAACAAGTCGGGAGGGTGCAGGGTTTATCCCCCCAACAATGCTGGTGGGGTGCCCGGCTCACGGCTGGACAGGGGGTGCGAGGGGGGCTACAGGGAGGGGGCACGGGGTGGGTACGGGCAGGTGGGGGGGGTACAGGGGCACAGAGGGGTGGGAGCACACAGGAGGGAGTGGGGGCGTTTAGGATGGGGATGGAGGGCTACAAATATGAGGGGGATACAGGCAGAGATGAGGGAGGTGCAGAGCAGGGGTCGGGGGTACAGAGGTGGGCGGTACAGGGATGGGATGGGATGGGATGGGATGGGATGGGAATGGACGGGATGGGATGGGATGGGATGGGATGGGATGGGATGGGATGGGATGGGATGGGATGGGATGGGATGGGATGGGATGGGATGGGATGGGATGGGATGGGATGGGAGCTACATCCAGGGTGTGTGGGGGGTACAGGTAAGGCGGGGGACAGTCCGGGTGCCTGCCCTGCACGTACCTGCGGCGCGGGGCGCGGTGCGGGGTGCGCGGTGACCCCGGCGGCGGCAGCGGGAGGAGGCAGCACCGCGCACACGCGCGATCACATCCCGAGCCGGCGGCGAGAGGCGGGGGACACACACACACACACACACGCACACACTGCCGGGGGGGTGGGGGCTCTGTTGAGCTGGGGGGGTCAGGGAAATTAATAACCGAGAAAAAGGCACTTACCCCCTCCGCGGGGCTCGCCACCGTGCCGCGGGGGTGGCTGGAGGGTGGCGCTGGGAGGGGAGGGGGGGATCAAAGGCTGGGGGGGGGGGGGGTCTCGCCAGCCCCCGCTGCCTGCCACAACAAAGAGCCAGACACAACAAAAGCAGCATATGGCCAGAGCCGCGCGGGGCTGTAAATTAAACATAAAGGGAAGATTAGATAATTAATGAGCGCTCCCGGGCCGGCCCCGGGGGAAGGGGAAGGGGGGGCTGCCTGCTGCGGGGAGCCCCGAGCCCCCCGCCCAGCCCCGGCGGGGAGGGGGCCGGGGGGCACCTGTTGGGAGGGAGGATGGGCAGCGGCCGGGCCAGCCTCGCCAGCTGCTCCGGGGCGCAGCCTAAGAGGATTAGCGGGGGCATCCCGCCCCCAGCAAAAGCGCTTGAAGCTGCAGGGCTGGGGGCGGGGGTCCCTTGAACCCCCCCACGTGCGGTGTCGCCTCTGCCCCAGCCTCGGGCAGCATCTCAGGGCGGGGGGTGGGCTCAAATCCTGCATCCTTCCCTAAGCAGCATCCCAGGCGGGTGGGCTCGAATCCTGCATCCCTCCCCAGGGCAGCATCCCGGGGGGGTGGGCTCCAATCCTGCATCCCTGCATCCCTCCCCGAGCAGCATCCCATGGGAATGGGCTCGAATCCTGCATCCCTGCATCCCTCCCCGAGCAGCATCCCACGGGGGTGGGCTCGAATCCTGCATCCCTCTGTCTCAAAGACCGGGACTCACAGACACGCGGGGATTCAGGCACAGCTCAGTGTGTTCCCCCTGCCCGTGTTCCCACTCCCACGCACGGAAGTTGGCTCCTCCCTTGCCAGGAGCACAGAGCCCTTTGGAATGTCCCAAATCCACCCTGCTAGGCAGGAGGGGAAACTGAGGCAGAATGGGGGATACTGAGGCAGAAGAGGGGAGAACAGGCAGGAAGGGGGAAACTGAGGCAGAGGGACGCAGAGCAAACGAGAGGGGAAACTGAGGCAGGAGAGGGTGAGTCCATGCTTGCTGAGGGCAAACTGGGGCTGTCCCCAGGCAGCCCTGGAAGCCCAGCACCGGCATGTCCTGGCGGGCTGGCTGCCCCCGGCGGGCGGGAGGAGGGGGTACCCCGCAAAGGGGGTGCCAGAAAGAGCGGCAGGCTCGGCCCAGCCAGGGGAAGGAGTTAATCCCATTATTGGCAGGCTCACAGATGGCGGCTGCACTATTCCCCTGCTTAGCAGATTGAACAGATCAGGCAGGAGGGAGGGAAGGAGGTGGGGGGATCTCCCCCTCTAACAGGCACAGAACAGGGGTGTGAGGGGCTGTGAACACCCCCCTCCACCCCAGGAGAGCACCCAGGGGTGCTGCCCTGCTCCCCTCCGCACCCTTTGCCAACATGAATCCACCCACCCTGCCCTGGACGAGGGGTGGCTGACACAGCAGGGGATTTGGGGACACTCCTGCTGTCCCCACGCCAAACCTGCCACCCCCCCAGATTCCCTGGGAGGTCAAGGGCCAGGTCCCGTTGCCCTGGCTCGGGGAGATTTAAAGCAGCTGCTCCCAGGGCATCAGCAGCCAGGGCTGGAGCTCGGGATTAGGGAGTGTGGGAAAGGGCTGGAGGGAAGCCAGGGACAGAGAGGCTGGAACGTCCTGAGCAGGGAGGACAGCCGAAAAGGGATGGAGGGAGGGAGGGAGGGAGGGAGGGACACGGGGAAGGATGGAGGGATGACAGGAGGGCGGGAGCGATGAGGGAAGGGAGGCAGGGAGGGAAGAACAGAAGCCAACAGCTCCTCACCCCCACGACACCAGCGTGGAACCACGGGACTCCAGCCCAGCGCCTCCATCCCTGCCACGAGCTCGCCAGGGCTCAGCAACCTCCACCCCACAGCCTTTCCCCACCGCAGCCCCCCTGGAGACCCCACACAACCGGGCCCTGCTGGCTCCCAGCCCAGTCCCGGAGGGCAGGAGGAGGCCACCTCCAAAGCAAAGCTGCCCACTTGTCTCTTGGAAAGCAGCTGGAAAACACCACACCTTTGATTCTGCGGGGTGAACAGCACTGCCCAGCCTGACACCCCACAAAATAACCCCCCCCGGCCACCCCCACATCCCTCTCATCCCCCCTGGAGGGCACCCCCAGCATGGGGAGGGCGCACGGTGAGACATCCCCCTGCAGAAGGCACTGAGCCACCCTGCTGGGGGTTACCAAGGCGATGGAGAGTGGGAATCCGGCTGGAAAAGGTTGGGGATGCAATCCCACAGGGCTGGAGGCCCCTCCAGCACACCAGTATGCAATGGGAGATGGGTTGGGGGACCATGGCACCCCCCAAACTCCACCCCTGGCAGGGAGTTGGGATGTACCCACTCCCTGGCCCCACTGCTCAGCATTGGTGTCCCCATGCCAGCCCCTGCCCTCTCCTTTGGGGGTCTCTGCAGGTTTGGGGCTGCAGGAACGTGAGCACTGGAGTGAGCACGGCCCCAGCATCCCAAAACAGCTCAGCTGAGGGAATCCTGGCCAGAGACTGACCCCTAGCAGCAGGGGACAGCCCCGGAGCCCTGGGGACACCAGGGGTACCCAGGGAAGTGGGACAGCCCTGGTGGCATCCTGTCCACATTACAGCACAGGATGGAGCCCAGGGCATGACCCCACAGGGTGAGAGCTGGCAGGAGGTTGGGCAGGCTGCTCCTCAGCCCTTCATGCCTCAGTTTCCCCAGCCGTGCCTCAGCTTCCCCAGGCATTCCAGCCTTATGGCTGCCAGCAGGATCACCAAGGGCAGTTTCACCAGTCCCTGCCCAGCCCCACGGCTCACCCAGCCCAGTGGGAGCACGGTGACAGCGCTGCTTCCAAACCTGCCCTTCCAGGAGCACAGCTCCCAGGGACCCACCCCAGGGGCTGGCACAGGGCAGAGCATCCCCTCAGCCAGCTCAGGAACGTGTTTGTGCCTCAAGAGCCAGGTCAAAGCCCAGGTAAACTCACTCTGGGACATCCCCAGCTGCCTCTACCCCAGCACAGGGTTCCCCAAACCTCAGAATCCCCCTCTGGAAGCTCAGCCCACCCCTGCTGCTCCCACAGACCAGCTGGGTGCCGAGCTCTGGGGATGCTCAGCCATACCCAGATTTTTGGGGGGTGGGGGGGATCCCCCCCCTATTCCCAGCGGGCAGATTCCCATCCATTCGAGATCTGAGGATCCATCAGCTGGGAGCAGACAGGTTGAGGCTGGGAGCTGCCTCCCGTGCCAGCCCAGACAGGCTCCCAGGGGACTAATACCGGCATGTAAATATTAGATACTTCTGTCTCCTCTGAGGCCAATTACACAAATCGTGGCAGCTCCCGCAGGACTCTCCGCTCCTACTTACTGTATCATCATTAACAGCTTATTAGAGAACAGCTGCTCCAAGAGGGGGAAACAAAAAAGGAGAAGCCAGCAGGAGAGGCGGGAAGGAGACAGGCACGTAGGAGGATGAGGAAGCGTGACCTCCACCCTGCCCCAGCACTCAGGGACACCAGGAACATCATCCCCATGGGTGGCACCAGCGTGCTCAGCCCTCTCTGCAAACCCAGCGGCAAAACAGACCAAAAATCATGGTGGGATCTGCTGTGGCACTCCCAGAAGGTGCTGGGAAGGGGACAGAGGGATGGGCCTTGCTGGTGTTGGACCGGGAGGTGGCAAGGGACAGGGAAAGCAAGAGTTGGAGTCACCAAAACAGCCTGGCACCCCTCAACCACTTGGGGCATCTTCGGGCTGGGAGGTCCCTCCATGCCCAGAGGGAGGATATTGCTCAGCCCCTGGGTGCTGGGATGGGAGGACAGGAGGTTTAGGATCAGCTTCCCAGCACAACCCAGCCTCCCTGAGGGGGGACACACATTCCCTAAACCAACTACAGCATCATTAAAAAGTGCAGCGAATCGGGAGCCAGACACTCCTTGCCCTCCTCCCGGTCCCCCAGGGGTGACAGCAGCCAGCCCACGATGGCAGGGGAGTTTTTTGGGGTGCCACACCTCTCCGCACCCCTCCGAGTGCCCCAGCCCTGACACCCATGCACGTCCCCTGAGGCCACCAAGGCCAGCCGGGGTCCCCAGGGGGGTGGCCGCGGGTGCCTCCGGGGTCAGGGCGGGGTGGCCGGGGCAGGTGGCCCTGCTGGGAGCCCGTGTCCCCGGGAGGATGTCACGACATGCTTCTGGTGCGCTCTAGCGTCAGGCAGCATTAATGCATTGCTGGCAGCAGGCACGAGCTGCACAGCTGGACACGGATCCGAGTGGGGACAGACACCTGGACACGGATCCGTGTGGGGACAGACACCTGGACACGGATCCACGTGGGGACAGACACCTGGACATGGATCCGCATGGGGACAGACACCTGGACATGGATCTGTGTGGGGATGGACACCTGGACACGGATCCGTGTGGGGATGGACACCTGGACACGGATCCGTGTGGGGACAGACACCTGGACATGGATCCATGTGCGGACAGACACCTGGACATGGATCCGCATGGGGATGGACACCTGGACACGGATCCACGTGGGGACAGACACCTGGACACGGATCCGTGTGGGGATGGACACCTGGGCACGGATCTGCGTGGGGACAGACACCTGGACACGGATCCGCGTGGGGACAGACACCTGGACACGGATCCGAGTGGGGACAGACACCTGGACACGGATCTGCGTGGGGACAGACACCTGGACATGGATCTGTGTGGGGATGGACACCTGGACACAGATCTGCGTGGGGATGGACACCTGGACATGGATCCGTGTGGGGATGGACACCTGGACACGGATCCACGTGGGGACAGACACCTGGACACGGATCCATGTGCGGAGAGACACCTGGACACGGATCCATGTGCGGACAGACACCTGGACACGGATCCATGTGCGGACAGACACCTGGACACACACAGGGAGGGACACCAGCACAGCCACCAGACCCCCTCGGGCAGGGGACACGGCCACCAGCTGCACCTCACCCAGCTCGGGGGGCTTTGCTGGGCCAGTGTCCCATACTGGGGGGACTGGGGGGCAGCTGTCCCTTGTTGGGGGACAAACCACCCCCGGCAGGGGCAGATGCTCTGCGGAGGGGAGCGGGGCTCCCCCGGGCTTTCGGGGGCCGGGGAGGCAGCAGCTTCCCGTCTGATTGCTAATTATCCTCGTTATTCTGTGTCAGACACTTTATGAAGCACCGGAGTGATTTGCTCTTTCCCTGTAATTAGGCACGTCGCAATTATCATCTAATTCAAGTTCCAAGCTCCGCGTCCTCGCGACCTTCCCGGCCTCAACACGATGTCCCTGCCTGTCTCCCCCGGGCCCCTCTGGTGTCACCTCTGCCCCGGGTCTGGTTCTCCTGAGAGGAGAGGGGCACCGAGGGGCTCGGGGAGGACAAGGCACACAGCCACCCCCCCACACCCAAAAATCCTATATGTGACACCAAAAACCCCAAGCCAGCTTTGGGGCCCCCTCCAGGAGGGTGAAAGTCCCCAGCAAAATGTTCCTGAACATCCTTGAGCCCCGGGGATTTTGGGGTGCACGCAGCCAGGCTCTGCCCACACACAGCTCCCAGCCAGCTGCCACTTTGTCCTCTGAAGTGTGCTTTTAGATTCCACAGGACACATTTAACACATCCCCGTCACACCCTCGGTTCCCATTCCCACAGGGACAACAGCACAGAAATTAAAAAAAAAATAATTTAAAAGCAATTAAAAAAACCTACAAGGCTTTTTTTTTGGGGGGGGGGGGGGGGAAATGGAATCTAGAGAGCAGGAATCTGGGTGATTGATCAGGAACCCTTGTAGCTTGCCAGTGTGGCACTGGGATTCCCTCTCCCCACCTGGCTCACGGCATTTGCTCCAGGAAGATCCACATCTCCTCCTGGAGCATCCCAAAGTGCCGCGGGTGCTGCGCCGTGCCAGGCTCCGGTGGCACCGCAGAAAGATGTCCCCCCCCCCTCTCCTCCCAGCAGCTAATTAATCCTTGTGCTCAGGCAGAGCTCATTAGCGCTGGTGCAGCGTGGGGCTGCTCCGGCCACCCGGCACAGCCGCCCTTCCCAGCAGAGAGCAAGGTCAGTGCCAGGGGCCAGCGGGCACCGCCTGTGCCACGCTTGCCCCGGGCTCTGCTCCCTGGCCCCCTCGCTGGCCTTCCCTGCAGGCTTGGTGGTGTTTTTTCCAAGCTTACAGCATAGGAAAAAAAATAAAAATCAAAATAAAAATAATAATTTGTAAAAAAACGGGTGGAAAAGAAAAAAGAGGGGTGAGGAGGTGGAGAAAAGCCCCCCCAGCCCGAGTGTGAGCGGGAGGGAGCAGCGGCCAAGGAAAGCAGAGGAGTCAGCCAAGTGCCTCTCTCCGTGGCGGCAGGGCGCGAGTGGGCCGCCCTGCAAATGTTTTGAATTTCCAAAACAGAAGGGAGAAGCCAAGAGCTGCCGAGTTCCCCCACACGCCAAGAAGGACAAAGGGCATCCCTGTGAGGTGGAGGGGAGGGAGGGCGCCCAGCAGCCCCCGGGATGTGGCACAGGGGTGCCCCCAGCTTGGCTCTGGGGGTATCCAGGGAGAGGAAATGGGCAGTTCTGGGTGAGGGTGGCCACTGGCACGGGGCTGGTCCCACACGGGGATGATGGGATGTGAACCCACAGGGATTCAACAGCAGCAAAAAGCCCCCAGCTCCCTGTCCTGACACAGCAGAAGCCTCCCAGCTCCCATCCTCCTGGGAAGCCACCCGCTTCAGGAGCCAAACGTGCTGGAAAAGCCCCGAGGGCCACATGCTGGAGGCTCCCCGGCTGCAGGAGATGCCGACACTGATCCAGAAGGAAATCCCAGTGCCCACCCCGGCTGCTGGCAGGGATGTGAGGATGCTGCATGGGTGGTCCAGCCCCTCTTAGTGATCCCATCCTGCAGGGCGATGCTATGCCCCAAAAAGCAGAGCCTGCCCCATAAATAGGATGGGAGATGGGGCAGCACCCACGGGAACACCGGCAGCACAGGGGCACCCCACACCCCTCCCTCCCCTGCAGATTATAACCTCACACAGATTATAATCTTAAATTATTAATCCCCCAACAAATCCAAACCCCATCTGCCTAATCCTGCCCCCCCAGCACAAACCCCCTGCCATGGGGACGGGGGCAGTGGGGCTGCCTGGATGCCAGCCCCGCTACTGGGAGGGGTGGGAGCAGCCACGGGGGAGCCCCCCCAGCCACGCTGGGAGCAGGCAGGGAGACAATATCGGGCCTATGCGGCCCCCTCGCCGCCAGATGTGTGTTAATAAGGCAGCTGCCCCCTAAGCTAATAAGGTCACTTACTGGCTCCAGCAAGACGAGAAAACAAGCAGGGGCTTGGCTGCGGTACAGCCTGACTTGGCACTCGCCGCACGCCGGCTTCCTGAATTCTTGCCGCTTCCAGAACAGCGCAACGGGGTGGAAAAAGCAGAGAGAAACCTCCCTCGCCCCCCCAAAAAGCACCCCCGCGGCCCACCCGCCTCCAGCATCCCCCCGGTGCCCGGGTGCTGCCGCCTGTGCCCTGCTGGCCTCGCCCCACCGAGGGGTTCATTCCTTAGGGAAAACCTCCTGGAAAGGCTGGGGTGGGGGGGGGATTCCTGCAGACTTTCCCAGCCCCCCCCTCCCCGCTCCCCCCCTCGCCTGCCCCCGATCATGGCGCCTACAACTCCCTTTGTTTTAATATTCTAAAGCGAGCCAGATGCCGGCTTTAATCCCCTCAGCTGGGGAGGATTTGCAAACACATTAGGGGAGGCAGAGCCGGCCCCAGCCCCAGCCCCACGGCGGCACTGCGCCCCATCTGCCGCCTCGGGAAGGGGATCCCGGCCCCTAATTGCCTTCTCATGTCGGGATTAGGAGCTGACAAGGTGTCCCACAACGGGGACACGAGCATCCCTCGCCACTTGTGGCTGGGGCGCACCGGGAGGGCCCTTGGGGTTGCTCTGTGGGGTTTGGGGGTTCGCCCTGGTGCCGCGGTGCCAGGGGTGTGGGAATGGCATGGATGGGTCCTGCAGGGTGCTCAGGAGAGGGGCAGAGGCTGGACTGCAGCTCTCCTGAAGGTGGGATGGTGGATGGTGTGTCTGTCCCACTGGTGTAACCCCACAGCTGCCGGAGCATGTCCGGCTCTCCCTCGTGGACATTGGGATACTTTGGGCAAAGCTCTGGAGGCCCTTCCTACAGCATGAACAAGGGAAAGGATTTCCATCCCGACCTCCAGCACCGACAGCTCCTGCTCTGCCGCTGCCTCCTTCCCCTGGGATTCAGCAAACGAGGCTGAGATTAAACAGGGAGCAGCAGCAGGAGCGAGAGGAGTCAGATCCCGCAGGAGCAGCTCCAGGTGTGCATCCCATTTGTCCCACAGCATCCCGGCCAGCTCCTCTGCATCCCAGTCCCGGCTGTCCCAGCACAGCCGGGCCCTTTCCACGGTCAGGAGGGGGCAGTGGCCTCTCCAAAGTGGGGGGAGGCAGCAGCAGAGCCCCAGGAGCTGGAGAGTGATGGGAATGTGACGCTGGAGCGATGTCCCAACCCCACAACATCTCAAAATGGGGAAACAGCTGCCACACGAGATGGCCCATAAACCATGGGGACCAGGTACCCCTGCAAGGATCTCCACATCCTCCCCTGCTCATCCCAGTGCCCACAGGAGGTTCCTGCTCCAGAACACTGAGCTATCCCAGACCCCATATTCACACTGCAAAAGCAGCAGGGTTGGTTTTTTTTTTTTGAGTGTGTTGGATTTTTGGGGGTTTTTTTGGTGTGTTGTTTTTTTTTTCAAGACGAGGATCTCCTCCTTAGCAGCCAGGAGTTCCGAGGGAGCACAGCTCAGTGCTTCAGAACGATGCCTCATTTGCCAAGAAATAATCCCAAGGAGAAAAAAAAAAAACCAACAAAAAAAAAACCCCAAAAACACAACTCAAAAAACACCCAAAAAAACCAGACTCAGAAGATAATTAACTCCACAAAGCAGCGACCCTGAGCAGCTCAAATCTTCCCTGTAACTCCCCAGCCTCTTCTCCAAGGAATTATTTCTTCCTGTCTCCAACACAACAGCACCAGCACTTGGAGGCCTGGGGGTTTTATTGGGGTTGTGTGCATCCCCCAAACCCTGTGGATGGATTTGCCCCCAGCCAGGCAATGTGGGGGGCCCAGCCCCACATGAGACCCCACATCTCAGGGCAGGGTTGCAGTGGGATCACTCCCCATTCCTGTGGAGGGCTGGAATAGGGACATTGAGGATGTGGGGCTCCACTCTTGGGGGACGGGGAGGGGGGAAATGTGTGCTGCTGTCCCCCAACACCCACCAGCACCCCCTGACAGGGAAGGAGCCACTCTTCAGCTTCCTCCCTGCAGACAAACAGCAGGAAAGGCAGAACAGACATCCTGGGGGTGCATTTCAGCCCCCCATTCCCTCTCCCACCTTTAGGTCTGGCAGAAGGGATGCTCCACCAGCAGCTGGCCCGAGTGACCCTGGCACCACCACCCCCCCCCGGCAGCATCACCCCCTGCCCCTTCCTGCTCCTCAGCAGGGAGGGGAATGGAAGAGAGAAGAGCTGAGAAAAAGCAGTGCAGAGCCAGCCCTTCCCGCTGCTGCTCCCCCCGGCATCCCCCTTCCCCTCCTGACCGCAGAAAGCCAACATCTCCCCGCGCCCCTCCAGCCAGGGGATGGGAATGTGGAAGCAATTGCACTTGGCAAGGCAGCAACAGTGAGTCAAAAACAGTTGTTTGGCTTGTCAGCCACCCAGGCCCTGCAGCACTCTTGTTTTCCTTTGCCTGCCTTAACCCCTTCCAGCCCCACACGCTGCTCCCAGCAGGACCCCCAGCCCCGCCGGGGGAGGAGAGGGGAGCTGGAGAAGCCTCATCTCACAGCCAGCCTGTCCTGCCCCCAGAAATGGGAGAATGGGCAATTCTCTGGCAGGAAAGCGTGCAGGGAGAGGGTGCACTGAACCTGCCGTGGTGCTGGGAGCTGGCGTGGGGCACTGGGATATCCCAAGGCCACCGAGGATGGTCCCGGAGCATCCCAGCCGCTCGCCCCAGGGGGTGCAGAGAGCTCCTCATCCCTGCCGCGTAGAGCGTCCCAGATGCTGGCATGAGGCTGAGGGGACACGGCCACACGTGCTGGGGAGCCTGTGCCACCCCGGGGTGGTCGGACCCCCGGGGCAGTGCCAGCCCGGTGGCACTGGGTGATTTAAAGCCCTGAGCACAGCGGGCCCCATCCCATTTACAGCAGTTTAGCACATCCCAGGCTGCTTCCCACCGGCTGCTCCAGCCCCTTCCCTGCCAGCCATATGGCAGCGGGGCCAGGAGCACATCCAGAGCCACCTCGGGCTGCAGCAGGGGCTCTGCTCCATGCCCAGGTCACCCCTCACACCCCAAGATTGGGATCCCCCACTGCTGGGACCCCAACTCATCCAGGCTGCCGCCACCTTGGGGCAGGGCAGGATCCATCCACCCCCTCCCTGGACAGCCACGGGGGTCAGGGTGTGGGTCAGGGTGTGGGTCAGGGTATGGGTCAGGGTATGGGTCAGGGTGTGGGTCAGGGTATGGGTCAGGGTGTGGGTCAGGGTATGGGTCAGGGTGTGGGTCAGGGTATGGGTCAGGGTGTGGATCAGGGTATGGGTCAGGGTGTGGGTCAGGGTGTGGGTCAGGGTATCCCTCTGGGCACCCAGCCAGGTCCCACAGCTCTCCATTCACCCCAGACTGGTCCCAGAGAAGACCGACCCAAGGAGAGAGGCCAGGGATGGGGGCCCTCCCTCTCTCCACTGGGGACAACCCCCACTGCACCCCTCCAGCACCAGGCAAGCAGGGCGAGGGGGTGGCTGGGGAAGAGTTAAACCCTCTGGAGCGCACGGAAGGGGAGGAAAAGCGGAGGGCAAGGCTGCGCCCGCCGGGAGAGACAAAGCGAGATGCAGGAGCCAAGAGATGAAGGCGAGGATGCGATAAGAGGGGGAGCGGGGTGTGTGCGCTGGAGCGAGGGAAGGGGAGGAGGAGGAGGAGAGGTGGGTGATGACCAAAGTCATTGAACATTTTTTGGCACGCCTACCCCCGAGTATCCTGGCCGTTGGCCCAGCTCGGAGCTGAACTTAAACAAACTCCTGTTGCAGCCATCTGCTTGATTTTAAAATAAATCAAACAATCTGTTGAGCCGTGGGTGATCAAATTTCCATCTGTGCGGACGCCTGCTCGCCTCCTCGGAGCCTCCGCTTGCCTCTACCAGCCAAACACTCCTGGCAGCATGTGGCCTCCCTAATTCCTCCAGGAAAGGGAGAAACCGGACCTCCCCCTGCACCCCGGCCCCCTCCCGGCCCTTCCCCGCCACCCTCCTAACTCAAACCAAGTGCTATTTTTACAGCCGCCCACCAGACTGAGACACGTCCCGGCTTTAAACGGGAGGAAAACGGGGCCGGAGGGAAGATCCCGAGAGGGACGGAGCTGCTGCCCACGCCGGGGGGATTCCTCATCCTGTCTCCATCCATCCATCCATCCATCCCACGGCTCTGAGGGAACGGGAAGGGAAAGGGCAGCAGCTGCTGGCCCCAGAGGTGGTGACTGAGGTGCAGAGGCCATGGGGCTGGCCAGAAGCAGCGGCTGTGAGGCCAGTGCTGTGTGGCTGTCCCCAGCATGGGGACACCGGGCACATGTCACCTCCAGGTGCCTGAGGGTGCCAAGCTTGCGGCCATCCTGCCCAGCCATCCCCCCAGGCAGCCTGCTGGCCCTCAAGCCCACCCAAAATCATCTCATGCTGACTGTTCACCCCCTCCTCTGGGAGCAGGGAACCCAAGGGGGGGCAGCACCGTTTGCATTTTGTCCCAGAGTGCTGAAAGAGAGGTGGCACCTCCCACCTCCGCTGTCTCTCTGCGTCCTGCAGGACCCCTGCTCGCCTGGGGCAACAGCACCCATGATCCCCGTGGCCCCAAAGCCCCTCTGAGGGGTCAGTCCCTTTCCCAAGCCAAGGACAAACCCCTGCTGGCATCACCCCGACTTTGCCATCCTTCCCTGGAGCCCTTCCTTCCGCTCCGAGCAGAGGGCACCGGGCACAGCGCCAGCACAGCCAGAACTAGGGCAGCAAGGGGTGGGGAAAACACAGCAAAAAGGACTAAAAGATGAGCAAAGAGGGAGGAAATCGTTGTGAATCAAGGAGAAGGAGCAGGGATGGATAAAGGATGGAGCCCGATTCGGGCTCACCAGACCCCAGCAGCTCTGGTGGGGAAGGTCAGGGTGAGAGCATAGACTGTGCGTGGGAAAGGGAGGAAGGACACAACAGCAGGATTGATTCCTCCTCCAGGGCTTCAGTGATCGGGGTGACGCTTCCTGAGGGTCCCCATGGCACGGTGGAAGCAGCAGCAAGGAAAAGGAGGTGCCCAGCACACACCAGAGCCCTGCCAGGAGCCGGAGCCAGCGGCTGCGGAACAAACCTCACCCGTGTGGGATTTTGCCAAGCCAAGAGCTGTCCTGGCCAGCCCAGGGCCAGCCTGGCCAAGCCACTCACTGCTGGAAGGAGCAGGGAGCAGGGTGGCCCCCACCCTGCTGCAGCCTCAAATGCTTCCCAGTGCCAGCTTTTGGGAGGGGTTGTCCAGCCACAAGCACACAGCACCTCATGATCAGCACGAGAACGGGGAGATCAGCGAGGGGAAAAACCAGGAATGAGTGACACAGCAGCCTGGGTGATCCCAGTGCCACAAGGGAACAGCCCCACAGGAAAATCTGCTCCTGGGGATCCACATCGCTGAGCTCAGGCGGTGGCTGAGATGGGGAGGTCCCTCCAAATGCTCCCTACGGTGTAAAATCCAAGCAGAGCCCTGACAGGATGCACAGCAGGGAGCAGGTTACACAGCAATAGCGGGAAGGGGAGAAAAAAAAATCAACACCAAACCCCTTTTTGGAAAAGGAAAGGGCTGACAGGACCTGGCTGAGAAGCAGGAGAAAGCCCAGATTTCCCAGTTACTGTGCAGATGTTCTGGACTGAAAACAGAAGACGGCAGGAGCGAATTCATCTCCCCCTCCAGAGACGCCGCAGCCGGAGCATCTGGACTCTGTCTGCAGGCAGCAGAGCCGGCTCCCCCCGTTCCCCGTGCACTGGGGAGGGCAGGACACCCCCGGGGTGCCCACCCGAGACACCCCAGCCCTGTCCCCACGCCAGGCTGACCTTGGCACCGCTGCCTCCAGGGAAAACTGGAAGGCCTGGTTTTTGTAGTGTTTTCACTCTGGGATAACTCCTGCTGCCTGCTCCGAGAGCTGGGGAGAGGAAAATGCGGCTGGTTTAGGAGTGGGGACAAGGATGAGGACAAGAATATATAAATATACATATATTATATATGTATATAAATTTACACTTATTCCTGGCCAGGATAATAACTGTGCTCATCAGCACTTGATCATCACTCGATGTAAAGCTTCACAGCCATCCCCTTTCCAGAAACATGCTGGAAGCAGCTGGAAGGTGATGGTGGCAGTTTGCTGTGAGCCTCACACCCTCAGCTGTCTGTGTGTCCCTCCCTCCCGGGCCTGTCTGTCCCACCACGGCTGCAAAACACTGAGCTAGAGCCCGCTGTCCTGGCTGTCACCAAAATGTTCCCAGCTCCAAGGTCTCTCCCTGGAGTTCCCAGGGACAGAGGTGGCTGCTGGTGGCCCCTCAGATCCATCAGATGACGCACTTCCCATTTCCAAGGAGGGGCAAAGCTGGGGAGGACAATTAAAACCATTTTGCAGGGTCAGCTGGGAAATCTCCCCCTGCACGGAGCTGTGGCAGAGCCTGGGCTGTGCCATGGGATCCTGCAGGGATGGGCAGGAGCTGGGGACACACCGGGTGACAGCATGCCAGGACACAGCCTGGAGGGGTCACAGAGGGGCTGGGAGCAGTCCAGGCTCCTGCCCTTTGGCCAGGGAAGGCAGCTGCCCATCTCCAACCAAGGTGGGGACGCTCCTGGCTGTGGGGTGGCCACCACCCCTCTCCCATCAGCACCTTCCCTCTCATCCCGGGGTCTCAGCCTTGTTTCAGCTCTAAAGTGGAGAAATTCACTGGGAGAAAGCAAACCGGTCCCTGCAAGCTCTCCTGTCCTCTTCATATCCCTCGTGGGGACTGCCAGGACCTTCCCCTGGTGAAAGCCAGCCCCAAAACCCAGCTGCTCACCCCTGCCAGGACACCAGGGCAGGCAGTGCCGGCTCTGCTGGAAGCTGGTGGGAAGAGGCAGCACCGGGGCAGAGGGCGATTTCCTGAGTTTGTGTTCCAGGGGTTACGGAATAACCCTCGGTAAATCCTGCAGCAGGTCCCTGTGCAACCAGGAACGGCCCATCCAGCACCAGTGCTTGGATCTGGCCACCAAAACACAGCGTCTTGGGGGTTCTCCAGATGGAGGGAGCTCCTACACCTGCACCAGCACAGCATGGACACCCCAGCCCCGGGATGGGATGGGATCCATGGGATGGGATGGGATGGGATCCATGGGATGGGATGGGATGGGATCCATGGGATGGGATGGGATGGGATGGGATGGGATGGGATGGGATCCATGGGATGGGATCCATGGGATGGGATGGGATGGGATGGGATCCATGGGATGGGATGGGATGGGATGGGATGGGATGGGATGGGATGGGATGGGATGGGATGGGATGGGAGGCAGCCCCAGGGCTCGCTCTGCCCCAGTGCAGGTGATGGCACGCTCGGCACAGACACCTCTCCTGCAGGTTGGAGAGGGAAAGCTGGGGCAGCTGCTGCTCCGAGCGCGCCAGCTCCGTGGGTAAACAGATGACTTCAGTCTCCTGAGAGCTACTAAAGCCCAGCAGCACTTGTGCTAACGTGGAAAGGGGGAGGAAAAGAAGGAAACTGAAGAGGGAGAAGCAGCGTCAAACCCACGCCAGGCTGCAAAGCACACCCAGGTAACGCCACCCTTCTCCCAGCCCAGCCAAAAGTCTACCCTGGAGCCATCCCCTTCATCCCTGCCCTGCTACCGAAGATCCAGCCCAGACAAGGAGTCACACAGCAGCCAGAGCAGCTGCACGAGGCCGTTTATCCAGCCACGGCACGGCTTGGCTCGTGTGTGCCGGGGAGAGGCCGCAGCAGCTGCTCACCCGGCACCAGGAGCAAACCACGACCTGCCCGCAGCAGCCTGGGCTGGCACCGGGGTCTGGCACCCTCCACACGGCCCAGGGAGGGCAACCAGGCTGGGCTGGCCGGGAGCGATGCCTTTGGCACAGGAGCAGCCCCGCGGTCCCCATGGCGCGGCACCGGCGCCGCCAGGAGCCAAGGCACGCCCGGGCCACCGCTGCCACCCGCCTTGGCCGGGGGGATCCGGGGCTGTCCCAGCCCTGGGACGGGGCCCGGGGGAATCGTGCTGCTGGAAAGGCTCCCGCCGCCAGCTGCTCCCGGCGGAACAGAGCCCGGCACGGCTGGGAGGCTGCCACCGCCAGCCCCGCTCCTGCCCCAGCTCCCAGGGATGCTCCTGCCTCACCGTCCCCCTGGATTTGCACCCAAATGCCCACCCTGGCAGTCCCCAAGGAGGGCAGTGTCCCCCTGACACACCAGAGGGACGTTTCCATGCCATCTCTTCCAGGCCAGGATGGCAGCACGTGGCACAGGCCTCTTGCTGCAAGGAGGAACATCTGGCCAGATGCTGCCCAGCAGCACAGGACCATCTCCAAAAAAGGAGCCAAAGGTGCCATCAGGGAGCAAACAGAGCCCTCCCCACCCCAAAAACCAGCCTGGGAACGGATCCAGGGCACCTACTGCAGCCAGAGAGGTGTAAACAGGCTCCTGGCAACACAGATGTGCCCTGTGCCCCAGAACATCGTGGGTCCCCAGAACCTGCTCAGGAGATGGAGACAGCTCCTTGCCACTCAAGGACGGTGGCAGGGGCGTCAGGACAGGACCCAGCTGGTATCTGGGGGGTGAAAAGCCAACTCCTGCCATTCCTGATGTACTTGGAAAACCAAGCACCCATGCTGCTGTGCAGGGAAGTCCCTCCTCGCTGGGAAGCAGCCAAAGAGCATCCCAGGCTGCCCCCTGCGAGCGAGCCTCCCGCACGGCCGGGAAAGGCCAAGTGTCTGGACAAAACATCTGTCCAGCTGCAGCAGCCAGAGCCGGCCAGCCGGCCCTTTACCCCATCTCCCGACTTGGCTGTGACTCCAGAGGATGCTCTGGTGGTTGCAAAAGCATTTTCACTGCATGGGGTGAGAGTGGAGCCGGCCCCTCTCCCCCGGGTGCCCGCAGGGGGGGATTTCAGGGGGTGCAGCACAGCATCAGACCAGCGCTTTTGGCAGGTGTCTGCTCGAGCTGCCAGCCCTGCAGTGCTGCTGCTTTTGGGAAAGGCGAGGAGAAAGCAAAGAGCAGGGAGGGCAGGGTGAAAAATAAAAATATAGCAGCCAGCTGGTGAGCTGTGGAGTCAGCACGAGGTCTGCAGGACACGGCGCTGGCAGCGGCGCGGGAGCCCTGGAATTTCGGACAGCTGGTCCAGCAAGGTCAGCCCGGCCAAAGCAAAGACCCCTGTGCTGCTCCCCACAGCGTGGCTCAAGGACAAACACCCCCAGCTGGAAACCCCACGGGGACAAGCCACCAGCCCAGGGGGTGACTCTGACACGGGCGGGTGAGGATGAGGAGGGACAGCCAGGTGCGAGTTCCCACAGAGCACAGCAGCCCTGACCTCGGTGGCAGGAGAAAGCCCGGGGCGCATTTTCCCCGTGTTGTTTCTTTGTTTGCCATCTGGGAACACGATCCCGAGGGAGGCCGTGCCCCGAGACATGAAGTCATATCATGATTATATTGCCACCTCCGTGCTGGGATTGAGATCTCATCTGAAAATGCCAGCCCGGCTCGGGGCTGGCTGCAGCGGCCACTTTGCTGAAAGGCAACGTAGGCCTCACTAAAAACAACTTCACATGCTGCAAGCTGAACAGGTTTATCCCAATGAAGTTGGCTTAAATTGGCCTGGTTTTGCTCTGAATCTGCTGGAATTCGTGATGGCAAAAACTGCCAAAAGCACAGGCAGAACAACCAAAACCGACCCAAGTTGGAGGCCCAAAGATCGAGATGAGCAAAACCAGCTCTGCTCCTTATTTAATGGATGAGGAAAAGCCAAATGCAGCCTGTGCCACCCCCCTGGAGCCCACACATGATGCCTGGGGTGGGGACACAGAGGTGACATCAGCTCGGCCAACAAAGCAGCACCACCCAAAACACTGCCAGTGACCAGAAGGGGTTTGATTTCCTTCAAAATCCATAAAAGATGCAAAGAAGGCAGAGGTGCCTGGGGCTCTTCCTACACAGAATTCTCTTAATCCTCATGCTGCAGTGCACCCAAATATCCCATAATTTGTCCTGGTGCAATGCAGGAGGAGGGCTCAGGCATCACTCCCCACCTTCTGGGTTTGCTTTTCTGGCATCCAGGAGCTTTGGCTGCCGCTCAGCATCAGTGGGACAAGGTTTAGTGGAGAACACAAGAGCTCTTTGATTTTTGCCCAAAACCCTTTTTTGAAAGCCAAAAGGAAAGTGCCCACCAACAGCTGTCAGCTCGACGCAGTGATTTGGAAACGCAGCCATGACCTTTGGAGCTGGGAACCTGCAGAAGGGGCCAAATCCCCAGCTGAGCCAACAGCACTGCTGGCAATTAGTAAATACAGTGAACTCAGCCCCTGGGGCCTGACTGTGCCCTGTCAGCCCCACAGAACCAGCCCCAGGTGTGCTCTGAAAAGTGGGAATGGGGCATGGAAAACACCGTGTGATTCCCAGAAACCGGCCTGAGCACAAGGCTGGGAGAGGCAGGGAAATCCAGCTGCTCCTGAGGAGCACGATGCCAGCACCTCGCTGCACCACAGGGAACTGAACACAGAACCACAGGTTTGTTTAGGTTGGAAAAGCCCTCCAAGATCATCGAGTCCAACCGTTCCCCCAGCACTGCCAAGGCCACCAGTGACCATGTCCCCAAGTGCCACACCTTTTAAATCCCCCAAGGAATGGCAACTCCACGACTGCCCTGAGCAGCTGGGCCAGAGCTTGATGACCCTTTCAGTGGAGAAATTTTCCTTAATATCCACCCTGAGCCTCCCCTGGCCCAGCCTGAGGCCGTTCCCTCTCCTCCTGTCCCTGTTCCCCCCGGCTGTCCCCTCCTGGCAGGGAGCTGTGCAGAGCCAGAAATTCCCCCTGAGCCTCCTTTGCTCCAGGCTGAGCCCCTTCCCAGCTCCCTCAGGAATTCTCCAGCCCCTTCCCAGCTCCCTCAGGAATTCTCCAGCCCCTTCCCAGCTCCCTCAGGAATTCTCCAGCCCCTTCCCAGCTCCCTCAGGAATTCTCCAGCCCCTTCCCAGCTCCCTCAGGAATCTCCAGCCCCTTCCCAGCTCTGCTGCCCTGGGGACACCACTGGTGACCGGCCACCAACTGGATGTGTCTCCATTCCCTGCCACTCTCCAGGCCCAGCATCCAGACAGATTTTTACCCAAGGAACAGCAACCCATCCAAGCCATGAGCAGGCAGCTCCTCCAGGGAAATGCTGTGGGAAACGCTGCCAAAACCTTCACTGAAGTCCACACAAACAACATCCAGAGCCTCCCCTCACCCACTGAGTTTGTCACAGGACATCAGGTGACAAGGACCTGCCATTTATCAACTCCTGTGGGCTGGACCTGTTCACTTGGTTGTCCTGAACAGCTGTGCTCGAGTTATGGTAGGATTTGAGAGCTTTCCAGACACCTGGAAGTATTTCCAAAAAGTTGTATTTAAAGGAAAAAACCCAGAAAGCCTCGAGAAGAGTCACTTTTACAGGTACTTAAGTGCGGAGAGAGCCGTTGAAGGCAAAGATGAGAAGAGCTGGAAGACAGGGGAAGCTTTTCCTGGTGAACACGGGACACTGAGAACGCCAGACAAGCCAAGGACAAGCAGCCCTTGAGCTGGGAATGCATCACTTCACCCCTGTGGAGAGGGCTGGAGAGCCTGGGGATGACATGAGGAGGCACAGCCAGCCAGGAACAGGTCACTGTCACCTCTGGGAATCAACCAAACCTGAGCATTTTGTGGTTTATTCAATGCCATCGCCCCCAACAGCGGCTGCTGGAGGAACCAGCTCCTCCTGGGATGGATCCACATCCCAGTGGGATGCACAGGCAATTTATGCAGATCAGCAGGAGGACAGATCCCACCTGGATACCCCAAACTCAGAGCCCTACACCAAAAAAATGCATGGATCTACACAGCTTCCTGTTTTACACAGCTGGAAAGAAAATCCATTTTCTCAGTGCACATCAGGGGGCCAAGGGTGACAAGCCAAAGGATGCCCAAGCCAGATGCTCTTCCTACACCCAGCACTGCCATTTTTTCTCGGAGGGGAGATCCCAAACCCGCCCCAGAGGTGCCAACCACGGCAGGGTTCTGCAGAGCTCACCTCCTGGAGATCCTCCTGCAGCAGGGAGAGCTTCAGGCACCACCACAGCTCCACGGAGCATCACTTGCTCCACTGCTCCCCACCACCAAACCAGCAGCAGAGGCACCAGCCATCCAAAATATCGGTGGCTCCTCCCTCCTGCCAAGCCTCAGATGTGGGGGCCCCTCCTCAGCACCTCCACACTGTCACAGAGAGGACCTTAGCCCCCCATCCTGCTCTTGCTGCCCCGCTAAAAGAGGGAGATGTGGGGGTGCCTGCTGGCTTTTGGGGTATCGACCTCAAGCTTTGAGCCATTTGTGTCAACCAGACACAGGCAGGACAGCAGCAAACCACAGCTGTGTGCAGGGGGTGTGAAACAGCAAGTGCAGTTCAAAAATGAAGTTGCAGAGCTGATAGGAGAACTGGGGAGATGATTTTAACTGCTCAGGCTGGTCCCACCAGAACTGGGTGTCACACGAGACTGAAAGGCTCATCTGGGGTGACTTTCAGCAGCAAGCGTGGCTGAACAAGGGTACAGCTAAATTAACCAAGTGCCCTACCCAAGCATTAAGCCGTGTTTTAAATAACCTTGACATCTGTGAGGTCTCAGCCTGCTGGAAAGCATGTGGAGACAGGGAGGGAAACTGCGCCAGGACCTTCTGGCCAGCCAGAGTCCCCACCAGGACATGGCAGAGCCCGGCCACGACGTCCCCAGGCAGCTCTGCTGTGCCTCCTGCCACTCAGCCCCTTCCAGCAGCCCCTTAATTTGCTCATTAGCAAAGCCAGGAACAAGAGGAGGAACTCAACAGTGTCCCTTCCCAGGGACACACTGTGTCCTTGTGGGAGATGGGGACTGGGGACAGTGGGGATGAGGACTGGCGTGCTCCCTGAAAATTGCTGGGATGTGGGGGGCCCATGGGAAGCACCCAGAGCACCCACCCATGCTGGAACAGAATTGCTGCTCATAATGTCCCCATGAGGTGGCCTGGGGACAGCGAGGGGGCAGAGGGCTGAGAACAGCTGGGGACAGGCAGATGATGTCCCTCTCATCTCACCCAGCTGGGCTCTGCTGGGACACTCCAGCATCACCCCTGGAGCAGCACCACGGATTGCTCGCCTGACTCCCGGGTCCTCCGTGCAAATGCCACCGGACCCTGACCACATGGGCATCACAGCCCACCCGTGAAAATAAACCTCCTGCATCCACAAATGACCCAAAATTATGTCAGGACCATCCAGCTCGGGCTGGCAGACCCTGGGGGAAGCCCCCCAAAAGCAACAGCTTCCAGAGGATTCCCAGCGCCGGTGCCAACCCAGCCTCCCATGCCATCCTGGCACTCTGCAGGTGAATGCAGCTCCTGCCTGGTGGCTTTCCAAGCAGTGTCCCCCCCCAGTTCAGGAGCCAGCACAGCTGAACGGGAAATCATATTTGGAAGCAGCCGAGGGAGAGCGACGGGAGAGAAAAAGAGCACTGTCTTGGAAGGACTGGTTTACATTTCTAAAGAAAATGCCAGTGCCTCAGAGAGCTGCAGGGTTCTGGCTATGGATGGAGCAGAAAGGTTTTGAAAATGACCTCGGGGATTTGGGGTGCTGGCATTTGACACAGCCCAGCCTGGGGCCTGGTTTGGTGATACAGAGCGGTGGCTCTGGAGAGCTCCCAGAAGCTGGAAATTTGAGGGTAAAAGCTTTTATTTCCCCATCCCACGAGAAAGACAAGCCTGGGAAGAATAAACTTTTGCTCTGCCATGTGCTTTTGAGGTGATGCCCCCAAAGCAACCTGCGTAACCCCAGGGGGAGCCACAGAAAGGAGCGACTGGGGAATCTGGCAGCACCTGGCCAATGACACCCGTGACACCCTTCAGGGCTGCAGGGTTTTGGGGAGTCCTCACTGCAGGATAACCAGAGCAGTATGGGTGGGGTACCCAGCCCTGTGCTCAGCCATCAGCTGTGGGAAGAACCAGGGCTTCTCCGAGGCAAATCCCTTCATTAAGGCACCTCGTAAAACTGGGGATAAGTTGGGAAGTTTCCTACAGCGCCCATGAGCTCCTTCCAGCTTCCCAAGGATGCTCCCATGGAGGGCAGGCCAGGCAGCCCTCCCACCCCTCTGGCACCTCTGAGCACCCCTGATGGCAAGCGGGACAGGATTGGGATTTCCTCTGTCCTGGCTCCCACCTCCCTCACACAAAGCTGCCAACACAGACACCTCTGGAACGGGTCAGGTCTTGGTTCTTCCCGCCTCATGGAAGGGTTTTTATGTGTTCTTTCACAGCTTGACAGCTCCAAAAGTTCATTGCTAAAGCCACCCCATCCATTCACCCCCAGGAACCAGACCCAAAAGAACAGCATCCATCTACGTCACCGCTCCAACTCCTCCTGGATTCCAGCGGTGGGAAGCGCTGGGAAAGGAGGGATGAGGTCTGGGCCATCTGCCTTACCTTGGGGAGGAGAGACGGGGCTGCCACTGCCAGCAGCTCCGGCGGGGTCATGCTCTTGCCAGCCAGGACCACAGCCCCGCACTCGGCACAGGCGCCGATGGTCAGCTGCTTGCCATCGTCCACCAGCAGGCTGTTGGCCACGCGCAGGGTGTAGAGGAAGACGGGAAGTCTGGCCACTTGAACCGCTTTTAATCCAAGGCATCGCTTCTTCTCCTGCCGGCAGAAGAAGCAGACGAAGGTCTCCACTTTGTACTGCCGGGACCAGGCGCTGCTGGGGTGGTGGGAGTTCCTGCCCTCGTGCTGCAGCCACTGTCCCAGCAGGTCGTGGTAGCACAGGATGCAGGTGGCCACCAGCCCGGTGGAGTCGGCCGGTCTGGCCCGTGGGGCAGGCGGGTAGACGGTCAAGAAGGGGAAAAAGGGCTCCTTCTCCCCAAATCGCCCCGGAGGGTTGACGTTGAGCTGGAACTCTTTGCCGGCTCCCAGCTCGGCCCCGCAGATGTAGCAGACAGAAGTGGGACCGGGCTTGATGACAGCGGGGTGGCCGGCGAGGTCACCGGCGGAGAAGACCTGGTGGTACCTCCCCAGGAAACTCTGCACGGAGGAGATGAGCTCCTCGTTGTGACAGGCCCTGTACATGGCCCACAGGTCTTGCAGCACCCCGAAGCACTTGCGGCAGCTGCTGACCTCCCAGTGCTTGTTCAGCCCCTTGGCGCCGGGCGGGCAGGGCAGGAGGCTGAGGAAGGGGAAATGCATGGTGCTCTTCGCGTTGCCGTTGGTGATTTTGGCCGCCACCGGCCTCGCCTCCTTGCCGCACTCCTCCCCGCAGAGGTAGCAAGCCTCGGGCACCGGCGGGATGCCCGTCCCGTCCTCCTTCAGCCCCCGGCGGCCCTTGGCGGGCATGGCCCCGGCGCCCAGGGGCACCACGTAGAGCCGCTGCAGCACGGGCACGTTGGCCAGCTCGAAGCTCTGCCACTGCTGCATGAGGGAGGCGAAGCAGCAGGGACACACCAGGGTGCTGCCGGTGGGGGACAGCGGCTGGGCTCCCGGCGGGGGGCTGTGCAGCCACAGGAACGGGAAGAAAGGTCCCGGCGAGTTTTTCTCCTGCTTCTGCACGTGGACGCGGTGCTGGGCGCCGGGTGCCAAGGCGCTGCCGCAGATGTAGCAGGCGGTGCCCGGTGCCCAAGCGGGCCGCCCGCTGCCTTCCTCCTCCTCCTCCTCCTCCTCGCTGGTGATGTTGATCTCGCTGTCCGAGGAGCAGCAGGGGGGGCCCCGCTCGCTCCCCGCCGCCGGGGGGGCCCGCGCTGCGCCGCCCGCCCCCTCGGGCTCCGAGAGGGGCTCGGCCTCGGAGAGCTCGGAGAGCTCGGAGCCGGCTGCCGGCCCTTCCTCCTCCTCCTCTTCTTCCTCCTCCTCCTCCTCCTCCTCCTCCGGGTGGCCGGCGGCGCGGCGCGGCGGCGCGGCGGGGTCCCAGCCCGTGGCCCCCCGGCGCAGCCCGGCTCCCCCCGCCGCCGCCGCCGCCTCGCACTGATGGGGCCGCTTGAGCCAGTACATGCGCTTCTCCACCGGCGTGCGGCTGCGCTCGAAGGAGTCCCACTGCTCGCCCAGGAAGCAGCGGCAGACAGCGCAGACCAGGGCGCAGCCCTCCGCCGAGACGGCGCGGGCGCCGGGCGCCGGCTCCTGGTGCTGCAGGAAGGGGAAGAAGGGCCGGTGGTCGCGGGGGGGTCGCACTTGAAGCTTGAGCTCTTTGCCGCGGCTGATGCCGCCGCCGCAGATGAAGCAGCAGAGCGGGGGCGCCGGGGGTTGCGCTGCCCCGGGGCCGCCTCCCCCCGCCGCCGCTGCCGCCGCCGCCGCCGCCTCGCCGGCCGCCAGCGCGGCCATCAGCCGCTGCTTGCGGGAGAGCGGCGCCGCCGCTGCCCCCGGCCCCGCCGCCGCCCCCGGCCCCGCCGCGCTCATCGCCGCCCCCGGCTCATCCCGCGGCTCCGCCGGACACGCAGGCTCGGGGGGCGGGTTTGCGGAGCGCTCCCCCCCCACCCCTCCGCCCGCCTCCTCCCGCCGGGGGAAGGCAGCGAGAAAGGAAAGGGAAAAAAAAAAAATATTATAAAACAACGGCAACAACAAAAAAAAGCTCCCAACGGCAACGAAATATCCACGAACGGCAACAAAAATAAACCCGGGATAAAAGTTCGGTGCGAAAGTTTGGGTCCCGGCGGCGGCGCGGAGGAAGGGCGGCTGCCGGCCGCCTCCCGGCCCCGGCGCCCCCGGCCCGGCTCCTCCCCGGCCCCCCCGCCACGACCTGCCCGCCCGGGGGGGCCCGGAGGGAGGAACGAGCCGCTGCCACCCCCCGCCCGCCGCCAGCCCGGCGCGGAGCGCAGCGCAGGGACCCCGCGGGGGAGGGACGTGGGGATTTACGAGGCCACCCCCCGAGGGGGTTGATGACCGGCCCCGGGCGGGGATCCCCGCACCGGCCCCCGTTCGCGCTGTCCCCTCCGCTCCCGTCACCAGAGTCGCAGCCGCCACCCCCTGACCGCACCACGGCGCTTTGTGCGGCTCCCACTCCCCAAAGGCACCGTGTCCTGCCTCACGCCGGCAGGACGGATCCCACCGAAAGCACCGGCCCTTTCCTGCCCTTTCCAGCCATTAACTCGGTGTCCCGACCACCCCCGGTAATTTATTTCCCATTTCAAAACTACTGCCGCTGTTCCAGTTCAATACCAGATTCTATTTCCCGCTCGGTCCTAAAATGCTGCATCGCTTTGCCACTCACTGGTAAATAGCTGATGTGTTCCCAGCCGGAGCTGGCGGCGTTTCAGCGGCGCATGCAATAATCCCGGTATATCCTTACCTGCCTCGCAGCCTGCGATAAGATTTAATGCTTGGAAAGCACTTTGCTGTCCTTGGACAATAGGCACCGCGGAAGCGCAAACTGTACCCAGGGCCAGCCTCAATTAAACCTGACTGATTAACCACCCGAGCGGCTCGTCAGCATGCCCACCGGCTCGGCACGGCTCTCCTGATTAAATAAATATATTAGGAGGTGGAAGGGGGATTTTTTTCAAGCAGTCATTTTTAGAGGAAGCCAGCTCCCGGCAGTGCTGTGGAGTTTGAGTTCGTGGCAAGTCACTGCAATTATCCCAGGTGCTGTCCTTGCAAATCTCCCTGAGCTTGGAGGGTGCAGAATGAAACCCAAAGAGGCAAGGTCAGTGGTTGGATAGGACACAGGGACAGAGGGACAGCAGGATGAACGGCCACGTGCCAGCACACGCAGATGATGCACAGAAGCCACATTGTCCCTTCACTCCTCGGGGCACCCTGCCTGGGTCCCCCCAGGGCTGACCAACCCTCCGTGTCACCTCCCACCCGGATTGCGGGTGACAGCGTCCGGTGCTCCCCAGCAACTGGCCCTGAGATCAAGCAGATTGTGTGACATCAGCTGGAGCTCGGGCAGGGGCAGGAGGGCTCTTCAGGGACCCGGATCCAGTTTCCACGCAGATGGCTCCGGTAGTAAAGAAGCAGGGGGTGGGAGGCAACACACAAAGCGGGAATACGATACCTTGGGAGAACTGGCTCCACGGGGCTTTTTCAGGGGTTTCCAGAAGACAGCAGGGTCTCGTTATATTTTATTTATTTATAGGGCTGATGTGGTGGCTGCTCTATGCAGCGAGGGCAGCGGGAACGCCGCGCGTCGGGGTGGACATGACTCAGATGCTCTTTAAAGAGGCACACGGGCTCTCGGTGTCACCCCTTTTCCCGGATGGAAAGGGGCCACTGGGCCGGATGGGATCCCTGACCCCGGGCGGCAGCACCGGATCTGGGAATGCCTCACCCCGGTTGCCCAGCTGGAGCTCCCCCGGGAGCTGCGGCCACCAGCTCAGCCCACCCTTGGAGCGCAGCCGACAGATGCTCTCCCGCCTGCTCCGCAGATGGGCGAGAGAACAACACTGCCGCATTCAAAGCCCGGAGCTCAGCAGGGCCAAACCCCCCTCCCCACCCTGCCCTGAAACACCAACCCTCCGTGCCCCTCTCCGGAGGCACCACGAGCTCCCCCGTTCCCCTCGCACCCCACTGGGACGCGGCCTCGGAGCAGCTTCCCGGGCCTCGGCTGCGCCCGGACGGAGCAGCTCATTTATCATCCTGAGCCGCCCCGGCCCTGCGGTCGCTGTTTGCAACAGAGAGAAGCTGGGAGGGAGAGAAAATTTCTCAAGTCGGCCTCGGCAAGAACTGAAAACATATGCCCTGGCGGCAAACGCGTCCCCCGGGGCGCGCGGGGATCAAGGCGAGCCTAGCGCAGGATTTTCCACCGCGGCTCCTGCCGGCGCACGGCTCTCCTGCCAGAGCTGGCGATCCACAGCCACCCCAGGGCTGCGGGAGGTGACAGCCAGGTCTGCTCCTCCGAGCCACGCTGTGAGCATGGGGCATGCAGGGCAGGCTGGCTCCTCACTCGCTCTGGATGGCCAATATCCCACTGAACCTTTGCTGGCTGCGGTGCAGAGCTGTCCCCTTGCTCAAAGACAAGCCCTGGGGACGGATGTCCCTTACAAGGGAGGGGACAGGCCCTGTCTCTCATCAGGACACGGCACCAGTTGTGCAAGGTGCTGTACAAACAGCTGTGGTGGGCCCTGGGGGGCAGGGGGGGCTCCCCCAGCTTGTCTAGGGTAGGGATTCAGCATGGGGGCCTGAGCAGCCCACAGGGTGCTGGCTCCATCCCTATCCCCATCCTTGTCCCCATTCCTGTCCCCATCCTCATTTTCATCCCCATTCCGGCCTCAATTCCTCCTTCCATCCCCACTTCCAGCCTCAACCTTATCTTTATTCTCATTGCCATCCCCATTCCTGCTTCCATTCCTGTGCCAGTCCCTGTTGCCATCCTTATCCTTATACCCCTTTCTTTTTCCATTTCTGTCCCATCTCATCCTCATCCTCATCCTCATCCTCATCCTCATCCTCATCCTCATCCTCATCCTCATCCTCATCTTTGTTCCCATCCTCATCTGCATCCTCATCCCCATTTCTATCCCTCTCTCTCTCCCCATTCCTATCCTCATCCTCATCCTCATCCTCATTCCCATTCCCATTCCCGTTCCCATTCTCGTTCCCATTCCCATTCCCATTCCCGTTCCCATTCCCGTTCCCGTTCCCATTCCCCTCTCAGTCTCCATTCCCATCCCAGTCCCTTTTGCCCTTGGGGCCCTGCAGGGCAGTGCCAGCAGCACCCATTCCCTGGCACCCCGAGGAGCGGGCCTGTGCTGCGGATCCCACATCCCTGGGACCGGGAGGTTAATATGGAAATTACCAACTGCTTATTCCTTCCAGCTGTTGCTGTGAGTCATCAAGTGCCTTAAAGAGCATTTCAAACAACACAGTGCCTTCGAGACAGCGTGACTGCTGCCCCAGCCACCCCCTCTGGATAATCCTCGGCAGGGTCTGGTGTTTGAAAAGGGAATAGTTCTCCAAGGAGGCAATTCCCAGTCCTGCTGGGGAGGCGGAACAGCCGCTGCCTCCACGGCGCCTGTCCGGGCTCCCACCTCGGCCCGTGGGCTCCTGGCATCCTGCCAGAGAGCAAAGCCAGGCAGGAAAGGCCGCTGGGAAGGGCAGCCCAGCCCTGTCATCATCCCTGCTCAAAATCCAGCAAGGACATGGAAATGCCACCACGTGCCAGCGTGGGTGACGATCCCTGCTGTGCCACCTGGGGAAACTGAGGCACGGGCCAGCCACTCTGGACTCCACAGTGTCACCTGCCCGGGGTGAAGGTGGCAGAGTGGCTGCCACAGGATGCTGAAACACTGGCCTGGGGTTCAGCGACCTTGAACTCTGCACTCAACAGCTGTATTTGTCTCGGCAAGCTTTTATTTCCTTTTTTTTTTTTTAAAAAGGCTGATCTCTGCACTCAGTTGGTGCTGATTTTTCAGATGGGAGAGATAGAGCTGGTTCATGGAAATAATCGGGATATATCCCTTATCTGCTGCTTCAACCTTTCTTTGAACTTCTGGACTGACTTCATTGATTTTTTCGCTGTTCCTTTCGCTGGAAAAGCCCAGGCAGTTTTTCTCCTGCTTGCAAACTGTTTTCCCCCAGTCCTTCGCGTGGCTGTGCAGGTGAGTCAGGGATGCTCCCGGCCAAGATCCCAGCTGGTGCAAGCAGGAACATCTGCCTCTGCACAGCGGGGAGCCTGGAATCAAGACACAATGACCCAAGGAGGGCTGTGCACAGGTGCCAGGGAGCTGTGACACTGCTGGAGGGGAAGGGGACACGGCCATCCCACGCTGGAATCACAGCTGTGAACTGAGTGAGGATGAGGCAGAAGGAGGGAAGGATGCTGCTGGGATGGTCCCCACCAAGCAGCAAGGAGGAAGGTGACTCTGGGGAGAGGAGGGGGCCACTGACTGCCACCACAGCCCTGTGGGGACACTCTGAGCCTCACTGCTCAGCCGGGCTCTTCTGGAGAGTCTGTGACAAAGAAACTGCTGCTCCTGTGACAGCCACAGGACAAAGCCATGTGGGGACACATTCAGTGCCTGGGCACGGTGGTCACGATGGCTGAGCCCAACCAGGGTTCCCAGGAGCACCCTGTGAGTCCATGAATATAAGTGAATGATCCAGCACCCTCGGTCCATGCCCCAAATCCCTCTGTGGGCACCCACAGCGTCGACCTCGTGCTGCTCCTCCTGCTCACCCCCACTGGGACCAGGCCCCAGCTCCCCCCATGTCCTGTGAGGCAGGAGGGAGCCACGTCCCTGCAGGGCACAAGGGCCCAGTTGCTGGTTGTGGGGTTTTTTCTTAAGTTGTTTTTTTTAAGAGGTTTTTTTTTCTTTTCCTTTCCAGGGCGAGCAGCTCCGCAAATGCCAAGTGCTGATGCCAAAGGGCCGTGTCAACAAAGAAGAATGAGTGTGGCTGTTAGAGGCTGCTATTAAAAAAGGGTGGAGAGGAGAGGGAGAGGGGGGGGGGGGGTGAAAAAAAGAAGAAAAGGTTTGTCACTGCAAATAATAACAGTTTGCAAAGCAGTAAAAATCCGGGAGCAGCAGCCGAACCCCTGCAGTGCCCCTGGGTGCCGGCATCAAGCAGAGACTCCGCACCCCGTGTCTTTCCAGAGCACGAACTCATCCCAGCAGCTTGGCATCCCCTGTGGGCAGCACAAAGTGGTTTTCAAGCTCCAAGGGTTTTCCAAGGCTGCTGTGTTCCTGCTTGGCCTCCGGGCCCTGCTGCAGGGAGCCGTGCGTGGCATCGGCTCCCCGGGACGGGACGGGACGGGTCGAGGTGCTGCCCCGTCAGTGCCAGCAGCTATTTCTAGGCAAGCCCCGGCTGCTGCCGAGTGGGATGGGAGGGAAGGAACCTCTCACATGATTCCGAAGATGCAACGGGAAGACGCGGTCTCCGGTTTCAGCTTTCTATTCCCAGCCCGTTATTCAGCAGTCAAAGATGGATCTGCCCCGCAGGGCATCCACGGGAGCTGGGGCTGGATCCGGGGCTGGAGTCAAACACCCTGATCCCCCTGGGAGGCAGGTGGAGCTCACAGCTCCTGCCCAGCTGAAAATCCCCCTTGGCAATGCCTCTCCCTCCTGCCGGGATGTCAAACCCGAGGGGATGCTCAGGTAACACCACTTGGGAAAAAGACAGAGCAACAGAGGAAGAGATAGATGAGCCCAAATCTTGCTCCAAAATCCAGAGTGGAAGTACTTTTCAGGATAACCCACCAGTTCACTTCATTATGACTTTTTCAAAGAATATTCTTGCTCACTGTTTTTGAAGGGTACCATGGTCTGTCCTTAGCCATGGTTTTATTCCCACATCACTTTTCATTCCCACCTTTCCCATGCCACAACCATCCTCTGTTCTCATCTCAAAAGCAATGGAAGAAGGTAAACCTCTGGAAAAGCCTGGTTTTCGAGTATTCTCCCTCCCTCCCCCGCAAAAATAAAACAAAAAAAAAATAAAAAAAAAAGAGAAAACTTTGGTCAAAATGGAGATGTTCCCACAGAAATTGGTGTTTCCCGATGGAAAAACATTCCATCAGCAAAACGCTGACCTGCTCCGGTTACAGCCTGGTCATGGCGATGAGGCAAAGCAGCTGGGAAAGGAATTAGGAGGGAGCTGGGGAGCTGCACGGCCCCAGCGCATCCTCGGATCCCGCTCCTCCCGAGCCAAGCTGCCAGCACAGCACCCAGCCAGGGCACCCTGAGGTGCCAGGGTGTCCCCAGCCCTGTGGCACCCTGGGGTGGCTGTGCAGGCTGTGACCACCCACGCTCACTGCTGCCCCAAAGCCAGCTGGAGCTGGGATGAGCCAGCGGTCCCAGGTGTTCCCAAGGATGGAGCTCTGCAAACAGCCCCGCTCTGTGCTCCTTCCCGGGAATATCTCACTGGATTTAGCGAGCTGGGGGAGGAGATCAGAGCAACAAGGGCTGGGAGCTCAGCAGGTTCACCCCCAAAGCTGGAGATCAAGGGTTGCCTGCAGTGTCTTCCCTCTAAGAGTTGGTGGAAGAGCTTGTTTGGGAGGTTCTCCTGCACCTTGGGGTGGCCAAGCAATGGATGGGGTTTGGTTTTGCTCTTTTCTGAAGGCAGGCTGGTACAGGCAGGTTGGGATGGATCAGGAATCAATGGAACAGATCAGGAATCAGTGTCCCCTTGTGTAGCCAAAGGGGGAGAAGAGAAACTCCAGTGCTGGAAATACTTTCGTTGGCAATAACAGGACAGAAATCCGTGGCCATAGAGCAGCCTGTGAAGGGTCCAGCCCCACCCAGAAAGGTGCCAGCATCCAGGTGAAACAGGCACTCACTCCCCTGTGCCACTGTGGGCTCACCCTCCCCACATGGCACTGGAACCCTGTCACACCTGGGGAAACTGAGGCAAGGAATCTGCAGAAATGTGAGCCCAGACCTTCCAAATTCCCATAACCAGCAGCTCATGGCTTCCCTGTTCCAAGCCCTGCTCCCCACGTGCCTGTTGAGAGGCACCACCAGCCCCCAGAGCCCTCCCTCATCCTGGAGATTCCACATGGGCCAAGCATCTCCTCCTGTGCCACCTCCTGTCCAGCCTGTCCAGCTGAGGCACATCCCTGTGCCCTGCTAATCGCTTTCCTGACCAAACCTGGGTGTCCAACTGGGATTTTCCCCTTCCAGACTCTCTCAGTGCCCAGTGGTCCCCCCCACACCTCCCACACTGTGGGACACAGGAGCACTGGTCACGATGGGGACACTGGACCTCATGACCTGTGGCCAGGTTGTCTCCTGGGCAAACAACATCCCCTTCCTGGGAGGAATTGTGCCTGTGTCTCTGTCTGACCTCTGCTAAACACATCCATCCCAAGGGATGCGCTGGCCACGCTGGAGGCAGCGGGAGATGAAGCCTGATCCCACCAGGAAAATAAATGTACCTTCATCCAAGGGATTCCATACACCCCTAACCTCACACCAGGGTGCACCCCATTCCTCCCCATGCCTGCTCCTGCCTTAAATCAACACCAGCAGCATGACCCAAAAGCAAATTTGTCTTAAAGACTTTAAAATGCATATAAAAAAAATACAGCTTCATCAGAAAGGCTTTTTTTTTTTTCTTTTCTTTTCCTTTTTTTTTGGTGGGGGGGGGAAGGTTTATGCCTCCTTGGAGACCTCTTCAATAAAACGCATTCTGGCTCTCCGAGAGTCTGACTGCAAATCAGGTTCCAGCCGTTCCCTTCCTGTGCCGACCTGCTGGAGTCGGCTGTTATTCTTGGCAGGGTGCCCCGAAGGAAGAAAAAAAATTCCCCCCCCAAGCTCCCAGCGGCTGGGAAATGCTGATGACATGACACCTTCCAGCATTCTTCAAGGTCAAGAGGGGAGGGAGGGAAATGAAAGGGGAGAGGGTTTTTTTTTTCCTGTTGTTAGCATGGGTTATTGCTTCGCTCAGGCATTTCCCTTTGATGCTCGCTCCTTGTTACACAAGATGTTGCAGGCTCCCCGTGCCCCGGGTACGAGTTCACCCCCTTCCCTGCTTCCCAACAACAGGGATCTGCATCCTGAGGGCATTTTGGGACCAACACTGCATGGGCTCAGCTTAAACCCCAGCTGATTTTAACCTGCACATCTCAAGGAGCATCCTCCTCGCGCTGCCCCACAGAGCTCCATCCTCCAGGATACCCCATGCCATCCAGGAGCCTGTGGTTATTCCAGACCAAAATCTGCCTCCCTGGCACTGTTCCCCCCACAGAAATCCCCGATCCCCCTCAGCCAGCCCTGGGTGCTGCATGCAGCTGACAGGGACACGCAGCATCCTCGGGGGTCCCCTGCCCGCAGGACTCCTGCTCTGACAAATAAAACTTGGCACCTCTTTCCTTGAGATCCAACAAATCTCTGCTAATCCCCCTGCTCCCGGCTGCCAAATCCTCCTCCTCCTCCCCCCAGCCGAGATGCAGAGCTCTTGGAGACAAGCTGCATGCAACCATTAAACCTTGCAGGGAGGAATCACCATCATCAGGGCACAGAGGACGAGTGGCAGCGCTGATGTCCCTCGTGGCAGTGACAGGGAGGCTGCTGCACTCCTTGGACAGGTTTTAGTTGATGTCCCAGCTCAGGGCTGATGTGCTGCTGGAGCACACAACAGCTGCTCTGTCCCTGTGGATGGATCCCTTGCTCTCCCGCTTTCCCAGACCACGTTGGAAGGAAGATCCAAAGTGATCCAAGCGCTGTGACCAAGGGAAGCAAGGCAGATGCCTGCAGGGGTGTTCAGGGACAAGAGAACAAGGCAGGGTCGGTCTCACTGCATGTGCAGGCAGGTTTGGGATGGGGTGACACCCCTGGACCCCTGGGAGCCCAGGGACATTGCTCACATCCTCACAAGCCGCATCACCACACCTGCAGTTCAGGATCTCCCTCAGGGGACTGTGCTCCTCCTGCTCTGTGTTCAGCTGAGTTCTCACTGCCACATCATTCCCTGAGATTGCCAAGGATCATCTTTGAGCTAACCCACCTGCACTGGGATCCCATTGCTTTCTTCACACACTTTCTTGGGGGCAGGGTGGTGAATGGGCCTGTTGGGCGAGCTGGATCGGTTCAGGGCTAACTGGGGCTCTCATGTCCTTGCTGCCTTCCCAAAATCCAGTCCTGGGATTACCGGGTCCACAACACCTGGGCTTGCCCTGGGGCTGGCTTGGAAAGGAGCTGTGCAGCGTCTCCGGGACACCCCAGCATCCCTGCAGGTTCCCCTGGAAGCTGGTGCGCGGCCGCATCCTGCCCCAAGGGCTGCAGGAGGAAATCCTGGAAGGCCATCTTACAATGCAGCCCTTCCTGTCCCCGAAGGACCGCCGAGCACGGAAAAGGCACCGCGGGCTCAGGCACCGGCCAGCCCCGGGGGGACGTGGGCCTGCCCCCCGGCACCTTGTCCAGCCCACCTGGGGCCACTTCCCGCCGGGCTCCGGGCCAGCAGCGCTGCTTTGTCTTCAAAATCCAGAAACACAATGGGAGCAGCGGGGGGATTGCCCAGGAGCCCGCTGGGGCAGAGACACGGGCGCATCACGGGGGGAGATGTCACTGCAGATGGTCCTTTGCGCATCCCAGCCTCGGGATGCCGATCCCGATCCCGATCCCGATCCGGATCCCGATCCCGATCCCGATCCCGATCCCGATCCCGATCCGGATCCGGATCCCGATCCCGATCCCGATCCCGATCCCGATCCCGATCCCGATCCCGATCCCGATCCCGATCCCTCCTCTCCCCGCCCTGTCACCCCACAGACACGGCGAAGGGAAATGTCTCATTAAGGTCCCCAAGCTGCCCTCCTGCTCCTGGTGGCCGCAGGGTCCCCGAGCCCCGTGTCGGGCCGGGTGGCAGCGGGTCATGTCCCCGCTCGGCGGTGACAGCCTCGGCTCGGGGCTCCCGTGTTATTGTTCCCGGTTGTTTTCCAGCGGGGAGGCCGCGGGGCCAGCTGGCTGCCGCCAGCCTGGAACAGCGTGGCCTATTTTAAACCGCTTGCACAAGGAGTCAGCAGCTCCAGCTCGGATTTTTTCCGAACTTTATTTGTCCAAACGCTCCGCGGGGAGGGAGGGAGGGAGAGCGGGAGGTGGGGGAGCAGCTCCCGGCTTGTTCTGCGGCCAGCAGCTCACCTGCACCGCGGTGCTCCGGGGTGGGATGGCGCAGCGAGGATGCTGAGTGCAACACCCCGGCACGGAGCGGTCCCCAAATCCCCCAGGATCGACGGAAAAGCTGGAGGTGACAGGGACAGAGCATCAAAGCCAGGATCCTGCCTGCAAACGGCAGCAGATACCTGTCCACAGGCCAAGTCGTGCCTCTCGGGAGCATTCCCAGGGCAGGCAGCTCTGCTGTGCCAGAGGATTATGCCAAGCAGCCACCCATATGGAAAGACCCACTGGGAGCCAGGATAAAATCCCAGCCAGGCCCTGCTGAGAGCACCAGAAGAAGGGGCTGGAAACCTCTCCCACTCCCATGATGGCCCCACAGCCCCATCATGTCCCTCCTGACCCAGACCATCCTGCCAAGGATGCTGTGACCTGGGGATGAAGCACTGACTGTGCAGTGACTAAATATTGACAGCTTTAAATTAAAATCCCTTGTTTGTACTTTCTAACATCAGGCCACATCCACTAGAAACTTTCTGGGAGGCCAGCCCTTCCCTGAAGGTCCCAAAGGACCCAGAAACACAGAGGAGCAGTGCTCACTGGAAATCCTTTCCCTCACAGAAGACTTGATATTCCACAATGCAACCAGAGCATCCATCACTCAGGAATTTTTTTCCATGCTATTTCCTTTAGATCAAACTGCTGACTGTACTTCTTTATGAAACAGCTCCTTCTGCCTGGGCTGAGGTGAGCTCAGAAGATCCCTTCCAGCTCCTCTCCGAAATCCAGCAGCTCTCACAAGGGTCAGCAGCCAAAATGATGTAAAACATGATTTCCTAACCCTGCCGGTGGGAAATCACTGGAGAACAGAGGGGATGACTACAGTTTAAAAAATTTAATTGTGCTCAAAGGTTTCTTGTTTTTTTTAACTGCTTCCCCAAAGAAGTGGGAGTTGCTGTGGCCAGTAGAAATAAATTTCCTTTTCCAGAGTCACCAGGGCCTTTGCACACTGGGGAGGGACTGAGCTTCTGCTCGGGGGGACCTGGCCCGTGCTGGGGGTCCTGGAGCACGTGTTCTGTAACTGCTAAACCACCCAGCTCACAAAACCTTCTCACTGGGCTTTAAACTCTTGGCTGGAGGCCCTTCCGAGCTTTTGAGTTTGAAGAACAGCCCAAGTCTTGGAAGAAAAGGCAGGGGGGAAAAGTTATCAGCTGTTGAGTGCTAGCTGGATGGGATAGAGCCGCCGAGCCGCGCGCCGGCCGGGGGGACGGCCGGGGAGCTCCACGGATGTCACATTGGCCTGAGGCAAGATGTTTATGGCCCTGGCTGGAAGCCCTTCTGAGGAACCCATCGCAGTGATTTACAGCGCTTCCGATGGACACGGAGCCGCTCCTCTCGCGCTGACCGGGCTGCAAAGAAAACATCTGCGATCCATCAAAGTCAGCCAGGGGGCTGAGGGCGTGAGGGAGCGTGTGTGTGCCCGAGGACAGGGTGACACCAGGGCCAGCACGTCCCCACGCCCAGAACCGGGGCACAAGAGCAGCCGGTCCCGCTGGAGGACACCCAGATCCTGCCTGCTGCCCCTGCCGGGCTTCTCCCTTCAGCACTGGAGCCCAGAGGTGATAAAACATGGATTAAATCAACAGGCTTGCCTTTCACAGCAGAGCTGCTTGGGGAGGATGGAGCCCAGCTCTGGGTAATTCTGGATTTACCTTGACAAGCCTGGAGTGCGCTGGGAGCGTAACCAGCAGCTCCACCAAGGCACATCCAGCACCTTCCAAGGTGTTGGAAGCTGCACCCACGCCCTCCTGGGGCAGCAGAGGGGTGTGACCCACGGGCAGCCCCACAGGGACCAGCTGGGCTCCCCCACCTTGGCTTTGTCATCCGTCACGGTCCCCACAGACTGAGATGTGGGAGGCAAACGATGGCTGATTTCCCCTGGATTTGGGGACGAGTGGGTGGGAAGGATTGAAGTCTGGACACCAGAAGTCGTTTCCCTTTTCCCAGCCTAGAAAAGGGACCACAATCCTCCCACACACGGTGCTGCACCCACTGAGTCACTGTGTGAAAGGAGAAGAAGGGGTGATGCTGCCCTTCCTGGGACCCCAAATCCACACCCACACCCATCCCCACTGAGCAGGGCGGCCAGAAGAGCCACATCCCATGGCTGTCAACCCTTGCTGTGGGTCAGGGATGATTGCAGCAAAGCAGGACACTGCCCCAGCGGCTACAAAGGTTTTTTTTCTTCTTTCAGGAGCCTAATTTTATAGGAAGAAAAGAGCTGCAGGGCAAGTGAGTGATTGGCAGCTGCCTCCTGGGGATGTTGGGCTGCCCAGGAGGAGTTGGAAGGCTTTGTGCCTCCCTGCTAGACACCCTCACCCATCTCCCTCCCTTCCCAGCTGCTTCCCAGCACAGGGTGGATTAATAAACACAAACAGCCTCCGGGTGATGCAGACCAGCAAGAAAACAGGGATCACTGCCCGCTCCAAGGGACCAACCTGCACAGCCCCCATCCCACAGCCCCCGGGGGGTGTCCCAGCCATGAAACCCCCAGGTGGGGTGCAGGCAGGTGGCTTTGCCCCCCCTAACAAAGCTCATGTGCTTCCAGTCACACAGAGGCCATCAAGTCAGTGACTGTGAGAGGGATGAAGGCTCCGAGAGGCCCCCAGCAGCCTCCAGCGCAGCATTTGAGCAGTAAATGGCTTTATTCTCTTCCCAGCACTCCCCCATTAAACACTCCATGTTTCTGCCACTGCTTTAAGCCAGTGATAAGTCAGATTGAGGAGGGTGAAGAGGGGGATGTAAAAAAAGCACCCCCAGGCATGAAATGCCAGCGAGCCCCTGCTCCCCCCTCCCAGGATTTATGAATGAAAACACGTTTCGCCTTGGCACCGCGAGTTTCCTCGATGCACGCGGGCAAGGAGGGGGGGAAATCCTGGAATTATGAGGCTCCAGCACCAATTAGGGCTGTTTACATTGACGTAAAGTCTGGGTGAAGTCCCCACCCCTGCTCCCAACATATTTATGAAATTACTCCTGCTGACACTGACAAATGCAGGAGGGAAAGTCCCAGAGAACACGGATCCAGCCAGGCACTCCGTGGTGTTTTCTGAAGCAGCACTGAGGTATTTCCTATAAATATCAGCCCAGGCCCCCTCACTCCAACCAGGACAAAGGGGTTCATCTTGAGGAGCCCCCCAGCATTCCCCTAGGGTTCCCAGAGAGGAAGGGGAAGGCAGCAACACAATGGAGAGAGGCTGGGATGCATAGGAAAACTCTCCACATTTTAGAATTTCCTGGATGAATGTGATCTCCCCCTCCCCAATTCAGGGACCTCAGGCTGCTGTCAGCAGCTGGGATCTGGCACAAAAGGGAATCCTCTGCCCCAATCTCCCTGATCACCCCCTGCCTCTGCACCAGAGCAGGACACCCCAGGCTTCATCCACGGAAAAGAAATATCAGCTTTATGGCTGAAAAATCCTCAGGAAAACCTTTTCCCCCCAGCTCCATAAAGGGAAACCATCTGAACCTGCTCCCCACCACCCACGCGGCAGCACAGACGCGGCGCTGGGCGCCAGCACGGGCGTGTTGGAGGCAAACCTTTGAATTAGGGAGCTTGGCCAAGCCAAGACATTCCCACTAACGGCTCCTGGCTCGGGAATTTGCCAGGGGCTGAGCAGGATTCGTGCTCAGAGGGAGATGCCACGGCTGGTGCGTGGCAGGGGACACGGGCTGGGAGGTGGAGGGTGCAGAGCGCTGCCAGAGGCTGCCGCAGCCTCTGCAGAGGTCAGCGAGGTTGGGAAAGCTGGAAACAGCTCCAGAGGGAGGGAATAAAGGCTTGATCCGGTTGGAATATACCAGAGGGAGTTGTGGGGCTGGTGCTGAACACGTTCAGGGGTTTTGGGGAAGGGCCTGGGGCGAGCCAGCAGGAGCTGAGCGTCGGCAGGATGAAAGATGGAGAGAGTGATTCCTGAACGCTGCCAGGCTCAAAGCGAGCCCAAATCCCTCAGGAAGGAGATCCAAGCGTGGCAGCAGACTGAGCAATACAAACCACTCCTCCTGCTGCACCCCAGCCTGGGGAGGCACCACCAGAGAGGAAGGGAAGGCGATGGAGGAGGAGGAGGAGGAGGAGGAGGAGGAGGAGGAGGAGGAGGAGCTGGAGCTGCCCGGTGCTGCCTCCCTGCAGGGATGCCAAGTGCAGAAATGCAGGAGCAGAAGGATAAGGCCTTGGGCAATGGGATGGAGAAGGACTGGAAGGGCTGCAGAGGAAGCATTAAGCAGGGAGAACCAGCCCATGGAAAGAGAATTATTTGCCTTTTCTCCCCAGAGCAGGGCTCAGTGCTAACCTGAGGAATCCCTCACGGCTCCACAGCAGCAAAGCTGGAAGCTCAGCAGGATTACCGCCATGGATTAATTCCTTTCCCAACAAATAAATATCTCCTAGGCCGTTATATGGACAGCGAGACCATCTGTGGGGACATTGATGGTGATAAAAACCATGGGCACAAGAGGAAATCTCAGGCTGTAGAGTCCTAATCCAGTCAGATCTGAAGGCAGATTTTCCCTGCTGCCATCCTGACTCCCAGCCACTGGAAAACCAGAGGTTTTGCTGAATTTGATAAGGAGAGAGGAGCCTCTGAGCTGGTTTTTGCAACCCTTGGGCACACTGTGACAGAAAAGCAGCACAAGGAGCATCACCTCGCTCTGTACCACAGACTTTTTATTTGTTAACGCCTTCTAGGTTAAAAATTATTTAACACAGGCTGCAAAACAACACATTTCCCATCTGGCAAAGCCTCTCTCTTTAGTTAAAGCAGCTCCACACTCATGAGGTCTCCACCACACGGAAGCCAAGAGCCCACACGGGGTGGGAACCACGGCAGCAGCCCCCCTTGCAGTGCCCTGATGACTTGCCAAAAAGCAGAACTTCCAGCAGTTCAACTAAAAATGGCAAACCCTCTTTCATCCCCCGGCGTTATTTTTACCCCGTGTCCCAGCGCAGGGACAGCGCTGCCATTTCAAAGCTTAGGCTTGAGCTTAACAAGCTGGGAAAAGCTCAGCGGTGTCTGCTGAGTCCCGGGGTGAAAGCAGAGCAGAGAGAGGAGCTGCTTTAATTTGATGATGAAATAACTCCCCGTGCTGGGCCACGGGCACCCCCCTGGGTGGACCTGCTGCGTTTGGAGCAGCTGGAGATTTTGCTGCGGGGAAGCTCTCGGGTGAGACTTACCTTGGGTAAAATAAAGGCTTTTTCAGCAGTAAAGCAGCTTCTAGCAGGGGAAACAACCCTCCCCATCACCACTTCCCTGGATTATCCATGGAGATTCCCTCTGCTGTCTGCTCCGATTCAGGATGGGGCAGGAGGAAGGAGCTCCATCCTCACCCCACTCACCAGGACTAACCCTCCATGGTGGTGGGAGGCAGGAGCAGCAGGGAAGAGTGGGAGCAAGAGGAGTGGGATTTCGGGAGGTGGGATTTTCAGGCTGACAACATCTGCCTGAGATGGCTTTGAGCTGGGGCACGGGGTATTCCCATAACAATAAAGCCATGGGGGGAAAAAAATCCCTTTTGTTTCCCGGGCCAGTGACTGGAGCAGTTCCTGTTCCAGGGATGGCATTAAGGGGTTTGCTGTAGCACTAATTATGCAGCAGTGGGGATGGGGGAGGGCTCAGCCCTGGTTTTACTTCTTTTTCCCTCTAAATAACTCAAAGTAAATAGGGAAGGTGCAGCAAGGAGCAGGGAGGTTGGGGCACTCTTGCTCCTGGAAATGATAATATTTGTATTAAAGCCTGGGACAGCAGCAGCCAGGCAGACCTCAGCTGGAATCAGGATAGGAGGTGGGATGGGGCTCCTCTCTGGCCATAGGGATGCTGGGAGCTGTGTCTGTGTGGAAGAGAACGGGCAGAAATACACACCTGTCTCCTCAGATTTCCCTGTAGACACTGGAAAATGGGATTTTTTCACCCTAGAGGGGAAGCATCCCAGGCTTTGCCATCCCAACAGCAGAGCTGTGCCATCCCAAGAGCTGTTTCCCCTTCCCACACAAGCAAAACATGGATAATTCGACTGCCTATCCTGGATTTTGCTTCCAGTCCCATTGGGAAGGGATGCCTGGCAGCCTGGGGCTGCAGCAACAATTAAACTCCATTGCTTTAACACTGTTCCCATTAAGAGACCACAGACACAAGATTTGCTGTTACAAACACCATGGAAAAAATCAAGGGAGCTCTTGTCCCGTCTCCCGGATGAAGAGAAGGAAGATGAACCATGGAAAGGAGAAACCAGGGAGTTGAAATAAGTGTCAGCAGCTCAGCCCAGCTCTGTTGACGACACCCGGGATGCCCTGGGTGGTTTTGTACTGTTTGGGGAAGGGCTGGGAAGGCTCTGCCTCCAGCCCTGTATGGAAAACAAACCCCAAAAGTTCCCCGATCTCCATCCAGGCAGCCCCAGCCCTGCTTTTCATGCCTGGCTGGAGTTTGCAGCAGCAAAGAGCCAATAACTGGGTCAGAGCATCCATCCGTGCAGGCAGAGCTGGCGAGGCCGGGGCAGGAGGCTCAGCCCCAGCTCCAGACCACGGGTCTGGGTGTGGGCATCCATCGCAGCTCCGCCGGGAGCACGGCTGGAGCCGCTCACAGACACACGAGCGGTGTCTGCGGCCGAGCCGCGCCCGGCGTGCGCTGCCAGAGCCACACAGGGACACCTTGTTCTG
Organism: Poecile atricapillus; assembly: GCF_030490865.1. Lineage (NCBI taxonomy): Eukaryota > Metazoa > Chordata > Aves > Passeriformes > Paridae > Poecile > Poecile atricapillus. The sequence continues at coordinate 19,665,946 of NC_081258.1, forward strand.
CCCGGGGCCCTGCGCTTTGCAGAGCTCCAGCAGCCCCTTCTCCCCCTGACCCACGTCTGGAGGTGCTGCCAGGTCCGGGGAGAGCGGTGGATTCTCCAGCAGGGAGCCAGGACACGCTCAGCTCCCTCCGAGCATCCTCAGGGCAGCGCTGCTCTGGTGTGCTGGGGGCATCTGTCCTCTCCTGGCCCCCAAAGCAAGAGCTCCAGCCGGCTTTCCCAGCATGGAGCAGATGGCACAGCACGGGAAGGTGGCACAGGTATCACCAGCTCCGTCTCAAACCTCACTGACAGAGACATTGCACCCCCGGAGCTGGGACGAGTTTTACCCCATCCCTGCAAGTGTGGCAGTGAGGGCATGGAGCACTCCCACTCATTTCTGGGGGTGTTTCCCCATCTAGACAGGGTTTGATGGTTCTTTCCCTCCTCCTGTCCTCCAAGAGCCGGGATGGATTTGTGAATGGGTTATTGTGAGTGGATCTGGGAGAGGGAAGGGAGCAGATGGGGAGCGGGCTCGTCCCCGTCACGGGCCGGTGGCCCGAGCCCTGAGCGATGCAGCCAGGTGCTAAAGGCCAGCCTTGCTTGAAGGTTACCCAGATCTGAGAAACCCGAGCTGCAAAAGACCTTGCAAAAGGGCAGACCCAGCCTTGTGGCCCGTCTGGAAGAGCAGACCTCCCCTCTGTCTTGCACCCCTTTTTTGCCACCCACGTTGGAAGTGGGGGTGCACCCAGGGGTGCCGGCTGGGGGGCAGCTCCCGCTCACTCTGCTTTCCAGGGCAGGAGCAGCCTCCTCCTCGGGCAGCCGTTCAATTTGAGCTGTGCTTCTCAGAGAGCCTGAGCCAAGCCCTGAGCCCAAACACGGAGGCGCTTTGGCCCTCAGCCCTGCCCTGGGAGCACCTCGGAGCCTGCCCTCACCCAGGCAGGGTGGCAACAGGTCCAATTCGGCTCCAAAAGCAGCTGGAGGTGGGGTTGTGAGCAGGGGCAAACTTGCACCCCACAATCCCAATCCTGACAGAGCTGTGTGGGCGCAGAACACCCCCGGGCATTGCCACCTCCATCCCTCCTGCCTCTGCTGCCCCCCTGCTCTCACGGAGGAGTGTGGGGGACACCCCGAAGGGGACGGAGCGGAGCCCCCACCCGCCACACACACACATTCCAGTGGCTTTACCCTTCGGAGTCGCGGCGGCTGGAGAATTCCAGCTATTCCAGCATCTTTATCTTTTTTGGCTACCATTTCTCTTTCGGCCACGTTATAAATTAAAAGCTGCTTTGCTTTTAACCTCCTCCAAGCTGCACCTTTTAACCTCCCTCCCCCGGCTGCTGGCAGGGAGGGGGCTGCTCCTTGCCGGGGCTCTCGCCTTGGAGGTCTGCCGCAAGCCAGCGAGCCCGATCTTCCCCCCTCGCTTGGCTCGGCACCGGGTGCCAACAAAGGCTCCTTGCAAAAGGAGCTTGTCATCGCTGATGGATGACGTGGTTGTGCGGCGGCTGGAGCCAGGGAGCCGGGCTGTGTCTGCACGGGGGCTCAGCCAGCCACCTGGATGGCACTGACAGGCTGCCCGCCAGCAGCGCCGCGGCTCCAGGGGGCTCCCCGGGCAGGGGGACAGCCCGGCCGGGTGGCACTGGGACGGGCAAGGCCACCCTCACTCGGCTGCAGTGCCACAGACACAGCACCTGGGACGGGGGTGGCTGGCAGCCATCCCAAAGCCATCCCAACGCCATCCCAAAACCATCCCCAAGCCATCCCAAAACCATCCCAAATCCATCCCGAATCCATCCCAAAACCATCCCGAAGCCATCCCAGCTGCCGGTGACCGGCGGGTTCGGAGGGGCCTGCCGGGAGCTGGGGGATGAGAGACAGGCAGCGCTGAGAAATAATTCCCTCCATCCTATGTGGCTTCCTACATAAGGTATCAGTGCTGCTCTTGATTAGAGAAAAGCTTCCCATATTACAGGCTTTTGGCTCCGGGGAGGAACGAGTTGGCCAATTGCAATTATTAAGACATTTAAAGTGCATTTAACCCAGGAGCCCTTATTTTCCCCTTTCAATGTAACCACTAATTCCTCCTAAATGGTCTGCTCCGCACTCCCAACCAGACAAAGGCTTTAATGTTCGCCTGGAAAGGCTCATGGCACAGGCACCGGAGAGAGGAATGAAAGGCTGGTGCAGCCTCCAAGGGGGAATCAAAGCTGGAGACTGGAGCTGAGCACAGCTTGAAGCCCTTGGAGGGTGCAGGGTCCAGGCAGGGGCTGAGCGGGCTGGAAGCACGGGATAAAGCTCAGCAGGGCAAGGAGAGGCACAGGGAAAGGTAGGGATTGCCTGAAGCCTGGCCAAAGTTATCCCAGGGTCACCTCGGGGAAACAAAGCAGCCCAAGGAGACATAACTCACTGTCCCCAGCAGCTGGTGACCCCAGACACCATGAGGACACTCACCCTCCCACCTTGCCCACATCTTGTTTGGATGAACAACTGACTGTCGGGGCTGAGGGAACTCATCCTGCTGTCCTGGTGGTCCTGGTTCCCAGCCAGCAGTCCCCTGGGACACCATCCCCTGCCACTGCAGCTCGGGGACAGCTCCCGGCCACCCCTCGGTGATGCAAACCAGGACTGGCCTGGAGCTCTGTGCTTTAATCCAGGGCCAGGGGTTATTTGCCTTGTTGCTCGCTGCTGCTGGATCCCCCTCAGGCAGAGCCTGGAAGCGCTGGATTTGTACCAGGATGAACCTGGGGCTGCAGCCTGCAGCAACATCTGTGTGTCCTCACCAGCCAAGCAGCCTGCCAGCCTCACCATCCCCAAAAAAACCCCAAAAATATGATGAGGAAGGAGGCTGTGCAACTGACTTCCCTGTCTTCTCACTGCCTAAAACTCGAGGTTGCATTTATCACCTCTGAAGGTCTCCAAACCCCAGTGGAACACCCCACCATCCACATCCCCCCCTGTTTTTCACACTCCATTCCTCCCGGAGCGAGGGACCCTTGCAGGAAGGTTTTCCCCCCAGCCCTGGCTCAGCAGTGGGTTCCCATTCCCAGCTGAAGCGATCGGCACTCTCGGACCTGATGGGGAAAACAGATGCAGCAGCAGATGCGAAAGTCATCGGCTCCTTCGGGGCGGGAGAGAGACAGGCCAAAAAAAGCAGAGCAGGATGGGCAAAGGGAAAACAGATTTTTTTCTTGGCGCTGGGGTAACCAGGAGGCGGCACGGCAAGAGCCGGTGCGAGCCCGGCTGTGCCGGATCCAGACCTTTTCCCTGGGGTTTATTTCCCAAAAAACAACAACAACAAATTGGTTGCAGATTCCAAGGCGGGTGGGGAAATAAAAGGAAATCAAACCAGAATCCTTTGACTGCAGAGATTAAAGGGGATCAGAGGCCAAACACACAGTCAGCACCCAGCTCCTCCACTCACATGATGGAGGCTGCTTTGCATGCAGGCTGTAATTAAACAGCTGTGTTTTCTTTAAAGTATGATTTCGAGTTTGTTCAAACACCATTTTTGCAGAGTACCACGGGATTTCGAATGAATAGACTTTTGAAAACATATTTGGTGGGGTGGCCTTGGATTTGGGACTGGGGAAGGAGGCAGGAGAATATCTGGAGGGGGTGGGTGGGTAAGTAAAATAAAATAACATAAAATAACATAAAATAACATAAAATAAAATAGCATAAAATAAAATAAAATAGCATAAAATAAAATAAAATAGCATAAAATAAAATAAAATAGCATAAAATAAAATAAAATAGCATAAAATAAAATAAAATAAAATAAAATAAAATAAAATAAAATAAAATAAAATAAAATAAAATAAAATAAAATAAAATAAAATAAAATAAAATAAAATAAAATAAAATAAAATAAAATAAAATAAAATAAAATAAAATAAAATAAAATAAAATAAAATGCCTTTAGAGTGAACATCTCGGTGGGGAGAATGTGCAAAGCAAGGCCGGGACTGCCATCCCTGGCAGAGGAGAAGCAGACACTCAGCAGCTGCCAGCAAGCACAGGGTTAAGACTCCAACCAGCCCCTCTATTAAGAGCTGAGAACATTTAATGGTTTAATATTAACCCAAGCGTGACGGCAGGATTTCAGCCCTACTGTCTCGCCTTGGAGCTCAGCCCCACAGAAAGCTCTGGCTCCCCGGCGAGTGGGCACAGGAAAACCTGATCCCAAGGCGATCCCTGCTCCAGCATCCCTGGGCCGGGATGCCAGCAGCCCTTTGGCACAGCCGGGGGGTCCAGCGGAGCCCCGGAGCGATGGGAGCAGGGCTCAGCTGGCCGCAGGTAGCGCTGGCAGGCTCGGCAGATAGTCAATACCTCATTTGAGGTTTAGCCTTTCAAGCATTTCCCATTCATTTCAGCAAATGGATCGACTCCCACGTCTGCGGGAAGATCGAAGAGCCCCCGCGCACCCCTCGGGCTGGCGGGGCTGAGGCTGCCCGGCCGCCCCTCCCGGCAGCCCGGGCTGTTAATAGGAGCTCAATGCGGCTCTAAGGACCGCTCTGGGTGTGACCTTGGAGCAGGTCGAGGGAGCCAGCTATTCCAGAAGGAAAATTGCGGCTTCAGCCCGCTGGCTGGTTCAGGAGGCTAATTGCAGAAGGGCTGGCCGCTGAGGATTGGGGGTGATGGTTCACATCTTGTCTGGGTTTGAGGTCCCTCAGCGCTCATCCTGCTGCAGCCTCCAAACTACAGCTGTGCCGGCTCTGGCTGTGCCCATCTCCCGCATTCCAGCCCTTCTCCAGCACCCCTGCAGGGGCTGTTCCTCCCGATCCACATCCCACAGCCCGTCCCAGCACATTTCCCATGAGTCATTCCCTCTCAAAGCATCGGGGCTGCTACTCGGCCTTCAAGGCAGCATCCGAACATTTTTCAGCAGTGTTAGAAGTGGTTGTTACCTGAAATTGTGTCCACGGGGAGGATTCACAGGCTAGGAAACACAGCAGCTGTGCTGCTGGTAACCCCATCATCCGTGGAGGCAGTTCCAGCCCTTGCTCAGGCACAAAATTTGGGCACAGAGCAGCTCTCCTGGTTTACAGCCCACATTGGAGCTCATTAATGGGATGACAATTCCCACTTTGATGGGATGAGGTGGATGGGGTGATGCGGCCCACCTCGGAGCCATCACTGAGACCATCATTCCCGCTTTGGAGTGACTATTCCTTCCCAAGGATGGGCTCCAGGCTGGGAACTGTCACTCCATCGATAGGGTCACCCCTCCAGGTGCCACCACTTCTCACAGCAGATGCCGAGAACGGGCCGTGCTCCCAGGAAAAGACCTCGGGACCACGCGGTGCTCCCCGTGTCCGCAGCCGGGATGCACCAGCCGAGCCTCCCAGGTGCGGGGAGGGTGATTTTTTGGGGACAAGGCGGTTGCAAAGGTCACTGTTGCCCTCTGCTGGTCCAGGGACAGGGAGAGCGGGGACAGCCCGGCTCCCACCCCGGGGGCCCCACCCGGGCTGGCCGGGACACCGCTGTGTCTTGCTGCCACATGTGTGCTGAGTGTGGCCGTGCTCAGCCTCGGCAAAGCCGTGTGTGGCTGTTCCATCCCCCCGGCTCACAAAGAACCTTTCTGGTGCCCTGTTATCTCTCACTTGAGGCTTTTCCTTACAGACACTGCTGCTAGCTGAGCCTGCAGAGACACTCAGCCGAGCTGGGCAATGCCTTCCATGCAGGAAATAAATCAAATCTTCAGGAAATAAATCAAATCTCCAGGGTAGAGATCCAGTCTCCATCCCCAGGGGATTGCAACCTACGCTGCCTCCCAGCCCCATCTCCATCCCCAGGCACAAAGTGCCCATCCCAACAGGTAACTCCCTCCTCCCTCCCTCACTCCAAAGCTCCATAATTTTCCCTCTCATAAGCAAATCCATAGGAGGTACTGGGAGGCTGGCATCCAGAAGGCAAAGTCTGCAGATTGCTAAATCCAAAGCTGTCGTTGCAGTCCCAGCACTGGCAGAGGGCCCGGCCAAAGCTGCCCTGCCTGCGGGTCCCCAGGCTTGGCACCGGAGCTGCTGAGCCAGAGCCTGCCCAGCAATTCCTGCCCACGCCACAGCCTTGGAAGCTCCAAGGCACACAGGGAGGAGGGATGTTCCATGAGCAGTGGGAAGATGCCTCAAGAGCCCCAGGAAAGGGGAATCTCGTGGGACCCTGGTTATGCAGCAGCAGTGCTGGCACAAATTTGAGATGGGAAGTGTCTCAGGACTCTGGGGAAGGAGAATCCCTTGGGATCCTGCTTATGCAGCAGCAACAGCTGCAGGCACTGGGTGTGGGCACAGCCGTGGGTCCGTCAGGCGAGCTGAGAGTGTTGTCTGTCCGCGGCCCCTCCTGCCACCAGGAGCATGGAGCTCCCCCAGGTTCCTCCGTGTCCTACTCCCAGGTCCTGTGTCGTGCTCACAAACCCCTGTCAATAAGCATTAAGAAATCATCCAGCACTCTGGGGAAGGGAAAAATCTGTAGGGTTAAGATAAAGACATGATGACAGAGCAAGACAGGGAGTTATCTCTGGCATGGGGGAAGGAAAGAAGAGCAGGCAGGGAGGGAGGGAGGTGGGGAACGGGGCTGATTTCCCCTGCAGAGCAGCAGCCTGCCAGGCTGAAGGTCAGCAAATCAGTTTTTAATTGAAAACGAGCCCAGCAATGACGCCTGGGCACAGTTACCTGTGTGGGGATGCTGGAGCTGGCTTTGCTCTCCAAATACACAACGTTTTCTTCTTCCACCATCACAGCTCCCCAAGGAAAGCCATGTGCAGGGAATCACAGCCCCTCCCGCACCCCTTCTAAGGGAGGAAAGCAGGGAGAGAAGCATCCTGCTGTCCTGCTACCTCCCAGCGAGAGCAGGAGGTGGAGGAGAAGGACCCTGTTTGGATCCGGCGTTTAGAGACACATGGAGAAACCACAATTTCCTCGAAACTTCGCATCTGCTGGAGCTCGGCGGCTGCTCTGGCAAGCAGGGGTTGTGCTCTATTGGATCCATACGTTATTCTGTGCAATCGGAGCCAAGATCCCACCGTGGGATTTGTGGGGCCTTGTCAGGAAAAAACTCCAGTGTCCCAAAGGTTCCCAGGCAGCGACAGGCAGGCTGCGTCCTCCTTCCTGCCCCAGGTGTTGCTCCCAGCAGAGAAGTCCCTTTCATTCCCACCACTCTCCCACCTCCCAGGTAGCTCTGCTGGCTGTGGTGGTGTTCCCACGAGTCCATGGATTCAAGCCGTGCATTCCAATCCACCCAGCATCTTCCAAAACATCCCTTGTCTCTGGAGAAAAGCATCCCCAGATGTGCCCTCAGCCCCCACAGCTTTCCTTCACTCTTCACTGTCATGTCAGCTCTTCCCATCTTTTCCTTACTGGTCCCAGTTCCCTTCTCCCACTGGTCCCCAGCTCATCCGGGTGAATGGATGTGACCCCACATGGCTTAGGAGCACCAGAGCAGCTTGGAAATGCTTTGGTTTTGGCAGAGGAGTGGGGAGCAGAAGTTCACTGGAACAGAGAAACTCAAGATCCTGCTGTGATCAACCCAGAGCCCACCAGCACCACCAGCACTGGGAAGGGCAGGAGCCACGGAGAGGCTGGAGGAGTGAACGTGGCTCCTGCCAGCCTTGTCCAGGTGTGTTCTGCTGGATTCATGGCCTTGGGGTCCATCTGGCAACATGGGAAAGCGTCTTGGTTTGAAAGACAGGTGTCTGCCAAGGAGGACAGGAACCTCCCCGGGAAGGGAAAAAAAATATGACCCCCTTCCCTCCAAAGTATTACAATTTGTCTCTCTATTGGGAACAGTGAAAAGAACAACACAGACTCTCTTGGGAGTTGATCAGGAGAATTTCTCTTGGTTTATTACCTCAGGTCTTTTTTATAGACCGATACGTGAAAAGTACAGAAAAGAAACTCTTACTGGTTAGCAAACTAACACATCACCATCATTGGTCAGTGGGGTTCACCACCCCTCGACTTTCTCTTGCAAGAAAACAAGGAACAGGCAAACAGCACCTGCAAGGCTGTTTTCTATCTCTGAGGATTGTTTTAATTCCTCCCCATGATTTCCCAGGCCACTTTCTCAGGCAAGACTGAGAAAGCTACGCAGCCTGCAATTTCCACTGGCACCGTGCTCTCTGTTTCAGAGTTAGCATCCACAACAACTTTGAAATTAACATGCTTTCAGGCGAAGATAAGGGGAAAAAAAGGAGTAACGGTTGGATGACAAGGCAAACAAACAACAAAAAGAGCAGAACCCCAACCGCAGTGCCTCCCCTTGGGTGCAACTCCGCTTACAGCCGCAGGGGGCGCTGCTGGCTCCCAGCCGGGCACGGCTGAGTCCTCCGAGCCGGCAGGGGGCGCTGTGGCGAGGGCGCGGCTGAGTCCTCCGAGCCGGCAGGGGGCGCTGTGGCGCGGGCGCGGCCTCGTTTCTCCCTCACGCGGGGATGGCGGGCAGAGAAAGGAGCTGCAGCGGGAACCTGGCAGTGGCGGCTGGGAGGGCGCGGATGGGCAGATCCCGCAGGAGTAAATGAGATGTACCAGAAGCTCCACAGCTCTAACAGGAGCTGCTGGGTGTCTCGGCAGGCAGTGTAGCAAAAAACCCGCAGAGGAACAGCGAGGCTGGGCAGCGGCAGCTGGGCTCCTGAACACAGGTGGGAGAGGTTCCCCTGAAGGGGAAAAGAGCTCAGGGTCCTGGTTCTCCCCTGAGGCACTTGAGGGTCCTTTCTAGCAAGGTCGAGTATTAATAAGGTCACAGTGCAACAACCGCTCCATGAGCAGAGCTTTGCTCGCAGTAGGAGAAAACAGCAGGGGATGGAACTCCACAGTGGTGGCGAATTCTCCTCACAGCGACCGCAGCCTGTCTCCCCTCAGATGCTGAGAGCAAGAGGAGCCAAGCCCAGCCCCTCAGTCCCTGCCAAAATATTGAGGTATCTTTTCCCTTCCAAAGAGAAAACCCCCCAGCTGCATCCTTCACCCACCTTGGCCATTTCTTTTGTCTCTTAAATACTGGTCATTGTTTTCTCTTAGAAACAAAATTCCATGAGGGAAGGGAAAATCCTAACCCCCAAAAGAAATCAAGTGCTCAAGGAGGACAGTCCAGCCATTAAGGAGGTGGGAAAGAGGGTTCTTTATGCTGAGGAACATCCTGGCTCAATTTTTTAGACCATTGTTGGCAATTCCAGTTGCTCCCAGGAGCAGCTGGAGTGAGCTCATGGAGGTTTTGGCCAGTGCAGGGAGGTCCTTGATGGCTCTCACCTCAGAAGGTGACCAGCCCCCAAAACAAGGCAGATCTCCTGGTGCCAGCACTGGAGCCCTGTGCCAGGACAGGTTTGCCAGGATTTATCCCTGCTGCAGGATTGCAGGCAGAGAGTGGCTGAGAGCACAAGCACCTAGCAAGGTCCTCAGCAAACAGATCCCAGTGGTGGCCCTTCCCTGCAGGAAGCAATGAACACACACCTCCAGTGAAGGGAGCTGCGAGGGCTCTGTGGCAGCCACTGCCTTTGCCAGGAGGGTTCTGTTCCCTCCTCCCCTCACCATCCCTGAGCAGAAATTCCTGTTCCTGGGATGCCTGGCTGAGGGAAATCAAGATGAGGGTTGGACCATGCCTGAGATGATGACACATCTCTGCTTCTCAGAGGGTTTTTGGGGTGGAAAGAAAGGAAGTCACCTCCTCTCCTCGGTACTGCCTCTTGGCATGTGGAACCCAGAGGTAAAGTGGATTTCTGGATGCTCTGCCAGCACCAATTGGGAGACCCCGAGGTCTGTACCTGGTCCAAATGAGCCCAAAATGAGCTTTGTCCCTCAGCATCCTTGTGGATTGGGATGCAGCCAGAAAAAATCATTGCTTCTGCTTTGAGCTGAGCAGCTCATGTAGTTCAGTGGTGCTTACAGAGATGAATCCCTTTCTGGAAACTCTTCCCCTGAATTAATATCCATTTTTTTCTCCATTAGCACTTCTGTCAAGACAGATTTGCTGCCCTCAGGCACTCAGAAACCAAAGTAAAGACCAAAAGCTGGGAACGGAGGAGTTGCCCCTCACCCTGAAGTTCAATATGGTTAAACAAAACCTGATAATTCCTATCAATCCTGCTTTCCTCCATGGAGCATTCCCGTGTCACAGCGTTGGGAGATGCTAACTCACTGCTGCTGCCTTTAAGGGAGTTATTCCTGATTCAGACCAGGGCCAGGGATCAGCTCTGAGTGTCCCCAGCAAGCAGCAGGATGCTCAGGGATTAAGCCTGACATGTATCACCCCTGAGGGACAAGGAGAAGCTGTCCCTGCAGTTTCCCATGGGAAGGGGGGGTGGAGGGGGAGAGCCATGAAGCCGCTCCTTACCCTGGGAATAATTAATCTGCAAAACCCACGAGGAGGGAACGGCTGCATTGCCCTCTCCGTGCTCCCATTTCCAAGGGGGACCCTGGAAATGCTCCAGTCAGATCCCATCTCGTGGTAGGGGGTCTCTGCTCACTGCCTATGGGGTCTAAAAGGGCATGGGAGTCCCTGTTGGTCTGGAACAGCTGGAACAGGGCGTGGAAAGGGCCGGGCAGGGCCACCTTGGCTCCCCAAAGCAGCACCTGGAGGCATCCGGAGCATGCCGAGCCTCGGGAAGGCTGAGCCTTGCCCCAGCCTCCAGGCAGCCTTTCTGAGCTGGTTTTTAATCTGGATCTGTGGAAATCCGGGCAGCTCTCCAGCCCTCGGAGCTGTTGTGAATTTTGTGTTTCAGCTCCTGCACCCAGGGCAGAGGCAGGAGCAGGGCTGTGTCCCCCAGCTCTGCCCCACACACAGGGGTCTGCACCCACACATTTCATCTTCCTGCTTTCCTCAGGGCTTTGGAGCTGGGATCAGTGCAGCAGGAGGCTACAACCAGCCCTGCAGTGATCCATGGACAGCACAGCACCCCCGGGGTCACATTTGGACCTGGAGACAACTTGGGTCCCATCCTCAGTGCTCAGGCAGAGCCCAGGAGGCAGCTCCAGGGCAGGAGGCGGCGTCCCGGCTCAGCGGGGTGGAGGATGATGGATGGGCAGGGAATCAGCATCCTCTGAGGAGCCTTCCTGGGGACAAAGCACCAGAAAGCCGCTGGTGAGTGTAACAACAGCTTTGCAAGAGCCTGGAGCTCTGGAAAACCAGGAGGGCTCGGCACAGCGGTGCCTCTGCAATGTGCTCTCCCTGCCAGCACCTGCCACCTGTGGCAGCCCCTTCCCCAGCCCTTTGATCCGCCTCCAGCTCCCGGCTCTCCTCGGCATTCCCGTTGCTCTCTGTAGGGATTTTCCAGACCACCTGGGTAGAAGCATTCCTGCATTCCCCCGCGTGGCCCGGTGCCGGTGTGGGAACACACCGCATCTCCTGGAGTCAGCCTTGTCTCTGCCTCCATCGCTGCCCTGCTCTGCCATGCCAAAACCCAGGCTCACAAAACGTTCCGAATTTCCAGAGCAATCACTTTTTCCCCAGCTCCCCTGAGCCTCCGGAGCCCATGGTTTGCAAAGGCTTTTTATTTGGATGTGCAAACACCAGCGGGTCTAAAGCCACTCTTTAAGCTGGGACTGGCAGGGCTTAATCAACCCAGGGCCTTGGGAAGGTTCACTAGCTCAGCCTGCCTTGTTTACTGGGAATTCTTTGCTCTCCTGTGCTGCACCAGGCTGAGCTGTTCCACAGCATCACTGCTGGGCTCCAATGGGGAGCATTCCAGAGGATGGGGCTGTGTGGTCTGCTGGATCCCCACCACCCCTCTCCAGCATCCCCTGTACCATGAAACCCCAACTTCACCATCACCCAGAGGTGTCTCTGGTGCCCTCATCCCTGTCTCCCCATCACCTCCCATGGACCCAGCCCGCAGGATACAGCCCCCGCTCCCCTCTCTGTGTCCAAGGAAAACCAGCCCCCGGTGGTTTCACCCCCCCTCCTTCCCTTGCAGGCTGTTTTTCTCCTCCTCTCCTCCTTCCATCAAGCAGCAAATATGCTTTCAGAGCAATAAGACGGCTGTTCAGCCTTTGGAACAAATGTTCTCTGCCAGGCTTCGAGCACAGGGGCGGAGGGGGGACTCACACTGATTTAATGACAGTGATTTAAGCAATTTGATCCATTTTTATGGCGCATTTACAGTTAGGGGAAAGGGAAGGGAAAAAAAAAAAAAAAGAGGAGAGAGAGAGAAACACAGGAGTGGAACGGAGGCAGGAAAGGTTAGGGAACGCACCCCAGCAGGCACTCGGAGAGGGAGAGAGGCTGTCACAAGCTGTTCCCCTGGCTGCTCTGCCAAGGCGAGGCCTCGCCAGCCTCCTGTGCCCGGCTCCGAAATCTGGCTCGTGTCAGCGTCAGCTCCCCGGGGCTGCAGCTCACCCAGGAGGTGCTGCAAAGCCTCCCCAGGTTACATGGATCCAGGGATGTCGGCTCAGGATACAGCAGCACCTCGTTTTCGTTGGGATAATCCTTTCCCATGGTTCTGCTGAGACCTGGCCCCCTCATTCTGTGTGCTCTGCACAGCTTCATCCTGGCCCCATTCTGTATCTCCCAGCATCCCAGAAATCCCAGCCGGATGTGGGTCATGCCAATGGATCACACTGTGGATATCACCTCGTATTCCAGGGGGCTGTCTGCAGGGAGGTGCTGCTCCTGTGGGAGTGCTGCCAGCCTCTCCTGCCCTGCCCTTCCTCTCCAGTGGGGAACGACCCCCAGAACATCCAGGATGCACCAGCCCAGACATCACAGAGTAACGGAATTGGTGGCCAAACACTGCTCCTCCCTTGGGAAGGGATCTTGGATATGCCCACACTCAGCTTGACAACAGCCAGCCAGCTTGGCTCTGTGGGAAAAGGAAGAAATTCCATGCAAAATCCTGAAGGATCCCTCTTGGGGGTCCCCTCTGCCATGGCTGGTGGCTTTGTGGGACCACAGCTGGCTGAAGCATCGCACTCTGCCCAAATCCTCACATTCTTGGCAGCACCTTGAGTACTCCACATCAGGGAAAACACCTGGACTTACCCTGCTCCTGGCTGGAGAGCAAAGCGAGTCCTGCCTCAGGAAAACTGAGGGGGAAAATGTCATTACAAGAGAGTTTGCATCAATAAACAGAGGGGAGCAGCCTCTACCAAACCCCCTCCAAAACCAACTTCCAACTGCATCCTCCCACTCCACCTGCAAGGAAAGCCCTGTGCCAAGAGCTTCCCCTGTTCCCAGAGGGTTTGGGTGCTGGTGATCTCTCTCCTTGCTGCTCCATCACTTGTGCCAAGCAAGGGCTGTCCCAAAACACGGATCTCAACTCCTAATATCCCACCTGCAGTGCTCCAGCCTGCTGCAGGCACAGGGATTGGGAAGCTGCAGCACCGCTGAAGCTGCCACCATGCAGAGATGCTGCATATCCCCATCATTTATGCATGATTTATCCAGCATGATGCCCTTTGTATCCCACTGGAATGAGCTTTGGCACCTGGGAGCTCTCTGCAGGATGGGGAAAGGGGCACCCTGGGACAACACAGCAACGTGGGAGCTCCCAAACCTCGCTTTGGCAGCCCACGCTTCCCCAAGGAGAATGAGGATGGAAAAGGCTGCACAGAGAATTCATCTTCCTGCTTGACTGGTCAGTCCCACAGCCAGGAAAACCCTTCCTGGAAGCCAGTGGAATTTTTTCCTGCTTGTTTCTTTGGTTTTTATTATTTCATTTTTTTTACTATCAAGGCTCATCTGGAGGCTACAAATGCTCTGCAGGTCTGTGAAGGATGGACTTTGAACACATCCCAAAAGGCTCTGCTTGGAGTGCCACCATGGGAGCCGGTGGCACTGACACCTCCATGGACCCAGAGACATCCAGGAGAGCAGCAACCCCAGCCTGGCCTCGGGGGGATTGTTGGCTTTAAATACCTCCAAAGGAAGAGGGAAAAAAAAGACAAGGGAAAAAAATTCCAAGCAGCAAACAAAATAAATCTTCCTCTCCAAGCCAAAACAGAGAGAAAATAGCCAGGGACCTTGGCCGGGAAGTTGTTTATTATAGTCCTGGGGTTCACTGCCAATTTCAGCAGTTGGACAATTTTCCTTTTGCAGCCCAGAAATAGCCACCCCTTTGCCAGGCAGCCTTGGGCGCCGCAAGGTGGGCTCCTCTCCTGCACTCCCAAAACATCCGTGCTCCGGCCAACACCCTGAGCTGCCCGGAAACCCCCGGGCAGCCGGAGGGTTCTCTTTGGGGAAGGGATTTTTGGGAACCACCTGCAAAGCCGAGATCCCGCACGTGAGCAGAGCCGCGGTCCTGCCTGCAGCGGGATGCGCTGCCTGGCGCAGCTGCCCTCTGGCTTTGTTTCCAGGGATTAAAAAGGAAAAAAAAAAAGAGGAAAGGACTAAAGCTCAGGAGAGCAGGAGAGATGGATACACCTGCCTGTGGCATCACCCCGCAGCTGCTCCCCCTTCACTCCCAGGAAAGAGGCAGCTGCTGCTCGGTGGGGTCTGGGGGTCTCATGGGAACAGGGAATGCTGGCCCCAGGGATGGGTAAAATCGGGATTGCCGTGTTCCCTTCGCATCCCTCTCCTCATCCCGTGAAGACGTAGGACAAAGGGAAAGGCAGGCTGCCTCTAGCACGCGGCCTTTTGTCTTTCAATTAAAAACAAACACCAAATAAGAGCCGGGAGGGACCCGCCCGCTGCGGCTCCTTCGCACAGGCGGCTCCGCCGGCTTTCCTCAGCCCAAAGGAATCCGCGGGCTGGGAAATCAAATCCACGTGGGATGCAAGAGAACGCTCCCAAGGAGCCACACGCACCCCCAAAAGCCCCCCGGCCCCTCGGGGGGAACACTCCTCTCCCACAGAGCAGTGGCACATCTCCAGCTCGGGCAGCGACTGCACAGCCACATTCCCTCTCCTCTCTTCCCTCCCTCCCTGGTCCCCAAATGTGGGCTTGGGGACGGGAAGCTCCTGCCCTGCACCCTCCGCAGTGGATCCGGCCGCTGGCACCCCCCAGGAGCTTTTGGGTACCCCCAGCCCAGGAGGAGATGCTCGTGGTGATGTTATACCCCCTGCACAATGTCAGTGTCATCGCTGCCTTCTGCAGGTGGCAGCGGCAGAAAGCACGGGGTCCCAGCCTCAGGGTGGGTGGGCAGGAAAAGCAGGGTGCCAAAGAGGATCGAGGACAGCTTGATGTTGTAAAAAAGCACCTGGAGAAAGCACAACTGGAGTCTGGGGGGCACCACTCAACACCAGCAACAGGCTCTGAGTGTTTTTGTGGGAAAGGACTGAGCCTCACAGATGATGCTCAAAACCCAGGAGATGTTCAGTCCCTGCTCCTCAATCCGCAAAACCCATAAAACCATCAGGAAATCACATTATTGTTGCACAGAAGCTGAAACTCCATCTGGCCAAGAGAATTTCCAGAAAAATCCTCACTGCATCTCCCGTATCCCTAGGACAGAACTGGGGTTTGCTCCCCTCGCTGCCCCTGCCCGTCAAGGTCACGTCAGGCTTTTGGCCAGAGCCCCAGGAACCCAATTCCCTGCTTTGTGAAGGAAAAATTAAATTTTCATTCAAATTTTCACTTTGGCAGTGGAGATATCGGCTCAATTTCCACCTGCTGCTTTGAAGCCTTTGCTTTGCATGGGAGAAGTGCACAACTGAGAGTTTTCAATTATAGAGCACTTGCATACAAGGGCAGGAGCAGCCAGGAGTATGGATTTTAAGCCTAAAAAACATCAAAATAAAAACAAAATGAGAGGCACTCGGAAGGACATGCTGCCACAGGAGGGACCAGCCGCTGCTTGGCTGGATGGAGCAGGGTCACCACTGTCAGCCCAGGGACGTGCTTGTTCCAGTGTCAGTGCCAACAGCTTGTGACACGGAGCTGGGCCCTTTTCTCCCAAAAATCAGCCCTGCAGGGCTGGCTGGGAGGTGCCAGCGTTGAACTCGAGCCAGGTTTTAAGCAGGAACGTGAGGCAGGTTTGGACCCCTCCCTCAAAGGATGCGTGAGTGGGGCTGCCCTCCCCAGGCTATTGCTGTATCTTCTTCCAGAGGGATAAAAGGGATTTATCCTCCCTGCAGGGCTGGGGATTCCAACTCTGAAGCTGCAATTAGACTGGAAACTGCTCCAAGTTTCATCAGTGGATTTGGAAAGGCAGGTGGGAGAAGAGGGGAGCTTGGCACTGCTGGGCTCGAGTGTAGCACCCCCTGAAGGATGTCTGCTCGCCCTGGAGCCCCGAAAGCAGCTCATCCCAATGGCCTGCAGGAGTAATTTCCACCTGCATCTCTCAGGGATGGCTCTCTGAGATCCAGCCAAGCTGCTGGGTTGGAACTTCAAGGAGCAGAGGTCCATGAATGGCTGAATTCTGTCCCCAGCAAGCCCTTGTACATTCCAATAAACCCCATCACCTGTGGGAAGAGCAGTGCTGGTTCCCAAAATCATCCCAGGGAACAAGAAAACACAGCCTGGCCTTCCCAGCTCCAGCATCTCCTCTTGTCCTGTCCTTGTTCCTTGAGAGGAAACACCATCCCCACCTGGCTTCAGCCTCCTCTCAGGTGGGTGCAGAGAGCACCTCTAAATATCATCCCAGATCTCCAGAAACTTCCCCCCAGGCTGCCAGAGCAGGCAGGGAGCCCCTGGTTTGCAGTGTGGAGCTGCACAGAGCCTGATAACCCCCTCCCCAAGCCCAGACTCAATATCAGCGAGCCAGCAAATCCCAGTGTGTGGGACCACCAGAAATGTGACATTTTCCAGAGTCCCTGCAAGGAAGCCAAGAACTGGGGCAGGATCTGCAAAAGGCAGGAGCAGGGAAGCCTTTGGGGACACGTTAAGGAGACTTTGCAGGAGGAGATGATGCTGACACTCTGCAGACACCCAGCATTTTCCAACAGATCCAGACACCAGTCCTGCTCTCCAAACTGGACCCCATGGAAAAGGAGGAAACCACATGGCCGTGTCCCCCCTCCCAACACCCAGCTCCTCCGAGGGGATCAACCCCACTTCCTAAAGGACCTTTCCAAGAGCTGACCCTGCCCTTCCTCCCCACTTTCAGGCCGAGCATCAGCATCTCTCGGAGCCACGCCGATGCTCGCCCCCTGGCCGGTGTGGGGAACTCCCGTGGACCCCCGCCAGGTCCAGCTGCACGGCACACCCGAGGGGCCGCCGCCGGCCCGGCAGCAGCTGCCTTGGCCCGGCTTCAAGCGCAGCACTGCTCGAGAGCAGCTTGTTATTTCGGTCCTGCTACGGGGTTATTTTTAGAAAGCGCTGAACACCCCTTCTCCCAAACGGCTCCTCCGGGGATGACCTTGCGGAGCTGCAGGCGCTCGTTCCCTGCTTCATCACCCCTTTCCTTGGGGAGCGTCACGCACCGGCCCCAGGGTCCCCACCCCGCGCAAATCGCGGTGGCAGCAGGGCGAGGAGGGAGGGGGCTGAAGGCTGAACTACATCTCAACCCCTGCCGCCATCCAGGTTCGCTCCCGGTTTCAATTATCACCTGCTGGAGCAGCAGCTGCCGAGTGCCGGGAACTCAAAGCGAGTCAACAAGGTCTTGTTGTTTCAGCTGCTCGGGGGCACGGAGCTCCGTGCGCTCCCCCCGCCCGGCTCCGCGGGGATGCGGCGGCCCCCGCTCGCCCCTGTGCGTGCAGGGCTGCAGCGCTTCCATAATTCCCTCATCCCGCTCTCCCGGGCAGGTAAACGCTGCTGGAGCTGCCGAGGGGGGAGAGGAGAGAAACCTCAATAACAACAAGGGGAGAAAAAAAAAAAAAAAAAAGAGAAAGAAAGAATGGAAAAAAAAGCCCCAAGAAGCAGCCGCCGCACAGAGGTTATCCGGGGGACAGAGCAAATAATTGGCGAGGCGAACAATGCATTTTAATTAAACCTCTGCAGGAAACGAGGGGAGGGAATCAAGTTAATTGCACGGAGCGGGAGCAGGAGATTAAAAATGCTCTTTGCTCAGAAGATGGTGGCTCCCATCCGCCTTTGCCGAGGAAAACAAGGCCACCTGGGGTGGCAGTGCCGGGGTGGGAACACGCAGCTCGCTGGCTCTGCCGGAGCTCGGTGTGACAGCAGGGTCTGGGGGGATGGTGCCGATCCCCTCTGCCAAGGGGCTGGGGGTGTCCGGTCCACAGGGATGGGTGCAGGATGAGCCTGGGGTGTGGGAGCCGCTCCTGGGAAGTCCCACAGGGATGGGGACATTGCTTGTGTCTGCAGGAAAAGGACCACGAGACGTGTCCCAGGGGATGTGTCCCATAACAGCTCAGCCCTTCCTCTGCTCCGTGCCCTCTGCTCAGCCCAGGCTGTTCCTGGCACTCTCCCCATGAAAAACCACCAGCTTTTACATTTTCCTCCTCATGATACTTCAAATTTCACCTCTCTCTGCTTGGGGCCCTATATTTTTCCTAACTACTCCCTTTCCTGATCTTTCAAGCCCTTGTCTTCACCCCACCCTGGCCACCACAAGCGGAGAGACCCCGACTCGCTGCCAGCGAGCCCCAGAAGAGCAGCACATCCCCAGGCTGCCTTCCTGCTCAAGAGAGCAAACAGGAGCACAGGCGGCTGTAAAAGACGGGGGCAGGACCGAGCACCCCACTGCTGACACAGGGAAGCGGCTCCCATCCCCTGGGCACCCATCCCCAGGCCAGGAGGCACCAACCTCTGCTCCGAGGCAATTTGTGAGCTCACGAACCCTGCCCTGCCTCCCGCCGCCCGCTAATGAGCCCCAGCCCCGTCCGCCTGCCATGAGAACAGCAATCAGCGCCGCCGCTCGCCTGCTAGGAACAATCTCCCTCCTCCCCTCCTCTGCATACATTTCCCAGGCTGTGGTTTTCAGCCTCTTATCCCACATAGCTTTATTCACAAGAGATGTCCCACTGGGGGTAAGGAAATTACTCCAGCGAGGAAAATTGCCCGGGCACGGGATGCACACCCAGGGCACCACGCGAGGGGCTGGGGTGGTTTGGTTTTTTTGCACAGCATCGAAACCAAAATAAATCCACGGAGGGAACTCAGAGCCAAGCCTTGCTCCTGACCACGGGTAAGAGCCAGACAAATTATAGCAATTAAAAAGAAGAAAGAGGCATGTGGACTTTCATATCCACAAACCTCAGGACGCAGCCGGTGGGGGAGAGAGCATTTCCCAGTCACACACAGGCAGCAAAGCCGACACACATCACAAAATACACCGTGTTCTCAGAGGCACAAGCTGTCCCTCCAGGCTCCGGTGGCACCAGCGTGAGCACGAGGCTGGGACAGCCTGTCCCTGCACAGGATGGCTGTCAGCAGCAGGACACAGGCTGTATTGTCCCCAGAGCTGGAGATTGAATTGCAGGTTGGCCCTTCCCGCTGTGCACAAGCGCTGCCCTGATGGGAAACGAGAGTTCAGCCGAGATCTTCCGCTTTTCCCCTGCAGCTGCAGGCGGACAGGCAGGAAAACCACAGAGTTCTGCTCAAACGCTCACACCGAGCAGCTTTCCAGCCAGAGAAACGCTGCTGCTTCACCACATGCTTAAATTGCATGTTGGGAGGGAGGAAATTGCCCGCTATTTTCACCCCAAACCTGTGTCAGAGCCAGGAGGTGAAGCCTGTCACGCTGACAGAGAGATGGCTGCAGCATCCCCAGGCTGTTTGTTCAACAGGAGCATCCAAAGTGGCAATAAGGCTGGATTAAACTCAGCATCCCCAAGAAAGTGAGGGGAGGAGGGGCAGAAACAGCAGGCCCAACCCAAAATCCCATTCCCAGACACCCCCTTGCTGCTGCCTCTCCATCACTCCTGGGGCTGTCTCAACCCTCCTGGGGTTATCCGTGGCACCCCTGGAGATCTGCAAAGATCCCTGACTGCCAGCAGGGCAGTGGGAACACTCCTCTGCCTGCCACGCTGCAGGGACAGGGACATTTGGCAGCTGCCTGCCGGGAAGGTGTCTGGAGCGCTGTGGGAACATGAGTCAGAGCTCCCTGCTCTCCCTGACGTCTCCCTCCTGCTCATTTATTCAGCACGTCAAATATTTGCCCTGCGCAGACCTGCGTTAACCAGGAGGGTTTTTTTTTTTTCCCTTCTGCTGGCAGTGACAGCTTCGAAAAAGCCACCACAGTGCCATCTTGGGAAACCTGACCACCCAGCGAAGCAATTCCAACATCCTTTTCCTCGCCTGCTCCAGGGACCGGCTCCTCTTCAAGCAGCCATCCCCTCTGTGAGGGATGGAGGGGCTGGATGCCAAAACCCACAGGCTAAAGCAACAACCCACGGGTCTGTGGAGGGAAAAGGTCATTTCAGACCCACTTCCAGCACGGCCTGAGTGACAGCAAAGCTGGGAGCCTGCGGGAAGCGAGCAGTGGCCCTGCTGTCCCCTCATGTCCCCGAACATCCTGCCTGGAAGCAGCACACGCAGTGGCAGGAGAGGCCAGCCAAGGAAAACTGCTCAATTTTGCCTCCCTTCGGCAAGGAAGTAGCTTTGCTGGCTGCCAGCCCCGCAGCACTCCCCTGAGGACCTCAGTCTTCTATTTTTTGAGCCAGATCCCTGGATTTCTTGCTGAAAGGGCTGCTCACACCCTGAATTCCCGATCCCCAGGGAGAAGGAAAGGTGTTTTCTCTGATTGAAAGCTAAAGGCTGGAGAAGGTGACCTTGAACAGAGATGACACAAGAGAATTCATGTCCCACCTGGCCCTAAGGGATTTTTATCCCAAGGTTGCAGCCAAAAATGTCCCATTTCATGGAGAAAGTGCAGAAATGGCTCATAAAGCACAAGCTTGGGGATGCAGCTGAGCAGATCAGCTGCCAGATAAAGACAGCGTGCTCTGGGGGAAAACACACCTGCTTCCATCCTGGCTGGAAAAGGAGGAGGAAAATCTCCCTTCACTCTCCATTCCCAGCAAGGACACACACAAGGCTTTCACCTTTTGCAACAGCTTCCCAGGATCAGGGCTGCCATTTCTTGCTGGAGGGGGCTCCAGAGCCTGCTGGTCCCAAGCCAGCCGGCTCAGCATTCCTCCTCTTCCTTGGGAAGCCACGATGCATGGAAAAGCCTTAGGGCTGGAAAAAAACCACAAAAAGCTTCTGCAGCGCTGTCAGAAATAGCACCAGGAGAGAAGGGAACTGCCTGCTGGGTTTGGCCCCCTCAGTCCTGCATCCTGCTCCATCCCTGAGCTCCATCCCCAGCCAGCTCCAGAGGGAGAGAAAGCATGCGGATTTTCTGGGATTTTCCATCTTATCCACTGTTTACAGAGCTGCCCATCCCTCTTTGCTTGCAGAGGGGCAAGTTTGGCTGAGCCCAAGGCCAAGGGCTGCTGGAAGATGTGTTCAGAGTCCTTTGGGGAAACCAGCAGGGGGTAAAAACAACTCAGCCAAGACACCCCCCGTGTCTCCTGGCTGGACAAGGAGCTGCAGTGACCTTGTCCAAACATGGCCCGGAGTTGGGAGTGAGGAAGGAGAGGATGTGACTCACATCTGGGATGTGGCCACAGAGGACAGATGTGTTTTATTACTGTCCAGCCCCTCTCTGCAGCTCTGTCTCAGTGACTCAGCCTTGCCTTTGGGCCTTTCCTAAAGGAGCTACAGCACAGCCCTTCCCAGCAGCTTCCCTCTGCTGCAGGAAAATGGATTTGGGAAGTTCAGGCTCCTGCAAAGGGGAAAAACAAATAAATTAAAACAAATCAAAGTTATGCTTCTCCATGGGAATATTCCAATTTTAATTGTAAATCATTCAGAGAAGGATGAAATCAAATGTTTTAGTGGTAGGATTCATCTCTCTGTGTTTAGAGACTTAAAAGCCGAACATGCCCCAATCCCAGTGGGAAGGACAGTGAGGAGTCCCCTGGGTTTTCTTGGACACGTCCCACAGGGCAAGAGGAAACATCTGGAGATGTTGCATGTCTGGAGGGAGGAATAAGGGGATTTCAGCAGGTCTGTTTCCCACAATCCTGAGGAAACTCAGCAGCATTTAGCGGGGAGAGCTGCAAAGCACTGAGACCAGGCAGAGCCCCCATGTGTTAGACATCAGAGAATCTAAAGAGGGGAGCTCTGCAGCCAGCTGGGCACTGCTCGTGGTTTCTGGGCCTTCCCGTGGAATCCCGACACAGCTTCCCCACCTTGGGAAGGGCTTCCCTTCCCACATCAACCCCCAAAGAGCCTTGTGCACACTCCCCTTCGCTATTTACCCACCGCTGCCACCGGGTACCGAGGGTGTCACGGGGTGACGGCCCTGCCCAGACCCCCCCTTCCCCAGCCGTGCTTTTCCCAGCGGGAAAACAGCTGGAGCACATCAGCCAGGCGGCTTTTCCAGCCTCGTCCCGGCCTTGAGGGCACCGGGAGCCAAAGCTCCGTGAGCCCCGCGGGGCCAAGCGCTGCCCGGCCCGGGAGCCAGCGGTGCAGTTCGCCCCGCAGACACTGGATGGGGCTACGAAACCGGCTGCAGGCACAGCTGGCACGGCCGGGGGGCACAACGGCTTCTGCCAGATGTTTTGGGGTCCCTCTTTAGGGGTGGCGGGCTGGCCGTGCCACAGCTGCCACCACCCAGGCGGGATGCCGGGCCTGGCAGCAGGTGACATCAATCCGGGCTCCAGCTCTCCTGGGCTCCGAGTGGGGACCCGGCAGCACCTGGGGAAAGCTGGAGGCTTCACCTCCAGAAGCTTTTCCATGTTCTGAGCGCGGGGATGGGAAGGGAGAGCGAAAGCTGCTGCCTTGCAAAGTGCTGATGAAGATTTCTGCTGCAGTTACAAGGTGAGGTGAGTTTCCTACCCCCACCAGCCTGAATCCCAGCTCTGGGAGGGACTTTGGACAAGGGGGAACGGCTTCACATTGTAAGAGGGCAGGGTGAGATGGGATATCGGGCAGAAACTGTTCCCTGTGAGGGTGGGGCAGCCCTGGATCCCTGGAAGTGCCCGAGGCCAGGCTGGATGGTGTGTGCTTATCTCTGGGACTTCCACCTGTTTTTCCAGCACCTTCCTTGCTGTGCTGTGCTTTGCTCATCCCTCTTTGCTTGGTGCCGACTGTGATGTGCTGAAGGGATGGGTGGCTCCTGGCTGTCACTGCTGCTGGGCTGGGACACTGTCTAGGGGACACTGGCACTGCCCCACCGCTTTTGGAGGATACAGATGGGAGCAGACTGTGCTCAGCCCGTTCTTCCCCATCCCTTCTGCCCCTAACAGCAAATTCTGTCCCACAGCTGCAGCCAGCAAGCTGGAGATTTCTGTGCCAGCCATGGTGGAAGTGGAGATAGGGGGCACAGCCACTTTTACATCCCTGAAGATGCTTCCTACACCTACATCGACTGGTTCTGGGTGAGTGCTGGCCTGGGAGAGCAGCTCTGGCTGGAGGGCTGGGGTGGCAGCCAGCCCAGGGCTTCCTGCCGGGCTCCCCAGCCCAGCTGTGCAGGTGGGCACAGCAACAAGCAGGTGAGGCTGAGCCTCATCACGGCCAGGGGGACAACACTGAGTGCAAGGACCAGCTGTGGGGACAAGGCTGTGTCCATCAGCAAGGTGACAATGCCAGGACCTTTGTGTGCCAGGCATGGGCGAGAGCAGCCCCAAGCTCAGCGTCTTCAGTGAGCGCTGGGGCAGCTGCTCTGCAGGGCTGGCAGGGATCCCATCCTGTCCCTCCTAAAATCTCTGGGGTGGCTTCTGTTTCCAGGGGTCTCTGACACCCCTGAGATTGAGATGTTTACCTCTAGCCCGGGGAGGGAGCTTGGCAGTGCTGCTCTCACTGCTCCTCTCCCTGCCAAGCCCGGAGGGAGGCGGAGGCTCTGTCCCCAGCAGTGAAAAGCTGCTTGCTTGTCCCCAGCAAGGCAGTTTCTTGCAGCCCAGACCCACTGGGCAAGGAAGCAGAGGGATGACTGGTGCCTTGCAGGAATTCCTGTTATCCTCCCTCCTATGGCACATGGGGCAGGATTTCTGTGTTCCTACAGAAACTGCCCCAAAAGAGCATTTCTGTACTGAAATCTGCATCCTATAGGTGGCTGGGGAAGCTTTTCTGGGAGAAGATGCCCTTTCCTAATACACAAGGGAAGATGGATGGGACCACAGTGGGCCAGGCATTAATTAATTAATAATTAAGCTTTCTCTCTGTGTTATGTTTAGATCCGAAATCAACAGCAGAGAGCCAAGGGGTGATCTCTGTGGCCATCATCGTGGAGGCTGTGCTGGGTGCTGTCATCTTCCTGCACAATAAAGGCAAGATTTCATAAATAAAGTCAGGAGAGAGCCCCTGCCTGGCTCTGCACATCTCACACCCCCTCCCCTCCCCTCAGGTGGGTGTCCCAGCTGTCCCCCAGCCCCCTGTGTGTGTCACTGCCCCACCTGCAGCAGAGGATTGGCTTTGTGTTCATCCCTCACCTCTTGTTTTCCCTCTCTCTGTTTTGGCAGAACTGAAGAGCGAGAAATCCATTGCTCTGGAGACTTTCTGTGCTCTTCCTACCTTCAAACCCTTCCTGCTCCTGGATTTCCTCCTGCCAGCCCTGCTCCAGCCCCTTGGGTGTCACCTGGCCGTGTCTGAACCTCTCAGGAGCTGCCTGAGCAGCAAAGCTGGATCCATTCTCTGCTCTGGAGAAGCCACAGCAACATCAGGTAAAACAATCCTATTAATCCCTGCTTGTGGAAGGGCGTGAAGCTTTTTCAGGTAATCTGTTCTGTGCACGTGTGGGAAGGTTTGGATGTGGGTTTTTTTACCCCAAACTTGCTCAGAGAGTCTGGTAAAATTTGGTTTTTGGGGTTTCCCAGGCACTTCAGCTGTAGTGGAGTGCAGAAGGGTGGAAGGTGATAGAGAGGTGTCCAGGATAGAACACATTTATACCCCTGAGACAGCTAATAATACATTGCTAATTGCCAATATGAATAAATCTACTATTTATTTTAAGAAATAATCCTAGTTTTAGGTTGCAATAGGTGATTATACTACTGGATCCTAAAAGGCAATATTGTAAATAGAATTTAATAGATCCCAACAGCAGAATTTATTGATGAGTGTGTTAATAGCTAGTAGCAATACTGTAGATGCCAATGCTTACAGGAGATGATAATAAACACTAATAAAATGACAATAAACACTAATAAAAGAAAACAAAATAATACTAGTAATTAATAAAAATATTAATAATTTTAAATATATTTATTTCATGAATTAATTATATTAATTTTAATTTAAAATTAAATATTAATAAAGCTAATGAAAATAAAGTACAAATTCAAAGCTGGGTGATGGAGTTTGCTCCCACAAACAGGAGGGTTTGTGTTACTCCTTGAACCCTGGAGATTTGAGTCAGGTTTTTTTTCTCACGTGTTCTCTTTCTCTTTCTAGATCATTCCTTGTGCTGCCACTGCCTGTTAAAGGGATGGCACAGAGCAGAGTGAGCCCACTCTGGGGGTGCAGAACCTGAGGACAAATCCCACCCAGGACTGTCTCAGTGGCTGCCAGCTCTGTTCTCAGCAGTTTTTTTTCCCATGGGATGCATCTGCTCGAGTGCAGAGAAAATAAAGATCCCCTGAAACTCCCCATTAAATTGAATAATAAAACATTGGTGTATCCTATCAAGTAAAAAGACATCTTTTATCATGGAAGAACAAGTTTGGAATTCTACACAAACTGGGGAAAGGAGGGACCTGGCCTCCCTTTGGCAGCTTAGAAAGGGAATTAATGTCAGAATTATTATCACACCTCCCCCAGCAACAGCATTGGAATGAGATTTTATACACTGAACTCTTCATTATATTTTTCTGAGGTCACAGGGGTTACTTGAGGTCATTGGAGTATCTTAAAATTGATCCAGGGGTTACTTGAGGTCATTTGAGACCCTGTTTGGGGTTACTTGAGGTCATTTGAGACCCTGTTTGGGGTTACTTGAGGTCACAGGGGTCATTTGAGGTCACCTGAGACCCTGTTCAGGTTTACTTGAGGTCACAGGGGTCATTTGAGGTCACCTGAGACCCTGTTCAGGTTTACTTGAGGTCACTGGAGTCTTTTTTAATTGATCTGAGGGTTGCTTGGGGTGATTTGTGTCTCCATCCATTGTGTGCAGGGTCAGCTGGGGACACAGGGGTTAATTCTTGTGAGCTGTGCCCAAAGAGGAAGGGACACTTCTGTGAAATGGCTCAAACACTGCCAGCCCAGCCCAGGGGAGCCCAAGGCCTCAGGGTCACCCATCCTTTGTCCTCTCAGCATAGAGACAGGGGCTGGTTCTTAGCTTTATTAATATTTATTTAATTTATTATTAATTTATTTTATTAGTGTTTATTATTGTCTCCTGTAAGCATTGGCATCTACAGCATTGGTGTTAGCTATTAATACACTCATCAATAAATTCTGCTGTTGGGATTTATTAAGTTCTATTTACAGTATTTTCTTTTAGGATCCAGTAGTATAATCACCTATTGCTCAAATATATCACTCATGTTGTATAATCACCTCAAACTAGGATTATTTATTCAAATAAATAATAGATTTATTAGTATTGGTAATAATTAGTGTATTATTAGCTGCCACAGGGGTATAGATGGGTCCTTTTGGAACATCCATGGGATTATGGAATGCCCTTCACACCCTTCTCAACTCAGCTTTGAACTTGGACTTTATTTTTACACAGATAAAAAATAAAACCTTGCAAGTATCTGACCAGGAAAATCCCAACTCCTGGAATTGTTCACACCATCCCACAAAAATATATCCAAGCCAAAGCTTTTGCTGGGACAGCAGGTGTGTGGTGGTGTCCTTTGGGACAGGGCAGGCTGGGGACAGCACTGGGACACCCAGGGGTGAAGGATTGTGGCCAGCAGAGCTCCGAGGATGTGATTGATCCCTCTGGGATGAGGCAGGGGGTGGCTGGGATGGAAACCCAAGGCAGGTTCTTGCTCAAGGCAGGTTCTTGCTCGTCTCCCCTCCCCACAGCAGGGCCAGAGGTGCCAGTGAGACACAGAGAGGAGTTTGACCTGGGGCTGGCGATGGCTGAGCACAAAACCCCTGAGACCTCACCCACTGGGTCTGTCCAATATTGATTTTAAATTGTTGGGAACAGAATCCCTAAAATAAACCCAGAGGGGAGAGGGGAGCCCTGCCCCTCACCAGATCCAAATCCTAAAGCTTTTCAGTGAGAAGAGCAGTGCTGGCTCCCAAAATCATCCCAGGGAACAAGAAAACACAGCCTGGCCTTCCCAGCTCCAGCATCTCCTCTTGTCCTGTCCTTGTTCCTTGAGAGGAAACACCATCCCCACCTGGCTCCAACCTCCTCTCAGGTGGGTACAGAGAGCGAGAAATTATCTAAATATCATCCCAGCTCTCCAGAAACTTCTCCCCAGGCTGCCAGAGCAGGCAGGGAGCCCCTGGTTTGCAGTGTGGAGCTGCACAGAGCCTGATGAACCAGCTCTTCCCAAGCCTGCACCTCAATATCAGCCAGCCAGCAAATCTTTCAGTTCTTTTCCAACTCAAACCGCTCTGGGATTCCTTTGCCAGCTGCATCAGTGGGATTTTCCCACGTTTCATCCCCAAACCAGGGGAGGACGGGCAGATCCAGCCCCAAAGCAGAGCCTGAGCCCAGCGAGAGGCGCAGCCCCGCATTGCAGATCCTGCAGGGCCAGCCCCAAATTCCCTGAAAGCTGCTTTCAACCCTCCCAGCAGGGCTCTAAATCCACCCGGACTTCCTCGGCTCCAGCTGCCTGAACAAGCTGGCAACAGCGGAAAGTGAGGCAAAGCCTCTTCTACTCGGGGAAAAAAAAAAGATTGGGAGAAGTGTCCATAAATCCTGATCCAGTTACTGGTGGAAAGGACTCCCCTCCTCCTGCTCCACACTCTGCAGCACAAATTACAGCCCCAACTTCGCTGTTGTTCAGCGATGAACATCTGAAAAGGCTGTGACAGATGAGAGGAGGGATGATTTAACAGCCATAAATCCAGCCAGCTTAGAGGTGTTTTTACAACCAAACCCATCTTGAATCCCCTCTGTTATGAATACTTATCACTCCCAGACACCGCAACAATGGAAAGATTTTTAACAGCTTTAATAGAGAAGCGATAAAAGCCCCGGAGCCGGGCGAGCAGCCGTCCTTTGATCCCTCCCGAGGGAAGGGAGAGGGGCTGGAGCTGCTCAGGAAGGAGCAGAGCCGGAGCAGAGCCGGGGCAGCCACTGGGCTGAGCCCGGCTTTAATGGATGGGTGGAATCACCCCAGAGCTGGATCAGCTTTCCTAAAGCTGGAACCAACAGCCGGCAGGGAAAGGGGACAGGCTGTGCCCGGGACATCCCGTACCTGCTCCAGGGGCTCCTCCCGCAGCTCCCACAGCACATATCCCACCTGCAGGGGCTTAAAGCAGAGCTGCCTTCAGCTGCACCAATGCAGCTGAATCCTGGCTGTGGTGACACCGCCTTTTAACCCGGTCATGACTGAATGGGCTCTGTGACAGCCACACCACAAGCCGGACAGGGAAGCTGCTCCTTGGCACTTCCAGGAGCTCAGGAGATCTCCCAGCTCCAGGGTAACTGCTCATGGATCTCACTCCCTCCCAGGTTGGGATTAAGCAGCTCCAGATCTCATTCCCACTCCCCAAACTGTCCCTGCTGCCTCCCAAAACCATTCTAAGCACCCAGCCAGCAAAACCAGGAGCAGGGAGGTGCTGCTGCAAAGGGCACCTGCAGCCAGGTGAACACCTCAGGAATAAACCCCTCCTTCCTTATACACACAAACTTATCACCAGAGCCAGGTGATAAGGAATTCACCAACTGGAGGGAACAAAATTGATCTCAGGCTCCTTGTTTTCCATAGCTGAGCAGCCCACATCAGGGGAAAGCACCAGGGAAAACATCCAAGCTTTGGGACGGGTTTCCTTCCTGCAGTGGGGGGAGATTAAATAAAAACAAGGAGCAGGGAAAGCTCCTTCCCAAGAGAAATGTGGCTACCAAGAGAGATGTTGGGCTACCAAGAGAGAAACCAGCCCTGCAGGACGAGGAACAGGCTCAGCTTGGCCACACAGAGATCTGAGGGGACGTGGACTCTGAATACTGGCTGGAATATGACATTCCCAGCCTGTTAACCTAGGGGAACATCTCTTTTTTTAATAAGATAATACCGAGTAATTGATTTTTAAATACACTGAAATCAAATGTCCCGAGGCCAGAGCAGGATCCCAGCTCTGCTGTCAGCTCAGAGGCCACTGGCAGAGATGGAAAGCACGAGGGAAAAGAAAATAAAAATGAAATCTCCTTCATGTGCCTCTCTGGCTCCGGGGCAAATGAGAACATCTCTGTAAAAGGTGCAACAATTTTTCTCTATTAAAAAATAGATTATCAAAAGGGAGATGCTGGTGGAAGCACCAGGGACCGCTGAGATCGAGCAGGCAGCGTGGAGAAAATCCATCTGGTTAAAATACACAACAACAATTGAGCAAAAAAAAATCATTTTTAAGATAATTTATTCCAATCTCTCTCTCTCTCACACCCCATCCTTCACACAGTCCCGGTCGAGGAGGATTTATGGCTATTTTTTATTAGATTTTAATTGTTTTTATAGAAAAATACACATGCAAATAATATATATACTTCAGCGCTGAACTTTTCATGTTGGAAAAAATAACAATAATAATAATAATAATAAAGAAATGAAGGAAGATTTGGGAAAGACCTGAGTGGAGACAGAGACAGGGAAGGCCATGGGGATGGGATGCTCCAGGACGCTGAGCTGCTCATGGTCCAGCACATTTTATCCAGCAGGAAGATGTTTATTGGGATGAGGAACCAACATCAGCCCTTCACCCCAGCAAAAATCCTTCTCCAGTAACTCTGCCCAGATTTGGAAATGGCCAAGAAAAAATTGGTGCTGGAATTGTCCTTCCTACAAGACCCATCACGGATCCCATCCCCAGCAGCAAGGGAAGCCCAGCTTAGGTAAAAGCATCATTTTGATGCTTGGAAATGACACCAGAAGCCAAGAGCTACATGGAAAAAACATCCTTTTATGCTATTTCCTATGGGATACAGCTGGCAGCACAGGGAAAATGGATTGATTGAAACCTGGACTTGAGTTTCAGGATGATGCTTTTGGGGTGAGACTGTTGGGCCCTTGGCTGTGCAGGGCTGGGGGTTTCTGCCCTTGTGGGCTGCTCCTTGTAGAGGGAAGCAGCGATGGCCCCGTGTCCCCAGCGATGTCCCCATGTCCCCAGGGATGTCCCCATGTCCCCAGCGATGTCCCCACGTCCCCAGGGATGTCCCCATGTCCCCAACCTCTCTGCAAGCACCGTGCCAAGGTCCAAGGGATAAAACAGATCTGCTGCATGGTGGGAGCTGCCACCCCTGGAGCAGAACAGGAGATGTCCTTTAGCCAGGGCTATTTCAGGTTTGATGGATGAGCAGCTGGAGCAAAGGGCTGGCGAAGGAGAGAGCAGAGAGGAGCAGCCTGGGGAAGGAGGACAATTAATCTACTGCCACAGGACGCCAGGAGGCTTTGGGAAATGTCACAATCCAGCAGCATCCCGACACAGACAGGGCAGCAGGGAGAGGGATGAGGCTCTTTGTCATCTCCTCCCAAGCCAAGCAGAGCTCCTCTGCCTCCACCCCTGCCCAAGGCCATGGCTTTTTTCCTACTGATCCAGGCTGAAGCTATGGAGCAAACTGTTGTCTCTGCCCAGAGGTACAAACCCACACAGGCAGCACAGCAAAGCTTTCCCAAGGGAAGGGAGGCCACCGAAGGCTTTGCCAGTCCCACCCTGCCCGTGTCCCCAGCCAGTGGTGACACCTGGAGACACCACAGAACCTGAGTGGTGGCTGGGTGCAGCCCCAGCTCCTGGCTGTGGTCCCTGCCATCCCCTCCTGCACCCCTGGTGCAGCTCCAGCATCAGTGAGGGGATGCCAGCGGGGAAAGGCAGCCTTGGATACCTCTGGATTTACCACCAGAGACCTCACCAGCGTTTCATGGGGGTCACAGCACCTGGAGGCTGCAAAGCCACGCTCTTCCTGTTTTTCCCTTGTGTTTTGTTTTGCTTTTTAACCAACAAAATTCACTTTTGTGACTGGCTACTCCAAAAATCGAGGCGGGAGGGTCTGGCAAGGGTGGGGGCTGTTTGGCTCCTATGTCTACAGGCTGCTCTGGGGCAGCTCTAGAGTTTGGTGGATGATCATGCAGGTTTTATTGCAGTTCATGTGTGTGGTTTGGTTTGTAGGTAGCCCAGCTTCAGTCTCAGGTAGCCCCGGAGGTGGGATCCTCTCCCCTCCCCACCTGTCCGGCCGCCGTCTCTCCACCGCCGCGTGCCGGCCAGGCGGCTACTCCATGGCCATCTGCTCGATGTGGTCACTGAGCAGCTTGTATTGCTCTGGGAACGAGAGAGAAAAGGGCTGAGGGAGGCTGCTGAACCATCCCATCCACCCTCCATCCCTCCAGAATGCCAGAAAGGGGCTGCACATCCCCCGGGCTCTCCCCTACCTTCGTCCAAGTTGCCAATGGTCGCCTGCTTCTTCAGGAAGTCACTGCAGAGCTTCTTGTTGAGGCCAAACGCCAGCATGTTGTGGATGAAGGTGCTGAGGGAGGACAGAGATGCTCAGGGTGAGAGAATGGCCAGGCTGCCCCTTCTTCCCCCCATCTTCCTCTCCCTCTCTGCAGCCCCTTGTCCCGGGCACGGGGATGGTGCTCAGCTCAGTCCCTTTGGATATTCAACAGAAGGGGCAGGAACAGGTCCCATGGAGAAGCATCAAAATCCTCTGTACCATAAGGGATGTCCCAGTGGGGGAACACCTGGGAGCTGTCCCCAGGGGGGTGGTCCCCGTGCCCTGCTCACCCCAGCTGCCCGAAGGTGATGTTCTCGTTGAAGCGCAGGCTGTCGTCGCGCTCCTCCTGCGTCATGTGGCACCACTTCTCCCTGCAAGGAACCAGCCAGTCTGGCACCACTCTGTCACCACTGTCACCTCAGGACCCCCTGTCCGCCTCCTCCCACCCTGGGCCACCTTGTGCTGGAGGACAGGAAGGCAGGAGAGCCCCTGGGTGTGATGCTGGCTGTTGGATGGGCCCACAACAAGGATCCAGCTGCAGAGCTCTTGCCCTGGAGCAAAGCAAGAGATGCCCCAGGAAAAACCTCGCTCAACCTTGGCTTTGCCTGGAAAGGCCCGGATTAAGAGCTAAAAATAGCATCGATCCCTCCAGCACAGAGCTCACCTTCAGTGCCACCCTGGGCATGAGGAGGAAGCAGGGGATGGCCATTCCAGCAGGGCTCTGCTGATTCCCCCCAGCCTGGGAGGGGGACAGGGGGACAGGGGGACACCAGGCGCCTGTCCCTCATCTGCAGCAAGGCTCCAACTCCCCAAATCCCGACCCCAAACATACCTCCCCCTCCCCACAGACCAAAATCCCAGCGGTGCCCTGAGGATGCCCCGGCTCCACTCCGGCTCCCTGCAACTGCAGCATCACCTTAAGGGATGGAGGGGTTTAAGCTCTGGGTGTTTGCAACCAGCTGGAGGCAGTGGCAGAGTCCCCACCCCGGGAATAAAGCCTGTGCCACGGGGATGTCACCTGGGGTGGTGGCAGCAGGGCTCAGTGCATGCATGCCAGGGAAACTACAGCTCCACAGTGAAGCCAGCCCCTTCCCGAGAACCAGGTGAGGTTACAGCCAAGGATAAGAGGAGGAAAAGCGAGGAAAAACAGGGATAGGCAGAAGAAAAATGGAGGAGAAGGAAGAGGAGAACACCAGGAGGAGAACAGACAGTCACAGCTCACCAGAATAGCAAGCAGGAGGGGGGAGCTGTGCCAGGTGGAAACAGGGATGGAAGGGGTTTCACCCTAAATTCAGTGAGGTTGGCTCAGCCTCAGTGGGGCTGGAACTGGAGGAGGATGGGTGCTGAGCCAGCCTGACCCCAAAGGGGGAACCACCCTGACCCCAAAGGGGGAACCAGCCCGACCCCACACAGGGAACCAGCCTGACCCCATGGAACCAGCCCCCACCCCAAGCCCAATGTGCAAAGCTGCTGAGCTGAGCCTCCAGCCACCAGCTCACTGTTTATAGGGCTCTGGAAATGTACACAATATGTTTCAGGGGATTTTTTTTTAAAGAAAATGTGTAATTTCTCTCAGATAAAACTTAGGATAGCAAATAAAGCCCACAGCCAAATGTAGAGGCTGAAAGGAGAGGGGAAGAATTGAATTAAGGGGCTTTGAAATCTGGAAGCAAAACTTCACAGACCCCACTGGCTCACATCCAGAAGAAGCATGTTTGTAACTCTTTTTTTCCTGCCTTTTTATGTTCTGGAGGGAGGAAGAAGGGAGAAAAAACATTATCAAAGTGCCCCAAAAAAAACATTTGGCCGTGTTTCTGGCTTATTACTGGAGAGTAACATGCCTGGGAAGGGAAAAAACCCACATGTGGCTCCACTCAAAGCCTTTGATCTTTACACTGGCCCAGCAGGACAGGCACAGGGGTGAGGAACCCCCTGGGTTGTATTTTGGGGCGTCCAGGGAAGCCTTGCTGTGCCTGGAAGTGCTGAGAACTCTGCATCAACTCCTTCCTCTTCCAGCAGCAGCAGCAGCAGCGTTTCCCCCGCACAGCAAACCCCAGCAGTGATACCTACACCATCCCTTAGCCAGGACATCCCTCAGCCACACAGAAAATTCACTGCCAGCCTTCCAAAAATCCTCATCCCCTTGCTAATGCCATCACCTGGAGGGATTTGCTCCCAGATCCCACAGTCCAAGAGAGCAGTGGCTGTTCCCCTGCCCCGATGCCATCCGTGGCCCCAAGGACACGCTCCCAATTGTGACATGCAGCCCCACATTTGCAATTTTAATTTTGTTAAGGGATGGCAGCAGCAAAGTGCATTAGAGATGGAAAAGGGCCAGCTTTTCCAGCTGGCAAAGGATCCCCAGCACCTCTAAGTGGCAGCAGAAGCCAGGAGCAAGCAGGAAGGACAGGAGAGGAGGATGCTTTCTACACAAAGAGACTCAGTTCATGTCCAAAACCTGCCCAGAGGGATGTTCTCAGCAAAACATCACAGCTTGAAACCATTCAGGCTCCTTTTTAAAAACCACATGAAAGAGGAGCCAATCTAAATGCCTCAGGCCCTTTGGGAGGGTGATGCTCATGCTCAAACCTCCAGCAGTTGAAAGGAAAAAGGGCCTTGCAGAGCCCCCCAAAACACATCCCCCCCTCCCCAGGGCAGGATCTGGACCTGAAGTGAGCATCAGCCTGTGGACACTAAGGAAGGACAGGGACAGACACACCTCTTCTCCTCTTCCTCCCCAGTGTTCCCTCTGGAGCGGCGGCAGAAACGGGGCCGACAAAAGTGGCGCGAGAAAAGATCATGCAAGACAGAGGGATGGAGGGGAACGGAGAGAAGAAGAGATGGAAGAAGGTTGTTAGAGGCATAGAGAGAGGAAAGAGAGAGAAAAAGAGGAGTTTAGTTCTGATTCCTTCCCCACCCTCCCCTGCCCTCCCCACCCGGAGGAGGAAAAACCTCCCCAGGTCTCGCTGCAGCCCCGGGAGGACAAAGCCCGGCCACCCCAGAGATGTCCTGGTCACCCCATCACAGAGGTGGCCTCAACCCCATCCCCACGGACCTTCTGGACATCTGCCATGGCCAGGGACCGACCTGGAATTCCAAACCCCCACCAAGCACGTCCTCCCTGCGGGGATTTCAATCCTCAGCCCAGCACGGAGCATCCCAGCTCACTGTAAGGACTCTGCATCCTCTGCTGAGGACTCGGGGGGCCACCACCACCTCCCAACCCCCCCGAGATGCTCAGGATACTCCAGGCTGCAGCTCCCAAAGCTCCTTTGTTAGTCAGGCTTGTTCCTGCAGCCCAGGCAGGCTCAGCCATCAGATTAATTGGGAAAGGCACTCGGAGCAGGGAGCAGCTGCCGGTGGCGTCTGTCCTTGTGAGGCATTTGCTGCTGCTAATTTGGGGTTTAATCAAAGCAAATGCAGTTATGGTTACATTGCTGCTCAATAGGCTCTTCCCGTGCTTGCTTGGGAGGAAAAAAGGATAGCAAGAAATGGGGAAAACAGGGATTGATCCGTGAGCTGAGCCTGGCACAGCATCCCAGGGTGTGAGCCAGGGCTGCTGCGGCTCAGCTGGGGATTTGGGGGGGACACAGAACGGGGCTGGCTGCTCTAAAGGGCTGTCAGCGCTCCCAAAAGGAGTGGCTCGAATGCTCCGAGCCCGGCAGTTCCACCCTGAGAGCCCAGAGCCTCAGGGCACTGCACAGAGAGCCTCAGGGCCAGCTAGGAGTGGGAAACTGCTGTCAGGACAGGAGGGATGGCTGGAGCCCTCACACAGCTCCGGGGTGCAGCGAGAGATGGGCACAAGCTTGGCCAGTGTCTCAATCGTTTCTGCACCCCCCAACATGAGCAGCCCCTTCTCTGACAGGTTTAGCACCGTTTCTGGGGCTGGCAGTGCCACCATCCCCAGCTTCTCTCCTTGCTGGCTGCAGGTTGTCCCTCCTGGGGACAAGGTGGGACATCCCCTCCATCCACCACACCTCCCAGACCTGCTGGCACACTCAGCACCAACAGCCTGAGCCCTGGCTGGGATTTCTGGGCACGTCTCTAGGGCTTGGCTCCTCCAAAAATGCTGCACAACAAGCAAGAAAAGCTTCCTGCCCTCCCAAACCCCATCCAGGCTGCAGATCTCACCAGCCCACCCCACTGCCCAGTGCTCCCAGCAGGTTTCCAGTCGGGGATGGAAAGCAGAGCGTTTCCCCAGGGTTGGACAAGCTCAGGGCTGTTGGGAGGAGCATCCTGGGGGGCTGGAGGGGACACAGAGTCTCCTGTTCCCACAGGGACGTGTCCTACCTGGTGGTGGGGGACCTCTTCCTGCGCTCGCAGTGCACGGCGTCAAAGAAGGCGGCGTTCCAGAACCGGAGGTTGTGCCTGCAGGGAGGGAGGGAGGGAAATGCTGGAAATGGCTAATTGGAATTTTATAATTAGGAACCACAGGGTGCCCAGTGAAGCTGTGGCTGCCCCTGGATCCCTGGAAGTGTCCAAGGCCAGGCTGGACAGGGCTTGGAGCAGCCTGGGACAGCGGAAGGTCCATGACAGGGCTGGAATGGGATGAGCTTTAAGGTCCCTTCCGACCCAAACCATTCCAGGATTCCACAATCTCACCCAGCCTGTCCCCGAGTCCTCCCAAGGGTCAGGATGGGCCAAACAAACCTGGCAGATTTCTGGACCAGCCCTTTGGTGGCTGCAAACACACTCTCAGTAGCACAAGGGACGTGCCAAAGCCGAGGCCAGCTCTGTTAGGGACACTCGTGAACCCCTGGGGACATGTGGCCAGCAGGACAAACCCCTCCCCAGGCAGAAGCCAGCTCTCCCCAGGGCTTTACCAGATCGGCTGCTGCTTGAGGTGCATGTACAGGTAGATCTTCTCCCCCTTCTTCTCCTCCTCTGGGCTCTGCAGGGACACTGTGGGGACACACAGTCACACGCCAGCGGCTGCTGAACTCCCACCCTTCCACCCACATGTGGATTTTGTGCCTTTGCAAGCCAAACACATCCTCTACACATCCACAGCAACGGGAAGAGGAGCTCTGAGAGTCCTTGGAGGGCAGGGGTGTCCCAGGAGGATCCTGGAGGGACTGGACCACCGGTTTGGGAGCACACACAGGTACTGGGTGAGACTGGTGCACCACCAAAGCTCAGAGGCAGCGCGTGCCCAAACCTTGTGACACTGAGGACAAGATCCTCGCAGGACGAGAGTTGTGATTGGAATTTCAAACCCAGCCCCGAGGAATTCCAGCATTTCCAGCCCTCTCTCCTTCCCCAGAGATGCCTTGGCCATGCCCATTTCACCAGCGCTGGCTGCACTCACCCGTCTTCTTCAGCTTCTCCTTCGGTTTCTCCTCACCTTCGCTGTGGCACAAGAAATCAATGTCAGCTCCACAAATCCTGTTCCCACCACAGCCCATGGCTCCCCTGACAAAGGGAACTTCATTTGAAAGTCCCCCTGATCCCATGGCACTGTCCCCAGGGCCAGAAAGGTGACAAAGAGACAGTGACATCCCTCCCCTCGGACCCAGCACAGAGATGATGCGGAAGATCACGACCTTGAAACCCCATAACTCCATGGTTGTGTCGGTTTTGAGACAAATTAGGAGGAATTAGGACAATTAGGACAAGGGAAACAGGACTTCCAGCCCGTGAGGTGACAGTGACTAAAGCGTGGCACCAGGGCAGAGATGACCTCTCACAGCCATGGCAGCCCCATGGTGGCCCCACAGCCCCGGCTTGCTCAGGGGGTGGGTGCCTGCCCACCCGAGGGACTGGCACCCACTCGCTCTTTTTGCTGGCAGGACCCTTCAGTTTGGTCTCCAGGCCCCCAAAGAAGCCTTTGACATTCTCTGTCTTGGCCGAGGTGTTTTTCAGCAGCCTCTCTGCGATGTCCTTCTTCTCGGCCAGCCAGGTGTTCGCTGACTTCAGGTACGAGTCGATGCTGCCCGTGGGCTTCTCCTTGGCCTCCAAGGGCAGGGCGTGAGGTTTCCCTGGGGAAAATGTGCCAGGAGCTCAGTGGGCCCACAGCCCTGAGTGCTGCCAGCTCCTGGGGACCTGAATCCGGCTCCACCATGCACCACCAGGAGGTGGAAACACCCGAGATCCCATCCCAATTCCAATTTGATTTTTATCCTCCCCACTCCCATTTTGGATACAAAGTCCAGCCCCCTGTGGAGGAGCAGCCACCACACCAAACAATAAAGCAAAAACAATAAACCAAAGTGCTCCTAGGGGCATTCACATCCCACCCCCAGGGGCTGGGATCATCTGGGGGTCGTCACATACAAATATTCCTGGCTGGAAGCAAAGACAATGCAGCACCACCGCCCCAGCAAGGAGTTCTGCCAGGTTTGCATGGATTTTGGGCTCTTTCCCACCTGGGTCACCCCTCCCAGCACCTCTCCCATGCATGGAACACATTTCAAAGCAGCCCCCAGCACCAGCAGAGCCTCCACAAGGGTGCAGGTTCCTTTACCTATGTAGTAATAGGTGAAACACATGGTCATGAGGTTCTTGGCAGGGCTGAAATCGTCCATCTGGTGACACCTGGTGCAGAGTGGGGACTCAGTCAGGACACCCCGTGATGGGAACCCAACACAGCTCTGCCCTCAGGGCCTTTTGGGGGTTAGCACAAAGCCCCAGAGTGCCCCCAGGACTTACTCAAAGAGCACGAGGGCGAAGGACTGCATCAGGCGGTAGAAGGTCTGCTCTGAGACGCACTTGGAGTTGCAGCGCTGCAGGGACAGAGCCCAGGGCTCAGCACAGCCTGGAACAGCCTCAGCCCCCCAGGACCACCCACCATGGGCAGGGGAAAAAGAGCACTCATGGCTGGGTCTCCCCCTCAGAGGCAGCGTTGTGCCTGTCTGGGTTTTTTGTTGGTTTTTTTCAGGGAACAGGATGTGTCTGAGTGCTGGTGGGGTTTAATTTTAAATAAAATGACTGAATTCTCTCCCACGTTGCACTCAGGGTGTATTTAACTGCTCAAAATGCATTTATTCACTCCTGTATCTCCCTCTGCTGTGGTTCCTCACTTTCCTTGAGTTCCTGCCTTCCAAAAATAGTTCTTTGGGATATAAATAAATCCCCCTGGCCTGAGGCTGTTCCAAGGCCCATGCAGGATCCCTGCTGCCTCCCCACCACTCCCCTTACCTGGGCGCTCACATATCTCGCAAACCACTCCCTGCCCTTCCCGTTCTCGCTGCTGCAGAGCTCCCCAAACCTGGCCTTCTCCTCTTGGTCCAAATCCTCTCTGAAATGGGGAAAAATTAAAAAAAAATATCATTAAAGCCAAGGATGTGACCTGCACCCCCCAGCATCCCTCTTGGCATCAGCATCCTGGTGCTGGAGGAAGGCAGAGGAAGAGGAGGAGAGGAGCATCCATTTTGTCATCCCTCGCCTCGCGTTGCTCTTTTCTTCCTCCCTGGCAGGAGGGAAACCAAAGGCAGAGGGAGAAGGGAAGAGCCAAGGACAGTGCGAGCAGAAACTGAGCTCCAGAGACAGGCACGGAGCCCCAGAGCAAAAACAAGCCCTGTTGCTGCTCCTCACGCTCCATTTGCTCCATCCAGCCCGACACGGAACCGCAGAGTTCCGGAGACCACGGGGCCAGGGGCACAGCCCGGGGCTGCCACGGCGTCCCTGGGCACGTGTGAGCCACCGGCATTTCCGTGAGCATCAGTGGGGAGAGGAGATGGGCACAGTGAGCCCCTGGCATGGGAATGGGGAGAGAGAAGAAAGAGAAGCCGGGGGTGGAAGATGAGCTGGGATGTGGCCAGGAAAGGCAAAAGGCACATTCCCTTCAGCACCGACGCTGTGGAGGGGAAGGACACAAACTGCTGGAAAGCAGCCAGATCCAATCCCATCCCATGGGGTGTCCCTGGCATCGCCAGCCCTGCTCACTCACCCCCCCGTGAAGATCTTCTCCACGTAACTCCGCATGAATTCCCGGCGCTCGGCCGTGGCCTCGTCCTGCGCCGACTCCGTGCTCTGGCTGGAGGAGAAGGACTCGTTGGAGGAGGAGCGGCGGTAGCCACGCCAGTGCCGGGGAGAGTCCCCCATGTCATTCTCGCTGTCCGCAGACTCGGTGGCATCGCTCTCCTCCGCGTCCCCTGCGTCCCCCGGGTGGCCGCTGTCGCCGGGAGCGGCGGGAGGAGCTGGTTCTGAGGGGTCATGGGAGGGCGTTTCGCTGTCAAAGTCAATGAGGTTCCCCACGGGCACATCCACAGGGGCCTCCATGGCTCTCCAGGGGGTGTGGCGGTGTTGGGGACACTCGCTCCTCGTGCCTTTGGCCCTCACTGGGGCGTGCAGGCCATGGCTGGCAGGATGCTGGCTAAGGCAGGCAGGACCTCCCGGGGGGACACAGGCTACCACAGGACATCTGAAAGGCACAAGGAGGACAAAAGTGAGGGCAGGACCCTGGGGAACCACCACCGTGGACCTTGGAATGGCCAAAATATCAAACCAGAACCTCAGGTCCCATAATTGGCACCGTCCACTCATGGACATCAGCACAGCTGCACATCTCACCACTGCTCAGGGGGGTCCCGTTCCTGGCTGGGTCAAGTTTGAGAGTAAATGAGGGTTCTGGAATAAAAATGGACTTTTAGGCTGCTTGGGAGCCTTGATAGAACATCATGAGCTTCAGCATCAGCCTGAAACTCAGCGGTTCCTGGGCTGACTTTGACCATG
The DNA here is from genome assembly GCF_030490865.1 of Poecile atricapillus. NCBI lineage: Eukaryota > Metazoa > Chordata > Aves > Passeriformes > Paridae > Poecile > Poecile atricapillus. The sequence continues at coordinate 19,705,945 of NC_081258.1, forward strand.
AAGATCAACCAGGCAGGGGGAGACACCAGCCCAGGAATATCATCCATGAATGTGCTGAAGCTACGCATGGGAACATCACAGGAAATCCATGGTGCCCTGAGACTTTGGAAAATGCCTCTTTTTACTAAAAGGAAATGCTGGGGTAAATGTGAATGCTTCACCTAAAGCTGCATATGTGTGCAAGCAGCTTTTATCCATGACCTGCCCTTGAATCCAGCATTCCTGGCTGGATCTCCCAGCATCCCTAATCCTGCACAGAGTTTCCCCTCGGGCTTTGTCCAGGTGTGTCAGGTGCTGAGGTCAGGTTTGCTGCGGGGCCTCAGCAATTCAAACCTGGGAATCCAATCCCAGTTTGCAATAGAAATCCCAGTGGGGAGCAGGATTTGTCCCACCTGGGTCCCAGCTCTCCAACCACAGCGCCCCAGTGCTCCTGTCCCCAGAGCTGGGTGACAAACTGAGGTAATTCCTGTTGTCATCTCGGGTGTGGGTGACATCCCACATGACGGCAGCGCTCACACCCACACTCACTGCATCCCGCACGGAGCCGCTGCTCCAGCCTGGAGCTGTCAGGGATGACTAAAAACTGTAATTAAAGCAAAGAAACCTCTGGCTGCCTCCTCGCAGCCTCAGACACGGAGCTCTGAGAGCCCTGGGGAACCTCCGGCTCCGGGAGAGGGGAAAAGCCACAATCGATGTTCTTGCAGGACTCGGCAGCCCAGAGGGGACAACTCTGCTCCTTTGGACACAGCCACGAGCTCTGCAGAGAGCTCTGGCACCGCTCCCGTGCCAAGGGCTGCGGGTGCCGAGGGCTGCCTGCATCCTGCGGCGGCGAGGGATGCTCGCCTGGGCCCGGCCAGGGCAGGGTTTGTGCCCTGGGCTGCAGCACCGGAGCTTTCAGCACATCCCACCTCTCTCTCGCAGCCGTGCCAGGGGACGGGCCCTGGGCAGCCTGCGGGGAAGGGTCAGAGGCAGCCCCGGCGCGGGGGACGCGCACAGGGAGGGGGGACACGCTGGGAGGGACCGGCGAGGTGCGAGGTGCTGGCATTTCTCCACGCTGCGGCCTTCCGTGGAAATCCTCCCTCCAAACCGGGGGTTTGTACGGCTCCGACACGGGAATGGCAGCAGCTCCCGGTGCTGGCAGTGCCCGGGGACACCGCGCTGCCACCCCACCTGCACCGCATCCACGGCCCGGGCACGGAGCCAGCCCGGCCCGGCTCTGCAAGGGCACCCCGGGCACGGCTGAGCGCCTGCCAAGGAAAACTCCGCGTGCCGTGAGGGAACAGCGTGTTTCCTCCCGGGGAACTGGTCAGTCTTGTTCCCCCGTGTCCCTCCCCCGTGTCCCTCCCCCGGCAGCAGGGTGACGGCTCCGGGGTGCGGAGCCATCGGGTCCCAAACGCACCCGAAATGCAGAGGTACCGCGCTTATCCCCCGTCCCAAGCACCCCACTGAATTCAAGCGCACAAACCTCCTTGTTTAAACATATTCTGGGCAGTTTGGAGAGCAGAAATTCCTCCTCGCCCGTCCCCGCCGCAGATCCGCTCCGCTCCCGGTGCCGGGACACGCTCCCGGCTTTATCAGAGAGGCTCAAGCTGTGCCCTGGCCAAGGCGCAGCCGTGCTGCAGCACTGCCCACAGCTCTGCAACTTCGGAAAACAATTCCCTGCGTGCCAGGGGGACACCTGAGAGCGCTGCTAGGCTGGGCTGGCACGGGTGCGTGCCACAGCCAGCTCCCAGCTCATCCTGAGCCGGCACCGGGACCCCGGTCCCTGGTGAGGGAGGATTTTGGGTGTGCGATGTGTGTAGGTCTAGAGGATCTTTTCCTCAGCATCATCTCCTCTCCCGGCCCCGGTGCTGGGATCCTCCCCCTTCCCAAACCCGGTTTTAGCTCACACGGGGCACTGACAAAACCATCACTCAGCCCTTAAACCGGAGCCATTTCCAGGGAATCTGAAGCCCGGCGAGCTCCCGGCTTGCCCCGCTTCCCAGAGAGCCTTTTCCTGTCCCCCCCGCTGCCATCAGACACCAGATGGCAGCTCCCCATTCGCCTGGACTCGCGAGGAGAATTAAATGTCTCTTGAATAGACCTGAGCTGCGTAAGCCGGGCTTTTGTGGCGAGCAGCGGTTTCTCCTTTCACACTTCCCAGCGGCACAGCTCCCACACACCCCCCTCCGCCACGGCCCCATCCCCAGGGACCCCCAGAATGGGGGAATGCGGCTCCTCATTCTGCAATTCCCGTTTTTACCCGGCAAAAATTCCTCCCGGGGGCCACACCAGGCTGTATTTTGGAAAAAAGCACCTGCGGGGGGGGGGGGGTTCCCTGCCCCCGACCACCCTCAGCCCCCCATTCCCGAGGGAAATGCAGCTTGCAGCCCCTGCGGAGGGGTTCGGGATGCAGCCTGGGGCTGATGGAGCCTGGGGACCCCCCCCCACCCTTCCCGGGGAGCAGGGATGCATCCCCCGGGATGCTCCGAGCTCAGAGACAGCTGGGAAATAGCGGAGGTGTCACCTCCCGGCGTGAGAGGACGGATTAAAGCCCAGGCCTGTCCTCAGGCGCGCCATCCTCATCCTCCCTCCTCACCGCCTCCCTCGGCTTTTACCTGCAGCCGGGAGCCCCGCGGCAGGTCCGGCAGCCCGGGGGTGGCCGGGGAGAGAGCGATGGAGGCCGGGGAGCTCCCTCCGTGCCTCGGTCCCTCCCTCCGTGCGGAGCTCCGGAGCATCGCGGGCCCCACGCGCGGCTGCGCGCACAGCGCCGGCTCCCGGGAACGGGAAAAAGCGGAAAAAGCTCCTTGTGGCAGCCGGCCACGCTTTGCACGGCTCCCAAGAGCCTTTCCTGCCCAGCAGAGCCAGCCTCGGCAGGGATTCCCTCACCCCATCCTAAACAGCCCCCCGTGAGCCCCGGCAGAGGGGGTGTTAACAGGGAAATATCCAAAATATCCACCTAAGTGATGCGGGGTCCCCATCAAAAGGGGGACCAGAAGGTTTTAAGTCCGTGCATATGCAGATATCCAAAATATCCAGCAAAATAAGGTGAGGTCCCCATCAAAGAAGGATTCTCCAGCCTGGGACAGCCCATCCAAGCCCCCTGTGCACCCCGACATCATTTAAGCAAAATAAAGCAGGATTCACATCAAAGAGGAATTCTCCAGCCCAAATCAGCCCAAGTCCCGGCACATGCAGATATCCCAAATATTAACTAAAACAAGGTGGGGTTCCCATCAAAGGGGGATTCTCCAGCCCAAAACTCATTGTCCAAGCCCCTCTGCACCCTGACATCTGGAATATTAAACAAAATTAAATAGGATCCCCATCCAAGGGGGATTCTTCAGCCCTTTTCCTCACCTTGAGCTGGTTTTTAAGCTTCCCCACCACTCAGCCCCCTGAGGATTGTGAATTATCCTCTCTGCTCTTCCCCAGGTAAGCCACTCCGGGGGGAAAAAGTGTCAGGTGAGATCAGAGGGGGGAAAGCTCCAGTGGGGAAGAGGAACTGGATGGGAGCAGCGACAGGACAAGGGCACAGCTCGGGGGAATTGCTGCCCACTCAGAGGGAAGTGCTGGGATGTGGCTTCTGCCCTGACCCTGGAGAAAAACTCCAGATGGGGAACGGGGCAAGGCTGAGCCCCCTGGGGGGATGTTACCTGCCTGGGGGGGCAGTTTTGGGGTGCTCTCAACAGCCGGGGGGGTCTCTGACACAAAGAGAAGCAAAGGAGTTTGGAGAGGAGACCACCAAACCTTCCAGCTCTGCCCTTGCCTGCCTGTACCAGGGCACCTCAGCCCTCCCAAAGGGACCCTGGCACTGCCCGCACTAACCCAGAGGGCTCTCGCTGAGGATTTGAGGGAGGAACAGCCTCTGCTGGAGAGAGGAGGCTGGAAACCCCCACATCAGCACAGAATCCCGGGTCCTGCTTGTCCTCCCTGCCCCAGCATCACCCCAACCCCGAGCAGAGCCCTGTGCTGTGCCTCAGAGCATCCCCCAGGGACAGGGAGGCAGGAACTGCTGACCCAGCACCCCAGGGCCTGCAGTCCTGCCCTGATCTCCCAGAAGAGCAAACACCGGTAAGAGCCACATCCTCCCCCTCTGGAGATGCCAAACTGTGTGATCCCAGGGAAATACCGCTGGGGTGGGAAATGCAGCATCCCTGGCACAGCCTGCCCACACCTGAGCGCTGCTGCTCAAGGGCACCCCTGGAAAAGAGTCCAAAGCCTCAGCTGAGTGGTTTTCAGTGCTCTGGAGCCAGGCAGGACTGAGGGAAGATGGGTGAGTCACTCCTGCCACAGAGCATCCCCGTCAGGAGAGCTCAAAGGATGCTAATTAGTGTGAAAGTGCTCATTGTCCCCTCTGTCCCCACACGGAGGGAACAAAGTGCCTGTGACACAGCGCTTGAGCTCAGCAGAAACCCAGGAGCATCCCTAATTGACTGTGTGCCCAGGGTGATCATTATAATTAAGCCAGACTTCAGGAATTGCAAGTGACATGGAAGAAACACCTCCCAGCTCCCCGGTTTTGATATGACACCGCGGGGAGGGTTTTGGTGCCTCCCCCTCGCCAGTTCTCCTTGGTTGGGTTTTCTCATGGAGGTTTGGTCTTTATCTGTGTTTATCCTGCTGTGGACCCAGTTTTGGAGCATGGGAGGTGGAAACCCTGGGAGCACACACCTTCCTGGAACCTGGAGATGTTCCAGGCCAGGATGGACAGGGCTTGGAGCAGCCTGGGATAGTGGAAGGTGTTCCTGCCCATGGCAGGGGGTGGAACTGGATGAGCTTTAAAGTCCCTTCCGATATAAACCTAAAATTCCATGGTTCTGTGAAGTTTTGTCCCCCCTCCACCTCAGCTCACAGTCCTGCCTGGGAATTCTTCACCTTGGTAAGGAGAGGAGATGCCCCAGTCTGCTCTCCAGGAGCTGGGAGAGCATCCACCCCATGACTGCCATGGCTGGAAGCAGCCAAGGAGCAGAACCCAGGGTCAGCTTGGCTTATTTACCCTCCAGCACCCATGGGAGACATCCAAAACTTCCCAAGCAGAAATGTCTGCACGGTGGTGCCCCAAAAACACCCTCCTGGGACAGGGACCCTCTCCCAGCTCCATCCCCAGCCCAGAAACACCTCCAGGGCACCCTGATCACTCCTTGCAGCGTTCCAGGGCCGCCCTGGCAGCGGGGCTGCAGCTGCAGAGCTGGCACAGGCAGAGCTGCCTGCGACCTGCTCATCCCTCCCCGCGCTCCCGTTCTGCACACAAAGGCTCCGGGGGTGGCTGTGGCTGTCACACACCACCACTGCCCTATTTTCCCTTCTCCATCCCATCCAGCAGCGGAGCCACGCTGGCAGCTGCCAGGGGTGGGTGCCCAGCAGCAGGAGGGAAGTGATGCCTTGAGTTTTAGCTTTCATATTTTCATATTTTATTTTTTCATATTTTCATATTTTAATTTCTAATTTTTCATATTTCACATTTTTAATATTTCCATAGTTTTATTTTCATAATTTTAATTTTAATATTTTTCATATTTTCGTGTTTTTAATATTTTTTATTTTTCATATTTTTCATTCTTCATCTTTTTAATTTTTCATATTTTCATATTTTTCATTTTTCATATTTTTCATATTCTGCCTTGCCCAGGTGTGTAGTTTTGAGCTTCATATTCAGTATCAGTGAGCTCTCTTCACAGAGCAGCCAGACAAAACAATTCCTTTTCCAGCTTGGTACCAAGGACAATCATTACAAGTTTCAGGCCCAAGAGCAGAAACAACGCTGGGCTGGAGAGAGAGAACAGGATGGGACTGCAGAACCTGGAGCTGTAATTGGACAATTAACCCCAATATGCAGATGGACCAAAACTTATAAAAATGTGAGGCCTCATGATCAGTTGTTAATTTTGTGTCCATTTTTGGTCCATCTTGGGTGCAGGCCTGGCCAGGCTCTTGTAGTGCCCAAGGTGTGTCCTTTAGGGCCTTTCAATAAATCCCTGCTTTATCCTGAGCTCTGTGCAGCCTCTGCTCCAGCTCAGCTTTCTCCAGGCACCAGAGGCACAGAGCAGGGTGGGTGCTGAGCCACCCCCTTCAACTCAGGGGAAGCAAATTTTGTGGAAGTTACTGAAGTATTGGGTAATTTTTTGCTTCACTCCCCTGAGCAGCAGGAACAGGCACAAGGGAGGAGCTGGCAGATCCAGGAAGGAGCCAGGGGTTTGGTGGCAGGAGGATCCCAGGATCACAGAACATCCTGGGCTGGAAATGACCCACAGGGATCATCCAGTCCCCTGTGTGGCCCTGTCCAGACACCCCAACAATCCCACCCTGTGCCTGGAGTGTCCTGGGAGCTCCTGCAGCTCTGGCAGCCTCGGGGCTGTGCCCATTCCCTGGGGAAGAACCTTGCCCTGAGATCCATCCTCAGCCTGCCCCAGCTCCGTGTCATTCCCAGGAGCTGTCCCTGGGCAGTGCCAGCGCTGCCACTGCGCTTCCCACTGGGATGTCAAATCCTGCTGGGGGGAAACGAGATGACAGCTGTGACAAAAAGCCCAAAAGTCAGGAGCTGGAACAGCACAGGGCCAGGCTGACCCCGTGCCCAGCTCCTCTGGGCAGGGACAGGAGCAACGAGAGGCTCCACCATCCCCGAGCCACTCGCACAAAGATGAATTCATCCACCCCCAGCAGGAAACCACCCAGAGGATACTCACCCTGCACCATCCCACGGGCTCAGAGATTCGGTTCAGCCTCCCAGGATGAGGAAGATGCCGGATTCCTGGTGCTGATCTGTGCTCCAGGAGCTCCTGGCTGCTCCCTGGGCCCTCAAACCCAACACCAGCACAACGCAACCGAGTGTTGCCACACCACGGATGGTTGTGACACAGCTGCTAAAAACCTGAATAAGCCGCTCTTCCAGACTGACCCTCTGCAAATCCCTCCTAATCCAATCTTGTTTATGGCATTAAGTCGGACCCTCCCATGCTGAAGGCCCCTGTTTGCTCAACACTTGGGAAAATCCTCATCTTTTCTCGGTCCTGGTTGAAGCTCTGATGCAGAAGTCACCAGAGCTTCCTTCTCCTCGTGTGTGGAGGTGTTTGGGGACAGGGCTACACCTGCACTCCCAGCTCCACATCCCGCTGGCACATCCCCACACCACCACTCTGGCCATGGAAAACCTCCCTCAGTGACATGGCCAGGATTTCTCCTTTGCTGGGATTCGTGTGGTTTAAAACACAGTTTTCTCCACCTTATCCAAATACAGAGAAAATAAACCCTGCTCTGACCTCCAGCTTCCCCCATAAATCCCAGCTGGGATCCAGGTTAGGAAACAAACCCCAAACCACGTTAGTTTGGTGTGTTAATCCCACAGAAGATGTCAGAGCCACATTCCCCACCACGGCCCGGGGTTGGGAACGCTCTGCCCTCCCCGAGGCCATCTCACAGATGGATCCCACCTCAGGAGGACACAAAGCTGTGGGTTTGCCACAGGCTGCCACAGCCACACGCCTCTGTGATTCCTGCAGGGAGGAGAAAAGCCCTGCCCGTGTGTCCTGGGGGTCCTCTCGGTTTGCAAACATCTGCCACCACACGTGTGGCACAGCAGCTCAGGCAGGCAGCAGGATGAGAGTGTTATCCTCACCCTCAGTCTCCCTGGAATCTGCAGGAAAGTCGTGCCATGGAAAAGGAAACCTGATTTATCTTTCCTGAAAGGAAAGCCAAAGCTGTTTATAAAGGGAGACACAGGCTGGCACGGGCTGGAGCAGCAGGAACGGGGCTCCTTTCCCTCTGCTTCCCTTCCAAATAAGCCTGGATCTTGTTTGGATCCATCAAACTCAGCACAGGAGCATCCACAGGGATCTGTACCCACCAAGCAAGTCCCCATGGACCTGGGGAAGAGCTCCAGAGGGATTCAATCCAGCCCTTGGAGCATGGAAAAGCACAGCAGCAGAGCTGGAGCTGGCAGGAAGGAGGTTGGTTTTCCTCCCTCCCACCCATTCCAGGCAGAGGGAAGGGCAAGGAGCAGCCGTGGGGCTGCTGGGAGGGCAAAAGTGACAGTTCCGTGTTCTGTTGTCACCGTGTCACGGGGCTGGGGTGTGGCAGGGACCTGGCCAGCACATGGTGGCTCCTGGAGCAGCAGCAGGAGCCTCGGGATGGCAAAACAATGGGATTCACAGGGTAACACAGCCTCTGAGCACCCCACAGCTCCCCAGCAGCCTCCCCCAAACGAGCTCCAGCACAGCTCTGGTGTCCCAAGTCCCTTCTCCTGCTCCAGCTCAGTTGTCACAAGCCAGGGATGAGCATCACCTCCATTTTTCCTGGGAAGAGCGTGGTCCTCATACGTGGGGGAGGAGCTGGGGGGAGCCCTGCAGCCCCCAGAGCATTCAGACACAAGCACAGGATGAGGGCAGAGGGTGCTCAGGACACACCGGTGGCCACGGAGGAGAAGGGAAGGGCACCAGAGAAGGGAATAGAGCTCAGGAATGGGGAGGTTAAGGCACGATCAGGGCAGAGGATCAATGCCCTTTTCCTGCTTTTATTCCCAAATCCTGATGAAGACTGGATCCCTGAGCAGGCCACCTCACCCAGCCTCTCCTGAGCATCCTGCTGAGCTGTCACCTGCAATCCCAGAGGATTCAGCATCCACCATCCTGGTCAGCAGCAAGGGACAGGGACAGGGAGGATGAAAGAACCACTGCACTTCCAGACAGGGAATCACTCCATCCCCAGGGAATCCCATCCCTAATTGGTTTGCACAAAGATCTTCCAAATTCACCAGCAAATAACCAAGAATAACGAGAGCGACTGAATTAACTCTGGGCATGGAAGGCAACTTCAGCTCACGGTGCTGCTGCTCCCTGTGATGGGATGTGCTCCTTCCCATGGGGTGGGATGGGATGGGATGGGGCAGGTTGGGATGGGGCAGGTTGGGATGGGGCAGGTTGGGATGGGGCAGGTTGGGATGGGGCAGGTTGGGATGCAATGGGTTGAGATGTCTCACCTCTCACCCTTAAGTGACTATTTTTTAACACACACCAAATCTACCCAAACCAAGCTCGTTTGGAGCTGGGGAGTGGAACAAGAGGCTTTTTGAGGTCCCTTCTAACCCAAACCATTCCGTGATTCTCTGATTTTGCCTTCCCAAGCCGCTTTCCTGGCCAGGCTTTGGGCTCTCTGGAAGTGCTCTGTGTGTTGTTATTTCCCCTCCAGCCCCAGCAGTGACTCCTGGATCTCTGTTTGTGTGGAGCTGCACCACAGGCCGGGTAAGGAATTCCCAACAGCCCACCAAGGAATTCACAAATATCATCTTTGGGGGCAGCGATTGTCACTGCAGCCACCTGTCAGACCAAGAGCCAGGCAGGGAGGGACAGTACAGGCCATGGATGTGTCACAGCAGTGCCACGGATGAGCCCCTGGGGGGGATCAGCACCGATCCCAAAATTCGGGATCTCGTGGGAGCCACACTTTGGTCTCTGCCCCCCTGTTCACCACCCAAAAAAACACCAAAAATTTCCAAACTACAGCAAATTCTCCACCTTTTGCCGTTCCACAGGCCAGCTCCCGATATCCCCTCGGTGGGATCAGCACCCACCCACCCTCCAGCCCCAGCCTGCTCCCAGGGAACCCCAAAATTACCTTCTGCCCCCGGCTGCTCCTTGCAGAGGGGATGTCCAGCCCCGGGCAGGCACAGCCTGGCGTGGCAGCGCCGCTTCCTGCAGCATTTCCAGCTGCCCAATGATTAATCCAAGCTCCGGGTGACAGAGTGAAAGCCAAACAAGGTGAGGCAGGGATGCGCCCGCTGCTTTTCCGTGTCCCCGGGTGCCGGTGGCGGCTCCGGCAGGACTGGACGGACCTGTCGGGGCTGCTGCCGGAGCCAGCAGGGCACGGCACACAGCAGAGGTGTGGCAGAGGCCAGCAGGGCTCTCCTGTCTCCTGTCACCGCCCCTCGGGCTGTCACCCACACCCTGTGCCTGGCCAAAGGGCTTGGGACGCGTTAGTGCCGGCCGGATCATCCCGCGTCCAAAGAGGGATCCCAAATTTATTTCACCCCCCTGGGAGGCTGTGCCCGCCCAGGGAATGAACCCATTTGATCTGTCCTTGAGTCAGGCTGGGCCTGGAGGCTCTGAGCTGTGGCTGGGACCCTCAAATGCTGGAGGAGTAACCCCAGTATTCCCTCACCCCAAACCCAGAGCAGCTGGGATGCCCTGAGGCAGCTGCTCCCAGTCCCACTGCAGCACAAAGCGCCTGCAAGCAGCGCAGCCTGGGGGAGAAAACGGGGAAAAAAGCAGGGAAAAGGCAGCTTTACTTCTCCCTGACATTTAATAACCTTTATTGTCCTCTGAGCAGCAGTTTCCCATTCCGAGAGCCGATCTTCCTCCAGGCTGGGAATGCTTTGGGTCCTGGCAGCTGCCCCGTCCCCTCACCCTGCACCAGGAACCCCAAAAGGTTCCACACCAGCAGACGCCGTGGGATGCAGGGATTGGGGTGGTCCTGGATTCCCTGCCACATCCTGCAGCTCCAGGATTCTCCCCACAGCATTCCCAGGCTGCTGGGGGAGATCTTTCAGCACTGAGGTTGTACAAAAAATCCCAGGGACACAGCAGAGCATCCGAGCCGGCGGATGAGGCACTCACCAGGCACGGGGGAGAGGCACTGACAACTCGCAGGAGGCAAAAGGAGGAATTAATGGTGCTGCAATTCCCAGTGCCTCCATCGTTAGGGAAGGAAAACGCGCCCGAGCAGCCTCACTCGAGTGCACAACGTAATTTGTTTTGGATTTAATGTCATCCTGCTTCCTGGAGATGGGCTGGAGCTGGGAAAAGCCTCTGCTTGTATCCACCATGCCCCAGGGAAGGTGGGAGCAAAGGAGGGGATGAGAGGAGTTTTATGGAGCTGGGGAAAGCTCAGCTGAACCTGGGCAGTGCTGCTGCTGCTGCAAGAGGCTGTGCCCACTGAGCTGAGACATCACCCCCAGGAGCTGCTGGCTAAAAACCACCTCAGATCAGCTTCACATGGAACAGAAATCATCTGTGAGGGGTCTCAGCAAGGTTTCCTCCTGCCCACCAAATGCAGCACGGCCATGCCCTGCACGGGGCAGCGCTATCCCCTCACCCGAAATCAGGAGTTTGGGGGCAGGACAGCAGAGGGAGGGGGGAACCCCAGTTTTCCCTGGGGTTTAATCCTCTCTTGGAGCCCTGAGCTTTGCAGGAGGAGGTCAGGATTTTCCCCAGCCTGATGTGTTTCCTCCTCGGGGCCTCTTGTTTGCGCAGGAGGCTGGGAACGTTCCCTCCTCCCGGAAAAGCTCCGGGTGGGCACTCACATCCCCGACTTCCCCAGCCTCCAAAACACCACTGATTCAGGAATCAGATCCACCCCCTAAAACCTGCAGAGCTCCCCTGCACCTCCTGCTTCTGCCTTTTAATCCAAGAGCCGGGCCCTGAGCCCTGCCAGGGCTGGGAATTCCAGTCAAATCCCCAGGTGCTGCTGGAAGAGAGAAACAATCAAATACAGACCTGGGGAGGGTCCCACGGCAGCAAAAATCGCTGGGTTTTTCCTGCAGGGCTGGAACAAGGAAGAGATAAACCAGGTTTGCTCCAGGGCACGGGCAAACAACTGCTTATCACCACGTTGGCAGCCTCAAGGCTATTGCAGGGTGTCAGGAAAAGTATTATTCCTCTCCTCTCCCGGGAAAGGTTCTATTTTTGGTCCCTCCGTCACAGGGAGCTGCTGCCTGCACCCGCTGGGGGCTGGGAGAGCAGCCAGCCCTGCAGAGCCCCTTCCCCCCCCGCCAAACTCACCGGGGAACACACGGAATTTGGGGGAAACAGAGGCAGTTTTGGTTCAAGCTGCAGAATCCACCCTGGCCTGGCTGGCAGAGAAAGCTGCAGGAGAAATTAGAGCTTTTTCCAGGGCCTGAAGGGCTCCAGGAGAGCTGGAGAGGGACTGGGGACAAGGGATGGAGGGACAGGACACAGGGAATGGCTCCCAGTGCCAGAGGGCAGGGATGGATGGGATATTGGGCAGGAATTGTTCCCTGTGAGGGTGGGCAGGGCCTGGCAGTGGCTGCCCCATCCCTGGAAGTGTCTCCTGGACAGGGCTTGGAGAAATCTGGGACAGTGGAAGGTTCCCTGCCCATGGCAGGGGCTGGAATGGGATGAGCTTTAAGGTTCCTCCCAACCCAAAGCCCAGCTGCAGAGGGGCAGAGCCAGACTTTGTGCTGGATTTTCCAGTGACATTTTAGGGGTCATTGGTCATTTCCAGGCTGGAAAATGATGAATTTTCCACGAAAAAGCCACTGGCCTGACCCAGTGCTGGTGACAGAGACCCCCGGGTCCTTCTGCCAGAGCATTTGTGACACTCCCTGCACCACAATTCCCTCGGCCAAAGAGGACAGATCCATCCAGTTCTCCCTCTGTCCCTGGCTCCACTTTGCAGCCCTCAGCATCTCACCTCGCTGAGCTCCACCGCACCCCTGCCATGCCCAAACCCCAACAGCCAGCACATGGAAAAAGCCCATTTCTGATGATTCCCTTCTGTCCAAGTGTGAGATCGGTAATTGAGGGTAAAATTCCATCCAGGGTCCTGAAAATAGCCCAATAAATGAGCTCAGCTCTTTGCCGGTTGACTCAGCTAATCCTTCAGCTGCCGCCAGACAGCTTTGATTGTATCTTCTCTCCTTGGGCTCCCTTTAATGCCAAGGCCGAGCCGTGGCAGCTGCAGCAGCTCTGTGCAATTCATAATCTGCCTTTATTCCTGGCTGCACCACTGAACAGAGGTCGGCTCCCGCTCCTGGCTTGATTTATGAATATGGATTTTGTTGGTTAAGCCATTAGGAGCGGTGATGGAGCAATTCCTGGTACATCCTGCACCGCGGAGCGCCTCATTTGCAGCCCGCTCCGCAGAACGCTCCCCCTGCAAGGCTCCTCATGCAGGGAAGATTATATTGAGGCTTTGTCTGTAATGCTGTAATTCCAGCTCGCCTCCCTGAGCCCTCTCCAATGGGAAACAACCCCGCCGCAGGGAGGGAAGCGCTGGGGAAAGGAGGGAGCTGATATCCCGCCCCAAAAGCTTAAAGGGAAGTGTTAAATCCTCTGCGAGCCCAGCGGGGACCTCAGGCTGCTGCTGCCTCCATCCATCCATCCCAAGGGATGCTCCAGCTGGAATAGCCGCGCTGGGAGGGGGCTCATCCTTCTCTGCTCCCCTGGAGCAGCGCAGGGCAGAGTCACCACCGCTCCCGAATTCGGAACTTGGTGACATTAAATCCAAAACAAATCACGACCGGAGCATCGCTCCCCTGGGAAGCCCAAAGCGCTTGGATCCCTGTCCCGAGGTCGCATTCCCATTCCCGGGTCAGCACGTCCCATTCTCAGCGTGAGGAGGAGGAAACAGGCTGTGCCCGGAGGCCTGGCTGTGCAATTAGAGAAAACAAAGAGGGAGAAGGGAATTGTGTGCGGGGGCCTGGATACCGCTCCTGCTTCCTGGCTCCCAGCCCTGGCTTTTCCCATCGCTGCGGCTCGTTTTTGGAGAGGAGGTTTCCCCTCCGGCTGCCCCCGTGTCAGGCACAGCCCAGCACGGGGACAACTTGGAACCTTCTCCCTAAAAAAACAGCACCGGTCGAGATGTGGTCAGGGATGAAACAAGAATTCCGTGTGGGAATCCTTGGGAATGGTCCCGAGCAAAGCCAAGTTTCGCCTTCACAACAAAAACGCTTGGAAAGGTGCACGAGTAATATCCAAGGCTTCCTAAATTAAATTTCCATGTTATTTATCCAAGAACTCCTAAATGGAGCGGATCCATCCAGCTCATCACTCACCAGCATCTCCTGGTTTGTTTTTAATTAGCAGGAACACGCAGCCGAGCCAGGCAGGAGCTCGGGGTATCAGGAAATCCACCCCGACAGGCTGGGAGCAGGGCTGGGATGAAGGCACCGGAGCAGGGAACTCGCTCAGAGGGCTCAGGGGTGATGGAAACCGGGATTGAGGGACAGAGACCACACGAGGTTCCGTGGGAAGGGCCGGGACTGCAGCTCTGGGGGGGCGGCGTGTCCCAGGGCAGGAATAATTTGGGTTCCCGGAGGTGAGGAGGGGGATGGTGACAGAAAGTCCCAGGGGGAAGCCAGCCATGAAGGAAAACAATTCCAAGAGAGGTAAATTTTGAAGGGAGGGAGGGAGGGGAGGGAATTTGGGGTAGTGGAGATGGGATGATGGGAATTGGTTCGCTTGGGATCAGCTGGAGAGGGGTGGGAGGTGCCACAGCGGATTGGTGTGGGAGCAGGGAAGGGGGAGCCGAGTGCCACCGGTGCCCTCATGTCCCACCTGGGGGATGCTCCAAGTCCCGCAGGAACCGATTTCAGGGATCCAGGGATCCCAATTTCAGCAGGTGGCCCAGCCCAAGAGCCTCAGGGTGTGACATCTCACATGTCTTTGTGGCTGCCAGTCCCACGAGTGTCCATGTGGAGCCTGATCCCATGAGTGTCCGTGTTCCTATGGATCCTGATCCCATGAGTGTCCCTGTCCCTATGGATCCTGATCCCATGGGTGTCTCTGTCCCTATGGGTCCTGATCTCATGAGTGTCCCTGTCCCTATGGATCCTGATCCCATGAGTGTCCGTGTCCCTATGGATCCTGATCCCATGAGTGTCCCTGTCCCTATGGATCCTGATCCCATGAGTGTCCCTGTCCCTATGGATCCTGATCCCATGGGTGTCTCTGTCCCTATGGATCCTGATCCCATGAGTGTCCCTGTCCCTATGGATCCTGATCCCATGAGTGTCCGTGTCCCTATGGATCCTGGTCCCATAAATGTCAGCGGCCATTTGATCCTGACCTCACGGGTGTCCGTGTGAATTCGTGTTTGACACGTGGTCATATCCATGTGGATCCCAGTCCCACGAGTGTTCATATCCATGTCCATATCCATGTCCATGTCCATGTGGATCCCGATCCCACGAGTGTCCATATCCATATCCATATCCATATCCATATCCATATCCATGTCCATATCCATGTCCATGTCCATATCCATATCCATGTCCATATCCATATCCATATCCATATCAATGTCCATATCCATATCCATGTCCATGTCCATGTGGATCCCAGTCCCACGAGTGTCCATATCCATGTCCATGTCCATGTCCATATCCATATCCATATCCATGTCCATATCCATGTCCATGTGGATCCCGAGCCCACGAGTGTCCGTGTCCGGTCTCCAGGCGCCCCCTGGCGGACACGGCGATGCCCAGCCTGGCCCGGCAGCGGCTGCTCGGGGAGGATCCCACGGGATTTAATTCCATGGAGTTTAATCTCATGGAGTTTAATCCCACGGGATTTAATCCCACGGGAGCTCTGAAGGGACGAGGTGACATTAAACCAGGAGCCGAGCCCATCAGGCTCTGTTAAGGACAGCCGGATCGCGGCAATGGGCAAGGAAAGGAGTGACAGCTCCACTACAGAACAGGTCGGGAGGCTTTAATTAGCCGTTAATTAACCTTCCCCACTGGGAGGAGGAGGAAGGAAATTCCTGCTGGGAACTGGGATGAGTGGAACCAGTTTGCTGCAGGGGCTGCACTGGGATGATGCAGAGAGGGGAGGGCAGAGCCCAACATTCCTCCTGTTTTGGTGCCCCCCAAAGCCTTGGAAGCCGGGAAGAGCTCCTGGATCACAGAGCAGGGTGGGTAGAAAGGCAGAGGGAAGAGCCTGGAGCTTCACAGCCCATCCTTTCCCCACGGAAAGGCTCCAGCTGCTGCCAGGGCTTGGGCTCTCACTGGGAAGTGATTTCAGGATCGTGATTGTGGCTTTAAGAATGGAGAACCACCTTCCTTCCTGTCTGCAGGCACAAGCCGTGTGGGTTTTAGGGACAAGGCACGAAGGAAGAGGCAGGAAATGCTGTGCAGGAATGCTGGGGACTTTTTGGTGACATCCTGAGACATCCCTGAGAGCAGAGACCAAGACCCAGCGCAGACAAGGTTCCCAAACCAGTGTGGGATGTGCCTGTTGTGTCAGGGAATAATTCACCCCTGCACCGCCTCAGCTCCTGAGCCAACAGCTCTGGGAACAACCCTGTTCCACAGAGAGCAGCCCAGAACAGCTGTGACAGACCCACAGCAGATGGAAAATCAGTTTATCCATCACTGAGCTGGCAGGAGGAACCCACCTGGCCAGGAACATCTCTGCCAGGACTCAGGGAGCTCCTCACTCCTTGGCCAGGGGTTGTAGCGAAGGAGCTCAGCCCTGCACGGATCCCACACCTCCAGCTTCCCTGGAAGGAGAGGGAGGCTCCCAGTCCAGCTCCTGGGAGGTGGCTGTGGCTGGGATTCAGCGGTGCTGCCACTTGAGAAGGCACACTGTGCTCCTCCAAGGCCAAACACATGGCAGGAGTTACTGAACTTGTGTTTCACTCTTGCCTTGCTGAGGATTGAACACTCAGAGGGGCCGGCAGCAGCACAAAACCACGGCATGGGATGAGGGAAAGGCATTGGTGTTATAAAAAATACAAAAATTATATAAAAAAGGGGAAATGGAAGATGGCATGCATTCAGAGGATGGTGCTGGGAGCTGTAACAGAGCACTCCAGCCTGGATTAACCACCAGCACTGAAGCAGAGCCATCTCCAGATTAGGAGTTCATGCCTGGATTGGAGGAGTTCAGTGCTCCACAGCCAGGGTTTTTCTCCAAAAGAAGAACTCAGCAGCAAAACTGGGCTGCAGAACTGGAAGCACGACATTCCCTCCAGGAAAGGCAGGACAGGGAACACGGGGCTGGCACAGGACCTGCAGCAGGAGGAGGAAAAGCTCCTTGGTGGCAGCTGAGCCACAAATTCTCCCATTTCCAGAGCATCACTTGGAAAAGCAGAGCTGGAGTGGGTGGGAATTTGAAGTGTAGGAAACACAGACAACTCTGAGTCTGATCCACAGAGAAGGGGCTGACACCATCACGCTGCCTCCTCCTCCTCATCCTGGTTTGGTGCCAGCTGATCCCTTTCAGACCAAGTGGAAGGAAGAAAGGGGGAAAAAAAAATAATCCAGGATTACCTGAGGCTTCCTTTCAGAGAAAGCTGGGCCTGGGATGGCAGGGAGGCTTTGTCAGGGCTCAGGGTGTCAGTTCTGCCATCCCAAATTGCTGGGGGACAGAGCCAGGGAGCACGGGCAGCCCAGGGGAGATCAGGAGGAGAGAACAGAAAATGGGGATAAAGGAAGAATTGGGATTTCACAGCATGAGGTGTGGGATGTGAGTCTCACTTCTTCAGGAAATCAGAACTGCTCACCAAGTACCCAAAGAAGGGAAAATGATTTCTTATGCCACAGTGGAGGACAGGCAGCTGCACACCAGGAGGGTGGAAATGGCCCAACATTTTCCTTTGGGACAAACTCAGGTGGGGGGAAAAAAAAACAAACAGAACTAAGTTCATAAAATTTTGCATTTTATTATTTGAAATTGGAAAAGGCTCCTTGGGTAACAATGATCAGGTGTAAAAGTAACACAACAGGGCTTGCTCAGCTTTCCAAAACCTGGGGTGAAGTCGGCCAGGTGTTGATTTCACACATCCCATTCCTCTCTAAGCCACCAAGGAAAGGACAGGCAAAGCCCCAGCCCTTGGGCAGGTGAGGTGGTTAAAGTACAACTTCTCATGTTCCACACCAATATTTGTGGTGGTGGATGTGCAATGGTTTCCTCCCACTGCCCTCTGTACAAAGCAGGGATTTATGTTTCACCTTCATTTTTAATACTTTTGTAGAGACTTATCCACACTCAGAACCTCCAGGAAATGCCCAGATTAATCCATCAGTGTCATGTTAAAGTGGTGAGTGCAAAATACACATGGGAACAGGGAAGGGGGAGTAATCAATGACAAAACAAAAGTGCAGATTGCTTTAATTAAGCTAATGAACATGGTCGAGCCAAGTGCTCTTTGCCTCAAAAGTTCCAAAGATTGCAATCCAAACAAAAACCAGAACCACACACTTGAATTCAGCACACAAAGCACCCAAAGGTCAGTGGCACTCACAGTTTGGTACCTCCCTCTCCTACTCCACATCCCAAATAATTCAGTGTCCCACTGGGAAGGGCAGCACGAGCCTTTGGCAGCTGAACACCACAGAGGATTATCGGCCACGTGAGCAGCCAGCTAAAACACAGAGTTAACACATTATCATTCCCTAAACTAGCAAGTTGAGCCTAAACAACCCATTTCCACACAACACCCAACACTCCCATCGAGTTCCACTAGGTTTGAATTAATAAAAAGCAAGAAAAAGTCATCCTTGTTGAAAAGTGAATTCTGAGCCAGCTGCAGTTTGGGCTTTTCCTGGGAGCTGACACCTCCAGGCACGTTTGCACAGAATTCCCTTTCTCCCCAGAACACATTTCCTAAGGAATTGCCCTCCCACTGCTGCTGTCCCATTCCAGGGCAGCACTGCTGTTCACTCCACAGCAGAGCTGACACCCAAATTTACAAACAATTCCATCCTTTTTCCTCCTCCTCAGTGAAACCCAGCCTGACACATCCCCGTGGAGGGCAGCCACCACGCCTGAGAACAGCACATTCACAGCTCTCAAATCAGGCCCAAGGCAAACAAACTGGAGCTTTGATGTTCCTGTTTTCCAGCTGGCCAAATTCGTGTGTTTTGACAACACAGGATGGAGGAGCAGAACCCATCCCCAGCACATGAACCAGACACTTCTTGTCCCTGAGCCAGAATTCAGCTCCAGGTCTTGCAGTGGCCACTGGGGCTCTGCAACCTCCCTGCAAAGGCTTTGTTTAATCCAGAAAGCTCCTGCCAGGAGTATTCCTACCCCTGACAAGTTGTTTTCCATCCTCGCCAGCACTTTCCACCCATCTGGGATGAAGAAATCCAGCCAATTGTCCCTGAGATTTCCTGCAGAGCCAAAAGGACGAGGAGACGTCGGCAGCAGAGATTGATCACCATCTGCAGGGCCCCAGCACACATTATCCCTGTCAACAGCTCACACAAGGATCCCAAGGGGCTGGGAAGCTGGGATTTGGGAAAGGAGTGGGGAATGCAGTGTTGTGCAGGGGGTGGTACAGCCTGCACCAAAGTGTCCTGTCAGCACAGGCTCCCACGGGGAAAGGCAGGACTGGGAAAGCAGGAGCATCCCCCTGGGCCATGGGGGATCAGATCCAAACTGCCTGCTCCTAAACCTGTCTCTCCCCTTTCCCAAAGATTCCAGAGCTGGAGTGTTAACTCCACGTTATCCTGCTCTGCTCTGGAAGCACTGACAGAGCCACACACAAAGGAACATCCAGCACAGGAGCATCCCCAGCATTCCCAAATCCATCTTCACAGCTTTCCTCACCCTCAGCCAAACCAGAGGGAATTTTCCTCTGAAATGCCACAAAAGCCTGCCAGGCTTGGAGCAGCACAAGGTGAGAAAAGGCATCAGAGGAGGATTATTAATACAAAACTTGCTATTTCCTTTGCTCCAGACAGAATGAAGCCAGGGGGTACCAGCAGTTCTGCCTTTTATCAGGAATTATCCTGACATTTTGAGGCCAGCCAGGTGAGTTATAAATAAAAAGATGCCACTACAGGGGCAAGGCAGAGCTGGGAAAATTCCCCCAAGGCATCAGCCTCCACTAAAATCGTTCTCTCCAGCCAGCCAAGCAGGTCTGGCCTTCAGGAGATCCTTGGCACTGCCACTGGAAATTCAGAAGGGAAAAAGAAGCCTGGAGAAAAGCAGATGCACAACCTGTGCCAACAGCAAACAGGTGGCTCCTGGGCCAGGTGACAAAGGACAGAGGCTACAGACAGGTCAGCACTTGGGAGAGTGACTCAAGCCTCAGGTACTTGCAGGGCAATCAGTGCAGTCTGGATTTTAATCCCCATTTAAAAAAAAATTAATCGTAATTTAAAAGCTAAAAGCCAAAATTATCAAGTCAGTTGTGTGAAAGTTTAGGATTATTTTTTTTTTTGGCAGGGATATTGAAGTGGGGAGGAATCTGCACTCAGAGCTGCAGGTCCAGCTGAAGAAGAGCTGGTTTTAGGGGCAGGCAATGGGAACAGCTGCCCAAGGGGACATAAACCACTGAGATACCAAATAAAGTCCTAATCATAGACTCATTTAGGTTGGAAAAGACCTCTGAGATCGAGTCCAACCCTTAACCCAGCACTGAACATCTTCAGCTGTCCCAGAAAGCTGCACCAAACTGGAAACCTCTGTCTGCAAACCAGGCACGAGCTGAGCACGAGGCTGAGAGAGCCAAGCTCAGCTCCAGGTCACCCCTCTGCCCACTCACCACAGCACACAGAGCTCTCTGCCAGCCCTGAGAGATCCAAACTGGCAGGAAAACCTCTACAGGCTGCTCACACCCACCCTGCAACATTTTCCCAGCTTTTCCAGCAGGCCTGTAACAGCTCCTCACCCCCGACACTGAGGCAGGACTGCCACTCCTCACAAAGCTGCAGGAAACAAAGCAAAAAGTGCCCTAAATCACCTTGAAATTCCCAGAGGTTTGGAAAGCTCCATCCAGAGAGACAGGAATTAATCCTGTGAGTGACATGAGCTGCTGCTCATTGTCTCTGCTGGAGCCTGGGTTCTCACACAGCTGAGGGAACACATGAGAGGCAGAAATGGCAAAAAGCCCTTGTGAGAGTGAGAATAAAAGCTGTTCACAGGCACTGGAACCAGGCAGGGACTGAAACTTCTCCCCAGAGGGGGCCTGAAACCTCCCAGCACAGGTACAGACACATTTACAGACCTAAAACTGCAGAGATGGAACGGCAGGGTTTTGTTAGACACTGATCTGGGGAGAAGAGAAGGGACCTGGAGTTTGTCATCACAGCCAGAGGGCAGCTGCAACAAAGGCTTGTGATAGTGCTGATGGTTTCCAGCACAATTCACAGCCTGCAGATGAGCACTGGCCAGGATTTTCCTGCACAGCACAGTCCAAAGGGAATCTGCTCCCTTGCCTGCAGCACACAACTCCCAGTGGAGCTCAGATCTGCCACAAAATCATTCTGGGATGAAAGAAGTGCAACTGGAAAGGGAAAGAAGGGTTCTGTGAGGGGGGCAGCAGCAGCCACTGCTCCAGGAGCCAGAACAAGCCACACAATACAAGGGCTCTGAAGGGCAGCCTGAACAGGAATGGCACCCCTGGGGTCACACAGGACCAGGGGGACATGTGGCACCTTGTGCTGCCCACCTGGAGCCTACTGGGCTCATCTCACAGCTGGGTTTCTTTTGGCTCCTTCCTGTGCCTCTTCAGAGCCACTTGACAAGATCTGAGAAAACCTTTCAGGTACAAACCAGTCTGAACATAAGAGCTTTTGCAGTTTTACACCCATCTCCAGTCCCACAGCCAGCTCCTGCAAGGAGAAAAAAAAATCATCTCTGGTCTCAGGGACAGCACATCCATCAAGCTCCACAGGACAATGCTGCACACACTCATCTGCAGTGGGGATCCTGCCCTGGCTGAGGCAATTCTGCAGAGGAAACCACACACTCCAATTAGCAAGCCAAGGATGCAGGTATCGTACCAGCCTCTGCTGGCAACGCTGCACCCACAGAAAGGTTTCTGGAGAGGAGGATGTGCTTTGTCACTGCCTGTTCCTCTGACCAAAAGTCGGTTTTGTCCCAATACATTCTTTTTTTTCGCACTAAGGGAGGTCTGTTCCCTCCCCTGCAGGATCCCTTCAGCTCTCCAAAGCACAGACTGGGAAACAAGGACTGCTGGGAGGCAGCGTGGAGTGGCACAGAGGAAAGGGCAGTCACGGATGTCTGAACTGGGATGTGTGGACATTTGGGGTAAAAAGGCTTTATTCAAAGTGCATGCTTCTATCCAGAGGTACCGAGAGCCCCGGCTGGGGAGCGCAGCAGCCTTTGCCACCCCTGTCCATCACCAAGCACTCATCAAGTAGCCAGGGACTGAATGTTCTTGAGCATCTCATCGAAGGCCTCCCGGGAAGGCGCTTGGGCGTTCTGGAAGGAGACCTTGATGCGGCTGTAGAGGCTGAAGGATTTGAGCTCCAGCCAGATGAAGCCGAAGCGGTCGTCGTCGAACAGGACGAACACCCCCGGTGTCCTCTCGGGGCTGGTGAAACCGTGGCCAGCGATGAGCCCTGTCCCATAAAAACTGCCAGGGGATGAAGACAGAACAGGTGTGACAACAGCCAGGATCAGTATTTAGTTTAAAAATCAGCACAAAACTCTGATGAAGCCACTGTGACGGAACAGTGAGTTTTGCACTCGGTTTTTCCATCAAGACAAGGAACTCCCCCCGTTGCTGTCTGCAGGTTCCTGCTTTGGTTTATCCTAATTAGCACCTGCACCCCAAAGCTGGGTTTTTTCGTAGTTCAAACCCATCTGAGATTAACCTGTGCAATTCAAGGATCAGCACAGGCTCAATCCTCCCAGGAAAGCAAAGGTTTGTTGAGAGCATGAACCAGAGAGGCAAAACCTAAGGGAAGGGAAAGAAAAATCTAAAAAGCAAAAAAAATCTGCCAGGACCTGAGGAGGAATAAAGGTCATTTAAAGCTCTGAGCAAGCAGCAGGTGGAGCAGGGTTTTATCCAAACACAACTGAGCTGTGACAGCAGGAGCCTTCTGGGATTAACCAGCTCTGGGTAGGTTTTTCCATGAGCACAGATGTTTGGCTGAAGGTCACCTGCCTAAGCCTCAGCTTTTGGGCTCTTTTTCCACACCTCATTTAGTGTGCTGCTTCACCAACCCCAGCTCCCACTCAGCACAGCTCTCTGCATACCTGTATCTCCTGCCAGGGCTGCCACAGGGCACCAGAGGCCAGGGAAAGGTGGGAGAGAAGGAACATGAATGACACACATGGGAATGGGAAGCAGCTTCACCAGCTCTAAATATATGAGCTGGGCAGCTCTGAGACATAAAACACACAAAAAAAGAAAAAAAAAAAAGGAGGGGTGTGTGGAATTCAGGAGAGGTGCCAGCTTCTGAAGTAAATCTAGCAAGGAAGTGGGATGGCAGATGACAGCGTGGTGAGAGAGGGAACAAACCAAAGTGTGGGAAATTGGGCAGCAGAGGCAGGAAACAGAGATTGTGGATTTCACATCCCTGGAAATGTTCAAGGCCAGGTTGGACAGGGGTTGGAGCCTGGTCTTGTGGAAGGTGTCCCTGCCCATTGCAGGGCTGGAACAAGATGGGATTTTAGGTCCCTTTCAACACAAACCATTCTGGGATTCTGTGAGATCTGAGCCCAAGGTGCTGGGAGATCCACAGGCAGGTAAAGGACACACAAATACAGGACACACCTCAAAGACTCCCCTTCCCTTTCAAGAATGCATCAGCCATAAAAGCACCAGTTACCAGATGCGGCAGGTCCGGGGATAATCCTCATTCCTCGATATCACTCCCATGGGCAGCACGAAGGGCTGGGAAGCTGGGGCCTTGTCCTGGGTCTTCCCCTCTGCCCCAGCTCCAGTCTCTTCCCCCTCAGCACCTTCTCCTCCCAGGGGACTGGCAGGCTGCTGGGAATGCTCCTCTTCCTCCTGCCGCTGCTCCCGCTCCTGCTCCTCCCGCCGGATCTGCTCCTGCACCTCCAGCACAATGCGGGACAGCTCGCTGAAGTCTCGCAGGTTCTCGATGTCAGGCAGCTGCAGAGGATGGGCCAGGTCTATCTCCACAGTCTGCTGTCCAGCTGGGATGTTTGGATCTCCCTAGGGACAGGAAGGAACAGCACAGCTGCAGACACCAGGTGCTACAGAGCCATCACCTGGACTTCCTAATAGTTCACCCTATTCTATAATCACCAAGCTGGCAATAAAAAACCCCTGCTTGGACCTTGTTTGCTGTTCTTTGACATCTCTGCTTTCCCCTTCCCAGAACCAGAGCTTTAAATCAAAAGTTGTACTTGCAAGGATGAAAGGAAGTCAAAGCTGCAGCTGCATTTCCCCAGAATCCCTCCCTGCAGGGAGGACGGAGCTCTCCTGCCTGACTTCAGTGAAGAGCTGCCAACATCTGGTACCTGCTCCTCACACACACACAGGGGATCTCAGGAGACCTGCTACCAGCTGCTCACAGAAAGCAGCTGGAAGGGAGAGGAAAGGAAGGGGGATCCAGGAGAAACTTGAGGAGCAGGTTGTAGTTACACCAATCCACACAGGGTTTGGGCTGCCAGCTCCCAGACAGAAATCTCTCCTGTACATTCACAGCGCTGAGAAACAAAAGCCATAAATACCTTCACAAGAACCTGAGAGAAAGGAAAATGCACTCACAGTGATCTTGGTGCCCTTGGCTTTGTTCCCATGAAAGCTCAGCATGACAATCTCCAGCCCGTGGCTCCCGTAGGTGCCTTTGAAGAGGCCTGGCTGGATGAGGTCGTTGGGGCTGCTGGGGGGGAGGTAGATGCGCCGGTACGTCAGGCAGTTACTGTGCAAGAGAAAAACGTCAGAGAAGTCAGGAAAAAACCCCTCCCCAGCAGCAATGTGTTTGCATTCTGCTCCTCCAGCAGCTTGGGGATGTCGTCAAGACAAGCAGGATCTGTGCTTTCAGCAAGCTGAGGATTTGCTTCAGAGCTCTGCAAGCATTTCCTCCTTCCCTGTGCATCTCTCCCCAGCATCCTCATTAGCACACCAGGAGATTCCTGCAGCAAGGAAACTTCCTCAGCCCTTGAGATTCCCAGAGAACCTGAGAGTGAAGCATATTTAAACATCTGCTACAGTGAGATGGCTGCTAATAGAAGCTTGGAGAGATGGTTAAAACCCCCAGTTTCTCAGGGACTCTCTAATTCCTGCACTACAGAGCACACTAATATGGATAATAACCAGACGCTCCTTGGGATCACAGGCATTTGCTCTGTCTTCAAATTAAACAGAGTTAAATGACTCAAAAGCACCTCACTGTGCTTGTGTAGAACTTGGAATCCTATTCCTACTGCTGTCATTCCACCTCATCTCCCTGTACAGCTGGGAAGCACTGCAGAGACACAACATTCCTCTGGCTGTGAAAGCCCATGGAAAACCCCACCTCAAGGAAAAATGTTCCAGTGTGCTTGTGAAGATGCAGCAGCCCTTACTCATATTGGCTGGTGTAGATGAACTTCATCAGGATGAGCTCCTGCATGTGTTCGTGGAAAATGTCTTCCAGAGTCCGACCCCACTCCTCCCTCAGCCACGTCCGGAATTCCTGCAGCAGGAGGAGAAAAGGGGGAGGATGAGGTCATTTCAGTGATGTGCCCCAAGGTGACTTCACTGTGGGGCTCTGTGACAGCACATTTCACTGGCAGAGCCACAGGCAGGGCACATCCTCTGCCAAAGGCAGGGAAACGTGGCTGGATTTGGGAACAAGCACGTGTTGGCTTGGAAATGTGCTTAACAAATAGTGATTATGGTAACTGCCAGTGATCACACAATAAACAGGCTTCCCTTCAAATAAATCCCACGTAGAAGCATAAACCTCCTCAGAATAAAGGCATGAGCATGGCCTGTTACTGCAAAGTAGCTCATCTGCTCTTTCCCTCACAGTAACTCATTTGTGTGCCCACAAGCTGACTCCTGTGCCCTGTCCTGACACGTTCAACAGAAAAGAAAAAAGCTTTTGAAAAGCACGGAGGGTTTAGGAGGTTAAATCCTGCTGATTTAATACTGATGCATCTAAATCCAAAGGGTGCTTTGAAAGCATCTCCTGAAGTACCCCAACTGCAGCTCTGACAAGTTAATACCCTGCCATGAGTTGGTGTGATAACAGCTTACACTGAGATAGCAGCCTGCCAAGTGATATTCCAAACCTGTCTCCTTTATCTTCCCAAGCCAGATCCTCCAATTTCCATAATGCCACGCACACTTAACGTGGTGCTTTGAAAGTATTAAAGCATTTCTCATTTTCTCCAGCACCAGAAAACACTTAACTAAACCTTTCACCCAGCTGTTTCCCATTAGCAGAGAGACATTTCACAGCGTTCCTCAGAAGCAGCTGAAATAGCAGATTTGTCACGTGGAACCAGCTGGAAGCAAACAGCAGTACCTGGCACAGGTATTCATCCTGACATTTATACCTGCATTTAAACACAGGTATTTCAGTCAGGAATCTGCCTTGCTGGGTAGAGCTGACAGACTCTCCTGTTCTCAGACACAGGAGAAACAACCAAATGAAGCTTTTAATCCCTCGAGCAAGGCAAGCAGTGGGAAGGTGCCTCGCTGACCAGCAGGTATCCAAATGCAGCTGGTGCTCACTGTGTTTGAAAGATCTTAATTATACAGACAGCAATGCCACTGAGATCAGTGCCTGGAGTGTTGGTGATGTCCAAGATGTGCTGCTGACCCTCTCTGCAAACAAAACAGGAGGAAGGTGCTGGGGCTCAAAGAGCACCTTGACAGAGAAAGCTGCCTAAACCAGGGAATCAGCCAAAAGCTCCCAGCCTGGGGGTTCACACCTGCCCAATCTCACAGAAATCAGAAGGGCACCTCCCACACCCCAAGAGCTGATCTCAGGAAGGGGAACACACAGAGGATCAGTGCAGAGCACTCACCTCCTGCCTGCCCCCTGACATCCGGTGGTGATCCGTCTGGTTGCACTTGGTGGAGAACTCGTCCTTCTTCACAATCTGTAATTACCAGGGAGGAGAACTGAACAGGTTACACACCTGTTTAGAGATGCTTTGGATGGTGTAGCTAAGACTGCTCACAGTAAATGATTTACAAAACAAACATTTGCTGCAACAGAGAAATCATTCACTGCTACTGAGGGCAACAGCTACAGAACAGAGAAACAAAAGCAATAAAACTTCAGTGCACTCTAATGAAAATAATCATTTTAAGCTACTTCCCTATTTCAGCTTCCTCCTTTAAAAAAAACCAACCTGTCAGGAAGCTTTTCAAAGCATCCAATGGATGCTGCATCACCTTCTCCAGGTCCCACCATGGAGAGAGCTGCAGAACAGGTCTGTGTCAGCCTGGGCACACTCATCAGCTGCCCAAGGCAAGTTTACACATCCTCTCCCCAGCCTGTGCACATCCTGGTGCTCCCAAGCCCAAGAGAAAACAGCACAACAGCCTGGCTGTGCCATTGCCAGGGAACAAATTCAGAGCAGGGAACAGCCCACATAACTTGTCAGACACATAATGAGTGCAAAGCTGGTGCCCACACACACAGCAGGGTGGTGAAAGCCTTATCTCTGAAATAAAATCCTCCCAGCTTCCTGATGAATGCATTTCCAGTGCACACACAGTGTGGGGAGAGGCAGAGGAGCTCACCTGGATGTGGCCATTATGAGGTCCCTTGTGGCCATACATGCACTCCACCGTGGCACATTTCCTCTCCATGAGGTGGATCCTGAAGAGGGGTTTGAATCTCATGGGATCATCCACGTGAGGGTCATGAGGGGGCAGGTACATCCAGCCAATGATGAACAAACCATCCACCTGCAGAGGGACAGGACACAGAGCTCACAGGATCAGCTTTGCAAAATTCCTTAGGAGGCTGCAGCAAACTCTGAGGCCTCTCGTGGCGCAGGGCAGGAGCTGCAGAACAGTTTGCTGCATTCCCAAACAGCTTTCCAGCCATTAACCCAGACCATATGCACTCCCAGCACTCCCTGGATGAAAAGGGTTTCTTTACAAGGCTTCCTGAACCACTGGAAAAAGCTCAGCCCTTTATTGCTGCAAATGGCTTGCCTGGAGTGCAGGATCCAGAGGGAAGGACCACACAGCAAGTCAGACTCTAATTGGTTTGAGAGCTCCTGCTGGCAGATATTCCAGCAGATGAATTCAGTTTCCCATGACTATCCCTGCTTTTTGGATGAGGAATTATTTGGCTTTATTACTCAGAGAACACAGGAAGCAACACTCTCCTCCACTGAGAGGCACAAGTGCCGGCCCCCTTCCTGCACACCTAACAGAATCCTTCCCTCAGGGCCCGCAATTCCAGAGGCAGGATATTCTCCAAACACAGAGATCTGAGACTGAGGCAGCACCACAAAGTCTTTATAGGGTCACAGGGGAAGTATTGATGCAGCTGGATGCCCTCTTACACCGGTTCATGCAACAGAACCTTGCAAAACCCAAAGGCCTCGTGATTTGTTCCGCTTCAACCTGGCGGCTGTTGAACCCTGGTGCAGAGAACAAGGGCTCCAGGCAAACTCCTGGCTCAGCTCTCACCATTTCAGAGTCAGATGTTGTTCATTAACTGCTCTGCCAGCAGCACCAGAGCTGCCAGGCTCCACAGATCTTGCACCAGTGTCACTCTACATCAGAGCCTTAGGGCTGCTGTTAAGGTTTGCCAATCACACAAGTGCAAAACCTTTTGCAAAAGGTTCAGCTGCAGGCAAAGAAAATGAAGTAAATAAATGGATTCCTGTGCCAGCCACTGGAATATCAGTGTCAAACTCTAAATCAAGCCTTTCTCTCAAACATGGATCATGTTTTCTACCTGCTCCTGGGGCTGTTTGGTGTAGAGCTGAAATATAAAAGAACTGCCTGGAGAAAGGTGGTGATGATGAGAAGAATCCCAGGACCATTCAGGCTGGAAAGGAGCTCCAAGACCATCGAGTCCAACCTGTGAGCAATCCCCAGCCACAGCAACGAGTGCCACATCCACTGCAGGGATGGGGATTCCAGCATCCCCCTGAGCAACCCACTCCTGTGTTTAACAACCTTTCCTGTGAAGAAATTCCCACCTAAGAGAAACCAAGAAAGAACCAAGGAGCACCCTCTGGGTACAAATCACTCACTTGAGGGCTGAGTGCTCAGACTTTTTAGTGCCCTGGGAATGGCTGCCAGGTGTGGAAAGTGTAGAAAACCACTTGTGAGCCCCCAGAAGCCCCGGGATGAGGCACTCACCACCACGTTCAGCAGTCCCCCGTAGGGCCCGATGTCCGGCTGCCACAATCCCAGGATGTGCCGGTAGCGGTGCAGCACTGGGAAACAGGGAGACACTCAAGTGAGCACATCCAGCCAAGAAATTGGGATTTTGGGAATGAAAACCCCGCTACCAGGCTGCACACAGCGCTGACCAATAGCACCCACAACTGCATTTACTCAGGAAAAATGATTGTGTCCAAGCTGAGCCTTCCCCCAAGCTCACACACATTTATATTCTTTATTCCTGGCCCTGTGGAAGGGCAGAACCACCTACCTCAGTAGGAATTCCCAAAAAACTGTTGCAACACAGTCCCATTAATGCAAATCACACGATATAACCAGAGCTAAAACAAATAAAAGCGTCTGCTGCCTCCAGTTACCAAAAATGCACTCGATGCTTCACACTGCAAAGCAACAGAAAATAGGGAAGGGCAGAAATGTGGGAAGGAATAGGGAAATCTGAGTATTTGGAAAGCATTTCACTGCCTTGTGTAGACAAACTTGGCTCCAGAGTTAAGCATCCTTAGGAGCAGCCACTGGGAGCACGGGCAAAGCACATGGATCACTCCAGCTTGGGAATCCGGTGGTGTGGCCACATCAGTCACGGCCTTAAAAATTCTACAGCAGCAGCTACAGCTCAGCAGTGCCCAAAAACTGCTCCCAAAACCCACTAAAAATCTGCTCTAGCAGTTGAGGCTTCCCTGTTTCTCATTTCAGATCCAGCTGTCCCTCCAATCCCACCTAAATAGAGGAATATTTTCAGTAAGCAGGAATAAAAAGGGTTTTTACAGAATGATCTTAAAGCTCCTGTTGTGAGGAAAGCTTAGAGATGGGACCTGCCTCCAGTCCTTAAACAGCCATTCCACTTGTCCATCTGATTTCCTTTTGTCCATCTGGTTTCCTCACAGGATCAGTAATCCTCCACAAGAAGGCATTACACAGTCTGGCATTTTGGGCAGGAACAGCAGCATGCACATTACTCCCATGAAGATGGCAAGAAGATATTTCACTGACATTTCACATGCCCATGGCCAACTCAGAAGGCCACAATAAATCACTTTAACCTCCAGGACTGGCTTGAATAATAGGGTTGGGTTTGCATTAATTTCAAAGAAGAACTGTGTTTCAGGCCAGCTGTTCCAGCAGCTTTGTTTCATTAATTACTTCAGACAGCAAGAACTACAGGAGTGGTTTTATTCCACCAAAGCAAGAACTTCCACAGAAGTTCAGGATAACAGGGAGGGATGTCCAGAGCTGCTGCCAATGGCCTGGAGGAGCCTTTTCCCTGGGCTTTCAGATTGATGGCCTGGTTTCACCCAGTGCAGCACAAAACACTAAGGCAAGCAGGCCAGCCCCATTCCCAGCTCACTAATTACACATTAATTAACGGGATGAGCTGCTCCACCCACCACACTCTGCCCTCTACCCTGTCTGTCACAGAGCTGATAAAGCCCAGCCTTTGTCATGGATTATTATTTTTTAGGACAGAAAACTAAGCTATCCAAGGGGGATGAGGATGTGCCTCCAGCCCAGCTCCTGTTAGGAGCAATTTCAGGAAACAGAGCTGAGTTCTGGACACAGGAGGACTAAAAAAAAAATAAATCTCACTCACTTCCAGAACTTACTGGGGAAAATGCTGGTGCTTGGCCAAAGGCCCAAACAAGTCTCAAAACACAGCTCAATTTTCAAGCCTGGGCTGCTTCTGAGCTCCAGCAAAACAGCAGCTAATACTAATTGCAGGGAAAACCTGATGAATTCCAGCTCTGGCTCTTCCTGCTAGGAGACAGGATGGATCTGGCAGTTGCTTCCCTTCCTGCTCCTCGAAAGAAAACAGCACTTGGGTCTTTCTCCAAGGTTTTCCACTGCCTGTGCTCACTCCTGGAGAAGCCTCTTGCCTATCCAAATTTCTGAGTCCACATCCTGCCAAACAGAGCAAAACCACATCCACTGGATGCTCCAGGACAACCTTCATCCAGCCTGGATATTCCCCACAGTCCATAAGTAGCTCTGCACATCTTTCAGATGGGAAGAGGGTTTCAATCCAGCCAGGAATGGGCTTGGAAAAGCAGGAAATGCCAAGCTCCCACCGACAAAAGGCTGTCCTGACCAGGAAAGACCCAATCCACTGCAATTCTCCTGGATTCCTGGGATGCAGGAAGGTCTCTAAAAGTGAAATGAGCTGGGACAATGTGAGCAGTGCCCTCACCTGCTCGTGGGAAGAGCTCAGAGTAATCCAGGTGAGCTTAAACCCCTGGGGAAAGTGATCTGAGCTCACCTGGCTGACACTGCATGAACAGGAATTAGGGAAGACTTCCATGGAAAATCCTGACAACACAGGAGGGGGAAAAGGGAAATGGGCCATTGCATCTTAAACCACATGAGCTCAGAACCACAGAATCATTTAGGATGGAAAAGACCTCCAGGATCATCAAGTCCAACCATCCAAGCTTTTCCCCAAGTGAAACAACACAGCCCAAGAGAAAAGGGACACATCAGAAGTTTGGGGCTGCAGCTAAAGAAACAACTGAGGGAACAGCATTAAATGCCATTTAAGTTTGGAATAAACACCCAATCTCCAAAGGAATTCACCCTGCAGTTTGGATTTGCTTCTCCTTCCCACCCAGCCCCAGAACACAGACGGTGTTGACAGGCACCCCAGGTTGCCAAACCCAAAACTCTGTCCAAATTTCTGCTGTAGCCCTGCTGCTGGTGTGTCCTGACTCCCATTAAAGTCACCACCTCCCCTGCACGGTCCCTGCTCTGCTGCTTCTCTCAGCACAGGGAATTCTGCAGCATCCACTCATTAATGGGTGTGAAAAACTCCATTCCCAAGCAGCAGTGAGTTAGTAACTGGAGTCTGCCAAACCCTGCAGACCCAAAGGAGCATCAGAGACAGCTCAACACCCCCTCCAAATAAACACCAAATAGTCCTGGCTTCCTTAATTGATGTAAACTAATCAGTCCTTCCCCCTCATTTCCTGCTGAACACTAAACTCCAAGGGTTTAGCTACTCCTCCCTCAACACAACACAAGGAGGGAAAAAAAGGGTTATCCAAAGTGAGGAAGGCAAATCACAACCTTTAAAACATTAACAGAACATCTCCTAGAGACAGAGATGGTGCTTAAAAGGATTCAGTCTGCAGGGAGGGAATTACTATGGAACCACTCAGCATTTTTCTCTGGAAAGGGCTGTGGATCTCTGTGGCTCTCTTGAATCATGACAAAGCTCTCTGCCAGTCCAGAGTTGCTTTTGGGAGGCCTCACCAGGGTGAATCTGAATTCATTCCTCAAACAAAGGAGCAATTCCCCACGAGCAGACTGAGTGCTCCTGTTCTGTGCAAAGAGCTCCTCAAAAAAGCACCTCCAAAAAAAATGCCCCCAAAGCCTCAGTGCCCGCCCTGCTCGCGCTGTCACCCCGCAGGGTCCCAGCGCTCCTCTAACACGCACCAGCCACCACTGGTGGCACCTCCCTGCTGTCCCCAGGTCACCCCCAGTGCTTTGCTCCAAGCCAGGGCACACTCCATGCAGCAGCGGCAGCGGGGTACGTACGGCAGGTGTAAACATCTCTGTACTCCATGTGCTCGTAGTCGGGCAGGATTTTCATAAAACGCCCCGACTTCACCCGTGGGTTTATACCTGAACAGACAGAGCAGGGTGAGTGCCAGCAAACTCTGCTCCACTGGGACCAGCAAACACCTCCACGGATCTGGAGCAACCACGCAGGGAAGTCCAGCTCTCTCCTGACTTTGCTTCCAGTTGTTTCCGTCACCCTCAGTCCCACGTGAGCGGGGTTTGTTCCACATTCCCACAGACATTGTTTACAAATGGCACCCAGTGAATTCCAAGTGGAATCAAAGTCCTTCTTCCTCAAACTCTGCACTGCTGCCTCAAGAAGACCAAGTCACTCCATGGACAGCAGCCCAGGTCTGGGATTAGTTCTGCTTGCAGGCACTTGAGCTCAGTTCCTCTTTTCCCACACCATTTCCCACAGAAGCACACTCAGTGAATGGAAAAGTCCATGCAGTAATCCAAAATTAACTCCTCTGCAACTACAGAGGTTTATGGGACAGTAGAGAAAATGGGGTGACACCACCAGGAAACTGCTCCTGGCACAGGGCAAAGTGCAGAATCTGAACAGAGGAGCTGAGATGCTGAATCCTGAAAGCCAGGAATGGCTGCCAAACATTCCCACTTTGGAGAAACCACCACTGCTCGGGATTTCTGGGTGGATACAATCACTGACCTTACACAGAAGTGCAGGAAGACCATCACAGGGGTGGTTCTCACACACCAAGTGTGACCCTTGGCTAATGGATGCCATGAAAAGTACTCAAGGAAACTTATGTGTGAGACAGATTTATTGCAGGTTATAAATAAACTGATTAAACTCTGGAAACGGTGGGAATGTTTAGGAAAATATCCCACAGGCTTGCTCTCTCCTCAGCCTCCCTGCCCACAGCCACTGGGCTGGAGAGTCACCACTGTCCTGAGCCAGTAAGGCCATTTCTACCCACAACTCATGCATAAAAAGCACTAAATATCACTTTAGGATCTCTGAACCATGGAAGTTATGTAGTGAAAAGGACTACAGGTCACAAAGAGATGTTGTCCCACCTAAAAAAGGCAATGGAGAGCTGAGATCTGACCTGGTATGTGCTGTGTGGCTGTCACCACAGCAGTGCCACACAAAGATATGGGATTAAATGGGAATTAAGGGAGGCCTCGAGGGTTAATGGGATTTCTCTGGGGACATCTGTGTGCTGGCTCAGCAGCACTCAGCCCTCCCAGCCAGGAAAATGAGGCAGTTCCATCCCTAGTGTAGTGTATCATAGGGAAGGAGAGACAGTAGGGGATGAAATCCATTTTCCTGTGGATGCTCAGCAGGTCTGTTAAAGATGGGATTAAACCCCTTCTATCTGTTCTTTTTCCCAGCTTTAAGATCAATACTTGAAGTCATTGCTACTTCAAGGTTCTGAAGGGTCCCACACCCACAGACATTCCCAAAACACACTGACACCTCCTGCCAGGCTCTCTTCCTCCAGGGAATGCTCATCCCTTTCCCACTCTCCTACAGCCATTGCCTTTCACTGTGATTAAGGATTAGAAAAAATATCTGTTAATTCCTCAGCAGGATCTGAAAATGGCAAAACAGGTTGAAAATCCCTCAATACACTTCATTAAAAAATGAAATTCCGTGCTCTTTTCCCACCAAAGGACTGGGAGGCACAGAAATCCCAACTCTTGGTATTAAATAAAACTCCAAACACGTCAACTTCCCAATGGAACCCCTGCAAGTCAGTCTGAACAACTTCTGCCATGGAAGTTTAATAAATATTCAACATTTCTGTGCTCTCAAAATTGGTATTAAGCAAGATTTGGATTGGTTTTATCACTTACGTTTGGCGTAAACGTCTCGACAGGACACTCCTGTGATCTCCAACTTCCTCAGGTTTTCACACACCCCATATTCTGCAACAACACAGGAAAAAATGGTCAAGCCTGGCACAAAAAGGTTTGGACCCAGAGTCTTGACATCAACTACTGAGATCTGATTTGTGTTTTCTTGAAGCTGCCAGAGTAGACCAAGAATCAGATTTTTGTTTTAAAAACTGGATGCGATTTCGTTGCAGATTCCAAGACATTTCACAAGCAATGCCTGCAACAAACACACCATAAGGCACAAACACACCCAGCAAAGTCACAGCTGCTCCCACCTCAGCCAGGAAGAGTGTGAAATGTGGGAGACATCCCCATTCCAGCTGGGATTGCGTGCCTGTTTCCATCAAATCACCGCTGAGCGCAGCAATTATCTGCTCTCACTGAGGTACCCGACAGGGAAAACTGCTTATTAGGATCCTAAAGGAAAGGTCACAGACTTGAAAAAGAATGAAATAGAGACATAAAACAGGCCCCAGCATGTACAAATATGGTTACACTTAAAGCAGATCAGATTGAGACAGGGCTGTTGTACAGTCAGATGCCTTTGATTCCTTCCAGAACCCCCCGAAAACAAAGGGAGCCGGAGATCTCGGAGCAGCTTTGAAGCAGAAAATGAGATTCTCTCCTTTCATTTTCAGGAAGTCAATGTCAAACTTCTAAGAAACTTAAAATAAAATAAAATAAAAGCAAGTACTAATGTCTCAATGCCAGAAATTCTCAGAGGAGCAGAGGGAGGAAACAAGAGGAGGGAGATCCCAAAAAATCAGCAGTGACAATGCCACCCTGCTGCAGTGACCCCGACAGATCTCAGAACAGAAAAGAGCCCTCCTTGACATCAAAGACATCAACAGCACAGATCAAACAGCAGCTTTCCTCAGCAGCACAAACACCTGCCAGATATTTGACATAAAACTGTATCTCTGCAGACCCTCATCAAGCCATTCAATATGAAATTTATCCTCAGCTGAGCATCCTTGAATTAACAACTGTGGCTGTGAAGCACCACCTAATGCTGGAAACCTGCTGCAGGAGAGAATTCAGGATGCAGAGATGAGAAAAGCAGGAGTTTCCCTGAATTAATTCAGCCTCCTCCTGTCTATAAATACAAGATGAGAGAGCACACCCAGGGTTTACTGGCAGCCCTTCTCCAGGGAACACACGTCCTGCACACTCTGGCTCAAGCAAGGGCAGCGAAGGTGAGGGGGGCACGGGACACAACAAACACGATGCCCTTCACCAAAAACTGCCAAGGGCTGTGGCAGAATTCCTGCTGACTCCTGCAATGCCAGAGGAAGCTCTGAGGGTTCTCAAGCCCAAGGTGGGCTGAGGAAGCACAATTAGCAGAGCCCAGCCGAGCTCAGCTCGCAGGATGAGCAGCCCAGCACAAACAAAGCATTTAGTGCTGGGGCTCTGCCAGCTGAGCCATGAAAGCACAGCTCCACGGGAGGATAAACACATCCAGGGGATGCAGGGAACAGCGTGGAACGTTCCCCAGATGATTGGAAAATCCTTGGAAAAGGGCAGGAATGGAACAGGCAACTCCTGTGCATGGAAACAAAACTCACCTGA
This sequence comes from Poecile atricapillus, assembly GCF_030490865.1. Classification (NCBI taxonomy): domain Eukaryota; kingdom Metazoa; phylum Chordata; class Aves; order Passeriformes; family Paridae; genus Poecile; species Poecile atricapillus. Next base: position 19,741,690 of record NC_081258.1, read on the forward strand.
CACAGGACAGGTGAGATGAGCCCTGTCCACTGCAGGCAGGGAAGGGATTTATACTGCAGGGGAAAGGGAGGAGACACATGGAGAATCCTTCCCAAATGGAATTTCTAGCAGCACTGAGAGTGACACTCCCTCTTCCCACAGATTTTTCCCCAAAGCCTTCTCCCTAATCCATAAATCACTCAAGTGGGTGCCATGGGAGATTCACCACCAGCAGTTACCTCCAAGTAACAGGGTGGGAAGGGATTTGATGTCAAAGCTTCATGCAAGGGCCCCTGATAACCTGCAGTGAAATTTGATGAAAGCCAAACTGTTACTAAAATAGTTGTAATTCCAATCTTACCGGGAAAAATTCAAAAAACAAATTCATTTAAATAACACAAAAATTTAAGATTTCTATATTGCTACACATCATTTGTCACTAGATATCCTAGAAAGTATTACCAAGAAAAAAAAATAATCTCATCCTAACGTGCTTTAACACTCATTTTAGAACTAATTCTTAGCCTGTTTTGGCCAGCAAACAGCTACAGAGTGTGAAAATGCCACAGTGATGGCTGAGCTCCATAAGTGCATTACTGCAGCTCTTGTGACCCAGCTGCTCACACCAGCATGGCCATTTTATGAGAAAAATCAATCTTTTGGCTCACAGTGCCTAAAAAAAAAACAACCCTCCAAATATCATAACCAAGAAAGGCCATCTCTTTTTAGCCCAGAAAGCAAGAGGGACATAAATTAACAGTAAGTAGAGCTTCAAGATGATGAGAGAAAAATAAAACTGGTAAGGTTTTCATTACAGAGAACAGAAATCCCTTTCCAAGAAACATCTGAAGGGCTTGAGCTTCCTGGAAAATTCCACTTCAGTGCAATTAAATCTATTTTAAGGAAATGTATTTCAGTGCAATAGCTCACTGAGTAAAGTATTTTTATTTTAAGGAGTTAATAGTCACCGAAATTCACACCCCTGGAAAATGGCTACTTAATCCTGCTTCCAAAGCAAGGATGGAAATTGGTTTTCCAGTGACCTGCTGGAAAAGCTGCTGGTTTATAAGGAGTGCTGATTTCCCAAACACAGGGACACGCTGCTGTTTCCATGGCCACATGCACGGGAATTTAAAGGACTTGGAAAAGCAGTCTCCATTTGGTATGAGCTGCACTGATACCTCTGCATTTATTCCCTGCCCTGTTCCCAGCACTTCCAAGCCTCACACTCCCTGCTCCTCCCCCAAAGAAGCTGTGTCACCTTCACCCTGCACAGACTAATCTGGAGTTTAAAAACAAGCAAGGCTCCTCTATCCCAGGTTGGGAAGAACCCCAGTGCTCACATCAAAGCCCAAATTCCTGCTTTTCTGCTGCCTTTGCCAGCATGGCAATGCCAGGGAGCTGCTGGAAGCTGTGTGTGCACATCCACAGTTTTGAGGAAATGAGGATGTCTGGCAGAGCTGGATCCCCTTCACCAGTACTGAACTTCCACTGTGTCCTGGTTAATCAAATCTTCAATTATCCCTGGATGAACGCAGGTTCACAGGGCTGGACACAGAACAGAGAGGATAAAAAAACTCACTGGATTATTCCACATACCACAAAAATGGGAGATTCTCAGGTTAGCAGCTCTGAAATACCAGGTGGACTAATCTGGAATTGGCTTCTTGTTTCCAAAGGCTGAGCAATCAGATTAAAACACACCCAGTCCCCCCCAAACACTTCTTCCAAGGGAAGGCTTGGGGTCACCATCGAGAAATACAAACATTTGTGGAAACCCTAAAGCAGAAGATGTGCAGCTTGCAGACAGGTCTGAGGCTCTCTGAAGGGTGGATGAGAGTGCTGAGCACCTGCCTGAGCACTGAGGAACCCAAACACTGCCAAGCTGGAGTTTAAAAGCCAGGAAAGGTCATCAGAGATGAAGAAAAGCCAGAGACTAACACACTACACAATGTTTTCACCCCACACAAAGGCAGGCTGGAGCCTTGTCACTTATGAAAGCCACCTTCACCAGGGCACAGCACTGCAAGAAATGGTTCCTATTGTGGCAGCATTTGTGCATCACACTCCTGCATGGATTCCTTGAGTCTTTTAAGAGCTGAACTTCACCCAAAAGTCTCCTCACTGAGTGTACAAACCACATTTCCCACCCTTCTTTCCCTCCTCTTTCCACACAGCCTGAAAGTCACAAACTTCAGCACCTTGGTTGACATTTTCCAGCAGGCCCAGAAGCTGCTGGAGGTTGTTTTCACAAACCAAAGCCTTTTCCTCCAAGCTCTAGAACTGGTTACTCTGCATTACTGGTCTGTTTCCAGGTGCTCTGCTGCACTTGCCTTGTTCTGGTTAAAGATGAAAGAAGTTAAAGATTAAAAATGGACTATAAGGTGCTAATCAAGGTAGGTCAGGCCACCAGCCAGGGTGACACGAGCTTTAATTCTGCTCCTGCTGCAGAGATCAGCAATCTATTTATAGAAAACATGGAAGTGACTGCAACCCTCTCCTTGCCAAGGAAGCAATCCAGAGACATTGTTTACCCCAAACAGTTGCAATGATAAAAGGACAACAGCTCTGACAGTCGTGTCAGTGTCACACAATTCCCCCTGCCTCATCCCAGTTCTCCACCAGCAGCAAAAGCCACTCCACTTTCAGGCAGACAAGTCCTCTGGACACTTGGAACAATCACAGCATGTTTTCAGACTAATCCACAGCTGGGTTGGCCCAGAGCAGGGCAAGACATCAACACTGCATGCACCGAGGGCTTCATCCAACTTGGGGCAGAGCCAGGCTGCTCCTCACACCCAGCGCTGCTCCTGTCCAAGGAGAAGGGAAAAAACAGCCACAACAAAGCAACAACAGCTTCTCTCAGAGAAGCTTCTCTCTGTTCTGATTATTTCAGGATTCCTTCCTGCCTCTACACTGCTGTGCATTCCTAAAAACAGAAGTGGTTTTGCACACGCAGCTGACACCGAGCTGAAGTTTCCCAGTTCCTCCTGGAACATCACGCTGGGTTCGGATGATCCTTGTGGATCCCTTCCAACTCGGGATATTCTGTGATTCCATCATCATCAGTAGGTTTCAGAGGAATAAACCAGCAAGACACACGTGCTCTTGTTCTGTTTTTAGGACATGCAGCCTCACAACAAGACTCAGGCAGACACAAACACACACTTGAACACTGATCTCAGATGGGAAGCGGTTTAGTTTGGAAAGGATTACAGAAAGTGATGACATTTTACATTTGACTGTCACACAGTCACCTGAAAACACAGCACAGAATATTCTGAGCTGTAAATGTTTATTTATTTACCAACACCTGATGTTTACCTATTGAATAATGCCCAATTTTATACTCATGTGATCAACCATTCAAAGTTACAATCCTACCTCAGCTGAGCAATGCCAAGCACCACAACCAGCCTGAGAAGTCCACCTGAGGAACTGTCTGCAAAACCAAAGCTGGCTAAAAGATTCAGGATCATTTTCACAATGGTAGGAAGATTTTGGCCAGGAACTGCCCCTTATCTTTGTTTGTGCTGTTTGGCACAGCTTTGGGCACCTGCCTTTGGTACAGGATCCTCCTCAGCCACACCAGCAGCCACCAAAGCACTCTCTGACACTGCTTGGAATGGATGTGTTGGGAAACTGGAGAAATTACACACAAAAAGAATCAAAATTTGGATTATACGCCTCTCACCTGGCAGTTAGCTAAGGGCCATAGACAAAAGTGTTGTCTTGACACCTTACCTTACGGTCCAGCTTAGTTTTAGCCATACAAATTCACTGTTTCCTTCATTTCCTTAAATTTCAGCTGAGCTTTTGAACATTGCTTTATCCATTGGAAAGAAAATCCAAGGAGCAGACACGAGTTTGATAAATAAATGTAAATCCCCATCAGGCCTAATTCAGTGGATCTTTTACAAGCCAACCTAGCCTAGAGTTAAAAGTGACATAGATTTTTATATACACATTTTTCCAGGATCATAACTTACTAAATAATTAATCAGTGAAGTTTTGCAAACCATTCATCAAACACACGAACATCCATGAGGGCTCCTTGTCACTAAAGAAGTGTAAGGAAAGAATTAGCACTATTTCATTAGGTTATCTCCTCAAACTAATGTTAAATTATTGGGACAACGCTGAATTATGAAATAATGCTTTGGTTTACATTTTCCAGGAGCAGCCTTTGTGTTGTCCAAAGGTTCTTGGGCAGTGCTGATAAGGCACGAATTCATTCCTGCAAGGTTTCAGGCATTCCACCAGATCCCAGTGCAGGCAGACATTCCCAGATCTTTCATCCCTGTGCCCTCACTGGTATTAAGAACAGAAAGCAAACAGGAAAATACACATGACTTCATGTGCTGGCAGCAGGAGCACCTGGCAGGGTGGCAGCGTTTGGAGAGAGGATGAGCACAGCCAGGCAGACCTTGGGAGGTGGGACAGGACTGAAATAACAAACAGAGGACAGAAAGCCACAGCGGTGGGAGGAAGAGGATGAGGAGCAACGATGGAGAACTGCAGCCTCGCAGAGCGGTGCTGAGGAAAAAACACCTCCCAGGCCTTCACATTGCTGCAGCACAGCATCCTTGCACCAGAGGATTCCTGGAAAACGCACACACGAACCTGGAACCTCTCTACACTGGCTCTGTACTTCCCCAAAGGATGCCCTTCCCTCGCCTGGCCTCCTCCCGACCCAGCGGGCTCTCTGCTCCCGGTGTATCCCCCGTGGCTCCAGGAATCCCAAGGTCCCCCCTTTTCTTCCCTGCAGCAGGGGCTGAGCATTCCCTGTCCTCAGGATTCCCCCAAGGACACGCTCCATGGAGGCATCATCTCCCAGGGCCTGCTCCCATCCCACTCCTCCGGGGGACAACCCCAGCTCGATGCCCTTTGCCACAACTCAAGTGCCACCACCACGAGCCCGTGTCGCAAGGGACCCGAGATGTGCCCGTTCTCCCCCCAGCACACGTGGGGAGCCCTGCGAGCCACAGCAGCACCCCGAAATCTTATTTCTGTCCTGCACCCCCATCCCCAGCCCTTCAGGACGCCCAGTCCATCCCCTCTCGCACTCTCCGTGTGCTCCTGCAGGCTCGAGGCCGCCCCGGTGCCCCCGGAGCCCCCTCCCGCTGCACCCCCGCACCCCCTCGGGCGGGCGGTACCTTCGCGGCAGCGCCGCCGCCAGATCGTGTCGGTGCGGAGGATGCGGCGGAAGGTGGTGCAGACTCGGGCCAGGCTGGGCAGGTCGGTACCGGGCAGAGAGCCGAATATCTGCACCAGGAGCTCCGGAGGCAGCTCCAACAGGGACAGCGGGGCCCGCCCGGCCGGGCCGGCCTCGACAGAAGGCGGCAGGGGCCGCCCGCCCTCAATGCGTTCCGCGGCCTCATCGTCCTCCGTGACGCCGCCACCTCCCGCTTCCTCCGGGTCCGTATCGGTGTCGGGCTCGCTGTCGGCGGCGCCGCGGCGCTGCTCCCTGGCCGCGCCGCGCCGGCGGCAGCCGCGGGCCGGCCCCACGCCGCACAGCCGTGCGCACACCGCCATGGCCACCGCCGCTCTGACCGCGGCTCCGGGGCGCGCCACCGTGCCCGCTGCTGGCCCCGCCCACCGCAAAACTCCACCAATCAGCGCAGCTCATCCCGCCGCTGGGCCACGCCTACCGCGCGGCTCCTCCAATCAGCGCCAGCTCATTTAGGTGCGCCACGCCCCCGCCGGTACCGGACGCTGCGCGGACGCTGTTCCCTAACCGGCGCAACCAGCGTGCGCGCCCCCCTGCGGGCGGGAGGACCGCGCGCATGGCGGAGCCGGTGCCCGGTAACGGGGAGCGCTGCGGGCCCGCTGCAGGGCTGGGTTCGCCGCCTCCTATCCCGCTTCCTGCTCCAATTCCATGAAAAAAAAACAGATAGTCCCTTCCCTTGGGAAAATCTGACTGCGGGAGAGGGGAGGAAAAAAGGAGGAAACCATCTTTGCCCCGTGTGAGGATCGAACTCACGACCTTCAGATTATGAGACTGACGCGCTACCTACTGCGCTAACGAGGCTCCTCGAGAATCGCTGCCCCGCGCATGGCTCTTGTCCCTGTGCCTCCGCCTCCCGGTGTGCGTGTCCTCATCGCCATTCCCGAGCCGCTACCTGAGAAACCTCTTTCCTTCCAAAAATCTCCTTCTCTGAACCTGTTTTGATTGTGTCGTTGTTTTCTCCCCTATTCGTTCTTTTTCCTGCTTTTCTGCCAGCCAGACCTCACATTTTTTGCAAACGGCTTCTCTTTGCCACAGTGTTCCACAAGGAACATCTTGGGGTTTGTCTTTTTTATTTTTTTTTTTATTTTAGAAATGGCTCTTTTTTATTCCATGATCTGCAAAACATCTGCAGAACCCTTTGGGGCTCCTAAGCATCCTCATTCTGCTGGCCAGGAATAGACCATGAGGGCTGCACTGACAACAAGCTTGTGAGAAAATGAAGTTGCATCCACATAATTAAGAAAAATTAAAGCCAGCCTCGTTTGCTGTGAAGAGACGCTGTTCAGCTGGGATTTCTGCTGTGGAATGAGCTCCCTGCTCTCAGAGAGTGCTCAGCACAAGAGGGTCCCCAGTGATGCTGGCTGAAGTGCTGCCCTGAATCCTAATGGAGGGGCCTCACCCTCAGCGAGGGTCCCCCGGCTGCAGTCACCATGACAATCGAGCAACAAATCCCCAAACTGGCAGAAGACGGGAAAAGAGGGATTTAATTGATGCAGAAAGCCTGAGAGCATCGCCCACAAGAATCGCTGCAGGGAGGCTGCTCTGCAGAGCAAGGAGCTGGCAGAGGATGGAGGAACAGCCCTTTGGACACCGTAGAATCTCACAGTGGTTTGGGTTGGAAGTGACTTAAAAATCATCCCATTCCACCCCCTGCCATGGCAGGGACACCTTCCACTACCCCAGGTGGCTCCAAGCCCTGTCCAGCCTGGCCTTGGGCATTTCCAGGGATCCAGGGACAGACAGAGCTGCTCTGGGCACCTGTGCCAGGGCCTGCCCACCCTCACAGGGAAGGATTTCTCCCTGATATCCCATCTAAGCTTACCCCCTTTGTTTAAAGCCATTCCCTGTGTCCTGTCCCTCCATCCCTTGTCCCCAGTCCCTCTCCAGCTCTCCTGGAGCCCCTTTAGGTCCTGGCAGGAGCTCTGAGCTCTCCCTGGATCCTTCTCTTCTCCAGGTGAGCACCTCCAGCTCTCCCAGCCTGGCTCCAGCTTTTGGAGCATTTCCCTGGCTCCTCTGGACTCTTTCCAGCAGCTCCACATCCTTCTCGTGCTGGGGGCTCCAATGAGGTTTCATGAGAGCAGAGAAGAAGGGAAAATCACCTCCCTTGTCCCACTGCTCATTCTCCTTTTGAGTCTCACCAGACCAGACGAGATGCTCCAGCTGACCAAGGATTTTGCCAAGGATCTGATGGGCAGCTGTGGATGTCGGGGCCAGGAAACCCTGATTCCCAAGGATCTGGATGGCCCTGGGTAGGGATGATGACGAGTCCAGGCTTCCTGGCTTGTGGTACAAACGACATTGCTCCAACCCTGGGATGAGTAAATGCTCGGCTTCTCCCAGGCTGAACGGCTGCATTCCGCCCTCCGACTCTGCCCACGTGCAGGATGAAATGTCATTTCTAGTGCTGTGCTAATCCTCTGGGGCTTCGATGATGGACAAATTTAGTGCCCACAGTTCTGATTACATTACAAAAAGCTGCTCTGAGCATCTAAACCAAGGCACATGGGCAGTGAGTCACATCAGCCAAACATCAAATCTTTGGAAATATGGCCAGAGCTGTTTCCCACCTGGAGGGAATCACATGGCTTTTCCCACATGTTACATTATGCTCAGGTGGTACTTAAAGGTTCTGACGCAGCTTTCAAAGGCCTTGTCATGTCTGTTTGTTTAGGAAGTGATGGATTCATGGAGGGGACAGGGGAAAGTACTGATGGCAAGGATTTTCGTGTGAATGAAACAAAAGATGTCCTGGGTGACATTGCCTGGAGCAGAACCATGGCAGTCTACAGCACACACATGCTTTCCCCTCTTTTGCCTTTATATTTTATCTGATTTTTATTTTATTATTTTTCCTTTTCCACTGAATGCTCCTGCTGCCTAATCACCCTACAACCTTCTCTCCTTTTCCTCACCCACCTGACCCCTATAATCTGACCCCACAGTCCTGGCTCCATGGGTGCTGAGCCACATTTCTCATCCATCAGACTTTCCTTTGGCCCACTGACCCCCTTTCCAGCCCAAGCCAGCAGAAGGCAGGACTGTAAAGGGCTGTGATGGACAGCCCAGCACAAATCCATGCCAATTCCCACAGAGCTCCATTGCCCTGTGCTGATTTCCTCCAGATGAAGAAGGGCAAAGGGCAAAGTCTGTCAGGCAGTGCCCACCTCCATCCCACACTGATGTCACCCAGAGCCCAGCAAAGCCTGAGGCAAAGCTCCCAGTGCTCTGAGTGACCATGTTTCTCCTTCTGAGGGAACAGAGTGAGGGAATCCCAGCCCTTCATCACATCAGACAGGAGAAACAATTGCTGTCTCCAGTTTCCAGTGCTGTTCTTGCAGAGCAACACACAAGAGTTTTGGAGCCTGGGCACATCCAAGGTCCTTGAGGTGGAGACCTGGTGCACAAGAGGGCGGTTATAACTGAATATCACCTTCAACTTCAGTCATCAAAGTCTCAAATTGCTGTTTTCTCCCCTATCTTACCAAATCCATTATCTGAATCCAAACAAAAGAAGCCAGCTTTGTTTGTGACAGTAGGGAAAACAGGAAAAGTGCGTTATCATCATCTCCCATCCTCTGTGGCACTGTCTGAGCACCTTCCTTGGAAAACATTCCCAGAGTAATGGCTCGGAGCTTTCCCGTGCTGCTGTCTCAGGCAGGCAGCTCACAGCCCTTACCACAGGGCTCTTGAAAAAGGATGGAGCAACAGGGGAAATGTTATTGTTTCATTTCCCCCCAGCAATTAAGGAGCTGATGCAGCTCTCGCTGCAGTCAATTAGTCTTCACGCTCACTAAAGGGCTTTGGATGGCTCCCAAAGTTAGTGTCCTCATTTTCTGTAATCCTGGAAGTGTTTACGCCTTCCCAGGCTCTGAGTGGGGATGAGCCAGCTGATGGCATATCCAGCCAATTATAACCAGAACAGCGAGCTGAGAATGATTTATTTTCCATTTGGCAAGAGGGACAGAAAAGTATGGCAAGGCAGGCCGAGACAGATGAACAAACCCTCTCTGCGAGCCCTGTTTGCCACAGACAGTATTTACAGCATGTTTTTTTGGCATGGGCCTGCACTGAGATTTCTGCTTTGTAATAAAAAACAAAGACTCCTCCTGCCTCCTAAAAAACTGCTCCCATCCTTGGAGGGAGGACACATCAAAGAGCGAATATCCCAGTAGAAATGCCAAAGAGTTTTGCTTTGCTTTTTGTAATGTGCATATTTGAAGCTGGAAAACAGCTCTTCTTGTCCTGAGTCTATGATTTCCCACTTCCTTGCTTTCTCTGTGGACATTGATCTCAGCAGATTTTGCAGGATAAACACCACTGGGCAGGCTGGGCTCTTCAGGGAAAACCCAGAGTGCTGCAGAAAAGCTGCTGATGGCTAGGGAAGTGGTTACATCTTTCTGCTTTAGAGCAGAGCTCAGTGCCCTCTCTTTAATTGGCTCCCCACTGCCAGAGGGCAGGGATAGATGGGATATTGGGAAGGAATTCTTCCCTGGGACAGTGGTGAGGCCCTGGAACAGGTTCCCAGAGAAGCTGTGGCTGCCTCATGCCTGGAAGTGCCCCCTGGATAGGGCTTGGAGCCAGCTGGGATAGCAGAAGGTGTCCCTGCCCATGGGAGTGGGTGGCACTGGATGGGCTTTAAGGTTCCTTCCAACCCAAACCTTTAAGATCACTTCCAACCCCAGACATCCCATGATTCTGTGATTTATGGAAGAGGCTATGATCTTTCTTCAACGTGCTGTCCTTGCCATGAGGAATCAGTCGATCTAACAGCCTGCAGTCACCCAAGCCATCACAGCACTTGTACCACAAGCAGTTCTTGTCCCTCCAGCTTTGCCCCCAGTCCAGCCTAAACAATTTAGTTCCATTCAACACCTGAAGCAGCTCAGTTGGCAGGAGGATTCTCCTGCTCTGGAGGGGTCAGGTGCTGGGGGTGCCGTTCCTGATCCGTGGTTGTGCAATCCCAGGCAGCTCACAGAACCTCTCAGTGTCAGCCAGGAGAATGCTTTCTGAACCACAGGCAACGTAGTGCTCAGCTAATATTTGAACACGTGGGGGATTGCTTCAATGCTAGGAGTATCAAAAATCAGGGGAAGACCTTGTTACACGCTGTGTTGTTCCACGATTTCCCCGCTCTGCCTCCTGTGCTCGCACTGTCGTTGCTGCTTGCCAAGATATTATGGATTTTCTGAGTGAAAAGCAGTACACAAACACAACTCACTGCTGCTTACAACAACTAATTTACCCTGTTCCGTCGTGAGAGCAACATCTCCCATTTAAAACTAGATCCTGGAGCCAAGAGCTGTTTGCTGGAACAGCAGGAACAGCAGGAACTGATGTCAGTTATGGTACCCAGCAATGATGTCTTGGGCAATCCTTCGTGCAGGGAGAGTGCAGTGAGTTTTTAGCCAAACATTCGATGCAAATGATGGTTTTGTGATGATATTGCATGTATCTGTGTGTTAGCTTGGATTTACCACCCAAAAAAGTGTGTCTAATAGTCTAGAACATGTGATATTACAAGAGACAGTGTTGTGCTCCCTCTGAGGGATGGGCTCAGCTATTGTTAGACCCCAGAGAAAACCCACCCAGGCAAAATGTGGGTTTTCTCTCTAGCTCCACTTCTCTCAAATTACACTTTTCTACTCTCAAAACAGATATTTTGCCATTCTCACCACTTCTTCCTAAAGTTCTCCTAACTCAGAAGGTGAAATTTGAAGTGTGGGAATTTGTTCTTAAGGGTTGCCACCATCTTGAGGCAAATTTAAGATGAAAACTTCCCAGAAGAGTTATTTTAAGGTACTGCAAACAATTCTCTACAGTTGGATTCTGCCTGAAAATCTCCAATAGCAGCTGGGTAATGGCTGCACACTTACAAAAAAACCAAACCCACATTAATCTTGAGCTGAGCTGGATCGATAAGAACAATTTGTGAGAAAAGAACTGAGGGGAGGTATTTTAACTCAAGTTGAAATGCAAGTTATTATCAGCACAGTGTCCTTCCTTTTATTTTATGGGGCTTTTCTCTCTGTGTTCCTGGTGAATTTAATACTGCTGACAGCTGCTGAGCTCCCAGCCCCACACAGTGAGTGCTGTCTTCCAGGAAGGGTGCAGCACTGCAGAGGAACAGCTTTGTCTGCTCCTTGTGGGGAAAAAAAAAAAGCACCTTTTCAGTCCCATTGTACCAGAAAAATGAGAGGATGATTTATTATTCTGAATGTGAAATATACTCGTTTTATTGTGAGGCAGCTCATGTGGGAAAAAAATAGGAAAAGTGGGAGTTTTTCCCAAGGGGAAATGCTGTGATTATCAACCATGGTTTGGAGTCACTGTTCATACTGGATTTTTAACAAAAAAACACCAACCCAACCTTGTGGAAGATAGAATAGTTGGAAAACCCTGTTTTGCTTTTTTTTTTTCTTAGTATTTAGTCTGGTATATTAGGTGCAGACAGGAGGATCTGAGCTGGAATCCAAACCCAGCCTGTGCTCTAACCTGCTTTGTGAATTTGGGAAATCACATTTCCTTTGCCTCATGCAAAACTAGGGCTGACAGGGATTGTAGGGGGTTATTTACCCCATTTTCTCCCTGAGATCAGAATGATTCTCCCTGGACTCTTCAGAACAGATCTTTTACTAATATCTCTTAGATATTATTCAGATTCACTAGATACTAATATCTAATATTAAATAAAAACATCCAAAGGGGATTATTCCATTTCTTTCCTGGGGAATTTCTTCTGGTGCTCAACAATTCTTAACCTTAGCCCAGTCCCTAATTTCTATGGCCTTTTCCAATCTGTAAACTCATTATTTCTCATCCTGGTCCCGCAGTATGCAGGCAAGAGCTAATTCCCTCCTGCTCTGCAGAAGCCTTTTGCATATTTGAAGACAATGTAACATCCCCTTTGGGTTAAGTCTCCTCATCCTCATCCCAAATGCTTTCCAAAGTGTTCTAAGGCCAGGATAAAAATGCTCTGCAGCTCCATTTTTGAAAGGCTCTGTTCCAGCGCTGTCGCCGAGCCTGAAGCCAAAGCATTTTCCAAAGCAGCGTTTTCTCACCAGGGATGGGGAGCTGTGCTGAGGCAGAGCTGATCCCAAAGGCTATGTCCATGCTGTCATTCCAACTGCTCCTAACACCTTCCTCAAATCCAGACTCGCCAACTGTCTGTGCTGTCGACACGCAGACACGGGCGAAGGCTGAGCTGAGGAGAGAGAGGTCAGGCGAGTCTCGGTGTGGATCTAAGTTTCCTTCTCACAGTCTCTGCGGATTATTTATGAGAGGAACATGTGATAGCCCAGCCTGTCAGCAGATACTCTGATTGTGGCTCTCCCCAAGCACCATATGGATGCTTTCAGCCGGAGCTGCAGCCCTGCTAACAGTCGGCTTGTGGATGCAAAGCACACGGCGCACAGAGCCCGGAATTGTCAGCCCCGACACCAAGACGCACCTGTACACCCCAAAAATAACATTATGTGGTTTCACTGGGGCTCACCCTCCTGCCTTCAGCCCTCAGACACAATTCTCAGAGCATGGTGGAATTTCCTCAGCTTGGAAAATGTTTTTTTAAAAGGCAGGCATTTAAATTTAGAAGAGTTCTGTTGACACAGAAATTTGGTATTGCTGGCTTAAGTTGCAGATGTATCAGTGTTCTGCCAGTCATCCATGTCTCACCTGCTACCCCTGGACAGTGATGTGATGGACAGAGCAATCATACACCTTAGGGCTGTATTTCCTTGTTAGTCACACCTTTAATGGCCTCATAATGACAGGCCACCGGAACTGTGTGACCCTGAATCACAAAATTCAATAATGAACCCTCATTCCTTTGTGGGAGTGCAGATTCACTCCAAATTCAATGCATTGCTCCACCCCAAAAAATGCAAAAATACTGATAATCTCTAAAATGGTTAGAAAACTGTCCTTCTCCCTGTACTCCTAAGGGCAATCCTGGCCACAGCTCCCTGTCCTTTGGATTGTACAGTGCAATTGTGTTGCCCTACTGCTGCAAAATCATCCTTAAATTTCAAAACGCGGTGCTGGGAACGTATGTGAGAGAAAGAGAGATGCAGCTGAAAGGCTCCAGCCAACAGCTTGTGTCAGAAAGCTGCTAAGCAGGAAACAGTTGGGCAGTTTTACTCACAACGTGGTATCTGTGACTGAAGTTGTGATTTAATCAACTCCTCACAAACCGCGTGAGACCGGGGGGTGGCTTCCAAGAGAACTGGAGCACCTGCTCCTAAAATGTCGTTCTTCAAATGTAAACTCTACCACATATCCACATCAATGTGAAGGCAAAGTGGTGACAGATCATTGAACTTGCACTTCTGCAAGGAGAAAAGTGCTCACGTTGAAGGGGACGTAGTGGGCCACAAGGCTGCGAGTGCATGGAATTACGGAATAATGGAATAACAGTTTGGAGGGGACCTCAAGGATCATCCGGCCCAACCTGTCTTGGCAAAAGCAAATCTGCACTAGATGGCTGAATCTTAAAAGTGCTCAACATTGGCCAATCCACCACGTTCCTGGGGAGATTGTTCTTTTTTGTTGCTGAAGGGGAACACGGCAGGGCACCGAGGTGGCCATGGCTGTGTGACAAAGGAGAACACAGCTTGGCACCAAGGTGGTCATGGCTGTGTCACAAAGGAGAACAAAGCTTGGCACCGAGGTGGCCATGGCTGTGTCCCTGAGGAGAACACGGCCCTGTGGCCATGGCTGTGTCCCTGAGGAGAACACGGCAAGGCACCGAGGTGACCATGGCTGTGTCACCGAGGAGAACACAGCCTGGCACCAAGGTGGTCATGGCTGTGTCACAAAGGAGAACACAGCTTGGCACCGAGGTGGCCATGGCTGTGTCACTGAGGAGAACACAGCCTGGCACCAAGGTGGCCATGGCTGTGTCACTGAGGAGAACCCAGCCTAGCACCGGGGCAGCCATGGCTGCGTGCCACAGAGCCGGAGCACGGACCAGGCACCGTGACAGTCACACAGCCCGATGTCGGTGTGTCACTGAGCGGGGCCCGATGTCCGTGTGTCACTGAGGGGGCCCCATGTCCGTGTGTCACCGAGCGGGCCCCGCGGCCATGCCGGCGCTGTCCCGGTGCCACACTCAAGATGCCGGCGGGCTGAGGCGGAGCCGGCGCTGACGCGGGGTCAGCTGACGGCCGAGCGGCCGTGGCGGCGCGGGGGGCGGGCGCCGGCACTCGGAGGTGTCCGCTGCCGCCGCGCAGAGCCGCCGCCGGGCCCGGGCCGAGCGAACGCCGCCATGCCCTCGGAGAAGAGCTTCAAGCAGCGCCGCACCTTCGGTGAGCGCCGCGGGGAGGGACGCGGCGGGGTGCGGCCTGCCCGTGCTCCCGGCCCCGGCGGGCTGCAGGGGGGAGATGGCCGCGGAGGGAAGGGAAGGGAGGGGAGGGGGCCGATGGCGGTGGGAGCAGCCAAGATCCCCGGGCGGCTCCTGCTGACAGCGCCGCGGGCGGAGCGGGCGCGGGGCTGCCCCGCTGTCCCGGCCTGCTCGGGGTTGCGGCGGAGTGAAAGGCCGGCCCGGTGTGCGGGCTTGTTTACCCCGGCGCTTCGGGACAGGGGGGTTTTGTGGTGTCGCGAACTGTGGGGTGGCAGCTGGGCTGTGCCCGCCTGAGCTCTGCGCTGGGAGAGGGGCTCGGGGTGGGGACATCTCTTTATGGCATCATCCATTATCGACTGCAAAACTCCCAGGAGCCTGGAAACATCCTCGGCGTGTGTGCCAGGAGCTGGGCCTGCCCTTCCCTCCGGTGTCTGCTCAGTGTCCGGCGGCCTCTGCGCCAGTGGCAGCGGAATTAAAGCTCCGCTGGCAGCCGGAGCCTGGCGCGGAGAGAGGAATTCTCCACCCGGGCAGCCGCGGCTGGACTGGGGCGTGTGGCTCCCGTCTCTGTTTGGCTGTTGAAAACTAGCAGGGCATGGAAAAGAGCTGTGTAATGATGGCTGGGAAAATGAGATTAGACCTTTTCGAGAAGGAACAGCCTCGATAGAGCCGTGCCACGCTTCTGTGTGTGTGTGCTCAGGATGGGACCGGAGCAATCAAAGGGCTCGGGATCTGCTCATGTGTGTCAGTGAGGGAGGCTGAAGCGCTGCGAGGGTAACACGAACTGGCAGCGTAACCTATTTCTGCATGAAGTATAAAATCCCGTACGTGAGATGGAATTGGTGGAAGTAATTGATCCAGATTTTCCTTTCTTCCTGCCTTTGGGTTAAAGTCAAGCTGCTTAAGAGAGCTTTGTGATGTGCCCACCCTTGCCTTTGCTGTTGTGATAAATGTAAGCTGTTCCCTGCAGTGAAGCGGGGACGACATTGAGCTGACAAAAGTCTGTGTTTATGCTGCCCCTTTTCTCTGAGCCTTCCAAAAGTGTTGTTGACCCCATCGCCTGTCAGCAGCCTCTGTTGCAGGTATTAAGTTCAGCTAGGATGGCAGCCAAGCAGTTGCCACTGCAACTACTGTCGTCAGAGAACAGTGTTTATCTGTGGCTGACTGGGGCCTGATTTTGAACACGCCACACACAATAATCTCCATGATTTTCCCGGTTTATGTTCCTTCTACTCCAGGGAGTTCTGCTGAATAACACTGCTGTGAACAAACCTGTTCCAGCTGAAAAGTTAGTGCTTGCCAGGTGGATGGTTGGTCTCGCTCTCTCCACGTATCTTTTGGTTTCTGGTTAATCTTAAAAAGTATTTTAACGAGGTGGAACTCTGTGCCCTTGAAGCGCTCCTGCTGGGCTGTGGGAATGTGGCTCGGGACGTGGGGTGGCTTTCAGGTGAAGGCTTTGCGTGCTCCTTGCCTGAGTTCTGCTTGATTCACCTGCAGCTTCAAACGGTGATTCACGGGAGCTGCATTCCTTGCCGGGCTCGTGAGGAGGATGTATTTATTCCATGGGCACAAACACGGACTGAGGAGACTGAGGGATGTTATTGCTGAGTGTCCTGCCATTAGCATTCCAGCGGGGAGCTGGCCTAAGTGCTTCTCTCCCTAGGCAGGTGTGTGTTCCAGCCATGATGCAACTCTAAATCATCTCTCTCGGAGCTGTTTGGAACCTGAAAACAGCCTGGAAAGCCCCGTCCTGCTGAAAAACAGAGGGGTTAAAATTGGGTTCACTGAATCTGAGAGCAGGCAGGGGACGCACGGATGAGCGGCCCCTGAAAGCAGCCAGGCTGTTTACTCTGCCTCGTGTACTTCAGCCCGGTTCATGATAGCTGTTCTATTAATATTTCTGTCTGAGGAGAGGTGAACCTTATCCTGAAAACTGGCACAGAGAGTGGCAAAATGTGTAGGTCTGGCAGAGCCTCCAGCAGCTCCCGCAACAATGGGTGCGGCAGAGTCAAAATAAAACCTGGAATTCGGTAACAGGAGAGCGCACAAGGAAAGCTGATGCTGCCAGGCTTGGGCCAGTCCCGGGGCTCAAATAATTGTTGACCATTTCCTCTTCTGGGACCTGACAGAAATAGCACAGGGTATTTAGTTGTTAACTTGGGTGGTGTAATTTGAGGCCTTAACTGTGTGAGGTTAAATGTGTGCTTCAGTTGGGCAGAAAGTGAGGGGGTGTGGGGAGGAAAGGATCTCCTTTAACACTTTCTAGAAGTGCCAGGCAGGTGTACACAGCGCTTATCACCTTGGGTTAAGGAACAGGGCATCAGTTGACACAGGAAATGTTGTACTCCTGATAGTGCTGGCCCATTTAGAAATTGCTTTGCCTGAATTTCCTCTTCTGACTTTTCCATACACATGGTCCCTCTCTTCAGCAGTGGATAAATAAGGAAATAACAGCATTAACTGTGAATGTCTGAACAGATTTTTTTTTAAATCCCTTGCAGAACAAAGAGTGGAAGATGTACGACTGATTCGGGATCAGCATCCCACTAAAATACCAGTAAGTCCAGTTCTTTTTACTTCAGTTTCCAGTCTCATGTTCTTTTTAGCAGTTAGAAACCTGTGGAAGAGCTGTCCCGAGGAGACCAAATGAAAATGTGGCTGTTCAGGGTGGCTAAGCCTGGATTTCAGGAGCATTCTCAAGAAGTAATCCTCAGGGTTGGTGTGGTGGAGCAAGGTGCTCACAGGGGCTGGAGGAAGTGGCGTTTCCGGAGTTTTGCAGCTGTGTGTTGTAACTTGGAAGAAAACCACACCCCAGCTGAGCTCTGAGATCCTCCAGGGCGCTCAGCTCTTCTCTCTGTGGTTTTCTTTTCCGAATTAAGAGTCTTCAGAGGCTCACCAAGAAGAGTAGACAGGAGTGTAGAGGCAGACAGGGATTTGCTCATCAGCCTGTGCTGAGAAGGACAGAAATGCTTTTCTCCTGGGAATGGGCTCGTGCTTAGGTCTCCAGGAATGCTGCTGGGCTGTCCAGCTCTCACTGCATATCACTCCTCACCTCGTCACTCTTTGGCTGCTCAGCTCCAAATGCTGCCTGAGTTTGTGTTTTATTTTACTTATGGCATCCTCAAAATGCAGAGAATAGCCTACAAGCAAAAGGCGTGGATTGTGTTCTGTCACTGATGAGTTCTGCAGCAGAGGGAACTGAACTTTGGCTCTGTGATGAGATTGGGTGACCCCAATGTGTGGAAATTCTGCTGTGAACCAGCTGCTGCACACTGTCCCCTAAACAAACTCACTGATGGAAGCTGCTGTAGAAACAGAAACAAAAACGTTTTCCTTGGGCTTTAAACTCCTTCACCTTGGAGCTGCCACTGCTCCTTCCCTGTGCACCTGGGCAGAGGAACAAGGAATACTTCACAGCAGGGATTTTTTGGAATGTTTCATTTTTCCAAAAGGTGCTTTCCTTGCAAATCTGTTTCCTGACAAATATTGCTTTTTCACTCACCTTTCAGAGACCACTTAGCCATAGTCCCCAAGCTCTGTGACCACAGATTGAAAGCCAGGGATTTATGGCAAAACTCTCACTTTAAGTCAGCCATGGATAGGTTCCAGCCAAAAGTTCAGAGGTACCTAAGGAACTTGCTGGACTTGTGGTGATTCACACTCCCAGCTATCCCTGCTGGGATCCCTGGAGTCTCGCTGGGCCACTCGCTGCCTCGTTGTTGTCATCAGCAGTTCTGGATGAGATAAGGTGGCAATGTCACACTAGATAATAAATCCCTCCTGTGCTGCCAACATCCTCCATTCTGCTGTTAGAAATATCTACTGCTTGTGGCCCAACTGCTTAAAAATAGTGGGGCTTTGTTACCCAGAATGAGCCAGCATTTATTTCAACTGATGTAAGGCTCTTTCTCTGGTAGAATTCAATCAGCATCTCTTCACCTGTGCAGCTCTTTAAGCTCAACACATCCAGACCCCGTGAGCATGGAAAGGATCCAAGGGACTGGTGTCACGTAGCTCCTGTTGACTGAAAATCAACAAACCCCCCATGGCTGTGGAAACGGGAGCACACGAGCTCTGAGATCACTTCTTAAAAGCAGGAACTTCCCTCAGTTGCTGGGCAGGGTGTTCCTTAGATTGGGAAATCTGTAGTTTCTCTGTGAATTAACTGGTTATTACACTAATCCTGGCAGAGTGACTGATTCCTGGGCATCCTTGAGGAAATTTTCTCCTTAATTTGGAAATTGGAAGGTTTATATCCTTCCAAAGTAGCTTTTTCTCATGTATTAGAGGAACCATGGGAGGTGAATGGAACAGCAGAGTCATCTGGAGCGTGGCAGTTCTTAAAGACACGGCCTGAAACTGGAGAAATTCCAGTGAAAACTGCTTGATCTGGCAGATTTCTATAGCAGCACAAACCCCTGGTCAGCCACTGCAGTGTGGTAGAGGGAAGCGGGCTTAATCTTTCCTTGGATTTCCTTGTTGCTGGGTAAATTCAGTGTTGGGTTAAATGATTGCAGCAAAGGAACTCTCTTAAAATTGCTGAAGTTGTGGATGTGTGCTTGTAAAATCCCTGTGTGTTACCCCTCTGTGCAGTGACTCTTGCCAACAGAACAGAGGAGCATGTGAAGATAATTAATTCTCATGGAAACATAGAATTGTTTGGGTTGGAAAAGACCTTTAAGATAATTGAGCCCGACCATGAATTGGAGATTCATTTTCAGATTGGAGATGCATTCACAGATGAAGGGAAATGGAGCTGGGAGTGGGGAGGTGAGGGCACCAGACACTTTCCTGCCTTTCACATCTCCTGCTTTTTGTGTGTCTTCTCAGGTGATCATTGAAAGGTACAAGGGAGAGAAACAGCTTCCAGTTTTGGATAAGACCAAGTTCCTGGTGCCAGATCATGTCAACATGAGCGAGCTAATCAAAATTATCAGGTAGTATTGCTGGGATTCCAGTGTGAACTGATCAACCTCGGACTGTGATGCTTTGTTAATTCCCCACCCCGGTGCACTTGGGAGGTCTAAATGGAAAATTAATCTAATGAGCACTAGGACAAATCCAGGAGAAGGTGCTTTCCTTTTTGCTTTGCTGGAAAAACCCCACTCTGAAGAGAGCTGGGTTGGTAGTCTGCTTCCAAGAGAAATAACATTCCCAGAGCTGTAGGAGGGAGTCTGGGGCTGTGAATCCCTGTCTGACATGGGTCCTTCTGCCCAGGGCTCCAGCATTTCCTGCCTGGCTATTTTGGGATGCCTCCTTTCTTCTGCCAGGGAGTCCCCCTCGGGAGTGGCTGCCTCTTCCCACCCACTGGGGAGTTTGGGCTTGGAGCCAGAGCTGTGTGCTGCTGCTTGGGGATGCTGTTGGCATCCTTTGGGAGTTGAAGTTTCCCTCAGTGACAGCCCTGAGGCCTGGGAAACACCAACTCAAGCCAGAGTGAGTGAGCTGAGTCCTGCCCTGGCTGCTTGCTCAGCTTACAGGAAAGGCAGAAGGAAACAGCCTGGAAATTGTGTGGTTGAAAAGTGTGGTCAGAAATTCTGCTGGCAGTGCATCTCTGCTGGCTCAGCAGCAGTGTTTGATTAGGAAGGGTTCTCCAGTGGTAACTGGGAAGTGAGCAGCAAACCAGAGCTTGTTTTGTGATGGTCACTCTGCAGCAGGAGCTGGTTCGTGGAGGCCACGGGCTGTGGGAGTTGTCCAGGGTGTCCAAACAAAAACTGTCACAGGCAAATCCCAGCTCCTACAGGAGGAAGAAAGGTAGATAGGGCTTTGGAGAATGGAACCAGGTTGGTCAAGTTTTCCAGAGTTTCTCAGGAATGTGAAAGGCCCTGGGCAAAGAGGTTAACTGCAGGATGAAGGATTTTCCCACCTCTTTTCTCTGGCTTTACTGTTAATAACTAACTTGGTACCAGCCAGACTTGTGCCTCAGTCAGCTCCAGTGAGGCACAGCAAAGCCCATCCTTCCCAAACCTCGGAGAGCTGCTGCCTTCCCTCAGCCTGATGTCTCTGGAGTGATTAGGGTCTGGCTTTGGAAGGGTCCCTGTCCAGGGCTGTGGTTGGGAGCTAAATAAATCCTTGTTTCCAGCTGCTGCTGCCCCTCAGCAGTGAGTGGAAGCAGCAGGAAACTCTTCTGATCTATTCTTTCCTTGCTTTGGTGACAGCTCCACACTCCTGAGTTGCTGTTACTCATTTGTGTTTATCGAGTGGGAAGAGAGCTGCTCTCTGCAGACCTGCTCTGCAGGAGGCAGTTTAGCAGAAACACCCATTTCCCTTGAGCTGGAATGATCAGGGGAAATCCAGAAATCAGCTGTTTGCTGTGCCAGGCAGTTTGTGCAGCCTGTGGCTCCCTGCCCTTCCCACCATGCTTCTCCTGGGAGGGAGGGATTGAGGGAGGAGAAGGGAGCTGGATGCTCCAAGGTTAAACCCGGGCCGGTACAGAGCTGGTGACAAAGTGAGTTTAAAAGTTGCCCAGGTTTTGCGAGCTCTGCCCGTCTTTCCCAGTCTTCCTAATGATCTCTGGGTTCTCATTTCAGTGAGCTGCAAGCCAGAGATCCCTGGTTATTCCAGGGGTGCCTCTTCCCAGTCCCTCCAGTTTAATGCCCTTCTGGAATGCAGCTTCTCCCCTCAGTGAGGGCTCTGCCTGGATTTAGTGGAGAAATCCAGTCCAGTTTTGAGGGACGAGGCTGGGTGGGGACACAGAAGGAAAGGTGCCCATGACCGAGGTCAGAACAAGATGAGTTTTTAAATCCATCTCAAACCATTCCCCGATTCTCTATGACCTTGCTGCCGTCAGTGTTGAGGACTGTCCCTTGCCATCTGTCCTTTGTCCCCCTTTCCCTCACCCCTTCCCAGGCGACGCCTGCAGCTGAACTCCAACCAGGCCTTCTTCCTGCTGGTGAATGGGCACAGCATGGTGAGCGTGTCCACGCCCATCTCCGAGGTGTACGAGAGCGAGAAGGACGAGGATGGATTCCTCTACATGGTCTACGCCTCCCAGGAGACCTTTGGAGCGCCAGCTTCCGCCTAGGACACGCCAGCAGCCCTAGCCTAGGATTTGGGTTGACCCTTGGCCATCACCCCCACTCTACCCCACACACCCCCCAGGGAAAGAACCGGATGTCACCTACGCTCTCAGTCCTTAGCATAGTCTTGCTTTAGCAGGTGTCTCATCTCACCTTGCCTTGTTTGTGACTATTAAACAGTACAGACGAGCACCTCCAGCTTTGAAACCGGCCCTAATAATATTCCACACAGGCACATTTACAGGTCTGGACCTGATGAAAGGAGCCCAAATTGTGCATGTGACACTTGCAGAGAAAGGGATTTACTTTTAACAAGCAAACAGGCACCAGGGAGGAACAAAAGTGTTTCCCGGAGTTTGCTGGAAAATCTCCCTACAATTCCTTAAATTTTTTTGGTTTTAAATGGGAAGGTTTCTCATGAGGGCAAATGCATTTTGATGTTCCAAAGGGGAGCTTTTTCTTCTGCAGCTCCATCGGACTCGTGTCAGCGCTGCAGGGAGTTAAGGCAAGTGCTTGGGGTGAGCTGGGGAAGGACAACTCTTTGTGTCTCCGGTTTTTGGGCACCGCACGCTCCGGCGGTGCCGGTTTCTGGAATACTCATACCAAACACCACAGCTTTATCGTAGTTTTAGGAAGTGTCTAACTGTAAAATACACACCCAAACAGGTAACACTGAAATAAACTCCAGTCTGTTATGAATTCCCAATCCCTGTGTGTTCATCTGAGCTGGCTTCCAGCGATCCATAGGATCATGCCCCTAGCCCGGAGGCCGGCCGTTCCCGTGGGAATCGGGAGAAGCAGCTCAGGGCCGGGAGTTGACGAACAAATGATTTGTGGCACGGCTGGAGGCTCCTGTGTCCCGGGCTTGGAGCGGGCTGTGCAGAGGCGAGCTCTCCCGTGGGACAAACCTGTGTTTCTCTAGTGCTGTCGAGCGAGGCGTGGCGGGATCCCCGCGGTGTCCGTGTGTCACCGGTGTCACCGGCAGCTCTGGCGGGGACAGAAGCAATACTCCAGCGCCTGGCACTGCGCGGGGTGCACGCGTTGCACCTCCTCCACCTCGTACCTCCTCCACTCTTTGCATGCATCTCCTTCCCGGGGCCCTCTGCCCGTTTTTTATTGTCCTTTGTGTTTTTACTCCGACGTGAACTTTTCGATGCGGCTTGTTCTCTGTTTAGTTCTGTTCGTGTAAGAACTCGTTTAACTCATAACTGACAACTGTACTTGTAATTACGACGTGATCGACTGATATTCCTGTACAAATGTTGCTTTTTTAAAATTAATACAGTGCTGATATGGATGGATTACATCCCGACTTAATTCTGGCTCGTGTGGTTATTCCTAGGCGTTTTCACAGCAAAATAATTAAAGGAATTAAAAATACTTCCCTGCTACTGCCAAGCTGGAGAAGCCCCCACACAGCTGAATCCCTTTAAAATGAAAGCCAATACCAAGGGATTCTGTTTAACTCTTTATTTTCCATACATTAAATTTACTCAGATAAAAACATTCTAAAAATGTACAATTTAACTTTTAACAAAGTATAATAAAACATAAAAATCCCAATACCAGAATACTTGACATTTACAATTCAAAATCAAATTAGCTGAATATTAAATATTTACAAAACTATTTAAAATATTTATAAAGTTACATGCAGAATTTGTAATACTAGAAGTGATCGAAGTAAAAGAAATGGCTCAAATGGAGCAGGAATTTCCTTCATTCCTAATGGAAAGTTATGTCCAAGAGAAGCTGTTAATCTGCACTTGAAAACACACAGGATTTGCTTTCTGCTTCAGTACCAACACAGTTCTTGTGTGTACATCAAGAAAATTTCAGGGAACAAATGGGTAATTCCAAGGGTTTATTACAAGAGCTGTGGGGCCTCAACCAGCCAAAGTGATTCCTACTCTCACAAACGCTCCAATATGTGGATTTTTATCCAGATTTGCCCATATTCATCCCATTTAGAGGTGGTCCAGACTAGCCTGAATCCAGCGCTCCGAGGCTCCCTCTGGCACAGCTCTGCTCCCCTGCAGGATTTTGGGAGGAGCGTTGCTCTGCCCCAGCCTGGCTCATCCCGGGATATCTCTGCCCAGAGAGGAAATGGGATCTGGGGGAATGGCCAAGGCCTGGTGCTGGACTGTTAATTTGGGAAGTCTGGTGCTTAATTTGCCAAGATTTAATGACTGTGGTATGAAAAGGTTTCACAAAAAGCTGAGTGTGTCAGAGCTGGTTTGAATAAAAACCAGTTTTGATAAACTTTAATAATGGTTCAAATGTAGTTTTCAATAAAAGTTGGGTGGAACCCTCTGATCAGTATCTCGGTTCCCACTCCCTCCTCTCTGCTCTCCCCATTAAGATCGAGCCCAGAATATTTATTAATGCTTAATTTGCAGAGTGAGGAGGAGTTTGCTGGAAATTCCATCCTATTTTGAGTCTTTCCATCATCAAATGGAAAATGCAGCTGGAACTGCACCACCCGCTGCTCCCTCCCCTGGGAAAGGCTCCTCGCTGATTCTCCGTGGAGATGACTGGGGATTCCCTTCCCTCTTACACTGAAAAATCATTCCCATTCCACAGTGAAATCCATCTGGAGAATTCATTCTTTTTATACTTGCAGGACAAAGATAGGGCTAAATAACATTCTTTGAAATCTCCATCTTTCAATGTACAAAAATAGGGTTTAAGAACTGCTTCCTTCAGGCAGGGCAGCTGGAGCTCTACTATTCCAACCCAAGCTGCCTTGCTTTTTTAGGGGTAAAAAGGTGGATTTGTGCCTTTTAAGAACAGATTAAGGATAATTTTATGGAATTAAGGTGCTCTGTTCGGACTTACCAACTTTGGTTGTTCTGGGTACAGAGTGGAGGGTGTTCACTGGCAGGTCTGAAGCCCCAACTCACTGGGGTTTGGGGAAGGCTCTGAAGTTGCTGCTGGCTCACCAGATTTTCCTCTCGGACACTTGCGTTGCCTCCAGGTCCTTCTGGATTGGATCTGACTCCAAACCCAGACCCAACCGTTCCAAAGCGTCACCCAAATGCAGCCATGAGCCACTTGGAGAAACATCAGCCTTAACTTGACACAAAGGAAACAATCCCAAAGAAAGGAATGAAACAGTTTGCTGGAAACATCAGCCTTAACTCTACACACAGGAAAGGATCCTAAAGAAAGCTCTGGAGAAAGGAATGAAACAATTTGCTGCACAGAAGTTCAGTTTTACAGTCCTTTTGATATGATTTTTTCTGTGATGAAGATCAGACACAACTGTGCCCAGCCTTGGGCAGTAAAACAAAACACAACTGGTAAAGAAATTACCTTTTTTTTTTTCTTTTTTTTTTTTTTTTTTTGCTGCTGCCGTTTTTTGCTGTTTCAAGAGGGTTTTGAACACTCACGTGTGTGTTGAAATACAGTTTCTTTAAATACAATTTTAAAATACTGTTTAAAAAAGTGAAAAAAATAATAACAATAATAATAATAATAACAGTAACACTAAGTTTGGCTTTCAGCACATGTTCCAGGCCACTGGAGAGACCCTCAAAGCTGCAAATAGTAAACATGGAACTGCACGTTTTCCTTGGGCATGATGCAGTGGGACAGACTGTTCCTACCATTGTCTCGAGCTCATTAAGGCAAAGTAAATTGCATTGTCAGTTTTCATCCCTTTAGTGTTGTAGGTCTGAAGGTTGTTCATGGGAACACAGGGAACGTCCTCAAACGCAGGCAGAGCCAACAGGGAGCGGGAGCTGGGCTGGGGATACACAAATCTGGGGGTTCTTATTGCATAGCAATAAAAAGTATCTTTGTCTGTTTGTTCGTTTAAACCAACTGTTCTGCAAATTCCCATTTTGGATCCCTCCCTGGGCCGAGTTGGGTTCTGCCCACCCGCGTTCCCGAGGCTCTCCCGATGCTGATGATCCCGCGGGGCTGAGACTGCCCTTGGAGACACAGGGACGCAGGGATGGCCCAGAATGTTCCTTTCCTATGAGCACGGCCCAGGAAGGGCTGAGCTCCCCTCTCCTGGGGACAGCCCTGCACAGCCCCAAACCCTCCTGCTCCCAGAGGACTTCCCAACTCACTGCTCCACTACAAATCCTATGGATTCATCCTGCTGTAAGGAATACCTCCGAGTGTAAACGAGGCTTCAGACTTTAAAGGTGTCTCCCAAATTACAGGATGCAAATATCTCTCTGTCAGACACTTTTACAGAGGAGGCCTCCCCCATTTAATGCCGTCAAATTCCCAGGGGGAGCTGAGGGGGGAGCCATGAGGATTAGGATCTTCTTTCAACCAGACAGGACCAAAGTGTTTCAAATTAGCAGTTCGAGATGGGTTTGGCTTCCTCTCAAGTCCTAATTTAGATTTGTCACCCACAAATGATGGACTAAGTAGTTAACACCAAAGCTACTCATCTACAACCTACTGCAACGAAGGAGGCCGACAAGAAATCCTTCCAAGTCTTGATAATAATGAAGTTTTTACTACCTTTTACATGTTTGACTCCCACCACTCCTGAATCCTGGGGTAGGAGCCAAAGGGTATTTTATATAAAGTAAAGCAAAAGCTTATCAACTCTGCTGCCAGAGTTCTTAGTTTGATTTTTTTTCTTTTTTTTTTCTTTTTTTTTTTTAGGATGGTTTAAAATTCATTTACAAAAGCAGAATAATAAGGTTTCTGTGAAAGAGACCTATATACAGTAACAGGACGTAAAGGTTTTGTGTATTACAGGAAAATATCCTTGAAGCCTTTATGACTCTGGAGTCTCTGGGACTTGGACCCTTGGAAACTAAGTTTATTCCAGTGCTGGGAAGCCAGCACTAGCTAGTAATAGGTGAGACAATGAAGCACGAGTTTGTTTCCAGAAGGAAGTGAAACTGCCGTGTGTGTTCTTTTGGAAGGGAAAAGAGAGACTTTTTAGGATTTTTATTGTGGAATTAAGTCCCGTAAGCCTGCTGGTGCCAATTTGTAAAGGTTGGAACTTCTTTGCCTCTTGCACTGGTCTCAGAGTGACACTGTCTGCTAAAAGTGCAGAAAGCTTGAAGAGTTTTACATTCTTCTGTAGTGCAATCCTTAAAAATCCCAGAGATTAGTGCCTGATCACTTTTGAAAAAAAGTAGACATTTTACCTAGCCCAGGGGTGCCAAAGTCCTTCTGGCCACTCCTACCTTCCACCTCAGAACAGAGCTGCCCTGGAGTCAGGCCTTTCACCTTAGAAAAGTCCCATTGTGGCAACGTTCTCCAGCCAAAAAAGTCCAGGGGATGTTGTACTTCCAGCAGGAACTGCAGCTGGCCAGCTCCACCATCCATCCATTCATCCATCCATCCATCCATCGGTCCGGGGACACAGAGTCAGGAGTTCCAACAACAAAGCTTGAATTTGGCAATCAAAACTGGGTTGGCTGCACCCCTAAGCTAGATTTTCTACCTAGTCTAATAAAGTAAAGCACCTTTGGATTAAAAAATACATTAAGCTTAACAGCAACTGGACGTCTCAGTTTTGTGGTTCGATCTCCGTCGCTCTCCATGGCTTTACAGCATCGTGGTGTCAGTGGGGAAACCTCAGTCTGTGGAGTCCAGACTTTCGGAGGGAGGGGCGTACTTCAGCCTGAACGTACCTGGGACAGGGACAGGGACACAGGGGTTACACATCAGTCACCTCCCACAGCTTCCCAAACCAACCTGCTGCTTCTTACTCATGGAATGCACCATTGGAGCTTGGGTGGAGATTTAGGGCTGGCACGACTTTGTTTCATGGAATCAGAATCCCACAATGGTTTGGGTGGGAAAGGACCTTAAAGATCATCCAGTTCCAATCCCAACACCTTCCATCATCCCAGGCTGCTCCAAGCCCTGTCCAAGCTGGCCTTGGGCACTTCCAGGGATCCAGGGGCAGCCACAGCTGCTCTGGGCACCTGTGCCAGGGCCTGCCCACCCTCACAGGGAAGAGTTTCCTCCCAATATCCCATCTAACCCTGCCCTCCTTCAGCTTAAGGCCATTTCCTCTTGTCCTGTCAGCCCACGCCCTTGTGAAAAATTTGGCAGACTTTAAATGAGAATTTAATTAATGAAATTAAATCCAACTTAAAAAGACATCAGAGTCTGCTGCATTTCTGAAGTTCTCCCACTCAGGACTGATGAGGCAGCAGCTCTGCTTCCCCCTGGCCACTACCAAAACATTTACCACTGGAATTCCACTCAGTATTTACCTTTTTCCTGCTGTAAATTGCTGTCCAACACCTGACACTTGTTAATTTATGGTGTTCAAACTGTTGAGACCACACAAAAATGAATCCAGGTAAAGACTACAGACAATGCACGATGTCAAATGCAACTTCAGTGCTCTTCACTCAGAGTTTGTATTTCATTTTTTAACCCACACCACTCTCATATTATCCCAACGTAAGATAACCAAAATAAAAAAGAAAAATGGGACTAAAAAGTACTCTTGGTAAAGTAGCATTTCTCTTTTAGCTGTTTCCCTCCTGGAATTAAGGATTCAGCGCTTTCCTGGAGAAGCCTGTGCTGTAAGTGTGTAAGCAACATACCCTATAAAATAATTACAGCAGCAAACAGGACCTTCAGGAGGCTTTGAACGGCAATTCTTCATTTATGTTATTGTGTTGGGCAGGAAGGGAAGAGGAACAGAGATTTCAGTTTGTAAAATTCCGGGGGAAATTGAAATAATGACCAAAGCTGACCTGGCTGACAAGGCAGAAGCAGCAACAGCGATTTGGCTGCAACCTGTCCACAGCAGCTCCCTCCCTTCCTTGATGTTTCTTCCCTCCCTAAAAACCACTTCCCACTAAAAAACAGCACCAACCCCACAGAGCACACCCGAGGCCTCGCCTGGGTCCTCCCGATGGGGCTGCCTAAAATTTGCCAATATGTCAGAACATCAACTTTTAATAACAAAATGTTTTTACAAGCCAGAGATTCCAAGATGCCATCAGACCCCACGGGCAGGGCTCAAGGCCGTGCTCTGTGTCCTCCCCAACCTTTACCTTGCCGATTGAAATCCATGGGTGGCTGTTTGCAGTCCTGAGCTCTGTGCCCGCTGGCCCCGCAGTTGTAACAGGAGAGGTTCCCGTTTTTTTTGTGACTTGACCCGTTGCCGTTGCCCATCATTCCCTGTGCCTGGTACACCCCGGCCGTGCCCGCCATAAAGTTCTGCATGGGCGGCACGGCGAAGGTGGACTGTCCTGCCATGACGGAGTCGGGGGCCAGGCCGCTGTTGTAGGCCGTGTGCACCACGGGGAACGTGGTGCTGCTGTTGTACTGCTGCGTGTTGATGTAGCCGTTGCTACACAGGGGGTTGAAGGGCAGGAAAGGGAAAGTAAACATGGAAGGTCCCGAAAAGGGGTGCTGGAAATAGTTGGCGTAGCTGACGGTCATGCCGCTGGAGCCGCAGTTGCCGCTGCAGCCGCAGGAGCTGCACACCATGCAGCCGGGCGGCTGCGGCGGCGGCTGCTGGTGGTGGTGGTGGTGGTGGTTCTGGTTGGGGACGGGGACGCTCCCGGCCGAGCCGCCGCCGCCGCCGCTGCTGCTGCTACTGCTGCTGCTGCTGCTGCTGTAGAAGTTGTTGTCGGCGCCGGAGGAGAGCGTGGGGCTGGAGCTGGGCGCGGGGCAGCTGGGCAGGTTGGCCATGGTGGTGAAGGACGGGGACGGGTGGCTGCTGGAGGAGGCCGCGTTGCTGTTGGCGCAGAAGCTGCCCTGCATGGGCGCCACGGGCACGCTGCTCATGGCAGAAAAGGCAACTTTGGTGTTGGCTGTGTACAGAGCAGTCCGGGGGTTGATTATTGCAGGGGACACCGTTATTTGCATATTACTGGAGCAGGAAGTCTGTCCGGCCATGGCGGAGTCGGTGGGAAGAGACGAGGACACCAGGAGTTTGATGGGCGGACGAGCCACGTGGAAGACTGTGCTGGACGTCACCGTGGCAGC
This sequence comes from Poecile atricapillus, assembly GCF_030490865.1. Classification (NCBI taxonomy): domain Eukaryota; kingdom Metazoa; phylum Chordata; class Aves; order Passeriformes; family Paridae; genus Poecile; species Poecile atricapillus. Next base: position 19,771,187 of record NC_081258.1, read on the forward strand.
AGTGCTCGTCTCCACTATGAGTCCTGGCTGCTGGGCTGGTTTGATCACTCTGTCCAGAGTGGAAGCGTGGACGACTTTGGTGCGAGGCCCAAAGCTCATGGTGGACGTGGGGGAGCTGCTCTCGGCACCCCCCGGCAGCACCTGCAAGGGCTGGTGAGGAGAGGACGAGGACATGACATCCACCACGGCGTTCCCAAAGCCCTTTTCCATCTTGATGCTGCCCCTCGAGCTGGGAGACACTTTATTCCTCTCCTCCAAAGACAAGAGGGAGTGCACGGAGGACGAGAGCAGCTTCATGTCTGCGGAGCCGCGCTCCGGTTTGTGCACGGAGCCGAGCATGCGGATGGGGGTGATGTGTGAGGGGGTTGGGGACAGCATCTGCATGGGCAGCGCGTGGTGGCCGGCGGGGCCCGAGCCGGTGTCGTTCTGCACGGGCAGCACCTGAGCCGTGGGCCGGGCAGAGCTCGAGGGGAAATGGTTCAGCAGCATCACCGGCTTCTCCTTGTCCGAGGCGTCCAGGTGGAGCTCCAGGCCTGGGGAGAGAGGAGCCGTGAGGACAGCCCTGGGCACGGCAGGGGGCACGGCTGGGGGGCTCTGCTTACGTCTCTCGTTCTCCTCGGCGCTGTCCGAGCTCTCCTCCCGTGTCTGGATGCCCATGGGGCTGGAGCTGGAGCTGGAGTACTCGGAGGAGCTGCCCTCCCGGGGCAGGGGGTGGGCTGGCTGATCCACGTCCACTCGCAGCTCTGCAGGGACAGGGGACACGGGGGTGACACTGACAGCACCTCAGGAGAACACAGCCATGCTCAGGGATACATCAGAGGTGGAACAGCCCAGCCAAAGCAGCTGCCCATTCCCACCAGAGCCATGGGAAAAGTCACTTTTTCATTTCCCCCGATAATCACTGAAATCAGACTTTTTGCTTGCTCCCTATTAAGCATTAATATGGAAAGCTCTTGGAAGATAAAACTTGGGGAAGAAGCAGCAGCACAGGAATGAGCTGAGCCTTGTGCAGGCACAGCTGAGCACAGCAGTGTCCCCTGCTCCCCTTACCTGCAGCGTGGTTGCCCCGGATACTCTGGATGGGCCCCACGTGGGATGTGGGGGGAACCCTGGCCACCCCACTGCTGCTCACTGAGGAAGGTGTGGAGGGGTTTAGGCACCGTTTCTCTGATTTCTCCCTACAGGGTGATGGAGAGAAGCATGAAACTGGTTAAAACACAACCACAAAGAAATCCTTTTCTGAATGAACCCAAAGCAGACAAAGCCCATTGAACAATCCACTGATGCCGTGCTCATTTCAAATGGAAACACTTGGAAATCACATCAGTGCTGACCATAACTGCCAGCAGTTAGGGTTGGACTATTTGCCATCTGATTACAACACTTATTTGTTGTATCCTTTATCCTCTTATTTGTCCAGGGTAAAACATCACCAAACCCTGACTGAACTCTAAAATTCTATCATGTATTATGTCAGCACATCCCAAACCCAGCCCTGCACACCAAACCCAAAGAGAAAACAAACACAGTCCCAAGTTTTCCGTTTCCAAACAAACTCTGGAAAAACTAAGACTGCTGAAAAAAGCTGCCAAGGCAGCTCTGATAAATGGGCACAGATTTGGATTTCTAATTGCTTTTTAAGGAGCAGCAGTAGCTGCAGAATAAACATTTCCCTGTAAGCGGAGATGGAAAAACCAGGACAATCTGTTGCATCAGGGCTGTCACAGCTCCCTGGTGTCACCGTGGGACACTGAGGCAGCTCCCAAAGCACCATCCACATGGATTGGAGACAAAAAATTGTCACTTCCTAGGAAAAAAAGGCCTGACTTTGGGAGTGCATCCCCTGGGCTTGCAAACCAAACACCTCCCATCAATGTCAAGTGGATGGAAAGCCCAAAATCTTTGCAATAACTGTGACACAAGTTTAAAAAAAAACCTAAACACAATATGTATATTTGTAGATTTAAAAATTTGGTATACTTATAACAATCCTGACCAGGCAGCAGTAAACCAGAAAGCACTAAATATTGTTTAGTAATGGAGCTCATAATCACCCATATCTCCAGGTGGGAATCATGGTAGGTTTGTGGACTGGGAAGCAAAAACCACTGTAAAATTTGCATTTTTTGACCTTAAAAAAAGTTCCCCCAGCCTTCACTTACTTCTCCAGCTCTAGTTGGGTTTTGAGCTTCTTCTTTGCTCCCATGGTGAGGGACTCAAACTTATTCAGATCTTCCTCAGTAAGACTCAGAAACTTGGAAAGTAAAAATATGTTTAGTTTTATAAGCTGGAATATTCTTGTTCCCATTTTCAGTGAAAAGCAATTCCAAAAGCCAACTTTAAAAGCATTTTTAAATTCAAAGAAACTCTCTACTCCAGTTTTCAATTATAGTGTAAAAGGAAAGTGTAAGGGACTGGCATGAAAGAAACACCTGCAGATTTAATTTAATTAAGAGTGTGCTTGTATTAACCAGTCACAATAAAGATGAAATTACTCGTGTACATATTAAAATAGAATTAAATTAAAATAGAACTTGATGCTATCAGTGAATTTAAGGATCTTAGAAAATCATTCCAGTTTTCCCAGTAAAATTTACCTGAGAAGTGCAGTGGAAAATATACACCAATAGTAAATTTAATGATAAAATATAGAGATAGATACAGACATTTATATTATAATGTAATTAAAATGAAAGCCATTGAAGTATGCATAATAGTATTTGCTTTGTTAAAATATACTGGAATATAGAGTTTTACTACTTTATTAATGGAAAAAAAAAAAAAAACAGTATATTTCCTTTCTATAATGAAGAAAATTAAATCAGAAGACTCTGGTAAGAGATTGAAATTAAATCCATAAAATATTCCATAAGCAGCACCAAGCTCAGCCCAAGCCCTCCCTCCACTGGAGGGCGTTCCAGGGCAAAAGACAGAGGACAAGGAATCTCCCAATGGAGTTGGGGAAAAAAAAGCTCTAAAACCTTGTTTTGATAAAATCCAGCACACACAGGTGTTATCTGGGACTCTTACAATGCAAACAAACCTCACTCACTCATGTTCATATCCATGCCACGAGTCTCTGAAAATCTGTTTCTTAAAATGAGGATAACCAAATATTTTGGGAGAAAAATCAACCAAGAAGCAGAAATCAAGAGAAATCAGCATATTTAGGTATCTCCTGCACACAAAGGGATGACCAGGGAGCCAAGCAGAGCTCCTAAAGCAGCATCCAAGCTGGATCTCCAAGCATTCCCTGAGGAAGCCTGGGAGAAGCAGCAGCTGTTGAACAGCCCAGGACACAACCCAGAGTGAAAACAGCAAGGTTTTCATCAGTTCATTATTGCTTTCAGAAAGTGAAAACCTCCCCAGCACGTGCCAGAAACTCGTGTGATCCTCAGTGCAGATGTTCCCAGCCTGGAGAACATGGGGATAATTTAAAAGCTGGCTGCTTCCCCCCATTTCCTGCCCTACCTTTTCCATGGTGAGCTGTTTGAAGACAGGGTAATATTTGTGCAAGCGCAGCTTCCTGAGCCAGTCCAGAATCCCGTTTTGCTCCTGTGTCTGAGGGGTCTGAGGGCTGGAAGACATCAGCATGGCTGGGGAGGAGGTTTCCATCTGGGAGCGATAGCCCAGCGAGGAGCCGGTGCCTCCGGAGTGGGAGCAGTGGGGCAGAGACACGGGAGCAGTAGCCGAGTGCTGGACGTGGTTCTGGGAAGACTGAATTCCAGCCACCCCACATATAGGTCTGGAAAATAGGAACAGGGCTGGGTTTAGCACGTTGGATAAGCTGTGTCACCCAAAGTTCAGCTGCTGCGGTCACAGGAATTTGGATTCTGGGAAAAACCGCCCCGTTGGAGCCAAGGTATGGATTTGTACCTGCCCTGTTCCACAGCTCAGTAAAACAGGGCAGTTCTGGCAAAGGGTGAAGCTGATCTTCACCTTACAGAATTTCCCTTCAATCATCACAGATATTAAATATTCTGTTGCCTCTCTGCGATTTAAAAAAGCTTCTGACAGAATGGCCTGTGCATTATTAAAAAGAAGTAAAGACACCCAAATATAATCCTATGGAAATTTCTGGTCTTTCCATATGGAAGTGGCAAAAGAAGCTGCAATATTGGCTCCTTGAATGGGGTCTGGGTTTTGTTGAAGGACATGAAAATTGCCTCTTAAGAGAATGAGTTGTAAATAAGATAAATATTTCACCTTCCAGATGTTCCCAGCGTAGTTCCTACTTTATACAGGGAGGGGTTGCCAGGATCTGGAAACAAGGAAGAGAGTCACAAATGGCATCAGTTTATGAAATGCAGTACAAAAAAAAATATCGTTTTAACTTTATTTCAACTCACTTGAGCTCTGAAGTTGTTGTGAGGGAGATGAAGTGCTGAAGAACTTCCTGACGTGGTCATTTTTCACCACATGGGAAGGGAGCGGGGCCAGGTACCTGCAGCAAACAAAGCCCCTGCTCTGTTAGAGCCTCTCAAATCCATCAGGATTGCACTCTGGATAACACACTTGGAAAGGAGATTGGAAATTTAAAAGCTGAAAAACACCATGCAATTCTGAATTCTGGAAATTTATGGGTATTCTTATTCTTAACAATCCCTGTTACCCCTGGGTTGTTTTCACTCTGGCGAGTGTTTCAGCAAAGATGCCTCATTTAGGAACCCTGAACACTTCTAAGGCATAAAATGTTCAAATGTAAACTTGAAAATTGCCTTTCAAATGCAGGAACCTGATGAATATAAAATAGAGATGGATCTGTTATTGAATTTCCTCCTCTTAGAGATAAACAGCAGATGCAGAGTCTGGCAGTTTAGGGAAAAACTTCTGTCACGTTTTCCCTGTGCCTCTTTGAAGGGAAAAGAGCCCTTACAGCAGCATTCCAGTGCTTTGAGGGGCTTGTGGGAGGCTGGAGAGGGACCTGGGACAAGGGATGGAGTGACAGGACAAGGAGGGACAGCTTTGAGCTGGAAGAGGGTGGATTTAGATAGAGTATTTGGGATAAATCCTTCCCTGGGAGGGTGGGGAGGCTCTGGCAGAGCAGCTCTGGCTGTCCCTGGATCCCTGGAAGTGTCCAAGGCCAGGTTTGATGGGGCTTGGAAGCAGCCTGGGATGGTGGAAGGTGTCCCTCCCCATGGCAGGGGTGGAATGGGATGAGCTTTGAGGTCCTTTCCAACCCAAACCATTCTGAGATTCCACAAAAAAATGCCAATCTCTCAAAACTTTGCACCTCCACACACCCAGAGGTGCTTCCCAGCCGGAAACCCCAGAGTTCACTGCTGAATTTCACAGCTGAGCAGCACCTCGGAGCAGCTTCTTCCCTGCTCCAGAGCTGCAGCTGAGCTCTGGCAGTGCAGTTGCTGCTCCATTAACCCAGATTTGCAGAGGCTGTTGTTCCCAAACAGCAGCCACACACATTCCCTGCAGCCTCCCAAATCCTCCTTGGAGCACAGCAAGGGAATGGGAATGTTGCTTGCCATGAAAAATAATCCAGGCATGCACCTGCTGGCTGCTGCCTATGGAAAACCAATATCCACCCTGGCTTAGGGAAAAAAAAGTGTAAAGGAGAAGCTCTAATAAAGTTAATTAATATTTTAAAGTGTCATTTAATTTTATAATGGTATCGTATCAGGATCAGAATAATATTAATATTACAATAATCTCATTTTGTGTAGATAAAGACAGTAGAAGCTGAAAAGAATTTAAGTCTCTCCTTCTCCTAGGAAAATCATATTAGAAATATTTACAAAGAGAAACCTGATGTGATCTGCCACAGATTATGATATTTAAAATGCTGGTTTATATTAAATAATGGCCAGATGATTTGTGATAATTTGAGGAGGTACAAGCCAAGGCTTCAAAAATTTCTTAGCTGTTAAAGGCTTCCAAAAATGTCATCATTTAATAATATCTAAATACATACTTAAGTTTTTAAAATTGAAATAAAATAAACACTATGACAACCTAAAACAAGTGAGAAAAAAACTCTGTGAAAGGAGGAAAAAAATCCCCACAACCCATTCCTCAATACAGATGGGTGAATATTCAGGCTTCTATTTTTTCCTGAGTTTTGAGCAGTTGTTTTAAGCAATCTGATTATTTTGGAGTCCAAAATAAACTTTTGCAAAGCCAGTGATCCTCTATTTGTTCTTCACAAGGAATGAGGAAATATCAGTTCTCCAGGAGGCTTAATACAGAATATTATTACCATCTGTATTTCTGAAGAAAGAATTCCTGAAAAATTGTTATGCACTGGAATTAATGGAACATCAAGGAAAAAAGCTTAGGATCAGGCTCTAATTTCTTTCAAGTAATTTAGAATATGGAGATAATATTTCTATTTCCTGTTTTTTTCTTTTTCTTGGTGAAATAAGCCAAGTGTCAAAATAAAAACCCCCACAAAATCCCAGCATACCTCAGGTCTGATTCCAGGTCCATGTGGTTCCGTTCCAGGTAAAATGAATCTGGACCAGCTAAGCAGGGAATGAATTTCTCCAAGTTTTCTTCTGGATACAGCTGAGATAGCTAAAGGGGGAGGACATAGCAAATTAAAAGTGAAAAGAAGTCTTGTTATTTCTATGAGATTCAATCCACTGCCAGTTATAAATCAAATATTTTATGAAATTCAATCTGAATTATCTTGGCACTTTTTGAAAAGTGTCATTGAACAAAATTAAAGAGAGGGACAAAACTCTTTTTTTTCATTTTCAAAGTGTTTTTCTTATCGTTTTTACCTTTGAAATAAATTCAGTCACTTCAGCAGAAGATTTGGTTACCAACGTCACCGAAGAATCAGACCACAGGACCTTGGGGAGGAGCAAGAAGGATTTGCTTTAGTAATTAATTTAATTTGGTTCCTCAAAATTCAGTAATTAGTTAATAACTGTCCCTTCCAGATGTTGTGATGAGTGACATCAATAAAACACTTTTTTTTTTTGTGCAAAAGGACAAAACTGCTGCCCAATTCTTGCTGGTTTTACATTTAACAACTCCTCTGGATGCTTGGAAAAGCCCCTCAGAGTTTACACAGCCCTTACACACTGCAGATATCCAGAGTTAAGCAACCAACCACGGAGTAATGGAATTTTTTCTCCTCATTATTGTTAAAGAAAACAGCTGGTTTGTAGGATCTGCTTTCCAACAGAACGGCTCCCCTCACACAAGGCTGCCTATTGCTAATTAATCAACTCCATATGCCACGAGAAATTGGGAATGGCAGCAAAAAAACAGGAAAAACCTTCCCAATGAAACCTGCAGCTCCTGCTCCAGACTCCATCTTGTCCATGCCCTAAAAAAAGGGAATATTCAGCATCTCTTCCCACGCAAACAAGTCACAACATCCCTGGATATTGAAGCATTTATCGCTTGGGAGATGAAGTTTAACCAAGACAAAAAATCAGGATTTCTTGGCTTGAGGAAAATCACCATGAGACAGGCCAGGGATGAATCCCTATGGATCCAAAACATCCATTGGAGGAGCCTGGGAGGCATCTGGATCCATAGGGGAAGGAGCTGGGTGGATGTTTCGGGATCACAGAGCAGACTCTCACATGACATTAGTTTCAATGACAACTCCAAACATACACAAAGTTTTTCCAGCCATCCAAAAGCTGCCAGAAAGAGTGGGGAGAGGAGAGGATTTCAAAATATATTACATAAGGGAGGAATTTCCTCTCAGCAGAGTTGTTAAGACAAAAAAAAAAAGGAGGGAGGGAAAAGAAAAGAAGACAGAAAAACTTGAGTGGTTTTACCAAGTTTATGGGTTTTTTTTCTTTTTCTTTTTAAGTTTGTGGTAAATAACTGTTTCTTAAATTCACAAGGAATTTCAGAAAGTACAGGAAATATTCTCTTTTTTTCTAGTTCTATAAAAACCCAACAATTGTCTTGACTTCTGTTTTAACTTGAATTTTCAATACTTATAAAACAATAATGTGAACTGTAAATGGGGGGAACAATAGCACTGCAAACACTAAACTGCTCCATCCATTGACCTGCTATTGCCAAGCTCCTGAACAGAACAAAAACATTCCATAATTGGGTTTTTAAAGCAGCAAACAGCAATTTATCAGCTCTGCTGAAGTCTCTGCTCTTCCATCAGTTCAAGCTGTTGAGGCAAACACTGGGTACAGTAATTTCTGTTATTTATAGAAAAATTTGTAATAGGAAAAGAAGTTTCACGAGTTCTTAATTGGAGTGGAGACAACTGCAGGCTTCATACAGAGTTTGAAAAGCCCTTGGAAAAATCCTGCCTGTGATCGATGACATTTGGAACAATTGGGGATTGAGGAAATTTGGGACATTCTCCATGAATCCAATCCTGCAGAGGTTAATGCTGCCAACATCCCAACAGATGCTGAGCTGATGCTCTGCCCTGGCTGGGAGTTTTAAGGAATAACTTGGTGAAAGTTGTGGATAATTGAGATTCTCCCGCCTGGTTTTCCTTTTGGGTTCTCCTTTTCTCGCCCCCCGCTTTGGCTCATTAAACAAAACAAAGATGTTTTCTGGGCTGTGCATCCCAAATTTTGGGATACTTCATTCCAGCTGGGAGAAAAGCAGTTTGTCAGCTCCTCAGCAGCACCCAGATCCATCCCAAGGTTCCGTGGGATGAACTCATCCCTCCTCCGGAACTGGGAGCAGAACCCAAGCTCCAGAGGCCGCGTCAGTGCCGGGGGAAGCCGCTGCTCCTGGTGCTGTGTGGTGAACCACACTCATTCCTCAGCACTGCTCTCACTTCCACTCGGATCACACTGCCTCCAGCTCCTGCTCTGCCCTTCCTGCTGGATTAATCCCTCTTCTGGGAAGGATTTTTATTCCCTTTGGAAACGCTTTTAGATCATTGTGAAAGTTCCCTTCCAGTCAACTCCCCCAACTCTCGCTCCACAGAGTTTTCCTCAAGCCCTGAAAAATTTCCAAAGCTTTTCTGTACTCTCCAATCTTTTGGACCCATATCCCACAGGCTCCCTCCCTGCCTCTTCCCAGCAGCTGTGCCCTCAGAGCCCACATTGTTCTTTGTCCAGATTAAGACTTGAATTCTCTCTGGCTCCTGCATTCCAGCAGAAGAATGGACATTGGATATAGATATGGATAACCATGCTGGAAGTGTGGCATCGTATTTCCCCCTAAATGAATGCTGCCAAAATTTCCTGCATTAAAATGATTTTTTTTTTTTTTTTGCCAAACCCTACCTACCAACCTCTACATCACCCACAGCCATTTATAACTTTCAAACCATTGATTAAAAACTATCAGTCCCAAAGGAGCTCCGCTTTCACAAAGGATTTCTGGTATCCAACAATAAAGTTTGAAAATTTCCTTAACTCCTCTTTAAGCATTATCCTCCCAAACTTACCTCAAAGGAATAGTCAACATTTCTTTCATTCTTCTTGTGTGCCAGCCCCTTTAGTTCCACTTTCTCAACACTCACTGTGGAAAAACAAAGAGAGAAGAAGAATGAGGAGGATATTCCTAAATCCAGGCAGAAGTGATGACTTCTGGGAATTGCAGGCCTTGCTTTGAGAGCATCCCATGACCTCTGGAGGTGTTCCAGGTGCCCAGTTCCAACTTCCTCCCTCAGGAATGTTGGTACCATCACTTCATCCTATTTGCATTTCCACCTTGGGAAAGTTTCATTCCAAGCAGTTTTAATTCAGTCCAAACAAAGTTCTTATCACCCCACTCATCGCTGTAATAACACACTACACACACATGGAATTATCTTAATAACATCAAGGAATAAACACCATCCCTCCCAGGGAAACTGGGATGAGGAAGAAGTCTCCATGTTTTCAGGGCCTGGTTTTACAAGTTCAGTGTGATTTCATGGCACTGTTGACATCCTGACTCCTCCCTTCCTGCAGTTTCACAGAAAATTTCAGCCTCCACTGGAATAAGGTGTAAGTAAAAACAGGATTTGAGTGTGGAAAGGATGGAATGCCAGTACAGGTCACTGCCTTTAAAGACACCATCTTACACATCAGATATTTGATGTGCTGAATTCTTGGAGACTCCCACTTCCCAAGACACCCAGATCAGGAATTCACCATGAAAATCCTTTATTTCATCAACTTTCTATTCTCTTATAAATTCCTCCTGCCTTTTGACTGCACTCACAGGGATACACACATGGATTTTTTCTTACAAAAAGCCAATTTACATTGGCTTAAAACTACAAAAGCAGAATTATCCCAACCCAGATCACTAAAATTTTAGCTGTGAGTGACAGGTGCCTGCAGGGACACGTGCTATGCATGGTGTCTTTTCACTGAGGAGTCCTAACAAGGAATTCTATCACTTTATTTCCAAAGAATCACCATTTACAAGCTGTTTATCTGTTTTCAGGACTATTTATTATGAATTTTTGTTATTGGTAAGACTCAAACCAATGTTTATCACATGGAACTTCCTCCTAAGTGCCCAACAAAACACGGCAGTGAAGTCACAGAAGCACCATTGCAACAGGGACCTGGCTTGTGTCACCTCCCTTGTCCCTGTCCCCAGTGAGGCTCCACCCAGAGCCCATCTGGAGCTTGATTTCCCTCTGTTTCCCAACAGTTGTGGCTAAAGGTTTCATTGTGGCCTTTTAAATGTTTTATTGTGTCCTCAGAGAATCTCAGAATGGTTTGGGTTGGAAAGGACCTTAAAATCCATCCAGTTTGAACCCTGACACCTTCTACTGTCCCAGGGTGCTCCAAGCCCTGTCCAGCCTGGCCTTGGGCACTTCCAGGGATCCAGGAGCAGCCACAGCTGCTCTGGGCACCTGTGCCAGGGCCTGCCCACCCTCCCAGGGAACAATTCCTGCCCAGTATCCCATCTAAATCCACTCTCTGGCAGTGGAAACCATTCCCTGTGTCCTGTCCCTCCATCCCTTGTCCCCAGTCCCTCTCCAGCTCTCCTGGAGCCCCTTCAGGCCCTGGAGGGGGCTCTGAGCTCTCCCTGGATCCTTCTCTTCTCCAGGGGAGCTCTCCCAGCCCTTGGAGCAGCTCCATGGCCTCCTCTGGACTCACCCTGGGAATCCTGGATGCAGCTCTGCAGGTCTCAGGGGAGCAGAGCAGGTCCTGCTCCTTTACAAATGTTGCCACCTGGGTCACGGCTGCTTAAAAATCTCTTCTTTGTGTCTTATTTGCAGTGAAAATTTTGAGAGCCTCCAAATTCAGCTCTACAGATGTTTGTGCCTGTCTTTACAAGGAGAAAAAGAGCATTCCTGTTCTGATCCTCACAACTGTTCCTCCTCCATGTAATTCCCAATTACAATTGCATCGATCCCTGAGCTTATGAATAATGTCAATTCATTTCTTACTGCTTTCTCCTGTGCATTCTGCTTTTTGGAGAGGTTTCTTCCTTTCAAAAGATTTCACTGGTCTTCTCTCACGCTTTTGAAATGATTTTGTGCCCCATGCTGAGCACCACAGGGGTAAATCTGCTCACCAGACCTTGCTGAGCCATCCAGACAATATTTAGAGGCATGAAGGTTTGAACATGAAGATCTGAACATGCAGAAGGTTAATTAAAAAAAAAAAATCTACCTCAGTACATTTATTTAAGAGAATTCAGCTGTGATTACAGCTAAAATACACTGAATATTGATTGGAATTGTGAGTACTACAGGATTATAATGAGAAGGAATGTGTAAAATGGGTATTGAGAGAGGGAATGTGGTGAAGCAGCTGAAGGATGAGCAAGTAACTTGCAGAAATCCTGGTGTCAACTGCTGCAACATCTGGTTTTGAAAAACACAGCCAGCATTATGCAACATTTGTTGTTTATAGCAAACCCAGTATCACTTTTCTGCAACTGTTCTTATCGTTTGGCATTTCTAAAGGATTCAAATCCCTTCTCTTCCACTCATTCATTTTTCAGCACCAGCAATTCCAGCAGAATTGGATTATCCACAGATATAAAATCAAGCTATTCCTGTTTTACTCTGTGGGGTTAATAAGAAACCTTAAATCACCCCTGGATTTCGTGGTGCTGACAGTGCCACCACCTTTTCCTGCACAACCTCTGCCCAGTGAGTAAAATCCACTGCAGTGAATTCATCCATGGAAAAAGATAGCAATTAGATAAATTGACCTTTAGATAAAGATTTTTGCACTGATCTAGTAAGATTAGGTCTGTTCTAGAGCAGAAAATGGAGTTCAGTGTCCTGCAGGACAGGTTTTAGGGACAACCAATTGGGCAATTCCCAATATTACACAAAGAGCTCCAGGAATTTTCTCCCAGCTAGCTGGAACACCATGAAAAATACCACCTGCCTACAGAAACCTTGTTTAATTTATCAAGTTGTATGTTTGTGTTCTGTGGCCTCTCACCTACTCTGTGTGTTGTTTAATTTCTGGCTGGTTTTATTAAAACAACCTTCCTAAACCTCCCCTGAAGCTTAACTTTATTCAATCAGTGAGACAGAGCTCCAGAAGAAAAGGTGTCATCCACCAAGTACAAAGTGGGGAAAAAAAGGGATTTTATTTACTGCTTTTACTCTCAAAAGCTCAAAGAGCTGACTCTACTCAGTATCCTAATATTATTTCAAGTCCAGGAGCAGAAAAACCTTTGTACAGAATTAAGGACACACGATACTGATGTCTTTTCAGTATGCTGAATTCAGCAAAACTCCAACTTCCCGACCCAGGGGATACAAAAAGTTAAAGTTTCTAATTCAGGAGATTCCCAGAGCATATTTGCACTGGCAAAGGGGCACACAAGGCTTTTTGTCATGAAGATTTATCCATAAATATCTGGGAAATTCCAGCAGGTAAATGGAACAGCTGAATGAGATCCTCAGGAAAGGGGGAGAAGAAAATAAAGGGGGGATGGAGAAGCTCCAGCAAGGCCATGGCACCCTTGGTGCTCCCAGTATCTTCTTGCATCATCCCTTAAGGGTTTTTTTAATTTATTATTATTAACTGCTTTCTTTAAACACAAGAGAAGCATTTTCCATGTAGTTTTGAAGTACATTTCATTGTGTCCAGCATGGAAGCCTGAGTGTGGAATACTCCAGCACTGAGGCACAGCCAGGAATCACAGCCAGCACAGGAGCGACGTCATCTCGTCTCCTTTTCCAACACTGCCTCCCACCCCCTGCCCCAACATCCAGGGAAAACACATCCAGGGAGCTTGAAGACATTTTATTCAGGTCTGTTTTCCTATTCCAGCCAGGGATTTTCACCCTTTTGGCCAATATTGGAGCATTTCTCATCTGCTCAGTTCAGTGCTTCAGTGAAGGGACACACAATTCCCTCCCTCTGCTCATGACCAGGTGTTAAATCCTCTGGATTTATGGCCTCCCCCTCCAAAAAAGCAGGAGCTTGGACCTCCTCCTCTTCTCAAAATGTCAGCAGCTACACAAAGCAAAAGGCCAATTCCAGCTCTTCAGGATTTGCCATTCCTGGCTGGTGAAGGTCAGGGTAAAACCTGCACTGCATGTGGGAAGCCACTTCAATATCCCATTGGATATCTACAACCTCTGGATCCATCCTAATAAAAGGATTAGATACATCAGTGCCTCAATCCAAACTGAGAATTTTGTGCTCCTCCTAAAAAAGTAAAGTAATTCAAGATATATCAGGAGTGTTGATTGTGGCTCAGTCCTTTTCCATAAAATCCAGTATTTCACCACTCCGTACCTAGTGGATTTCCTCTGATTAAATCCCTGGATGCAGGATCAGTTTGTGTGGGATGCAGCATGGAAATGCCACTCTCCAGGTGGCAAAATCTGAGTCTTCTGAAACTGGGTTGAACATCTTGGTTTGTGGTACTTGACCAAAAACAGCAGAAAGGCTGCAAGTTATTTTTAAGCTGGGAAAAAACCCTCAAGTAAAATCCTTTCTATAGGAGGCCATAATCATAAACAATGCCTCTGGACTAGAAGATTTATTAAATTTTCATTCATGGAAAGAGGCATCAAACACCATGACAAGCAATTGAGTTTGTGCTGAAAAAGTGGAACAAAAGGGAACTCATAAAATCCTTTCCACATCCCTGTTTACACAGAATTGGGAAGAAATGCAGCAGCACCACTTTCACATGGCATCTCCTTTTTGTGCTCAAGAAATGCTTCCAAAGCAGCATTACCCAATTCCTGCTGCCCATTAGATGCCAAAATCTTGGAACAAAATCCCACAGAGGCTCCCCACAAACCCACCAGGATTTATATTCCCATATCTACAGGCGGGAGGGAAGGAAAACAGAGAAAAGAATTTATTTGCTACATGCAAAGCACATTCATTGCAACAAACCACCAGAAACTAAAGGGGTTTGTGGGGTTTTGTTTGGGTTTTTTGACTGCTTATAAGTATCAGCTTAAGAGAGTGGGTTCTTTGTTTTGCTTTCATGTTTTAAATATTTTTAAAGCTTTTTATCTATATATATATATAGATAATTAGGCTATTATAGAGAATGAAAAAATTCAGGATACCCTCTTGTTCCCAGCACACACGCTGATCCTCTTCTGCACAAACACACAAGGACTAAGTTTCCTCATCACTACATTTGATTTCCCTGTCTCTCAGTTCTCAAAACTTAAATTACTCTTTTAATGAAATAATGGAGGCCTGAGGAAAACCTGCAGAATCAAATATTAGGGTTTGAGTCTGTAGGATGAGAACTGAGATCTAAATATGATCAGCATCTTTAGGGTGCCAAGAACTTGGTGTTGGTGCTATCCCAGGACCATCTTGGTTGGAAAAAAGCTCCAAGGTCACCAAATCCAACCTGTGATGGATCCCCACCTTGTCAGCAGCCCAGAGTGCCACATCCAGTTATTCCCTGGACACTTCCAGGGATGGAGACTGTCCCAGAAGCTCAGATCAGGTCAGACTTGTGTTTATTTACTAAAACTCCTTTAACAAACCACAGAGTAATATTATCTTTTAATAGCTCTGTCACTAAAGCCAAGAAAGAGTTGGCACTGCTGAGCTGTCCCTGAGATGATTTCAGAGGAAGATTTCCCTGGAAGAGCATCCCAAAGCCTCACTTCAAACTTCCTTGGACCCAGCAGCCTCTGGAAACCTCAAAATCTGGAGAGGGTGGCACTGAAACCACTCAACTTGAACTCTGCTCTATTCCACAAGCAGCAAAAACACACCTTGGTGTGTTCCATGACACATTAACTCCTGCACAAACCATTCCTCCCCAGAGATATCTAATCTGCATCAGCTGATGGGCCAGAGTCCAAGTGCAGGAGAACAGGAGGTGCTCTCTGCTGCGGGAGGGCTGCAGGTACAGAAACTGCTGATGGGGAGGCAAAAACCATCAAATACAACCTTAAATGTAACTGCAGCAAACAATTAAAAGGCATAATTAGCTTAATTGATGAACCGTGAGCTTGTCTATGGAGATACCAGAGGGGAAAATGCTGCCACTCAACAACACCCAAAAGTGTTTCAAATATTCCCTTAAAAGGGAGGGAAAACAGGCAAAGAAACAAATGTTTCTTTTTGAGTATCATCTAGTTTTGCTACTTCTAGAAAAGTCAAATGTAGGAAGAGAGGAAGAAATTCTCTCTGCAGTTCATTGCATTGAGTTGTCATGTGAAAATGACCTTTTGTTATTATATTAGTGAGAAGTGACATAGACATCTCTAGAATGGTAATTTATAAAGATACCTGTTTTCACATCCTGCATTGGTTACAGATGGAGAAAACACCATGAGAAGAGGCCTAATTGGGACACTGAAGTGATCCCAAATACTTTCTACAAATATAAAGCTTCTGTTTGCTAAGAAATACTTAAATTGAATGTTTAGTTTGAAAAATAAAAAATTAAAAATTTAAATTTAAAATTATTGAAGTTCTACAGAGAAGGGAAGATACAATTCAAGTTGGACTCATTTGGATCCTGCTCAGCCTTATAACAGCATCCACCATCCAGTTTTCTGCTGGTATCCCTGAAAACTAGAAGTGGATGAGCTGACAACAGTTTTTCCATGGAAAAGGAAGGTACAGCTAGGAAAAAACTTGTAAGCAAACAGAACAGTTTTACTAGTTAGCAAGAAAGTCTTCTGGCTGGCTGCTCCTCAACGGGAAAACCCTGGAAATTAAAGTTTCATGGACATCATGAAAAATTTCTGTCAGCAGGGGAAAGGCTCTCAGATCTGGCATTTTCCTGTGTGAAAAAGGAGGGCTCTTCCAACATACAGAATATTTAAGATCCAAACCAACACATCCCTCCACCGTGAGTTCAAATCAATCCTGCTTTAATTGATGAGCAAGGCTGGAGCCTATGAAGTGCAATATTCCACAGGAAATAATTACACAGCTTTTTAAAAAAACCAAGGCCAGGAGCTGAGTTTTGGCAGCCCAGAGGAAGCAATAACACGCTGGGATTGTGTCACTCACCCCAATCAAAGGAGGAGTTTTCATGTCCCTGCTATTTCCTCACTTTGGCTGATTTTAGCTGCCAACAAAGAGACCTTCTTATGTTTCTCCAAAATAGATATTTAAAAAAAAAAAAAAAAAGCCTGCATATCTCAGCTTTTAACTGAATTCACACATTTTTGGAGTAATCCTGAATGATCCTGTCAGCACTTCAGCCAACCACAAAAGTCGATCAACCTAAAGATGGTTTGTGCAACTTCCCTGGATTCAAAAGCTTCCCTAAACCCCAAAGTGCCTGTGCTGGAGGCTGGAGAAAACTCCCATCTGAACAGGAAAATGTAAAATCCTGAAGAAACACTCAGCTGCTCTGAAAAATATTGAGACATGGCTTCAAACATTGTTTTGAAAGGTTTTCTTCCCAAATCCTTGAGGCCAGGAGCACTTTGCATCCCTGCTCCCTCCTGCCATGGCCACCGAGCACACAACTGCCTGATGAGTTGCTTTTTTTTTCTTTTTTTGATGCCAGAAAAAGCTTTTGCAGAATAAAGTACCCAGAAAGGGCTGCTGGATTGGTTGGATTTGTGAAACAGCTCCTAAATTCACCAACACATGGCACTGGGCAGTTGCTGGGCCTGGGAACATCCACCAGGATCTGCTGCTGAAATGTGGAATGGTGCTCTGGGTGGAAAAAGTTGTGGTAAGGCTTCAAGAGTTTGACATCAGGGACAACCCAGCAATATATTCCTTAATTCAAACAGCTCTAACCAAGCATAGATGCAGCTCTTTGGGATGTCAGGCAGAACGCAGGGAAAAAGGAATCCTGAAGGATGGGGTTTGGTACCACAGCATTTTCAAGCACGAATTTAGGTAAATATGTGCAACACTGAAGGTTTAAAGGTATCCTGCAACAAATTCAGATAATAGTCATGGTGATGTTCAACCCCAGCTCAGATTTTGTGCCTTGTGGGCTGCATTTTAAAAGGACTCCAGGAATTTAATTTTCACACTGTATTTACTGCCTAATTCCCCTTGGAACTGCAGCTAATCAACTATTTGCATGCAAGTGAGAAGTGTAAGTTTTGAATGCAGCTCTAGACCTCATTTCTTCAGTGACTCATTTTCCTTCTCCTTCCTAACTCAGAAACATGGAAAAGAATTCCTGCAAAAGTGACCAAACCCTCCAAACTCTGGGGTGAAGGGCAGCTTCAAGTAACCATTAACATTCAGCCTTGTACAGGCAATTTAAATAAGCAGGCTGCCTGTGTTGAATTTATCTAACAAAAACATCTCTGAAATCAAGAGAAACGTTCAACTTTAGATATAAATAATTTTACTTTCTGGGTAAGCATGATGTAGTTGTATATTTAGTCTGGTTTTATCTGATGGAGTGCTTATTTTATTTACTATTCTTAGAGCACTTTTAAACAAAATGTTGGCTTTGTTTCTCATTCTTAAGAGGAGCTTTGCTCATCATAGAGAAATCTGCTTTTCCCCAGAAAGGATTTTTTCTGGCACATAATATTCCCTGAGCCCCTTCAAACCCAAGGTGAGCCTCATGATTAATTCTGATCTGAAAGTTGTATTCACCTACAAAATTACACATTCAAAGTGTAATTTTCCATGTTTTCCATGCAAAACTTAAGGCTTTTTTGCTAAAGTGCAGCAAAGCCCAGAAATCCAGACATCCCTAAATCCCAAATATCACTGAGGAACCAACCCAGTTCAGCTGAAGGCTTTGAAGTTTGAGGTCTGCATGGAGCAGCCGCTTACCCTGAGCTCAGAGAGGGGATTTAAACCTCAGAAAGGAAACCAGAACAAGGAAAAAGTGACACATTCAGGTAGTCACCACAGCTGGGGACCTGAGCTGGGGTTTGCTTTCAAGTTTGGAGCAGTGTCCTAAATCCCAATGGACAAACTGAGCCTCACAGCAACACCCAGTGAAATAAATAATGCACCAAAGCACCCTCGGGTGCAGCTTGAATTAACAACAAACCACCTTTGCTGGAGGTGAGGAAAATGGGAACTGAGCTAAAGCTGTTACTACTCATTAATTTTCCTTCATCACCCAAGATTTTACTCACTTAATGACTGAATAAAGATTTTAAAACCACTTAGCTAATCATAATCCACTGCTGCTCTATTAAAACACCCTCACTGCACAAACCCAACCCCAGCTGTGTCCGATGAGGATTTGCCCGGCACGATTTAAACTGTGGAGTCCCCAAGGCAGGAGCTGAGTGCTCCATATATAAATATACATTTCTCCCAGCACAGGGGGGTTTGTTTTGCAGCCTGAGGGTGCAGTTTGTAACCATATATCGGCATGGCTGCAGCCCAGAGGGAGGGGAGGAGGCTGCAGCTGCTCAGCCAACGTGCCCTGGCTCGAAGGGCATCTGGTGCTAAAACACCACAGCCCCAGGATCAGATGGCTCCGAGGATTCCTGCCCCTACCCAAAGGAGTTAAGAGATTCCAACTGCAGAGAAAATGCAGCATTTCAGTCTCCAAGGCAGATGAAGTGAGCAGCTTGCCTGGTTTGGAAGGGCTGCTCCAGGCCAGCAGGGTTTAATGCTCCTGTAAATAAGCACGTGCTGTTTGCTGCATTTTTGAGATCAGGCTCAGCACTGGAAACTCATGACTAAGGCTGCAATAACAAGCAGGAGCAGCAAGGACAAAGTCATTTTATAGCAGCTTCAATTTTTATTTTCTAAGGAATTATAGCCTTGTTAACAACAACAAAAAATTCTCTTAGCATGCTATGTAAAAACACCAGACTAAGGGACTCATGTGGAATAGAAAAATCCTTGAGTACAGACAGTCTTGCCAAGAGCCACAAACACATTCAAGTGCTCAGTTCAGTGAGGAACAAATATCCCTGCACAGCCACTTGTGTGAGGTTCCCCTTTTGTGGCAATTTTCGTGTCTCTGTTCTCAGGCTTTAACACTCTTGTGCTCCCTTTTCTACTTCTGTACAACTCATTTCTCTTTTTTTCTGGATCCCAGACAAGATTTGACTAGTGAGTCAAAGAAACAGAAGGAAAGTTCTAATTCAGCAGATAAACTGGTTTGGAGACTCTATACAACTATTGGACAACTGTAACACATCTATGAATCAAATACAGGAGGGAAAAGCCCAAAGCAGATTTTATGAATATTTGCCAGGGCAATGAGAATGCCAAGAAACTGAACTAAAAAGAATGGAAGAAACACCAGACCCATCCACTAAAAATCTCCAAGCTCTGAATCTCCAGACTCCCCAGTAGATCCTTTAGCAGAGACTACAGGATGAAACAAACCCCACTTCTAGCAAAAATTAAATGTTTAAAAGAAGGTCCCTACCTTCTTTTGCAATAGTTGGATAGCCAGCAAATCCCTGAACTCTTTAATACCAGGGAGAGGAAGGAATACAAACTAGGAGCTCTCCAAGCCACTAAGATCTATTTCATACTTGCTGGTTTTGCAGACAAATTCACTTATTGCACTTTTCTTTGGGCCTGTTCGCAAGGGGCTGACTGTAAACAACTCTGCTGGAATGATACACCTGGAATAATTCACCCCTAGGAGTGGAAAACCCAATAGGGAGAAACTCCAAGGGCCCTGTTGTGTTTTCTGCCATTTCCTTTCAGCTGGGGATATTAGTGATGTAATTTTAGCAGGGCTGCCCCTCTGAGTGATGGTTAAAAATAGCACCCACACCCTCCACTGATGAAATGCATCCACTCCAGGCAGGGAAGTCGTGCAGCACAGCAAATCCTCGCCTTCTTTTTTCCAGAGAGAGATAAAAGAACAAGCCAGAAAGCAAATAAAACATTAACCTTTTAGCTTAGCATTTCTGCGCACCCAAGAAAGAAAATTTACTTTAATCAAAAGCATTGTCTTGCATAATTACAGCTATGACTCCCCAGCTTAAAAGAACAAGAGAAAATGAAATTAGAAATGAAAATTCAAAGCCCCTAAACAATGCCAAAGTTGACTATTTGTCTCCTCTACTTGTGTGGCACAAAGGAACAGACCAACCATAAGGATGAGAGCCACAATTCCATGGAATGCTGTAGGGAAGTACAAGGGACCACATTCATATGGGTTTGGGGCAGTATCACCCCTCAAAATTCTCCCAGTTTTCACTATCTGCAATCCACAAATGAGATTTCACTCTCAATTTGCTTCCTAAAATCAATCCAAGAGCGGCTCCAGATGCTTCCCTTCCCCAACAGCTTTCCAATCTCTTCATCCAGGTCCCAGGATCTTGATGGCTCTGCTCTGGCATTTTCCAACATATGCCATTTATCAAAACTGCATTAAGCTGTCACTGAACACAAGAACACAACTTCCTTTAAACAACCCTAAAAAAATCTGAATTAACAGACAGAATCCCACTGCTTGGACTCTTCTCAGATTTGTTCTTTCATATCATGGAACCATAGAATGGTTTGGGTGGGAAAGGACCTTAAAGCTCATCCAGTGCCACCCCTGCCGTGGGCAGGGACAGCTCCCACTGCTCCAAGCCCTGTCCAGCCTGGCCTTGGGCACTTCCAGGGATCCAGGGGCAGCCACAGCTGCTCTGGGCACCTGTGCCAGGACCTGCCCACCCTCAGAGCCAAGAATTCCTTCCTAACATCCATTCCAAACCAGCTCTCCTTCGGTTTGAAGCCATTCCCCCTTGTCCTGTCACTCCAGCTCCTGATGAAGAGTCCCTCTCCAGCTTCATTGCAGCCTCAATTTCATTTATTTATTATTTCCAATTCCCAACATCACCCACTTCTCCAGTCCTCCAGTACTTGCTATCTTTTCCCTGCTGCAGTGTGATTCCTTTCAAAATCACAGCCTCCCATGTCTGTAGAGAAAAGCCCCCAGTGAGAATTCTGATGCTGACATCAGAGGCAAGCAAGAAACCTCAGATTTATTTTAAATACTCAGAAATTTCCAGGTCTGGACCCAAAAATCTTTGAGAGATGACACCATTTTTAACTTGTATATTAAGATACCTCTAAAAACTCCAGCTACCTATTGAGAAAATTATTGTACTTTAAGCCTATTACCCTCAGCTTTTGGAGGCAAGAATTAATCTAAATGGAAAGGTAGATGGAAATGAAAAATGTGCTTTGGAAAATGGGAGGATTTAGGAATAAACTGTTAAGGGAAGGAACATTTACCAGCTAACAACTAACCAGCTGTAAAAGCTTCCTGAGCATGACATGCACCAGAAAATTGCCATTTAGTCATTAGTACAGTGGTGACAGTATGTAAAATGGGCAGGGATGTGCAAGATTTCTAGGAATACATGTGAATCACTTCTATTTTCTTCTTTAAAATTCCAGTTTTTATCCAATTTTGTTTAAGGGCTATGTGGGCCTAGATAGGATAAGCAAGCCATTTCTTTTAAATTCTTTCCTAAATTCTTGCATGCCCCTGTTTAAGATGGCAGCAAAATGGGCTATTTCAGAAATTCCCAGATGTTGCAGGGTGCTGCATTCTGAAGGCACAAGGAACAGCTGAGCATTTCTGAACATTTCTCACATCCCTCTCTCAATCTGCAGGCAGCAGACACAGAATGCCCAGTCCCACTGAGCCATTTTCACTCTTGAATTACATATTTGTTATCCTTTAGTAATTTCTTAAATTTCAAATTTCATCTCCTGCCTTTAATTAAGGATTTTCAGTAAAAATGCAGGTTGAAGCATTAGTTCCACCACAGGAAAAGCTCTCCCAACACCTTTTTTCTGCCTCAGAAGATGGGCTGTATGAAGCCATTACCATTAAGATCAGAGAAAAACTGTTTTTCACCATTTAATGCGATTTTAATTAAAAGCTGAAGTTGCTTTGTTGTTTCCATTACGGGAAGAAGGTCATGCTGCTGCTTCCAGAGCTGTTGAGGTAATGACCATTAATTTCACCTTCATTAACAACTCCTGTACCACTGAAGGCACCTCTAGGACTCCAAAGACATGGAAATGGGAAAATCCTTCTAGGAATGCACATCCCATGTGTGGCCTCCTGAGAGAGCCATAGAAAAAGGCAAATAATATTAAATATGAGTTTACAATCTCACAGTAGATATTGATGACTACACTGTCCTTATCCAAGGCCAGGAATGTACCTGAGGATTGTATTACAGACTGGTAAAATCCTTGGCACAGCTGGATTTACCAGCATCCTATTCTTAGAACTTGAATTTTTCCGAGTAGCTTGATTAAATTAATTATAAACGAAAGTATCATCCAACTCCCACTGAAGCCAAACTGAATGGACTACTCCAAATTAAGTGTTCTTTGTCAAATCCTATTGTAGCAGAAAACTGCTCATTTCCTAATGTTTAATAAGGAAATTGCATTGCCCAGCACACAAGTCTTTATTTAACACAAGGATAAATAAAAGCAAGATGAATAATGGGGCTCTGAGCGACCTGGGCTAGTGGAAAGTGGCAGGGATAGAATGGGATGAGCTTTAAGGTCTCTTCCAACACAAATTCTGGGATTTTATGGGTTACCAAGGGAGCAAAACAAAGCCTTATTTCCCACAGATCCAGGCTATACCTCAGCCATTCTCACTTCTCCTAGAGGAAGCATGAATGAGTCTCTTCTATGCACACACCACTGTAAATAAAATCTCTAAATAGCTTTGTCAGATTTGAATGAATTTAATCAACAGGCTCAGCAGTTAATTAGGTAGGGACCAACAGCTGCCCAAGCAGAGTGATTCCACCTCCTTAGTGAGGAAAAACAGGCAGGAAGTCCAAACAAGCCCAAAGTTAAGAGAATCACTCAGCAGCTTCAGGATAAGGCCCTCAGGTTAAATGCTTGATATCCATTATTTTAGAGAAATATGGGATCAAGGCAGATGGTGTAGGCACAACTAAAACTGCTCAGAGGAAATTAAAGAATGCTCTGATGTGAAGTTAAGAAGAGCCACTGGTGAACACACAGAGCATCGCTTTGCACTGCAGCTCTTGGCCAAGGGGTGACCCAGGAGTTTCCCTGGGGAGCACAAAGGGAAGGAATGGGGGCCATGGATCCCAAAGCTCAGCCAGGAGCACTTTCAGATTTGCACAAAAGCTTGTGACAGTTGTTGCATGAGCAGGCAGCCAGGAGCCACCTTCCCTCCAGCCAGAGCAGCGGCTGTGCTCCCTCCTCTCCCTTTCTATCCTACCTCAGCAATCCCAGATCTCTCCTGACAAGGCTCATTACAGAGAAAAGGAGGCAATGAGGGTGGCAAAGAAATACTGATTCCAACCTCGAGAGAGGATAAAAGTTAATAAATTAACAGCTGACAGCATCAATTTGCCGGAGTCCAAATGCAGCCCCAGCAGCAAGGAGCTCCACTCCTGGCTCTACAACATCCCTGGCTTTGGGATATAAAATGGGCTCCTGTAAACAGAGGACAATTGAACTATCAATAAAAACTTGAGGTGAAATGCAGTGTTTCTGATGGTTTTTTAAACCCTGAATTTGAGTATTGTCTTTATTGCAAAATCAAACCTCCAGCCTGAACTGAACTCCCAGCTCCAGATTGAGCAACGTGATTTATGCATCATGAAAAAATTACTTAACATACAATAATCTTCTAGCACGGGGGAAAATATGCAACATCAAAACATGTTTTTTTGGAGCACGCTAATCCTTGGGTTTGACTTCCAGAATTCACTCTAAATACTTGATACTCCTCAAACAACTCGTGTGGCAGAGACAGAAGGTCAGGAACGCGGTGCCTGGTGTGTGATCTCAACCTACATTGCTCAAGTTTAGAAGCAGAGCTCTCCCTTCAGAGGCAAAATGAACAAGGACATACACAAACAGCTGAAAAATTATATACAGTTGGGAGAGGGAGATTTTTCCTGAAGGATTATCATAGCCTAAATATTTCTTTAAGCCCTACCCTACCAGTAGTTGACCCAATATTGTTGGAGATGATGCAGTTACTTAAAAATAGAATAATCCAGTCCACAACTGATGCAGAACAAGGCAGCCTCAAGTCTGGACCTGAACAAAATAGATTTCAGAGCTTTTTCTTCCTCTCCCTGTATTTTCTGCCTGCCTTCAGCAGAGTGGTGTCAAACATTTCAAGAGGAAAAGGTTGTCGATCGCCATTCAACTGGGAGAGCTCCTGCAGCCTGGTTTCTTATGGAAAAAGAATGAGTCAAGGAAGTGGGAGAAGAAAAAAAAGGTGCAAGACCGTACAAACACATTTTGCCAAGGAAAACAGAGCGGCAAAAATAGTGGCGAGAAGTTCTGGGAGGCTGACATCACACATTTCTGCTAACTATTGTCATGAAATAATTCAGATACCAACGTTTGCTGCATGTGACAACCACCACAAGCCACCTCCAACTCATCCCACCTGGGCTCACCGGGAATACTCCAACAGGGATAGATTTACATCCTAATATTGACTGAAAACTAAATCAGTATATTCCCTGAGATGCATTTAGAGATTGTTTTCCTTCAAGTCCATAGACTTTTATCCAGCCAGCCATGTGCTATTCCATGTATTTATCCAAGATGGGACACATCAAAGCTTTGAAGGAACTTGTGTGTGGACTCAGAGTATCCTTTCAATTAAGTCCTGTGCTCAGCAGAGCTAAATGGAGAGGAGATTGTAAAATAAAGCCTCCTGCCCCCATTTTCCATCTCAAAGCTTTACTCCTCGCTCTCCAGAAGCAGTTTGTGCCTATCCTTAGATCCTGTGTTGCAAGAATTATGATTCAGCTTCACTCTGAAAGGATCAGATTTCAACAGTTGCCTCATTTGAAATCAGGCTGGCGTGGAGACAATTTGGAGGGTTTTGTGTGGCAACAGCGGAAAGGCAAGATAAATATACAGGAAACACAAAAATAGGAGAGTTTCTGTCACTTTGCAGAAAATGAGACTTGTTCAGTTGAGGAAATCATTGTCCAGGCTGCTCTGGGGAGGGACATGGGAAGTGCCACCTGCAGAAGGTCAGAGCAGGGATGAGCAACTTCTAAACCTCCAGTGCAGGAAACTTTACCCAGAGCTGTGACAAATCAGGATTTTACTCAGCACTGAGAGCCGTGGCAGGATGAGGCCTGCACAGTCTCTGTCCTGGGATGTTTGTAACTTATGTTTTCTTTATTATAAAGATGCTTTTGTTCTGCACTTCAACATCTGGTCTAGTGCACTTCATTCCTCTGTGCTTTTGGAAAATATGCTGTGGTCACTGAGCATGTTTAATACATTGCTAAAATATGTCACATGTGGAGAGAGCAGGGCTTGCCTCCACTGCTATCCACCTAATGGCCAAATCCTTGGAATCTTACAGTAAAAGAGTAATTAACAACAGCTCTGGAGCATGGAAAATTCCTGTTATTTTTTTTTTTTTGACAAATAAAAATAAGCTGATGTTTTCAGTCAGCTGTGATAACCAGTAACTACTCTCTTTTGGGAATTACCCCAACTCTACATCCACAGGCTTGTTAAAAATTAGCTCTGTGCACAGGGCTTCCCATGGGTCACATAGCTCCTCCTGAACTTTGGAATAAAAATGGAATTTCCTGAATTTCCCTTTGCTACCAGTAGAGGATTGCTTGCAAAACAAAATAGTGAAAAGCAATATTAACTCATGACTTTTTTTAACCACCTTGCTACTGGGAAAGGCTCAGGAGACAAAAAATGCCCAACCTTTATTTGAAATTTTTTTTTGTTCAAATGGTGATAAAACCATTATTAAAACCTGACTACACTCAAGGAACAGTGGGAAGAGGGACAGAAAGCAACACATCCCTCTTGGAATTTTAATTATATGTAACCCAAGAATCTCTGTGTTTATCTCTGTTCTGCTTGACCAGTGAGATCTGTCAGTGCCTTGAAACCTGTGAACAAGCCTGACTGCAGCTTCCAGCACAACAGCAGCCTGAGAACAGGGAAAGCCTCCACTTCCCAAACTTACCTCCAGTTAAAACAATTCCACATCTATGGAAATGGCTTTGAACAGCCCTAAATCACTGGTCAAAATAGGAATAAAAAGCACAATTCACAAAGTACATTATAGTAGCTGGATTTCACAACAGCTCCACATCCTTCTGTCATAACCCATCTTTGTTTTTTTCTCAGCTTGCACAGGGCAAATTTTTAAACTTTATTTTATAAAAGAAAAGCCCAGATAGAGCACAGATCCCCAGAATATTTATGTCAGCAGGTACAGAACTTCCCAGAGCTTCAAACTTTCATTTTGAAGCAATGGCCACCTGGTTTAACCCATTTTACCACTGATACATACATACACAGAAACAAAGGGGTTTAGCCAGAAAAAACAGCAGGAAAAAAAAGAGGAATTTTGATGAAAAACTAAGAGTTTGCTGGTCACTTGGGTATTGCAGCATGCATCCAGCACCTGGGCTAGTGGAAGGTGTCCCTGCCCACGGAATTAGACAATCTTTAAGGTCCTTTCCAACCCAAATCATTCCATAATTTATGATTTAATGCCTGACAGTGCTGCCACACTGGGCCTGAGGTGAAAGCAAAGGTTTGTGCACCTCTCAAGGCTGACACTCCTGTTATAAATTCATTTCCTGAGGCAGCACAATTCTGGTGGAATTATTCCCAGGTATCTGACAAGTCTCTGCACGAAGCTGTACGAACATTCCCAGCTAGCACTTCCAAGAGCACACACACTGCCACTGAGAGGATCCAGCAAAATGCTCCTCTCTTCCCGCCTCCTTCCCGTGCAGAAACTCAAATATTTGATGCCAAAAGTGGAGGATTAAGGAAAACACAGTCACTGAGAGCTTTCAGGTCCAAGCTACTACAGCCCCAGTCACTGTTCAGCTGGGAGAGTAAATTAAATTACTGACACTTCTCCAAATCGGGATTAAAACATTCCCTGGGTTAATACAAACCGTCTCTAATCCAGCTAAGCACAACAAATACTGCACCTTTCTCATTTTTCTTTTCTTTCTCATGTTTCAGTTCCAGCCTTTTTAACTGAGACACTTCCAGCTCCAGGGCTTTGCCAGGAATGGAATGCTGACCTTGGGCAGCTCATTACTTCTGGGGAGAAATCCTGTCCTGTCAAGCTGTCTGAAACCAGGCTCACTAAAAAACAACAACAGGAAAATCAAGCATCCCATGCTTTCATGGCAATTTTATGTGCTCCAGGTTAAAAAGTTGGTGGGTCTCACTAAATTAAGAGCTGTGTTTGCCCTGAAAATGAGGAATGTAAGTCAGGAAAAGTGGATTTAGGTGGCAAATAATCCTAAACTGCCCTCCAAGCTGAAGAAACAGACTCCCAAGACATCAAGGAGAATTGAACACTGCTGGTGAAGCAGAATATCAGTATTTGTTCCACACCCCTTTTTCCCAACCATCACTGAGGCAGTCTGTAAATTAAACTGAACACGAGGCAGGTATTCTATAAGAGAAAAACAGATCAGAGCAAAACCTAATTAATTTTCACAGCGTACCATGACTAATCTTAGCATATATGGTACTGGAATAGCAATCACTGAGTACAAATGAAAACAGTGTTGAACCCTGTCCTATTTTTAATCAGATGAAAGCCACAAACCCAGCCATGCTTCTGCTTAGTGCTGCGTTTTCTTCTACCCTGATGGTTTTTACAGCTGGAGAAATGGCTACTTCCAGCATTACTGTGCTGTAAAAAATGACTGCTCCTTATACTTCTGGGATTACAGTGGAGTGTGTCACTGAAAAGGAGGTGGTGGAGGCAAGACAACATTTCTTGGGACATTTAACCCTTCCTGAGCTGTATCAGATCCTCCGAGTGAAGACGCGCTTTGAAATTCTTGAATTTCCGTGGTATCAAACTGTATTTGCAGAGTTCTGTAGGAAACCAGTGGCAGAGAAGAAAACAAAACAAATTCCAAATTCAAAAATTTAAATGGTGCCAGACAATTTTCTTAATGCTATTTGAAGGCAACATATGAGGGCAGATATTTCCCCTGATTAATTCTGCCCTACAGGGCTCACAAAAGCTGTTCTGCACAAAGAGCAGCTCCCAGTTCAAAGACTTTCCTCATTTACCAGCGATTTTTTTTTTAATGCATTAAATAAAAACACTGTTAGTCACATTTTAGCCTGGACATTTTCATATTTGCAATGAGAGCCTGGAGTGTGGAAATGGAATAATTAACCCTGATTTGCTAAGCCCAGTTTTTAGCTAGGTCAGCATGCAATATATCATTACAAAACCCAGATTTATTTTGTAACAGAGAAAGGTGCAAGATCTCTCTGCTATCTTCCACTTCTCTTCACTCAGTTTCCCACTTGGAAAAGCAAGAGAAAGGTGGAAGTGGCAGTCAAACTGTTTAAATGCCTTTTCCCTTTGACAAATACTCAACACCATATGCTTTATCTAAGAAATAACCTGCTGAGAGGGGAAATGTCCAAGAGACCCCCTCTTGAAGAATATTTCTTGAAAGCAAAGCTGGTATTTCAAAGGAAGGCATCTCAAAGCACCTTCTTGCTTATTTCCCAATGGAAAAATCAGGATACTCCTCTCTTGCTGGCCATTTCTCCCTGACACACTCACACTGCCAACAAACCCTTCTGTGACTTCCTTTAGCCAAGCCAATCCAGCAGAATTCCAGCCTCCAATCCCAATGAAAATAAAGCACCACCAAGGGTGTGAGTTGGTTCCCCACTGGAAGCAGGCATGAGGAAAAGGACACACCTTTGGAGTGCTTCCCCGAAGGCCTCTTGGGTATTGACTCCTCCATGGAATGTGTGGATGTGTGGAGCACATTTTCCAAACTGTTACTGACGCTACTGATGGGGGTCTCCGACCTTGGAGTGACCTGGAACGAAAAGTACAAAAACCCATTAAAATAAACGCAGGGAACATACAAAGATCACACCTTCTCTGGAGTGAGGGATCCCCTGGGAAGGCACTCAGGAGAAGTTGGTTTCTCTTAAAACTGAGGGTGTTACTCCTGATATTCCCCAAGTAACAGTTCAGGGAAGTGGTTTAAGTCAGCAGCTATTCACAAACTGAGATTATCTTGGCTAATCTAAAAAGCTACTTACAGCATAATTCTTTTTTAAACAATAGTCACCCAGCAGTCAATTGGAGAGAGATTGCAAGACCTTTAACCTCTGCGCACCACATTTTAACTTTTCCACAAGAAAACTGGGGAAAAGGGCTCTTGGAAAATGTCATTTTTATGTTATGTCACTGTGTTGCTTTTGGGTGGGGTAGAGTTAATTTTCTTCATAGTAGCTGGAGTGAGGCTGGTTTGGATTTGTGCTGGAAGCTGTGGATAACTCAGGGATGTTTTGGTCGCTGCTGAGTATGGCTGACACAGCTGAGGCCATTTTGGGTCCTCACCTCAGCACAGAGGCTGCAGGAACACCAGGATTTGGGAGGGGACACCAGGATTTGGGAGGGGACACCAGGATTTGGGAGGGGACACCAGGATTTGGGAGGGGACACAGGCAGCTGAGTACACCTGATCCAAGGGCTATTCCAGGCCTGGGGCATCATGCTCGGTGTGGAAAGCTGGGGGAAGAAGGAAGCAGGGGACATTCAGTGACCCCAGTATTCCTCCCCAGTCACCATGTCCCGTGAGGTTCCCTGGGATGGCCAAACCCTGCCCATCAATGGGAAATGGGGAATTGATTCCTTTGCTCTGCTTGCATGTGTGGCTTTTGTTTTCCCTGCTAAATTGATCTTGATCTTAAGCTGGGAGTTCTCTGTCTTTCACTCTTCCCATTCTCTCCCCATCCCCATGTCAGGGGAGCAGGAGGTGGCTCCACGGGGCTCCATGACCTCTCCAGGGATGAGACTCGAGGCATTCCCAAGCATTTCCACAACAGATTGCAATGAAAAATTCTTATCAAAACCCTGATTTTCTTGTCTTTGCCATTTAATAACCTGTCCTGATCACATTTCAATGGAAACTTCTATACTAACAATGCCCAAGCAGAAGGTTGAAATATCAAGACAAAAAAAGGGTTTAAGAACCTTGAAGAGGAAAAAGATGTTTTAAAAAGGGAGTTCAGACCAATAAAAACGCTCCCTGTAACTACTCAGAGTAACTGTGTGACTTGAAATACAATTGTTACATCTGGAATCAACCTGAACTGCTGGTAGGGAGAGCTGTAATTAGAATTCCATATGGATTTTAGCCTGGCACAAATCGCAGGAGAAAATGTGCATCTTGCCATAACAAAATTAGTTCTCCTTCACTCAGGGTAACTCAAAACCAGCAGCTCCAGGTCCCTGTAAGGGAAAAGGCTCCCTCAGACCTTGCTAACTTGACACAGTGCCCTGAGCTGGGACAATTTCTGCTGAAAACAATACTTTGCACACCCTCCCATTCCACGTTGCCGTCAGTCAGCACACACAATGCAAGTCAGAAATAGCACAGCCCCACTCCATACAATTACCTATTGTAAGCTCCATTTTAAGACTGACATTTATAGATTTATACACACTTTAAGGCAGTAGAACAAGTGAAAGGCTCTGTATACTTGACATCCATTAAAAAGCTTCTATGTGTAAAGAAATCAATCCAGAATGGCAGATGGATGTCAGGAAAAAAGAGGGTTACAGGTAGCTGCTTTCCTTTTCAGCACTACTTCTTGACAAAGAAAATAAAGTTTATTTAATAGTTATAAATGCAAAAGTATTATATTTATCTAATTATACACTATTTCTTCAGCACAGCTTCCCACCAATAACAAAACTTAACACCAAGCTTTCCCTTAGAGCAACCACTAAACTCTCAGCTTGGCGGGAGGGTGGGGAAGAGTTTAAATTTCCTTTGCCAAAGTCAGTCTTTAGCTGAGCTTATCTCACACAGCCTCTCTCCTGGAGCTCATTAAACTCTCCCTCCAGCCCAGGGCTGCTGGGAGGAAGTTCCAGAGGGCTGAGCACCATCCTCCTGGCAAAGGGACAGCGCAGAGGAGCAAGCTGGGAAAGGAGCTCCGGCGGGGCTGCGTTATCCTGGCCAACCAGGTTCCAAATATTCGGAATAATCAGAAATATAAACACTCAGAATGATTGAAGCTGTGTAAAAGCAGCCACACAGCTCCAGAAAATCTCTGAACAAGCAGTTTGTTACAATTTATTGCCTCTTATCTTGTATTCCCTCCTCTCCACTCTCCTTACAACAAGCATCGCGTGCAGCTTATAATTTGCATTTTGTTTATACATAACCTCCATTTTTTTTCCATAAAGATTTAATTTTCCTAGACTTGCTAAGGATTAATTTAGCCCATATGTCTTGTCTGCCTGAGCTCATACTATCTGATCCCGTCGCACATCAAAGCAGTTCCAAATTGGCCTAGAAAAATCACAAAGCTCTGATTAGTTCCAAATGGAGCACTTTGTTAGGGAGCTGAATGGTGTTAGAACCACTGAATCCCACTGCTTAAAACTTCCATTCCAAATTTTGAAATAATTTTTTCCACTGACTTAAACATCATGATACTGCAACGGTTTGGATTTGTTTAGGGAAAGTGAAATAATGAGAAGTGGTTTGCAAATCAAAGTTTTCGTTCCAAAATAGAAACAGCTTTTTTTTTTAATGCTTCATTCTTTTTTTTTTATTTTTTAAACTTGAGGCCAAGCCAAAGAGAGGAACAATAACCCATCAGCTCAGAACTGCAAGAGATACTGTACTGGGAGCGTTGGGAGAAACACTGGGAAAAGCTTTACAGGAAGGACCTGTCCAAATTCAGCATCAAGTAAATTCAGGAAGGAGAGATCTCCATATCTGAACACTCCTGAAATCCCTGCTTTGCACTCAGCACAAACAGCTACCCAGGAGAAACTGGATTTGGAATAAAGAACAAGGCATTCCAGGGAGATAAAGGTTTGGAGAAGCAGGGAGCAAATGGCTTTGGACCTTTTAGGAGCTGTAACATCTCTGAGAAAGCCATGATGCCATTAAGGAATAAACATCTGCAGCTTCAGAACTGTTCAAGGCTTGTTTTCTGAGGCAGTAACAGGCCACAGTGAAGATGGACAAGTTGACATCAGAGGAACCAGGAATGTTCAGGCCATACATCATAACAAACCACAGCAGTGACATTTTATAAATGGAGGAAAAAAACACATGAATCATTCAAGGTCTAAGTAAAAACAGCAATAGACCTTTGAATAAAAGACTGGCTTTTTCTACAGAAATTACTTGAGAACATCAGCAGGAACAGTCCATAAAGAGAAATCAAAACTAGCAGCAAGGCCAGAGTTAAACATTTTGCCTGATTTTACCCCCAGCACAGCATTTCCTGGAGGGCCAGGGAGAAGGAAAACCCTCTGATGCACCTCTCCATGGTTTCACTGCATTGTTCAGGAATTCTTTCCAGTGGCCTGAAGGCTCCTTCAATGCCTCCAAAGCTGCAAGTGGGTGCAGAAAAGATCCTTCAAACTATTTTTACTCCACTCTGCTGTTGGATCTTTGATTAGAGCAAGCTGGTCTAGAGGAAGGTGTTCCTGCCCAGGGCAGGGGGTTGGAATGAGATGAGCTTTAAGGTCTCTCCCAGCCTTGGTGATCCTGGGATCCTTTGATCTGCTCCCTCCACAGCAAAGCATCTGGCTCACAGATGGACTTTTGATTTTCCAGATGCAAACCCTGCTGTCTCCTGCATTTCAAGTTAAAGCCAGAATTGAAAATAACAAAGAAAATTGATCACTGCTTAGTGACTGAGGCTCAGAGTGAATTCTTTTCTGCCTCATTCCCTATTGTAATGATGACAGCATCAAAACTGGTATCAGCTACTGAAAAGTGGATCCTTCCCAACACAGAATATTCAGAAGGATCACTAAATGCTGCCCTCCAGTCCTCCACCCCCAGGAGTTACCAGGAAGAGAAACAATTGCTTTGACCCAGGGGTTGATGACAAACGTGCCAAGGGAACTGAATTTGTTGCTAGAATTCTGCCATCATCACATTTTTCCCATTTTCACCTGTCATCATCCAAACCCAACCTTTTTTCCCCCAGAGTGCAGTGATAGGTTGGCCCTAATGATCTCAAAACTGTTTTCCAACCTAGTTAATTCTGTGATTTCCTTCCCAGCACCAGAGAGGTCCTGACAGACCCAGATCTTCTTGGGACAGTAAAAGCAGCTCTAGAAAACTCTCCTAAGCTCTCAATTCATTAAAAAGAACACAAGAAAATAAACCCAGGTACTTTTCACAGGTGGTGCTGCTCTTTCAGCCACTGCTGCCTGAAGTGGCTCTGTCCCAGCCAGTGGGAGCCACTATGGAAAATGGGAAATCTGGGAAGCTGGGTAACTGTTAGCTTTGCTAACCCTGAATACAGCAAAGTCTTTCATAAAAATAACAGGACTGATAGGAGTCAAACTTAATGTGGTCTGAGTTTTACCAAAACAGCAATCATCTGTTCCTTTGGAAAATAAACAGCACAGAAAATACATGGTTTAATAGCAAAGTATTTGCTGACTTAGTTTGAAGTGGAGCCAAAAACACTAAAAAAAATAAATAAAAAAAAATCAACACAGCCATTACCCAAAGCACCACAGACACATGGAACAATGATACAGGATCCAAGAGAACAAAATATGAATTTCTATATCTGGTTAGGTAAGAAGTTTAGGTCATGTATTACACAGGAAAAGCAAACAATATACAGGAGCAATGAGTGAGTTAAGTGATGTCCTGGAGCTCCCAGCCACACAAACACATTCTCCCATTGATCAGATAGGAAAGCTTTTCCATGTTTGCAACAATGGCCAATGATAAATTGAGAGTCCCACAGAGAAATGCTTCTGTCCATACTGGCTTTTGAATTCTCCTTTTAAAAAGGATTTTTTTAGCCATAAACTGCCTTCCAGGAGCAGGTAACATGTATGAGTGAGCTCAGGAATTGGAACAGTGATTCCAGGGGGTAAAAACCACTCAACTCCTGTCCTGCCAGGTTCATATTACTGAGTATTAACAGCAGCTTATTTGAGGTTAACACCAAGGTCTTTAACATGGTGCAATCCCGCTGGCAACAATGCTCCAGGAGAAGTTTGATGGCAAGGACACGCCCCTGCGAGCTCAGGCCAGTTCCCACCAAAGGGGCAAACTCAGGTTTTTAAATAATTTGAATAAAAATGTATTGCTAACACTCAGTCTGACACCACCTGATTGTTCATCAGGCTAAATCCAAGTCGGAGACAAAAGCAACTAATGTGGGGATGTGGAATTCCAAATCCACTGAGACAAGCCCAGGAGGGGCAGGACTGAGCAAACACCTTCCTCTTGGTAGTAACAAGTCAGTCTCGTGAAACCACTGCCTCAGGCACCAGTCCTGCATTTACTCACATATCCAAACACCTGACTCTTCTACCAGAAGAAGAAAATTCCACCCTCCTTTGGTAGATTCAGGCTCTTCCATGAGGATGTTTAAGAAATACTCACAAACAACCCCCACTTCCCAATACCCAGTGAAGTGCTCACCACTTAAATTTACACATGTTTAGTTGTTTTGTTGGACTGGGACGTGGATGCAGCTGGAAGTGTTTGGTTTGTGTTAAAATTCAAGCAGTTCCAACAGTCAAAATAAGCTGTAAGAGCCAGGTGCCTCCATGTTTCAACAGCTACAAAATACACCTTTTCTCCTAGAGGAGGAACAAAGGGTGAAGAGGCAATTCACAGGGAAATGGGATAATGGATAATAGATCAGATGGTTTTGTCCTGGGAGACCCTCTGGAATGAAATGAGGCATGTGGTACTTAAACACTATGGGACAATCACGCACCTGCTCCGAGGCTCCTTATGAATTCAGGAGAACAGATGGACCAAAATAAGTCTGGGCTGGATTTTACAGACTAATTTCCACTAAAACCCATTTGCTTAAAGAATTGTGAGCACTGTTAATAACAGGAACATAAATCTACCGTAGAGGTACTGGACTCATCAAATCTGAATTTTACAAACCAGTCATTCAAACCACCTCTAAATCAAAACAAATCCCTGCTTCTAAGCAGACCTTGGAACAGACACTGCTGTTCAACACCCCAGCACTGATGTACAAATGTGACCCTGTTTCCTCAGCTGATGCCACCAAAAACCAACCACCCCTATCTCTTCTGTGACAACTCACAAGAAATTATCTGACAGGTCAGAAATCCACCAAATTCTGTTTCTCCCTCCTTCTCCCCCTCAATATTCACTTAAGTAATGGATTGAGTGTAATAAAACTACTCAGAATCATGGAAGCACAGAGTCATGAAGGTTGGAAAGGACCTCAAAACCCCAAGTCCAGCCATGATCATCGCTAAATCATATCCCCAGGTGCCACATTCATGTGTTTTTTGAGCACTTCCTCGGATGGTGAATCCACCACTCCCTGGGCAGCCCATTCCAATACCTGAACACCCTTTCAATGAATATATTTCTAATTTCTAATTAATATCCTAATATCCAGCCTAAACCTCCCCTGGCCCAGCCTGAGGCCGTTCCCTCTCCTCCTGTCCCTATTCCCCACAGCTGTCCCCTCCTGGCAGGGAGCTGTGCAGAGCCAGAAATTACCCCTGATCCTCCTTTTCTCCAGGCTGAGCCCCTTTCCTCTCAATGTCCCTCTTTCTTCCACTTACAGTAATAAAAAATAAAAAAAAGACATTGGAGAAGATCTCATAATACACATGAAAAGTGTTCACTTTCACTATTTATCATCAGGACTTGGCAGATCTGTAATTAAAATTAAGATCTTGCTCTTAAGTAACTGATCTGATTATTTCTGGATCACTTCAGCTATTCATAAAACCCCTGAAAATCTGCATTAGCCTGAACACCTGTTAAAAGGTTTATCCCTTCCAATGCTGATTATTGGATAATTATCCCAATGGAATCAATGGAAAAATTCTGGTTCAGCATGAGGTAAGAGCGAGGAATTTAGAAGTTTGCACGGGGCTTGTAATGAGCAAAGAAACACAGATCTGAACCATATCAACATCCATTTGCTTGAATTAATACCCACTTCAAACCTCAGGAGGGAACAGCTTCAATTCAACTGACTTCAAGACTGAAGTCAAATTTGAGTGGAAGTGTGACAATGGTTCTTGTTCCACAGACAAATTAGATCCAGCATTTCTATAATAGATTCTGTGGGCTCTGAGAAATCTTATCTATATTCTTGGGACTAGATTTGCTTTTTTTAGGGATAAAAAGCACTCTGGAGCAAGTAAATGGAGAGTGGAGTGTTTGAATATTAAAGATGACAGAAGAAGCCCAGCTCTGCCCTGCCAGGAAGGGGCAGGGCTGTACCTACCGTCACTGAAGGTGACAGGACTTCAGTTTTAGCAACTCAAACATTTATAAACCCACTAAACCAAATGGTTAAACACTTCCAAACAAGGCTGCTGTTCAGCACCTTTGAAGTCAGCCCCTGGAATGCCTGTGAGGTGTGGTTAACTACTGCTGGCTCCACACAGGATCTGCTGCAGGATCTCCTCCAGCTCATGCACTGATTCTGTTAAAACAGTCTGGAGCTGGTACAGTCCAAAACATCCAACACCTTTCTACAGCAATCTTTATCCCACAAGAACCAGGCTCGCTTCAGTGTTGCTTCACCGACAACTAACAGTTACAAGGTAATTAGTAGAAAAAAGAGTAAATAAAAAAAGTGAAGTGAAATGCACTTTTAAAACAAAAACTTCATTCAGGTCATGCAAAAATAAATGGGAAAACAGTTTATGGAAAAAAACATCATCATTATTACCTCAACAAACATTTTTCTGGCTGCTCTGTTCCTGATGTTGCATGGTGCATTTCCCAAGCAAACTCCCTTAGGTTCCTAAATTCAAGTTCATCATGTAACATATGATTAGGCAAAGTGAATTTGGTGCTAATTAATACTGTTACTACCCAAGACCATTGTCTCCCAAGGATTCCTTTATATGCTGCTCTGGTTTGAAAGACAGGTGTTTGCTAAGGAAGGCAGGAGCCTCCTTTGAAATGGAAAATGTAAACCCCCTCCCTTTGAATTATTATAATTTTGAAATTAAAGGGCTCTCAAGCAAGATATGGGAATAGGAATAACAGTTCTTTACTAGGAAAATGAAAATAAAAATGCAGTAGTATGAAAAAACCCACTGAGAGAATCAGAATACAAGCTGACACTGCTGGTCAGGGTGTTGGTGTGATTAAATGGTGGCTGCAGTGCTCCTGCAGTGACAGATGTGGTTCTGTTGGAGCAATGATCCCAAAGAAGGGTGTAGTTTTCCTCTGAAGCTCCAGTGATGTAGATGGGTCCTGTTTTCCTCTGGGAATCCAGTGGAGAAAGGCTGCCTGTGGTGTTCCAAGTCTCTGATTATATCCAGGTCGGAATGCTTGGCTCCTCCCCCTGGGTGGAGCATCTCCCAGTGGGATAATGGAATTTTGTCAGTCCTGCAGGGAGGCCCAATGGCCCACTAACAGATTTCCCTTTGGGAGGAGGATGGGTGCAAGAGATAAAGAACACTATCACAGCTGGTTTTAATAGCTGGTAATAGACTACATCCTTTTTTACATCTTGCACTGCAACCAAAGACATGTACAGCTTGTTTCTGAAAATATTGAAGGTTTGAGATTGAACCATTTTATCACATTTCAGTTGAAACCATGAGTAAGAAAAGAGCCAGAAGGGGAAGCCTCATACTTTTAAAGTGGAATATCAAGAGGTGTGTGCAATCCCCCTTGCCAGGAGTACCCAAAAATTCTCAAAGGATGTGCAAAAGACACGCAGGGCTTGGCAATGTCATCAGCTGGAAGCTACGAGACCCATCCCTACAGCTCTTGAGGTTGGATTCATGTGGTTTGGAAAGTGAGATCATTCTGAGGTAGCAACTCCTGATACCAGTGACTAAACACCTCTAATCCCAGCCAGCAATTGCTCTCAACATGGTCATCTGCTGAATCCATGAAATACCCCCAAAGAGACTAAAAATTAAGTTTGTCATGATTTATCCCTATAAAGCTCAAAAAAAAGCCATAAAAAGCTGACATAGATCACTTAAGAGCTACACTGCTGTCTCTGTGCGGGTGACTCAGTTTCAGCCCATCAAGTAAGTGATGGTTTTTTATAACTCATCACTCCATTGGTGAAATAAAAATATCAGAATATTTCTCAATGGAGTTATGTCCATTCATGCTCCTAAGGCAAACAGTGCAGGCAGGTGAAGATGCTTGAAATGGATCCCTCAGAGCAACTCCATAGCTCCCAATACACAGCCTTGAGTTCTTTGGAAGTTTTAGAGGAGCCTATGGAATTAGCATGAGTGAAAAATAGTACCTTAAGCTATAAACTTGAAATAGCCATTGGTGCAGTATTTGGAAGCTGACTGGGCAGGAGCCCTCCTTCCCATTCACAAGATACCAGCCCAAAACAGCCACATAACCACGGGGTCACTGCCCCTCATTTCCCTTCAGCTGCAAACAAACTGCACTCAGGGTGGCTATTTCTGACCCTGGCTCTACAGCTGAACCCGCAAACAGATCAGAATCATCATCACAGAATCATGGAATGGTTTGGGTGGGAAGGGACCTTAAAGCTCATCTCATTCCAGCCTCTGCCATGGCTGCTCCAAGCCCTGTCCAACCTGGACTTGGACACTTCCAGAATCCAGGGGCAGACACAGCTTCTCTGGGCACCCTGTGCCAGGGCCTCCCCACCCTCACAGCCAAGAATTCCTTCCTAATATCTGATCTAAACCTACAGCTCATCACCCTGACTGCACTGAAGAGCTCTTGTCACAGCAGAGCAGGTGCTGAGTACTCAAAGCATTCTCGTTATTTCCCTGGTTTTACAGCACAATCTCAATGTGGAGATGAAACAACTCCAGGAAACCGAGTGACAGATTCATGAATAACTTCCCTAGCTCTGAAGTTCTGTCCTTAGAGTTACTGACAGTGGAGTTCTTGAGAGGGGAAGTCCATGCAGAGATTCATATGATGTCCAGCATCCATGTAGGTCACAGAATCCAAATTCAGATTTGTGCTTCCATCTGCCATCCACTCCAGCAGAGAATCACTGAGGTTGGAAAAGACTTCCAAGGTCATAAAGTTCAACCTGTGACCAATCTCCACCTTGCCCTCAGCCCAGAGCACTGAGTGCATCCAGGCCTTCCTTGGACACCTCCAGGGATGGGCACTCCAACTCTCCCAGGGCACTTCCAATTCCTGATCCCCCTTTCCATGGGGAAATTCCTGCTGCTGTCCACCCTGAGCCTCCCCTGGCCCAGCCTGAGGCCGTTCCCTCTCCTCCTGTCCCTGTTCCCCCCAGCTGTCCTGGGCAGGACCAGGAGCTGGACTCAATGATCTTTGTGGGTCCCTGCCAACTCAGGATATTCTGTAATTCCATCCTCACAGAGTCCAAGGCAATGTAGAGAGGGCAGCATTTTCCCTCCTGTTCATAAAACGTTCATTTTATACCATCAGGTAGAAACCATCAATCTAATAATTACTGACCTACTTAAAGCCAGCCACAGCCACCTTTTCCTGCAAAGTTAAGATTCAGGTAAGAAAAGAAGCATCTGAAAAAGCAAAAAAAAAATATATGGGCAGCTGTTTTAAGCCTCCTCCACAGCTGGCAACTGCAGGCAGCAAAAGGAAACAGCAAAAAGCAGTTTGCATCACTGACCATCTTCAGCTGTGTTCACCTATCCCAAAGCAACTTGAGGAATCACAAAATATTTACAGCAAATTTGTATCAACTATTCAGTCTCTTCACTGTTAAACACGATTTGATTTTGAGATATTTCACTGTTAAATGTGAAAGAGGAGATGGAAAAAGGATTGCAAGGTCCAATCCTCTGGAAAAAGTTATAGCTAATATCAGGTTGGGGCATATTTTAATAGGGCTGGCTAAGCAGAAGCAGCACATTCCCATTTGTTTCTGCAAGGAGAACAAAGAGCACTGCTCAGATTTCTGTTGTATCTCCCTGACTAAACAAGTTAACCATAAATCAGAAATTGTAACAGCAGGGCAGGTACAGTTACACAGGAGTTACACCCTATTCCCACTCTCCCAAGGGGAAAACTAGAGGATAACTCAGCCAGTTCACAAACAGCTCCCTGTTTGCCTCTCACATCCACGCCATCCCAGCTTCCTGAAGTTTTCCAGGACCTCAAATGGTGAGCATTTCTCCAGTTCCTTAAGGATGAGCTGAGAGAGGAGCAGAATTCCCCCATTTAACACCCAGCTTCCAGCCCCAGCTCAGTGTGGCTCACACTGGAGTAAAGCAACAGGAGCCATGAGAAAGTGCTGGCACCAGGGAGGGAATTCTCCAATTCCAAGAGGGAAGAGCAGCAGCCCAGGGTACTCACTTGCTCTCCACATCCACACTGGCTGGTTTTTTCTAGGTGATGGTTACAGCACAAGGATTGTCACAGCATCACTTGGTAACACCACAAGGACTCAGAATTTATTTGTGCATAATTAAACAGGGCTGAATGGAGAAAGACATTGTTTTTTCCACTTGCTTCATCCAACTCCTGCTTTAAGCCAACTGCTTACTCTAAAAGTAGCAGAATCACCCAGTTAAGAACAACCAAAAAAAAAAAATCTTAAGGGAATCTGCATCACTTCAAACAAAATGCACATTCAGAGACTGTGAAGGCAAAGTCACCTTTGTGTTCCCTCTCACTACTCTGTTCTTAGCAACCAAGATTCAACACAGATTTCTATAAAAATGTGCTTTTTAAAGAGACAACCCTTCAGTGAGCTCAGAAGAAAAGAAAAAATCAAACGATCCTGGCTGCCTTATTCCTGGCAGGAAAAATGGCAGGATGGATTCTCCGTCCATCTTAGATTGACATACATAGTGCCGGAGTTTTTCAGTTCCATAAATCCTGCAGCTCAGAAAGAAGACTCTCAAAAACCTTCTGACCTGTCTGATTTTATCTTTTATTTTTTTCTTTTTTGCTTGTCTTATTTTGGGGGAACTTGGATATGATTTACAGCCTTTCCTTTCTAACCCAGGGTCGCTGCATCATTTGAATAAGGAAAGCTGCAAGTAGTTAAGTATGTGAAAAGAAGCTTTTTTCTGGTTTTAATTATACCCTTCTGCATCCTGTGTGAAATATTCTTTCCAGTTGTATTTTATCCACATGGAGGTTTCACCTGAATGAAGAGGCTCTCCCATAACTTGCTCTTTCCCCTTATTACAGCAGGTTAGGGACAGGAACAAACAGGAAGGGAAGAATAATACCTCAATTTTACAAATCAGAGGTGCTTAAAGAAACATGAAATTGGAAGGGAATTTGTATTCAGAGGAAGATTTCTGTCTCAGTCTGGAATTGAGCGCTCAACTTAGTGAAATCTCTACTCAGCCCTCAGGAACAGCTTTATTTAGGATATTACTCCAATACAGGGCTTTTGACTGCTTTAAGGTATTCCCCAAGGTTACCCAAGAGCAGGGTAACGCATCATCCACTCATCCTCAAAGGTGCAGCCCGTTAACTTCTCACAAGCACCCTCTAAGCTGGTGCTTAGACTGAACTTTCAAGCGGGTTAAAATCGGGCAGAAAGACACTCTGACTCCCTAATTTGTAGCGGGCTGACAGCAATTAAGCAGTCACATATCTAATGACTTACAGCACATCTTAAAACGTTCCTGTTTGGCTTAACTGTTAGCAACTGAATGAAAGAACAGCAAGTTAATGACGGTGAACCCCGACACCAGGATCAATGCCCGAGGGATGCAGAGTGACAGAAAACGACAACGTTTCTTTTAGCTTAACACCAGCAACTCCAAATGTTTGCCATCACATCCGTCCAAACAAAACCCAGTCTCACCAAGATGCTTTGCCACTGGACAGCAACTCCTCCTTTCCAACTTTTTCCAGAGGGAACTTTCAAACAGATGCTTTTATCTAGAGATGCATTTATTTCTCTTCCTAAAGCTGATTTTCCATGCACTGGCAGGACTGTTCCCCCAGCAGATGCTTTGAGAAGCAATCAGGGAAGGCTTATATCGCTGCTGCTGATCTGCTTCTGAACCCCTTCTCATTTAAATGTCACAAGCTCGTAAAAACTCCATCCATCCTCTGCCTGTGCCCTCAGCTGACCATCCCCATCATCACCCGACTGCCAGCCTCTGAAGCTGCCATTTACACCGTGCTAGAGCACCGTTTAAAATGAGAGCCGAAGACACAGCCCGGTGCCATTCCAGCGTGCAAAAAGCAGGATACCCACCTTATGGCAGCCAGGATAGGTTGCCATGGTGTTGAGGGTAGAGGTGCTGGGATTTTTGCTGGTGCTGGCCATGAGACTCTGGATCTGGGTGAGCTCCTGCCTCAGCACCTGCTTCTGGTGGAAGCTGAACGCCGGGTGGTTGGATGCCATGGTGAAGAGCAACAGGAACTCATCCCCCGTGCGGCCCTCGTTGAGCTGCAGCCCGTAGTTGTTGATGACCGAGTCGATGTGGGTGAGGGTGCGGAACAGGACCCCGGCGGCCTCCCGGTGGGCAGAGCCGAGCAGGGCCAGGGACACCAGGAGTTTGCTGCGCACCACCTCGTCCGTCAGGTTGGTGAGGCTGCCCAGGTCGGCGGGGTTGTTGGCCTTGATCTCGGAGTCGCGAAGGGAGTGATAATCCTTGCGGGCCAGGTCCTCCAGGCAGGCGCCCAGGAAGCGCAGCTCCAGCGGGATGCACAGGTCCAGGAGGCCGCACAGGAACTCCACGCGCTGCGGGGAGGGCAGCTCGGAGAACCAGCGGTACACGCCGTCCCGCTGCAGCCGCGGGCACCGCTTCTCCACCATGGTGCCCCGCGCTGAGCACGCCCCGGCCGGGGCTCGCACACCCGGCCTGGGGCAGCCCCGGGCGGGCAGGGCCGGGCCGGGCCCCGCTGAGGGCGGCGCAGGCCCGAGCGCTGAGGCGCGGCCTGGCCGCGGGGTCCCCGCCCGCCGGCGGCCCCGAGGAGGCCGCTGCGCTCCCGTTCCTCCC
Source organism: Poecile atricapillus (assembly GCF_030490865.1). Classification (NCBI taxonomy): domain Eukaryota; kingdom Metazoa; phylum Chordata; class Aves; order Passeriformes; family Paridae; genus Poecile; species Poecile atricapillus. The sequence continues at coordinate 19,814,345 of NC_081258.1, forward strand.
TCACGGGGCGGCTCCTCCGTCCCTCCGGCGGGCGCCCGGTGCCTCCATCCCCCGGCCCCGCCGGGGCCGCCCCGCCGCCGCGACCGCGGGAAATAATCCCTCCCGGGCGGAGGGGCACGGAGCGGCGCGCACACCCCGCCGGCCGCTGCGCGCAGGCGGAGGGATCCCGCGGTGAGGAGGCTCGGCCGCGAGCGGAGCGGGAGGAACAGGGAGCGACGGGCGCCTTCGCTCCCGGCCTGACCCCGCGGCGGGACACGCCCCCCGCGCCGCTGATTGGCCGAGCCGCCCGCCCGCCCATGGTGATTGGCTGCGGCCTCGCTTCTCCCCGCCCCCTCCGCGCTCTCGGGAGAGGGGTCTCGGGGGCTTGTCAATCCTCCCGGTTTAGCCCCGCCCCTGGCGCTGATTGGTCGAGGAGTCGTTAAATAGGAGAGGGGCGGGAACGAGTGCCTTTTGTGTGTGGCCGCCCGCGGGTGCGGAGGGGCCGCGGCCGCAGCCGCCGCTGCCCCGGGGGTCTCTGAGGGGCGATGACCCCGCTCAGGGCACAGCTGTGCCTTGCCCTGCTCCCGCTGACCCCGCAGAGATGGAGGCTTTGGGCCTGGGGCTCCTGTCTTCGCCGCAGGGTTATGCCTGTGGGATGGAGAGGAGCCTCGGGATGAATCCTGACATCCCAAATCATGTGTGGGCACCTTCCTTCTGTCCTTCATTGCCGCTGCATTTTAAGTCTGTCCCCCTGCTCAAAGAGCGCTGTCCGTGCTCTTTGCTGCTTCCACTGTGGGCAGGAGGTGCCTTTTCCCTGCCTTTTCAGTCAAAACACCTCATTCCAGCCACGAGGAGCCTATGGAGCAGGAGAGGGAATGGCTGCGATGCTCTCCTTCCTCAGCCGTTGTTTTAGGATAACAAAGAGCCTCAGGGATGCAGCCTGGGCTGCTGCTGGGTGCTGATGCCAAAACCCCGATGAAGCTTTTGGCATCGGCGCTTCCCTGAGCCGCCACCAACCCAACCCACAGCCAGTTTGGCACCTGACTCCGGATTGTCTTTAAATACAGTGTGGAAACAAAAGAGACACCAAAGACCTCTCAACATGATCATTTTTTCGCCCCCCCACGTTCCCACTCTCCATTCTAAACTGTGATTCTGGCTGACAGCGATGTAGCAATGCACATTTTCTAGCAGGGTTGTTGGCTGCAGATTTGCACGGGCGGCCAAGGGGCGGACACGATTTCTGTTTTTCATGGTGTTTTTCCATGGCACTCGGCTGTTTGGCTGTGGTAGCCCAGTAGCCAGACTGCACATCAGCTGGATAAATGACATGGGTGAAGACCTTTAACTGGGACAAGCCAGGAATAACAATTTTAAATGCAACCTCAGGCAGGCAGCAAATTAATCCAAGCTTGGATTTATATGATGGTAATCTTGGAAGATGGACCGTGTGTTTTATTTTCACGAGTGCAACGTTGCTGCGCCGCAGATAAATGAAAGAGCCACCATTGGTGTTTTTAAAGGCAAAATTGCATTTTGTCTCGAGTTGATCTTTATGGGATGTGCAGATGCCCAAATGTGGGCTCTCACATGAGTTGTGTGACCACTTGTGCTGGTATCACAGAAGAGAAAGTCTCATTCCTCTGGGTGATGGTTTATTGGAAATCTCATTATACACCTTGCCAAGACAAACTGCTGCACCACAAACATTCCAAATGCTGGTAGTTTATCCTTTTTTATTTCCCTGTGGAATATCTCAGGCCATCGACTGCATTTATTGGAGTCCCACTGAAATGCAGGAATCAGCAGGAAGAGGACACTGACGGGCTGCATAATGTCATATATTGTAAAGAGACACAACCCTGCTTCTGTTCTCCTGCTGTGAGAGGGTCCTTGACAGCCCCACAGCCTCTCTGTGTCCTTTCCTTGCAGAGAGCCTTCATGGAGTGCAAACCATATGTGCTTCCTTTTCCTGCCGTGCCCGGCATTGTCCATGGGAGGAAGAGATCTGTGGAAAACAGAGGAAGTGCTCTCAGTCCCTTAGGAAAGGTCTGCATTGAGTTCTAGCCCCGGTCAGGCTGTTGGCATGGGCATGATGAGTTCTTTAGTGGCCTTTCTGCTTATATTGATGTCTTTATCCATGCTGAAAGCACGTCCTTTATCCGCTAATCCATCCTGAAAGCTTCACACTGTGCTCAAAGTCAGGTTTCTGTAGCAAGGTGAAGAAGGTTGAAACTTTCTGCTTGGGAATCACATCTAAGACTGAGTCTAAATAAATGTTTGAATGAGAATTTTGTTACAAAAGAGTGATTCTGTGGTTTACAGCCAGATTTTTTTTGTCCTTGATGCCAGACAGCAAGACAAACCCTAACCTGAAGTGTAATAAGTGAACTGGGAGCCTTTTCTCTGATTAGAAATGGCTTTGGGTGAAGCCTGAGGAAACCAAAAGGTGCGTGACATAATTCTGTCCCCAAGAATTCCTGGCTGTCCAGGGGCAGAGCCAGGAGCTGCTTTCAGGGAGGTAAATCAACTGAGGAAGAGCTCGTGTTACCACTTTTCCAGGCAGTGGGTTGGGAGTGAAGGTCGTTCTGGGGTGCCTGTGCAGCCTTGTTCCTCTTACAAGCACAGGACACCAAACTGGCTCCTCATTTCACCCCCAGATCATCCCATTTCCTGCCTGTTCTCCCTGAAAATTCTCTTTGTGCATGCTTGACACAACTGGGGAAGATTCCTTGCTGGAATAATCAGTAAGCAATAAGTAATTTTTCTCTTTTTGTATTTTCAGAGCATGCCAAGGCTGTTGTTGGATGTTGCAGTGAGCTGAGGACTGAGAGAGGATCCAGTCCTTCAACATCTCAGTTTTACCTGCTGTTCTAAGGGTCTGAATTCTCCTGTTTGGATTTCCTCAGCTCTGTTAAACCAAGGAGCTTGGCTGAAGTGCTTCTTTACCTTCAGAAGCAGCACCTCAGAGCAATTGTAGCCAAATCCTTTATCATGGGATTATCATATCCTAATTATCACAGATAAATTCCTTCCAGTGAGTTTGTGTAACACAGAATGGCCAAAAGCCTGTAAAAATTAACTGAAATAATTCAGTGTGAGGTGGGTGACTGAGTCCAGTGTGAAAGGAGAGTATTTACTTCTGTGTCCATCTACAGAGACACTGGAAATGAGAATCTCTACCATGGAAAAGTAGATTTATTTGGGAGGCTGCTGGATAAAAGACCAGTTGAGTTACCCAGATCTATCAAGTTCCCAGTGCTCCCAGCCCACAGAACTTCTCCACAGGGACCTTCTCTGAGCTTTTCCACACCACATTTAGGAGCCTTCAGGAGGCTGTTCAACACTTGCAAAATCTTCTGCCCATTTAATGACAGGTTTGACATTTTAAACCTCCTAAATGTGGCTTAAATCTTAGCACTTCTGCCAGAAATCCAGCCTGGAAATCCAAACCTTCTACCAAAAAGACTTGCAAAGCCAGAGAGGAACCCACTGCTCTTTTGGGTTTGAGTCAGCTGTGATGGGCAGCCTCCCCTGGGGTGGGTTCTGTGCCAAAACAGCTTTCCCTCTTTTTGGGATTGAGTGCTTTCCCAGGATGATCCGATCTGAAAGCCCATGGATGAACATAAAACCTGACAGACCAACTGGGTGTTTAAAGTGGGATCTCAGTGCCTTTCACCCCAGAGCTGCCGGCTCTTCTGGAGACACTCCTTTCACCTCTCCCAAATTTCCCCACGCTGATCATCTCCCTGCTCCTTCCCTCATCCTTTCCTGGCTGCCTCGTTCCAAACCTTCCTCCTCATTGCCGTTCTGCCCTGGCTGGCTCCCAGCTCTCCCAGTCCAGCCCGAAATGCTGTGATCCTGCGGCTCCACCCTGTCCTTTCCTGCCGGGATGCGGTGAGTGGCAGGAGCCTTGCGTGTCTCCACTCCCATCCACGGAAGGGGAAGATAAATATTGCCCTTGCATGTTCTCTCAACTGCTTGTGAGCCACACGGGTTATTTCCTGTCGGCTTCCACGCAGATGCTGGAATTGGAGCTCTCGGGCTTGAAAAAACAAACAAACCCCAGCTTTGAAGCGCAGAGAAAAATATCACGTGGGCTTTGGGAAGAGGAGGGGGGAGGAAAAAAAAAAAAAAAAACAAACCAAAAAAGCGGCCAGATGTGGGGTCTGCAGCATCCCTTGGAGTTTGATTTTCAAGGATGAAGCCGGGTTTGGTTTGGGCAGGCTGGGGAAGGTGTCCTTGCTGTGACAGGAGCGGGATGGAGTGAAGGCTGCCAGGGATGAGCAGTGCCTGCGAGTGTCGCTGCCCTCTGCCGATAGACTCCGGCACGCACACCAGTGCCTGTAAATACGGATTTTACAGGGGTTTTTTTCCAGCTGGAGGCATAAGAGAGAGGCCCGCCTCTCCCTCAGTGAAGATCCCCCTCAATCACGCTCTGTTTCATCTGTCACCTTGCAAAATTCAAAGCCTGAGCAGCCCTGAACATCCCTTGCCCCTTTGTCCCCTGTGTCCCTTCCAGCAGTGCTGGCACGTCCCTCCTTGGCCCCAGAAGCCAGGATGCCCTTCTGGCTTTGTGAGGTTCCCTTTGGGACTTCCTTCAGAGTGAAAATCCACAGTCCCCTGCTGCCAAAAGCACTGCCCAGCTCCCTTCCCTTGCTCCTTGCATCTGTCTCGGGAATTGCTGCACAAGAAGCGCTCCTGGGTTTCCCTGCCTGTCCCTGTCTCTCCTGGCTGCAAGGACAGCGATTTCCTTTGCATTCCTGTTTGGAACATTCCCTTACTTCAATCTTACCCCACCAAAATCACGATTTGGGTGACTTTACCAAATTAGGGGTGGGCAGCAGCCCAGCACAGAGCTGTCCTCTGTGATCCACAGGCTGATTCCAGCCCCCATCCATTACACAATGTTAATTTAGCCCTTGCTAAAGCCAAAACACTTCAGAGCTGGAAAGGAAAATCTGGAAGTATTTACTAGATTATTCCAGCGACATTCCTTGGGGTGTTTTCACATCATATCCCTTCCCTCGCTGCCTTGGGTCAGTATTCTAGTAACCAGCCAGATCTGTTTAAAGTGCTGGAGGAGAAAGGACGAGGAAGAAAAGGAAAGTGCCCAAGTATGTGCTGAATGTGGGTGTAAAGTTCAGTGTTTCTTTGCAACATTTGAAATTCTTGCTGCAGTTGGTTATAGAAAATCAGCTTGGGCAAAAACAAAACAACGACCTGATTTGGAAAGGACCTTAAAATTCATTCCATTTCACTTCTGCCATGGGCAGGGACACCTTTCACTAACCCAGGGTGCTCCAGCCTGGCCTTGGGCACTTCCAGGGATCCAGGGGCAGCCACAGCTTCTCTGGACACCTGTGCCAGGGCCTGCCCACCCTCACAGGGAACAATTCCTGCCCAATATCGCACCTAACCCTGCGCTCTGGCAGTGGGAGCCATTCCCTCATTCCATGTCCCTGTCCAAAGTCCCTCCTGGAGCCCCTTTAGGCACTGGAAGGAGCTCTGAGATCTCCCTGGATCCTTCTCTCCAGGCTGAGCAGCCCCAGCTGTCCCAGCTCACCTTTAGAGAGCTGCTGTCACCTGTCCCACCTGCAGGTCCCACCCTTAAACACTTCTGTGCAAATTCCCAATATTTACATGTCGGGATGTGCGCTGGAATCACACACTGGGGATGATTTCCTGAAGAAACCCACAAATAGCTTCTGAACGATGACCAAAATGAGAAAATTGGGATTGGTTCATGGGCAAGTCATGAATAGAAAAAGAGATGAAATTAGCTGAATGAACTGTTCATTATGCATTATTCAACCAGCTGTACTAATTAGTGCCTTAAGGACTGTTCCTGTTCCCACTGCAGCCAACTCTAAAACTCCTTTTGATTTCAGTGGGAGCAGGACACAGCCCTCAGAGAATGGGCCTGGTGCCTGCTCCCTCTGCAATGCCTCATGTTTTCTTTTCCTTTTACTATTTCTTACTGATTCCCATCTTTTGTGTCTTCTATTAAAAAAGCTTCTGAAATATCCTGCGTGGTGATCAGTTAATCACAGGGACAGAAATGTTCCGTCAGGCCCACGGCGTGTCCTGTGCCTGATGTGTTCTCTGAAGGGAAAGGCTTTTCATGTCTCCTCTTGCTTTGCTTTTATCCAGAGGAGGAGAGAGGCTTGAAAACCTTTTAGAAAACACAATCCATCCAGAAATGTCACTGGGGCAGGAGGTGCTGAATTAAATGTTTGCACTCTGAGCTCAGACATTGCAGTTGGGCATTTAATTTGTTGGTTTTTTTTTTTTTTTTTTTCTGTATATGGATTATGTTTGTGCTGGTTCTTTCCCATCAAAAATTCCTACAGCTCTGAGTGGGGCAATGTCAGAAAAAAGACACCAAACAGGTGCTTGTGTCACATCAGCAGCAGATCTCCACCAGACCACTTGTTGGGGGCCAGAATAATGTGGTTTATATCTCACTTTTCTCCCCATGGACAAAACAACACCTTCAGGAGAAACAAACCCTGACTTTGGTGTGGCTCATGGGAGACTTAACGTTGTCCTGCTCCCTGCTTTATCCTGGGTTGTAAAACCCATTCCTTTGGGGAGGCACCACTGCAGGTCATCACCCACAGGATTTTTCCAGTGGTGGTGAGCCCAGAGAGGACCTCGATGGATGCTCAGATCCCTGGACTCGAAGGGATCACATTTAAATGAATTATTCCCCTCTTGCTGCAGAGTCCTCTGTCCCCCCAGCCCAAAGAGTCTCCACTCAGCGCTGTGCAGGGAATGTCTGGCCAGAGAACACCTCCCCATTTCCATGTTCTGCTGGATTTTGCCTACCCACCTTGTAGCAGGCACTTTTCCCTCGCAGCTCCCTGGGTGCCCTGGGAAGGAGCAGCAGCAGTGCAGCCTCACGGTGCTGCTGCTGCTGCTGGGTTCCTGCCCCAGCCTGCCCCGAGCTGCAGCTGCTGTGGGATTCCTTCCCAGCAGTTCACTCAAATTCCCTCCTGGAGACAGAGCAGAGGATGTACCAGCAGCTCAGCCTGGAGGAATCTCCACAACCCCACTCTTTGGGCTCCTCTCCACAGACTGCCTAAAATGGGTATAAAGGAGCCTCGGCGTGGAATTTATTTTCTCCCTAAGACCATCCTTAAAATAACAAACACCAGCAAACTGGTGACATGCAGTGCATCTGTTTGAATAACACGGACCTTCTGCTTGGAAGAGAGGAAACTCCAAATAACTCTTTGATTTGTGTTTCCTTTCTTCTCCTTCCTCATCTCCTCCTCCTCACTACTGTATACAAATCTGTTCTGCCAGCTCCAAGCCACCAGTCCCCCCCCTTCCCCTGATGAGCTGGTTTTTACGCCATGTGATGGTTATTTAATTTCCTCTTTTGCTTCCAACACGGCCAATATTTATCCTCCCTCATGGGATTGTGCCTTTGTTTACACGCTGATGTCAAGGGGGGAGGCCAGCACTTCTCTGGGGCCAGCAGACTGGATTCCTGCCCTCTGACTGCATCCCGAGGAATAGCATCTTCCCTCCCGGATCAGAGGAGCAATTAGGATTAAAAGATGTGTTTAAAGTTAGCACATGGAGACATCCTTTTCCCAAAGAGGGATGGAGTGGCTGCTGTGGCAGGCAGGGGTCGGGCTGTGCTAGAACCTGGCTCAGTGTTACCTTTTAATTGCTTTCCCACAATGAGAAAGGCTGGGAAAACAACACCTAATTGCCATTTTTGCCTTCTTTTCTGAAGACAGCACAGCGTTTCAACAGAGATAAAAGGGAGATTGCAAAGCACCACTCCCAAAAATCCGACTGAAATCAATCTGACTTTCAGAAAAGGCAGGATCTTACCAGGAGCAGCTTTCCTTTGTTCAAAGCTATGCTCTAAACCGAGTTAGGAACCATCTTTTCCTCATTAAATTTGTTTCCTTTCAGAGATGAGCCATTCCCTTCATTACCACACGCAATTTTTTAGAATTTTTTTTTAAAGCCCTCATAGCTAATATCACAACTATAGATCTTGGGGTTATTTATAGCCCTAAACTCCGCAGAGAGCTGTGTGTCTTGTTGCTGTGGAAACTGGGATTCTAAAAGTAAAAGGGTTTTGAAGGGATTTGAGAAGAGAACTGCTAAATTTTGGGACTGGCTCTCGCTTCTAGAGGTCTGTGTTCAACTGTGCCTCAAACTTACAGGTAAAATTCACCTGAGGGGCTCGGGAAAGCCTCAGGGGATACTGGGGAATACTGGTCCTCTGCTTTTTATGGTCTGGCACATCACAGCCTGCTTTTTGCTCTCTGTTGTAAGACAAAGGAATCACAGGGGGCCACGGGAGTGTCAAACTCTCGCTGTCACCAATGGCACATTTGCCAGGCTCTGGGCTGTTTGCTTTCTCTTTAGCTTTCGTTGTTTTTTGGCAGCCTTTTCCCAAGGGAAGCTCCACCTGATGTGCTGGAGCCTCCTGCACAGTGCAGCCTATCACTGAATCATGGAATGGTTTGGGTTGGAAAGGATCTTAAAGCCCGTCCCATTCCACACCTTTCACTGGCCCAGGGTGCTCCGAGCTGGCCTTGGACACTTCCAGGGATCCAGGAGCAGCCACAGCTTCTCCAGGAAACTGTGCCAGGGTCTCAGCATCCTCACAGGGAGGAATTCCTTCCCAATATCCCATCCAACCCTGCTCTTTTTCAGTTTGAAGCCATTCCCTGTGTCCTGATGAAGAGCCCCTCTCTGAGGACTCCGAGCTCCTCTCCACAGCTTTGAGACCGGCACGGAGCAGCATTTGCTGGAAATTGGATTTTCCTGTCTTAAACAGTTATTTAAATTATTTTATTTTTCCCTGGGTGTAGAGTGTGTAAAGGACAAGGGAGAGATTGATGGGCTGGGTCCTACTTCCTACCCCGCTCCTCCTCTGGCAGCTCAGCAAGGGGCAGACTCACAATTGGCAGAAATTCCATGTTTAAGCTGGGCAGGCATCTCACTGAGCCACTGTGGAAAAGCCAGTTCTTTCCCCTGATCCATCCTGGGATCCCCAGACTGGATCCCAGCTCCTGAACCCAAAAGCTGCCATGTCCTGCCCCCTTCTCCTGGCCATGGGACACTTGGGGCTGACAGGAGCCCTGTGCTCGCCACCACCCCAGCTTTTTCTGTGCCTCTAAATGTCAGGAGTCCCCCCCAAGCTGGGGACAAATCCTTGGACTGTCCCTGGCTACGGGTGTCACTTTCTAGCTTTAAAAATACCTTATAATTCAAGCAGGAATTCTGTTTACAAACAGCTCCAGGGCCAAGTCCGACCTGAGATTTGAGCTACTTCCAGGACACCAAACTTGGAAAAACATCCTAGAAAATTCCACCCTATGGATGCGGCCGAGGGAGAGGAGGGGGAAAGGGAAGGGCAGGCAATGTGACACGATTAACCCCTGAGCATGTGCCTTAAATTCACAAACAAGGCCCAAATGTCAGCGCTGATGAGCTCTTCCCTTGCATTTCCATAAGCAAAGCAGCGATCCCTGGGCGTGTTGGATTCCCAGCGTTGGGGGCGAGCACCAGGCAGCCTCTCCTTCCCCAAGAGCAGCCCTGACATTTGTTCAGCACATTCTCCAGGTCCTTCCTGGCACGCCGTGTATCGTGCCTGGCTCAGAGTTATTCCTGTGATATTGGATTAAAAATAGAAAGGCAGGAGCCGAGACGGTGATTCAGTGACGGAGCTTTTCCATTAGAGGGTGCCAGGAACCTACTGTTGCTACAGAGCCCAGCAATCGTGGAAAACACAACTTTGTGCCGTGCATTTCGGGACTGGGCAAATCCAAACCCATTTTTGGACTCAGTTGTTGCCCTGCCCGTTCTAAAGCAGAACCGTGGAATGACAGAATGCTCTGAGTTGGGAGAGACACAAAAGGATCATCAAGTCCAACCCTTTGGATTTGCACAGGGCATTTCCAAGAACCCCACCGTGTGCCTGAAAGCGTTGTCCAAGCTGGACTGGGGGTATTTTGCAGGCAGAGATTGTTTTGAAGAAGGGGATGTAGAGAGCAGGAGATCTCAACATTCCCAGGGGGCTCCGGGCACTGTTTGGATGTGAATAGGAAATCCTCAATAAAAATAAACAAAACAAGTATTATCCACAAAAAAAAGTGGTAGTTCTGGTGGAAAACAACCGTTTGCATGGCTGTCCCTGGTTGTGCTCGAGGTGTAGTGGTGAGGACAGACAGTAAAGGATGGGCCCCATCTTCAACTCTGCCAAAAATCACCCAACATCAGGTAACAGCCCAGTTATGGAATGGATTTTCTTCTCCATCCCAGAGAAGCCCCTTTGGAGGAGCAGAACACCCTCAGGGCTGGGCTGCTTGCAGCAGGCACAGCAGATTTAAAAGTGTCTTGCTTGGTTTTGAAGCTTTGGAAAAACAAAGTTCTGTAATTTTGTGGAAGGGTTGGTGAAACTGTGGGGATCAGTCATAGAATCACAGGAATGGTTTGGGGTGGAAGAGACCTCAAAGCTCATCCCTGCAAAGGCAGGGACACCTTCCACTATCCCAGGTTAATCCAAACCCCATCCAAGCTGGCCTTGGGCACTCCCAGGGATCCAGGGGCAGCCACAGCTTCTCTGGGCACCTGTGCCAGGGCCTCACACCCTCACAGGGAATAATTCCTTCCCAAAATCCCACCTAACCCTGCCCTCTGGCAGTGGGAATCCATTCCCTGTGTCCTGGCACCCCCAGCGGTGTGGAGACTGGTTTCTCTGTGGTGCAGCTGCAGCTGACACATGGAAAAAATAAGATGAATCCTTGGATCACGAGATATCTTTGTTCCTGCCCTGCCTCTGTGGATCCTGGGCACATCCATCCCTGTGCATCACCTTCCCCACCTGCCTGTCCAGCATGGGAACTTTTGGGGCATGTGGATTTCTGGTTAATGAGGGGATAGGAACCTTCCTGGGATGAGTGTCTGGAAAGCTACAGGTGACAGCAGTGAGGGAGGGGAAGGGGAACGTGGCTACATCCCAAAGCCCGGTGCTGCCTGACTCTGCAGCACATCCTGACAGCTTTTCCTGTGGATTTCAGCCAAGGTGGCTCGGGTTTGGAGCCGTCTGCTCCTGTCCCAGGTCCCAGTGGGTGATCCAGAGCAGATGGGATGAAGGGCTGACCCTGAGCCACACCAGCAGGACTGATCCTCACTCTCCTGACTGGGAATTCAGGACAAAGCAGGAGCAGCAGTGTCCTGAGCAGGTGGGTGAGGGCTGTGTCAGCAGCCAGCACAGCCCCCTCTTTCCCAGGCTTTTGGAAGATTTTGGTACTTCTGAACCCAAAAGTCAGGATCATGCATTGGCAATTATTTCTGGCTGACAGACAGAAAACCAGGGATGGTAAAGGAGAAAGAAACTCGCCTGAGAGAAGTTTTCCAATAAAACCACGCTTGGCTGAGGGCTGGTGTTGGCTGTGGCCAACCTTTTGGTCCTGGTGGCTTCCCTGGTGTCACGAGGATGGATTTAGTGGATCACACGTGAAGCTTGGACAGACCATGGGCTGCCCATCCCCAGCTGTTTCCAGCTGTGGCCAAGGGACAAGAAGAAACCCTGTCCCCAGGTCTGTGGTCCCTGATCCCTGTGAGCAGCCCGATTTCCCGGGATGGGAATAGCAGGATCCGGGGCTGAGCCACATCCTCATGGAGGAGCCACCCACGGATGGTCTCATCTTACACTGCTGGAGACTCTTTCTTCCCAGAATGATCCCGAAGCATTCTGGGGAGTAAACATAAAGCAGGGATATGTGGGGAGGAGGATGGGGTGGGATTCAGGGCTCGGAGTGGCACTGCTGAGCAGTTTGGGATGGGAAGGGCAGCCAGGACGTGTGAGGACACGGGAGGGAGCACAGGCCAGCAGAGTGCACAGAGCAGCAACTGGCAAAGCTGGGGCTGGGCCAAGAAAATAAACATAGGAAGTACTTGAGACTGATGAGAACCATGGGCAGCCTGCTCCTGTTTAAGGAGGTTTTTTTGGGACACTGGAGCAGGCGCCTGTTGCAGACAGAGCGAGACCTCAGCCCTGTTCAAACTTTCATCGACTTCAGCTGGGCCAGGGTTTCGTTTCAGATGGTTCTGGTTTTCCCCAGGATGTGATTTCCCCGTTTTGGGATGTATCCCTCTACCACCCACTGCCCTGCAGGAATTTTGGAGACTTGTACAGAGATTTAGGGATGGATCATGTTGGGGCTGGGTGCTGCCGGCATGTCAGGAGGAGCAGAGGCTGCTCTGCAGCACTCCAGAGCTGTGTGTGAGCACTCAGGATCGATAAATCCAGAGCTGAAGGCCAAATCTGAGTGCTCAGCAGCTCTGCTAATCACTTGGGTGCCCGCATGCAGATTGAAATCCAGTTCCTTCCAAATTTTCTCTTCCAACAAATAACCTGGAGGCTTTTCATTCCAAAGTTTGGGCCCTTTACTTTAGAATTTGAGCCCCCTGTCTGCTCCTGTCTCCTGATAAAGATGGGGCATTCAAGGTAAGTGACAGATTGGATCAGGTTTTCATCTGGCACCAGCTTTCACCCCGAGATCTCCAGAATTAACCATCCAAATTTCACAGGGTCTTGAAAATCCTGTCAAATCATGAGGGAAGTTTAAAGGGAAGGCTCAAGCAATACTGGGAAATATGAGCAGAAGGTAAAAGAGGAGCTCGGGGTGGTTGTGAGAGAGGTTCAGTCTCTCAGGGAAGATTGTATTCCTGGCTGGAAATGAAGCTGGGTATGAAGTGAATGAGGACAGGGAATGCAGCCTCCAGCTCTGCTCCTTTTGGGGAGCTCCATTCATCCCATCATGTCTGGGATGAGTTTCAGTCCAAATCCAAAAGTTCCCTCACTTCAGAACGGTTTCCACTGGGATTTATCAGCACCTGGGCTCCTTTATTTCAGCAGGACGGAGGTGTGCACCTCATCCCAGGGAAAATCCAAATATCCTCCTCTTCCCCATCCCTGCTGCTCCTGCTCTGTGCCTGTGCTGGTGCCTGACAGCGACAGCCGAGTTAATCTGGTTTAGAATTCTCATGGCTTGATTCCTGAAGGTCTCACTGTTGTAGGGTGATGTTCCCTTATCCCTCACCCTTTCTTTTCCTCCTGGATTATCCCACGTTAATAGTTCCATGTAATACAGTCTGTTATTAACTGCTCCTGAATCCTGCTTGCTGATTCCTTAAGCAGATCTTGAAAGCCCGTGAATCTGCCTTGGAGTTTTCTGAGGGTTTGTTTTGTGCTTTGCTTATTTTTATTTTTATTTTTATTTTTATTTTTATTTTTATTTTTATTTTTATTTTTATTTTTATTTTTATTTTTATTTTTATTTTTATTTTTATTTTTATTTTTATTTTTATTTTTATTTTTATTTTTATTTTTATTTTTTATTTTTATTTTTATTTTTATTTTTGTTTTTATTTTTATTTTATATTTTTTTATTTTTATTTTTATTTTTTATTTTTATTTTTATTTCTCCTTTAAACCCAATGCATGAAATGTGCAGGATAACTTTCTGCTCTGGCTTTTGGGAAGCAAAGGAATTCCTCATGTTTGGATAGACCAGACATAATCCAGATTGAAGCATGCATCTGTTTAAATCCCTACAAAACAGGCTGCAAAAAGAAAACCTTGTTTGAAAACCTACATCAAATATGGAATAAATCCTTCCATGGGTTTTCAGCCCAGAAAAAAGCAGCATTTCATAAGAAAAAAATATGAGAGACATCAACTTTTTTACATCTTTGTGTCTTCTTGGTTCACTGAGAGACTTTTCTTCTTTGTTATGAATTATAAATCCCTATTGCTGCAGTCCAAACAATTCTGGGAACTTCTGCCACTGGCTTTCAGAGCCCAGGGAAATCACAAGTGTCCTTCGCATTTACAGTGCTCAAAGCATTTCCAAACATTCATTATTCACACAGGAATTCGTCCATCAGCAGCTCCATTAAACTGAGAGCGAGAGCCCTGCTTTCTCATCAGGTGCCAAAAGACTTGGTTGAGGTTTATTTCTTCCTCTGAGAGCAGATTCTAATCCCAAGGGTCAGAGCAGCACCTTTTGCAAAGGGTAAGACCAGAGGAGTGAGTGTGTCCTTGGTCTCTGCCTCAGTTTCCCCATCAGTGATGTCACATTTGAGGATTCAGCCCTCTGGGGGCTTGAGGAAATAATATTTTTCAAAAAAACCCAAAAATCCATTTGGCCAATACTTATAAATCCCAGCTCCCACAGTCCAGGAGTTCTTAGTGATCACAGAATCCTGGACTGGTTTGGGTTGGAAGGGACCTTAAAGATCCCATTCCACCCCCTGCCATGGGCAGGGACACCTTCCACTATCCCAGGTTGCTCCAAGCCCTGTCCAACCTGGCCTTGGATACTTCCATGGATGAGGCAGCCACAACCTCAACTTCTCTGGATTATAAAAATTCTCAGAATTTTAAAAAACCCAACTTCCTGTATCTGTTAAACCAGAAAAACCCAAGCTCTTGGCAGGAAACACCCCAAATGCCCTCAAAGCCAGAAAAAAATACCCTCCAAGTTGTTTATTTTTTCAGCCTCATGCAGCTTGAACCCTGTCTCAAGTCTGAGGAGGGACAGAGGGAACAGAAATGGCTTTTTCTCCAGATTTAGCAAATCTTTGGGATGTTCCCCTTCCTGGCAGAGCAGGATGAGCCCCACAGCAGCTCCTCCAGCCCTTCCCAACATCGGGCAGGAGCAGCCTTTGCCCGTGGCAGGGCTGGGGCTGGAAGCCAGCATGCCAAGCCCTGCTCCCAAGCAGGTTTCTCCTCCTGACATTATGTCAGCACTTCCTGACAATCCCAGCGGGAACACGCGGGTGACAGATGTCCCTTAATTATGGGCAGCGTTCCCGCTCCTCAGGCTCAGACAGAAAATTCTGAGCCTTGAAATGAAGGCCCTGCTTGGTTTGGTTAAGCCTGGCTACCTCAGGTTTATTCACAGGCATCTTACCGAGATGGAAAATTGGTTACTTTGGGGTTCCTGCTCTGCCAAGGGGTATCCCAGAGCTCCAGGCAAGGGAGGAGGGTGGAAAATCCAGGGGGATGGGGGTGGCTGGGGAAACCACATCCAATATAATAGATATATTAAATAAATATATATAATATGTCTTATATAGATATAATAAATAAGGAGATTTTCCAGCTGGGATGAGAAGGGCAGAGAAGGGCCACTCCCTGTGGCAGGCTGTGTCCTCCTGGAGATGGATCTGGGGTTTATCATGGACAAACAACTCAACACTCCTTTTTTGTAGGGTGATCCAAAAGAGGAAATGAAGCATTTGGGGGAAATCTCGTTGTTTTCCCTTGGTTTTATTTTTCACATTCCAAGATCACAAAAAATCTGCCTCTGTCTCTCAGCAAACATCAGAGAGGGATGGAGGGAAGGAGGATGGGATCCCACCACCTGCAGAGCCGTGTCCTGCTCCTCTTCTCATTGATACCTCCTTCACAGGCCCTTACAGGGGAGAGCAGCTTGATGTTATTGAGCACAGCTGCTGGGTGTTCCACAAATCCATCCATCCATCCATCCATCCATCCATCCATCCATCCATCCATCCATCATCCATCCATCCATCCATCATCCATCCATCCATCCATCCATCATCCATCCATCCATCATCCATCCATCCATCCATCCATCCATCCATCCATCCATCCATCATCCATCCATCCATCCATCCATCCATCCATCCATCCATCCATCCATCCATCATCCATCATCCATCCATCCATCCATCATCCATCCATCCATCCATCCATCCATCCATCCATCATCCATCATCCATCCATCCATCCATCATCCATCATCCATCCATCATCCATCCATCATCCATCCATCATCCATCATCCATCCATCATCCATCATCCATCCATCATCCATCATCCATCATCCATCCATCCATCATCCATCATCCATCCATCCATCCATCCATCCATCCATCATCCATCCATCATCCATCCATCATCCATCCATCATCCATCATCCATCCATCCATCCATCATCCATCATCCATCCATCCATCCATCCATCATCCATCCATCCATCATCCATCATCCATCCATCCATCATCCATCATCCATCCATCATCCATCCATCCATCCATCCATCCATCCATCCATCATCCATCCATCCATCATCCATCCATCCATCCATCCATCCATCCATCATCCATCCATCCATCCATCCATCCATCATCCATCATCCATCCATCATCCATCCATCCATCCATCATCCATCATCCATCCATCCATCCATCCATCCATCCATCATCCATCCATCATCCATCATCCATCCATCCATCCATCATCCATCATCCATCCATCCATCCATCCATCATCCATCCATCCATCATCCATCCATCCATCCATCCATCCATCATCCATCCATCCATCCATCCATCCATCCATCATCCATCCATCCATCCATCCATCATCCATCCATCATCCATCCATCCATCCATCATCCATCCATCCATCCATCCATCCATCCATCCATCCATCATCCATCCATCCATCCATCATCCATCCATCATCCATCCATCCATCCATCCATCCATCCATCCATCCATCATCCATCATCCATCATCCATCCATCCATCCATCCATCCATCATCCATCCATCCTCATGGAATGGCTTTTAGCTGACAGAGAGCAGGTTTAGATCAGATTTTGGGAAAGAATTCTGTGAGGGTGGTGAGACCAGAGAAGCTGTGTTTGCCCCTGGATCCCTGGAAGTGTCCAAGGCCAGGTTTGATGGGAGCAGCCTGGGATAGGGGAAGGTGTCCCTGCCCATGGCAGGGGTGGGATGGGATGAGTTTTAAGGTCCTTTCCAACCCAAACCATTCCATGATTCTGTTCCACACATCAGCCTCCCCTCGTGCATCTCTTCCAGCTGATTCCAGCCCTATTCCCTCTCTCCTGAAAGCACTTGGAACATCCATGCTCTGAGGAGCTCTCAGCCTGCCTGTGATTCCCACACTCCCCAGCTCCTTCCTCCAGGCTGCCTGATGGCTGCTGGGGGGAATCCAGCCCTGGAGGAACAAATCCTCCTGCCCACAAGGAAAAACCATCCCAAACCATTTCCTGCTGCCGGCACCGTGAGCCTTTCCCCTCATGTGCTTGGCTGATCAGGATCAGCTTCTTTGCTGCTGTTTTTGTGCCTCTTGATTTCCACACGGAAACTGGCTCTATTTTTACCCGGCTCAAGCTGATTAGATTGGCAGTAATTGGCAGGATAAACAGACACGTCCTGCGTGCAGCAGGTTAATGCGATACAGGCACTGACCAGGGAATGCACTCAGCCCATGCCCAGCACGGGGAAGGCAATCGAGGTAATTTATTGTCCACATGCCTGGAACATGCCCATTATCCAGCCCCATCCTTCCTCTCCCTGCAAGCCCATTTCCCCTCACGGGGTTGCTGCACAATGCCAAACATTTCATCCTTTTCTCCTCAGCTCTTCACAGCCCCGCAGAAAAACCCAAGGACACGCAGGAGTTTTCCTTTCTGGTTAACCCAGGTCTTGGCTTTTCCTGACCTGTGGGATTATTAGCATTGAAGCAGCCACATATTAAAAAAGAAAAACGCTACTTACAACTCCAAGGCTGACCTCGTCCACGTAATGTAATTTCCCACCATTTCAATCACTTCCATAAGTTCCAATCTTCTGGAAGATTAGCAGCAGTTCTGCTTGCTGCAGTATCATTCTGGGCTTTAATTGGTTTGGGGGGTAATTTAGCCAGAGACCAAGTGGAGAAAAGAAAACTTAGGAGCAACATCAGGTGATGCTACACCCCTGGAATTTAATTCACTGCAGGAGGGATGGAATGGGAAGCAAAAATGAAAATCATCCTGCTTTTCAAAGCTGCACATTTCAATCTAATGTTGGGAGACCTTGGGAATATTTTGGCTCTTGTGCTTGGTGGTGGCTGCACCTGTTTAATCCCAGGAGGGGAGTGGAAGGTGAGCAATCCTCAGAAAGGTTATGAGCCAGGGAGGGAGGTGCCCTGTTTAGTCAAAGATATCTGTACATGTACCAAGTTTGATCCCATCTTGGAGCGCTTCTCATCCCTCCAGCTGCTGCAGGATTCCACAGCTGCCCCTGACTCCTCCTGTGATGCCAGAGAAGTGTTTTTTGGGGAGTCCCACTGTGCAGGGCTCTGAGCTGGAGGTAGGGGATAATTCCCTCCTTTTTCTTCCTGCCTGCTCTGAACCCCAGCCTCTGCCTCCATGCAGGTGGCACAGGCAGGATATTCAGTCACAGAATTGTGGAATTGTTTGGGTGAGAAGGGATAATAAAACAATCCAGTCCCACCCCCTGCCATGGGCAGGGACAATTTCCACTATCCCAGGCTGCTCCAACCTGGCCTTGGGCCCTTCCAGCGATCCAGGGGCAGCCACAGCTTCTCTGGCCACCCTGTGCCAGGGCCTGCCCACCCTCCCAGGGAAGAATTTCCTCCTAATATCTGACCTAAATCTCTCCTCTTTGAGTTTGAAGCCTCTTCCCGTTGTCCTGTCTCTCCATCCCAGAGCTGCTCTGCTCAATGTCTCCCTCCCTGTTTACAGCTGAACCTTGAGCCCTCTCCCTTTTGCAATTTAATTTATTTAATGCAGGCCCTGTTGATTTGGTATTTTTCCCAATCAATCCATGGTAGGGACCAAGCCCAGGGCTGTGCAGAAGGCTGAGCAATTCCACTGGTGTGATTACCTCACATCCCCATCACCCTGCAGGTGAAACCCAGAGCTCTCCACTGCCTCTTTCAGACTCCTCTTTGCCTCTCATTACACCAACCTCTCTAATTACCAATTCTTGCCGTTACAGCGCCCTCTTTTAATTACCCACTTCAGCATTTGTGGTTCCAGTAATCATCCAAGAAACCTCCCAGCCTTAAACACTTCCAGCCCGCCGGGTGCTGTTCCCCCCTTGCAGCATGGGCACGGTGCTGGCTTTTTCCCAACCCTCTGGGACTTCCAGTGGCTCTTCCAAGACCTACTGGAAACCACCATTAACTGTCCAGACAGCTCCTTGGCCACCTCCTTCACAAACCTCTCGAGTTACTCGGATGTGCTGGTTTAAAACCACTCAGCTCCACCAGCTGGATGCTCCAGGGCACTCCTGGAAAGTATTTCCTTAGAGTGTTGTCTTTTTTTTTTTTTTTTTTCCCCACTAAATACCAGGATAAATCCCTCCCTGGGCGTTCCTGCCTTGTCTGTGTAATTGATAAATCTCACCGAGCATTGCTGCCTTTTCTGTGTCATTGGTAAACCTCCCATTTCCGTGTAGGATCACCCCACTGCTCAAAACCCATGGAAAATATCCTTCTGTCTTTAATTTCCCCAGCTTCTGAGGACTATTAATTACAACCAGTTTCCCTTTTCTTCCTTTTGTGTGTTTATATTTTGTGTGTCAGCCTTGGCAGCTCTTTCCCATCCTTTCCAAGTGGTGTTGGTTGTTTTAACAAAGATTCCTGCCTGTGTTGCTGCTTTTTTGGATAAAATATTCTTGAAGGTTTCTCCCTTTTCAACACATTTTTCACTTAAAGTCCTTCTCTGAACTGATCTGACTTGTAGTTATTTTCTGATTTGGGAAACAGGACCTTTAAAAGTGGCAAGTAAATATATAGATTTTTATATATTACTGCTTTAAGCTTTACTTAATCTGCATGTAACAAATATAATCAAGCCATGGAGGCCCATGCCTGGTACAGTGAGAAATCCACCCTCACCTGCTGCAGTGAGGATAAATGTGGAATTCCCTCATGCTGGAGACAATATATTTTTTTTCTATTAGGATATTATCTTTCCCCCTCCCCCCAAAGTTCTAAGGATATTTTAATATTGGCAGCTCAGGACCTCCAGCATCCATCCCTCAGCCAGAATTCCCCAGGAATCCCAAGGTTTTTATTAGATATTACGGATGTGGCTGCTTAAAGGAGCAGAATGTGTCGAGTCCCTGCTGCAGACCCTTCTCTATTTCCCAGGATATTGATCCAGAAACACTCTGGATCATTTCTTTCCTTGTTGTTAATGACTCAGACCCGGGCAGTGCCAGGGAGATCATCTGCTCCCAGCCAATCCCAGTGGGATGCCAGTCAGGAGTGGCAGGTCAAGACCTCCAAGCAGGAGTGGAAATCAGATGGAGAGGGTGGTTATAACACAGGGCTGCAGCATTCCAGGCAGGGAAAAATCCCTGGCAGCCTGAGGCACTGGGAGCAGGCTTAAGGTGTGGATTTAATGGTTGGACTCAGAGGTGATGGAGAGCGAGTTCATAGGAGAGCATGGAGTGACAGGACAGGGGAGGAATGGCTTCAGACTGAAAGAGGGGAGGTTTAGGTGGGATTTTGGGAAGGAATTCCTAATTAGGATGGGATACTAAGAAGGTGAGGCCCTGGCACAGGTGCCCAGAGAAATTGTGACTGCCCCAGGATCCCTGGAAGTGCCCAAGGCCGGGCTGGAATAACCCAGACTAGTGGGAGGTGTCCCTGCCCATGGCAAGGGGTGGAACTGGATGAGCTTTAAGGTCCCTTCCAACCCAAACCAGTCTGGGATCCTGAGATTCCAGGATTCTATTCAGCAATTCCACCTTGTTCCACTGTTTTGCTGCAGCTGTTTTTCTTTGCATCCTATTTCCCAACTGTGGTTTTTTTTGGAGTGGTTGCATCATTCCTCCTCCTTCCCATCAGCAGCCTGATGTGCCCCCAGCTTGGCTGGCAAGGATAACCCCAGGAGCTTTTCCCTTTGCTCCCTTTGGATCTCTGCATTCCCAGCATGGAACACCCATTGCTCCCACTGCCCAATCCTACTTTTTCTTCCCCCATCCATGCTCAGTGATTTATTAAAAGCTGATTTGTATTTTTTCATCATTATTTTTTTTTTCCCAAACTTCATCTCACTCGTCCCCTCATCCACACATGCACCTGGTATTATAAAGAAAGAACCTTTCAGCCCTATCTAACACCATCAGTATCCTGTGGTGGAAAAGTCCCTGGAATTAGTCAAATCTCCTGGAGAAATCCTGCAGCCCAGCTTTCCAGACCTGGCATGGCAGGAGCACCTTCCAGAGGGAAAAGCCCGCTGGCATCCAGGCTGGTGTGAAATCCAATCTGGAATTTCCTCTCCCTCAGCCTCCTGCACATCAGCAGCCCTGAGGAAATCTGAACTGGTCTGGAGAGCACTCCCAAGGCAGCTCACTGGGGCAGGAGCTTTTATTTTAAACTAAATCCTGACCTCTGGAGAAAGTCTGGGAGAAGTGGGTTTATTTGGGGGTAAGCTCAGGGCCAGATCACCCTGGCACCTATCAGGGTTCATCCAGCCCCTTCTCCTGGCATTTCCACATCACTCGTGGAGTGATGGAATGCTTTGTGTTGGAAGGGATCTGACAGCTCAGCTCATTCTGCCCCTTAGGGACACCTCCCCTATCCCAGGCTGCTCCAAGCCCTGTCCAGCCTGGCCTTGGACATTTCCAATCCCATTTATTTACCTTCCAATGTGCCTTTTGGCAGTTTTTGGAGCCTCCTGGAGCTCACCTTAAACCCTTTAATAACCAGAACGTTCTGACCAAACCTTCTGCTCCAGCCATGGGGCACCAAGACAGGCTGGGGACAGATTTAGGAAACCCAAATCAGCTCATGACCACAAGATTTGCTCATCACTGCATTTTTAAAGTGAGCCTGCCCATTCCTCAGGTACAAAGGTGCTGTTCCCAAGATAACCCTCATTTTAAAGCCACACACCATCCTAATAGTAGATCCCATTCTCCTCATTTCCATCAGCAGATTGTTGGGAATTACTTTTTCACCAGTTTACCATTAAACTTGCTGTTATTTTAAACACCTGCTTTGTGAGGAGCAGCATCCCACGTTGGTCAGAGGGATGTCACACCTTGGTGCCTGCCTCAGATCCCTACATCCCACCAAATCCCCCCCAAAGGAATAGCTGGCCAATAATTAATGGGCTAATTAACATGTAAACCGAATATAACTGTCTAAAACTACTGAGAAAGCAACAGAAGGGGACTGGAATTTCTTTTGTTCCCTGCCAAAATTTTTATATGCATTTAAGCAACTTCAGTTCTGGTGTTTTTCTTGGAAAGTTTGGGGGTTTCCACCCAAATTCTCCCTCTGTGAAGAAAAAAAAAAAAAGGGAGTTTGCAGTTGCCAAAAAATGTGGCACCTGGAGTGTGGGATTTTTAGGGAAGGAAACAATAAAGCCCCCCAATGTATAATGAGCAGAGTTCTTGAATTCACAAAGGACTCGGCGTAGTTTGAAAAGACATTTTCTACTGGAAAGAAATGCTTCAGTGGGAAAATTTCCACCCACTCCAGTTGCATCTCTTCCCTCCAGCTCCGAGAGAGGGAGAGGAAGGTTTTCTTCCAGAGGAGGGTGGTGATGTGTTTCCATGGATGGACAAGAAAATGCATCGAGAGAGAGAAAAAAAAAAACCAAAAAACAACTGAGTGGGAAGACACAGCCTGAAAGTTGCCGGTGGGTGGGGAGTGAGGCAGGTACCGAGCACAAGCAGCTTTTCCAGAGGGGATGCACAGCCCGAATCCCGCCACTTCCCATCACCAGCAGTTACACTGATTATTTTTTCTTCCCCTCGGAGTCCTGGCCAGGCTGGGTCTGGCTCAAAACCACCACTCCAGTACCGCTGGTGGCGATGGCAGGATGCAAATCCGAGCCCGTGCGTGGAGATTTGGGGGAAAAAGCTGAGTTTTTCCTCCATCGCCCAGATTTTGCTTTATAAGCACTTGCGAGCATCTTTAAAATGATCCTCCAGCAGAGCTCCCCCTTTAACACCGGTGCGTGAATCCCCTGGTGAATTAACAACACAAATACATCAATATTTGCGGGCACACGGACCCGCACATGGATCCCGGTGCCGCAAAGATCCGGCACGTTCGGATCCAGGGGGATGCACCAGCCGAGCCGGACCCCAGCATCTCCGGGGAGGGAAAAAAAACCCCAAAATCTGCGGAGAGGAGCGCCGAGGATGGGGAGGACCCCGATGGATGGGGAGGACCCCGATGGATGGGGAGGACCCCGATGGGATGCGCTGCGCTGGAGGGAGGGGAGCGAGGCGCGCCGCAGCCCGGCTGGATCGGGACCCAGCCCGGAGCGCTGCCGTAAATCCCGAGCGCTGCCATCCAGCCCGGAGCGAAGCGACAGCGCGGCCTTTTCATGAATAAATAATCTGTGTTGCAGTTGCGGTGTGCCGGACCCGAGAGTCTGCCCGGAGACTCGGCGCTGGCGGCGCGGAACGAGGCGTTTGGCCCATTCCCGGTGTCCTCCCACCCCGCTGCCCCGGGGACCCCCGCTCCGGCGGGGGATGCCGGCCCCTCTCCGCCCCGCGGGAGCCGTGGGCGAGCGGCGGCGGCGGCGGGGCGGGGGAGAGCCGGAGGGATAAATAAAAATACGGGAGCATCCCGGGAGGCTGCGGGGGGCTGCGGCCCTGCTGGGCTGCGAGGCGAAGGCGACGCAGTTCCTGTCTCTTTAAATCCACCCTGAGCCCGGCGCCGGGAGCTGAGGCAGAGAGCAGAAAGCCCAGGATCCTGCTCATTAACGAGCGGGATTTATCCCCGCAGGGAGCCGGCGAGCAAAGGCGGGTTGGGGTGGGGAGGGGGGAGAGGCGGAGGGGCGAGCCCAGGCCCCCCGAGCGGCCCGCAGCCCCCGGGGCCGGCTCGTGTGAGCATCCTCGGGCCGGGATGCGGGCTCGGCCGGGCGCGGCCAGCGCGGCCCCCCGGCACTGAGGTTTGCGGCGCGGGGGAGGCGGCGGGAGGGGGCGCGGGGCGCGGGGCGTGCGCGGTGCGGGAGCGGCCGGGAGCCGTGCGGGAGGGCGGCGGAGGAGGCACCGCATTGCTGCTGCTGCCGCTGCTGCTGCCGAGCCCCGCGATGCCGCCGCGCCCGCCGCTGCCCCCGGCCCTGCGCCCCAGCCAGCCCGGCCGGCGGCGGGGGGCTCCGCGGGGGCTCTGAGCATCCTTCCCCCCGGGGCTGCCCAGCGCTCGCTTTTTCCCCTTTTTTTTTTTTTTTTTTTTAATTTTTTTTTTCTTTCTTTCTCTTGGCATTTGGCCTCTTTTTTTTTTTTTTCTCTCTTTTTTTTTTTTTTTTTTTTTTCCTCCTTTTCCCCCACCCCCGTTCCCTGCCTTGGATGGTTTTTAGGTGGAGTCGTTTGCACCAAAACCCAATAGCTGCTGCTGTTCTTGCTGCTATTTTTTTTTTTTTTTTTTTTTTTTTAATGATCCTGTTTCCACAGCAGGGGAAGAGAGAACTGATCCTCAACATACTCCCAGAGAATGAATAATCACAAGAAACTGGCTTAAGCAGCTTCCTGGATCTGGTGCATAATTTCAATTGAGTTCAATTTGATTTAATTATTTTTATTTTTATTTATTTCTTTTTCCCCAAGTCATCGTTCGCATTTTATTTCCTGCATTTCTCCCTATTCTTTTTTTTTTTTTTTTTTTACTTTTCTTTCCTTTTGGTATTTTTTTTTTTTTTTCACCTTTTGGGAGATTTGCAAACCGAATTACATGCATGTCCAGTGGGGGAAGGTTTAATTTTGACGATGGAGGGTCGTACTGTGGAGGCTGGGAGGACGGAAAGGCTCATGGCCATGGAATCTGTACCGGCCCGAAGGGTCAAGGTGAATATTCGGGCTCCTGGAGTCACGGCTTTGAGGTGCTGGGGGTCTACACTTGGCCCAGTGGCAACACTTACCAGGGCACCTGGGCGCAGGGCAAGCGCCATGGCATTGGCATGGAGAGCAAAGGGAAGTGGGTGTACAAAGGAGAGTGGACCCATGGATTTAAGGGACGGTACGGGGTCCGGGAATGCACTGGAAACGGGGCCAAGTACGAAGGCACCTGGAGCAATGGATTACAGGATGGCTACGGGACAGAGACCTACTCGGATGGAGGTAGGTGATGCATTCGTCCCTTCCTGGCTGGGGCAGGTGGGGCGGAGGGTGGTGGGGAGAAGCTCCCAGCAGGGTTTGGGTTGGAGTCTGGGAGTTTGCAACCTGCTGGCTTGGATCAAGGGATGCTCCCACCCTGCAGGAGGGAAGGAGCCAGCCCAGCGTGGCACCAGCCCAGCTCTTTGCCACAGGTAGCCCCATACGTTCCGTGGGGTCTCTGCGCGCTGGGTCCTCCCTCCTTCCTCTCCTCAAGCCGGTTTTTGGGATGTGTGAGGGGCTGTGCTGGTGGGGGGACGCCCAGCTCCGGCCCAGAGAGGTCGGAGCACGGGGTGGGCCAGGCCTTGGGGACACAACCCAAGTTGCACATGGGATTGGCAGTTGTGACTGCGCCACTGGAACCTGTAGGATTTGCATGGGAGCGACGCGGGGCAGGAGGGAGGCGAGTGTGTGTGTGGGGGGATCCGGGGAGGATGGGGCAGCTCCGCTGCTGCCAGAGCTCACAGCCAGGGGCGGGGGGCTCTGCACCTCCTCCAGCCCCTCCAAAGGCAGCCCCACGCTCAATAATGCCGGGGAAAAGACTTTAATTCAGACAAGAGTCTTACATTCCTAGTTTACGGCTTAATGCTTAGCGTAGGGGCTCAGAGGGATCACCAGAGCTCTTCTCTGCCGTCAACGCGGCTTAACGAGATGCTGAGGGGAAACTGGGATTAGAGGAAAAACAAGAAAACCCAATTGGAGCGATCAAACCCAAAAAAAAATTGCTGGGCTAACAAGCTTTAGGGCTGAACCGGGAGAAACAGCTGGTGCCGTGCTGTAAGTGGCTGTATCATCCTCTCTCCTGGGTTGTGGCTACTTCCACAATCGGAATTGCCACCATAATCCGAGGCAGGCCTACCTGCCGGCAGCCGGGGGCACTGAGCTCCGCTGGCCCCTTGTTTTCCCGGGAATCGTGGCCTCCTAAAGCAGGCTCGCGGGTTATTTTTAGGACGTTACGGTTTTCCATACGGCTCCGGTGAGGAAATTGCAGCGTTGGGGAGCTCCATCGCAGCCTTCCCGAAAGGTGCTGCAAGACCTTGCTGTGGAAAAGCCAGTTTGCTGCTTTGTGGTTGCACAGGGAGGGGAGGTTAAACCTCACCTGCAGCTGCTTTTTCTGCGCTCTTGCAGGGAGAGGTGGAACCACCTCGGGATTTTTAATGATAATTTCGTGCCGGTGGTTTTCTCCCAGAGAAAAAGAGAGCTGCAACCTTTTGTTTCAGCTTCCTGGAAGGATGCTGGGGACTGAGCTGGGGTGTGCCGGGTGTGTGTTTGGAAGCCATGGATATATCCCAGCAGTCCTTCAGTCGAGAATAAAGCTTGGGCAGGGAATCGTCGCTGTCTCCCACGTCCAAGGCGGTCAGGAGGGGCTGAGGGGGGAGGTTTCTGCTTGCTCCCAACGTGGGTGCTGTCTCCTCCTGGCACCCAGCCCCTGCCTGGGAGGTTTGAGGGAGGACAGACACAAGTCTGGACTAACTACAGGTCTCTGAGGGCTGGGTGTTGCAGGGCTGGCCCTGTCCCCAGCCACGCACGTGCCCCCGCCCCGGCACGCTCCCCATCCTCTGCAGCGCGGCGTTTTTTAGGGAAACCTGGGCAGCAGCCCCACACTGGGGTGGCTTAGAAGCAGTTTCAGGGTTTTCTGAGAAGCTACCAGAAGCGAAGAGCTTTTCCTTCCATCTTGTCAGGCCAGCCCAGCTTCCCGGTGTTCAGGGACCCGAAAGCGATGTCGCGTGTGTGATTTCGGGAGGAGGGAAGAGGAGCAGTGCTGGGAAAGGGCAGGGTCTGTGGTAAAATGGTCCCCCCTGGGACTCTGCAAACCTTCCAGGGAGGAAGGAATGCCGTGCTGGGGAAATGCAGAGTGCTGTAACTGTGGATGCTCCTCCACACCGGCTTCCCCCACCTCAGCTGGGCCAGAACCACCTCCAAGGCCACTTCCACCAACTCAGCTCCCAGCACCCAGAGGCCACGTCCCTTTCCCAGTTGCCTGGCTCCGTTCTGGGTGGAAACCACCAAAGCTGGGCATCTCCAGCCTTTTGGACACCAAGCCTTGCTGAACTTTGCGTGTTTGGGTCCCAGAGGCCGCTGTGTGGCACCGGGGAGGCAACTGTTGGGAAGGATGTTTCTCATTAATCTATTCCAGTTATTACCTCCAGCAAACTGAAGTATCCAAGAATCCTCGCCCCAGCATCTGTCACTTGCCACCCACAGATAAATATTCATCCCTTGCACATCATTTTTTTTAGCTCCCCAGCCCTGGCTTGGGGATGGGGCCCTAAATGCGCAGCGAGGCTCGGGGAGCCCCAGACTCCACGGATTCGCTCCGGTTTTCCCATTCCCTTGTGCAGGAGCGGGGAAGGGCACGGCTCCCCCTGCCCAGGGCTGTGTTGGGAGGGATGTTGGTGTCACCTCTGGGCTGTTGGGTGGCAGGGGTGGCACATGGTGGCCCGGGGGCTCCCGCCAGCCCCGCAGCCGGCGCAGGCAGCGCTGCCCCCACGCGCAGCTTGCCGAGCTCACACCTCCCACGCCGCACACGCCGCGCACCCCACGCCTGTCCCCCCACGCCGACCAGCCCCCCACGCCCTTCCCACGCACTCCCTGACCCCCAAGGAGAGCAAATCCTGCTCCCCCAGCCCGGGGGATTCGTGTCCATCAACGCAGAGCCCAGATCAGCCAAGGGAGCCGTGCTGTTCCCCCAGGAGCCCACGCGTTGCGAGCGGCCCTGCCACGGCTGACACGCGGCCTTTGTGCTGTCCCCTCATCCCTGTGGCCTCACTCCCTCAGACATCCCCAGCACTGCTGAGAGATCCTCATCTTCCTGCCAAAAAAACCCCCTTCCAGAGCACCCTGATATTACATAAACCAGGCTCCCGAGGATTGCTTCAGTCGGGTGCTGGAGTTGAAGCACTTGTCTGATTCAGCCCAGCTCCAGAGTGGGAGCAGGAATTGCTCCCTTGCTTCGGGTGAAAGGGGCTGCATCCACCTGCATGGCAGTGGAGCTGGGGGGACCTGGGGCAGAGGGCTGGAGACCCTCTTCTGGTCAAGTCTGGAGATCAGGAGACATCACAGCTGCTTCCTGTCTCGGATACTTTGGGGATGCTCAGTGATTTCACCCTGGGGACAGCAGCTGGAGTTGTAGCTCCAGACTTCCCATGGGAATCCTCTGTGTTGGGTTTGGGTTGAGCTGCTGAAACCATGGCTGTGGGGGTGGATGAGATGGGGTGGCTGAAGGAAGCCCCCAGTCTGTTTTTGCCCTTTCCATCCCTAGCAATGCTTTTTCCCTCCTCCTTCCACCCCTTCCCAGCTGAACAACTGGGATCCTAAACCAGACAAGGGCTCTGGGATGGGACCAGCCCAGCACCCCTGAGGGAATGGGACAGGCTGGAGGTGTCTGCTGTGAACCAGGTTCACGCTGTAGCCAGTCCTCTCCCCATCCTGAATGTCCCCTGCTCCTGAAATCCTTGTTTCTCGGGAGGGCTACCCCGAAAGGGCCGGGCGGTCGCATGGTGGTGCTCATCTTGTGTAATCTCCGTGCCCACTCACCTAAAATGAATCATCCTTTGATAGGTGAGGGAAATATAATTAGTGTTTGCATTGTTAGCACTGGCTGAGTAGGCAAGTGGGTTTTCTTGGCCCGGGCTGGGAGATGTTCCTGCCATGGGGAGAGGGAAGCGGAGCGCTGGGAGCTGCTGGGGTGGGGCCCTGCCAGCCTGTCCTGCTCCGTGTCCCACTTTCCCAGCCCTGCAGTGGCACTGGTGACACCTCTCTTAGCAGGTGCACCAGGAGCTACCGACCAAATGGCTTGGGAGTGGTTGGGGAGAGGAAAAACATGGAATATTTCCCAAAAGCCGGCATCAAGGGGGGATGGAGCGGGAATGCTGTGTGGGACCTGCCCGGCTGGGAAGGGGCTGCATCCCCTCACCTGAGCAGAGCCGTGGTTTGGGATGAGCCACCACCAGCCAGGAGGGTTGGAACGAGACATCTTTAAGGTCTCTTCTGACCCAAAGCATTCCCAGACTCCACAGTGCCACAATGGCAGCGGCCTGGTGCCTCTTCCCACCCCGGCCTTCCTCGAGTTCCTGCACGGGGAACCGACGAGCGAGGGCAAATTTCCATCAGGATCTATTCATAGCACGGATGTCAGAATTACCTTAAAAGTACCAGCTCTTCCCTTGTTTTGCTGCCGGGAAGGAATTGTTGATGCTCTTTAAACAGTGGGCGGAAACAAGCAAACACAAATCCTCGATCCGCCCGTTCCTGCAGCACCCAGAGCTCGTCCTGACAACCCCCCAGAACCTGAAAATTAATTTTAAAAGTCAAGATTTTGGTGATGGGGCATCTAAATGTCTGGATTGGGTCTAGAAGCTGCTTGCAGTGGTTCTAGGAGAGCAAAACCGGAGACATCAGGAGCTGCCGAGCACAGAAAAATGAATCAAAATACTAAATGAAGGTTCTGACCAGCCTCATTAAAAATAAATGCTATGAACTCATGGTAATTACTTCTCTCACTGGAACATGCTGCTTAGTTTCAGGTACAGCTCAGGACAGAGGAAGAAGGATTTTGACCTCGGAAAAAAGAACATGAGACAGGAACTGCCAGACAGGCCTCAGACCCTCACTCCATCTTCCCAAGTCTTTTATCCAGGCTGTGATTCTCCAGGGAATTGTGCAGGAGCCCAGCCTTGGGGAGCCCATCAAGCCCCTCACCCTGACCCACCACAGAGGGTGACTTCAGCCCTGAAGCACAGTGTTAATGTCATTTCACCATGTCATTTCTCATGGCTTTGAATGCAAATCTCAGGATATTTGCATGTGATTTGATATCCCATGGGGCTCCTCGTGGTTGGGTGACATCTGCTCCTGGAGCTGAACATTTTTATTTTTTTTTTTTTCCTTTAGAAGCTCCAGCTTGTGGAATCATGTGATTTTGCAAGATTTTCAGCTTCAGTTTGGAAGCAAGGTTTCCACCCAGGCTATTGCAGAAAAGTCATTCTTCCAGGCTTGGGAAGCAGCAGACAAGAGCTAAAAATGCCTTCTGTTTAAAAATGCCTTGATTTTAAAATGAACCTGATGAATTTTGAATGCTTTGAGTCAGGTAACGCTGACGTAGATGAATGAGCTGTATTAATGTAGGCATGACTTGGAGATGGAGGAGCTGGGCAGGGTGAGCTTGGGGATGGTCTTTTAGGGGAGAACACGGGTTTAGCATCTGCCTTGTGAGATTTTTTGTCTCTTTGGGTCTGGTTTTGGCATTGATTGAACTCTTGAGCGAGAAAGGATTGTTTTTCAGGAGTTTGTAGTAGTAACATGAGAGTCTTAATGGTGATTTGCCCCTGGATTCAACTGTTTAACTCTCAATTAAAGTAATTTTTAACAAAAATAAATCAAAACCCGGGAGCTTGCAGAAAACAAAACTTGAAAGGCAAATGTTTATATTTTGGGGCTTGATATTGGCTTTTCAAAGACAGATTCTGGCCTTTGCACCAAAAATCCTTTAAAATTGCAATGGATGCATGAGCATTCCCTAAGAACAGCCACTGCTTTCCCAACATTATTCCCTGAAGAGGTTCCACTCGCTCTCAGCACACAGCAGAGCATCATGAATTTTCATGAATGAGTGAACAGCCAGAGCAAGGCCCCTCATTTTGCTGATTTCCACAAGAAGATGATCACTACAAAGGTATTATTTCCTGCTCAGGGCACCACTTGGGGTCTGCAAGGTGTTTCCCTGGAATGAATAAAGGGTCTGGAAGTGTCCAAGGCCAGGCTGGAGGGGGTTGGAGCAATCTGAGGTCATGGAAGGTGTCCCTGCCCATGGCAGGGATGGGATGAGATGAGCTTAAGGTCCCTTCCAACCCAAACCGCTCTGTGAGTCCATGATTTATTTCACAGGGAATAAATAAACCCTGCTCTTGCCTCATCCCACCCATCTGAGCACCTCCCACACCTCGGGGGGACACAGCCCTCAAAACCCAGCACTGCCCTCGCTTTGGGAGAGGTTGGGAACCTGCCCTCGCTGCCGGATCTCTGCTGAGGAATGGGAGAGATCCCGGAGTTTGTGGCAGGATTAGAGCACGGGGGGATTAAGGGAATCAGCATTAGCCCAATTTCACTCTGCTTTGTGAGAGGAGCACGTTGGCCTTAATAAAGGTGCTGAGCAATATCCTAAAGTGGTTTGCATCCCTGGAGATAAAACCTCATCCTGCTTTTGACCCCAGCCGGTGGCTGAATCCGCAGGGATTCAGCTGCCCTGGGAAAACTGTGGCCCCATTTCACCAGGGGATGATGCTTCCTTGACTTTCCCTGTGTCTGACAAGCCCAGCCCTTCCACTCCCAGGACAGACAACAAGAAATGTCCTTCTTTGGTTGTTTCCTTTTAAAAGTTGTACTTCCCCTGACTGCAGGACCTGGAGCTTTCAGAGGAATCACAACTGGCCTGAGAGGCACCATGAGCCCCAGCAGAATCAGTGAAGCCAAGATTTGATTGTCTTTATTGTGGTTTTTTGAAGCTTTTCCTCGAATTCAGGCTGGAAAAGGCACTTCCCAACAGGTTTGGGGAAGCAGGAGATGCAGAAGCAATAAGAGGGAAGGGATGCTCAGGACAGGCTTGGTTCTTCCTGAAGAACAGAGTTTGTCCCCTTGAAGCAAATAGCTGAAATGCCTTGGAAAACATTAATTCCATATGAGATCTTTCTGTAATGTTTCCCAGTGAGGGAGCAGCCTTCATCCTGCTGCTTGCAGAGCATCCTTGGGACAGGCTATGAGGACATAAATCCCGTGTTTGGGATGGGGCTCCTATCCCCCAGAGGAACATTTTTGCCACCTGTGATTTCCTGGTGATTTTCCCCAAGGAGAATGGCTCAGCAATCCCTGTTCTGTGGTATTTCAGCCAGAAATACTTTTGTTGTTATTTGCATCCGGAGGAGGAGGAGGAGGAGGAGGAGGAGGAGGAGGAGGAGGATGCAGATTCCCTGGCTGAGGCGTGAGGCTGTAGAAATCTCCTCCCTGCAGCCCCCGGCTCCTGCAGAGGTTCTGGCTGTTCCAAAGCCATCCCTGCTCCCATCCCTACCCTTTCCAAACCTGATCCAAACCCAGCACCTCCACTGCTTGATTCCTTTAGATGGAGGCTCCCTGCTTTTAGAAGCACAAGCTGACCATGCTGACACCAGCTGTAACTCTTTATTATTTATTGACCCCCACCAAACCAGATTTAATTCTGCACCCAGACAGGAGCTCTGCAGCCCCTGACAGCTCTCATCCTCCTCATCCTCTCCTCCTTCCCTCCATGCCTCCCTGGCTGCCCAGCCCTGGCTGTGCCCACCATGTCTGGATGCACCCAGCATTAGCACTATGACTAACACCCATCACGTGTTCGTGCCTGCAGATTCGATTTGCATACTCAAAAATCCATACTTTATTCCTTCCCCTGTGTAAGCAGTTACCAGAGCATATTTTTGGCAAATTAGCAGCCACAGCAGAAGCATCTGACTGTGTTTTTAGCGTGGCTTGGTGATGGAAAACCTTGGCAGGGCTGGAGGGGGGATCATTTGCCGTGGATTCCGGATCCGTGTGGTGCTGGACACAGGCAGCGTGGCTGATCCCCACGTTCCAAGGTGGGAAATGCAGGTGGCATCTCCCAGCCATCCATGCCATGCCTCTGTGGGATTTAGGGGAGGGTTTGGGGGATGAGAGCAGCAGCTGGGCACAGGGCAGGGCATGGAAGTCCCCCAGCTGCCAGGAGGGACAGTGCAAGAGGGGTGAACTGGCAGAAAATGTGTCCCCACGTCCATGCAGTGACCAGGGGTTGAGGGAGGGGATTCTCCCCCTCTGAAACCCCACCTGCAGAGCTTTTCCAGCTCTGGGGCTTCCCAGTGTGAGAAGGATGTGGAGCTGCTGGAGCAATTCCAGAGGAGGGCACGGAGCTGCTCCAAGGGTGGAGCCCCTCTGGAGCCAGGCTGGGAGAGCTGGGGGTGCTCACCTGGAGAAGAGAAGAGGAGAAGGATCCAGGGAGAGCTCAGAGCCCCTTCCAGGGTCTAAAGGGGCTCCAGGAGGGCTGGAGAGGGACTGGGAACAAGGTGTGGAGTGACAGGACAAGAGGGAATGGCTCCCATTGCCAGAGGGCAGGGCTGGATGGGATATTGGGCAGGAATTGTTCCCTGTGAGGGTGGGCAGGCCCTGGCACAGGTGCCCAGAGCAGCTGTGGCTGCCCCTGGATCCCTGGAAGTGCCCAAGGGCAGGTTGGATGGGGTCTGGGACAACCTGGGATGGTGGAAGGTGTCCCTGCCATGGCAGGGGGTGGGAACAACGTGAACTTTAAGGTTCCTTCCCACCCAAACCATTCTGGAGTTCTGTGATGCTGTGCTCAGGAGGCCCCAAAGAGCCAGGCAGAACATTTGGGGGCACATTTTTCCCAGTGATTCCCTGGGATGGCCAGCGAGGACATCCCCATTGTCACTCCATCAGAACTGAGGCTGGACGAGCACCCTCAGTCCTCTCTTTACTCCCAGATTTCTTCCCTTTGGGATGGGTGTTCCTGAGATGATTTGTGTGTGAATCCTCCTGGGATCTGTGATATCGAGCAGCTGGAAAAGGATATCTGTAAAACTCCCTCCTCTGGTCAGAACTCAAGAGCCCGGCCTAATTATTGCCATCGGACATCTTTAATTAATATGCTGCAGAGGCCAGAGATAAGAGGGGGGCTGAGCACGCCAGGAAGGATCCATGGCGAGATAAATCAGCAATTTGTAAAACCTAATTACTTTGGCTTGGAAAAGTGGAGGGGCACTTCGGACCACTCCCCCCTCCTTCCTGGGATTTTGCTGAGTGGGGAAGGAGAGCTGGGAGCTTGGGAATGCTGCTGGTGCCCAGCACAGTCACTGGAGCAGGAGGATGGCACAGAGCTCCTGCCCTCTGCAGCCTGCTGCTCCCATTTTCCAGGCAAACCTGGGAAGCTGCATCCCTGTTGCTGATTATTTTATCTAACCTGGGAATATTGATCCAGGTGGGTGTGCTTGGGTTTTTAACTCAGCGTTAGGGATGGAGAAGGATTTTTTTTCCAAACATCTCTCTTTTTCTGAGGTCAGGTTGTGATAATGACACGTGTGTGTTCCCTCAAAGTGCTCCACAACATCCCAAATTCCTGCTTGGATGTCTCTGTATGAGGAACTGGAAAAGGGCAGGTCTGTGCAAACCTCCCATGGGCTTTATCCATGTGTTTGCCAAAGGATTCATCCTGCAGGACACGGAACCAGCCCTGTGGGTTTGGGAGCACCCGTAAAGCTTCTCCTTAATGGTGTTCCTGGAGTGGGGCCAGAGGGCTCAGCGACTACAGAATGCCAAATCTTGGGTATGGGCAGAGGGGGGAAAGAAAACGCAGTCATTCCAACCCGAAAAATCCTTATTTTTATCTCCTTTCCAACATCATGGACCAGCTTTATATCCAAGTGCATGTTCCCACCTTAAGCCAGAGGAAGCCCCACGTACCTGAGCAGCCCAGCATCCTCCCTTTGGGCTTCCTCCTGTTCAAACTCCACCTGTTCCTGAGGGAGCTCCTTGGGATGTTTGTTTGTCCTAAAGCCGGATTTCCCTGGGCATCACTGTGGGGTTTCACCATCTCTCCATAAGCAGGAAAGGACTCCAGGTCCAGGAAATTCCTTAGCTGGGGACAGCAAGCCATGACTTGGTTGCCCCTTCCCAGCCATGGAGAAGAAAGACCTTGTCAACCAGAGGGAGCAGTCCTGGATGCCCACGGTGCCTGGATCCCAGAGGGATGAGCCAGAGTTGGAGATTGCTCCTCCCCTCCCCAGCAAAATCCCCAAAATCTCATTGGCAAAGGAACGGAAATGCACAGAAAGACGTCGCTCTTCCTGCAATGCCTCCGATCCTCATGGAGAGCTTTGCAAACAGGAGCTGGATTAGATTTCCCAAACCCAGCTGAACTCTGGGAATGCTGTTGCCTTATCCCTGTTTCCAGGAGGGAATATGGAGGTGAATATGTCCTGCTCACCCCCACCTTTGCTGCAAGGTGCAAACCGGGGGCCAGCCCTGATTTTGGAGATTTTGGCGTTATGGGGCCACCAGGAGCTGCCCTGCAGACTCTCAGCTCTCCTCCCAGGATGGATTTTAGCCAAATGCTGAGGAAGCGCTGCTCCCTGTCACTGCTGGAGAATCAGGAATGATGCTTCCCAGGCCAGGGACTTCCCGCTCTCTGCTCCCAGCTCGGCTCCCTCCGGCCAAGGATGGGGCTCTGCACTCTCCTCAGAGCAATGGCAATTCCTGCAGGAGTTCTGGAAACAAGCCAGCCCTGCTCCAAGGGGGATAAGCCAAAAAAACCCCAAATTCAGGATTAGGAGCACCAGTGAATGTGTCCAACAGCCCTGCCCGTTTTTTTCCCTCCGTGCTTCCATTGATCCCTGTTTTTCCCATGAGTCCATTCCCTTTCCTACACTTCAACAGCCATTTCTGAAATAGGGGTATTCTCTCCAATCCATCTTTTGGGATGACTCCGGTTGTTTTCTCCTAGTTCCAGGTTGTGCCCTCCCCTTAACTCTGCTTGGACATGGCCACGTCCTCAC
Organism: Poecile atricapillus; assembly: GCF_030490865.1. Lineage (NCBI taxonomy): Eukaryota > Metazoa > Chordata > Aves > Passeriformes > Paridae > Poecile > Poecile atricapillus. Next base: position 19,849,848 of record NC_081258.1, read on the forward strand.
CCCTCATGACATCACCTTTATCTTGACTTTCCATGTCCAAGACTTTCTTCTCTCTCTTTGTCCTTTTTGTCCCATACAAAAGGGTCACACAGGAGTGGGGGGGGGGGGTGTTTGTGGCACCTTGGAGGCATCCATAGGATGCCTTCCCTGCATGGATGAAGGAAGAGGATGGGACATTTTCCTCCCCAGGGATTCTTTTCCATCACGGAGGCTTTGGCAATACAATTGGTTTGTCCAAGGATGGCCTTGGATTGCTCCCTGCTTCCCATCCCAAGGGAAGCACATTCCCTTCCTGTGTCCTGACCCTGTGAGGTGCTCAGAACCCAAATCCTTGGAATTCTCCATTCAGCACCCCAGCAGATTATTCTGTTGCATCAGAAGTGCTCATTCCACCGCTCCCAGCCCCATCCTGCCATCCCCATCCTGCTCCACATTCCCTTTCCACCTCCCGAGCTCCGGAGCGGCTGCAGCCGGTCCATCCCAGCACGTGAAGGGGAATCTTGTGAAATCCTGTTTCCTCTGCAGGGAGAAGGAGTCTCCAGGCTCCTTGTGAGATCAAGCTTTGTGCACATATCTGCAAATGTTGGGCCAGAGGTTAAGCTGAGCGGGGCTCGGGGAGGAGGTGGCGGCGCTTAGCAATGCAGATCAGATGGCTCCGAAGCCTCTGCTATCCATGGCCAAATCCTGGGATATCGAGGGCTTTAAACCATAATGAAGTCAGGGGAAGGAAGGAGCGCTGCTGGCTGAGGAAGGACTGAGCTCCCTGACAGGAAGCTCTTTGATCTGCTGGTGGCCGTGAAGCTGCCCAGATGTCTTGGTGGCTGTCGGGGACACGAGCGTGGCCTCTGAGGCAATCCCGAGGGATAATCCAGGCTGCTGCCTCCTGCAGGGAAGCAACGACACCCATGAAAGCAGAGCTGGGGGTTGGGAGATGCTCCACGGTGCTGGGAGGGGACAAGCAGGATAGAACAGCTGGAAAATCCACCTTGCTGAGGAGCTGCCGAGCCCGCTCCTGGCAGCTGTGCCACTCCAGGAGCAGGTTTGGAGGCCAGGCAGGGATGGCAGCATCCCGGGCACCTCAGCCTGGCTGGGGACACGCACAGGCTGCAGCTGGGACCTGCTGGGACCAATTTGCCGCCGGTGCTCCAGCCGGACCGCGCTCTCACGCTCCAGCCCGCAGCACTTTGTTCTGCTCCCTGCCAATGCCTCGGGTTTTCAGCACAGGGCTGTGATCCTTCACGCTGCTCCAGCTCAATCCAGGGAGCTTTGTCAGCTGCACGTTTTCCAGGAGATGAGGAGGCCGAGGGACCTGTGTGGGGTCAGGGCTGGAGTCAAGGGACTCAGCCAAGGGAAAGGGAGATGGGGACTGGGGCAGGGGGGATCTGTTCCCTCTATCCCCTCACCCACACTGGCATCTTTCCCTGAAACCCATTGAATCCATCTCTAGGAGAGCAGGAACATGGTGTGAGGACACCCTGAGGGCTCCTTGGCAGGAGAACTCAGGGTGCTGAGGGAAATTTCTCCCCTGGTAGCTCCATTGTCCTGCTGAGATACTCTGGGCTGGAGCCAGAAAGGGAAGAGAGGTGTTGCCAGGTCACCAGGGAATGCAGGGACACCTTGGCAGGCTCTCCCCTGCCAGAGCCGCCATCCCAGGCATGGGGAGAGCCGTGGGTGCAGGGCACTGGTTGTTCCCCGTTCTTGGGGACACCACAGGGGAAAGGGCAGGCTCACTGCTCAACACCCCCCCTGCCACAGGACGTGTCTGCTGTGTCCCCTGAGCTGCATCTCACAGGTTGTCCCCCATCCTTCTCCCTGCCACCACCTCCTCGCTCTGCCCTGCCAGTGCCTGCCCTAATCCTGCTGCTAATCCTATAAACCCTCGGTAAATCCTGCCTGCCCCTGCCTCTCCACATCCCTTCTCCAGGACAGGCTCTGTGGGGTCCCCAGCTTGGGACCCCAGCTGGTTTTTTGGGGTGCACAAAGCTTCCACCCCAATAATGTCATGCCACTGGAACATGGGGAAGGGTGCCCAAATCCTGGGGGATTTGTGCAAAGCGCTGGCAGCTCAAAGAAAGCTGAAGCACCCCAAAATACAGCCCAAAATGTGGCCAGGTGCTGGTTTCACACTCTCAGGAAGCTAACTCTGCTCCAGCCCAGATCCCTTCTCCAGAGCCACTGCTGAGCCCCAGAATCGGGCAGGGAAATTCCTCAGGGAGTGCTGGGGTAGGACTGGCCCGATTCACGCAGGGTTCCCTATTTCAGCAGGGCTATTTTAAGACTCCCTGGACGTGTGGGAGCAGGGCTGGCACAAAGGGAGGTCCCAGTGCTGCCTGTGCCCATCCCAGCTTTTCACATCCAGGGGCTGGGGCTGCTCACAGCATTCCAGCAGCTCCAGGGCCCGGCCAGGAGCCATCCTCAGGCTCTGGATCTGCCCCAGCAGGGCTTAGGCGGGCAGTGGATCACTGCATCTCGAGCTGGGCTGGAGAAGATTAAGCCAACCTAAGAATAAAAACAAGCCCTGCAGTTCAACCAGCTGGGATAAAGCCTGGAACTGGGCCAACCTCCGAGCTCCAGGAGGGGATGGGATTAGGAGCCCCGAGCAGATTACCACCCACCCCACATTTTGGTGTGCATGGAGGGTGCTGAGGTCCAGCTGTGCCCCCCGGGCTGGGTGGGTTCCTTGTCCCTCCATTCCCAGTGCTGTGCTGCAGCCCTGTGTGTGTTTCATGCCACCAACAACCAGTTAAGAAACTCCAGGAAGTGCCCACGCAAATGTAGGAGCTCCAACAGGGGCACAATTCCAAGGGGAATATCCAAATGGATCTCTCCCCGTGAGGCCTTTATTTCTATGGAGCTGCTTCCTTCCCCAGCACACCGGATGAAGGCACTGTGTGTATAAATAAATGTATTTTACATTATCCATCCACTGTGAGATGCCATCGCTGCCAGCAGTGTGGATGGGATCAGAGTGTGCTCCTGGGTAACCATTCCCCCATTCCAGAGCCATGCTCCCTTCCCTTTCACTTCAGGGATTGGTCCAAGGGCAGCTCCTTGATGCCTTGGCAGGTTTCTAACATTCCCCTGCTGCAGCTGGAGTGCGAGCCTGCAACCCAACCAATTTTCCCTCCACAACCTGACGTCGCAATCCTCGTCCTGGAGACAGGACCAGGATTCCAGAGCTGCAAAGGGCTCCCAGAGGAGTTTGATGCCATGACCCTCTCCCCTCCGTTTCCCTTTGTCTCCTCTCCGCAGGGACATACCAGGGCCAGTGGGTCGGAGGGATGCGCCAGGGTTACGGCGTCCGGCAGAGCGTTCCCTACGGCATGGCTGCGGTCATCAGGTCACCCCTGAGGACGTCCATCAACTCCCTGCGCAGCGAGCACACCAACGGCACGGCGCTGCACCCCGACGCCTCGCCCGCCGTGGCCGGCAGCCCGGCCGTGTCCCGCGGCGGCTTCGTCCTCATGGCCCACAGCGACGCCGAGATCCTCAAGAGCAAGAAGAAGGGCATCTTCCGGCGCTCGCTGCTGAGCGGGCTCAAGCTCCGCAAGTCCGAGTCCAAGAGCTCCTTGGCCAGCCAGCGGAGCAAGCAGAGCTCGTTCCGGAGCGAGGCCGGCATGAGCACGGTCAGCTCCACCGCCAGCGACATCAACTCCACCATCAGCCTGGGCGAGGGCGAGGCCGAGCTCTCGGTCATCGAAGACGACATCGACGCCACCACCACCGAGATCTACGTGGGCGAGTGGAAGAACGACAAGCGCTCGGGCTCGGGCGTGAGCCAGCGCTCGGACGGGCTCAAGTACGAGGGCGAGTGGGCCAACAACAAGCGCCACGGCTACGGCTGCATGACCTTCCCCGACGGCACCAAGGAGGAGGGCAAGTACAAGCAGAACATCCTGGTCAGCGGCAAGAGGAAGAACCTCATCCCGCTGCGCGCCAGCAAGATCCGGGAGAAGGTGGATCGGGCCGTGGAGGCGGCCGAGAGGGCGGCCACCATCGCCAAGCAGAAAGCGGAGATCGCGGCGTCCAGGTAAGGGGGTTCCTGTCCAGCCTGATGTGTCTGAGCTGGGATCCCGCCCTGGGGACTTGGGATAAATGGGATAAGGGTTTTTGTTGTAGTAGGGGTGCTGCTGGAGGAGAGCAACTCGTGGTGGGCACCTGCAGGTTGGTGCTACGTGGATCTCACAGCAGCCTTGGGATTGTCCAAGCCTTGGGGTGCTGTTCAAAACAGGGGGGATCCAAGCCCAGTTATCCCTCTGGTAACTCCCAGGGGCCTGGGGATCCACAACGTCCCCAGGCGAGGCAGAGAGGCCACGCAGGGTCACCAGAGCAGGGCAGCCTGGGCAGGGGTGGTGGCACCTTGGTGGCTGTCACAGGCTGAGAGCTGCCACGTAGGGGGTACTGGGGTTTTTATCCCATTTTTCCCCTCTCCTCTTGGATAAGCGGAAGAGCTCCTGAGATGCTGTTTGCTTGCATCCTCTGCCTGACTCATAGCCAAGGGGAACTATCCCAGAGCTGGCCTGTGCCGGGAGGATTCCCAGCTATTTCCATTCCCAAAAGGGTTTTTGAGTGGAAAACCTGCCCAATATGTGGCTTCAGCCCTGGGGAGGGCTTGCCCTGGCTGAGGCTCTGCTGGAAAACAGCAGATCTGGGTGCCTGATAATGCCCCTTCTCCTTGTGCAGCCCTCATGGAACTGCTCAGAGATCCAGAGCTGGGATCTGACCCGGCTGAAAACCAGCAGGAGGGAAGGGGATAAGGAGCAATGTCTAATTAAAGTGTAAATAAGGTTCCTGCTCAAAGCTGGACCAGCTCAAGCACCCTGTAGCTGGTTCCCAACAGGCACCTGGAGCTCTCTGCCTTGCAGGAAGCTCCCAGACCAGCAGAGAGGCGAGGAGGAAAAGCTCCTCTGGAGAATTCAGGGCTCTTTGTATCACATTTTGGGATGGTTTATTAGAGCATGTCATTCCTTTTCGTTTTCTGAGCAAGAACTATATTTAGCAGCCAGGCTGGGAAAACAGGCTGGGGTTAGGGGAAAAACCCAGGTACCTCCTCAGCCTCCTGTGCTGGATTAATTGCTGGGTCTGGGATATTTGTATGCAGAGTCACACTCGAAATCTTTATCAGCACGTCTGCCAAGGGCTTATCTGCAATATGAATGAGCCTCCCAGGCCTGCTTTGGGAGCACATTTGGGCTTGATGATGTTTTTGAGCTGATGGCTGGAAAAAAAAATTTAAATCCCACTAGAATGCCAGGTAGGAACAGACTGCAGAGGAGTGGGAAGACCAGATCCTTCCCTGTGATCTGGGGATGGATGGGAATGCCTCGAAAGGCTGGAATCCTGGAAGTGTGGAGCTCTAGTGTGCTGTGGGACGGATCCTGGAAATGTGGAGCTCCAGTCTGCCATGGGATGCTGGGTCTGAGGACCTGAGCATCCTCTGACCCGGGTGGTGATCCTGGAACACCACGAGAGTGGGATTGGAAGAGATGCTTAGAGAGCTCTTGGCATCTAATATTCCACCTCTAATTATGAGAGAAAGGGGAAAAAACTCAAGTCAGGAATGCCAGGCGTGAACACCTCCCTGCCCTGCACTGACTGGGTGGCCCAGGGCTCTGCTGGAGAGCAGCAGGGAGGGTGGAGGATGGAAAGCTGGAGATGGATGGGATTAGGTGGGTCCAGGGAAGGATTCCTTCCCAATATCCCATGTAAATCTCTGCTCTTTTACCTTAAACCGCTTTGTCTGAAGCCTCCAATCCCTGAGCTCGGGCTCTCCCCCCTCGCGAGGGTTTTGGCAGAGTCCCTGAGCCTGCAGAACCAGAGCAGAGCAAGGTTTTACATACTGAGATCCAGCTAGAAAAGCTTTCTTATTAATCTTAGTCCGATTAATTTTAAAGCTTCCTAATGAAGGAACCCTCCCCTGCAGTGCCCACACCAAACTGCATTGTCCAAAATGCCACCAAACAGACCTGGGGGAGAATCCTGGTGCTGATTCCCGAGGTTTTGGGACTCAGGGGTGGAATATCCCCCCTCTAATGCCAACATAAACTCCGATTTCCCAGCACCTGGCGTGGCTGTGCATGTGTGTGTGTGTATTCTTTTCCATCTGATCATCCTGAGTTCACTCTGCAGCCTTTCCCTTGGTGGGGGGAAAAATAAAAATAAAATAAATATGTGCCCACCCACGGCTTTCATTAAATTTGTAGGAATTCAGTATTTTTGAAAACTCTGCCGCTCTGTCAGATTTGGTTGGAATTGGCCAACACGTTCAAAAGTTATTAGTGTGGGAGTGATGGCATATAGATATATAAACAGCACAATCACAGGAGTGAGCCCCATTTCCTGAGGAAAGTAGGCTAAAAGCACAGTGTGCTGGAGACAACTAAATTGCTCTCCTAAAGTTGTTGGAGTGTGACTAGAGCACAGTGATATCTGCACCTTTAAGGCAGATATCTCTTTTAGGGTCGAGAGGAGATTCTCCTAAATTGTCTTTGCTGTAATTAAAATGAATGCATCATTCCCTCTGATTGGCTGGAATTGTTCAGGTGAAGTGAAAGGGGAAGAAGGGATGTGAATGAGGGATGAGGAACTCCTCTTGACAACAACTGGCCCATCCCTGGAAGTGTTCAAGGCCAGGAGAAAATTTGCAGCAGCCTGGGATAGGGAAGGTGTCCCTGCCCATGGCAAGGATGGAGCTGGATGAACTTTGAGGTCCCTTCCAACCCAAATCTTTCCATGATTCCATGAAAAGGAGGGAGACAAGGACAGTTCTCTGAGTCCTCTGGGAGATCTTCATTCCCTCTCAAATCAGCCAAGAGCCAGAACTCTTTCTGCTGCCACCCTGGAAGGATGAAGGATGAGCTGGACATCCCGAGTCCCATCTCATTAGTGCTAATTGAAACCTCAGGCAAACTTTCTGTAGGCACTGGTGTGTCATCATCCACTAAAATAAAATATCCAGGCAACAAAGGTGGGCCAGGGAGCTCATCCCAGCCCCTGGTTTTTGGCACAGCAGCCTGCTGTGGAGGATGGATGCACAGGGAGAGTCGGGGGAGATCAGGGCTGACTCCAGCTCTGCAGGATGGAAGGTGGCAGTTGAAAAGCAAAGCAGACACACCCCACATCTCTCCAGGCTTTCCTCCTGCTTGCACAGTTCAAGGGTTTGTAATCAGTGGCTGGGCTGTTATGGGAGGAGGGACCATCACTGGTGGCAGGGATGAGAGCCAGGGGTGGGTGGCACGTGGCAAACTCTTTGCTCCTCTCCAGCACAAGCTGCATGGGGGATCTGCTGTGCTGCACCTTAAATAAGAATTCCTGGGAGCAGCCCGTGCCCCGGCTCCCAGAGGGAATGCTGCTCCCAGGTCAGTCCTAAGTAATGCTCCTCCTGGCATAATTATAGCTGAGCCTTGCACCAACCAGGAGAAAAATATAATTAAAGCTCCACGGTCTCAGGAGGAGCTGGGCCGCAAATTAGCACCGTGTCACTCAACTTCAGGCAGGGGAACTGGAGGGAAGTAGGAAAAGGAAGCAAATAAAGGCAAGCTGGCAGCGAGGAGGGGAGAAGGGGAATGTTTGGGCTCGGCCTGGATGCTCCCTCAGGACGCCGCAGCGAGGGCGAAGCAGCGGCTGACGTGGGGCAGGGAGCGGGCGGGCAGGAAAAGCCCCCGAGAGCTGAGCAGCAAAGTGCAGGAGGTTCTTAGAGCCAAACAGGTATTTTCTTGAGAAGAATGGAAACACAGCCCGGGCAAAGCCCAGAGAAAAGCGGAGCCGTGCTCTGCGAGTGGCGTTAATGTCCCCACCGGCGCTCCCCGGCCCCGGTAATGCTGCTGCTGCTTAATGCTCTGCCAGGCCTGAGCCTGCAGCTCTGCCATTGTCTGGGCTGCCTTTGATTTTGGGCTGCTGCTGCTTTTTGGGTGCCTGGGGGGGCTGGCTGCTGACCCTCATCCCGCCTCGTGCTGCCCCAGGGGCTCCTGCTGCGGATGGAGAGGGAGGAAGGGTGGGGGTCAAGGCCCCCAAAAGGGTTTTGTGTCCCCTGCCTTGGGTCAGGACAGCAGGGACAAACAAAGCCAGGACGGGGCAGAGCTGAGCTGGCTGCAGGGATGGGGCTGAGCTGATGCCCAGGTGGGGCAGGGTCTCCCACCAGCCCCTCTCTGGGCAGCTTTGAGTGCAGGGGGGATTCCTCTGTTTGGAGAAGTGCTGCTGTTCCCTGCTGAGGCCCTGCCAGCCAGCCAGAGCTCGGGAATTGCAGGAGTCACCTGATGGGGCCACTGAGGGCATCACCTGGAGCCCAGCAGGTCTCATGTGGGGTGAATGTGCTCCCTCCATCCCTTCCCAGTCCCTCCATGCTTTCCTTGAGAGTCAGGGTGGGAAACACAGAGGGGATGGATGGATGGATGGATGGATGGATGGATGGATGGATGGATGGATGGATGGATGATGGATGGATGGATGGATGGATGGATGGATGGATGGATGGAGGGATGGATGATGGATGGATGGATGGATGGATGATGGATGGATGATGGATAGATGGATGGATGGATGGATGGATGGATGGATGGATGGATGGATGGATGGATGATGGATGGATGATGGATGATGGATGGATGGATGGATGGATGGATGGATGGATGGATGGATGGATGATGGATGGATGGATGGGTGGATGGATGGATGGATGGATGGATGGATGATGGATAGATGGATGGATGGATGGATGGATGGATGGATGGATGGATGATGGATGGATAGATGGATGGATAGATGGATGGATGGATGGATGGATGATGGATGATGGATGGATGATGGATGGATGGATGGATGGATGATGGATGGATGGATGATGGATGGATGGATGGATGGATGGATGGATGGATGGATGGATGGATGGATGATGGATGGATGGATGGATGGATGGATGATGGATGATGGATGGATGATGGATGGATGGATGGATGATGGATGGATGGATGATGGATGGATGGATGATAGATGGATGGATGGATGGATGGATGGATGGATGGATGGATGATGGATGGATGGATGGATGGATGGATGGATGGATGGATGGATGGATGATGGATGGATGGATGGATGGATGGATGGATGGATGGATGATGGATGGATGATGGATGGATGGATGGATGGATGGATGGATGGATGGATGATGGATGGATGATGGATGGATGGATGATGGATGATGGATGGACAGACTCAAAGGCTGAGAGCAGCAGGGGCAGGAGGTGATTTTCTTCACAGCGCCTTTTCCTTGCTCCCCCCAGCTCTCTCCCCCAAACCTTCCCAATCCTGGGAAGCAAAGCCTGGGCTGGCAGCCTCCACCAGGCTCTGCTGCTGATGGAACTGAGCATTCCCTCCTTCCCTGCCATTTTCCTGCCACCTCCCTCCCAGCTCCTGTCCGTGCTGACAGGGGCCAGGGGACACGATCAGGATGGGCTGTCATTCCTGCCAGCGGTGTGTCCCACCAGCCGGGATGACAAGGACACATCAGCCTCGGGGCAGGCACATTCCCACTCCAGTCCAGCCCCTCCAGGCTCAGCCATCCCGGAGTGTTCCATCCCCCTTCCCCACGGCCGGTTCCTGCACGATGTGATGTGGGCACCGTGGCTGTTTACGTGCTCCTGCCATCCCAATTTAATAACTTCCTGCTCAGACAGGATTTGCAGCCTTAAGCCCTTTTGTGGCCGTGTCAGAAGTCAGGAGCGGCCTCCAGGCTTGCTCAGGGCTCGGTGTGTCCCCAGCAGCCACCCCAGCACGGGCTGCGTCCAGGCCAGGCTGGACAATGAAGCTTGGCGAGGTGATCCAGCTGGGAAAACCTCAGCAGGGTCATTTGTCTCTTCTGGCAGAGCAGCTCAGTGGGGTTTTGGTTTTCATTGCCCTCCCATTCCTCACGCACCACTGCTGATCCCACCTTGGCCATTCCCACTCCCTTCCCTCTCCAGTGAGCTAAATACGAGCCAAAACATCCCTTCTCCATGGCCCGGGTGTGTGCCAAACATTCCCAACCCCATTCCCAACTTCGCTGGGCTGTGCTGGAACGGCACAGGCGGAGCAGAGATTCCCACCCCCTCGGATTCTCCCTTGTCCCTTCTGGCTCTGCCCTGCTCGCCAGGAAAGATCCCCCAAATCCGAGTGCTTTGTGTCGTGACGGGAAAAGCGGAGCTGAAAGGGACGGATTTGGGAAAAGGGGATTTGGAGGAAACAGGGGGGCAGAGCCGAAAGGGGCGGCGGGGCCGGAGCGCGGTGCCAGCAGCGCTCACCTGTGCGGGGACAGCAGAGGGGACAGGAGGGGTGGCATTGGCAGCCAGGACGGGAGGACGGAGGGGATTCACTGCTGGCAGGCACCGCTGCCATGGGAAGGGGCTGTCCCGGAGCGCTGGGCAGCGTGGGGGAAAGGGGAAGCTGCCTGTTCCTCTTCCTCCTCCTCCTCCTCCTCCTCCTCCTCCTCCCGGGCACCGCACCGCAGCCCACCGCAGTGCGGATCATCCGCCTGGATTTTAATCCAGCGCTTCCCAGGAGGGGAGCGGGGCCATTCCAGCCCCTGGAGCCCCGGTCGATCCCCCAGGAACCTCCTGCCTGCCCAGCACAAAGTGATGAAGCCTCTTGCTGCTGCTTCATCACACGCGGGGGAAAAGCAAAATACAACAAACACAACACCACAAACCCGGCCCCTGCTTTTCCTTCCTGCTGCTTTTCCTGCTCAACGAGCAGAAACTGCCTCGCTGCTTTTCCCAGGGAATTTGGGCAGGGAAGGAGACATCCCTCTCCTGGCACCACCCTCTCCATCCTCATCCTCACCCTGCCAGAGGTGCAGGGATATCCCGCTGGGATACCCAGTCCCACAGCCGGGACCCAGGGCGGGGAGGGGGGATGCTGGCAGTCCCTCCTGCCCTGTCCCACCTCCCCAAACCCCCCAGCCGTGTCCCAGGGATGCTGCATCCCAAAGTTTGAGGGTGGAGAAGAGCAAAGGGGAAGGGTTGGACGCTCTCTGCTGCTTTCCCAGCTCATGAGAGAGGTCTCCATGCTTTTTTTCCTTCTCCCAACTCCCATCTTTGGGTTTCCTGGTTGCTCCCACCCTCTTCCCTTCAGCAGCACACCCAACACCCCATCATTGCCCCTCCCCAAACCCTTTCCTCCCCAGGGAGAGGCAAAATTAATACCAGGAGCACAACCAAGAGGAAAACACAGAGCTGAGCCAAAATATTGAGTATTTTCCTTGCTGGTTTTCCTTCCCCCCGAGTTTGGGATGCTGGGAAGAGCGCTGGGAATGTGCTGGGTATTCCAGGCTCTCCATGCTCTTGCAGTTGGTTTGAAAAGCCCCAAGCAATGAGGTTTCTGTCACCTCCTCCCCACAGCACAAATGGCAAGCTGTCCTGACTTCCTAATCCAGGAAATTAAAGGATTTGACCGTAGACCCTGCTAAGCAAATTTCCCCCCTGAAAATCCCAGGGGGATTTAACCCATGGATCCGACCGATTATCCCTTTAAAGTTGTGACTAAGAAAGTCCCAATTCTTCAGGGTGCTGAGCACCCTAAAATCCCACCATGGCCATGTCTGGTGCTCACCCAGCATCCGGTGGGACCTACTTTTGGATTTTATCCCATCTCCGACTCCCTTTTCCATGGTGGGCACCTTCCCTTTGCTGAAGCTCATTCCCTCGCTGCCTCCACATCCCAAATCCTCCCCATCCCGTCCCTGTGTGTCACCCTCTGGGGTCATGGGGTGGTATTTGGGGGCTGTTTGGATTTCCCAGTGTGGTCTCAGGCTGGGGCAGTGGACACCCTGCCAGCAGGTGTCCCGTGGTGGCTCCATGACGCTGCCCCCCGCGAGGATCACATTCCCTTATGGAAAAGCAACAGGTCCATGGGCTCCAGGCTGGACACAGCGGCTGTCCCCACTGGCAGGAGGGCAGCTGGTCCCCAGCCAACACCAGGAGATCCCTGGGGACCTCCCAGGAGCTGTGGCAGATCTTCCCAACCTTTCAGTGCTGGGGATGATCCCTGCAGGGCAGCGGTGGCAGGGATGAGAGGCAGGGATGGAGCCCTTTCCATCCCTTTCCAGAGCTGGGGTCGAGCCTCTCCCCATTCCCGGCTGTGTCCCTGTCGGGTCTGTCTCTCATCCCCCAGCACGGAGCTGAAGCAGAAATAATGAAAAGCCCAGATTCTCTCCTGGCAGGGCCGGGCTCCCAGTCCCTTCCCCTGTTGTGCTGTTGGCTGCTGGAGTGGAATTTTTCACGGGCTTTGCCTCGGAGGCAGCTCAGACCTGCAAAGCCAGAGCTGTCTGCTGGCCTGGGGCACGCCAGGGTTTGGGGACCAGGCAGGGACCCCAGGGGCAGATCCCATCCAGGGCATCCATGGGATGCTGGGATGAGCAGGGACCCAGCAGCTCGGGGACAGCTCGAGAAACCTCAGGAAAAATTGGGATTTTTGAGGGGTGCAGCTGATTTTGGGGCTCAAAAACCCATGCAGGCAGCTGGGATGAGGGAAGTGGCTCATCTTCAGTGGGCTCTGAAGTTTGAGGCAGGCAGGAGATGCTCGTTGCTGTGGCAATGGAGAGGATTTATTATTTTCTCCCCACAGTAATCGGGTCTGGGGCCACCACTTGCCCCACAAAGGGGTGACAGAACCCTGGAGGCACCTCCAGCCCCTCTCCCTCCTGCCTGAACCCACCAGGGCTGCCTGGAAGGGTTTGGAATGTGCTGGTTCTGCCCGGGCTTAGGGGAATGTTTGGGATGGGAGGGCAGGCAGGGGATGGAGAGGGGGATTCAGCCTTTCCCATTCCCGTTGTGTGCATTTCCCAGGATGAACATGACAATTATCCAGCAAAATCATGGAATTCTGCCCTATCCAAAGCACCCCAGCTGGAGAGCAGGAACATCCCCCCCTTCTCACTTCTTTCCCTTCCCTGAGTGAGTTCTTCCCAAATCCTGCTCCAAGTGGCTTCCCACAGCTTTTGCAGCCCTTCCCAGAAGGCAACGATGCTCAGAGCAGCTCTGCAATTCTCTCCTGTTTATAGGAAAAGAGGAAAACCCATCCCTGGAGCTGGACTTTGCTCTTTCCTCCATGTCTGATTGGGGAGAGGGAATTTCTTGGAGCCTGGCTGCATCCTGGGAGCAACTCCCTGTCCCAGCTCTGCCCATTTTGAGGCCAAAGTGACTTCTCTGGAGAGAGACCAAACCTCAGGTGGGACAGTGGCCTCAAAGCCACCCCATCCCAAGGCAAATCCCGGTGTTTTCACTCACCTGCCTCAGCAGAGCTCCATTCCAAGTGACAGATGGCCAGGGATGAGGCTCCCTCTCCAGATGTTGATTTTCTGGCCAGCTGTAAATAACACCCAGGGCATCATCTCCCTGCAAAGCCCATCAGCTCTGTCCTTGCTGGGGGGCACAAAGTCAAAAGGAAGGGAAGGAAATGCAGGAATCTGCCTGGCCCTGCTTATTCCTTGGGCAGGGAGATGCTGGGAGCATCCTGGTGCCTCTGGCTACCAGCTCCACCTGGCCCAGCCTTTAAAAGTCGATGGAGTTGGATTTTCTTGGAATTTTTTGTTGAGCATAAACAGGGATAAAATAAAGAAATCCTTTTGGGGATGGTGGGAATAAGGTGAGCTGGAGATGATCCTGGCATTTGATGCTCTCATCTTTCTCCCCTGGGAATGAGCCAGCTCAGGGATGTGGTTTGAGCTGTTTCTCCCAGAATTTTGGGGATGTGGCCACCCATCCCTGCCCCCTGAGTCACTGAGATTTTGCACCTTTCCAAATTATGAATTCAGTTCCCCAGCAAAACGCCTTTTGGCAACTCCAAGGCAAGGCACGGGACACAAGGACACAGCCTGGGATAAGTTTTTTTCCCTTTACTTGGATTACAAAATGGAATTTCAGTGTAAAATGGCAAAAGATTCCTCGGTGAATTCGCTCCCCATTTGTAACTCCAGAAATATAAAGGTAGGGAAGGCTCTGGCACAGGTGCCTGGAGCAATGAGCTAAACAGGAACTGGCTCCATCCCCATCCCCATGAATTTGGGAGACCTCGAGCATTCCATGTCCCAGCTGTCCAGGGGCTCTCCTTGGGAATGATTTCCCTCCTTTAATGTGACAATTCCTGCTGTAAAACTACAGGGAAACTTGGATTTGGCCTTGTGACCACAACATTTTCCACACTTCCCTGTAATTTGCTTTCTTGGGCAGCGACAAACACATTGAGGGGATATTTTTGGGGTTTTTCCCCTAGGATTAAAGTGTTTGAGTCTTTATTTTTCCTTAATTCTCTTGAAATGAGATTTCCAGAGCCATATTTTCGGAGCGTGCCATCACCATCCCATCCATCCCGTGCCATTCCAGCCTTTCCCAACCTTCCCTCCCGCTGGTGGGAGCTTTCCTGCTCCTCCTCAGAGCCCAGGCAGGGGTGATCCATCCCAAAATCTCCATCTGGAGCTGGCACGCCTGGCTCTCTCTTTGCTATGCACAGCACCTGCTCCGTGTCTGGCTGCAAAGAGCCCGAGCAGACGTTCGGGGCTGCATTACGTCATGTCAGAGGTCACATTAAACTGCTTTTTTCACTTTAATTAAGAATTCCAGCCATGGTGGGGAGAGGGGGGAAACAGAGGGGAAAGCAGAGGGAGGGAGAGGGCTGGGAAAAATGCCTGCGCTGAGCAGGTAAATGGGAATTTCTCCACAGACAGCTAATTGGTGTGTCTAATATTCCACCCCCTGAGGACCAGCGCGGTGCTGCTGCCTGCACAAATCACTCACGGCGAGCCTGGTGCAATAACTGGGAAGCCGGGAGAGCTGTGGGAAGAGCCAGGCTGGAATTAGGAGAGGGTTTTATCGGGGCAATAAACGCCAGATAGGGAAAATAACAAGCAGGTTGTTAATTGCTGCCATCCCCCCGTTCCCTCGGGGCCGTGTCTAGACGGAGCCTGGCTCCGGGCTGCGCTCATCCCGAGCCTCTGGAGAGGGCTGGATGCGGGATGCCAAGCTCCTGGAATGGGAAAGGGATGCAGGATGGGCACTGCAGCTGTGCCCTAAATCAGAGAGGCTCCCGCAGAGGTGGAAACCAGACAGTCTGCAGTGGTTATTAATAATTCAGTCCCAATTTGTCCCATCTAGGAGAGCGCCAAGCCCAGCCAAGCCTCCCCTCCCGGCCGCCCGGAGCAGGCAGAGCCTCCCGGGGTTGTTGCGGCGATGGATCCCAGCTCTGGCAGGGATTTGGGAGCTGGAATCGCCTCTCCCGGAGCGATCCCGCATCCTCCCCCCTGCCAGGGCTCCGGGCTCGGTGAGCGGCATCACCCCTGGGTGGGGGCAGCCAGGGCTGCATCCCGCTCCAGAGGGACTGGAAAACAGCCCCGTGGAGCCCGCACAGCCCGGGCATTCCCGCCGGGGAGGATGGACTGGAAATCTCCTTTTCCTCGCCTCATCCAGCCATCCCTTCCCAGCCTCATGCCAGCCTGCGTTTTCCACATGGGGAGGCTGCACTGAAAAATCTCCTTTTTCTCCTTCATCCAGCCATCCCTTCCCAGGACAAGGTGCATCCCAAGGCTTTCCTGACCCCGGGGTTTGGATGACTGAGTCTTAAAACGCCCTGCAAATGCTCTCTCTGAATTTTTCCTGAAGTATTTCCTTGCAGCTGGCGTGTGTTTTAATTGAATTTTGCCATTTGAAAAATACATGAAGCTCTGTAATGGAGGGAGAGAAAACCTTCCCTCCTATAAGAAGAGAAAGATGCATTTAAAGAGGAAAATAAACCAGCCCCAAAGCTGCCTGATGAAGTATTGACCTGGAGACAAAGTGGATCAGATGGAGCCAATCTGGCCCCTTAGGAAAACTTGAGGCTGTTCATTAGGGATGAGCTCACTGCCAGCTTAACCCCATCCTCACCACTCCCAGTGAAACCTGCGGGAAAAATGCCAATTTCCAGGTTTTCCATGAAAAAAAAGGGACCACGGGGTCCTTCTTTTGGAGATGGGACAATGGGAGAGCTCTGGGTGTGGGATGGAGGAGAGCTGAGCATCACTGCACATGATCCCAACAATAAAACAGGAATTTCATACTTCCCTCAGCCAGGCTTTGGGTTCAGGGAAACGAGAAGTTTGCTTGGAAAAGAACAGCCAGAGCTGCCATGTGAATTTCAGGAAACAGACCTTCTTTCCCAGAAATCTTACCCATAGGATGCTTTTTAATGTTCCCAGTAATGTGGATTTCTCCCTTTGACCCCTTTGCTCAGTGTCGGCTGCTTGGTTTTTATTGGAATGTACTTTCTGTACAAAAACGCTGCAAAAACAGGAATAAGGGTGGCAAATCCCTCTCCTGGAGGGATTCAAATGGATGGAGAAAGACTCACCAGTGATCCAGGTTTCTCGTGGCTCCAGGTGCCATCCTGGCAATTCCAGGTGTCACATTTACAGCTCAGAAACCTTTCTGGCCTTCTGTAAACTTGCTCTAATTTCCAGCCTAATTTTAAAGCTCTTTGTCCCACTTGTTCCTCTGCCAAAAACATTCCTGGAACCAAAACACCTCTCAAGCCTCACCTGGTTTGAATTTTGCTTCCTTCCTTCCTGAATCCCTGAGGATTTCACCCCTTTTTGGCTAAGCCAGCCCCCAGCACTGGGTTTGCAGCAGAACCCTTTGGATCCACTCCTTGCCCACTCCAATCCAGCCCAGAGTCACTGTTGGAATTCCTAAAAAGCCAAGTTCTTCCTTGCAAAATCAGTTGATTCCAGCTTCTTATAGATTAGCTGGAGCTGATAAACTTGGCATTAGGAAGCAGGCCCAGGTATTATCCCTTCCCCTGTCAGCTCTGGCCAAATCACAGGAGATCTGCAAAGATTCCTGGGAATTTGGTTGGTTGGGATTTTTTCCCTGCCTTCTGCCAGCTCCCCTTGCCAGTTTGACCACTTGCCCGCTCATCCTCCGAGAAGAGTGAGTCAGCTTGGCAAAAAATTAATAAATAAAATATTCCTGGCCCCAGCAGGGACTCTGTGCCCTGAGACCCAAAACGGGGGCTCAGGAGCCACAAACCATCCCGGCTTTCCCCCCTCTGGCTCTTCCCAATCCCAATCTTTGCCTGAACACCCTCCCCCAGCTCAGCTTGGATAGTGAAGTGCACTAAAGTCCTGGAATTGTGGAATTGTTATGTTGGAAGGACCTTAAAGCCCATCCCATTCCACCCCTGCCGCGGGCCAGGCCCGGGTTCCTGGATCCATCCCAGCCGGAGGAGGAGGCTGGGGATGCTCAGAGGTGGGAGGAATTAAACAGCTCCTCTTGCATCACTCTTCCCTCCATCCCATCATGAGCCCACAGGAACAGGATGATCTTTAAGGTCCCTTCCAACCCAAACCACCCCATAATTCTGTTTTATCGGGAAGGCCCCAGCCTTATTTTCACCGTGGTCTCCAGTTTGGCCTCTCCATCCCAGGAAAAGATTTATGGTGGCACTTAGGGAAGGAGGAGCAGAGCGATGAGATCAGGCCCTGTCCATGTGTCAGGGAGAAAAAAATCCCACTTTTCCAGGGAAACAAACTCCAGGCAATTAAATGGGAATTAAGATTTAGCGCACGCCACGAGCAGCAGGCGTGGAGAAAGGAGACAGCTGGTAAATTTAGGATGTGACAAAGTCATGCGAGCACTAACTGGATTACTGGCATTTATTTGGGAATACTTATGGATTTTATTATGCAACGTATGGATCTCCATAATTCTGCTTTTCACTCCTCCCAGCGTCTCAGGGAGCTTTACAAACAATTAATCGGCGGCGTTCCGTGCGCTCCGGGGAATCCAGTGTATCCCATCTGCTCCGGGGAATCCAGGCCATTCCATCTGCTCCAGGGAATCCAGTGCATTCCATCCCTCCCCGAGTGTGTTTTGGATCAGAGGTGGCTTCATTGATGTGATTGATTTTTAACCTTTTCTGAGCCAAAGCCCCAAGTTTTCATTTTTGAATTTCCCTGCACTTCCAGGGCCGACCCTGGGAGTCCTGAGCAGATCCAGAAGTCTCGGGAGTGAGTTTTGCAGGGATGGAAATGCATCCATCCCCCAGGGATGGTGATTTTAATCCATTTTGGTTGGACAGCAGCAGGAATTTCCCCATGGAAAGGGGGATCAGGAATTGGAAGTGCCCAGGGAAGTTTGCAGTGCCCATCCCTGGAGGTGTCCCAGGAATTCCTGGAGGTGTCACTCAGAGCTCCGGGCTGGGGACAGGGTGGGCACAGCTTGGATTTGGTGATCCTGGAGCTCTTCACCCTCAAGGATCCCGTGGTTCCATCAGGGGGGTGCTGAGTGCTGAGAGAGGAGCGGATCTGGGGTGATCCCAGAACCCTGGGCTGGGGTGGGGGCTCCGTGGGGGCTCCTCCAGCTGTGCCACCACCCTCGTGTGCCTCCAGCCCCCTGGAACAGCACGGGCTGCTGCTCCAGCCTCCTTCCCTGGCAGGCAGAGAGGGATGAGAGCCTCCAGCCGCCTCTCCAGGGAGGAGTGTCGGGAGCAGAGCGTAATCCTGGCTGCTGAGCGAGGGCCAGGCGCTCACAGACGTTGTTAATCCTCGGCTGGGGCCAGCAGGGACCTGGGAAAAGGCTGCAGTGAGGCAGGGACCAGCCCAGCCCCGGGCAGCTCCCAGGCCAGGGCACGGCACGGGGATAAATGGATGGAGGATCCTCAAATCCACATCCCTGAGGAGCTGCCCTGGGAGATGGCAGAGGTTTAACGAGCTCAGAGAGGCAGAATCTGAATTTTAATCTCCTGGTGGCTCCGATGGTTTCATCCACAGCTTTGATGCCCCAGCCTTTCCCACAGGACATGCTGGTGCCAAAAATGAGGATGAAAAGAGACCTGGAGGGGGACTTTGACAGGGCATGGAGGGACAGGAGGAGCAGGAATGGCTTTAAGCTGAAAAAGGGTGGATTTAGATGGGATATTGGGAAGAAATTCCCAAGATCTGTGAGGGTGGGCAGGCCCTGGCACAGGTGCCCAGAGAAGCTGTGGCTGCCCCTGGATCCCTGGAAATGTCCAAGGTTATTCCAGCCCAGACTAATGGAAGCTTCTCATGGCAGGGGTTGGAAAGAGATGGATTTTAATGGATTTCCAACCCAAACCATTCCATGATTCCATGAAAAACAATCTGTACCTCCTCTCCCAGCAGTTTGGGGCATCCCTAACAGAGCAGGGCTGGGACACCTGGCAGGGAATGGCTGGGACACCTTTGTCCCCTCCTCTGACCCCACTGAGCAGGGAGAGCGCTGGACTCCAGGTGTGTAAAATCCCATTGAAACCCAATTTTTGGGTGCATCAATCAGGGAGAACCCTCAGGATCACCACAGCATCACCACAGCCCCTCCAGCACCTCCAATAACTCCGGAAAACAGCTCGGATTCGCAGCCAGGGCCACTCCAAAGCAGCCAAGGGCTGGGAATAAAGCATTTATTAGAGCAAAGAGGCTGGAGGAGCGTCAGGAGCGGAACCCAGGTGACAGCACAGCCACACTCACACCCTGTTCCCCAGCCCTGGCGACGCTTCCAACCAAAGCAGGCACATTCCTGGCCCTGTTTTCCATTTTTAGGAGCCTGTCAGAAATGGCACTCCCTCTCCACGCAGATGTCGAGAAATTAGAGGGAATTCAGAGAGAGGCAGAAAAAAAAAATGATTAAAGGAGATGGAGGGCCTGATTTTGGAGGGAAAAGAAATCAGCGGAGTTATTTATAACCCTGCCTGCACCGGGGTGGGAGCAGGAATTTTTGAAAGTGCCTGGATAGCTCGGATAAGGGGGGAAAAAAGGGGCAAAGCAACCTCCGGAGGATGCTCTCAGAGAAGCTGTAAATCCTGAGTGATGGGATGAAATGCCATCCAAAAAAAGCCCTTGGGGAATCATGGGCGAGTGCAGGGGACAGTTGTTGATCCAGAGGGAAAGAAATGCCCTGATCAAAATGTGTGAAGGGATGGTGGAGGCGGCACCGGAGCCGAACCCCCCGCTCCTACCTCTGCTCCCAGTATTTATTTACATCCAGCATTTTACGCAAAACGTGGGGGTGGGCGTGGAAATGTTCCAAATGTTCCGGGTTTTTTGGTGGGGTTTTTTGGTTTTTTTTTTTTCATCCCCAGAGCAAATGGGTTTGGTTAAATAAAAAAAACAAAAAACAAAAAAACAAAAAACAAAAATCAGCTTTAAATTCAAGCCTGGGGGCTCGTGGGAGATGTGCATGGAGATGGGATGGGGTGGGAAATGGGATGGAGGGATGCTGAGGGAACAAATCCTGCACCTGGTTCTGAATTTCCTGGGTGATTTCCAGGCTGAGGAGCGGCTCATGAAGGTGTTGGAAAATCCCCCATTCCCCAACCAGCCCCATGCTCTGCTGGCAGCTCCTCCCTCACAGCCAAAGGGGTTTGGAGGAATCTGTGGGGGAAATTTGGGGTTTTCCATGGCTGCCTAACGGGGTCCTGGTGTCTGGTGTTGCCTTGCAGGACCTCTCACTCCAGGGCCAAGGCGGAGGCGGCCGTGACGGCGGCACAGAAAGCTCAGGAGGAAGCGCGGATCGCCAGGATCACTGCCAAAGAGTTCTCGCCTTCCTTCCAGCACAGGGAGAACGGTCAGTCCAGGAGCCGCCCCTCGGAGCCCTGCACAGACCCCAAACCCCCCAAAACCCCCCAGCCTGGAGGCTCAGCCTGTGCCTGCAGCTCCTGATCCCCACCGGAGCTCCTGGAGTGGGAAAGCTCCAAGGAACACCGGCTTTTAGGGGATTTAGCACAGGGCTGCCAATATCCAACAATTCCACCTTATTCAGCGCTTTTTTCCCAGTATTCCCTCTTTTCCCGCAATTTTTTAGTTCCTAGCCCTTGGTGGTTGCACAGAAAGAGCCCAGCAAGAGCTCTGGATACAAACACAGATGGTCCCAGGGGTCAGCACTGGCCTTACACCCATGGCTTGTGTGGTTCCTGATTTCCTTGGAAAGTTTGGGCCCAGTGGGACCTGACCCTTCCCTCAGCTGTGCAAATCAGTCACTGTTTGTGGTTTCCTTCCTTCCTGCCTGCCCCCCTTGTACAGGATCGTGGGTGCCCCCATTATTCAGAATTTTGGGTGCTGGATTTGTCACTCTT
This sequence comes from Poecile atricapillus, assembly GCF_030490865.1. Classification (NCBI taxonomy): domain Eukaryota; kingdom Metazoa; phylum Chordata; class Aves; order Passeriformes; family Paridae; genus Poecile; species Poecile atricapillus. The sequence continues at coordinate 19,870,938 of NC_081258.1, forward strand.
CCACAGGACTGTGGGTGCTGGATTTGTCACCCTCATTCAGAATTTTGGGTGCTGGATGTGCCCCCGTTGTTCAGGACTGTGGGTGCTGGATTTGTCACCCTTTTTTGGGCCTGTGGGTGCTGGATGTTCTCCCCTCATTCAGAGCCGTGGGTGCAGCCCCGTTGAGGAGCCGGTGCTGGCTGCGCTCCCTCGCAGGGTGCTGCAGGTCCCCAGTGCCACCCACGGCGTGCTGCGGTGGGTGCTGAGTGCCACCCACCCCTGGCTGCTGGCTGTGCTCCCTTTCCACGGGATGCTGGTGCTGGATGTGTTCCTGGCAGGGTGGTGGGTGTGGGTACCACCCACCCGGCACAGCGAGTGCCGGGGTGCTGGGTGGCCCCTCGGAGGGGTTTGTGGGTGCTGTGGGACACCACAGAGGGCTCCGTGCCCACCTCAGCATCAGCCCTGGGCATCCCTGGGCAGCTGCAGCTCCTGGAGGGTAAAGGTTTTGATCTGGGAAAAACAAAATGATCTGTGTTTGGTATCCTGCATCGCCCTCTGGCCCGTGGTTCCCATCCCCACCATCCAGGTGCCTTTCGTGGTCGCTCATCCCAATTCCTGGACACAGCAGGATCACATCCACACACAGCCCATGGCTGGGGTGGTGCTGGAGAACTGAGTCCCCCCAGTGACAGCAGCACCCCAGAGCCAGAGGCCGGAGCTTGGCACTGCTCCCAAATCCCAAATCCCAAATCCCAAATCTCAAATCCCAAATCCCAAATCCCAAACCCCAAATCCCAAACCCCAAATGTGGCTCCTCAGGGCGGCAAAGGTTTGGCTTTGAAGCCTCAGAGGCCGGGCTCAGCTGCCTCCATCCTGCTGGAAATCCAGATTTGGTGCTCTGCATCCTCCTTCGCGCTCTCACAACCGTTCTTCCAGGAACATCACGTGCTCCAGGACTAATTTTAGCTCTGGATAATTGTTGCACATCCTCGGGTGCCGAAAGCCGGCCCCGGTGCATCCGCGGAGTTCCTGCGCAAGGAAACGCCTCCATCCCCGCGGGCTCCAGGGCTGGGGGGCAGCTGTGCCCCAGCATCCCCCCAGCACCTCCAGTCCTGCTCCTCCCAGAGCCCCAACCCTCCGGGAATTATCCCATGGAAAGGCGGAGCCACCTGCAGATCGGTGCAGGGGTGGGGAGATTTGGGATGAGGGGGATTCAGTGACATCTCCCCTGGTCTGGCTGTGGGGGAGCATCGCTGGGGTTTCTTGTCCCCTCTGTGGGGTCCTGTGGCTGGCTGTGGGGCTGGAGATCAGCTCTGGAGGCCTTGGAGCTGGTGGGAAGCTTGCAAACCCCTGGAACTCCAGCAAAATCCCTGAACAGGGGAAGATAAAGCCCAAAAACCAGGGACAAGCCAGACCTTGGGTGAGCCTGTTCCCACGGGTGGCTTTCCAGCTTTCTCACATGAAATCATTTATTCCCTCTGTGCCTCAGCTCCCCATTTGGGATCTTGGAATGTGGCTGGGACAGGAATGACTGGAAAACAGCCCCAAAAAAATTTGATTTTTATCCCAAAGACAGATATTGTGCAGGAAAACAGAAGGGTGAGCTCCACCTTCCTCCTTCTCTTCCCACCAATACCAGGATTGCTCAGGGGCTCTGGATAAATCCCAGGAGATTCAGTCTCCCACATACAAACAGGGAATAAAATGAAGACTGGACTCTGTGAGTATTGTCCCAAAAACTTGAGTCATTAGGAGACCATTTCCCAGCAATTGCTTGGGTGGATTTCCAAGCAGCTTTGTTACGATTTCCCTCCCTGCCGGTGCTCCGATGGGGACTCCAGCATTCCCTGTGTACACCCCAACCCTGTCAGGGGTGAAGGCACATCCCAGCAGCTCCCCAGAAAGACTCCAGGGAGAAGATTCCTCAGCAGAGGTGGAGAGACCCAAGCGGGCGCTCCCGAGCGTTTCTGTTTAAACGATGGCACGAAAATCGAGCTCTCCCTTTTCTCGTTTCTTGTCTCGCCATAGCAATCGCAATTAGATGCATTTCAGGGGCATTAGGCACTTCATATATTTATCAAATTATTCACCTAATTTAGCATGGCTTTAGCTGGGAACGAGTGGAGAGGGGAAAAGGAGAATTAACCGCTATTAACTCGCTTGGAATCATTTGGTGTTTCATCAGTGATGAACACGTTGGAGGCTTTTGTTCCGTGTTCCTCCAGCAGCAGAAGACATTCAGCCCCTCCTGAAGTGCCCCTCCCCAGGGTGCCACTGTCTGGGAATTCTCTGAGTTAAGGAATGAGGAGCCTCCAGTGGGATGAGGAGGATGGGGAGAGAACGGGACCCCTGTCCTTCTGTCCCGTGCTGGGGGCTGAGCAGGGAAATCTCCATGTCCTGCTGGGCTGTGTGGGGCAGGAAAGCTCTTGGATTAGAAGGTTTGTGGGGTTTTTCTTGCACACCTGCACAGATGTGGCTGTTTCACTCCTGCACCTGGCAGATGAAAATGGAGGTGGTTCCCATCCAGGAGGGGGGTGAGGGCTGTTGGTGTGGGGTGATCCCAGCAAAGCCAGGGTGATCCCAGTGACACCCAGGGTGATCCCAGTGGCATCCAGGGTGATCCCAGTGGCATCCAGGGTGATCCCAGCACACCCAGGGTGATCCCAGTGACACCCAGGGTGATCCCAGTGGCATCCAGGGTGATCCCAGCACACCCAGGGTGATCCCAGTGGCATCCAGGGTGATCCCAGTGACACCCAGGGTGATCCCAGTGGCACCCAGCACACCCAGGGTGATCCCAATGGCATCCAGGGTGATCCCAGTGACACCCAGCACACCCAGGGTGATCCCAATGGCATCCAGGGTGATCCCAGTGACACCCAGCACACCCAGGGTGATCCCAGTGACACCCAGGGTGATTCCAGCACACCCAGGGTGATCCCAATGGCATCCAGGGTGATCCCAGTGACACCCAGCACACACAAACACAGAGCACAAGGGTGTGCCACCAGCCACATCGCAGATTTCCCTTCCCATGCTTCCAGACTGGGAACTGATAGGAATTATGGTCAGCTGGTTCCCAAAAAACCATCAAACCTCCTCCTAGCAGCTGTGCACCGCTGGTGGCTTCTCCACATCTCTGGGGTTGGAAAAGCATTCCCGTGCTGGCTGTGGCTCTGCAGGCCAGGGCTCAGGGCAGGTTTGGTGTCACACCAGTGCTGCCAGCAGCTCTGAGGCTGCCGCCCCAATCCCACCCCGCTGCTCCCAACCCTCTGCTCCCCGTCCCGTGCCGCGAAAATCCCGCGGGGCATCCAGGAACCAGAAATAACCCCGCTGCCTTCCTGTCTCCCTTCTCTCCTCCCCACCGCCGCCCCCAAAGGGCTGGAATGCCAGCGGCCGAAGCGGCAGAACTCGAGCGATGACATCGAGGTCCTCTCCACCGGGACACCCCTGCAGCAAGAGAGCCCCGAGCTGTACCGCAAAGGGACCACCCCGTCCGACCTGACCCCCGACGACAGCCCGCTGCAGAGCTTCCCTGCCAGCCCCTGCTCCACGCCGCCCCTCGGCCCCTCCTGCAGGAACAAGAGCGCCCACTTCTCCAGGCAGGTCTCGGTGGACGAAGAGAGGGGTGGTGAGATCCAGATGTTGCTGGAGGGGCGCGGCGGGGATTACCTGCGCCCCAACAGCTGGAGCGAAGAGAAGGGGGGCGGGAGCCGCGCTGCCAGGAGCGGGACGATGCGCAGCGGGCAGCTGGGCTCCACCGCCGTCCCCGAAGACTACAGAGGGCGGAGCGGGGGACACAAACATTCGGCCTCCAACCACAAGCCGAGAGAGAGGTGGACAGATTCCCCAGCCACGGTTTCATGGACTTCCCACCACAGGTCCCACAACCACAGCTCAGGGAGCTCCAAGCTGCTTGAGCTGGACGAGGAGAAGATGAGCAATTACGAGATGGAGATGAAGCCCCTCATGAGGATGGATTCTTATATGCAAGAGATTCACACCCAAAAAAGACACTACAGCAAAGGGGGAGGCTGCAGGAGCGTGGCTGACGAGCACCGCGGGGAAGAGCGGGGCTTTGGGGTTCAGAGACTGAGGTCTAAGTCCCAGAACAAAGAGAATTTCAGGCCAGCTTCCTCTGCCGAGCCCACGGTGCAGAAACTGGAAAACCTGAGATTCGGGGACAAAGCTGAACCTCGGCTACTGAGGTGGGACTTAACCTTCTCCCCGCCACAGAAATCTTTACCTGTTGCACTAGAATCTGAAGAGGACAGTGGGGATGCGCTCAAATCCAGTACGGTGAGTGAAGGGATTGTGTGTGGAATTCTGCCTGGGAAACCTGGGGCTGTCGTGGGGCTGAATGGAGCAGGATGGGAGGGAAATTTGGAAAATGTGAATTATCATCGGTTTGTGCCTTGAATCCCCTCTCCTCCCTCCTGCCATCCTGCTGGACGTTGCTGTGGGGAGTTCCCTGCAGACCGTGGAGGGACCAGCAGGATGTTCCCTGGAGGATGTGAGCAGCAAGCTGGAGTTTTGCAGCCCAGCCCCCAGGCCAGCAATAAAAATCCATTATTGCTGGGAATTTGGTGGGAAAAGGAACAGGCAAGGCTTTGGTGATGCTTCCTTGGGTTATGGCTATGGCCACAGAGCTTCCTGCTGGTCCAGGACAGTCCCTTGTGAGACATCCCACCCTGGGCTCCTCATTTTGGGGGAGAAAAGGACACTTTGGGCATGAAGTGGCTGCTGGGAAGGGCTGGAGATGTCCAGGAGAGAAGACAGAGCTATCTTAAAAGCTGCTACAAAGTGGAAGGGAATAATCTGTTCTCCTTGACCAGAATTAATGGGTTTAAAGTCAAGGAGGGTGAGCCATTAACCATCGCTAATGAGGTGAGGGCTAATGAATTGTGGGGGCTGGGGGAGGAGGGGTCTGAGGTTGGGCATCACCAGCTCAGAGAGGACCTGGACATGGTGAACCTCCTCAGGAGAAGGCTGAGCTGGGTGGGTTTTAGGGGTTTTAGCAGTCTTGTTTTTTGAGGATTCTTGGATTTCACATTAGAAGCTTCCTCACTTGCTGTGCCTGCTGGTTTGGCATTGACAGGAGAGGTGATGGGGTCTGCTGGATGCACTGGGGAAGCCACCACTGCCCCAAACGGCCCCAAACTGCCCCAAATTGCCCCAAACTGCCCCAAATTGCCCCAAACTGCCCCAAACTGCCCCTTGTTGAGTCAGTGCCAAACACAGGGCAGGGCTGGAGGTGTCCCATGAGGATGCCCCAGACCTACCCCGGAGAAATGGAGTAGCTGTCACGCTCAGAAGGTGACATTTCAGCAGAAAGGAGCTAAATCTCCCTGTCAGGGGAGCACAGGATGGTGCCTGGTCATGAAACTGAAATGAATTTGTCAGTCAGGCTGAAAATTCGGGCGAGAGGCATCGAGGTGTGTGAGGTGTGGTGACATTTGCCAGGGCTGCAGCATCCCTGCTCCCCCAGCACCTGCCAGCAGAGCCGAGGGGGAGGGAGAGGAGGGAGCAGCCAGGGATGTGGGAAGGATGGATCTGCCCCAGCTTCCCTGCTGGGGCTGTGGATAAATCCCCCCCAGAGCAGCCAGGGATGTGGGAAGGATGGATCTGCCCCAGCTTCCCTGCTGATAAATCCCCCCCAGCAGCCCTGGAGCTCTCTGCCTGCCTAGCCCTGGGCTCAGCCTTGGCAGCTCCCAGCCAGCACCGAGCTGAGCACGGGGGCTCCACATCCTGCAGGCCTGGAGAAACAGAGCCCTGCAGGCTGTCCTTGCCTGCCTGGGAAGCACTGGAGACATGACAGGCAGCATTAGGAGCCTGACAGGCTCCCGGAGGGGAAGAGCAGCAGCAGTAATTGCACAGACACCAACCCTGGGAAGGCTGTGGGACACGCAGATGTTCCAGCACCTTTGACAACACGGCCTGGGAGACACAGGGCCCACAGGAGGGATGAAAGCACAGTTTCTCCTCGCTGAGAGCCACGTGGTTTTGGGGAGATCGCTGGCACAAGCAGCCCTGGGCTCTCTCCCCACCCAGCCCGTCAGATGTGCTCCCACCTCGGAGCTGTCACAATAAACCTCCCTCCACATCCAACAGCCACCAACACATTCCTGACCATTCCCAGCGAGCCCTGGGCACTGAGGAAGGGCCCAGCCTGCACGGAGCAGAGCATGGAAAAGCCATTAGGATGCACATCCTACTTTGGAAGCGCTGGAGCTGTGGAGCAGCATGTTCAGTTTTCTCACATTCATAACCGAGGGTGGAACAGATGGCGAAGGTTTGGGAGGAAGCTAATGTAATACAGAGGAAGAGATAATATGTGGATTTAAATAACCCACAATGCCAGCAACAATTTGTTCTAGCAGGAATTGCTCGGTGCTAGCAGGGTTTTGTTCCAGTGGCTGGACAGGAGCAGGGGAAGGTGTAGGGGAGGAATGGGAGCTGCAGGGATCTGTGCTCCAACCCCCTCCCCAAATCCATCACCTCACCTGCAGCTGCCATTTCAGACTTCAGGGAGTGTGGTGAATCCCTGAGGAAGAGGAGGGGAAGGATTTATCCCACAGACCCCATCTCCACACACAGGACATTCACACACTCCATCCTGCAAAACCCCCCTGCATCCTGCTCGAGCTCCACATCCCCCCACAGCAAACCAAGGCTCCCCAATCCCTCCAAAAGCCCAATTTCCCACACTGTCTCTTCCCTGGATCCCAGCGGTGCTGGCTGGGAAGCTGCTCCCTCAAAAGGAGGGGCTCAGAGGGCAGCTCCCACCTGCCACCAGCTCAGCAAGGTGCTGCCAGCGAGCAGCAAGGATGCTCGGAGCTGAGCACGGTTATTTTTGCCCTACCTGAGGCATCCCTGAGCAGAAGCGAGGTCACCCTCACAGCTTAGCTCGTTTTAAAAATAATCTGCCCTAAACCAGCTCTGCACAAGCCATCCATGAGCCCAGGGGGGTGGCTCTGGCAGCACACCTCTGGAACAGGCTGGGGGTGCAGGTCCTACAAAAACACGCTCCAAAAAAAATCACTGCTCATGATTCCTGCCTGAAAAACCAGCTGGGAGCCACGGGCCTGGAATCCGAGCTTTTCCAAAGTGTGCACAGGCAGGGATGCAGACTCCACAGAGGAGTCAGACGTACAGGAAAAGCTGTAGGAACTTTGTTCTCCTCTGTCACTTTTCCCCAGTCCTTTAAAAGAAACTCACAGAACTTCTTTGTTGGGGCTGCACATCAGGAATTGAAAAATCTTCTCATAAAGGTCATTTCTTGAGGCCACGGCTCAATAACGTCGATGAAATTCAGCAGCGCTTGGTGTTGGCTCTCAGGGGATTTGGGGGTTTCGGGGTCACTGAGCCACACAAATGCTTTAAAATGACATTTAAGGCCTCCTGATCTCACGGTGCCTCTGTGGGCACTGACCCCAGCACCCACAGGACAAACTCACAGCATTTGTCAGCGTTGGGGAAGAGGAAAACCGGAGCAAACGTGCCAGGACCGGTGCCGGTGTTGTGGGATTAAGGGATTTATAGGAACGTCACCATCCTTCCCGGCCTTAAAGGCCCACGAGGCACAAAGCCTGTGCCTGGATGCTTCACAGGCTCCTGGAGCCTTTGAGGAGAACTAAAACGGGAAAGGAAAAAAGGAATTGTTGAGAGGCTGGCAAAGGAAAGAAGCCCACTAAAACACCAGCGAGCCTTTTATCCACGGGCACAAACCCCATGGCAGGGCTGGGGAGGCAGAGGAGGGGATGGATCTCCTTTCCTGAACATCTGCGGCTTCTGACGGGGAGGAGAAGCGCTTTGGGCACGGAGCAGCTCAGCGGGAAGGGTCGGGGCTCAGCCTGATTCATCCTCCCGTCCTCATTTAGCGATCACCGGCGCTCCCTGGATGCCCTGGCCTCGCTGAGAGCACCGTGGGGACGGCTCTGACATTTCCCACGTCAGAAATGTCAAATTTCCTGGGAAAGGGCAAGTCCCAGCCCGTATTTCCCCCAAAATTCCCGGGGAAAGAGCGGCAGCAGAGGTTTGAACAGCATCTCCGGGCCGGGGGATGTCCGGGAGCCGGCGGCTCCCGCGGTCCGGCAGCGCAGCCTCTTCATCCCCGCTCGGCAGAGGGGAGGATTTGCCAGCGGGATCCGGCAGGTTCCTGTCGCTGGGGAAGGGCAGGAGGAGCAGCCAATGTGCAGGCGGAGCTGGGATGTGCCGAGCTGCCCGAGCCGGGGATGCGGGCAGGGGAACGGGGAACGGGGGATGGAGCCCGGCACCGGCAGCTCCCCCCGCGCTGGATGCTCCCCTTGCCAGGGATTCATTCAATTTCCTTTTTTTTAAAGGAAGTTTGGCACCTCTAGCCCTAAAGGTCGTAAAATGAGATAAAAATAAAACCTGGGTGTTTTCTCCGTCCCAACCAAGCACCCCCTGTTGGGGGTGTGAAGCTTCCCTGTGCATGGAGATGTTCCCATTTGGCTGCTCTGGGATGAGGCCGCTGGGAAAGGGACCTGGGGACTTGTTTGGCATTAACATCCTTGGGATTAAACCCTGTGATTTATCCCCGTGCCCTTCCAGCTTCAGGTTTTCCCATTTATTTTTTTTCCCCCATGGGGAGCCATCCCCAGGTTCTCCCAGCACAACCATCCTTGGAAACAAGGAGTTTCCTTGCTCCTCTCATCAAAACCAAGCAGATTCACCCCCAATCCCAGCTGGCAGCTGCGTGTCCAGACAAACAGGAACCATCATTTCATGGGAATAAGGAGGAAGAGGAGTCCTGTTGCCATCACACCTCTGGAATGAGGCAGGGCTGAGCATCACTGCAGGGGTTGTCTCTTCTTAAGACGAATAATAATCACAAACTGTTCCTTCTCTAATCTCTTTCGTGTTCAGACAACCTGAGGTAAATAATCTTCAGAGAGAAATGGGATGTTCAGCTCGACAGGGTCCTTTTCAAAGCTGTTTCATCTCCAGGGCCTTTGATGTACCTGGGAGCACCTTCTTGGCTCTGCTCCTGTCATCTGCATATGGGGGTTGAGCCCAATTCCATCTCTTAGCTTGGAAAATTTGGGCCCAAACACCAGCTTTTGACTGCATTAGAACCAAATTTTGACTGCTGGCTTCAGAATAAAAATCTTAAAATTAAAGCCTCAAACAAGCACACGGAGCTGAGTCCCAGCAGCTGGAGGTGAGGATTGAACCAGGGGTGACAAACCAGTTCTTTAAGAGGCTAAAGGATCTGTAAGAGGATAATCTCTCAATTTTTTAGCCTTTTTCCCCCCCAGCAGCAGGTTTTTCCTTCCCACCCAACTCACTTTCACTCACACAAGCACTTTTAGCATCTCCTGGGCCTCTTCCTGGAGCCACGGGAGCTGCTGCAATCCGCTGGAGAAAGCCAAGTGCCTCCCTGATGTTTCCTTTGCTAAATGCTCCTTAACCATTTCACAGAGCCTGTTCCTGGCAATGATGTGACAATTCAGCACAAATGTCACCGAGCTGCTAAGTTTGCAGCCCTTTCTGCAGTGCTGAGGCTGGAAAATGGTGCATATCTATATTTTTTTTAATTTTTTTTTTTTTTTTTGCTGATCCAAGTCCTTGGTAATTACTCTTAATAGATCCCAGAGGGATTCCTAGGTAACCTGCACTCTGGTTTCCATGGCAGAGAGGCAGAGCTTGTACCCTGTGATAACAGATAATAATGGATTGCTAATGCTTAAATTAATTATGCCACAATTGCATTTGTAAACCAGCTGTCCGTCGTATTCCCAGGAAAACTCTGGAGTTGCTACACAACAGTTCCAGGATAAAAACAAACAAGGCAGAGGGGCAGGAATTACTCTACAGCTACAATTACTGTTATTACTCCTGTGCCATAACCATGGTTTACTCCTATTTTAGTGTTTCCATGGGTTTAGGTCTAAGTTCCTGTTCTTTAAGCTCAGAAACAAAGCTTAAAAATCCTTGGGGATCCAACCTGTTGATAGAGAAGGATCCTTTTGCTGATATTGGTGGAGATTCCCATTCTTGGCAGATGTTTTCCTTCTCCTGTGAAGGACTCCAGCAATCTTATTGTAAAAAAACTAAAATAAGTCTCCAGGAAATGCCTGCCCGTGGCAGGGGGCTGGAATGAGAGAATCCTCAAGGTCTCTTCCAACCTGAACCATTCCTCAATTCCACAGGAGGCCAAAGATGAGATAAGGCCCCACCAAACTGTGACAGCAACAGGCAAAGCTGCAAATCAGGGGCTGTCTCCTGTTTCCAAAGGCTCCTCTTGGAGGTTGGAACGCAGTGGGAAGGGTTTAAAAGCCACTGGTTTTAAAGCACTGGTTCTTTGCTGCAGCAAAAGGGAGTTCAGAGCCCTGCAGCCAGGCTGGGCTCAGCAAAGCCTCTCTCCCAAAGCCCAGCTCCAGCACGGAGCAGGAACGATGCTCAGCGCTGTCACAGCTCCTGCCACGCCAGGGGAGAAGGGCAAACACTCCCTCTGAGCACAGGGGAAGGCACCCAGACCTCACAAGGCAGAAATCAGGCAGCCAAAGCACTGAGAAGTGCAGCAGGATCCGTAAGTGGAGCTAAAGCAGAAGCTTTGGAGTGGCAAAGCTGCTTAAACAGCAGCAGCTGCCATTCCCTGCCATTCCCACCTGCACAGCCCTGGCTGGAGCAGCACAGGGAGGAGGGGGTTAAAAAGAGGGAGCTGTAAAAAGGAAGCAAAATTTGTGAGGTGTCAGCTGGATTTGAGCTGGTTGCTTCCAAGAGTTCCCACCCCTCCCTGGTCATCCTGGGATGCTGCGGCTGGGAAAAGTGGAAGATCCCGTGCCCACAGCAGCAAAGGAAGGGTTTTCCCCTGCCCTGCCCTGCTCGGGGGCTGCAGGATGCGAACAGCCTGAGCCAGGGCTGAGCACAACCTCTGTGCACTGAGGATCCAGGGGCTGCTGATGTGAGCCTGTGTTGGATTCCCCCCATTTTTCCAGCTGAGGGCACAGCTTTGCTGCCCTGTGTGGAAATCACAGATCCACGGCATTGCTCAGGCTGGAAAATGCTCTGGAATTGAGGTCAGCCATTCCCCCAGCACTGCCCCAGGTCCACACCCACACAGCTCCGGGGATGGGGGCTCCACCACTGCCCTGGGTGAGGAATTATTCCCAAATATCCAATCTGAACCTCCCTGCTACAACTCAGGGCTGATTCCTCTCGTCCCGTTGCTTTTTCCTGGGAGAAGTGAAGGCTGTGCTCCCTCCCTGGACACATCCCACCAAAGGGCTGGACCTCAGGAGCATCCCAAAGAGAGGGAACGGGGAATTGGAGGGATCAGCAGCGTGGGCAGAGCAGGGGCAGCGCTGGCTGGGCTGTTTTGGCAGGGAATTGCTCCATGGAGCAGCCCAGGGCCGCTGGAAGAGCGGCTGAGCCCTCCCTGGCCACGGGGCCGGGGGCTGGAGCGCGTTCTGCGCCTCGGCGGGGCCGTGCCAAGGCAAACAATGACACTGATAATCACCCACAATCTGTTATTATATTACCAGCAGCTCAAAAACCCTAAAACCCAATAATCTTCTGAAATGCAGCTAATCCCTCCCAGCGCCAGCAAGGCCGGGCTTGGCACGGCCGGGCTGGGAAGGGAAGGAGCGGCGAGCAGGGGGCGGTTGCTGCCTTTGGAAGGCTTTTCATGGCACAGGAGGAGAGGTTTGCCAGGAGCAGCCAGGCCTGGATGGGCACCTGGCTTCTCTCCTCAATCCCTGCCTTGGCTTGGCTGCCTTTGACCCTGTTGCTAAGTTACAAATATGCCTTTCCAGCAGGCTCCAGCATCCTCGCTCCCACCCACTCCCAAACGCGAGCTGAATCAGGCTGCTCGGAAAAGAAACCATCCCAGGCCAGCCAGGAGCTGCTTTTTCCCGTTTCTTTGCCAGCAGCTCCGCAGAGCCGCCCAAGGAAAGCTCCCAAGGGGTGCCCAGCCCTGACCCCGCTCCATCCCAGCCACGTGGGCAGCGCCAGGAGGGGGACAGGAGCCTGGGGAAAAGCATTTGGACCATCCCAGGGCTTGGATGCAGCAGGAATAGCCGAGGATCCCAGCGACTCCCAAGAAATAGCAACCACCCACCCGCTGCCAGCGTCGCTCGCCCTGGTGCGAGCCACGCTCACACCGTGGCACCGGGGCCAGCGGTGCCGGGGATGAGGTGCCAGGGATGAGGTGCCAGGATGGATGAGGTGCCAGGGATGAGGTGCCAGGATGGATGAGGTGCCGGGGATGAGGTGCCAGGGGATGTTTTCCTGACCAGTGTCCTGCAGAAGGATGTGTTGGAGGGTTGGCTGCAGCGCCCTGATGTTCCTGGGATGTCGGTGGGATTGTCTGGGATGTGCTCCAGGGGAAGCAATGGATGCTCCTGCAGGGATTGAACATTCCTGGCATGTTCAGCCCAGCTGGGGTGGGTGTGTGCACGGGGCAGCTGCACTGGGGCTCCTGCAATGTTTTCCAGATAAAATCACAGATCCTGGGATGGTTTGGGTGCGAAGGGACCTCAAAGCTGATCCCATCCCACCCCTACCATGGGCAGGGACACCTTCCCCTAACCCAGGCTGCTCCAAGCCCCATCCAGCCTGGCCTTGGACATTTCCAGGTAGTTCCCAGGAGCTTCATCTGATCCACACAAACTCAGGGAAGGTTATCAGAGCATTCCCAAAAGGTTGCCTGAACATGGACCCCGTGTGCTGACCTGCTGTCCAGGATACCTGGAAAACAACTGTGTTTATTGGGAAATGTCCTGTGGACACACCTAACCATCCCCAAATCACCCTAAGATTCCATATAATCTGCTTTCTTTGCTGGTTTTATTTTCCTTTTCATTGACTACCTGATAAACAACCGATTTTAGTTGTGTTTTTAAGGCCAGAATTCCTATGGGAGTGACATGGGATGATCCATCATCCATCAGGGGGTGCAGCCAGGTGTTTGTTTGGCAGCTTAAAAAATCTTCCAAGGGTTTTGGGAGGTGTAAATTGGGATCTGCCCATCCCCAGAGCTCCCTGCAGAATTCCAAGGATCCATCTAACTCCTGTCCTTCTCTTTCTCTTGCAGGGTTCAGCTCCCATCTTGGTAGTCATGGTGATCTTACTAAATATTGGAGTCGCCATTTTGTTTATTAACTTTTTCATCTAATTCAAGACTGTCTTGTTTGCAAAAATAACAGTTACATGTATGAATGGGGGAAAAAAAAAACAAACAAAAAACCAACAAAACAAAACAAAAACAACAAAAAAAAACCAGAACCAAACAACAACAACAAAAAACAAACAAAGGGAAAAAAAAAGAAATCATAACTCGAACTGTCCTCCGACAATTTCCAAGTCTTTTCACAGAAGAACAACAAATGATCGAGTCTCACTCACAGTTTGCCTTTTTTCCTGGGTAATGTTTTTTGGATTTTAGCCAAAATTCTTTGCTTGTATAACACTATGCTGTGTGGCATGGCAAAATGCTATCAACACTCTGCCCCCCCAACACTGGGAAGGATGAGAAGGAATCCCAACAAAAGAAAAAAAAACCTCGTTTCCCTTCCCCTCATCCCCCCCTCTCCAAAAAAATTGTCTTTGTAACAACAGCAATGAACCCCAAAATGGAGACGAGACGAGGGGAGCATGGGGAGAGTTTGGGTGGAGTGGGGATGGGTTCTGGGATGCTCCAGGCTGAGTTTCCCAGGGAAATCCACAACAGCTTTTATGATAAATGGGAGAGAAAAGCAAAATCAGGCTTTTCACCCTTTGGAAATGGAGGAATGCTGCTGTGAGAAGGAGGAGAGAAGGAGCACAGGGAAGGAATGAACCCTGTCTGGATGGGAAAATGGGACAACAGGCCCCATTCTGATCCTTGTTTTTAAAACAAAAATTGGCTTTTTGCAGAATTCCTCGGGGCAGGGGGGAATAGGGAACACAAGGTGTGAGCAGCAGCCCCAGCACCCTCCAGCCTTCACTCCTCCTCCCCAGGCTGCTCCTCACCCGTGGCAAGGCTGGAAAACCACCCAGAGTTACTTTTAATTCACAGCCAATTTCTCCTGGCTAAAACTTCCCACCAAAAAACCCCTTTGGAGGCACCTCCAGCAGCACGGATGGAGAGGCTGACGGTGCTGTGCTGGTGAGGAGCATCCAGCCCATCCCAAAAAATCTGCAGAGGGAGCAGGGTGGGGAGGGACAAGGGGACAGAGGGCTCAATTCCAATCCACTGAGGATGGACAATAAAACAAAACCTAGCAAAAATCCAACTGTTTCTCAAAGGCACCTGGGGAGGAGCACCTGGAGCACGTCCCAGAGAGGAGGGAGAGGGTGGTGGGTTTGTCTCTTACATCTTGCTGTGGACTGTTTCAGACATCATGCTTGGGCTCTGAGCATGTAGTATTTTGCACTTTGTAATGCAGGATGTATATTCCAGCTTCCAACATGTCCCTGTATAAAAAAAAAAAAAAAAGAAAAAAAAAGAAAAAAAAGAAAAAAAAAAAAGAAAAAAAAAAGAAAAAAAAAAGAAAATCAAACCAAACATCGTTGGCAATGGCAGCCTCTAAGGATGTATTTTCTTTCTTTTTTTTTTTTTTTTTTTTTTTCTATGTCACTTAATTTGTTCGTTTCTACCATCTTTGTACTATGCCTGCCTTGATTTCTGTCCCCTCCCTGTCCCCACGGATAATCTGCATTACTCATTAAAGATGCCGTATCCCTGTTCTGAGCTGTCCTGGTCCCCATCACACAGCGTGCTCTCAGCTCCAGCCCTTGCAAGTGGCTTTCCCAAAGCTCCCGTTCCCTCCCCACGGTGCTCCACCACCACCAGCTCCCACGGCTCCTTTGGGATTTGGCAGGGCCAGGGACCAAATCCCACCCTCATTCCCCCCCTGCAGCTCCAGCAGCAGGAGAAGGGTGCAGGAGGGTGGCAGCTCCGAGGAGGGGGGAGACCCTCACAGGAGATTTTGGGGGTGGGGAAGGAGGGAAAAGCCCTCCTCGACATTCACGTCCAGAGTTGTTGGATCCAGCCCGGACTCGTGGACTCAGCTTTGCTTTGCTTCTGTTTTAGCTGTTTCTCTGCTACCTTTTCAGCAGATTTCTTATTACACTGCACTGGATTGCTATATTTTTAACCAGAAATAAACTAAGGATTAGAGCATGTGCCAGTTAAATTCAGTTCTTTTCCTTACATGGTCTGATTCCCTCCTGTCGCAGTTTTGCTTCCTCTTCTCCTTCCTTTCCCTTTCCAGGCACAGGGCTATGGGTGGACAGGGGAAAGGATAATTTTGAAATTCCATTTTCCACAGTAACTGTCCATCATCTTCCCACCTCTTCCTTTTTTTGTGCTGTTTTGGATTTTCCTTTTGGATCCTTAGTCATCATTTTTTTTTCCCCCCCACTTCTTCAACGCTTGCTGCACACTTGAAATGAACCAAAAAAACGACACATTGGGATTGCAGCCTTGGGAATTCACCCCTGGGCTTTGGAATTCTGCTTTCACTCTTTGGAAAGACTCTCCAGGACTTTTTTTTTTTTTTTTGGTGCATTCAAGTGCAGGACACAAAAGTCCTGTCAGGAGCAGGTTCAACAGAAGCCTGCAGACACAGATATTTAGATATCTGTAAAACAGCACCAAAATGCCTCTTGCTATCCATCAAATAAAAGCACTGGTGATTTCCTGACTGGATTTTTCCCACTGGTGCCTGCCTAATTATTCCTGCTCTCACCCCTGGACCAGCACAAATCCAGCTTGGGTTTTTCAGCTCTCTCTTCACTCAGTCAAGCTGAGTTTTGCTCAGTAGGAAAGACAACCACAGACTAATATTAATTGTCTCCCAATCCACCTGGTCCAAAATAATGATTCCTTTGTTAATCCTGGGAAGTTGAGCCATTTGTCTTAGTCCTGGGCTTTCCACATTTGCCCAAGGCCAGAAATATTTCTGAGAAGTAGCCCAGAGAGAGAAGTAATTCAGTGTATTTCCCTGTCTTATGAGCCTGGCTCCTGCAGATCTACCTAAGGCCCACTAAAAAGCCCATCCAGGTGGGCCATAAATCCATGGAAATTATCCAGCCTTGCTGCTTTATGTCCAGGCTGGCAGCTGCACTCGGTCAGTTGAAGGTTTGGATCATTTTTTTAGGCTGCACTGGAATTTTTATGTTCTGACAGCACGAGGAGGGGCTGGCACAGCAGAGCCATTGGAGACGGGGAATTTGGGAAGGGAGATTTGGATCTCAGCTGTGTGAGAGGGGCTGGTCCAGCACTGCATCCTTGGGAAAAGCGAGGAGGAAGGAACACAAACCCCCTGTGCCACGTCAGCTGCTCCCCAGCCCAGCTGGTGTCTGGGTTGTTGTACCCGAGACCCAGATTCCAGCAGCCTCCAGAGCCTGAGCTCCCAGAGATGCCGAGCTGTGGCAGCATCCCTGCCAGGAAAACACATCCAGACTGCATCAGAGGGGGAGGAGCGACAGGAGGAACAGGGTGGGATCCACGGTGAAGGGATTAATTGAGACCTGAGGACTAATTACACACGGCAGCTTTGGCACATCGAGGGAGGATGGAAAGCAGGGATTTTTTGGAAGCTGTCACAGAGGGCTGTGCCAGGGCAGGACAGAGCAGGGATGGGATGGGATCTCCTGAGCTGGGGGTGAGGGGTTTGCACAGAACAGAATCCTGACAGTGGCAGCTTTTCCTGGTTTAGAGAACAGCTCAGTTCCTTGCCCAGCTCCTGAATGATTCCAGCAGCTGTAGGATGATTCAATCATGGAATGGGTTCGGTGGGATCTTAAAAGCTCATCCCATCCCACCCCTGCCATGGGCAGGGACACCTCCCACTATCCCAGGATGCTCCAAGCATCGTTCTCTGGCCTTGGACACTTCCAGGGATCCAGGGACAGCCAGAGCTTCTCTGGGCACCTGTGCCAGGGCCTGCCCACCCTCACAGGGAGTGGCAAATCCCCCAAAACTTTGCACAGAAAGGTGTGAACTCACCCAAGTGAGAGGACAACAGGGTGACTGAACAAGCACGAGGGGTTCCTTCCTGGATGAACAAGAAATGCTTTGTTTTCACCTTTCCCACATCACCGATAAACGCTTCTTTTTCTCCTCTCCCAGGTTATTGATAAATGGTTTCTTTTCACCTCCCACCTATTATTTCATGGGGAAGGTCCCTCCCTGTCAGACATGTTTTTATCTCACCAATTAAAGCTCCCTGTCAGCTCTATTTCATCTTCCTTCTGTCCTGATTAGCCCTGCTCTCCGGAGAGCTGCATCCCTGGGGATGAGCCAGAGCAATACCCAGGGCACCTGGAACTCCCTGCACAAGGACAGCCAGTCCTGGTGGCACCTCCAGGCATCCCTGCTTGCTGCAGCACACACTTGGATCCCATCTGCTGTCCCCAAGGCACTGCTCTGCTGGGATGGAAGGGATGCCTTGAGGTGAGGGGCTGGAAAAACAAATCCTTGGATCAGCCCACTCCTTCCTGGCCTCAGTGGGGTCTGCAGGTGGACATTTCACGGGTCATGAAGAGGGCACTTGCAGGACAACTGGGCCACCAGGGAGAGAAAACAGGGAGATTCCA
The DNA here is from genome assembly GCF_030490865.1 of Poecile atricapillus. NCBI lineage: Eukaryota > Metazoa > Chordata > Aves > Passeriformes > Paridae > Poecile > Poecile atricapillus. The sequence goes on from NC_081258.1 coordinate 19,888,467, forward strand.
CAAAGGCAAAATTACAGTGAACACAGAGAAAGTTTCTGTGAGTGCATCTCACAGGTAAGGCAGGAAAGGATTCCCAGGGTTTTCCAGGCATCTCACAGCTGCTGGTGCACTTTGCAGTGCCTGCACATCTCACAGCAGGAACTGCAATCCCTCTTCCACACCAGGAGGAAAACAAGAACAAAAGCTGGGATTTACTGAGCAAAACAAGATGATATAACCAAGTCAGTTTATTGTAGGAACCCCTGGAGAACATCCTGGCCCCAGTCAGGAATTTGGGACCAGTGAACCATTGTCACGTGCACAGTTTGTCTGGACAGACCCCAAACAGCAAAGTCAGTGCTTGGACAGCAATCCTGTTCCTCAGGAGCCTCCCACAGCATTCCCAGGAGTAACAGCAGATCCAGAGCATCCATCCAGGACGGACAGCCCAGAGCTGGGAAAGGCTGGAGGCCAGGATGGACATCAGGCTGAGCTCAGCAGGGCTGACCACTGCTCCCAGCACGTTCCTTCACTGCTGGAGCAGCCTCAGGACATCTGGATGGGATCTTCATAGAAAGTCTTGGCCATGGCATGAGCCACCTTGAGCACCTTCTTGTCCTTGGCCTCGGGGCCCATGTGGCTGCGGGCCAGCCTGAGCCAGTACTGCTCTGTCCTGGCCACGTACTGGGCCTGGTTCTCCCCAGGCTGCACTGCTGGGTGCTGCTGCTCCCCTGGGCAAAGAGAGGGACACAGAGAGGTCACACACAGCTCACAGGGCCAGCCAGCCCACGGGGGGCTGAATGGAACAGCCTGCAAACCTACCAGCAACCAGGAAAATTTCTCTTTTATTCCAAGGGCAATGTATGAGGAAAGCTGCTTCTGCTGGAAAACTCACCTGGAGTTTCCAGGCTCTCAGCAGAACCAGGAACTGCACTAAACCCCACTTCAGGTTAGTATGGAGACAGCATTTATTAGTAATTACCTTCCTCATCTTCACTCTCCTCTTCAGAGCTCTCTTCTTCTTCCTCACCTCCCTCTGCACCCTCCACTTCATCCTCCTCCTCTTCATCTGACTCTGACTCCTCCAGCCATTCCTGAGTTTCTTGGATGAGAAAGGAAAGAGGAGAGAGGCACAAAGAGAGAATTAAGGTACAGAGAGATAACCCTGGGTAATGCCCACACACTCTGCAGGACCCCAGCCCTTCACTGCCCTCACACAGTGGGGACAGGCAGGAACATCCCTGTTCCTTGGAGGAGTGGACAGGCCTGGCACAGCAGGATTCCCAGGATGGCCACCACGACCCTGTTTTCAGCTCTTGGATTGGGAACTCACAAGGCAGAGCTGACTCTCCAGTGACCCCAAAGCTCTGGGCACACATTACCACACATCCCCAAGCTTTTCCCTATCCAGGGAAAACCTCCACTCTTAACTCCCCTGAGGAAGCCCCAGAGTTGTTTTTTTTCCCCAGTGTTGTTCCCCTGAAGGCACAGGGAGAGCTCCCAGCAGCAGAGCTTACTTGGATCCATCTCCAGCAGCACCTTCCACTGCTCCATCCTGTGCAGGTCGATGCTGTGCAGGTCACTGAGGGTCACCAGGCGGTCTCCCACCTCGAACATGCCCCCATACACGTAGAGGACCCCGTGCTTCACTGCCACCATGGCACTGGAGCGTGGGCACGGCTCCACAGGCTGGCCCAGGGCTCCACCTTCCTCTTCCTCCTCCTCCTCCTCTGAGCCAGACCTGTCTTTGTCTTCTGCAGCTCCAGGGATCACCTGCTTGATGGTCATGACGGTGCCATCTTCTGCCACCACCTCCTTGACGATCTCCAGGGGCCCCTGGGGAGGTGGCAGCTGCAGCTCCTCCTCTCCAGCAGCCTCTGCCCCAGCCTGTCTGCCACGCCTGCGCTTCCTCTTCTCTGATTTTGGGCCCTGAGAACAGGAATTGAAGGAGATTTTGTGGGAATTGCACGCACCTAAAAGCAGTTCATGCAAACAGCACGGATGCTGCTGGAGGGAAGGAACAATTCCTGGTTTTCATCACAATTTAAAGTCTCAGGTGATCAATGTGACTCCTCCTACAGCATGAGCTTCTCCCAGCCTGGAACAGTGAAGATCCTGGAGAATCCAGGGCATGGAATTGCTGCCTCTGATAAGAGAGGAGCAGCTCTCCTGCTCCCAGGTGCCACAAACACACAGAGGCCACTGTTCTGTGGCAAGGGAAAGTAACCCAGGATTTCCTGAAATCACAATTGCTGGGTGCGAAATTACAGCCCATTACCAGGCAGCACTCCAGGTCCTGGAAGAACTCTGTGAAAGGGCTGGAAAACAATCAGTTTGGGAAGGCTGAAGCAACCAGCTGAGTGCCTGTTTGCTTGTTATTATGGGATTGACTTCTCCATTTGGAGAAAAAAGCCAGGAAGGGGCAGGGGGAAGGAGAAGTTGAACCAGGTTTGCACCTCCCTTGGCCTGTGAGAGTGATTCAAACATAATCAAAGAGCTGAGCTGAGTTCTGAAGCTCTTGGAGGCAAGGTTAATATTTCATCTCTTCTGATAGCTCATCAGCACCGGGGAGAAGAGGGAGGGGCTTGATCCCAAAATCTTTTCCCAGCAGCTATGAGTGAATTCCCCTCATGTCAGATTCATCTGGCCCTGGAGAAGGCTTTCAGCAAAACACCAGAAATACGCTTTCAAGCTGCTTTGCTTCATTTGGCATTCCACAATAAATGGGGCAGCCTGATTCCTGGAAGAGAGGGATTGCTCAGGTGCACCCTGAGCTACCAGAAATACACAACACCTTCAAAGAGAGAAAAATCCTTGCTCCATCCCTGGAAGTGTGCAAGGCCAGCTTAGAACAACCTGTGTTCATGCAAAGGGGTGGAATGAGAGAATCTTTAGGGTCCCTTCCCACCCAAACAATCTGTGAAATCTCCAAGAGGCCAAAAGGATGTGCCAGATGATGAAATTATTGTATTTAACCCCAGACCTTGAGCTGTGCAGGGAACCAGCGGTTCTTGCCGATGTCATAGAAATAAATGTCATTAAAGAAGTTCCCTTCAATGCTCTCCTCATCCTCCTCATCGTGCACCCCCCCAAAAAGGAGGCAGCGGTTGTTGGGAGCAGCAGCCATGGAAAAGCCGGATCTGGGAGTGGGTTTCACTCCAGAGGGGCTGAGCCGACTCCAGCTCCACCTGTCTGGGATGGAGAGAACAAATGTGAGCATCAGCAGAGGAGAATCCTGCTTGGTTTGTGTGTTCCAAAGCCTCTGGGAATTCCAGCCCCGTTTGGGATATTCTCATGGCATCTCCAGGGTACTTTCAGAGCTTTCTGGAGCAAGGAGACCCTTGGAAGTGTCTGCACCTTTACTGGAAGGTGGAGTTCAGACAAGGCCTGATCAGATGGAGCCTTCAAGCACCAAGAAATGTCCCTCAGTTATCCCATGGAGCCCTCCCACCTCCCATCAGCTCCCTCCACCTCTTCTGCCACCTTACCCCCAAAAATAAACACAGCTCATCCCCAAAAGCCCCAACCAGGCTTTAAAAGAGGGCTCAGCAGCAGGACAGGACTTGTGCTCTATCCCTCTGCTTTTCTCCAATCCCTTCTACTCTGACTTCAGAGCAAATCCCTGAGATGCAGGCTGGGAGAAGCACTGCCAGGCCCTGTGCTTCTGAAGGAACTGCAATTCCAACAAGATAAAACTATAAATAGGAATAATGCAAACAGGGCCTGCAATCCAGACAGTGCTGGTGACCAACCCTCCTCCCCAAATCCCATCCCAGACAGTGAGGTCTGGAGAAATCAATCACAATTTTAACGTTTTAGAAATTCAACTCCAAGAAAATTGTCCCGTTGCCTGAGTCAAGGAGAAAATCTCCTCAGGAAAATGATGGAATTCCTATTCCAATCAAAGATAACCAAAGCCCCACAATGGATCAATCTGTTCCAGAAGGATTGTACCCCATGGAGTGGGCCCAATGTGGAGCAGGGAAAGAGCTGAGCGATCTCTCCCTGTCCTTATCTCAATCCATGAGTCTCCCATTGGATTTTCTCTCCCTACTCCAGCTGAGGAGGGAGGGATGGATCAGCTTTAGCAGGTACCTGGCATCCACCCAGGAACACCCCACCACAGGAGAATTCTGCAATCCTAAAGGTTTTCTGTTGTGGAACAGGAAAGCAGAGATCAAAATGTCCCAGAAACAGGAATGTGGAAATGTTGTTTTAATTCCCTCCCACAGACAAACAACAACAAAAAAAAAATCTCTAAAATCTCTTTTCCTGGATGTCTTCCTGAGCCAACACTGGGGCACAGAGGTTATCACTGAGAGGGGAATTTGGTTCCAGGTTTTTTGGTGTGTAATCCCAAGGAAGGGAGAGGATTTGCATTCCCAGGGCTGCAGTGCTCACCTTCCTCCTTGCCTGCCCCTTCAGCCTTCAGCAGGAACATATCTGTGTGCAGGATGCCTTTGTCCACATCTTTCTTGATCCTCTGCAGGGAAAGGAAACACAGGGATGCTCAGGGAAACAGCTTCAGTGGCCAAATCATAGAGGGGATCCAACTGCAAATGCAAACCCTGGGACTGGGCAAGGAGAGGCCACTCTGGAGCATCAGCAGCTCCAAACCATGGGATTCAAAGCAGAGATCCTCCCTGTGATGTGCCAGAATTCCTGCCTGTGGCAGCAGGAAGGGCCCTCCTGGCTGCAGCATGGATTTCTGGGGATTTGTGGCTGGATGGAGACTATGGGATGCACCCAGAACAAAATAAATTGTCACAGGGGATTAAAACCAACTGGTTAGCAAGCAAAGGAAGGATGGGCAGCACTGAGGAAACAGAAGAGCCAAGGTCCTGCCTTTTACTCCGGCTCAGACAGGAGCAGGTGCTCTCAAGGGGCTGACTGAACTCCTGTAAAAGGAGATTCCCATCCCCAAAGTGGGACATGACAACTTTCCAGGGCTTGCAAGGCCCTCAGGGACTCTGTCCTGGATGTTGGGCAGAAGCTCTGGTCTGTAATGACCTCACATGGCCCCTGTGACCAGCCCAGGCTGTGGGTCCTGTCACCACCTGAGCCAGCAGAGGTGACAGCTCTGTCCCCCTGCAGCTGGCAGCTCTGCCATGTGGGGTCCCACACAGCCCTGAGCAACAGGCTCATCCTCCTGAACAGAAGCAGAAACCCCACTCCTACCCCTACAAAAGGCAACAGCGAGACAGCAGCAAGAACAGGGTGAAAGCTCAGCAGAAGCAATTAAATGCCTGACTTTCAGTGTGATTTCCCTGTTCCTTTCCCTGGAAGCCCTGGATTTCAGTGCTCATGGCAACAGCAGCATTCCAAGGCAGCTCTGTGCCACACCACCGTAGGAGGTGTGTTAATAATGTCATTATCCACCCATCCTTCGTGCACAGCTCCTGCTTCCTTGTAATTCCCTTCCTCCTGGGGCCATGGCACTGCTGGGATGAGGAAATCTGCACCCAGCAGTGCCTCCCAGCAGTGGATCCCAGGGTTCAGCCCTCAGGAAGATGAGCTGTATGGAAACTACAGGATGCAGGAATTTTGGCACCCAGAGGAGAGAAATAAATTGTCACAGGGGATTAAAACCAACTGGGGCCAGCCCTGAGAGTGAGAGTCCTGCTGCACACCTGTGCCTGGCACGTTTTGTTGGTGCTGGGTTTCCCAGTTCCTGGGAATGCTGGTTCAATTCTTAGGGAGAAGAGAGGAAAGTGTGTTCCAGGCATTGCACAACTCCACCCAGGTGAAGTGTGAGGAGCACAGCACCGCAGGAGAGGCAAGAAAGCAAACACAGAGAGGAGCAGCTGGCTCCACAACCATCCAAGCTGTGTGGAAAAACCACATTCCTTTCTCCTGAAAAGCTCCCTGTAGTAAACACGCTGTGTGTGCAACATGACAAAGCTCCCTGGGCTCAGAAAACCCCGATGAGGTGGAGTGGGAGTCAGTTTTTGTTGTCACAGACACTTCCAGCTGCTGGAGAGATCCATTCCCTCCCAGCCAGGACAAGTCAGCCCTGAGCAAATCATTCTCTCACTCACAAGAGGTTGCTGCTCCTTTGTGCTTTGAAGTTCCAGGTGTTTGTTTTCCAGCACAAAACTGGCTGGGATAAGCACTGTGGTTTGTACATGCAGGCACAGTGGGGAGGTACAAGAAATTTACAGGTATCAGCTGAAAATTCCAACTCTGCTGACAGACTGCAAAGAAACTGAGGCACAGAGAGCTTGAGAAGTGGAATCAGGATTCTCCATGTGCTAAAATTGTCTGATAGGAGATCAACAGCATTCAAAAACATCCAAATAGCAAAAGTGTATATCAAAAATACAGCTACAGAGGGAACCAGTCCCACCAGACCTTACAATTCAGGCACCTCCACATCTCCCAGCAGAATCCACTTCAGCTTTGCGACAATTGCCACTAAAAAAAAACCAAAACAACACCAAGATCCCCACACCCCAGCCAGCATCCCAAAGCCCTGCCCACGTGTAACTCCAGCCCTCCCCTGGCCTGTAGGCTGCACCTGCAAGGTGGAGCAGCAGCAGCTCCAGCCCCTCTGTTGCCTAGCAATGGAGAGGCCTCGATGCTTCCCACAGCCTGAAATGCAGCTCGCTGCAGCAAGCCCCATCCCCAGCACAGGAAAGGGCTGAGGACATCTTTAGCATCAGCAGTAGAGTAGGTCTGAGCTCCTTTGGGCATTCTGAGGTCTGTTCTAGGCAGAGCTGGCAGCACCCACAACATCCCCTTCCATAGCAGATCACAGAAATTGTCTTTATCATCTCCAGGCTGCTGATGAAACAGGAGCAGAGACACCATTGTGCTGAGAATCCTGCTTTTTAGAATATCAGGCACCAGCATCTCAAGGCAGTCACACCCAGGGTTGGAAAGTTCCTTTTTCACCATTTGCAGCCTGGTTTGCTCAGGACAATCCAGTGGCACATCTGGGAAGCAAAGCTCTGCATGCAAGTCCTGGAGTGCCTCAGACAAGTCACTCCATCTTTTCTGCCTCTATTTCCCCAGCCAGGAAAGAGACTTTTTAACCCAGGTCCCATGAAGGCAATTCAGCCTTGGACTGTCATGTCATTGAGAAGAGACTCTCCACATCACTCCTGCTAATTCAGGAATCAAAACTCTGTTTCTGCCTTCCCAGCTCCCTGCCCATCACAGGACAGCAGCCCTGGCATGTCACCACCCTCCTCCAGCAATGTGACAGCCAAATTATATCCCTATTCAAAAAGAAGAGCTATTATGACTTTCCTCCCCTATTCCCTTCAAAATTTCCCATCACTTGTGTGACTTAGTCCTGCCTCTCCTTCGAATACTCTGCATCTGATGAATGGTGCTTTGCTTGGGTATTTGCCAGGTTTCAGATGTAAAAATGTCTTCATACACCCCAAAATATCTTCATAAACCCCAAAATGTCTTCACAGCACCCCTGACTGGAGTATCTGCCCCTGTAACTGGAGACAAGGAGTGAGTCCTCTCCTGTAGCTGCCCAACTCCAATTAAGTATTGCTTTCTCCATGTCTACCTTCCCCCAAGAGTATCCCAGGCAAACACATTTTCTTCACTTCAAAGCAAACCCAGACTCAGCTCCACAATCAGCTCTAAGTGAGGACACAATGAGAATTAAATAGCCACACATTAACAGAATTGGGTCTCTCCTAGAGGGGCCATATCCTGCTGAATTTAATTTTCAGGAGCATGCTGAAGGCTGCAGAGAAGATTCTGGCCAGAGCTTTGGTCAGTTTGTGCTACAAAAGCAGAGCCTGGCAGGAATGGCCCAGAGAGAAGCACACAGAGCTCTCTACATGACAAAGGAAGGAGATTTTTAACATCTGTTAAAAATGTCTTGTTTTAATGGAATGTCTGCTTTGCTTTAATGGAGTGTCTGTTCTAAAGGAAAACCTGTTTTCCAAGCTGCAGAGGCCTCGTCCCAGCTCTCATCCTTGCTCAAGGAGCCAAAGGCTGAGGGCAGTTTTGCATTCCCTCCATCCCTTCTTCATTTTTATCAGCTCACACCAACCCAGAGCAGCAGTGGAACAGAACCAACTGCAAACACGTGTGACTTTTCTATTTCCAGGGGGCACTTGGGGCCCAGCTGCTTCCAGGAGAGCCCCACACCTAGCAGAGAATGCAGGCTGCTGCTCCCTCCCCACCCTCAGGAGCGAGGACACAGGACAGGGAAGAGGATAAAGCCCTTTCAGGTGGAAAAGGCTCTGTGTCCTTACTGCTGTTGAATCCAACACACATCTGATGAGGCAGAGCCCGAAGCTCAGGCCCTGAGGAGGCACAAATGCTTCTAAATATACAGAGAGACCAACTCCCTTCTCTCCCCTCTCCCTGCTTTGTTCATTTATTCCCCTCAGAAGAACAAGGCGTTCTCCTCCCCTGCTGCCTTTCCACGGGAGCAGCAGGATCCAGGGCCTCTGCCTGCATCCCCAACATGAAAAGCTTTTGCAGGAGCCTTCTGCTCAATGAAACACTTCCTTCCTGCTGCCCAGCATGGACACAGGGATACCTGCTCAGTGAGGAATGTGCTCTCTGGTATAAATTCCTGGGATTAACAGAGCAAGGAGCAGAGCTGGAGGAGCCTGGTGCTTGTCAAAAGTCATTTTTGGCTTACTGAGTTTGCTCCCTCACCTCTGCCACTGATGGCACAAAATAAAAGTCTCCTGGCAACTGCTGCTTTTAACCTGCAAGTGCTGAAGCACAAAGGAATACCTGAGAATGCTTTAAGTTGCCAAAAAAATGTCATTTCTCCCAGCTGCTTATTCCTCCCTCAGTGATATCAATTCTTTCTGTTGGATTAGAACAGCAGGGAAAATAGAGAAATCATCTGAACCAAGATTAGCCCCTCAGTCAGCAGAACTGCGTGAAAAAAAGGCAGAATTAGAAGATGCCTGTTTTGGTTCCCAGCCTGTGGACAACACCTGACTTAGCACAAAGTGTCCCTCCCCTACCTGTTTGGAGTAGCCTCCATAGATGATGATGTTGCCCTCAGGGGTGGGAGTCATTTGACAGCCAGATCTTGGAGCAGGCCCCATCCCTGCAGGAGCCAGCTTGCTCCAGGTGAAGGAGTCCAGGTTGAAGGTGTACACATCGTTGTAGTAGATGAAATCTCTGCAGAGAGCACATGGGCACAGCACATTTTGTGATGTGGACACTCAGGGCAGGATAAAACAGCACCTCAGAGCTCTACTCACAGCCCCCACTGGAGAAGGTGTTTCTACAAGACAAGGATCTGACAAGACTCAGAGGCCAAAAGTGCTGGACTGAGCTTTGGCTACAAGCATGGGAACCTGCTTCAGTGCTAAAATGATTTTTCCCACACCTGAAGACTTTAAATCAAGATCCCTTGTCTTTCTACACAAAGATCTAGTTCAGTCACCATCCTGCTTAGGATAACCCTCCCATTAACACCCAGATTTCTGTTACTGGTGAAATTTTGTTGCCTTTTTTAAGGAGTACTCAAACTCCCAGCCATGCCAGCAACCCACCTTGCACTCTCATGGAAACCTCCAAAGATGATCAGCTGCCTTTTGCACACAACCATCCGATGTCCACTTCGTCCAGAGGGCCCTCCTGGTGCCCTGAAACACAAAGAAATTCCATTTATTAGCAAAATCCCCTGGCCTGGTATTGCATCAGGCCATTTCTACTGAAGTCATTGGCAGCTGAGCTGTCTGACCTCTGCCTTAAGTTTTAGCTTTCATATTTTTCATATTCTGCCCTGCCCAGGTGTGTGGTTTAGAGCTTCATATTCAGTGTCAGTGAGCTCTCTTCACAGAGCAGCCAGACAAAACAATTCCTTTTCCAGCTTGGTACCAAGGACAATCATTACAAGTTTCAGGCCCAAGAGCAGAAACAATGCTGGGCTGAAGAGAGAAAACAGGATGGGACTGCAGACCCTGGAGCTGTAATTGGACAATTAACCCCAATATGCAGATGGACCAAAACTGATAAAAATGTGAGGCCTCATGATCAGTTGTTAATTTTGTGTCCATTTTTGGTCCATCTTGGGTGCAGCCCTGGCCAGGCTCTTGTAGTGCCCAAGGTGTGTCCTTTAGGGCCTTTCAATAAATCCCTGCTTTATCCTGAGCTCTGTGCAGCCTCTGCTCCAGCTCAGCTTTCTCCAGGCATCAAGCCTCTCCTGGCAATGGGAACCATTGGGAATGTGGTTGCCTTAATCCATGACTGCTTTTCTCCAGGACAGGATGGGTGCTCTTCCTGGAACTCCTGGGACTGCATCGCAGGCAGTTTTATTCCTAGAGATAAACCACCCTAACAGCACCCAAAGTCTTTTCAGTGATGACTCAGGAGCTGATTCTTCAGCTGATCCTTCTCCTTCAGGAGAGTTTAATGAACAGCACTTCACAATTGCCGGGAAGACACTCCAAACTGAGATGTTTTCTCCAAGCACCAAGGGACAAAGCCTGGCTCTGACATCCCTCAGCGTCTCAGGAAGTCTCTCAACACCTTCACTCATCCACCTGCAGTTTGGGTATGACTCCAAACCAGTGAAAACACTTCATGAGTTACCCAGATTTCCCCAAGAACAAAGGCACTGCAGCAAAACAAGCCATCATTATCAACATCATCCTGCTGAAGGAGGGCAGGGATAGATGGGCTGTTGGGAAGGAATTCTTCCTGGCACAGGAGCCCAGAGAAGCTGTGGCTGGATCCCTGGATCTGGAAGTGTCCAAGGCCGGGCTGGATGGGGCTTGGAGCAGCCTGGGATAGTGGAAGGTGTCCCTGATCATGGAGGGGGAGGAATGGGATGGGATTTAAGATCCCTTCCAACCCAAACCATTCCATGACTCTGACTCACTCTATGATCCTACACACTCAAAAGCAGCCACACATTCCTGTTCTGCTCTTCCAAGCTTTCCTGACCTTTCAGTTAAATGTGCTGCTTCCATTTCCAGAAACAAGCAACACTCCCTCCATCTGTCCCATCCAAAAGGCTCCCGAGGAGCTGGGCAGCTGGACACCATTCCAACATGGATTCACCTCCCTTCCTTCACATTCACCCACAGCATCACACAAGACACAACACAAACAACTCCAACAACGCCAGCTTTAGGCCAAAGAGGGTTTGCTGTGTGTGTTCTCTGCCCCCATGGATGAATCCATCCTGTTTTCCCTCGCTGAGGAGTCTCCCAAAGTTCCCAGCTGGCACCACTGAGCCCAGCAAGACTCCTCCAATAGGCAGCATTAAGGTGTGGAAGTGATTGCACAATCAGGGCCTAAATAAATAAAAGTTGAAGAAACAGCAGCAAAACCTAAAGCCACAAACCCCTGGCCACACTTGGAGTGGCAGCAGGGAGCTGGGAATGTGGTGATGGATTTCTGTGGAGAGAGAAAATGAGGGTCCTTATTCACCATGGAAAATGACAACCTCACCCTGGTGCTAATGAGAAACTCCACCAGAACAGCAGCGTTTGGGGAAGACTGAATTAATATTGATTGCTTGGACTCCTTATTCGAACAAAGAGGAGGTTTTTCCAAGCATTTACTGGATCTTTAAGTATCACCCTGCAGAACAGCACCTCTGGTATTAATTTCATCAAGACCTGAAACCATTATTTTCTCTTGCTGTAACTCCTCTGTCATTACTCCAGAAGTTGGCATTTTTTAAATCATCTTTTTATTTTTTTTTAAGGAGAGGATGAATTAAAACCCAACTTGAGCACTAAAATCCTGTTCTCAGAGAATATCTTGTGCCTTGTTTCTCAAGCAGGTTTCCTCTGAGTTCAGAATCAATAAAAGTTTATTCAATGATGTGTTTTAATAAAGCTCCACCAATGTAGATTTAACTCCAAGGCACAAATGGCACAGTCAGGCAGGACTGGCAGTGATGCAGAACCTCATTCCCACTCCAGAAAGATCTTCCTGTAACTTGTTTCCCCAACACAAACTCTTCTCTTTCACCTGTTTCAGTGCTCCTGGTCCCAAAGAAACATTTTGGGAATGGTTTCCCAGACTTTGTGATTAATGCTCTATTTCATGGGGTTGACACCAGAAAGCAGACGTGGGAGGGAGCTGTAAATTCTCCAGACTTCTTTTAAAAATAGATGAAAAAGTCTGGCTAAGGACTGGCTCTACACATATACAGCATGAGGCTGATCTGAACTGCTCCATAAGGAATTTTCTTTTGCCTGTGGAGTTACTCTGGGACTTGTAGTAACAAACCAGAGCTGAATTCAGCCCCCAGATTCATGAATTACTTGTCCCAGTGGCTACAGGCTGCCTCTTCATCCTCAGGATGCCCAGGTAAAGCTTGGGAATGCTCAATAATAATAATAATGGGGATGAAGAGAACACCCCATCACAGGGGCACCTGAGGACAGAGCACTTTTATCCTGCACAGGAAGCTGAACTCAGGATTTGTGTTGTTTTTCACCTTTCCCTGGGAGTGTCCTAGTGTTGGGGTCAGTGGCACACAAATCCTGTCCCCTCATGTCTCGGGTGGAAGCACAGAAGGGAAAAGACAACTGGGCCCAAAATCCTCAATTCCAACCCCTTGCAAAATCAATCCACAGTTGTACACCTGACCTACCAAAGAACAAACTCATTTCTGGGCTGACAATCTACTTGATTTACACCAAAACACCCTTTTCTTTGAGCACCTTCTACCTGCTGTGGCAGGACCTGATTTTTGTGGTGAGCAAGGAGAGGCACTGGGCCATCCTCCACTGCAGAGACTGCTCCAGTTAAACACACACTGGTGAAACTGGGAAATTCATAGCACAACATCCCACCAAATCCTACAGGAAGTATCACCAGCATTCCAGAATTTCAGTGAAGGGAGCTCCAGAGGAGGGATGTGGCAATCCCCAAGCACAAGCCCCAAGGATGCTCCCTGTCTCTCCCTGAGGGAGTGCACGGGGCCACAGGGAGCTGAGTGGGAATGTTCTCTCCAGGAAGGAATGAGGCAATTAGGTTAAAATATTGCTGCTCCAAGGCAGGGTAACCAACAGTTCATGGACTGAGGAAACCTCGTGCATCACACACAAGATAAGGTGGCTGCACTAAGTCAAAGTCAGCTGCTGGCAAGGCTTCTAACGGGCTGGGATTTGCTGTGTTTGGATCATCTTTGTGCATGCAAAATGCAAGGAAACACAGCTAAATCTTGCTAAATTTAGCAACTTTTAACTCTGTCAGGCAGCCTGGCACCACTGTGCTCTGTTCTAGGAGAAAATAGAGCTGCACTTCCCCAGCACAGGGAAGTTTTCACTGTCAGTGGAGGTTTCCAGTTGTTTCAGAATTCAACAATGTTGCAGAATTTGGGGTCGCAAGTGTTTCAGAATCAAGCCCCCCACGGCACCAGGATGGTTTGTGGCAGGAATTGTAGGCCAGGAAGGACAACATCATTGTCTGGAATCTGAAGTGTGGGGCTGGATAAACTAGAATTTCATGTTCAGATCACAGCAGGGTCATCTTGCACAAACCAACACAACAAACCCACCTGCAACAGGGCACTCGTGATCCTTCCCACGGGAGCAGAAACAGAAACGTTGCCTCTCTTGTCCAGACATTTCTTCATGAATAATTAATTTTATTACTTTATTATTTGCACTAAAATGTCATTTTCTAAACCCCACACTAGTCTGTCACCTGGCATTTATTCAGGTAACACCAGCAGCACACTGGATAAATGGAATTACTCCCTGGGCTGTGTGAAGGCTCTCGGTACCAGGGATTGTTCCCCACCACGATCCCAACAAATGGGAAATGCTGAAGGAAATGAAGTGCAGCAGGTGTAATGTTCAGGGTTTTAAAAGAAGCAGGAAAAATTCCCTGCACAGCTCATCCCAAACCTCCCTCAGCTACTGGGCAAGGAGAGGCAGACACAGGTCACAGACCCCACAGTCTCTAGCAGGGTGAAAAGGGATCAGCCTGGACAGATCTGGTGTTCCCACCTGAAGGAAGAACATGGAGCTCCTAAGTGAGCAAAAGCTGCTGCCTTTCTCAGTGCCCTTGGAGGGTGATCTGCAGCTCCAGCCCATCCAAAGCTGTGTTCAGAGTACAAGACAATCCCAAAGTCCAAGAGGATGCCAATGCCAAACTCAGATCCAAAGCCCATCTCCTGCCTCTCAGCCCACTGGATGTCACCAGAACTCTCCTCTCATGCAAATACAAACATGAGCAGCCAAAGCAAGGAGACAAAGGTTAAAGAAACATCAACAGAGGACTTTGGGCCAGATCCACTGAAAATATTTACACTTTCACTCCTGTCAAAAACTTCTGGCACCTGTTTCCTTTGACAGGCCTGAGTTACTGGCTTGTTTATCCCAAAGAATCTCAAGGCAGCAAATGCCAGCTCCCAGGAGTGAAGTTGGGTAGGTACAAACTGGCTTCTCCAGTCATGTTAAAATCAGGAGATCCTTGCACTGGTCTTGTGGAGCCCCCACTGGAGGAGCCCAGGAAAACAGAGCACCAGTTTTGGACATCTGGACCTGCTAGGGTTGGAACAGAGAGCTGTTCATGATACTCTTCCCTTCAGATAAGCAACACCAACCCACACCCCAAAAATCAGGTATGAGATAAACCACCTTTTGTCTCAACAGACTCGGAACACATCTCTCATTCCCACTTCTTTCTGGAGGTGTCTTCTCCACCCTTTGGAGCACAGGCACCTCTGCATTTAAGGGAAAGCTGGGAAATGACAACACTGGACCAGGAATCAAACTTGGATCACACTGGCACAGCTCCTCACGAGGCCAAAGAGTCACTGAACACCAGGATCTCAGGGATCACCGAGATCCAAATTCCTTGGCAAAAGTATGCTCCAGACATGAGGGCTCAGCACTTACTTGATCTGCTCCCAGGTCCTGGTGGCCAAATGCAGGACCCAGAGATCTTTGTAGTGGTAGAACTGCTCCCCGTTGGGAGAGGCAAATTCCCCCCCGAAGATCCAGAGCTGCCCCCCAGCCGTGGGCACCACAGCTGCCTGCAGGACAAGGAAAAGCTGGATCAGAGCAGGGTTCCAAAGCAGGCACAGAACTTCCCCAGTCAAGCATCCAAATCCCAGGGAACAGGGATTTCCCACAGATCCTGAAGGATCCTGCTGATCCTTCATCTCTCTGGGGCTGAAGGAAGGAGAAGTTGGATTAAAAGGTGCTCAGTGTTTAACACACCTCCCCTAGAGCAAGGGAAAGCTGGCCTAGGAGCTGGGCTCTTCCCACCTCCTGTGGGAAGTTCAAAGTTTCCTAGGAAACGTCTTGGGATTAATGTAACAAAAATTATTCAACTCTCTCTGCTCAGAACCAAACTAACAACAGAAAGAAAACAAAAAAAAAAAAAAAAAAGAACCCAAATAAAGTAGGAAATGTGCAGTATTTGGACTGTTACTTAACATTTTCTGTGTTAGGACCAAGGAAGAAATCCCAAGAAGGAAATGCTGTGGCTGTGCAAATTTCAATTTGTGTTTTCTCCAGGGTACCCATCACAGCTCAACATTGGGATAATGATCTCTTTCCTCACAAGGCTTCATTCCTTGCCTGTCTCTCCCATCAAAAAAAAAAAGATTTTTAGCCCCACACAGGATCATGCCCTGCCACAAACCAGCCCAAACATGAAATGATTAAATAAGAAAATCCAGGGTGTGCTTTCAGGCAGGATGTGTGGGAACATGAAGTTACCTAAACAAAGGAGATGTGAGCCTGAATTCCATGGGCATCCAGTGCTTAGAACCTTAAAGGGAGGGTTTATGCAACAGCCTGCTCATACTTGTGGGTGACCTTTCCAAGAGCTGGCTTGAAATTCATGACAAAACCAAACCTTTTCCTTGAACAACTGCCAACACCTGCCCACAGCTCCTCTCACCTCAATTCCAACAGTGGATTGTGTGTCAGAGACCAGGGATGACAAATAAAACTGAAAACATGCACCTGGCACCCACAGACACACTTCTGTTTAACTCTGAGCTATGCTACGTTAAATAGAAAGCCACAAGGAAGGCAAACCAGTCAGCTCAAGAGGCTGAACTGCCTCCTGTGAAACCATAAAATTAATTATCAGACAGAGAACACTGCTGAAGCAGGACTCCTCAGTTGATTGCTGTAATCCAGCTGCAGCTCCTGAGCTGATTCCTTCGGATTGAGCTGCTCGACAGCCACCTGCTGGCTACTGGAAAGTGGCCTCTGAAACCAAGTTCTATTTTAAACAACACAAAGTAGCCCAAAAATCAAGTCAGAGTCTTTCAGTTCAAGGATACAGAGCTGGGAGCAAGACTGGCATTTAGTAACATAACAAAGGGATGTGAACCTAATTGGGATGTTGGATCTTCCCAGGGAGTTTTGGGATGGGTAGGAAAAGGACATTCACATCCTGTATGGCAGCTTTGGGAAGGCACCAGTCACCCCCACTGGCTGCAGCAGGTAAGAAAATCTATCAGCTGGTGAGGGAAAAAGACCTGCAAAAAATACAAGTCTTTGATCCAGGTTCTACTGTGCAGGTGTTTACATAAAGTAAACAAACCCAAATCCTTCATCCTCACAAGCAGCCAGCAACCTGGATTTGCAGAGGTGGAGAAGAGCCCAAGTGCTCCCTGCTGGCAGCAGTGGCAGTGTCTGGGATGTTCATGGATGTAGGGCTGTGGCCACAAAAGGAACAATGGGCTTGGGTCAAATTCCAGTAGGAAAATTCAGGGATTATGGATTTGAGCTGGTCTTTGTATAGTGCAGCAAAGAAAATTAATTTCTAAAGGATCTCCCCTCTGGCTCTGCTTGAGCCCTACCAAATCAACAGATACAAGCCCAAATCTCCACTCCACACTGAACACTGCCAGAGGACACCCAGTGACCAGAGCACCTTGGACAGGTCCAAGCAGAAAAGGTGAAGTGACACCACTGGCAGCCCATTTTGAGGAGAACAAAAAGAGGCAAGAAACCCTCAGGAGGTGAAAAAATTCAAACCCTCCTCCCAAATCGTCTTTAGAACAATTCCAGCTGCTGCTCTGGCAGCCAGAGCTTTACCTGGTGAGCACAACGCCTCGGGGGTGGGTTGGGGATGTCCAGTTTGGTCCAGCTGTTCTTCCTGATGTGGTAAATGTACAGATCATTGTACAGGTAGGTCTGTGAGACAGGGAGAGGAAAGAGCAGCTCAGCTCAGCTCTGCATGGGGGGACTTGGGGTGAAAATTGCAAAGCACAACCTCCTCAGTGGGCAGAGAAGGAGCACAACGAGCTCCTGCACTGCACTGGGAGGCAGCAACTCTTCCACCGGGCTGGAATTTCCCAAACCCTTGGTGACAGCTTGAGTTACGAGGATTTAAAAAGTTGGAGTTTAACACAGATATTCAGGTTAAAGCTGCCCAACTCCAGAGCAAAGGACAGCTCCAGGTGGTAAAAAAAACAGAATTAGTTCAGTTCATCACACTGGGTAACTCTGAGGTGTAACAAACATCACTGCCAGGCTGGAGTTTTCCAGAGCAGTTTGTCTCCAGGAGCACAACATCCACCTGCAACCTGCAGAAATTCAGGAAAATGAGTGTTCCTGAGTGCAATAATTTGCTGCTGCTCCCATCTTTGCCAGCAGCAAAGGTGCAGAAATACCTTGTTTTGAGAAGTGCAAGAGATTCTTCACTAGTTATCCCAAATGGGGGGCAGATGTGGCTACAATTAAGTCTGGAGAAATTATGAAGCCCTGAAATATTGATGCTGAGACAATCACTCTGACTCCTTAATGGGTTCCAGCGTGTCTCCTTCCTGCCAACTGCTCAGCCATGAGACAGAGCCATGGCAGAATTAAAAGGCTATTTTGCTCTCATTCAGGGACAAATACATATTTTATGACTCTGCCTTGAATTTCCCTTCAAATGAGACCCGTGCAAATTACAGGAAAAGGAGGGAGGGGGGAGATAAAGTAGAAGAAAATGAAGTATACATTACTTTTTGGCCATTGAAATATTCACCTCCAAAAAGGATCAGCTCATCTCTCTCAGGGTGAGCACAGAGGGAGCAGTTCAGCCTGAAAGAAAGAAAGAGGATGGAAAGAAAAAAATGATGTGAAAGTCCTTAAACCCCTGAACTTTGGAGCTTTTAACTCAGGCACCAGCACCTCTGCCCTCCAGCCACAAAGGTCTCCCTATCATCTGCCAAATTACCCTGCTGTGATGTTCACCCCAAGGCTAAAAACTTCTCCAAAGAAATTAATTCCTTCCAAAACTTCCAGCAAGATGAATTGGGCACTGTCTGAGAGGCTCTCCTATTTCAGGAGCACACGTTACTCTGTGATTTAACTCCCCCTTTGACGTGAGCTCCTGAATTTTAATGCTGGGGTGGCAGGAACAAAAATTACTTTTATGAGGGCACAGAACTCTGGGCTGTCTCCTCTCCATTTATCTGTGTCATTGTTCTGCACTTGCTGCTGGTCACTGCTCTCCTGAATACCCCAAGTTTGTGAACCCCACTTAGCAAAGTGCTTTTTACCTCATGACACCTCCTTTTGCCTCTGAATTCCCTTCAGCCCTCTGTTCAAAACTTCCTCTTCACTTTTTTTATTTTCCCTCAAAGCCCTGAAATCAAACCCTGTTTTGGCTCCTCTGTGCTGATGGGGTAGTTAAAAAGTGGATTTTGATGCCCAAAAGAAGGCTTTTGGTCTCTTTTTAACCATGAATTCAGTATTCCAGGACTCCAGAGATCAGCTATACCTTCCACACTTGGGAAATAACTTTACATAAGTAAATGCCATTAAAAGCACCCCCAACTGCTCTACAAGTGGCAGCCAAAGCCTCACACAAGCTCTCACCTGGGTGAGGGGGGTGGGCAGGATGACTCAATTACTTGAGTCTTTTTAGCATCCGAAATCTGGAATTCTGCTATCAGGGCTTCAAGATCCTCCTGGAAAGAAAAAGCCAGACATGAGCAGAAGCACACATTAAACCAGCAGTCACTCCCACCATTTCCCTTCCTTGAAAAAGAAAAATAACTGCTCAAATACAACTGGAAACTCTTTTATCTCCAGAGAAACCCCATGTATGTTTATTCCCTTTCAACTTCATTCAATTAAAACCAAAATCTGACCCTCCCAAACTGCTGACAGACCAAGGGCAGAAGCAGAATTGCAGCAACGGGAAGTTCTGAGCCAAGGTCTCTCCTACAACCCCACTGCTCATCTCCTCCCTCCAGGTCACTTTTCCGAAGGTGTGCTCCAAGCAGAGACTTCCAAAGCCTGGGAATTTTTCCCCTGCAGCATGGAATCAGCTCTCCCAGTAGCCAGAAGTCTACAGGGGTACTTTCCATGCCTTTAAGATTTGAATTAGGCCATTAACACCACATTTTTACCAGGTAAAAGTCACTGTTTTAAGGCTTAAACACAAGCAGCCCCTCTAGGAGTGTCAGAAACAAAGATTCTCGTTTGCTTTTAAGATCAGAAAGATGAAGGGGACGGGAAGCAAGAAGGAGCCTTAAATTGTGTTTTCCTCTTCTTCTTTTACACCTGCTGTCACACACAAGGGATGAGGAGGGGATTTAAACATGATTCTGCTAAGAAACAGTGAACGAGGGACTTTAAATCTCACCCAGTCCCACGTTCCACTATCCCATGCTGCTCCAAGCCCCATCCAACCTGGCCTGGAGCACTTTGGACAACGCTCTCAGGCACAGGGTGGGATTGTTGTGGGATCTTCCCAGGCCCGGATGATCCATGTAGGTCCCTTCCAACCCATTATATCCTACAGTTCCCTGATCCACGCTTTCCCTGGGCGGCCCAGATTCCCTTTGGATTCGCTCCTTTGCTCCCAGCCTTGTCCTCAAGCTTGTCCCTGTCCCAGAGCGGCCCCGCGCGTCACCTCCTCCTGCTTGGCTCTGCGGGACACTTTCTTCTCCATCTTCGCCAGCGTCTTCTCGGCGCCTTTCCCCTTCTTGTCGCGTTTCCCCTTCTTCCCCATGGCGGCGGGGCCGGGACACGTCGGGATTCCAGCGGGATCACAGCGGGACGGGCTCGGGATACGCCGGGATCACAGCGGGATCACAGCGGGATGGGGCCGGGATAGCCCGGGATCACACCGGGATCATGCCGGGATAACCCGGGATTCCAGAGGGATCACACCGGGATCACACCGGGATCACGCCGGGATAGCCCGGGATTCCAGCGGGATCACACCGGGATCACGCCGGCCCGGGATACCCCGGAAAGCCCCGGGATGGGGCCGCTCCTTGTGCCGGGCGGCAGCGCCCCCTGCCGGCCCGGAGGACTGATGGCGGGCCCCCCCCAGCGCTGAGGGAGGTCCGCGGGCCGCGGCCGCTCCGAGCCGGCGTCAGGAGCCCCGCAGGGCCGGAGAGAGGGGTTAATGCAGCCCCGCATCCCGGCCGGCACCGTCCGCACTGCCCCGGTATGGCTCGGACACTCTGGGGTTGATGCCGGCCCCGAGGAGAACGAGGAGCCCACAAAATGGCCCCCTCCCCTCACACAAAATGGCCCCCCCTCAGGGGAGGGGAGGCAAGGACGCGTCTCGGGAGGAGGGTCAGGCTCGGTTCAGGGGTGCTCAGGGACAGAACAAACAGCCATGGCCATAAACTAAAGCACAAGTTCCACCTCAGCGTGAGGGTGGCAGAGCCCTGGCCCAGCTGCCCACGGAGGTTATGAAATCTCCCCCTCTGAAGCCATTCCAAACCCCCCTGGACGCCTTCCTGTGTCACCTGCTCCAGGTGGCTCTGCCTTGGGCTGGATGATTTCCCTTCCAACCCTAAATATTCCATGATTCTGTGATTAGGAGGAATTTCTCCACGGAAAGGGTGGTTAAACCTTGGCAGGGGCTGCCCAGGGGAGGTTTGGAATGCCCATCCCTGGAGGTGTCCAAGGAAGGCCTGGACGTGGCACTCAGTGCTCTGGGGATCAGTCACAAGTTGGATTTGATGATCCTCGAGCTCTTTCCCAACCTCAGTGATCGTGGGATTCTGCAATTCCATCACCTGAGATGTGAGCCAGGCCTGGGGGAGGCAGAAATAAAGTAATATTAATAAAATTAAACCACAGCAAGAATTCCCCAGGGATTGGGGCACTGTGCAAGTGTTTTCATTTCCAGCTGCAGACCTTTGGGAATGGGGTTTATCCAGGCCACTCTCCAAATCCTGAGTTGTTAGAGAGCCAAAAGAAGTACAGGCACTGTCAGGCAATGCCAAGCAGCTGCTTTTTCCCTCAGTGGTGGAGAAGGAATAATGATGATTTACATGGTATTTCATGCAGATGCTGAGTCCAGGGAAAAATTCCTGGGAAAACACCTACTTTGGACACCTAAGGGTGTAAATAGGGGTTGAAATTCATCTTTAAGCTGCAAGTTCATCCCACTGCACATCAAAATTGCCACTATGATTGTTTCTTGCAGAGCAGAAGGAATAAAATCATTCTATTTTTCACCGAATTCCAAAAACACCCCTCATTTCACCACCCCAAACCAGCGAGGATCTCCACTAAGGTACAGTTTCAACACCCACTGAGTTGTCCCAAGCATCCAGCACGTGCCATGGGATTGCAGGATGGATCCTTTGCTGTGAACATCCACCTACTCTTGAACCCGGGATCACGGAAAAAACACTGCCCTGGAGCATGGAGGGAAGAGCTGGGAAAGTTATTTTGAGGTTGCAGACAATGCCCATCATGAGCAGCACTTTGTTTTTCTGTTTGTTCTGAAAACATTGTGCTTCCAGCTCAAGCTGCAGCGTGTCCGTGTTTATGTGCAGGAAGGGAACAGAAACTACAGGAATGGGACAATTGCAATTCCCAGATGTGGGAGCTCTGCCGAGTTCCCTGGCGCTGCAAACGGGCTCGGAAGTTTCCCTGCTGCTCCTTGGGTTTCAACCTCAAAAAGACATCAGTGTGTGAAAACACGTCCCCTCCTGGTGTCTACAGGTCAACAATTCCTCTGGGTCCAGAGCTTCCAGCACTTCTTAAGGAGGCTTTGAAATGACAAAGCTGTATTTTTAAGAAATTGCCCCTCAAAGTCTTCACCTGCCGAGGGAGTGAGAAGTTTTTCACCTCCTGTATAGCCAGCTCTGCTCACCCTTTTCGGTGCTTCACCATTCCTGGTTATTTCCATAAGTTCAGAGATTCTCTGAGCTCAGATTGCTTTCTCGCCCCTTTATTCTCCGTGTTTCTGGTGGAGTTTGGGACGTGTGGGGTCATTTGGAGCTGGCTCCCACGTGAGGCAGGATATATTGCTGGTGTGAGTTCTGTGATCTCTTGAACTCCCCAGTCCAGCTTCTCACGGGGGATGTGAGAAAGGAGGACGGGGAGACAACCAAAGCTCTGTGCTGGACTTTGAAAATTCAAAGCACAACAGGAGCGTGAAACAGGGCAGGAATTCCTCGGGGAATTCAGCCCTGCTCCACTATTGAGGAGTTGCTGTGTCCACAATGGTGACTTCAGGGATGAGTCTTCCTCAGAAGGATGAGGGTAAAGATGACACTAAAGACCTGAGAGCACCAACGTGCCCTAAAACATCAATTTAAAACTCCAGCACTGACAGGTGAGCTCTTTCCACAAGCTCCCCATCACCCAGGATGGGAAAGGCCACTCCACATTCCCACAGTCTCACCAACATCTGGACACAGCTGGCAGACAGCTGTGGCTCCAAGCTGGGGCACACACACACACAGAGCTCCCACGCCCAGACGTCCCCCACTCATTTCTGTTGTGTCTCAGGTTTGGTTCCTGCTTTGTTTGGAGGAACATAAGCTGCACTTTGGCTGTGTTTGCACATTTCGTGCTCTGAAGTCGTCCTGTGCTGTTGTCTCTGGCAGCCCCTCTCCAGCTCTGACCTATACAAAGCCCACGTGGTTCCACTTTGTTATTTTTTTATAGTCTGGAATATGCTCATTCAACAGGATGGTAAATCCAGCTGTATCAGCAAAGTAAAGAATAACAGGCATGAAAGCCTCAGAAAAGGCTCAAAAGCTTTTTCCCACAAGTCTTCTTTGTGCTCTAACACTTGATTTATTTTTCCCTTGTTAATGCTTTCTGAAGCCAGTAGCAAGGAAGGAATTAATGCCACAGATTAAGCGGGAGGACATGCTGACAGCACAGGAACTAAATCAACCAAAAAGCCATTGCAATGGTTGGAATTGCTGGTGTTGGAGAGTTCTGCCTCTGACTGTATGGAAAGAGGAGGATAAAAATAAACCCTGCAAAC
Organism: Poecile atricapillus; assembly: GCF_030490865.1. Classification (NCBI taxonomy): domain Eukaryota; kingdom Metazoa; phylum Chordata; class Aves; order Passeriformes; family Paridae; genus Poecile; species Poecile atricapillus. Next base: position 19,911,576 of record NC_081258.1, read on the forward strand.
AGAGAGAGCTGTGGGGCTGCTGATGGCAAGTGTTTTATGGAATCATGGAATGGTTTTGTTGGAAAAGTTCTTAAAAACCATCCCATCCCACCCCCAGCCATGGCCAAGGACATCTTCCACTCTCCCAGATTGCTCCAAGCCCTGTCCAGCCTGGCCTTGGACACCTCCAGGGATGGGGAGTCGGATGATGCTGGTGGATGCTCCGCAGGAATCGGGAGCGCTGCCACACAAACTCACAGCAGTGACACCTGGGAACACAGGCTGGCAGAGCAGTTCAGCAGAGCCACGGCTCTCAGTGCCCTGGGACATGCCAGGATGCCCAGGAAAAATTATTTTCTTTAGCTGCTAAAACCCAGAAAATCACAGAATCATTAAGGCAGGAGCAGGCCTTTAAGATCATCAAAGTAGTACCACATCCACGACCAACCATGTCCCCAGGTGCCACATCTACATGGTTTTTACACAGTTCCAGGTATAAGGACTCCACCAGTGCCCAGGGCAGCCTGTGCCAGGGCTTGACAACCTTTTCCATGGAAAAATGTCCCCAATATCCAGTCTAAACCTCCCCTCGCAAATCCTGAGGTAAATTCCTCTCATCCTGTCACTGGAAGCAGCTTCATGCAGGAAAACTTCACGAAATGAGTCAAAAATAACCTTTGGTCTCCAGGTTTAGGCTGCAATTTTTCTCCTCCACACAGATAAAATAGGGAGAAATCCACCCAAAATGTGCCCTCCAGGCTCTGGTCACAGCCAGAGTTGATCATCTCTGAAGGCAAATCCTTCTGAGAGACAAAGCTACGTCCATAACCAGGGCTCACTTTGAAAAAAACTTGGGAATTCTTGGTTTTTCTCCCGGCTGTGCTGACAGTCCAGCAGAGGCCCCTCATTCCCTGCTTACACCGGGAGAACCTGGAGCTGCATTGGGAGCTGGCAGGTGCCTGCTGCTCCATTCAAGGCTCGTTTATAACCAGGAGCTGATAAAATCTCCCAGCCATTGAATTGGCTTCCTGGATTTTCTGTTTGGAAATCGGTGCTTTAATATCTCGAGAACAGAGGAAGCCAAGGAAGGCAGAGGCTTCCCTTGAGGGAAGTACAAAGCGTGGCTGTATTCAGATACACGTCCCAAGGGACATCCATCTAAATCCATCAGCAAAGTGCCAGGCTTGAGGCCAAAAATTCCCTGTGAAGCTGTGAAAGCCCTTACTTTTGCCATTCCAATAGGATTTCCTTGGGGTTTCTGCACTTTTTGAGAGGAAAATTGGAGCAAATAAATAAGAATGTCAGAGCAAAGGAGCCTGAGTCTCCCCCCTCTCTGTGCTCTGGTTTGAACTGGTTATGGATTGGGGGAAATAGAGAATTTCTGATTTGTGTAAAGCAGACCCTGTCTCTGGGCGTGCTGAGGGAACACTGGCTGTGCTGGGATCCTGCATGGAGCACCTTCCATGCCAGAGCTGTGGAATTATTTCAGCTGTTCACCAGGAGCAGCTGCCACACGAGACGATTCTGCTCTCATTGTTCACTGGCTTATCCCCACCTTCAAAAGCACACAAATCCTGAAATTCCCTTCAGGGAAAGGCTCTGGTGACTCAACCCCAGCACATCTGAGTAAGCACAGGAGGCTCTTTGGCTGTTTCCAAGCTATTCCAGCCAAACTTGCTCGTGGAGCAGCCAAATTTCCCTGCATGAGACACCAGGGATTGCAGCAGGGCCTGGCCTTTGGTGCTGTTGTTCCATCAGAGCAGTTTTGGTGGGGACATTTCGGGTGTGTCCGTGGTGTCACTGAGCTGGGACAGGATTTATCAGCTCAGAACCGAAGCTGCTCCTGATTGAAAAGCTCCAGCAGCTGCTCCCAAAGGCTCTGCCCAGCTCTTGTCACATTTTCCAGGACGCTGACCCCCATCAATCTGCTCCTGCCGTGTGCCAGCAGCACAGGGGTGATGAGAAAGCAAAAATCCTAGACTGTCTTTATGTCTGTCCTGGAGCTTCATTAATTAGGCTGGTGAACCATTAATTAGGCTACCTAAGCTTCTTTAGAGATGCTTAATCTTCCTGGGCAAGCAGGGCTCACAATATCAGGATGGATCCAGCTGACACCAGCTGAAACTGCTTTTCCTTACCTGTCAGCAGCCTTGTTTTGCTCTGTTCCCAATTTGTTGATGAACAAGTTTTGATATTTTTCCACACATTTATGTCCCAAGCTGACCCAGCCCTTCAAATGCTTTGTCATTGCACAGGTCCCTGGCTCACCTGGGGTCAGGGGTTTGTAGGTCCAGGGGCACAATTTGGGGCTCAACCCCACATCTCTGAACCCACTTCGAGATTTCTAAAGAAATAATTGGGTGAACCTGAGAGAAATGGAGTAAAAGGAAACCCCGGAAAATCAGGGGTGAGAAGTGAGAAGCGATGCCTGGCCAGTGAGATCATATTGCTCAGAGAGCAAAGCAGCCAAAAAATACCTTAAAATCTCCTGCCCTTATGCAGAGGAGCATTTTTCCTCACCAACATTTATATTCGGAGTCTGATGCAACCCGGGCTGGAGTGGAGTCAGGCTGCAGTGGCTGCGGAGCCCCACGAGGTGTCAGCGCCAGTGCAGCCCCGCTGCTGCTGCTGCTGCTGCTACTGCAACACCCGCCCCGGCCTTGCATCAGCTCCGAGCAGCGCTCGGCATTCAGGGATGCGGATATCCCAGATCCAGACACAGCCCCGCATTCAGGGATGCGGATATCCCGGCTCCAGGCACAGCCCTGCACTCAGGGATGCCGATATCCCAGCTCCAGACACAGCCCTGGATTCAGGGATGCCGATATCCCAGCTCCAAGCACATCTCTGCACTCAGGGATGCCGATATCCCAGATCCAGACACAGCCCTGGATTCAGGGATGCCGATATCCCAGTTCCAGACACAGCCCCGCATTCAGGGATGCCGATATCCCAGCTCCAGACACAGCCCTGCTCTCAGGGATGCCGATATCCCAGCTCCAAGCACATCTCTGCTCTCAGGGATGCCGATATCCCAGCTCCAGACACATCTCTGCACTCAGGGATGCCGATATCCCAGCTCCAGGCACAGCCCTGCACTCAGGGATGCCGATATCCCAGCTCCAGACACATCTCTGCACTCAGGGATGCCGATATCCCGGCTCCAGACACATCTCTGCACTCAGGGATGCCGATATCCCAGCTCCAGGCACATCTCTGCACTCAGGGATGCGGATATCCCAGCTCCAGGCACAGCCCTGCACTCAGGGATGCCGATATCCCAGCTCCAGACACATCTCTGCACTCAGGGATGCCGATATCCCAGCTCCAGGCACAGCCCTGCTCTCAGGGATGCCGATATCCCAGCTCCAGACACATCTCTGCTCTCAGGGATGCGGATATCCCAGCTCCAGGCACAGCCCTGCACTCAGGGATGCCGATATCCCAGCTCCAGACACAGCCCCGCACTCAGGGATGCCGATATCCCAGCTCCAGGAGATCAGCAAGGAAGTGTTCTCCAGTGAGCAAAGCATGTTCAGATGGAGAAATCCTTTGTATTTCACTTTCTCCAGCTTCAGGACAGTCTCAGGAATTCAGCAGTGGAGAAAGCACTTCCATGATTAATCCCATGTTTTTGCTGAGAACGTGTCCAAGCACATTCTGGGACACCTCCTCTGCCACGAGGTGCCTGCACAGCCCGGGGCTGATTTTTGGGATACAGCATCTCCAGAGAGCCCAGGGTTGTTTTTTGGGATACAGCATCTCCAGAGAGCCCAGGGTTGTTTTTTGGGATACAGCATCTCCAGAGAGCCCAGGGTTGTTTTTTGGGATACAGCATCTCCAGAGAGCCCAGGGTTGTTTTTTGGGATACAGCATCTCCAGAGCAGAGCCTGCAGTGGGTGCTGCAGAGGACTGGCCGTGGTTCTCAGCACCGTTTTCCCTCATAGATGAGAACAGTATCTGAAAGCAGATACAAATTCACTTAAAAATAACCTTACATGCTGTGTTGACATGCAGTTACCTTACAGCCAACACTCAGTTCCCAGCACAAACCCTTCCTCACAGGGCTGAGAACATTTTAGAGATGTTTCCCTTTGATGGGGAAGGAAATGCTGGGGGCAGATGAAATCAGAAAAAACATCCAGGCTGGGGCAGGGTTTAGTGCCCCACTTTTTTGTTGCATTCCAGGAAAAATTGCCCTCATCCAGGTGTTCTCCAACACCAGTTTTCCTCTGTCATTTCCTGAGGGAGCCTTGGGAACCTGGGCTCAGTGGCTGACCTGTGTTCAGGGGGAGTGATCTCATGGCAGGGAGGGTAAGGAGGATTCCTTATATATTATAAAAAGAAGTTTAACTTAAAAATCACAGAGAAATCGCTGAGTTCCAGCAGAGAGAGACATGAGAAGAGACTGATTGTGGCATTTTCAGAGCTGTGTCTAAGCCTCTATCAAAGAGGGTTGGAGGGAATCAACACGTTCTGTGAAAAGAGTGGATCTGGGTCATTTCTCCCTGTCCTGCCATGCCCAGATTTCACAGCTGGGGAGGTAAAGGACAGGGCCTGACCCTCGGTGTTTGATTTTCACCTCCCTCAGCCCTGACAACAGTGCATTGATTACATTAATTCTGCTTTATCTCCACAAAAACCCACTGACCCTGACCTGATGGCTGAGTAGGTTTTTCCACAAGCGCTTGGCATTGCTTTTCCTGGCGGTGCTGTGACAGCCTTTGGGATCAGATTGTGGATTTCCTGCCCCACCTGCTGCTCTCAAGGCACTCAACGAGGATTTACCAGTCAGAGCAAAGCCCTGGGAGGATCTGGTGAGTTCTGCTCCAGTTCAGTCTGGTTCCCTGAGCCCCTCAGTAAAGATAACTCTTTACATCTCTTATCTTGCTCAGCTTTTGCCCTCAGGAAATGATAACCCTGGCAAGATTCCTTGTGGTTTTGCAAAAGGAAAGAAAATATTTGTTCATTCTCAGAGGTTTAAAAAGGTAGAAGTGGGTGTGTTAACCACTCTGTTGTGAAGGAATGGGGGTTTAACCTGCAGGAGGAGGAGCTGTGTCGTGGGGTCAGTGCAGGAACACGGCAGAGATCTTCCCCATGGTTAAAATTACACTGAATTTCCTCTTTCTCACTCTTCCCTGTGAACCCCCAAAGTCTCAGCAGAACCTCTAGGGATGGGTGGCAATTTAAGGACCATGAAATGTAAATAAATCTTTGGTTTTCCTTCCAGCAGAACATGGAGTGTCATCCACAAGCCCCCCACCTCCTCCCAACACTGCTCCTGCACAACTGCCCAGATGGATTCAAACTCCAGCAAATTTAGATTTTAAAAGATGACATCACATCCACCCCTGAACATGTCTCACGGTGTTTTTACAGACATGATGTAACAGACAATTTTCCCATATCTCTCTATCACTGACTCAGTTTTTGAATAAAAGGTCTAATTTTAACCTGCAGTTAAGTGTTTCCATCCTGTTCTCTCTGAAAATAACCACCTTGGTTTCCTGACCCGAGGTGTCATTTCTGTTCCTAGAAAAGTCAGAGTCACCCAGGAAGGCCAACCCCAGGTGTCAGGGGCACGTCACAGCCGGGCTTTCTGGGCTTTCTGGGCTTTCTGGGCTTTCTGGGCTTTCTGAGCCTTCTGGGCTTTCTGGGCTTTCTGGGCTTTCTGGGCTTTCTGGGGTTTTCTGTGCTGCCTGCACAGAAAGCAGGAGTTCCACCAGGACCAGGTGAACAACAACCTGACCCACCCCACCCCATCCATCCTGCTGCTGAGGGAGCTGGGAATTCAATCCCTATGGAAAACCAATATTTACTCAGCTCCCTGCTGCTGGGCAGCTCTGCCTGGCATTGCTTGGAGTGCAAATGGGGTTTCTATGGTGGCTGCTGGCACCTGGCACAGCTTCACTCTTCCCACGGGGTAAAGCGGCACATTCTGGGGAGGAGCAGCCCTGCAGGGATTGGGATTGGGATTGGGAGTGGGATTGGGAGTGGGATTGGGAGTGGGATTGGGAGTGGGATTGGGATTGGGATTGGGATTGGGATTGGGAGTGGGATTGGGAGTGGGATTGGGAGTGGGATTGGGAGTGGGATTGGGATTGGGATTGGGATTGGGATTGGGATTGGGATTGGGAGTGGGATTGGGATAGTGTCCGAGTCCCTGGGGCTGGTGGGCTGCAGGGTGTCCATGAGGGGTTTTTCCTCTCTCCCAGGCTGTCCCCACAGCAGCCAGCAGGAGTGGTGGGTTATATTCCCATGGAAGAGTCCCAGCATGTCCTGAGTTGGAGGGAATCCAGAAGGATCATTGAAGTCCAGCCCCTGGATTTTATACAATTGCTTTTCCCTATAATTTCCCTGAGTCCAGGACAGGCCCCTGGAAGAGGAGGACACCGGGAATGTGTTTGTGCACACAGCTGCCCACTGCCCTCTGCTTTCATGGACAGGCACCTCCTGCTCACTCATGGCACTGGTGGATGCCATTCCAGGGAAAAGTTTGGATATTTCAGGACACCACGAAATCAAAAAGCTGCAGAGCCCACACAGAGCAATGAGCCCTTCCATGTGGCACTGCTGTGGGACATCCATTGGAGAACCTCCAGGAGGGTTTAATCAGTGGGAATTCGTGAATATCCCACAAAAACACGAAGCAGTGATGCTCTGAGGTGCAGAGCAGCAGTGAGCAGAGGCTGCAGCTCTGCCCAGGCACAGACTTGCCTGGAGAAGGGCTCAGCTGGAGGCAGGCACGGGCTGGTGCTGGGCTCATTCCTCCCAAATCCTTCACCTTTATCCCCTGCAGCCGGAGGGCAGCGGGGTTTGAACAGGCCAGGGATCTTCACTGGGGAGAGGCAGTGAGTCAGGAAGAGCCAAAGCTCTGCCTGCACCCTCACAAATCCCTTCAGCCCCGGGTAAAACACGGCAGCTTCACCCAGGTGCTGCAGGAGGGCTGAGCTGGCCCTTGAGCAGCTGCATCCAGAGCCTTGCGCTTCCCAAGGTGCTGCAATCCACAGGTTGTGATTCCCATCACCCCTTTGGGGTTCTGTGCACGGGGATTTCCTCCTCCCACCCCCCACCAAACCACGCACCCAGCAGGGAATCTCCTCCTGAGCTCCCTTTTCCTGCTTCTAGGATCAAATCTCTTTTTCACTCCAGGCCAATTTTCCTCTTTGTCTCCAACCCCACATCTCTTCCCAAGCCCTGTTTCTGTCCCACCCCGGAGATCCATTTTGTCCTCGTTGTGTTCTCAGAGTCTCCCCCATATCCATCAGGGGGATGGATCCCCATCCCAACAGGATTTTGGGAATGAGGACGGAGCAGATCAGCCCTCACTGCTCAGGATCAGGCCTGGCGCCTGCGAGGCTGTGGCACACAAAGCAGCGTGCAGCTCCACAGAAAAGCTGGAATTCATTTAATAAAGCCAAGGAAAATCAAATGAAAGCATCCTTCCCTGCCTAATCCCCTGCATGAATCAACAGAGCTGCAGCATCCAAAGGCTCCAGGCTGGAGCCTTTTTCCCAGTGGAGTGCAGGCCACAACAGGCAGCTGGGAAAATCCAAAAGTTCCCATAAATCCTGGTCCTGAGGGAATCTTCTTCTGCAGCACAACTCCCCATGCCTGAGACAGCTCTGCACTCAGCAGCCTCGTGGCTGCTTTCCTCCAAAAAATAAAATAAAATAAAAAAAAGAAGGAAAGGGAGAAAAATCTTCAATTTTTAGGGGAAAACAGGGCAGAGCCAACTGATTCCTGCTGGTTTTTCTGATGCAACAGCGCTTGGCAGGATCTTGCATCAGTCCCTGAGGATGCTGCAAGCCCGTGGCCAGAGTGAGAAGGGTGTCAAAAGTGCTTTTTCAGGCTGATTTCAGTGTGTGGAGGGCAGGAGAGAAATCCAGATGGTATTTGGCCCACACAGCGAGAAGCAAATCCCAGAGAGAATATTTTGCAGGATTAATGGGTTTATCTTGTTTGCCTTGGATGCAGGAGCTTCTCTCAGATTTGGTTTCATGAACAAGACAGACAAAAACCTGTTTAACCTTTGCTCAGCAGTGATAGCACCTGCTCAGAAATTCCATGAGGTACTAGGAAAAGGCTAATTTTGCTGCAATTTCTGTTAATTTTAATTAAATATGGAAGATAAAGAGAGAATGGTTTGAGGCTTGAAGGATTTCTAACTAGGTAATACCAGGCTTCTCATTTTTCTAGAAAATATTAGAGGTACATGAAGAAAACAAATGTAAACAAGGAGCCAAAAGGATTTTTTCCATCCCCAAATGTTCCTTCTCAAGAAAAAATTGTGACCACCAAGAGTAATTTTTAATTATTCAGAGGGTCTGGCATAGACTGGGATTATTGTGGCTTTAAGTGACTTTCTTCTGTGAGCTGGGATTTTTATTTTGAAGCCATTATTCCCTCTGGCTGTGGAAGGACTCTGGAGCTGACAGAAGATCCTGCTCTCCCCTGGGAATGGGCTGTCCAGAGCTGGTTCCTGCAGTAATTGCCCAACCTGAGCCATCATGTGAGAGCTTAAACTCTTTACATTGTGGGGAGCCAGTGCCTCTCTCCAAAGCCTATTTCAGGCAACTTTGTCAATGTGGATTAGGATTCTTTTTTTCCCCTAATGCAAACCCAGTGCTGGCACAGGGATAAATCCCATTTAGCAGGAGCGAGGCTGTGGACAGACAGACAGACAGACAGACAGACAGACAGGAGACTGCAGCCACCAGCAGCGAGCTCAGCCCAGCATTCCCAGCCCTGCAATTCCTGCAGGAATATCATTTAAAGTTCCAGCTGCCTCCAAACATGCAGGAGAAGCTGAGACAACCCCAAAACCTTCAGCTTCATCCTCCCTGGAAAGATTCCAGGAGCTGCTGATCTTAGAGCCACTAGGTAATACCAGACCTCTGTTTCTTCTAGAAAATATTAGAGCTACGTGAAGAAAACAAACATAAACAAGGGCACAAAAGGATTTTTCCATCCCCAAATGTTCCTCCTCAAGAAAAAAAATGTGACCAGCAAGAGTAACTTTTGCCCTGGTGCCTTTCCAGCAGGAATTTTGTTCAGACTCTCCCAGGCCCCAGGTGTGTTTGGAATATTCTCCAGCACATGGAGCCTGGCAGGGCTGAAATCCCAGAGGCTGAGCAGGAGTTTCACCCTCACGCTGCTCCTGGCACAGGCACACGGCCCCTGCAGACATCTGATTTGTCTTTTAGCTGAGCCTCTTTGCTCCCAGATCCAACAGGCATCATTGCACCACCGACCTCCTGAATTCCTGAGGTGTCCAGACCTGATTCTGGAGCTCTGTGGAGCACAAGGGACGAGGTTACACAAGCAGAGAGGGGCAGCCCCTGCTTTTCCAGGCAAGTCAGAGCAGAAATGACCTCACTGAAATCCAGAGCCAGGCTCCTGGAGATGTCGGCCAAACCAGCCAGGAAAGGGCTCTGAAGTGGAGCTCGCTCCTGGAATATTGCAACATCCCAAGGATGTGCTCATGGCACAGGGCTCTGCTCCTCGATTCCTGTCACTCCTGTTGGGGATAATTCCAGGCTGCTCTGGAGGCTGCGGGATTTGTCACCTGCTGCTGTGACAGACCTGGAGAGGTCCCTGGCGGTGCTGGCACATGGAGTGGGAGCTGCCCCTGGAATTGGAGCTTTAACCTCCAGCCCCAACCATTCCACGATGCTGGGATAGAGGAAAGGTGGCCACAGGCAAACGCGTCCCGAGGTGGCTCTGTCACCTGAGTGTGTCCCTGTCACCCCGAGGGACACAGTGACAATGATGCAGCTCATGCACAAAAACTGGGACAGCAGGGTGGGATCCTCCAGCTGGACATTCCAGTGCCACTGCCCTGGCTGCAGAGAGAGGCAGGGAATCACTTCCAAGAGGAGGTGCTGGAAAGAGCTCTTAATATATATAATAATATATATATAATAATATATATATATAATAATGTATATATAATAATAATATATACAATAATATATATAATATATATATACAATATATGCATAATACACAACACATGATATATAATAATATATAATATATAATATAATATATCATATAACATATATCATATATCATATGTATGATATAATATGTATTATACACTATACACTGTTATATTATATATTATATTATATTATATTATATTATATTATATTATATTATATTATATTATATTATATTATATTATATTATATTATATTATATTATATTATATTATATTATATTATATTATATTATATTATATTATATTATATTATGATGATTTTTTTTCCCTATATAATATGTCCTCCTGCCTGTTCCCATCTCTTGGGCACTGTCCCTGACTCCTGGTGCCTTCCCAGCTCCATCCCAGCTCTTTGCACACCTGGATAATTGGATTCAGCTCCCCCAAATCCGGGAATAGGTGTGGATTGCACAGGCCTAAGGCAACAGGGACATTTTCCCAGCAAACCTTGACTGCAAACTGGTTTTGGGGACAGGGTCCTGCCTGGCCACCCCAGGACAGTTAATTAAGGACACATTAATTAAATCAGGAAAGAGGTTCAGGCAACAGGAATTGCCATTTCTTGCTTCCCTGGTCTGTAATTCGATGGAGGGATCGGAATGTGGATTCATCTTTCCCGTTGTGCAGCCTGGATGAAGAGCAGGGGAATTTCCAGCATTTATCCCCACAGCTGATCGGGACAGAGCTTTCAGTCTGTTCTGGGAAGATGAGCAAGACTTTTCTCAAAGGGGGAAACTGAGGCACGGTGGTTTCCATGGATTTCCAGGTCCCTCCTGCCCACCCCCCGCTGTTTCCTGTGCCATCCATTCCCAGCTGGGAGAATTGTAGTCCAAGACAGGCAGGAAATTTGCATCTCCAGGAATTATGCAGGGGGGAAGAAAAACCTTATAGAGATCTGTAAAAAATCCCTGTTTTATTTCCAGGCCTGCAATCAGGGGGTTGGTGACATCCTTTTGTTAAAGATCTCTACCACCCACTTCTCCAAAAATCCTGTGCTGAAGAGCTGACACCTAAAAAAATTAATTAATTAAATAAAAATAAATCTCCAGCAAAATCAGCTGGAGAGACACCTTTATTTCATGGCTTTGCAGGTTAAAATCAACAACTCCTTTAAAAAATGGTAAAAAATCCCCTTCAGGCAGTTCCATCGCCTCACTATTAACAGAACAGTTTTGTTGCTGGGTGTTATTTTGCTGCAAGGAAATTTGTCAACATCAATTCTGCTTTTCTCCAATTTCCCTCATACCTGGAGCTCGTTTTCACTGTATGAATTTATTGCCCTCCGAGGATCCTTTTATTAGTTCCAGCCACAATTCCCTGTCAGCTCCTTGTTTTGATTTATCTGAGCACCCTTGAAGCTGTTCCCTGCCCGTGTCACACCCCACCCTTCAGTGGCTTCTTCCCAACCCAAACACATTTAGGGCCTTTCATCTTCCACACAAATCTTCAAAGCAACAACACTTTTATGGTTTTTGCAATTCCCCCCAGTCCTGGGACGTTCCCACCTGCTGCTCCAAGGGCTCACCCTTCCTTGGTGGCATTCCCTGTGTTCTCCACAGCCCTCCCACACAGGAACTCCTGGGTTTGGGGAGAAAAATATCCTGGGTTTGTTCTGAGGGTGGGAAAATGTCAGCCTGGCTCGCTGCGTGTTTTCCAGAGGGATGTGCTCCCACGCCTGCCCTCTCCCATCACCTCCAGCCCTCGGGACAAAGCCCAGCAGCCACGAGAGCGGAGCTGGGGACGTGGCTGGGGCCTCGTGTGCCTCCCATTCCAGGAGTCTTTCCCAGGAAAAGCCCTCCAGGAGGCACCGCTGATGGATCCACATCCGTTCTCTGGAGGAGATTCCCAGAGAAACCCTGGCTGCTCCATCCCTGGGAGCGCTCAAGGCCAGCTTGGAAGGGGCTTGGGATAGTGGGAACGAGATGAGCTTTAAGGTCATTTCCCACCCCAAGCATTCCGTGATCCTGTGAGGGCACAGGGAAAGGTCAGCTGGGGGAGCCAAAGGGCCCTGCAGCAGCCGGGAATGTGACAATGGCATCTTCAGGGAATGCCTGGAGCAGGAGGTGAATCCCACCCCGGGATTGCCCTGGACTCAGGGTTACAAACCCTTCCATGTGAGCTGTTTGGAGGGCACAGAGCAGGGAGGTCCCAGGGTGTGCAGACATTTCTGCCTTTGTTGGGTGTCCAGGTCCTCTCCTGCTCCCACCCAGCCCAGCCTGGACAGGTCAGCGGCAGGGCTGGGGCAGGGACACGGAGCAGATCCCCAGATCCATGGGGAGTGCCCAGATCCATGGGGAGTGCCCAGATCCATGGGGATTTCACTCCCTGCCTTTGAATTCCCTTGTTCTCCAGGCTTTTCCAGCCTGTGCATCTCCTTTTCCAGGCCCTGTGTGCTCCAGTGGGCTGAAGCAGGAGAGGATCCCTAGGTGAGCTCCGCAGACCTCCCTCTGTTATTTAACTACTTCTATCAGTGTTCCCTCTCTCCCAAACAATAATTCCCTTTTCCAAACCCCGTGGGAAGCTCAGGGAGTCCCAAACCTGCTGAAAAGCCAAGGATAGAGGTGCAGGAAGCTCCATGGCCTGCTGAGGAGTGACCTCCCTGCTCCGTGATCCCCCTGGATCCTCCACTACAACCTCTTGGAACCCCCCTGTGCTGCTCCTGGATCTTCAGCTTGTACTGGAACCGCGTTTTCCACCTCCCAGCTCCCAGGAATCTGCCCTGGCACTGGCTGCACACACCTGAATCCATCCTGGGGCCTGGAGTTTGCAGCCTCTGTGCCCCTTCCAGGCATCCCAGCCCTGCTCCTCCACGTCCCACTAGTGAATGTCCCAATGATTTGTCCTAGTGAGATTTTATATTTATTTATATTTAATTTGCCAGTTTATTCTTTCCCTTGTTTTCCTTCTTTGGCCACAGGTGTCACTTCTGGAATGATCTCTTTGGAATCACTGCTGGCTTTGGGAGATGGTTTTTTCCTAATTACTCCAATTCCTTCACTGAGAGCCTGTAATGCCTGGGAGAGGCTCCAGGAGAGCCTCCTCTCCACACTCAGGATCCCTGTAACTGCATTCCCATTTCCCACCTCTAATCCCTCCTTTTAAAATAAATATTTCCAGGTAAATGCTGCTGTGGTAGCAGGGTTTGGGTTTAGGGGGATGTTGGGCCTGAAGAGCTCTTAAAACAAAAAATGGAATTATTTTTCCGACATAATGTGTCATCCCTCCTGTTTCCCTGTCTTGGGCACTTGTCCCTCACTCCTGGTGCCTTTCCAGCTCCATCCCATCTCCCAGTGTTACTTCCCAAATAATGCTCAGGAGGAAACCAGGAATTGCCTTTTCCCTGGGAATTCCCTCCTTTGTCACACCTGAACTGGCTGTGGAATCTGGGACATTTGCTCAGCCCGTGTGGCACCACTGAAATTTCACTTTCCTGGGATTTCTCCACAGCTTTTCCTGCTCATTTCTTCCTTTGGGATGTGTTTGTGTTCCAAAGGAACAGCCCCAGCGCTTTAGGAAGGAAAATCTTGGAGTTCCGCCCTCTGCAACCCAAAATCAAATCTTCCACCAAACTCTGGGAGCTGAGCATCCCTGCCCTGCTCCTTTCCTCTTCTCCAGCCTGCAATGGACAGGGAGGAGGAACTGCAGCACTTTTCCCATGAAAACTTGGTCCCTTCCTATTGCTGATCATTCCTTTTGCTGCATGAAACTATGGACACCCCCTGGGAATTGGGATATTCCTCCTCTGCTCCCTCCTCGTGCCCAAAGCTCTCCCACTTTCTCATTCCCTTCGTTTTAACCTCAGGAAAATGAACTAGAATTTAAAAAAGGAGGATGGAGATGGAGGCATTGCTGTCATTGCTCCTAAACCCAGCTGCAAGAGGAACATTTGGAAACCCAGGTGCTGATGGATTTGGGTTAATCATGGGGGAAAAAAATATAAATAAATAAATTTCGAGGCAAAGACCAGCAAGGAGAGTGTTGTAATTCAGCTTTCTTTGTTAAAAAAACAAAACAAAACAACCCAAACCACAGAACAACCCAAACATTGAACAGATTTGTTAAACCACAGACATAAAAGAATCAAGAAATACTACAAAAAAAAAAAATAAAATAAAATACATTGCAAGAGACATCTTGTTGTCCAAGGCCATTGGATTCAGGAGCTGCTGGCGGCCCAGCCCTGGGTCAGTGGAATTGCTGCGCTGCCAGGAACACAAATATTGGGAATACACAGCGCTTACTGGAGAAGAATTAAGACTAAAAGATATTTATTTACCCCTTTCAAATAAATAGAGAGTCATCTACAGCAATATTTAAATTAGTAAAACAGGTTTTGTTTTTTTAAAGCAACCAAATATAACAAAATTGTAAATCAGGTCTAGGTTTTCTTGTGTGTTAAGAGCCTTTTTGTTTTTTCCTGTGTTTAAAAAAAAACCAACAAAAATACAAAGCAAAGTGTCTCTGACAAGTCAGATTCTTCACCAGGAGTGAAGGTCACCCTCCCTTTGTTCTGAGGGTGGGAGCGAGGTCTGAACCACCCAAAATCCTCCCTCTCCAAGGATTGTGGTGGGACAGGGAGCTCCCTGGGCTCTGAACTAAGAGGGATTTTTCCGTGTCTGAGGTTGATCCCAGTGCAGGCAGAGCTGGGATCAGGGACGGTCCCTGCGCCGGGCTGAGCCTCAGCCCTCGGGAAGAACTTGGCTGTAGCTATAAAGTCTCTTTTAGGCAGTTTAGAAATTAATTCAGTGTTTAAAAAAATACTTTTTTTTTCTTTTTTACTCATTACTATTTCCACAGCTGGAGGAAGCAACACCCCTTCTCAGGCAAGGAATGGGGGGAAAGCATGGAATAATCCTCTGGATATGGGATCCCTTCGGGATCACCGACCCTGAGGCACGAGCCTTGCTTGCACCAGCAGCACCCCCCAGCATTCCCAACCCAGCTCCAGCTCCAATTGGGAAGGGCTCCAGTGTGTAAACCTAATCCTGGGTGCAACTCCTCAAAAAAACACCTGGAATGAGGAGCCCCTGGAGCTTCCCTCAGGTCTCCTGGGATGTCCTGGCAAGGATGAGGAGCAGATTCCCATTCCTGCAGGGATGAGGAGCAGATTCCCATTTCTGCAGGGATGAGGAGCAGATTCCCATTCCTGCAGGGATGAGGGAGCAGATTCCCATCCCTGCAGGAATAAGGAGCACATTCCCATCCCTGCAGGGATAAGGAGCAGATTCCCATCCCTGCAGGGAAAAGGAGCAGATTCCCACCCCTGCAGGAATAAGGAGCACATTCCCATTTCTGCAGGAATAAGGAGCAGATTCCCATCCCTGCAGGGATAAGGAGCACATTCCCACCCCTGCAGGAATAAGGAGCACATTCCCACCCCTGCAGGAGCAGATTCCCATCCTTGCAGGAATAAGGAGCACATTCCCATCCCTGCAGGAATAAGGAGCACATTCCCATTTCTGCAGGAATAAGGAGCAGATTCCCATCCCTGCAGGGATAAGGAGCACATTCCCATCCCTGCAGGAATAAGGAGCACATTCCCATCCCTGCAGGGATCTCCCTGCTTGGCAGCCAAGCGTGGCTGGCTCTGGCTCATCCCGGAGCTCAGGATGCTCCCAGGGCCGGCAAAAGGCTGGGATTCAATCCTTGGGGTCACAGCCAGAGCTGCCCTTTCCCAAGCTCCAGGAGCTGCTCTGTTCCAACCCTTTCCCAATTCCATGTCATGAGGCTGCAGAGTGGATGGAGGAGAAGCTGGCATCCCATGGGAACAGCCCGAGCAGCTGCAGCGTTGTGCAAGGAACAACGCTTGGCAGTTTCCTCATGGATTTGTTTTGTAATTTCATTTTCTGGTAAAGCCCCAGAGCACAGGTACCTCCCCAGACTGAGTGGAAACATTCCCTGGGATTCCCTGCAGAAGGACTCTGCCATTGAGAATCTCTCTCCAGGGAATGGCCCTGCCCAGACCCACCACGGAGCAGCCCCTGGAGGAGCCCGATTCATCCCCTTGCCTGAGCCACCCACGGGGAGAGGACTTGGACAACAACAAAGCCACTTCCCAGGAGCTTCAATCCAGCTGAAGGGCCTTTAAAGTTTGTTCAACTGTGCCAGAGTCCCTTTGAACTCCGTGAACACCGTTCCAAACAAAAGCCTGTTTACCAGAACATGGTGTCTGGGGTGGAAAACACTGCAAATTCTGCAGGAAGTTTTTTTAAAAAAAGAAATCATTAAAAACCCACCAGGATGACATAAATGCCCCTGGTTTTTGCAGGGCTGAGCAGGGTCAGTTCCCCTCCCAGCTGGAGGAAGGGTGCATTTAGAAAGAGGAACCCAACGGGTACGGAAGTGCCTGGCCAGCAGCTCCTGCTCTGTTTAGCAATCCCTGCGGGATGCAATTCCGTGAACACCCCAAACAACTGCCAGCCTGGGAGCCTGAACTCCCAAACAACTGCAGAGCAGCAATAATGGGAAGCTGGGGTCAGTTCAAGGAGCAGGGGATCACTGTGGCACAGCCACAGAAGGGCTCCCCAACCTTCGAGGTCTTCTCCAACCTGGATTCCGTGGACAGAACAGCTCCAGCTGTACTTGCAGGGAGCTGCCAATGGAATAGATTCCTGTGGAACCTCGTTTAGGTCACTGTGGTTGCAGGGTCCCTGTGGGGAGGGTTCATCTCCCTCCGTGACTGACCACAGGCTCCAAAGAAACAACAGGAAAAATCCCAGCTCCGGTGCTGGGAATGATGGGAAACTCTGGGAACTCCCTGTCGCTCTCCCTGCCCTCCCTGATACATCTCACTCCACTTTTGAGGAAAACAAGCAGCAAGGAGATCTTTCCCAGGGGTGAATTCTCCCTCTTCCATACCCAAATCCATCAGAACAGCGAAAGCCAAGGGCAGATGTTGCTGATCCAAGGGAAAAGCTGGAGAGCAGAGGCTGTGGCAGCCATTTCCATGATCGGAGAAACTACTTTTTGTCTTTTCTTTCTAAAATGAAATTGTTTTATCCCTTCCCTCATTATGTCCCAAACCTCCAGGGAAAACCAACCCAAGCTCTTCCAGCCACGTCACCAAGCTCTGGTGGAGGGCAGTTCTGGGGGATCAGTGACTCCAGGGTGAAAAAAATCTGCTTTTTGGCAGAAAAACTTTGAGATGCGAGCTGTGGCTGACCAAATTCAGCCTTTTTGTGGCTCTGTGCTGGTACCTGGATCAGTTTCTTCCTAAACCTCTATTGCCAAGGAGATGCTGAGGAGATCCCCATGAAGGTGGGATCAGTGCTGGAGGCTCAGGTTAGTACAAGAGACAGATCTTCAGCAGCAAGTGGAAAATCACGGAAACCCACGAAAAGCAAAGCAAGCCAGTTAAGGATTTAATTCAAATCCATCCATTGCTTGAAAAATACTTTTTAGTGCGACAGCTCCTCTTTCAAAGCAGTGTGAAAGGGTCAGCAGGAGGACACTGTGATGGTCATCACCTGGTGGACAACGTGGCCAGGCCAGCCTTTGGGAGGTCTGGCCCCAATCCTGAGCTCTCTGTAGAGGGCCCTCGGTGCCAGCTGACTCTGGGTTGGAGATTCCAGTGCCTTTGCTTTGCATCCCAAGGAATTCTGCTGGTGGGTTTTGGCACTGAGAGCCCCCACAGTGAAGCCCTGCAGGAGCTGCCCTGAAACCTCACAGCCAAAAAATCCTGCAAAACCTGCAGCTTGAGTGGCAGGTGACAGACTGAGGTCCCCCCTCCATGGAGCAGCTCCAGCAGGAGCCAAGATTTCCCATCGAAACTCAAAAAACCATCTCAGCCTTCAGCTGGAAGAAGCGAAAAGTCGAGTTCAGGTTTTGTGACTCACGGCCTTATTTATACCAAAGCCTCTCACAGGCATCGGATCCGAGATGCTCCAACTCCTTGCACGGGCCAAAAACCTTGGGTTCTGCCCTCTGGACATTCCCAAATCAGCTGCAAATCCTCATGGATTAACTCAGCTCCCAGAGAGCTGGATTGGGAATCTCCACAGTCACTGGGCTGATTTGGGAATCTCCACCCCAGCTGCCATGGAATAGAGCTGATTGTCTCGGAGCAGGACATGGGGCTGGCAGAGTGGGAGTGTGGAGCTGCCCCAACACAACCTGGAGCGCTGCACAACTCGCCAGGACAGAGCCTGAGTGAGTACCATGGTGTCCTTAACGCCCCTTCATCCCAAAGAACTCTGCCACAAGGAGAATCCAGCGGGAAGCGACAGCTCCCGGAGCATCCCGGCTTCCCAACGGCCAAGTTTACAAAAAAAAAAAGGGAAATAGTTCACCAAGCCACCTGCACAAAGCACGAGCACAAAGATCTGCAACAGAGACAGCAAAGCAGCTCCAGTGGGGAAAAGATCAGAATTCCAAGTGATGTCAGAGCGCAGAGGCACGATGAGCAAACGGGTCAGGAACTGCAGCTTTCCAAAAGGAAAAGGAGCAAAGGAAGCGACCTGGCCCTGAGGGACAGCGCTGACTACTCGGGAACTGCAGGAATTCTGGGTGTGCTCAGGGATGGGATGGCACCACCCACCACAGCAAACCAGGATTTGACATGCAGACCATGGACTGTGCTCAGGGATGGCTCCTGGAACGGGAGGGAGGTGCTGGGATCTCATGGAGCCACACCTGATGCAGGAAGGAGGATCAGACCCAGACCCTGCTCCTTAGAGCAGAACTCACTTTCATTGGAAGGAGGCCCTGGCACAGGTGCCCAGAGAAGCTGTGGCTGCCCCTGGATCCCTGGCAGTGTCCCAGGCCAGGCTGGACAGGGCTTGGAGCAGCCTGGGACAGTGGGAGGTGTCCCTGCCCATGGCAGGGGTGGGATGGGATGAGCTTTGAGGTCCCTTCCCACCCAACCATTCCATGACCTCCAGCAGCCCCAGGTGGCTCCAGCCAGCCAGGACATCTCCCTTCTCCACACCCCAGACCCAGCTGGTGCCATCTCTGTGGCACATTCCAGAGGAAACACAGCAGGACAAAGGGAACAGCGCCAGGCAGCACACGGAGAGACCCCAGGGAATGTGCCAGGGCAATCCCCACCCTTCACTTCTCTCTGCAGATGGTTTAGGGGCAAACACAGCTCCCTGAGCAGGGCCATGAGGAGAGAGAGCACAGAGCTGCTCATCCCATGCTGGATGCAAGCCTGGCACAGAAAAGCATGGAATGAGCAAGCCAAGGACTTGGCCTCGTGCTGGCTGCAGCTCCAGGGTTTCCCAGCAGGAACTCCCCCCTCAGTGCTCATTCCCAGGCATGGGCATTGTGGGGAAGAGCATCCTGGAGAAGGGACTCAGCAGCAGGGAGCTGGCTTGGATCTGAGAGTGGTGATCCAAGCCCAGAGGGTGACAGGGCCCCGGGGGAAGAGGCAGTGACACCCAGGTGAGGCCCCCCCACGCCACTGACCCTGCTCTGCCTCGTCCCTCTGCCCGTGGGGCTGGGAGCTGGGGGAGCGAGCCAACAGCAGCCAAGCTCTGCTTCCCACCCCCCTGGGCCAGGTAAGGCAGCTCAGAACCCCCCAGGGACTCTGAACACTAAAACCAGGCTCCAGCAGATCCCAGAGCCAAAGCAAAGGAGCCCAGAGCCAAGCACAGCCCTCACACACACACAGAGGCCACAGGCAGCACCCCTCTGGAATTGCCCTTTGGAATTCCTCCTCCTGGCTGCTGCTCGTACCAAGGACTTCTCCTGGCTGGTGTGAGGGGCTGCAGGGGCTGCAGGAGGTGGGCAGAGCCCTGGGGCCGTGCTGGCAGCAGGAGGCAGCTCCAGTGCCTGGGGTTCGGGAGTGAGGGGTCGGATCCTTGTGTCATCTCAAAATAACGTTGTGCGTTTCCTCCAGCTCAGCGTCCCTGCTTTTCCTGCCTAGGATTCCTGAGGAACCACTTCCATCAGCTTCTGGCACAGGACGGTGGCAGAGACTGCGGAGAAAGCAAAGGAAAGGTCAGGGATCACCCCCAGCAGCAATCTGGGTCCAGGAGGGAAGGGCTGAGTCCTCCCCACCCTGAGTCCAAGTGCAACTGAAGGCTTGAAATATTCCATGGATACTCCCTGCTCCATTCCATGGGACTCCCTGCTCCATTCCCAGAATTCAAACCTCACCCTGGGAGCTCTGTCCCTGCAGCAAGGGCCCTGCACTGCTCCAGGATGATACAGGAGCTAACTGTGGATGCTGTGAGTGTCAGCAGCCAAAACTGAGTCAGGAATGGGCATGGAAAATCCAAAGTCAAGCTTTTGCTTCCAATTCCAAAAGCCACGTGGGCCCCCAGCCTCTTCTGAAGGACAAGCCCACCCCAAGCCCCCTGTCCTGCACACAGGCCCAGGGCAGGTGGGAGCAAAGGGACCATTCCAGGTGCAGATTTCCCAGGAAAAGGTGCTAAACTGAAGTTATTTTATTATCCCACTCATCCAAACACTCCTCCCTGCTGCTCCAGTCTGTGGCTGGACATCTCTAAATATTCCTGCATGGCAAATCTAATTCTAAGCACAACCAAGTGAGGCTCAGATCAGCTGGAGGTGATCAGATTATCTGCAATTTATCAATAAATCCCATTTAAAGTTGTGTGTTTCTCACTGGATGTTTGCAGGATTATCACTGTCTGTTCCCAGAATATTTTCAATATTTTCCTTACAATCCTTTGGTGTAGGAAAACAATGAATATGGCAATTTACCACCCAGGCATTGCAAAAATGGCTTTTCCAGGAACTGAGTCTAATAACCAGGATAAAAAAGTGAGTGTGGACAGAGGGAGAGATGGGGGAAAAGAAGAATAATGAGTGCTGAGTGCTGCTGAAAGCTTTTTTCTTCCTCATGAAACACCCAGCTAAGGCTGAGCACTTCTCCTTGCCTGCTCTTCTGGGGCAGCCCCTTGCAGGAGAGCGGGGAGGCAGCTGCTGAGCTCAGGGCAGCAGGGATTGACCTCCTGAGCTCAGCTCTTGAGGCAGAGGTTCCATGTGCCAAGCACAGCCCTCTTCATCCCTCCAAACACACCCTGGCCTTGTGGCAGCTGTTGGAAAACCTTGGAGCAGACACCTTAAAAATAAACCTGAGAGAAAACATCTGGGGGAGCTTCTCTTCCCTCTGCTCTGCTGCCACAGGGGGATGCCAAGGAAAGCTTTGCCTGGATCCCAAATGTTAGCACTGCCTAAACCATGGATTGGGACTAATTGTGGATTTTCAGCAGTCAAACTGAGGCCAGCTGTGCTCAATCCTTCCCTTCCTACAGCACTGGGAAGGGATTCTTTGCTGAGCTTTGCTTGGCCCTGGGCTTTCCCAGGAGCAGGGAATTCTGCTCTGTTGCTAAAAACCTGTTTACCAGGATTAAAACCCCCCCAAAAACACAGTATTGATCCCAAACTTTGCCATTACTGCAAATCAGGATGTGGTTTGGGTGCTTGGCACACATGGCAATCATCAGGACAAACCTGTTCCCATGAAAGGAGAAGGGAGCAGCGCCAGGATTTTGGAAGCTCCTGCAGAGGGAGGAGAGGCAGCGCTGCCAGCTGCAGCACAACACTGGGAAACTTCTGGGGAGCCAAAGCTGCTCCTCCCTGGAGATACTCACAGATGGCTTGGAGAACCCACTTGGGCTTGTTTTGCCACCAGACTCCGAAGAAGTAAATGGGGATCCCACTGAGGATGATGGCAAAGCCGATCCCGCATTCCTTGGGCGTCATCCAGAAGGAAACAGCGATGAGGAAGAGGCAGGCCAGGATGAAGAAGATGGGCAGGCAGATGTTCACCTGAACAGGGAGCAAGGGACAGCTTAGATGTGCCATGGGAGGCTTTCCAGGAGTTTATCCAGCCTGGGGGAGGGACAGAATTACTGTCCCCCCACCATGGCCAACAGACTTTCTCAGCACTTTTTTGGACCTCAGTTCCATAATTCCATACCCAGCTCATCAGCAGCAAACCCCAAACGCAGCAGAGGCACAGCACAAGCTGGGGCTGTTTCCCAGGGGACTCCAAGCAGGGAACCCACCAGAGCAGCCCAGCTTTGAGAAGAAAACCCCCAAAACCTAAGGGAACAGCCAGCAAAGATTCCCTTTGGGAAGGCACCACTCCAGGCCCGTGGAGTTGTTTCCCTGTGGGTGCTGCTGCCTGGCACGGACCCGAGTGTGGGATGAGGAAAAAGCAGCCTTTGGGGGAGAGGCAGCAGGGGCTGACAGGATCTTGGCCTCCCCCCAGATGGGACACGGGACTGCCAAGCTGGCCAAGGGCAGAGGGGACACAGCTCGGCACGGAGCCGGCTGCTTTAGCAGAAAACTATTTTAGGGGAATTCCACAGGGGTACAGAGTGTTACACAGAGCCACAGCCTGGGATCTGTCCTGGAACTCATGGAGAGTAATCCCAGCACAATTCTCTGTCCCTGTCACCCCGAGCTCCCTCACCGTGCTGTGCCCAAAGCAGCTCTACATGCTCCTACATGGATTCAGCAGCAGGAACACCTCCTTTAGCTACAACACAACATTTCCCTGCAATCCCAGCCCCTGTTCCATGCAGGAGCAGCAGCTGATCCCCCCCAGTGCTGGGGAGGGGTCTCCTGGCAGTGCCCACCCCGTTCTCACCTTGATGGGCCTCTCCAGCTCCGGCTTCTTGTAGCGCAGCCACATCATCCCGATGATGGCCAGGGCCACACACAGCCAGTTGAAGAAGCTGAAGAAGTTGATGACTGAGAAGATGTTGTTGGAGAAGGCATAGAGCAGGGTCATGACACACTGGATCCAGGGAAAAGGCCGTTAGGAAAGGGAGCAGGCAAAACCACCTATGTCACAACACTAAACAGGGGTATTTAGGGGAAATATCTGCCAGGAAAGGGATCGTATTGACTATCTTTTATTTACTTAAGCTACTTTCAATTGGTGCCTGGAACCATTTCATAGGATCATGGAATGGTTTGGGTTGGAAGGACCCCAAAGCTTAAAGAGCCTCTAGTTCCAACCTCCTGCCATGGGCAGAAACACCTTCCCCATGCCAGGTTCCTCCAAGCCCTGTCCAGCCTGGCCTCGGACACCTCCAGGGATGGGAAGTGGACAGTGAGGACACGATGGGAAGGGTCCATCTCCTGTGGGCACATGCAGGAATGGCTGTGGCTCCATTCCAGTGGGATCCCAGCCCTGATCCATGCCCCAGCCCAGCCCCAGGGCTCACCGTGAACACGAGGGACGGCACGGGGGTGAGCAGCCGGGGGTGGATCATGGACAGGATGGAAGGCAGGTGCCCCTCTCGGGATCCCACGAAGAACAGCCTGGCAGGGGACACAGAGAGGGGACACAGTGCAGTCACAGCCCTGCAGCACCAGGACTGCAGCACCAGGACTGCAGCTCCAGGACTGCAGCTCCAGGACTGCAGCTCCAGGACTGCAGCACCAGGACTGCAGCTCCAGGACTGCAGCTCCAGTCCCTGACACACCAGGGAGGCTGGAGATGGCCAAGGAATGCAGGAAGGATGGATTTCTATCCTGATCTCCAGGGAAAGCAATTAAGTGACTCCTCAGGCAACTCAGGGATGTGTCAGAGCCGGAACCATCTCAGTCCTGCCCCTGCCCAGCCTTTCTCCCCTTCCCAAGGGATTCTCATCCCTGAAGTTTCCCAACTTTCTGTTTTTCATTAAAGCCACTTTCTCAGCAGCCCTGAGCCCTGAGCCTGTGTCTGCTTCTGGTTTACTGACCCCACCAGAACTTTGCCTGAGGAACAGAAGATTGAGACCACTCAAAGGTTGCCTTTAATCTGCTTTTAAAGGCTGACTTTGTCTTCCTGCATTCCCCACATGGCCTCCAGGCCCTCCAGACTTTGTGTCTGCCCACAGCCACTCTCTGGAGAAGAACTCCAAAGGAAGAGGAACTGAGCACAGCTTGTAAACAAAACCCACAGGATTAAGCAAGGAACCTACCGGGAAGAGGTGAAAAGAGATCCATTGACAGACCCAAAGCAGGAGAGCCCAACAAAGACAGGGATGATCCAGGACATGACACCGAGGTGGTAGTTCCCAAAATCCTAAATGAGGTACAAAGAGAGACATTTCATACTCACAATGTCCCAAAAAACTCAGAGCTGCCTACTAAGATTATTTGGAGAAATCTCAACAAATGCCACAGTTCAGTGCTGAAGCCGTGAAACTGAGACAAAGTTTCCCATATTCCCATGTGCTGCTCCCCTCTCCTGAAAAAGGCAGATTGTGGAATTGCTAAAATACATCAGCAGCCAGCCCTTCCCTCGGGGCCAGGACACAACATTTATCCACCAGCTATCGGAAAGTTCAAGACCAAACGGAAACTGTGAGGAAACCCAGACAGCAGCTCCAGCCAAGTGCTGAGTCAGGAGCTGGGACACAGCCCTGGGGACACGCAGGGACCTGGCCTTGCAGCTTTTTGTGGCAGGCTGAGCCCGTGCTGCTGCACTGCGGGTTTGCACCAGCAAGAAGGGATTGATTCCCAGCCTCTGCTGCTCCAGCCCAGCCTGGACTGGGATTGGAGAACCTGGGATAGTGGAAGGTGTCCCTGCCCATGGCAGGGGCTGCAATGGGAGGAGCTTTGGGGTCCCTTCCCGAAGGATGGAGTGCTGGCACCTGAGGGGCTCAGCTCATCCTGGGCTGGGAGATTCCCCCTGAAGCCCTGATCAATCCTGTTCAGGCTCAGCCTGCAAGGTCTGCTCCCATCTGAAGCCATCAAGGTTCCTGACCACACTGGCATTTTAACTAATAGAAGTATT
This sequence comes from Poecile atricapillus, assembly GCF_030490865.1. Classification (NCBI taxonomy): domain Eukaryota; kingdom Metazoa; phylum Chordata; class Aves; order Passeriformes; family Paridae; genus Poecile; species Poecile atricapillus. The sequence goes on from NC_081258.1 coordinate 19,936,268, forward strand.
ATTTTTCTCTCTTAATTAAAACAAGGGAGACAGGAAGAGAGAACAATCCAGTTCAGTGTTGACTGAGTGACCTTTCCCCATAAATATCAAGCTCTGGTAACTGATGGGCAGTCACAAGGCCAGCAGCAGCTCGGAATGAAGAGCAGCACCGAGTGCCGCCCTCACTGCTGCCCAGGATAATCCCCTCGGGATCACGCTGTTCTTCCCTGCTCTTTATCTCCTGCTCAACATCAGGGTTTCTGCAAGCAGCCCTGAGCAGCCTGGAACAAAGCAGATGTGTGCAGTGACTCCAAGGCTGATTTCACCTGCCCTGGGATGAGTCAGGCCGGAGCAGCGGGGCTCTTACCACGGCCACGGCCTCGGACGTCAGCATCTGCTCAGTGCTCAGCGTGGTGAAGTAAGCCAAGTTGGTCAGCACATACACCAGAGTGACGACAGGCAGGGAGATGATGATAGCCAGGGGCAGGTTTCTAGGGAAAAAAACATCCATTGTCCTGGAGCAGCTCGGAGGAGGGAGCTGCTGATCCCAGGGATCGCTCTGCTTGAGCTGCTCTGCTCTCCGGTGTGTCCCAGGCACTGCTCCCACGGCAGAGGGGATATCCACAAGGGAACAGGGAGTGGGGGAGTCCCCATCCCCCAGAAAACACGTGGATGTGGCACCTGGGGCCGTGGCTGGTGGTGACCATGGTGCTGGTTCACGGGCTTCAAGGTCTTTTCCAGCCTTAACAGCTCCCTGAGCAGCCTGCAGGCTGCAGATGGAGAGGGGAGGATGATGGCAGAAGGGATTTGTTGCATGGAGAGGCCCTGGCTGCCTGGGCAAGCAGGAATCCAAGATCACCACGAAGGCAATGAATTAAGAATACAGTGGCAGCAGCACAGGGTATTTTATATCCTCCTCTGGGCACAGGAGCTCCCTTGTGCTGGGGGGATTCCTGGGGGAGATGGGAATGCACTGGGCAGTTTTAGGCTCTACCTAAACTCAGCTGTCTGGACTGAGGGAACACAAAGAAAAGGAGTTCAGTCTAAGTAGGTCTGTGAACAGCCTGTGCTGGTAGAAATTTGCCTTTCCCAACAGTTTAATTTCATTTGCAAACGGAAAGTGCAAAAGGAAACCCTGCTTGGTGCCACTCTAATTGCTCCAGCAGAGCTCCAAGCTGCAGGAGCAGAGTCAAATACCATGACTGCATCCAGCAGACATGAAAATAATTGCAAAATGCAGCCCCCCTTTTGCTGTTTCTCTGGGAAGGGGCGGATCCAGCCCAGTGCTTCCCAGCAGGCACAAAGCACCCCCAGGGGCAGCCAGGATGGGCTCTTGCACAAGTGCCCCCGAGCCTTGGCTCCCAGCAGCTCCCAGGCACCTCCCCAGGAGCAGGAGGGATTTCTCAGCACTGTCCTGCTCTGCTGAGGGCCCCAAATAACCCCGAGAGGCCCGGGCAGAGCAGGAAGCAGCTCTTGCTCAACAGGATGGGAAGAGCACGGGACAAACACATGGACAGCAGCACAAACACATGGACAGCAGCACAAACACATGGACAGCAGCACAAATGCTCAGTGGGAGTTGAACCAAGGCAGCAATAAAAGCCCTGAGTGCTCTTTCCTGGCCCATAACTCACAGAGGTGTCAGGGCAAGGAAGCAGAGATTTCGCCCAGCGCTGATAACACGGCACGGGAGAGCAGGGAAAACAACAGCCCTGCTCCTGCAGGGATTATTGTTCCCCTTCCCTGATTCCAGGGAGGTAGAAGGTCATTAATTCATCTTGTTTTCTCTTTTTCCAGATAAAGACCTTGGCTTTCTCCTCTGTTAAACACACGAGGAAGTGGCTTCCCCAAAACATCAGCTTTTCCCTCAGGGAAGTCATGCCAGGACTCACACCTACCTGTAGGGATTTATCATCTCTTCTGTCACAAAATTCAAGTAATTCCTGTAATTTCAAAAGGACAGGGGTTAATTAGGCTTAGTCCATGGCATAAATGAAACCCTCCAGTTGAACTCATCTGCACAGAGATTCCAGGAATCACAGGCACTGGTCCTGTGGGAAAACTTGGGGTGGCTGATGTCTAAAGCCAGGTTGGATGGAACTGGGAGCAACCTGGGATAGTGGGAGGTGTCTCTGCCCATGGGATGATCTCGAAAGTCCCTCCCAACCCAAATCATTCCACGATGAGGATGGCTACCAGAGGGCTGTTCTCACAGCAAATTGAGCAGCAGCTGCTCAAAGGACTGACAAAGGAGCCCTGCAGGAGCTTCAGTTTGGAACTGGAGTTGGAATTAAGCTCGATGTGGAAGGAAGAGAGGGCTGTGCCTTACCATCCTCCATAGGCAAAGAGGCCGCTGTACAGAGCCAGCACGATGTTCCCAACGCCCACCTTGGTGCCCTTGAAGGATCTCTCCGGGGTCAGGTTTTCCACATCACCTGCAGGACACAAACCCCACTCAGCACCAGAGAAACCTGGAGGCAGGAGTTGCTCTTGGGATTAAATGATCTTAATTATCACCCCACTGCTTTTTGGGTTCTGCTGAGCACGGGCACATTTTCCCTCCAGCTTTCCAGGGATCAATCCAGCTGAGTTCACCCCCAAATGATGACCCCAAAAACTCATCTCAAGCAAGGATTGACTCCTCCAAACTTTCTCACGCTGCGACGTGCTGTCACCAAGGTGATGTCCCAGAGACATCCTGGGGACCTTCCTGCTGGAAGATGCTTTGCAAACAGAGATTGTCACGTTGTCCTCTCAACTCCAGGCTGCTGGCCTTCGATAAAGCCCCAGGATTTCCTGCACTTCAACCAGCCACCCAAACCCCCAGAAACCCAGGATTTCCTCCAGTCCCACCAGCCACCTGATAAAGCAGAGGCCTGTGGCAATCCCTTTGATTGAGGGAAGTCAGGTTCTGGGGGTTTGGATATCAGAAGTCACCTTCTTTAGGGCCTGATGATCAAAAGTTCCTGTTGTGGATCTGCTTTTGAAAGAAAACGCCAGAAATAGCAGATTTGATTGTGCCTCTGGTCCCAGCTCTCCCTGAGAAGCCCCAGGTTTGTTTATTTTGCTTTCAAATGCTGTGCAGTTGTTTTGTTCCCTGTCTTTGATGCAGGGGCTGGCTGTGGGACAGGGATGGCAGAGCCACACTCGCAGATGGAGAGCAGGGAATGTGGTGGGATCCAGAGGGGCACCTCTGCACCCAGGGGGAGCCCATGTGATTCCTCTTAGGGCACAGAGCTCTCCTAATCGCCCCAGCAGCTGCATCACAAGGCAGTCAGCAGGGCCTGCAGCTTAACCCTTCATCCCTCGGCACAGGGCAGCCTGGAGGTGCTGCTGGAAAAGCTCAGGGATGCTCCAACAGCAGGAATTTTCCCTCTGGATGGCCTCTCTTCCTGCCTCACTCTGGAAACTCTCCCTGCCCAGCGCCACTGCTGCAGAGGTTGGGTGACAATTGTGGATGTGCCAGCCCTGGAACAGCTCCCGCTCATCTTCCCAGTGCTGGGAGAGAAGGATTCATCCCAGCAGCATCATCGGCCTCCCGGAGCATCTGTCACTCCTGGGGCTGCTCCAAACCTCTGCCAGTGCCGTGGAGCTGCCCTGCGAGGGGAGAGCTCCATCTCCTCTTCCCTGCTCCTCCCCTCACCCTCCAGCTCCATCCTGATCCTTCCCACCCTGGCCATTGCTCCCTTCTCCCTCCTGCTCCTGCAGAGTCCTGACCAGGGCAGGAAGGATTCCCCAGCATGGGAACGCTCTCTGCTGCCCAGGGAACTCTCTGTCCTTCCCTGGCTGGAGCCATCTCATGTGCAGGGGGATGCTGTGAGCTGCAGCAGCTCATCCCCAGACTGGGAATCCACCCAGAGTGTGAAACCCAAGGTGTGCAAGGCTCCTCCTGCCCAGATCCCAATCCCAGCTGTTCTCTGCTGGAGTCACCCCTTTCCCAGCAGCTCCTTGCACCAGGAAGATCTTCCCTGCATCTCCCTTGGGATGTGCTGGATGTATTTGATGCCCTGGAGCCCGTGATCCTCCTCAGCAAAACGCACCAACCCTTTTTTAGAAATATACCTGAGCACAACAGGAGAGCCAGGAAATGCAGAGACTGATGAAAAGCTGAGTTTAACCTCAATTCCTGCCTTGCAGGTTCTGCACAGAATCCCAATTCAGCCCAGGTGAATCAAAGGGATGAGCAGGAGATCACATTCCACTGCATCCCTCGGGCTCAGCTTTCCCCACCTCATTTTCTGCCCTTCCTGAATAATTACCAGTCTGGTTCTTTCCAAGCCTTTTGTTATAGGAATAAGAGACACATTTTGTTCACAGTGCCTGTAATTAGCTACTGCAACAGCACATGGATGGACTGGGAGAGCAGGAGGCTCTCCAACATTTCAAACACCCCTCAGGATATCTCTTCTCAAAGGTTTCAGGCTCTCCATGCTCACACCCTGATCCATGGATCATCACCCAGGAGGATGCTCCCATCTGGGAGCAGCACAAGCACCACTCCATTTCTTGTCCACAGCTCTTCTAAAATCCTCCTTCTGTCTGTCATAGGCAAAACCCTCTCAGGCCAAATATTCCTTCTCCTGAGACAGCCTACACCTCACTGCCCTTCCCACCTCCCCTTTGGAGAGCTGGAGCTCCCCAAAACCTCCCAGTGAGTTGGTAAATTTTCCATTTCTGTGCCCCAGGGTAAAATGGATTTAGCAACATGTCAGCACACAATTAAATAACCAGAGGAATGCCCATGTCTCACCATCCTCAGCATAAAAAATTCTTCCCTGTAGCTAACCTAAACCTGCCCCCCTTCCAGTTTAAAACCTTTTACCCTTCATCCCCTCAACAAGCCCTGCTAAAAAATCCCAGAATTATTTAGATTTGATCCTGATTTGGACCTTTGATCCAACCCCACCTTGTTATCCAGACCAGGGTGTGCTGGAGGGGAGGGCGGCTGTGCTGGACCAGAACCAAAACCTCCCAGACACTCCATCCTTCAAGCCCCAACAATTCCAGCCCCCAGGCTCTTGGATCATCCCTTTGGATGGAATAAAGGCTTACAAATGTGCAGGTGAGGCTGCCAAGCACGACCTTGGGGCATCCCGAGCTCCTCCTGAGCTCATCCCGGGCTCCAGGCACTGCCCTGCCCGTGCCCAGCACCCCGGAGAGCCCCAGCCTGGTTTGAACCAGCTGTTCCACTCTGCTCTACAATTAAGCAAATTAAAGTAACGAGCTGTGACACAAAGCCCGTTTGCTGCTCCTCCAGCTGCCAAGACTGCGGGGATTGTGCCGGGTCAGGCGGGCGCTGCTGCGGGAGGAGCTGCGTGTTCAGGCCCTTCCCTCAAAACCCCTCATTTGCTCCCCAGTCATGTCTAGTCTGGTTTTAATGGCACAGCAATCTTCTCCTGTGCTCAGAATTGCAGGATAATGAAATATTTTTCAACTTGCCCCAACAGCAGGGAGAGGGAACACGGCCATGGAGAGAAGGGGCCCTCAGCATGGGGTGGCTGCACCCTGAACCCCAAAGGAGGAGACGCTGCTGAGCCATGTCCTGGGAAAAATGGGGAGAATCCAGGCAGGAAAAGCATCTGACACCTGATTAACATGCAGCAGATTAGCTCTGTGATTTAGAGAGGCAGGGTGTAGCAGCTATCCCTGCTTCCCTGTCCCTTCTGGGAACGGGAGGATGAGGAAGGAGCCTCCCTGCAAAGGTCCCTGCTGGAAAAGCACCGCAGGTGGTGGCACTGGGGCTGCCAGGGAGTGACATCCCTGCAATCCCCCTGTGCCCTCAGGGAGGGATGTGCCCTGTCCAAGGGGGGATCCTTGGTGGGGAACATCCCCCTGCTCTGGCCTCCAGACTCCTCTCACTGCTCCAGCCTCGAGTCTGAAAGTACCAGAAGGAAGATTCAGATCCTCAGTGAGCAGAGTTTGCCGGTTAAAATGCCATTTTTAGTTAGTCCAGGTGCAAGAAAACATCTGGCACTGTGGGGTTGAGACATCTGGGTGCTGCTTTCATTTATCAAATCCCTTTTGCTAGAAAAGGCCCCTCTAGCCTCTGTCTTTCTCCCTGGGGGTTATTTTGGTAATTCCCAGTCCACATTGTTTCCCCTGCCTTTTTTTTTTTTTTTTTGGTGAAGACTCCCATGATTGAGAAGAAGGAAAATTGACTCTCTCTTCCTTTGGAAGATTGGATTGGAGCACCCTGGCATAGTGGAAGGTGTCCCTGCCCATGGCAGGGGTGGGACTGGAGGAGCTTGGAGCTTCCTTCCTGCCCAAACTATTCCATGATTCTACAAACAAAAAGAAAAAAAAGCCCAAATTAAACCCAAACCTCCAGCCTAAGCTCTGCTCTGGAGTTAAACCTGCCTGCTCTGTCCTTAAGTGACCCCATGCTGCTCTGGCTGATGCAGCTCTGCATCCCCGACAGCCCAAGGAAGGGAGGCAGAAAAATGCTGCTGCCACCAAACAGCTCCTGGAGGCACCACAGACCAGGAATTTTACAGCCAGGAGGAAGAAAAAGGCCAATAAATAAAGACACAATAAATCCAATAGAAGCAATTCAATAAAATCAGTGTTAAGTTCTATTTCTCTAAGTCCCATAGGCCAAATTCCAGGTTTTTAAGCAGAGCTGCTGGTGAGAGATCACAGCAAGGGCTGGAGCTGCACCCCTGCTCCAGCTGCCTGAGGGCAGAGGAACATTCCAGAAAGCCTGAGGCATCATCCACAGGAAAAAATAGATATAAAACATGCCTGTGATCTGTTTGTTTCTGATTTTTCAACATCAAAACCTTTCCTGAACTTCCTCACCTGTAAAAAGCACGAGGGTGTCCTTAAGAAACACCCAGATTTTCTGACCATTTCACACCTCAGTCAGTTTTTAAGGGAAACTTTTAAGGTGCAGGTATGGAGAGGATATAACCACAGACCTCTGTGTCACATCCAGGGCAAAAATATCCCTCAAACCTGCTCTCCAAACCATGATCCAGTCCCAAATATCCCACTCCCCAGCTGAGGAATATGGCCAAAGAATACCCAGCTGGACAGAAAGCAAATTGAGACAGCTGGTAAAATAAGAAAACCAAAATAAATCTTGTTTTTATCATGCTGGAGTGAAAAAACTCTGATCCTCTCTATGTTTGAAAGTATTTATATTATTTAAGTAAGTTATTTCTATAAGAAGGTTATTTAAATAAGTTATTCATTATTAATTTAAGTTTAATGAAATTATTTCTGTTATTTCCAGGCTGTAATCTGGGGGCCACACACAAGGTTTTACACACCAATACCCAAATCCAGGACTTTTCAAACCACACAGCTCCAGCCCCACAAAGGCTTTTTAAAAAGTTTCATTTTTGGATTAATAAAATAATTTCATCCCAAACAGCTCAGTTCCACTGAGTCAATCTCCAAGCACTTAAAAGGCTGAGTAGGAAAGCAACTTGCAGCCTCCTCCTTTGGAAAGGGCAGGGAAGGAGTGATGGGAAACAGCTGCTGACAGGGAAATGTTCATTCCTGTGGGGCAAAATTGCCACAGAGTCCTTTGTCCTTGAGAGATTCCTGCTCTTCTGCAAATCAGGAAAAGAGTCAAGGAGAGGAGAAAAAGAGGAAAAAAAGCCAAAAGCTGAAGGTGGGAGGTCAATGCAGAGAGATTTCGGTGAAATCACAGAAATTTCCACGTTTGAGCAAAAAATGTGGTGTTGCTCCTCTGGTCTGGTTATGGGTGCTGGGAACACAAACCAGCAGTGGGACAGGAACCAGTAAAACCAGTTCATTGTCCAGAACATCCTGGGAATACACAACCCCCATTCCCCCTGAAACAGCAGCCCCAGACACAGCAGCTGGGTGCAGATCTCACCCCAAAAGAGCTGCCAGCCTGGATGGATTCACCCAGCTGCTGGTGGGAAGAATTCTCTTTGTCCAAAAAAACCAACCTTGGAATGGGCACAGGGGGTGGGACTCTGGCTCTGTGTGGGACAAAGCTGAAGGACAGGGCATTGTCCTCCCATTGTCACTGAAAATGGGAGTTTTTGTGCTTTCCTTGAATAAAATAATGAAGAAAAAAGATTATTTCTTGTTGTATCCCTGCTAAAAACATGGAGTCACCAGGAATGATTGAAAGGAAAATGGAGCAAGGTGCAAACTGCAGGTGGGAGCTGAGGAAGGGATAGGAAAGGAGCTTGCACATTCTTAAGGACTTAGCAGAGAGCTTGCAACTTCCCTAAGGAGATTAATAAAATCCATGTTGGAGCCCAGGCAGAATCCCAGCTGTGGAATTCTGGACAAGCAGGAATGTGCCACTTGGGACAAACTGTGAACCAGGATCTGCTGTGGATCCCAAGGATCCCGCTCTGATCCAGTCTGGTTTGAGTGTTGGGTGCTCAGACAAGGAATAAAATCTTTATTTACAGGTGTCACTGTCCAGGAATTGCATTTGATCTCCCTGCCAGGTGGTTCAGCAGGAAAAGAAATGGCATGGAATCCTCTGCCCTGCAAGGTCTGCACAGCCACAAACACCTGAAACTGCAGCAAACTTCAAAGGAAGTAAAACAACTCCTGGGCCACAGGAGGGGAAAGAAAGGGGGTTTTTTATTGTAACAAGGCAGAAATCCCTTCTTGGTTATAGACAAAAGTCAAGGGAAATCTCATGGATTTCCACCTGAGGATGCAGGGCAGAAAGTGGCTCAGCCTCCCCAAAAAGGCCTAAAGAATAGCACATTCTGAAGATGCAAATTAAGATTTTTATCTACAAACAAAGCCCAGTTGTAAAGATCTTCACGGTAAAATGTTAACCAGCTAAAAGAGATTTCTCATGATTTATCCTTTTCCTCCTGGGAAAGAATCAAAAGGTTCAGCAGGGCAGGCTGGAGAGTTGGGCAGAGGGAGGAGGTGTATTTTGTGATAAGCCTCAAACAATGTCCCTGTTCAGTGTCTGCACTGAGCTGGAAGAAAATAAAACCTCTGACAAAGCAAGAAATTCTGCAAAGACAGCACCGGCTCCCAGAGCTGAGACAGGAATTGGAGACCCACGAGCACACACAGACACACCCCCTGTGCAGGGACATGATTCCCTGGAGATTTGATCCCTTTTCAGCAAATAAGGAAGGGACTGTTCCCCAAGAAATGTTTTTTTCCCACAAAACTTGCACAAAAAAGCCACACTTGGGTTTAATTGTGAGTTAATCAGGTTTGGAACAAACTCAGATGTGTTTGGAACAAACCATCTCCCTTCTTTGAGAGGATTTTATGGGTGCATGAAGCAAACCAGCTGAATCACCAGAAAATTTGCTTTATCTTCCCATTTTTATCTCCTTTTCCAGCTGCTTTATTTCCTTTTCCAGCTGAGAGCTCCAATCTCTCTGCTCCTCGTGGGCTCTGTGACCCAGAGCTGGCCTGAGCCACTCCACACCTGGAGCAGGATGAAGGGAAATGTGCAGGGGGAGTTTGTGGAAGGATTAAGATGACTGGGAGTGGTTTACACATGCAGATAATTCTCAGTGAGCAAAAGGCCAGGTGTTACAAAGAGATTTCCCAGCGCAGCAGCACCAACATTTTCACTCCTTGCAATCCCAAAGGGAGAAGCCACAGTCTCTGTGTAAGTGGGAAAGACTTTAAGTGGTTTGAGGAGTGTGAAATTGAGCCTAGCAGTGCTATAAAATCCCACAAATAAAAATACAAAACCTCAGCAAAGCTGGAAACATCCCCCAAGCACCTGAGAGAACGGGGAGGTTTGTAAAGCTCTGGAACACCTGGGGTTGGACTCCAGGGCTTTGTCCCTCATCCTGCTTTGCCTGCACAGCCCCAAAGGAGAAGAAAGAACAGAACTCACCCTTTGCCAGCTGCACGAAGCCCAGGATGATGATGAGAGCCAGCGCCAGCAGCTTGGCCGCAGCAAAGGCGTCCTGCACACGGGTGGCAGCTTTGACACTGTAGCAGTTCACAGCTGTGAGCAGCACTGAGGGGACACACAGGGACAAGGTCAGCACCCAGGGAGACACACCAAACACACCCAAAATCACAAAGAGTCTTTAGGTGGGATATATGGAAGGAATTCCTCCCTGTGAAGGTGGGGAGGTCCTGGCACAGGGTGCCCAGAGAAGCCCTGGAAGTGTTCAAGGCCGGCTTGGATGGGATTTGGAGCACCCTGGGATAGTGAAGGTGTCCCTGCCCATGGCAGAGGATGGATTGAGATGTTCTCCAAGGACCCTCCCAACCCAAACCACACTGTGATTCCATTTTGCTGAAGCAACCAACCAGAGCCTTTTTCCAGAAGAGAAACTTGTTGAGAGCTCTGCAGCTTCACACTTCTCAATTCCACCTTTTATTTTGGCAGTAAGCAGTTTGAATAATGCCTGTGGTCCCTGGGATATGGAATAGCTCTGCTCCATTGGAAAACACTCCTGAGGCTTGTAAATCAAAGGACTGACTGCACCCCTCAGCACCAAAGTGCCTGGACACAGTCCCTGTCCCATCAACCCAATTTAATGCTGCTGTTGTGTGGAAACCCTTCAGGGATGTCAGGCTGAGCCTCCAGGACTGGTCTGTGGTGATTTTCTGACAACAGCACCCCAAAAGCTCTGAGGCTGCACCACCACGGCCCTGCTGAAGGCGAAGGAGCTGCCCTGAGCCTGCCCCAGAGACAAACAAGGGGCAGGTGGGAAGGGGAGCTGGGGAAAGCCCCATCCCCTGCTCAGCCAGGGCTCCCTGGGGATGGAGGAGAGGATTTCCCAGCATGGCACTGCCTCCCCAGCAGTATTTTGTTTGCTGAGAAACTCCCGCTGCCCACAAGTTGCCCTGTGGTGAAGGCAACTACTGGGGTTGAATTCCTGATAGCTTTTTGTTGTATTCCTCCCCCATTCTCCTCTGTGTCCTGCTCCTGCTGCCAGACAAGGCACAGCCTGAACCAGGCCTTGTCTAAAGCCTCTGCCCCTGGCTGAGCTTCACCTGCTGCAGAGCAAATTTTGGCAAAGCTGTGCTGCCCTCACAAATCATTGAGTGTTTGGGTGCCCTGCTCCCTCCCCAGAGCCTGCTGCTTGTTATGGGCACAGGCAATGTCACACTGAGGGTGACAGTGCTGGATGTCCTCCCTCCAGCCCAGTGACCCCTGGCTGTCCCCTGAGCGCTCAGGGAGGAGCAGATCCCAAATCTCCTCCTGGAGCTGGAGGCTTTTCCCTGCAGGATCCTTTCCCATGCAAAAGCACTTTCCCAGAGCCTGCAGCTCCTTTTCACAGGAGCTCTTGCTCAGAGCCAAACAGCTGCTCCCCAAAACATCCCAGTCCCCCTGTGAGGCTGCGAGCTGGATCTGCAGTTTAGTGCTCAGAGCGTCCCAGAGTGGCTGGGGTTGGAAGGATCCTACAGATCCAGCTCCAGCACCCTGCCATGGGACACCTTCCACTGCCCCAGGCTGCTCCAAGCCCCGTCCAGCCTGGCCTTGGGCACTGCCAGGGATCCAGGGGCAGCCTGTGCCAGTGTCCCAGGATCCAACAGCTTTCAGGATCATCATCTCCTTCCCCCACCCTCCCATCTCCGGGATCCGCTGCCATTCCAACACAAGAGAGCTTCAAGTGTGGAGAAGAGAGGGCTGGATGTGTCAGGAAGGAAAGCACACGATCCAATCCATGCCACAGGAGGGCCAGCCAGCAGCAAACAAGGATTGGAGATGGATTTTGTACCTTGGAGCCCCTCTGGGAGTGTGGGTGAGACTGAAATGATCCTGAGCTGGTTTTGGTGAAGCAGAGCTGGGCTCACAGGACAGCAAGAGCTGGGCTCTGGCCAGGAGCAGGGCTGAGTGATTGTGGTGACAGATGTGCCACGCCACTGTCCCTGTGCCAGGCCCCTCCAGGAGATGCAGAACAAGGACAGTTCCCACCCTGGAGCAGCCCTGTGCCTGTGGGGTCCCAGCTCTGTCACCACACAGGGACAGTGGGACACGGCTGCCTCTGGGGACAGGGCAAAGGGACAGGCTCAGACAGCAGCGAGGAGGAAACACAGCTTAACCAAGAGACCTTACAGTGCTGCAGGGGACAAGGAAACCTGGGGATGTCACCCAGCAAAACTCCCAAGTCGGCCACTGAACACCTCCAGTGCACGGGCAGCGAGCTCTGCAGCCAGGATTCCCTCTGACCAGCGATTATGCTAAAAATAAATCTGCCCTTGTTTACAGAGGGATATTTAAAGGGTGAGCTCACCCATCTAAAAGCACGCTGCTGCTGGGTGGTGAGGACAGCCCTGAGAGGTGTGACAGTGACATTCCCTGCCCCATTTAGGCATTCTGTGTCTGACAATAACTGCTTCACCCCATCTTCAACACTGATTTTCAGGGGTTGTTTTCCCTGCTCTGGTTGTGTACAGAGTCCCCTGGAGGGTGGTGGTGAAAAAAAAAGGCAAAAGTTTCCTACACGCTCCAAGTGTCCAAGTTTGGCTCCAAAACCCCATTAGTGCCAGATAAACAGACTCCCTAAAAATGAGATAACACTTTGGGATCAGAGAGTAAACAGAGCTGGAAGTTTCTGCTGTGGTCATCAGTCAGAACCCTTCCAGTCACATTCCCTCTGCTTTGCTTTTCCCATTTTACAGGAACATTTGTCTTTCCTAAAGGAGCACAGCGGAGTTACTCCAGTACCTCCAACCCAGGAATGGCCAAGAATCCCCCATCAGGAAGAATCCTACAGAAAACAAACAGGATGAAAGCTTTTCCATAAAACTCCAGGACAAATTCCAGTGGCTGCTGATCTTCTCATGAGGCTGGGATTTCTTAGGGCAGCAAGTTTGATTGTTTTGATCCCCGATGCTGCCCTGCCACGCAGGGGCTGCGGGATCCTCCTGGCAGCGCTCCCTCACCTCGGCTGAATCGCTCCAGGAAAAACACGGCAAAGCTGCACCATAAATCAGGGCAGTGATACAGAGATCAGGCTGTGCTGCCCTAATTCCTGCAGTGTTTTCCTAAGGCTCCAGGCCCTGTCAGACAGCAGCCAGGCAGAGCTTTGCAGTGACCTGGCGGGGCTGTGCTGGGGAATCGTTCGAGGAACACGGATTTCAGCATGACCTGACATGGCACGGGCTGGCTGAGCCAGCAGCCCCTCTCCAAAGCTTTACATAATTGGGATAATAAGTGGAAAGCTGAAGGGATGGCAGATGGACAGGGGGTGACTTTTCATAGAATCCCAGACTGCTTTGGGTTGGAAGGAACATTAAAGCTCACCTTGTTCCAATCCCATGGCAGGGACACCTTCCACTGTCCCAGGCTGCTCCAAGTCCATTCCAGCCTGGCCTTGGGCACTTCCAGGGATCCAGGGGCAGCCACAGCTGCTCTGGGCACCTGTGCCAGGGCCTGCCCACCCTCACAATAACAAAAGTTTCTCCTACATCTAATCTAGCTCAAGTCATTTATTACTCATCACTCAGGCAGGAGAGATCCTGGATTTTGCTTTCCAGGTGCTGTTCATCCCCTCACCCCTCCAGGGACTGCTCCAGCCCAGCCTCATTCCAAGGCAACTCAAACCACAAAGAAAAATTTGAGTTTCTAAATAGACCAGCAAGTCTGGCTTCAATATTTCCTCTGTCCTGCAGTCCTTGCTGGCTCCAGGCATCTCACTGAACCTGCTCCACTGGCACTCACCTGCACAGCCAGAGAATTCCCCATTCCTGATAGGAACAAGGACAAACTAATTAATCCAACACCAAACCCAGGACTTTACCCCCACAATTCTCATTTTGTGGCTGTATCCCTTTGAAGTCGCTTCCCAGGCTCCTTCCCAGACACAATTCCTAGAGACAAGAGGAAAAAAGGGCCTGCAAAGCAGACAGATAAATGGATCAATCCCACCTAGAACACATCCAGGATAAATGCATGGAACAGCTCCCGTGGCCGAGGGAAAGGCAGGATGGGGGAGAGCAGAGGCAAACAGTGGGAATGGAGCTGGACACAGCTAAACCTGGGCCTGCCACTTGTGACCCCACAGCCTTGGCAGGATTCCTGTCAAACAGGCAGGGCTGCAGCTTTCCCCAGGACAACGCGCCGGAGATGGACAAAGATCCCATTCCAGCCCCACACGGAACTGGCTGGGGGGGACAGGAGCTTGCTCAGCCCAAGATCCTCAGCAGCTTTGCAGGTGAAATTTCTGGAATGAGCACAGGAATGAGTTGCTGAGGCACTGGTACAGCTGCATTCGTGCTGCCTGTGGGATCACACACACTTGCACAATGTCCCTTTTGTCCCCAGTTTCACCTCCTGTAGCATTCCCTGCCAGTGTGGTTCCACGTGCCCCTCCTGAACACAGATAAATGTGTGGAAGTAGCTGCCTTCAAGGGACTAAACTCATTAACTTGCTCTTAATTCCCATGGGATTCCTGTTTGTGGATCACAGGACCCAGCAATAACACACAGCAGGTTGGGAAGTTGTGGAAAATAAAGGGAAATAAAGGGAAAATAAAAGGGAAATGAAAGGAAATCCCCTCCATCAGCTTCCCTGCCAGGAAACAAGGATTGTGAACTGTTCTATCATGCATGACTCTCAGTAACTCACATTTCCAAAGTGCCTGGCCCTTGCCACGGTAAGATGATGCTCCCATTTACCATCTGCCACTGGCTGATGTTGATTTTCCCTCACAATGACTCCCAAAACAGCTCCAGCTCCTTTCCCTCCCCATGAAGTGCAGGTGACACTACAGCAGTTTTCTCTCCTACCAGCTCTGGTGAAAGGAGGTTTCAGGCAGAGACAGGACCAGCTGAGCCTGTGGGACCAAGGAGCAAATCCCAGGGATGGCAGACCACATGGAACAGGCACAGAACACTCCATGGTCTTTATGGAATTGCTGCCTAAGCCCACTAGAGGTTGGAAAACAGAGTTAATCCACACAGGACAAATTAAAAACTAAATTATACTGACCAGAGTGGATTAAACCCACAGGAAAATCAATTACCCAAGGCAAAAACGCCCCACCAGTTTTATATTCCAGCAGCTGGGATGCCACAATGACTCCCAAAAATCTGTGGTGACTCTTTCCAACTGCACATTCCAACACGAGACAGGCAAGGTCACAGGCAGAAAATGATATGGGATACTTCAACTTGACAGGTATTGACTGAAGACTTTTGTGCCCTGCAAGGTGGGGAAGGGAAAAAGCAGAGGGAAAAACTTTGCAGATCTTTCTGCAAGGACAAATCCCTGGAGAAACTTAACACCCAGGGCAATCAGTCCTGGAAAGGGAAAGGCCTGGGGGCACACGAGGCTGTCGGAAAGCTCTTGGCCCCAGAGCAAATATGTCTATATTAAAATCTACTTATAATAATCAACACCCCTGGCAACACTTCCCAACTCCCTTTTTATTCCTCTTCCCAAAACAGCAATCAGGGAATCAACAAAGGAGAAAGCAAACTTGCCCTACCAAGGAGTTTAAGAAAGGGATCATCTCCAAACCTACCCTGAGGCCAGGAGCTCTGGATGTCCCAACAAAGCCCAGACACCCTGAACAGGTCACCACCCCTATCCCATAATAACAGTGGGACACTGCCACAGGAAAACTCCAGAGAATTCCTCATTGTTGGGAGAGGTGGCTCCTACCTAGAGCTATTTTGGCTCCTTAGGATTTACTGCCAAGGTTTCCAGAGGACATGACACAGCAATTCCACCAACAGGACATTTTACCACAGGAAGACAAAATATAGAGAGAAAAAGATATGGAAAAGCTCTTTTTCCCCTATTTCCCCCAGAAAATTAACCATCCCAAACTAACTCCATGCTCACCTCACAGAAGCATTTTCCCAAGAGGGAGCAACACTTGCTGGTATTTTATGTGCACAAAATTCAGCTCTGCATCCTGGATGGAAAAACTGAATTTCCCATCCCTTGGATTGGACCTCCTGGCCACATCCAACCCTGGGACTATGGAATACTCAAAACAAGTGATGCTGCTTTAAATGAGGCTGACCCTGGATAGCTTTTCCACAAAAACTTTCCCAATTTATTCATGCCAGAGGAGAAAGACTCTGGATGATCTCAGTGATAACATAAATCATCCAAACACAGTAACATTTAATGGGATAATTGTTGTGAGAGCCAGGAGAGGGGTGCTGGAATTGCAGTGGCTGCTCCCTGTGTGTTTCAAGAGCCCTCCAAGTCCTCATTTGATTTCTGGAGTGTCAGAGCCTGTTTTCATTAATGCTGCTCTAATTAAACACGGATTAAAAAAGCAACCTCAGCCTTGCAGCCTCTGCCATCCAGCAGGGATTCCACAGACCCCTTCCTTCCACTCCACTCCAACAAGGGCAATTTGCTGATGGAGCTTTAGTCCCTTAATCCACCTTTCTGGAGGAGGAAAAATCAATCTTCAAAGCTTCACACCCAGCTTGTCGTGGCTGATTAATTAAAAGAACGAACCCATCTCAGGCAGACAGGCCCTGGGTGTGTTTGCTGTTTGCTTTTCACCAGTTTATACCTGAAGAGGTGAAAATCCACACACCTGGAAAAAGAGCTGAGCGTGGCAGGTTGGAAGCAAAACCTTGATGTCAAATAAAGACACTCCTGCTTCCCAGAGGATCTGTGACTTCTGGGTGGAATTCTGGCACTGATTCCCTTCTGGACAACTTGGCAGCTACCCTTGGTTGGATTTATTCTCCTGCCCTGACTCCCAGCTTCCTCTCAGGAGTGTCAGGCACTTCCACAGGACAAGTGCTCTCAGCTCTGCCCTGACTTCTGCTCATCCCTTCACTCTCTGGCTGTTCAAAACAAGAGAGACAAATGAGGAATTCATCAGCATTCCCTGGAATTCCACCCCCGCAGGACAAGTGCCCAACAGCAGAGTTCAGAAGCAGTGAAGGAAGTTTAGACAAATTTTGAGGAAGATTAAAATTCCCTGGCTTTGATATTGCTGTTATTGGGGTTATTAGTGCCAGATTTGCATATCTAATTAACAAGTGAGACACGAATTCAGGAGCAAACTGTCAAACTGCTGATGTGACACTAAAGAACAAAGTTATAACAACAGAATATCCTGAGCTGGAAAGGATCCACAAGGATTATCAAATCCAATTCCAGCTTTCCACTGTGGAGCAGATTTTACTGTCAGGAAATGAGGGAATTCTAGAAGAAGCTGTGTGTGGCTCTCGGGGTGTGAGGATGTGTGGGATGAACAGCTCAGGCACTTGTGGAACACCAAGAACCAGCTCAGGGCTGGGAGCAGTTTCATTCCCCGTCTCCCTGATCCACAGGGAATTCATTTACTGCATCACAACCCAAACCTGGGAAGGAGCCTCTGTGCAAGCAGGAAATCTGCAGGTTAACAATGGGAAACGAGGAATATCCACGGCATCTTTCATAAATCAGTGTAAATTTTCCACCCCTGAGCCTTCTCTGGAACACACAGGGTGGACTGGTGATTTTTACTGATCTTTGTTAGGATTTATCAGTTTGAATTGAAGAAGTGTTCACTCAAGTGGCAGCAGGATGGAAAGAAAACCTGAGCCCCTCTCACCTGAGACAGAGCAGAGGATCCAAGGTTCAATTCTTTGCCATGTCCAATATTGACATTGGAATGTAGATCATCAAATATGCAAATTCAGGACCTAATAACTGTCTCTCCACCCACTACAGAAGGAGTAAAACTGGTTTAGAAGAGCTCAGCAGTGAGAGCATTCAAAGTATTCCTGGCTTTTCACACAAATGCACAAGCTCTGTCTTCTGAACTTGTGATTTTTGTGTACCAAACACTCGGATGGATTTTGTTATCAGTTTTAAATCAACCATCCAATCCCACAGATAAAAGCGATGCTCAGGTTTCTCAATCACCCAAGTAACCTGCAGCCTGGAAAGTCTTCAGCCAAATTTTTGAGGAACATGAAATGAGCCAGGCTAAGGATGAACAGCCTGACCCCTCGTGCTCCAGGAAGATTTCCTTGGAGCGGATTCCCAGCTTTTATTTGGCAAACACCACAGGCACTCCCGTGCCCATGAAAGAAGCCCTGCATACCAACCGTGTGTAGATTACAATCTTCAGGGCAGAAAATGCCTATTTGTAGGTAAATTCTCTTTACCACCCACCTTGTTTTCCTCAGCACCTTCCAGGGGAACAAAATTCCCTCTTCCAACCATTTTTTCCTTTCACTCAAGCCCGTGATTTCGATTCTCTAATGCATTAATTCACTCTCTGAAATTCATGGTGGCAAAGACTGAACAACACATGATTTATTCAACCATCCAACAGCAGTGAAGTGGAAACAAATAACTTTAGTTATTCCTCCTCTTACTACAAACTGTGCAGCCAAGTGCATTTCGTGGGGAGATACAAATTTTGCAAGGAATAGAGCTGGGACTGTTCTGCAAGGCTGGATTTTGGCTACTGCACTGCAGCCCCAGGTCCCAAATTCCTCTGCTGCTTCCCAAGCTGCTCTCTCCCATTTTGAGGTAATTCATTCATGTATGTGCTACAGCCTCTGCACAAATAGGTCATTTTTTTTTTCTACTCTAGAGATTTTGAAAGGAATAAAAAGTCCCTCTCTGGGCAGCTGCTGTTTGAACAAAGCTGTTTGTGAGTCCCCACAAGTGTTGTATGCCTGAGCCCTTAGAGCAGATTTATTTCATTTATTGTTCCTGGGTCACGGTGTGGTTTTGGCACCGGGGAGATGAAAAGCTGATTCCAAAAATCAAAGTTCCAAAAAATCAAAGCTCCCGAAAGCTGCCTTGCTGAAGGCGCTGCAGGATGAACAAACCTCTTGGAGCGAAGGAGACAATCCCCAAATTTAACCCAAAGCATAAACAAACCAAGAGCCAGCGGTGCAAGGGGGAGCAGAGTTTAAAGGAGAAACACATGGGGATGATGCGGATTTGGAGAACTCCAAACCCTTCCCTTGGCATTTCAGGATAAAGGTTCAAGAACAAATTCTGCCGCAGGGAAATCCTAATTGCTACCAAAGGAAGGCTGGAGACTTTTCTTGGAGGAGCATAAAGGGGAATGAGAGCTGGCTTCAAGGAGTTTCATGCTGCAAATCCTCCACCAGTGAACAGATCCCAACATGGGTCTGTTTAACCCTGCTTAAGTGGGCTCTGATCAATAAAACAGAAACAGAGACCCGTTCGGGGAATGATCCTGAAGATGAAAAGTCACTTATGGTGAGAAACACGTCCTCAAGGGCTTTGCCAGCTCCAATCTGTGCTTGCACAGCAAAACTTTGCCATAAGGCAGCAAGAAAATCTTAAATGATACCCTAATTCCTTGGTTTTTCATCAAGGAACACAAATGCCACATGCATCCATGGCCCTCTCCTGTGTGTCCCTGAGGAAACCACAGTGCAGACTAGCAGGAAAGCTCAAAAATCAGTTTCCAAAAGGCAAGACACCCATCAGCAGGACTGCTACAGCTTTCTTAGTTAAATGACTAAATTTCCCAAAAAATCAAAGCCCTCCAAGATGTAAAAAACTTGGATGGAAATCCACATGCCTGCCCAGGTACTTTTATATACCTAAAAATCCAGCTGGGGACCGAAAAGTTTCAATCTTGCCACTGCCCTGCCTGTTATCAATCCTGTAATTAGCCATATAATTTACCTCCCAAAGCCCGGGTCAGGTTGGCTATGAGACATTTCCAAACAATATATCTTCCCATAACGACCATGTGCTGCAGCTTTGGGATGCCTGAGATCCTCGGAGTGGGATGGAATCTCACACAATCAATCCCCTGGGAAAGAGCAGCACCAACGAGCAGCTTCCTCCTCATCACTCAAAATGCAAAAATATAGAGATCACATGGCTGTGATTTCGTACAGTGGATAAATGATTTAGAAAGCCCTCACAAAAATTTTATCTTCTCCCAATAAACATCTTTATAAAAGCATTTAATTCTAGAGGAACAGAACAGGTTGAATGGAAAACAAGGGAAGAGGCAGGACATGGTCCTGTATTCAAAGGATTGGGAATTTGCATGGGGTGACTTTGCAGTCACCAGAGGAGCAGAAAATAGGATTTGAACGGCAAAACTGCAGACCCCGAAACAGCAGAGAGGTGATAAAAAGTGCATTAGGAGAGATTTGTGTGCCCTGGCAGAGCTCTGTGTGCCCAGGTTGGCATCACCGGCCCTGAATTCATCCCACCGTGACTGAACTTCTCTGCAAGGCACGCCCCAGAGACAGAATGTTTGCTGGCAAAAACAAACCCCACAAGAGCAGGTTCGGAGCACGGTGTCAGCGCACACACGGCCGGGAAATATCTCCTCTCACAACTGGTGCTGAAAGCAGCTCAGGGGCGTGTTTTCAGCACCAGTTGCTGGTGACAGATAATTGTTATCCTCTCCCGAACCACATCAACGTCCATCCCGGCCCTGCAGAGCCTGGGGACGAGGGGATTTTACCCTGCCCGAGCACAGTCCTGTGGGAGAGCACAAGAAATCCTATTCCAGTTCCCAGGAAAAATGCACGCTGCATTTATCACACTGCTCGGGAATCGGAGAGGCTCACTAGCCCACAGCTGGCATTTGGGGAATTTTCTGCTCAATTTATTACGGGTGGGGCCACATTTTCTGCTGTGGCTATTCGAAGTAGCCAAAGAAAAAAAGCCCAAAACAAACTAGGATGCAGCCAGCATAGCACAGGAGAGATGGTGAGATCTTTTGGGGCAGGTGATGGTGCGTGAGGAACCACGTGGAGCAGGACAGCGGGGACGTGCAGAGGGTCACTGAACCATGGAATGATTTGGGTAGGAAGGCAAATTAAAGCTCATCCCGTCCCATTGGCAGGGACACCTTCCACTAGACCAGGATGCTCCAACCTGGACACTTGCAGGGATCCGGGAGCAGCCACAGCTTCTCTGAGCACCTCCCCACCTTTCCAGGGAGGAAATCCTTCCCAAAATCCCATCTAACCCTCCTGCCCGTCAGCCGAAAGCCACGAGCGGCTACTTACGGACACACAGACAGGCCACCAGCTTGGCAGCCTCGTCGGGCACGGGGCAGGTGGGGAAGATGGGCTTGAGCAGGTATGTGGCGAACACCAGAGCCACGATGTACTGCGAGGAGGGCCGGATGATGAGCAGCTCAATCCAGAGCTTGAGGAAGGCGGGCAGGGAGCCGTACACCTCCAGCATGTAGGCGTAGTCCCCGCCGGACTTGGTGATGGTGGTGCCGAGCTCGGCGTAGCACAGCGCGCCCACGATGGAGAAGGCTCCGCACACGGCCCAGACCACGAGCGACAGCCCCGGCGAGCCGGCCTCCCGCAGCACGCCCGTGGGGGTGACGAAGATGCCGGAGCCGATGATGGTGCCCACGATGATGGCCACACCGTTCAGCAGGGTGATGTTCCGCGCCAGGGTCACCCCCTCCGCCGAGCCGCAGGGCGATGGCGAGCGGGCACAGCCGTTTTCCTGCGCCCCTTCCAGCATCTTCTCCATCGCTTGCTTCTCATCCTGCGCCAGCGAGGCGGCCGAGCCGCCGGGGCTCCGTTTCTTCACGGCATTGCCGGGGGAGCTGCCGCCGCTGGCGGACATGGTGGCGAAGCGGCGGGAGCAGCGGGCGCGGCCACGCCGCCACCTTCGGCCGCCCCTTTTGTTCCGGCGGCGGTGGGCCGGGCTGCTTTCCGGGGGGAGGAGGAGGAGGAGGAGGAGGAGAGCGGCAGGAGGAGGGCAGGAGCGGCGGGGGTTGTTGCTGCAGCGCCCCCGGCTTGAGCGGCAGCCGTTGGGTGCTCGCTGGGCCCCGCAGCGCTCTGAGCCCGGCCACCTCGAGCGTCCCCGAGCCCCAAAAAGGGACAGGGGGAGGTAAAAGCGACCTCGCAGCTCTGCCCCGGCTGGCATTCGCTGCCCGAAGGGATCCTTTGTGGATGTACACGTATCCTGCCTCTCCCGGCTCCATCCTGCCGTGCTTTTCCATCCCAATGTACGAGCACAGGGCGAGGCCTCGGTGCCGCATCACCTGCAGCCCGGCAGAGGCGCTGCGGGAATCGGCCCCTCCTGGCATGCACCGAGATCACCAAAAGGACCCGTCTGAAAAAGAAGTGATTCATCAATCTGAAATGTGACAGATGGCAAAGTCACCAAAAATGCTTGTTCGCAAAACGAAAATGTAAAATAATTCACCCATCTGGCAGTCGTGCAGGCAATGTCTGCCTCACTGAAGGCAGAGGTTCTGCATCCAAGGAGAATCACTCGGATGCTACAATAACGGCACAAGGAGCCGATCCTTCAGCAAACTCAGATTCCCTCTTGCCCTGGTGGGGGGAGAGGAGCTCAGAGGCTCCAGCCTGGAAGCTCTGATTGCAGACATTCCCTCTGAGGGTGGAAGGGGTACCTGTGGGGAGCTGCTTCCCAGGCAGCGCTGTCACACGAGGAGCTCCAAAGCCCGAGGTTGGTTCATCCTCCTGGAGCACCCTCTGTGCACGGTTCAGACAGGCAGGAGGTGGGCTGGAAGGTTTTCTCCAAGAGAATTCCCTGATCGACATTCTGGGGGGAAAGGACACATTTCAGTTACATTTCATTGCCACCAGGACCACTTCCAGCAGTTCCAGAATCCCAAGCAGCCCAATCCTTGGAGCGCTAATCCAAACCTGACATCTAGCGGCTGCTCAGGGGCTCAAAAATCTGCTGCTGACTTTAGGTAAACATCCAATTTCTGGAAGAGAGCAAAGACAGAAATTACCTTGGCACTAAGCACGTTCCTCCAGTTCTCAAGGAGAAATGGGATCCTGAAGAGACTGAAAAGACTCTGACAGTTCATTAAAAATAAAAAACATTTATCACAGGTTTTCTGTAACCCCCAAAGCCTTTTTTCACTTTACTAGTTTTCCATTATGGGCCATTTTTGTTACTGCATTTTGTGATTTATCCCAGGACTGTGAAATCAGGAAAAAAACAGATATTTACAATATATGTGATTATCCCTGTGTCACCCTTGTTACATCAGGATCCAGCAGACAGGATTGGGATTGAAATTTAAGTATTTGCTTCAGGTGTTCTCAGATGAATACTCCAACTCAGCTTCTGCTGGGGGGAATAAAATCATTTATGGAGGGATTTACTTCTCCAGTGCCCCAGGCCAAGTTCCTCAAGGCTAATAATGACCTAGAACCAGGATCTCCTGAGCTGAAAGGGACCCACAGGGATCAGGTCCAATTCCTGGCCCCAAGAATCCCACCATGGGCGCTTTACATCTGATATGAATCCACACAGACATTTCCATGAGCTCTCACATGAATGGGACAGAATTACCCTGTTCTAATTCTTCCAACAGGGAATTTTTTCCTGGATTCACAGCCGAGAACCTGGAAATCCCAGGCTCAGCAGCCGTGGAGCAGCAGCCACTGAACTGCCCTGTTCCAAGCCAACCTCGTGCTTGCCTCTCTTTCAAATTAATCCACACAAATTCATTCTGCAACTGTTTTTCCATTTGTATTCCTGAGAAAACACCGGCCTGGCATTGGGGTGTGTTCCCAGAGTGCTGGATATCTTCAAAGCACTTCGCAAATGCCGAGTGTTGTTATCAGCCTGGCCGTGAGCATTACCTCTCCTCGGGTCCCCAAGTTATTCCGCAGGACCTTTGAAGACTATTTGATTATCCAATCAGTTCTCCATGTGCTAACACTCAGAGTTTGGCACATCAAAAAGGAGGAGGGAAGGAATGATTTGTCACGAGGATAAACAAGGAGCAGGAGCAGGAGCAAATGGGCCATTTGTGAGGAGTGATGGGGATGTTTTGAAGCAGGTCTTTGGAAAAGCTGCCTTGATCCAGCCACCTCGCTGCCCATTTCTTCAGCAAACATCTCCGCTGTGATAAAGAGCTCAGAGCTGCTTTTCCTGGGTAAATGGAAGTGGTGGCAGCTTCTAGAACCATGAAATGGTCACAAGAGCAGAGCTGGCCTCACTCCTAACCCAAGCCACTCTTTTCCAGCAGAAAATGGGCTGTCCACCCACCAGCACAGTAGGGAACCTTCTAGAAACATCACCTACAATTATTTTAGGGGAATTCCTCAACCAGAAAAGGAATCTCCCGTTTTTCCTACCAAAAGAAACTTCTTTGGATTAACCCAGCTAAACACAACCTGTGTGACAGCTGGACTCCAAGTGTGGCTCAGCTGTGAGACAGAGACATTAACATATTTCACCCAATGTTCACAGAATCATGGGATGCTTTGGGATGAAGGGACATGAAAACTCATCCAGTTCCAACCCTGACACCTTCCATTGTCCCAAGCTGCCCCAAGCCCCATCCAGCCTGGCCTTGGAAACTTCCAGGGATCCAGGAGCAGCCACAGTTGCTCTGGGCACCAGTGCCAGGCCCTCCCAGGGAAGGATTCCATCCCAGTATCTAATCTAAACCCACTCTCTTATATCAACTTTAAATAAATTAAATTACTGATACAAATTAAAAGGGTTTTTTAGGCATTATTTGATAGCATTTTTGTAGCCACAAGCAGCGGCTGAGTCACAGCACAGAGCTCAAGGCTCAGCTTTACCCAGGCCAGAGGAAGGAGCTCAGCTGACATGTCCAGTTTAATGAGCAGTGTCCAGTGAAGGAGGTCAGGAAAGATCCTGAAACCCTGGAATTCTGCTGGAGATGGCCTGTGGCATCTGGCTGGATGTGATCAATCATGAGATACCCTTCTGCAGCACAGAGAGCTCATTGTGCTTTCATTCTAACACAGCTCAGCAGAGTCTTTCAGAGCTTGGAAGTGTCACAGAACATCTGACAGCTGACCAGACTCCACTCCTAATGAACTGGGCCAGTCCCAAAGAGGAATTCTAATACTTTTTTGACAGGAAATCAGATGGTTTTTTTACTTGAAAAGTTTAATTACACAACGAGATACAGACATAGGTTTCTCTGGTCCTTTATTATAGTTGTACACTAATGTAACAGTGTAAAATGCAGCAGCTGAAGGGTTCTATACATCAGGGAAAAGCTTTGGGGAAGGGCCTGTACCACAGAAAAACATAAAACATTCCCTGTTTCAGGTGTTGTCTGCAGACAGTGATTTCAGTCAGTTATGGGCAGGCAGGTAACACACATTAAATACACGACATTATGAAGGCCACAAAAACGAGATGCACAAAGAAAGAAAAAGCCAAGATGTGCCAGGAAATAAAAGTTAAAAAATCCCAAATTAAGGCATGAGGGGACCCTTCATCCAGAGCAGAATTCCAGTCCTCTAAAACCCTGTGGAGATCAAAGCAAACTCCAATTCTGGAGCTTCCAATACCAGGGGAGACACTCCTGCCATTCCTGACAGAAAAGGCAGCACAAAAGTGGTGAGGAACACCTGAAGAGTTAAAGTTCTGGAATGCAGGAGCAGGGATCAAACATTCCAACAGCAGAGGAAGTTTGTCCCACTGTGAAGTCACCCAGGACAAGGTGAGAGCAGCATTTCAGAGAAATCCTGAAAGGCAGCTGGAATCAGAGCAGCACAGACACAGGTCTGCTCCAAACCTTCTCCTCCCTTTGCAGGGAGTTGTCCCCAAATTATTCCTGTGACAGTCTTTAATTCCTGGGCCTTGCTACCCCAGGAATGCCTCCCAGGGCAGGATTTAGTAATAAAGTGACTCCTATGCAAGGAAAATACAAATATGTGCTTTGACCCTTTTGTATCGTGCCATCCAAAAGAGCCCAAAAATTCCTTTTTAACTTAATTGTGCAAAATCATCAGAAAAATCACCTCTAACACAACAATCAAACCATTTTTCCACACAGAACTGAGAGAATAAGGCACAGGAATTCTATCCCATCTCTTGTTCTAAACACAAATATTTTCCTGAAGTTTACATTCACAAGGTCAATAAAGTCATTGTAACAGAAGAGATAAAACTGAAACAAAAAAAAAACCAAGCCAGTGTGTTCACTTCCAGATTAATTCCAACAATCTGCCCTGCAGCTGAGCTCCTGCCTGCCTTCAGGAGATGCTAAAAAACTACACGTAAATGCAGGACTCAAGAAACAGAAAAAAAAAATGTAACAAAACCCCTGTAAAACATCTTTTTGTAACACAGTAGAGTTATTTTTTATCTACATTAACCCTGTTTCCGGATATTTGAAGTGATCAGTGCTGAAATTGGAATTTCTTCATTTTATGTCAGTAAAAATAGGTGTGATTTGATGTAAATATGGACATAGCTTAACTGGGTAATTCACTATTGTCTAACAAAGCTTCCATGGCAATACTTGAACAAAGTAAATCTCTGTGAGAACTTGAAATAAATCTCTCTGAGAATTTTAACTGGATCACTGGGAAGGGAATATCCCACATTCTCTCTGATGGATGCAGGGTGGTTGAAAAGGGATTTACACATCCAGGAGGAAAATCTGATTGAGTGGAGCAAACCATGGAGAACTCAGCAGGTGTGAGGCTGCTACAGAATTCCAGAACAGCTGAAGTTAAACAGTTACACCACAGCAGTTCCCTAAAATCATCTGGATTTGGGGTTTGTTGGGAAAGCTGGATCAAATGGTGATTCTTCTCAGTGCATCAGAGAAGTCCAAAAACTCAGTGGAAATCACAAAAGCAATTTTAAAACTGAGCAATTACAAAATTGCTTTTACAAATTTTTACAAAATTACGAAAATCTTTTAAAAAGATCCATTCATAAATGATAAGGAGATTGATGCACCTACAGCCCAGTGCTGCTGAGGCAGCTCTGTTTTTAAATAAAAGGCAACATTAAGATGTCTTTGTATTACAGTTTTTTTCTATTAATGAGTGGAAAATATCTGAACTGCTGCCATCTTTCTCCAGGGTCATCCTCAGAAAAGTGTCTGCAAGAGCAGCATTGAATAAATCTGACTTAATGACTGGATCATAATTATTATATATTCAGGCAAAAAGTAAAATCACTCTTTTCCTGCTCCCAGAACTGTAGATATTCCTTCCAGCTTTAGTTTGGAATTTATAATTCTCAAAAAAAATCATCACTGATGAGATTTTGTAGCTAAAAATCTGTGTGGTGATAGCAAAGCCTGCAGAGTTCAACTGAGATGATGGAATCAGAAAATCATGGAATGGTTTGGGTGGGAAAAGACCTTAAAGCTCATCCAGTGCCACCCCTGCCATGGCAGGGACACCTTTCGCTATCCCAGGATAATCCCAGCCCCTCCAAAGGGAGATGGCACAACCAGGATGGAAGTGGTCCCCCAGGCAGGGAGGAAGTGGTGAAACCGAAGAGCTCCACTGCCACACGAAATTCCCATCAGGAAAAATATCCTACACCGGGATAAAAGGAGGTTTCCTTCCTTTCAGCACCCAGAGTCACTCCAGTTGAAGTGGCCACATTTCAGGGGACAAAGGCACAACTGTGGCACCAGAACAACAGCCTGAGGTAGAGCTATTAAGGAGGCAAAGGCAGGATCTGGGCACTCAATTGGTTCTACAAGATTATCTCAAACCCTTAAAATCATCAGGGTCACACTGAAAAGTGTAAAGGTGCGTTGAAACTGAACAGTTGGATTTTTAAAAAACCAAAGTACCAATTGGAGAGATCTGGATTTAGCATTGCCAAGCTAGGTCATGGCTTCACTGAATCCCACCAGGAAAGATTCCTCAGACTCCTCAAACACAACCCATGGAGATCACACAGGGAGTTCACAGGCAGAGCTGCTCCTCATCAGAAATCTGGTGCATGAATTTAATCTGCTAAATACAGCAGAGCATGAAGGGCCAGAGAGAAAGGTGCCTGAGAGAAAATCAGGTTTAGTAGGATGTGAGAGGTGATCCTTGGGGCAGCTGGACCACAGCTCCTGGGAAAGGCTCAGAGCTGGCAGCTCACACAGCAGCTCTGCTTGGTCCATAATTAATTCCAACCCCCACTGGACCTCATTACCATAAGGTGCAATAAAAACAAACTGGTCCCCACTGGTCCTGAAGCTGGGTGTTTTTATAGGAAAATACATCTCAAAGCAGAACTTTGAAGGGAGCACTGGTGCTCTATGAGTTACTGAAATAAAAGCCCTTTCCCACAGCTGAGTTTTGTCCACACCCTCCTAGTACAGGTTTGAGGAATTGGTTTGGGTTTTTTTCCCCCCCTAATCCCACTGGGAGGGTCGACTGGGCTTTATCTAATCTTGCTTTCCCTTTTGATGTGATCAGTTTCCTAGGATCAATTGGACATTTTCACCTAATTTTCCACTTGGCTCTTGCCAGTCTTGTGATACTGGTGAATTCTCTTCTCCTCCCTTCTCTTGATAGATTAACACAGGAAAGCAAAAGCTGCCAAAGCCAAAAGCTTCCACAGTTGTTAAAAGGTTTTAGAAAAAGTCTTTTGGCTCCTGGTGTAGTGGCAGTGGGCATTCTGAGGCACCCACATCAAATATGGAATGTGCAGCCAGCAGAATGGAAAGAGATCCTGGAAGTCATTTCTGTCCTCCTCATCCAAAGAAAAAGGAAGAAGGTAAAGTGTCTGAGACAAGCTAATTCCCTTCCAGCTCTCTTCCCAGACATCAAACAATTCCCCAAAAGGACCCGATCAGATCTGATACTTTTCTTTTTCTTCCCACTTCCTCCTTCTTAATTTTTACCCAGAATTATTAATTTATGCAAGGCACTGCAAGAGCATTTGAAGAAACACAGAACAATTCAGAGAAGGAGCAGGGGACGAACTCTCCTGTCCTTATTTTTAACTGCCTTAATAATTCCTTGTTGACCCCTGCCTCGGAACAAGCCAATTTGCTAAGGGTTAATATTTCTCACTTCTTTTAAAAAAAAAGCAAAACTAAAAACCCTGACAGCATCTCTAGGGAAGGTCAGGCAGCACTGGTAGTGAAAGGGCATGGATACAAGGAATAATCATGAGAAATGCTGGGCCAGCTATGGGCTGAGCTGCGGGGCGTGGGGCCGGAGCTGGGGGTGGAAGGACGAGCGCACCGTGCGGTTCATCAGCGGCTGCAGCGGGCGGAAGTTGTCCACCATCCTCCTCTCCTCCTCCCCGTCCGACGTGAACAGCAGCGTCCGAAAGGCCTCCAGCTGGGAACCACAAATGGCCACTCCAGTCACTTCCCAGGAATTCCCCCGGTTTGGGAATTCATGGCAAAAGACAAGAGTTTATTGTTGGAGAGGAAAGTAAAACCAAAGGTAGCGCTGTGTTTGAGTTCTGAGGGGTTTTAGCACCCACATCTCTGTCACCTGCTGGTGTCCCATTATCCACACCAGCGTGGAAGAATTATCAGTCATCTGCCATCCTTAGGGAAATTAAATCCCAAATGTGGCACAGCTGAGGGAGCCATTTCATCATTTCAAGCACTTCATCCAACCTCCATTTACAGCCTCCCTGGCATCCAGTAAAAAGGGAACCCCAACAATCCTCATGTTTTTCTCTCACTGGTTTGTAACTGGGATTAAAATAAAGCAGCAGCAGATCATCTTTTAATGCTCACAAGGCCATTCCAATGATAAATCACTGCTATGAGAGTGAAGAGCCAAGAAAAAAAGAAAAAATAAGAAAAATTTCAATTTTAAAGAATGCTACACTATGCCTGTAGTTCTCTGTGAACAATCTCCATCTCACAAAATCTTCCCTTTTCCCTTCCCTCCACAAAAAAAGCTGCATCATGCTAAGGAGAGCAAAATTATGAGAATTCCAATAAGTTCCTAAAAGCTCCCAAGTTTCCAAGGGGCAGGTTCCAGAATTGTGTATCACAGATCAAGATAAAACTCTTGAGACTAGATGGAAAATTTGAATAAAGCTGGAAAAACATCTTGGAGGGGTCTTAGGTCTTTCTGTATTAGCAGCTGTTGACACCAGGATTCCTCCCCAAATCCTGGGTTGAAACACTCACAGATCTCTGGGAAAACACTGAGAATTTTTGTGTTTTCCCAGAGAATTGCTGGTGAAAAACTGGTTCTGAGCATCTCTGTGGCAACAAGTAGCATGATCTGGAAGGAAAATTGAGATTTACCTGATCCTCATCCACCTCGATTGGCTTCTTCTTAATGATCCACGTGACTGATTCAGTGAGGGGGGGAGTGGTCAGGGAGCCAGCGTAGGTCCAGTAATCGGGGCAGGAAGGGATCAGACAGGAGGGATCAAAGACATCAAACTCGATCACAGTGTCCTAAATAGCAGGAAAAAACACTTTTAAGGATGGTGTTTTGAGAAAAAACTGTCAAAGTTGGAAAATATCTTGACAGTGAGGTTAAAAACCATGTTATGTGTGTGCATGGGAAATGGGCTGTTGGGAATATTAACAATGTAATAATTTTAAATCCCACAAATCTGTATAAAATTGGGTTTGAGGTGTAAGGGGCAGCTGCTGAACAGCGAAAATTGAAATATTTCTGCTGTCCCAACAAGCCATTAGGAATTCAGTGCAGGAGAAACAAGGAATGAGAAGGATCAACAGCCTAAGGCTTTGTGGGAGCTGGATGCAAACAGGAAAAAGAGGGAATAAGTGGTGGAATAAGTTCAGGTAGCTGTGCCAGATCCTTAAAAGACTGCAAACAAAAAGTGTTTTACTTTTCACCATGTGATTTTACGCAGCAGGAAGCGGACTGAAGTTTTTATTTAAATCAAATATTTCCATCTCTAGAATGTTCAATCCCTTAAGTGAGGATATCATAAAGAATGTAGGAGCTTCAAAACCCAGGATTTCCCACACAAACATTTCTCCAGGTGGATTTTCAGGATATACTTGGGGATCTTTAAAAGAAACCACATTTCTTTTAAATTCACATGCTGCAAATTATTATATTGTCACAATAGATGTATATTCCGATTTGGGAAGGACTTCTGGCACTGAACTGAGGTGTTTGGTGTTTATCTGGCAGAGTTGTCACTGCTCTGATATAAAAACTTGTTTTATTTGGATTTTAAAACTCCTTCCTCTGAGAAGTAGTGGCACAGCGACTTCAGCTGGATGTGATTAGAAGTTGAAGAGGTCGATGTGGTTTTTTGCGTGTACTTTCAGAAGGGAACGGGCACGGGAAGGAGGAACTGCTTCTGTCAGAGACTCAGCACTCCCTCTCCTGGCAGGACTCTGCCAGGAACGATCCCATTTCCCCAGCAGAAAATTCAGTGTTTATAAAAAAGCAAATCATCTCAAAGATCAGTCAAAAAAAATCAAAAAGCCTTAATCCCACAGTAAATAAACCCCCACTTCAAGCATGTCCTTGTAAGGGAACTCTCAAGAGCAGCTCATTTTTTCAAGAGCTTTGGAAAGCTTAAAGTATCCAATTCCTCCTAAAAAATCAGCTTCCCTTCCCACTTCCAAAGCACCAATCAGCCCCTCCCTGGTAAAATTTAAGGAAGAAGGCTTTTCTCTGTGTTTTGTGGTTCTCCAAGTGTTCTTTCTGCAGGGTGACAATGGGTGGGACACCTCAGAGCACTGACCTTGTGTCTGACTGCTGGCAGGGCATCCACCAGGGTCTGCAGCCCTTCGTGCCGTGCTCCCAGCTGCAGGGACAGGGAGGGGTTGGAGAATCAATAAGCTGATCAATAATCAATCAGTTCTACTTATCAGCCTTAGTGGTTTTTTAATAACAACAATCACAGAATATTTAGGGTTGGAAGGGAGCTCTGGAGATCATCCAGCCCAAGGCAGGTGCACCTGGAGGAACACATCCAGGTGGTTTTGGGATGTCTCCAGACAGGGAGATTCCATATCCTCACAGAACAGCTCTTCCACCCTCAGTGTCAAATTCTTCATACTGAGGTGAAACATTTTTTAATTTCTGGCCATTGCTTCTCATCTTGTTCACTGGCACCGTCGACCAGAGCCTGGCACCATCCTCTGACACCCCTTGAAAATATTTATATGGATTGATGGAATCCCCTCTCAGCCCTCCCTTAACTGCCCTAAGCTGGCTTGAACAGAATGTAAATAGAAAGGCCCCATGACAGCTGGTCCCACAGAACAAAATTACCTTTAAGAACACTCCAATAACAGCCAGGCCATTCCCTTCCATCACAGCTTCCTCAAAATTCGGGTACTCCACAGCATTCCAGTGCACCAAATGCAGCTGAAAGAGGAATGAGGGAGAAATCAACTCCTGCACAGAGCACAGACACCACACCTGACTTCTGGTCCTGGCTGCATTTACTCCTTGGCAGAGTGAGGCACTGCAGTGAGTAGCCTCAGAAACCACAGAAATGAGGAACAAAGTGCTCTTGGTAAATAATGGTCTTTCCCTTCCTTTTTTGTCCTTTGCTTTAAACAAAAGTACAGACCCACTGCATTTCCCATCTATAAAAGGGATTTAGTCTGTGGGAGTCTGCCTCCAGGAACGCTGATCAAAGGCTCAAAGCTCAGTCTTCCATCTCTTCCCAGGAGCAGAGCGCCCTGCCCTCCTAAGGAACATCCTCCTGCACATAACAATCTTCCTCTGCACTGCTGACAGCCAATGCATTGAGGAGTTTTGTGTGATAAATAAATACCCCAGCCCAAAAACTTAGTCACAGTCTCCTGGTCAATGAGGATCTTGCCAAGCTGGCAGCAGCACCATGAACACACCAACAGGAGAGAAACTCTCCTTAAAAATAACCCATCAGCACTTGACAAATTCTCCTTTGGCAAAGAACTGTGGTCAAAACTGTCACAGTTTCACATTTTCACTGATTTCATCCTTTTTATTGACACTTTCTTTCTCAGTAGTTACTTAAGCATCAAAGTTCTGGTATTTTAGTAACCGTTCAAAAGTTGCAAACAGAAAATAAAGTGATGTTTTTTAAGAGTACTTAATATATGCTTTGTTTCTCTGAACAATTTAGCAACAATAAACAAAGTGATTTTTAATTTTCAGTAATGGTGCCAATGTCCAATTTTCAGGCTGTTCTCCAGAAAACACAGTGAAGATGAATTTTTATAGAATAAAACAGCAGATAAAGTGTAGCACTTCAAAATAAACTGCAACTCCTCAGTTTGGGAGTTTTCACAGACACACCTGTGACAAATATTTGCATTGCTCAGGATTTCATCTCGTACCTCTGCTGGGTAAAATTTACTGTCAACTGTGTGCTCTGAGCCCCAGTCGTTGATAGCTCCCCAGTGGAAGTGGAACTGCTTTAGCCTGTACTGGTTTGCCAAGGGGCCTCCAACAATGACTAGAAAACAAAACAAGACACACATGTTAATAAATATGATTTAGAATTGGCCAGACAAGTAAATCCTAAGAAAAAATTTTGCCCAGGAAAAAGTATCAGGTGGAGCAACTCAGTGTTGTACACTATCTACACCTTGCCATCATCGAATTATTCAAGCAAACACATTCCTGGTTTTCCCTGCATCAAACTGGAGATGGGCTGAAGAGTCTCCTCATCCACCTCCCCTCAAGGGAATGTTTTCCCAGCTGACACCAAGTCTGGCACAGTCACAGTGATGAGTTTCACATTCTCACCCCTCTGTCAGAGCAGGAGTGTCAGGACTGCCTGACCAGGTGACAGAGCAGTGACACATCTATTAAATGTATTCAATGACATCCCTACAAGGATCTGTGAAAAATATTGACATTTCTTATGACAAGGCTTCAAGAAGCAAATATTTCCAGACAAATCAGTACATTGAGTCAAATATTCAATCTGCAAGCTACTAAAACCCAAACATCTTATTCTGCTGCAGCACAGCTTCCAGACTGCACAAGCAAAGGTCAGACTGAAATATGTTTTGTTGTGCCTACAAACTGTTCATGAAGGATTTAAACAGCCAGTCTGCCACTGGGCAAGCTTCTGAAAGATTTAATGCCCTTTTCATCAATGAATAAAGGTAAAACTTCTGTCCTCCTGATTTCAGAAGGCCTCCCATCCTCCTGCAAACACATGAATGAAGTCCATGCCCAGCTTCTGTTTCCACTCATTCCCTCCTCCCTGGACCAAAACCATCCTGCAAAGTCATCTTGCTAATTATGGTATCAGAGCATCTGTAAATCAGAAACCCTAATTACTTCCCAAGGGCTAATAACACTTATGGAATCAGGGAATCCTTTAGGTTGGAAAAGAGCTTTTCCAAGAGTTCATCCAGCACTAAACCATCACCATCTGTTGACATTTATTGAACTGCAGGACATGGGGAAGTTTTACAGCAAACCTAATCCCAACACTGCTTTGGGAAATAAGTTAATCACTTCCATGCTAAGGAGAAAACAATGAGAGGCATTAAGAGATTTTCTTGTATTATTTTTTTTTTCCTGAAAGCCAGCTAGCAGGTTTGAAATCCTAACCAGACAGGCCTGTCTGTGATAAAGGAATAAATTAAAACAGGCTGTGCAAAGTGACACTGAATTAATCTCATCCCCTGCTGTTGAGCTCTGGGCACGAATGCAACACTGACCATCACTGGAAAATCACAATTCCCCATCCCTGGAAGTGTCCAAGACCAGGCTGGACAGGATTTGGAGCACCCTGGGATAGTGGAAGGTGGCCCTGCCCATGGCAGGGGGTGGAATGGGATGAGCTATAAGGTCCTTCCCACCCAAACCACGGTGGGATTCTGTGCTGGAGAAGGGCTGGGATAAAGATGTGGATCACACAGCCAAGCCTCTCAGAAGTGAAGTTCCTGTGCTCTAACACAATCTATCCACTCCTGAGTATGTGATGATGCAAACCCACAAGTGAATTTTATGTTAATAACCACAGCCACTTGAATATTTGCCTCACAAGTAAATTTAGGCACAGACACACATATGGAGACTCAGGTTCCTGTAGTGCCACCAGAAAGTGACAGGAAACAAACAGGAACTTCAGTCCCTTCAGAAACATTTCTTCTCAAATTACAATCTTGACAATTTCAAAACAAAAGTTTAAGGGGCTCAAAGAACAAGAATCACGTCAGCTGTTTCTTGCAGCCCTGGCCCTGTTTCAGCCTCGTTTCTGATGGCACCACACACAGACAGAGCACATGCTGTACATACCTTCCCCTCACCCTCTTCTTCCTCCTGCTCTACCTTCAGCTTTAGCCCAAGTCTTGCAAACCCCATCTCAGGATTCAGGCATTTTTGTCTATCCTGGGTGTCTCTCTCATCTTCTCTTTCAACTGTGGTGCTTTTGTTTGCTCCCAAGCTTTCTTCTCTGGATTCTATGATTGTTAGACAGAAGCTGGCAGTGAGAAAAACCAGAAATAGCAAGAGTAAAGAGAGAAAGGTGGAGGAGAGAGGCAGGCACCTGAAAACTGGGGGTTATACAGCAACACCTCACTATCTGTTGCTTCTCTGTCATTCTGGCACCCTGGCACTGATTGTTTGATGCCATCCTACCCTTCATGAACTTGAATTCATTTAAGGAAGATGAGGATGATAAAAAGGCAGCAAATGCTCACAGGGAAAGATTTACCTCAAGGAAAGTCTTACAGACAAAGCAGGTAAGATCTTTCAGAGGTGAGCACCAGTCTCAAAGGCCTGATGATTCCAGCCTTGCCTTTATGCCACAAAAATTGTTCCTATGCAATTAAATATTGCATCTTTCTCAACCCCCTACAGGCAATTCCCCTTTGTTACATCAATTCTTGAAGAAAAAAATCCAACTTTGTTATCCACTGAACACTCAACAGATAGTGGGGTGTGGTTTATAAAGCAAGAGGCTGTTCAATGAAAAGCAAAGCCAGTCTAAAGTTAGTAAACTAAAATCACTCATGGGGTAACAAGTGATGTCTTTCTGCTAACCCAACCTCACTGAAAAAACCAGCACTTTGTGCTGGAGAAACAGAAAGGCAGGACTTGGCTTCTTCATGACATCAGTGCATAAAGGAGCAAAGGCAAAGATATTCCCTCTTGGAAATGGATTATTCACTCTTGGAAATGGATATTCCAAGTGAACAGCTAGAAATAAGAAAAACAAAACAAGCCCAAAACATCACACAAGCTCCCTGCATTCCACCACCACCGTTTTTGCTGCACTGTTTTATCAGCTGCATTCCAAACATCAGCCAGAAATATTGGTGTTGTGTAGACAAAGTGTTTGTTTGTGTGCTGGAGGCTCCCTCCCCGAGGGCATTGCTAAATCCCACAGGAAGCTGCAGGCGCTCTCATGGTGAGCAGCCACTTTAAACATAAATTACTCCAATCCAACAGGTTCAAACTTGCTCAGGGTCTTTCAATTTTTCCCTGCAGGACATGCTGGGCAATCATGTGCTTCACAACAGCCCTGACTGATTGCTACCAGCACACTCACCCTTATGAAATATCTTCATATTCTGCAATATCCTTTGGCAGCTTTTAGAAGGAACAGTGGACAGAAAATCTGGGATTTGGGAGCAATATCTTGATTTTAAGTCAATTTTTTTTTTACTCTATTGAGCCGTTAAAAAGGTTGAGCTGCTCAGGTGAGAGGTTTATTCCCATGAAATTGCTGGAGTGCATGGTTGGATTTTCCATGCATTCCTGCTTCCCCTAAAACAACAGGAACACACACACACACACCTGCTCCAGAGGGCAGAGCTCAGTGTTATTTCATTCCCTAAAACCCCACAGAGATAAGTGTGTGTGCTTTCCAACTGCAACTCATTTGGCTGCTGATCATTTCAAGTGCATTAAATATCTCTATTAACACCACAAGAGATAAGTGGCAGATTACTTCAATAAAGAGCAGCGATGGAATCAGGTTTCAAATTGAGTAGGTACACATATAAATGACTGAAGATTGACTTGTGTGGGTAAAATTTATTACAAAACCTACAACACAGGGCACTGAGGCTTGTGAAAGGAGTTTCAACATACAGCAGGGGATTTGTGCACAATGCCCACAGTGATAAAAACACTGTAAATGTGAAGTCTGTATAGAATTTCTTCATCATGATTCCCACCACTGTAAACCCAGGATTTTTTTTTACCATACATTCATTTTCAACATCAGGTCTTACATCACACAATTATTTCTCCTCTCTTAGCATTAACTTAGACATTAAATAGATTTTTTTTCCCCGAGTTTTTACTTACTTGATCTATCAGTAGAATCATCGAACTCCACCAGGAAGGAGTAGCCATTGTTCCAGATGTGAAGACAGGTGGTGGGGTCATAGCTGATTTTCAGAGGCTTCAGGAAGGGATCATAAACACTGTCCCTCCACTGGATGTTGATGGGAGACTGGCGGGTGCCTCCGGGAATTGTCAGCGGGCTCTGCCACAGCGGATGCACTGCAAGGTGAGGAGCAGAGTCAGGCTCTGATGCAGGACACAGAACTTTCTGGCAAGGGAAGGTGCTGTGTCACCAAAAGCTAATTCAAGTCAGCTGGTGCCCAGGAAAGCAAAAGAAAAATAAAACATTCCAGTTGCATGACTCAAGCCACACAGGGAAGCGCAGTAATTTGACTTAGAACAACCATGTCGGTACCTTTCTGCCTTTGTAGAATGCTCTGCAGAGAAATCGTTATTTCTTTATCCCTTATTTCCCAGAAAAAGAGAATGTTTTCCTATCATTGCCAGATTTTAAGGCGGCTTTCTTTTCCAGCCTTCTCTGCACACCAGCACTATCAGCTGAGCTGGGAGAGCTCCAGACATGGGATAATTCCCACTGGGAAGGAAAACATTCTCTAGAAGACAACACGAGCACAGGGGTTACTCCACAAAGGGGGGTTCAGAGCTCCTGCAGCAGCCACGCCAATCCTGCCCAGAACTGCATTGTGCAGATAGGTCCCGCTGATCCCACACCTGTAAAACCCAAACCCAGCAATTCTGTGGGCAGCTTGGGCCCCTCAAACTGGCACAAGCAGGATAGGTACGTGAATGGTTTCCACAGGACTTTATTCTTCTTAAAACCAGAACTGCTGCCTGCGTGGACCTGTTCACCTGGTGACCCACACACCGCTTTTAGCGCCCTGTCTCTCTGCTGAACACTAAATCATGATGCTTTGAGCATCACTTTACAGGCTACTTCACTAGATACGACTGCTCAGGGTCTTTTAAACGAGGAATTAAAATAAACCTTCAAACCACTCACACGAGGAGTGGCCGAACAACTTCCCACCCCCCCGCCGCTGTTTCCCTCAGTGAGGAGCAAACTTTACGGAGCTCCATAAGGTCAACTCAGGCAAAGGCGGCGCAAAACACTCCCTGTGTTTAAAACACTGCCACTTCCTGATGTTTCAGGAACATTTTGTCATTTTTCATGACAAAGCCAGGCAGAGCTCGGTGTCCCTGCGGCTCCTACAGAAAGTTTGGCAGCGCGGGGAGCTGGGAGCGATGGCGGGACTGAGGCGGGGCGGGCTGAGGGGGCTGAGGGAGAGCGGCACTCACGGGCGTCTCGCAGGCGGTAGGAGCAGCAGGCGCCGAGGCTGCACCGGCGGCTGCCCCGCCGTGAGGAGCAGGATGAGGAGGAAGAGGAGGCGACGGCAGCCGCCCAAGCGCG
The DNA here is from genome assembly GCF_030490865.1 of Poecile atricapillus. NCBI lineage: Eukaryota > Metazoa > Chordata > Aves > Passeriformes > Paridae > Poecile > Poecile atricapillus. The sequence continues at coordinate 19,974,454 of NC_081258.1, forward strand.
GCGGAGCAGCGGCAGCATCGCGGCGGAGATCGCGGAGCCACCGCCCAGCCTGGCCCGGTGCGGCCCCTTCCGGCACGGCCCTCACGCCATGGCCCCGGAGGCGGGCTGGGACTGCTCTGGGCGGCTCCTCCTGCTGTGACACCGCTGGAGCAGCGGCAGCAGCTCCGTGCAGGGTAGGGATCATCATTTCCCATGCTCAGGGTGGTGCCTGGGCCCCTGTCAAAAGTGCGTCCCCTCACACCAAGTATGGCCCCTCACACCGAAAGGGGTTCCTTCGCACCAAGGACATGCCCTCCAAAGAGTATCGCCTCACCCAAGAAAGTGTCCTCTCACACTAAAGTAATATTTACTCCCTCACATCAAGAATTTCTCCTCTTTTCCCTCACATCAAGAGTATTTTTTCCCTCACACCAAAACTGGTTCCCTTCCATCAAGTACATCCCCTCATGCCAAATGAGCATCGCCTCACCCCAAAAAGTGTCCCCTCACATCAAAAGTGCATCCTCTTGCACAGAAATAGTATTTATTCCCTCACACCAAGGAGTTTCTCCTCATATCAAGAGAGTATTTATTCCCTCACACTAAAAGGGATTCTGTCGCATCAAGCACACCCCTTCACAACAAATGAGCATCAGCTCACACTGAAAAGTGTCTCACATCAAAAGTGCATCCCCTCACACCAAAAGATGCACAGAAGTGGGTGGCCCTGGCACAGCAGGGTCCCCTTTCCAAGCCACATCTGGCAAAGTTATAAAAAGTTAATGTTACGTTTACTTTTCTTGGCTGCCACAAAGGCAGGAGGCCAAGATACTCCCACCTTGGATGGTGAAAGGGTGAACTCAACTGAATTCAATATTCACCTGACACTGCCTGAGGAAGAAAAATCTCAATGAAACTGGTTAAAACCTTTGTCATGCCTTCTGTTCCAGCTGCCAGTAAGGAAAAAAATATATATATATAAAAAGAAAAGCCTGCAGAAAGCTGAAAGTGTCAGTGAAAGCACAGAGATAAAGCAAGAGTTCTAATTTCTTCCAGTTCTCTTGGACAGCCAGGAGCAGAACACCACCCTCAGCTCCTGACCTTCATCTTGCTGTATTATCATATTTCTTAGTTAATCTCTTATGGTAATTTTGAAAATCTGCATTTATCTTTTGGGATTTTTAAATCTTGTTAGGATGAGTACTTTTGAATTTTCACAAGGAATCTGTCTTAACATTGAGAACGTTTTACTGGAATGGAGACAGGACCAGATTGTCAACCAGTGTCAACGAAAGTGTTTTCTCTGGTTTACCAACATTGTGTAAGAAGCTTCCATTACATTTACAGTATAACATGCTTAAAGTACTCCCGAGTTGAGTAAGAGCAGGTTGAAATCTGGTACACGATTTGCTTTGAGTGGCTGCATGATCACAAACAGATCATCAGGAGATGTACAAACAGCTTGTGATGTCATGATGTTAAACTGGGTTTAAATTTCATTTCACTTCCTCCCTGTAGAGTCTTTTTTGTGCAGCAGGATCCAATTATAAGAAAAATTAATTTTTGGTTTGACTCCCAACATTTTTTAGGATGGCTAATTTACTATTCTCAACAGAACGTTTCCTGTAACTTAGAAAGATAGATAATCAATGAAGTTGAAAAGACCTGCTGCCCATAAACATCGTGATTCCGTCAGGCTTAATCACAGTTTAACTGCCTATTGATCATGGTTAGGCGACTCTTTAACACAGACCTGTCTTGCTGAAGCTACTGATGGACCATAGGCAGGTCCTGGTCATCAGGACAGCCCAGATTGGCTTCAGATGTTTTATATTCAGCATAAACAAGAGAGACTGGGGGATCTTCTCATCTACCAACAAATTACTGTCATCCATCCTTCCACCATTCTCCCAGGATGTGTTCTCTAAATACAACTGATAACCTTGGGCAGCCTAGAAATTACATCTACATCTGCTTCTGTAATTATAGAAACTCTCAGAAAATTACAACCATCCCTTTTCTGTATGTTAAAGCTGATGAAATAAACCTCAAACTCCACTGCTTTACATTGCGCCATTAAGACAAGCCAGCTTCGTGAGGCTTTTTGGTGGCTTGATCCTGCAAGGTTTTGAAAAATGTAAAGATTTTTTTTTACAGAGTTTTTCACTAAGCTGAACAGAGCAAGTCACTTCTTGTGGGCTGAACAGCACAACAATATGGAAACACTCCCAGAAATGATGGGCTGGTGAGGTACAAAACTAAAGAGAAATAACTTAGACCTGCAGCACTTTTGTTTCCCTCCTGAATCATTTGCAGAACCTCCATCTATTTTTTTATGTGCACATGCTACTTCTTCCTGAGCATGAAGTTCAGTAAAACTTCAGCATTTAATTTTAAAAATCCTTCAAAGAAAACCCTTCAAAATAGGAGCTTGGTGACAGGGAGATGGTTTGGTTTGGAAACTGCAGACAGAAAGACAAAACTACCTGTGCCAAAAGGAAGCCTAAGCCCTAAACCTTGTTCCCAGCACTTGACCAACATAGCCAAAACTGTCTTTTCCAGACCATTCCAAAAGCAGTTTTCTTTTGGCCATGCCCCAGCTTAGGATGGTAATTTATGCAAGAGACACAGCTCTCATGCAGCAGAAACTGGAGAGAGCAGCAGCCAGGATCACAATATCCCTGTTTTTAACCCCCAAATTGTTACATTTCTGGGCCATCTGGGAGGTTCCAGCTGGGCTCTCTCTTGTTCCTGAACCCAGAGTGGTTTCCACAACCAGAAAGGGAAAAGCCTGAGGGATGAGCACAAGCCATGCAGAGTGTGTGTGGGAAGAGAAATAGAAACCTCACCCTCAAGCTTTTAAATGACCAAAGCTAATTTTTAAAAAGGTGAGAATTAGAACTAAGCATGCAGTTTTCACCCTTCACTCACTGAGGAAGGGCCTGGGTTGGTGCTTACCTTTGTCACACATCCATCTCTGGTACTGCCAGAGCAGTTAAACCGAATTTTGACATACAAAAACATAACCAAGGTGTGAATCACCTGCAAAAAGGAATCTGCCACAAACAGACCTAGTCTGTGCCTGATTTGGCTTTTTAAAAAATCCCCATCAGACACAGTGATGCTCCACTTAATTTTATAATGTTTGGGGGCTTCTTACATTTGCCCTGTGTTTTTTTCTCCACTTTGCCCAGATATATAGAGCCACCCAAATAGTCCCAGTCTCTGGGATAATTTTCTATAATTAATTGCAGCTTTTGAAGTAGTTCTTTAAAAGTCCATTTAGGATTGATGCAAGCATCAAAAGATACAGGGTGGGAATCAAGATCCAGATGAAAACAAAGGTTTTAATCTTTGAAAAGAAAAATACCTGTTGAATCAAGTGCTTTGATTTCTTTACAAATAAGATAAGCCGGGGCAGACAGTGCGGTGGGGAGAGGTGAGAAACCCCACCCAGAGGAAGGAAATGAGGCTCTGTTTGCCATAGCAACATGTTCTGAATGAGAAAATAAAATATACATGTTGCTGAAATTCAGTAAAAAGCCAGTTTAAACTTTAAAGGACCACAGCTCTGCTTCAGCCACTGGGACTGAGTACTGCAGAGGAAATCCAAGATAGGTTGATTTCCTTGAAGCTTTTTTTTTTGTCTGAATCAAGATTTTGGAGGATAACAGCGCTGGTTGGCTCAGGCCCATCGTGACAAGGTGCTGAAAATTCTGCTGAATTGATGTCAGATGGGGGCTGTGATTTAGGCCAGTTTATTGATAAACAGCCCAGAGCTTTTTATCAAACAGATGTAGCTGACAGGCTGCTCCCAGCTCGACAGCAGATTGGGAAATGCTGAGCTATCCTCTGCCTCCACAGTGTTTGGCTGAGATAGGAGCCTGGCTGAGGAGGCAGTGGCTGAGCCCAGATAAGGGGGAGGTAATTCCAGCTGGCGAGGTAAAGCAAACAGAGGCTTTATCTTCTCCCGTATAAAAAACATTTACTGAAATTATGCATGCAGGCTTAGGAACTCAGCATGGAAAGAGCTTGGAAGAGAACTCATGGACAATTTGGGGAAGCACTGCAGTTGTATGTGCAGGCCTGGAGATGGCACACCTGGATTGTGTGGCTCTGCAGGACTTGTACAGTTCTTTGGAAAAAAAAACCACCCCAAAACTTGAAGGATTCTGCTTTTCTTGTAAGCACTTCTAAAAGGGCAAGAAAGGAAAAAGCCATTCAGGCCTGCTCTGGTAATAATTATTATATTAGGCTTAAAACTCCCCATGGAGAGCATTTCCAGCAATTAGTCTACAGAATGAGTGTCTGAAACCTCCATGTGTCATTACAAGATACCTCAGAGCTTGGCACAGATACTCCCTGGTCCTCCACACCACTGGGAATTTTGACATCCACGCCACAATTCTCCCCAATGTTTCTACAGTGAAGTGCAGGAAAAGCCCTTTGTCCTTGCAGGGTCACAAGGGGAATCAAAAAGCTCCAGAAATTGTCAGCCTTTGAGTTGTTTAAGCCTGGTGTGAGTAACTGTGGAGTAACCCCCAGGCTGCCTCACTCAGAGCTCCTGTCCACTCCCTGCCAGCCAAAAACAGCCATTCCAAAGACAGGGTTTTCCCAAATCAGTTTGTTTTGGCATTTCCTGCATGAATGGTGCAGAGAGGAAAAAGACTGAAGGAATTAATTACTTAAGAAAGTATGTCTTAAATTGAAAAGAGGAATGTGAGTGAAAATAGATATCAGTTGTGGCTCATTCAATCAGCAGTGGTCCTTGGATGGAACAGAGTGGTCTAATCTCTTCTTGGAATGGGATCCCCTCTTACCCTGGGTAACAATGAAATGTTCCTGGAGGAACCTGGCTCTGTTCTTTGGGAGAAGTTATTATGCTGAATAAATTTACAGAGGAAAAAATAAGAAACAAAAGGTTTTTCTAGCTATAAAGAATTACTTTCTACTATTCTCCAGCTGACATTATCTGCACAGCAGTGAGTAGACACAATCTCTGGCTGGCCCCATCTTATCTGAAAGTAAGTTAATCAGTATTTTAAATAACTAAATCTTTAACATCCTCCAGGAGTATCTTGCACCTCAAAGTGATTTACTGGAGGTCTGTACAGCATATTTGAAAGGGTTTATGGCTTGTTCTAGGCCTCATTTTCCAAATCAAACATTGCAGTGGCTATGAAATTCCAAGTCAGAATCAATTTGTGCTAAATGTGTTTTGAATTATGCTCATGAACACAGTTTTCACTGAAGGCAGCCAAGCCTCCCAAGTAATTATTGCTTTTTGTCACAGGTTGGAGTCACACAAAATCTGGTGCCACTGACAGAGGAAATAAAGAACAAGGTGGAGCCCTGAAATTCCACACAGTATTTTCATTTCTTTCATTCTATCCACTCTTTTTTCTTCAGTCTTTCAGCCACATTCCCAAATCCCCTTTATAATTCCCTAATAAATAAGAACAACATTCAACCACACCAGCTCTTTTCCCAACCCCTGCATCTCCCATTTTCCACCCATTGGGATGAGATGAAGTGACTTACAGGAGGCATTCCGGGTGTTTTTCCGGGAGCAGGCAGCCAGGCTGCAGCACCGTGCTGGCACAGCCCGGAGATTTCTCAGCTGCTTGGAGAGACTCCCCAGGGCTGTCACCTTCAGCCCATTCATCGCTGCCACCGGCCACTCCAAACCTTCCCTGCTCCCTCAGCAGAGCCTCCCACAGCCTAACAACCCAACATGACAGAGAATAAAAAATCATACGGCTACACAGCTCCACCGAGGGGTCACCAGGCTTCTTTATAAATAATTCTGAGAGCACCCTTTGCTGGTTAAGAGGTGGAGCCATCCCAGGAGTTAATTTTCAACCTGTCCCTGCACTGTCTTCTCCATTGGCTCTCCAGTCTCTCCAGAGGCTGGCTGGTTGATGATTATTCTACATGCGCTTCCCAGAGGTTCTTTTCCCCCCTCATCTGGTTCCAGGAATAGGAAGGGTTGCAGAAAACTCCTCTTTGGTATGCAAGGAAAGGGTTCTTATCACTCCTCGGTGCTGTGAATTTGAATAGTTGCGTATTTGAATACTGATAGCCAAGAGGTGCTGTCAGGAACAGCTGAAATGCCCCGAGCTGGTGCTCAAACTGAGGAATTCCCAAAATCCAGCAGCTATGCAGGGCTGGGCCCAGAAAAGGAAACATTTTAGCTACTTTAGCTATTTAACTGCAGCAGCATTGCAGCCTCCAGCTGAGGAGCTGCAGAACAAGGGATGCAAACAACAAATTTTGTTACAAAACCAAAATTTTATACAGACTCAAAAGAGTAAGATAATGACCCATAATTGTTCCTCTGGTCATACTTGAACTCAGCTGAAATTTTTATTTGGGACAAGGCAGAGGGAGATGTTTTCCTAACCCATATTTCTCAGAGATAAAAGCAAGAATGTTACTCTCTTGCTGTTTCCCGGGGCACTTCCAGTAACTTTGTTACTTTATGTCAAAATCCTGTCTGGAAATCCCACACTTCCATTTTCTTTGGGAATATTTGCTCTTCCTCTGAAACAATCCACACCAATAGTACAAATGCATCCAAGTCAGAGCTGCAGTTTTTCAGGCCAAGCACAGAAACAGAGGAAAAGAATTATTCCTGTAAAAATTCCCCAATATTTCAGACAACTGCCAGCTAAATGGGAATAATGATGGGGAACCATTGAAGATAGAATTATCCTTTCCAAGGACAAGGAGTCAAGGATAACCCAGCACAGCAGTACCTGACCCAAAGAGTCCCCTGGCATTCCCAGCCCCTGTGAGTGACAAAGTGACAAACCAGAGCCAAGGTCCAACGCAGGAGCAGAAGAAGGAATAAAAAGAGACATCCCAAGTCCTTCCTGGAGACAGAAATAGAGACAAACCAGAAGCCAAGAGTCCCAGCACCAGAGCTAAGGCTTAAATGGGCTCCTGGCCCATTGTGGTGGTGGAGGCTGCAGGTGAGGATTATGGGGGTCATTAAACTTAATTTAAAAAATCCCTCAGGCTCACAAGAAAATGGAAGTATTTACAAAACACATGTGATTCCTTTTCTCCATTAAATAATTAAGTGGGTATATATAGAAAGCTCCAGAATCCGTCAATGACAGAGCAAGAAGTGATAATGATAAGAGTATTAGCATTCTGCCATTAAACCCTTCTCTTTTCTTAATTCATAAATTACCTGGGAAATATTTTTCAATGGTTTTGATTTGTGTTCTGTCAGGATTTATTTATTTATTTTTAACAAACTGGTGTTTTGGATTAGAAACTTCCTGGTGATGTTTTCATGAAACATTTGCCTGCCTGCCATCTCTTATCACACAGGGTGGCAGGGCAGGGCTCAGGGAATCCTCTTTGGCAACCTGAAGAGTCCAGCTGAACTGTGCTATTTATTATTCCAACCCCTCCTGTTTAGCAGAGTCTTCCTTACTGCTTGTCATTTATTCCCTGAGCTGCCAGCACTGCCTGGATTTTCAGCTCTGAGTTCTGCCTGAGGAACTGAAACATCAACTGTTCTTCATAACTGGGTAATGTGGGTGAGGAGTGTGACTGTACACAATGAAAGTGGGCATACTTTTCTTCACAGAAATGAAACAAGTGAAAATTTAGAATTTTCTTGCTGTCACCGATCTGACTTTTGCTGTTGGTACCTCCAGACTGAGCAGAGAGGAACAATAATTTTTTATTTCTTTTTTCCTATAGGAATGTTGTCAGTACTTACTTATTTTTATATTACCGTTGTTGAAATTAATTGTGTTACTTGCAGAGGGAAAATCACCTCCTCACTGTGGTGTGTCCAAGGAACCTGATCCCCAGGCATCCTGCTTGGAAGGCTGTTCCTGCCCTAGTGTTGCCTTGGTTTTAAGTCAAACCCAGTAATTCAGCAAAAAATACAATGTTACATCTTTACTGTAATTAGATATCATAGAAGGATTGAATAATGAACATTTTCCTCACCTAATTATTATCTAATTGGCAGGACAATCAGTCAAGTTGTGGGAAGCTGCCTGGGAATTTTGCTGCTGAGGAGTGGAAACTTCTCTGGAGTGACTAAAAATGTCACTTGGTGCAGGTTCCCCCCAGGAGCCAGGTCACCCCTGGGTGGCTTTGCCCCTCATGTCCCTGAGGATTGGCTCACACTTCCCATGGTAGATTTGACTTGATAGAAGCTTTTTTTTTTGGTGTCCGCACTGTGCTGGGACACTTCTTCCACCTCTGCTTTTTCATTCTCTCTCTTACATCAAGGTCCCCAAACAGGACAGAGCATTCCAGATTTGTCCCCATGATTGCCAAGCAGGGGGAATTCCTGAAATGTGCTGGAAAGCTCTGTCTGATACAGCCTATGGACCTTCATCCCTGTTAGGTGCACTCTAGGATCTACTTGGGAACACGTGGAACAGGAGAAAAGCTGTCTCCAGAGCTTTGCAGTGCCCAGGTTGTAGGGAAATGAAGGATTTCACCATCCCAAGGGGTTGGAATTTGCCTCTGTTGCCCTGGATGAGGTTCCAGTTGACCTGGATTGCCCGGAGTGCCACAAAGGGCAGCCCTGCCCTCCTGCCTCTGCCACGTGGAGCTGTGTGGAAACCTGCTCAGGGCATTCTGTCACCCTGGCCACCCCTGGACATCTCACTTTGTTTCACCTCTCACACCCAAAACCTTTGAGTTACAAATAATTTTGGACGTGTCAAAATGGATGCATGTCCCGAATGAGGAGATGGTCAAATTCTGCTTACAATCATAGAAGGATAAAATCCTCTAAAATCTGTAGGTGGGCTGAATCTCCTTCAGGCTTTGATAATCCCCCAAAACTATTCAGATGATAATGGTAACTCTCCAAATAAACACAGTCTTGGGCAAAGCTGACCAGAGCTGGGCAAATCTCAGCTGTGTAGGGGAAGCAAAAGGGGCAGAGAAGAAGCTGTGAGTGACCCTGGAAGATCCCAGCCAGGTGAAGTATAAACACAGGGCTCGTGGTAAATAAATCAGGGGCACATTTCTCAGAAGGGAAGGAGCCTCCCATCATTTTATTTTTTTTTTTCCATGATGTGTCCAGGGAGATGGAAGAGTCTGTAAATAAGTAAGAGAACACTGAGATCCCACCTGACCCTTCTCACCTTGTTCCTCAGACTGGCAGAAGTGACCCTGCGTGACCATGGACTTGGACCAGACAGATGGCAAAACGTGTCACAATGTTTTTCTCTCTGCTGAGGGGATTCAGGGCCTTCCCTGTTCATGAAAATGAGGAGTATTTTCATTGCATAAAATGGAATTTACTCAGCAGAAACCAGAATGAGATCAGAGCATTGATAGAGGTAGCTGAAGTACATCCAGGAGCAAAATCCACCTGATGCTGCCCTGTTTTCTGTTAGAATCACAGAACAATTCTGAGGGGATTGCCTCTGAAAATTAAAATGATGAGCTTCTCCTTACATGCTGCTACAGCAAATTTAGAATTAATATCAATATTCTCTTGGTTGAAGAGGTGTTTTATGTAACTTTTCCTTAAGCATCACTGCCATAATATAGGACAGGCTGTGTTCTTAAGGTTGGGCTTGTTTCTCTCTGCAGTTACAAGAGATATTCCAGAGAAAATGAATAAACCCAAACAGAAAGAACCTAATAAGCAGGGGAGCTTCAAGTGCTCTTTTCACTTGGATGTAATTGAGGGTTTTATCCTTAGGAAACAGAATTATTCTTCCAGTAAATACTCTGGAGTGACTTTTGTGCCCTGCTCACATCTTCCCCATCCCTTTTCCCCTGTGTCCTCATGCTCAGCACTGAGGATAATTATGGATGTCTGTCACATGTTTAAACAAAAGCTTTGTTTAGCAACCTTTATTTTCCTGCTACAGCTGCAAGATTGTGTGCACACTGTGTTAATTTTTTACCTTTGATGTTACAGGAAGGTTTTTTTTTTCCCTAATGAAAAAAAAAGGAAACCAATGAATGAGATCCCAATCTCTCCTGATCCCCAAAACATGTGAAAGCAGCAACTTCCTTAGAAAACAATAGTAAATGAATGCTGAGACCAGGGTGAAATAAGCAGGATACTTCCTGGAAGCAAATTATTCCTCATCATAAGGCAAAGCACAGATATAAAATGCAAGAGAATGGGGGAAAAAAAAAAAAAAAAGGCATGAAAATGTGAGGAAATAAAACAACAAAGAAATGCCTTGTTTTATTTGGGACAACAGACTAACAGGGCAATTTTCTCCTGTAAAATTAAAAAAGTTAAATTACATATTAGCAGCCTGAAGTTTTCAGTTGCTTTTATATGAGGACAGGAAATTAAGAATGGATTTGATGTGGGCACTTGAGCAAATTATCATGGTTTAAATCAGAATAAACCTTCCCATGTATCTAGTTCTTCTTGGCCTTTGCTCATAGGCAGACTTATCCTAGGGTAAAGCAAAGCCTTCATTCACTAAATGGGGATTACACTGAATTTCATTCAATTATTGCAGAAATAGTCACGGGAGCTCAGTTTTGGCAGCACCTGAAGTGCAGGAAGCAAATGCCCTTTGGTCAGTCACTCATTGGTACTGGGAATCAAAGACTAAAAGCCAAATCTGGGCCCTCAGATTTAACAGAAAGATCCTTTTCCTCCTGCTGTTTCCCAGCGTTTTCAGTCAGACTTTGTGCTGCATGAAGTGTTTGTCATTTCTGCCTGTGCAGTCTCAAGGAAACACAAGATAAACCATGATAAAGGAGCCTTTCCATGATTTATTGGTGTCATCCATAATTTTAAAAAGAAATGCCTTCCGATTTGGGAAAAAATCCAAACTTGTTGCTCTGGTAAAGAGGGAAAACTCTTCCAAGGGGTGAGGTAATTGTGGATTCTCAGCTGCTGGATCAGAGGGGACTGGCAGGAGGAGGTGCTGCAGCCTCCCTTGGGGATAAATTGCTCTATTTGTTTATTCTGCTGTTATCTCTGATCAGAGTCACAAACATCAATTGGATCCTGCCAGTATTTCCTGCAGTTAATTTGAGATAAATTAACTTTGGGTAAACACTATAACTGGTTTATGACAATGACAGTTTTTGTGTTTGTGTTGGGAAACGATTCATGGCTCTCCAGAGGAGAAACAACTCACACCTCCAGCAAAAGGGGTCAATAATCTTTGGGATGGAAGTACTATGAAAATATGAGAAAACAGGGAGCTTTTACTTTGGGCTGGTTTAGGATGGCAAAAGCTTTTACCAGCGGCTCTGCTCATTGGAACACGGATATTTTGTATCTCTGTTTTTCCAGCTGGGACCAGCGATTGCCTGACTCCTGCAGAAACTCTTTAGCAAAACTGTTACAGGGCAAATCCCTGCAGCAAAATGTGAAATAATCCGGTGTGAAAAGTCAGATTCTAAGTAGTTTAACCTTTGAACTGCCTAATCTGCTTGTGACGAGGGAGAACGTGGTAAATAAATCAACAGGCTCAGCTGAGCACTTCCAAACCTGCATGGGGGAGCAATTTCCTAACACACCAGGCCTGCAGGTGTCCGGAGAAACACTTACAGCTGGATTCAGCTGCGTGACATGGCACTGGAGAACCCTGTTAAGCACCTTATTTCGGAATTTTTATCTTATTTAAGGAATAGTTTAATGCAGAAGCCTGGAAGTCGCTGCTGGCTACGGTGAAGCTGAAAAGTGAAGTGTGGTTGGTCTTTATTGGGCAGCACTGTTCTATATAAAGACATAAAATCATCTAATCTTTGTCCTGTTTCAGAGACGTTTGCGTACACTTCCTCCGTGCTTCCTTTCTGGGGGCTTTCTGTATATTTTTAACATCTCCAGAAGGTTCACGGTGCCTTCCCCACCTTTGCCCAGCCCTCCTGTTCTCACAGCACACGCTGGAGCACAAGTGACAGAAGAGCGAGGCTGATGAGCTAATTTAGCAAATTCCCACTTGCTGCCTGTGCTCAGCTATGCTCTGGGCACGGTGACATTTCTCTCCTTAGCAGACAGTGACATCCAGCTCATCCCAGCTCAGCTCCCAGGAGCTGTCGGAGCTGGGGGAAGCTGATGGAAGGAGGAGAGAAAGGAGTAGGGGATGGGAAAGGTGTGAGTGACTCTGGAGGTTCAGATCCACATTAAATCTGCTGGCTGACAGCTCTGCTGGCTGAGTGCTGTGGACATAGAGGGGCTGGAGCACATCCAGGGAAGGGAATGGAGCTGGGAAGGGGCTGGAGAATTCCTGAGGGAGCTGGGAAGGGGCTGGAGAATTCCTGAGGGAGCTGGGAAGGGGCTGGAGAATTCCTGAGGGAGCTGGGAAGGGGCTGGAGAATTCCTGAGGGAGCTGGGAAGGGGCTGGAGAATTCCTGAGGGAGCTGGGAAGGGGCTGGAGAATTCCTGAGGGAGCTGGGAAGGGGCTCAGCCTGGAGAAAAGGAGGCTCAGGGGGAATTTCTGGCTCTGCACAGCTCCCTGCCAGGAGGGGACAGCCAGGGGGAGCAGGGACAGGAGGAGAGGGAACGGCCTCAGGCTGGGCCAGGGGAGGCTCAGGGTGGACAGCAGCAGGAATTTCCCCATGGAAAGGGGGATCAGGAATTGGAAGTGCCCAGGGAGGTTTGCAGTGCCCATCCCTGGAGGTGTCCCAGGAATTCCTGGATGTGGCACTCAGAGCTCCGGGCTGGGGACAAGGCGGGGATCGGTCACAGATGGGACTCGGTGATCTTGCAGCTCTTTTCCACCCTCAGTGATCCCGAGATGCTGTGATTCCGCCATTCCCTGACTACACTTCCCGACACGCCCCGCGCCACCCGCGCGTACTACAGGTCCCGGCGTGCTCCTGCGGGGGCGCGCGCGTTGCCCTCTGGGACTCGTAGTCCGGTCCCCGCTGCGGCGCCTCGGCGGGGAAGGGCGGGGGCATCGCGCGCGCGGGCGCGGCGCGTGCGCGGCGCGGGGCCCCGGGCCGGATCTCTCGCGAGGAAGGACGCCATTATCGCAGCCGCCGCACAAAACACCACGAGAACTCGGCGCCCGCCTCACACGGTAACGCGGCGCCCCGCGGGCGGGAGCCTCCGCTACGCGGCCACCCCCGGCCGCCCGCACGGCCCCGCACGGGGACACCGAGCACACACCGCGCTCCCGCTGGGCTCCCCGGGCCGCGAGCCGGCGGGGAGGGAGCGGCCGAGGCGGGGGGGCCGCGCGCCCCTCTCCGCCTCCCCCCATCGCTCTCATGGGGGTCGCCCGTGATTCGATATCGGGGAGAAATTCCTCCCTGTGAGGGAGCTGAGGCCCTGGCACAGGTGCCCAGAGAAGCTGTGGCTGCCCCTGGATCCCTGGAAGTGCTCGAGGCCAGGCTGGACAGGGCTTGGAGCAGCCTGGGACAGCGGAAGGTGTCCGTGCCCATGGCAGGGATGAGCTTTAAGGTCCCTTCCAGCCAAAGGTTTGGCTCTTCCCCGCTCCATTTCAGGGCTTACCCCCGAGCTGGGCTCGCCAGAGCTGGGCTCGGTGTCCCGCTGCGCCCCCGGGATGTGTTGGGAGCCGGGCGCTGCAGCTGCTGGGCTGGGAGCGCTCCTCCATCCCCTGCCCTGCTGCAGCAGGGCACGGCCAGGGAACATCCCCCGGTGCGGTCATGGGGTGCCCCCCAGGGCTTTGCACACCCCTGTCGGGACTGGGGTTTGCTGTCCTCTTCATACCAGCCAGCTGTTTGACAGAGAGCGGTTTAGATGGGATGTTGAGAAGGAATTCTTCCCTGTGCGGGTGCTGAGGCTCTGGCACAGGTTTCCCTGGAGCTGCCCCATCCCTGGAAGTGTCCCAGGCCAGGCTGGACAGGGCTTGGAGCAGCCTGGGATAGTGGAAGGTGTCCCTGCCCAGGGCAGGAGGTGGAACGAGATGAGATTTAAAGTCCCTTCCCACCAAAATGGTTCCAGGATTCTCTCAACACACTCGGTATCCCTTTGCCCTTATTTGCAATTCAAGTGTTGCTTCTTTTTTTCTTCCCCCTCTTTTTTTTTTGTTTTATTTTTAAATCCATCCACAGTGGCAAGTTGTGTGCTTCACCAAATATAGTCATTTTATCCTGCTATGGCACGGTTAGTTTATGGATCAGTTTATTTTTGGAGCTCTCCAGGGAAGACTTTTTGAAGTAAACAAGGGTTATTAACAACTGAGAGATTGCTTTGGTGGAAGCAGCTTCAAAATGGTATTTTGGAGTGGTTTTTGGTACTTTTCTTGCCTTCTCTGTGAGGTTACCTGAGGTGCGGTGCCCTGTCGATACCAAGATTTCAAGAGGCAAACGTGACATTTGTGTAACTTAAAATATTTCAACCAAGATTTTAAAATATCAAACAAAAAAGTGTTTGAATTTCATAGCAGTGACTCGGAACAGAGGGGTTTCTCCGTTATGAAGTATTTATATATTCAATTATATGTATATTAAATAGTTTATAGAAATGCACCAGAATATCAAGACTTTGATTCTGAAACCCTGAGCAGTTTTTCCCATCATTAAATGGATGCAGTTCCATTTTCATTAATAGATGTTAGGGAGAAAGATTAATTAATTTATTGAAAGAATAAAAAGATGGAAGTTGGATTTGGGAAATATTCCATCTTCTCCAGAGGACAAAAACATTTTATAACTTTATTTTTTTTTCAGTTTTATCATCTTTTCTACAGCTGAGTGTTTTTGCCTGAATCACTCAGCCATGTGAAAGTTGTGTGGCTCTAGAACAGGTGTTAATTATTAAGGGTCTCTTAAAGGACCGATTGATTAATAACATCCAGAAGAATTGAATAAAACCATTAAGGGCGTGGTGCTAATTAGCAATGTTCACAGCTGGGCAGCTTCCAGAGGCACCTGCTCCAATAAATAAGTTTGGAAAAGGCTCCTTTCCTGCCTGTGCTGGCTTTAACATCCCTTTTCTGGATTTTTGGGCGATCAGGTGAGGAAAAATGAGCTTTTAGTAGCAGCTCAGAGCTTCTGATTCTGGATTTACCTTGGCTTGGGAAGGAGTTGTGGTGTCCCAGGGAATTCCAGGTTCCTTTTTGCAAGGACTTGAGTTTCCCTCTGGCTTTTCTCATGAGCTTTCCCCGTCACTTGTAAAGATTTGTAGGTGCAGGAACAACACATGGATTTGTTTTGTCAGAATTCCAGGGTTTTCCTTTGTTTTGTCAGAATTCCAGGGTTTTCATCTCTTTCCTTGAAGGATTTGGAATTGCTGGGGTTGAGCCACTTGTAGGAGGAGACAGAGCAAAGCCAGTGGTTGGAATTAGAGCCACAAAATATCTTTGTATGCAGAACTCTGCCAATAAAATTCTGGTCACAGGTTGATTTCCTTTAGTTTGAAATGTGATCTTTAGTTATTAACAATTGAAATAATCTTATTTTTTCTTTTATCCATATTCTTTGAAGGGCTAATCATCATATTTATTTATTTATTTTTTATTTTTTTTTCCCCCAAGTAAAATAAAAGGAATAAAATGTCTTCACAGTCACATAAACCACTTATTTCCTTGCAGGTTTAGGTTTTTAAAGGTGCTGGAAAATAGTGAATTTTGCAACCAGTTAGATGGAAAGATATACAAAAGGTTTAACCTTCATCACACCTTTGGTATGTGGGACTTGAAATAAAATAATTTGTGGTGTTGTCTGTTGAACAGAATCATTTTATGTTGCTTCCTGTTTGTAACCCCTGACTTTGAGCACTTAAAGGGAAAAATATATTCAGTTCCAGCCTCTGAAAATCTGGGTTTTATTATGGGGAGGAGTGGAGGGAATTGATGGCAGCTGGGGAATTCCCCTTTCCATCCCTGCTCCTCGGGTATAAATGGATCCTCTCTAACACCCTCTGAATGAATTTAAGGTTTGGGGAGTTTAAAGCTGAATTTAGTTGGGATTTTTGTTTTAACTGCAGGGAGGGGAGCTGCTAAGCCAGGAGCAGGTGGTGTAAATGAAAATTCAAAATTTGGAGGCAAGGTGGGTGGGCTGGGCTGTGCTCCCAGGGAACGGGGACAGGAGGAGAGGGAACGGCCTCAGGCTGGGCCAGGGGAGGCTCAGGGTGGACAGCAGCAGGGATTTCCCCATGGAAAGGGGGATCAGGAATTGGAAGTGCCCAGGGAGGGTTGGAGTGCCCATCCCTGGAGGTGTCCCAGGAATTCCTGGATGTGGCACTCAGAGCTCTGGGCTGGGGATAAGGTGGGGATCAGTCCCAGGCTGGTGATTCCAGAGCTCTTTTCCATTCTCAATAATCCTATGAAAATAATTCAGATTTTGAAGAATTGATCAGTCCATGTTTCCCTACTGAAACGATGCTCTTCAGTTTATTTTCATTAATATTTTTGGCAAGAATTTGAAAATCCTGCTATCTCTCTGTTACAAAGGTCTGGTTTGGCAGCTGGAATGGTTTCTTTGCCTTGGTGCCTACAGCAGGAAAATCCATTAGAAGACTTTGGAGCGAGCAGGTTGTATTTGATGTTGGCTTTCCTGCTTTTCTTTTTTTGTAGTAGCAGCAGCCTGTGCCAACACTGGGGGCTGTCCTTGTCTCCTCTGGAATTGCTGGATCAGAAACTTTTTCCAGTGTATTGAGGACTAGCATGTATTAGGAAAAAATTAGGAAAGAAAGGAGAAAAAAATATAAATTATTATTATTATTGTTCTCTTTTGTTGCTAAAGGTAAGCTGCCAGACCAAGAGGGAATAGCCCCAAGCTGAAAGAGGGCAGGGTTAGGTGGGATATTGGGAATGAATTCCTCCCTTGAGAGTGGAGAGCCCTGGCACAGATTCCCAGAGAAGCTGTGGCTGCTCCATCCCTGGAAATGTCCAAGGCCAGGCTGGATGGGGCTTGGAGCACCCTGGGATAGTGGAAAGAGGATGAAACTAATCCTGGAAGTTTGTTTTTTGAATTTCCTGGAATAATGGGATGCCCCGTGTTGGAAGGGACCCACAGGGATCATCCAGTCCAGGACATTCCCAAAATCCCACCCTGTGCACCCCTGGGAGCGGTGCCCAAGCCCTCTGGGGGAAGAACCTTTCCTGATATCCAAAACCTAAAGCTCCCCTGGAAACCCTTGCGGGATTTTTGGAGCTATTCCCAATAAAAATCCTCCATCTAGTGGCTGAAAACAACGGGACAGAATTTGCTGTCTGGGCAGGTCTGCTCTCACATTTGCTGCTTTTCATCAAACTCTACAAATTGTGCCTGGTGTGAATGATCCCTGTCCGGAATAATCCCACCAGGATACAAAATTCCAGCTTTTGCCTTAAAGCCTGGAATCTGCAAGCGTTTAGCTGCTTCCCCGGGGGTGGGCTGCTGGAGTTCAATGGGATTAAATGGCTGTAAATTGAATTCAGGCCTCTGGGTGTGTGCGAGCACCTGAAAGCGGAGCTGGGACGCGTGTGAACATTTCCTGCCCAGCTCCCTCGGGAAGAATTCCATCCCGGCTGTGCCAGAGGGGGCTGGCACGGGGCAGCAGGGTTTGTACAACATCCACAGGGAATTTGGGCTGGAATTCCTGCTTTTTGTGACCACCCACTGCCGTTCCTCGTGCCAGAGCTGCGCAGGGAAGGCATTCCTGGATTATTTGTTGGGTGTTGTGTTGGGATTGGTGCCAGGTTTAGGAGAGTTGGGAAGAGATATCCAAGCAAAACAGCGCCTTGTACCAGGTGAAATGAAAAAAAAAATCCCCCCAAAAAAGCCAATATTTCTGAAAGCAAAACAATAAACCAACAATAATAATGGGAGCTTTTGTGGTAATACTTGGGAATTTCTGCCTCCCTGGGAGATTTTCTACTCCAGAAAGTTTCCAGCTCCTTTATTCCTGGAGCAACCGTTTCCTTTTTCTTGGTTGCTGTCTGAATTTTACCACTTGCACTGGAGTCCATCACCATAATATCTCTGTGAGTGCTATTTATTTGTTATATCCATCTCCAGAATGTTGTGGCTGGTTTCCTGGTTTTCCCAGGTAGGAAATACTTCTGCCATTTTTTTGGGAGAATGGACATTTTCCCCAGTCTTTGGCTGAATCAAAGGTGCTTGTCTACTATTACACTCATTTCTAAGCTGTTCAACTGAATTTTTGTGTGGTTTTATTATGAAATTGAATTGAAACACAATGTTTTTCCTTGTTTTTTTAAGGTGGATTGAGGATAAGGGTGACAGCCAAACAGATGCTAAGAGAAATTATTCTCCTTTGTAGTTCTGGGTAGGAAGAAGGAAGTGTAAATCTGATCTTTTCCTCCTAAAATGAGTTTTAATTCCCATTGTGATGGGCTGCAGAGAGCTGGGGCTCAAAGGAGGCTCTTGGATTTATGGTGCTGTGAGCCCTGCACGCTTTTCAATTGTTGCTTTTTATTCTGTTACATTTGCATTGGTGTGGCTTTTTTGGGAATTGGGAATTAGTGCAGGAAGGCTCCATTCCAGCTGCCAAACAAAGTGATTTTATCATGGAGGAAAAGCCAGGCTCTGGGTTAGAAAATTGGTGCAAGTCACAGAGAGAGACTGAAAGGAGAATTGATGTGTCCTGAGCTTTGTAACTGCTGGCAGTAACTTCATGTATGGAATTATCCCAACATTTCCAATTGTGTCCTTGGAGCTGCTCCAGAGGGGTCACAGCTGTGCCAGGAGCCTCCAGAGGGGGATTCTTCTTCCTGGAGACCTTCATAGGGCCAATCCTGTCCTGTTCTTGGGGTGCTGCTTTGCTGGGATTCCACAGTTTGCTTCCCAGGTGGAGTTAAATTAGGATATCTGGGATAATTCCTTGCCCAGAGGCAGCTCAGTGCCCCTCTGGGCTGTTTTCCTGCAGGGATGAGACCCCAGGGATTTAAATAAAAACCAAATTAAAGAGTTCTTTGTCCTCTGCATCTCCCCTGGAGAGGGTGGATGATGTTTATACCATAATCCCTGTGCAGCTTGAGGTCATTTCTGTCATCCTGGAGATGTGGAGTAAATCCAGAATTCCTCCTGGAATAAATCCTGTGCTGGATTTATTCCTGTCACTGGCCTGGGCTTTGTGTTCACCTGCTTTGGAAAACCTTGAGAAGTGTCCCTAAATCAGAGTTTTTGCAGGATAAAGGACCTTTGACCCTGAAAAATGAGCTGTTTGGCTCAATTAATTAACTAAATTAATTTGAGGGGAGTGATTTTATATGGACAGAGGGCAAGGAGAGATGGGGTATTGGGAAGGAATGAGGGTGGTGAGGCCCTGGGATGGATTTCCCAGTGAAGCTGTGGCTGCCCCTGGATCCCTGGAAGTGTCCAAGGCTGGACAGGGCTTGGAGCATCCTGGGACAGTGGGAGGTGGAATGGGATGATCCTCAATGTCCCTTCCCACCCAAACAATTCCAGGATTCCAAAT
Organism: Poecile atricapillus; assembly: GCF_030490865.1. NCBI lineage: Eukaryota > Metazoa > Chordata > Aves > Passeriformes > Paridae > Poecile > Poecile atricapillus. The sequence continues at coordinate 19,993,742 of NC_081258.1, forward strand.
GTGGTTGTATAAAAATTTTTGGAACAGAAATTCTATATTTGAGAATTGCCTCTAATTGATTTAAAGGCAAAGTGGAATGAAGAAGAGGAAGAACATTTGAGGCTCTTGGGCTGGGCAGGGGGAAATGGCATTTTCCAGCTTTTCCCACACAACCAACAGGGAATATTTGCCAAAGTGCAAGCTGGAATCTGAAGGAAGTTTTTTTCATTTATCAATAGCACTGAGAAATATCCAAGAGAGCTCAGCTGCTGCAGCCAGAGCAGTGCAATTCCACACTCCAAGCAGAGCTTTGGAATATGTCTTGATTTTTTTAAAGATAATATTTACCCTTGCTAATTAGTATGAGGGAGAACATTTCTGTGTTCCCCGTGTTAACAAGGCATTGGATGGGTTTGATTATCCACTTTGGAATGCTGCCCCGTGACTCGGGAAAGCCATCAGATATTTCAGTAAATAGCTTTGTTTACAAGGGACTGCTCAGAAGAATTATTTGGAATTAATGTTTTAAAATAGATTAATTAAATTACATTAAACTTGTGTGTGGAAAAGCTAATCTGGAATTCAGGTGAATTTAATTTAGTTGCTTACAAATATTAATTTACTTAATTAAACAAAGGCTGATTGAATTCTGTGTTTAAGTGTATCAATTCTGAGTAAGAGTATTGGCAGAGATATTTAATGTGATTTATCTAATCAGCTTTAAATTTATATCTTTAGTTGTGATGAATTTTTTTGAGTATCCAGTAGTGGAGCCACTTCTAGGCAAGTGCTTTTAGGGATGCTCAAGGCTTTGCTTTGCTCCCGATTTTGAGGGAAAATGAGATAATTTTTTGTTGTGGTTACATTTATGCAGCAGGAGCAGGCGTCTGGTGGGATTATTGGATCAGGGGAACAAAGTGGGCTCTGGCCTGGGGTGGGGAAAGGAGGGACAGTGGAAGAGCTGCTCTGGTGATGGGCTGCAAGAGCTCTGAGGGGTTAAAAATGTTTGGGGAAGCTGTGATTTCACAGAATTGATTATTGAGGGTGGAAAAGAGCTCTGGGGTCACCAGCCTGTGACCAGTCCCCAGCCCGGAGCTCTGAGTGCCACACCCAGGAATTCCTGGGACACCTCCAGGGATGGGCACTCCAACCCTCCCTGGGCACTTCCAATTCCTGATCCCCCTTTCCATGGGGAAATTCCTGCTGCTGTCCACCCTGAGCCTCCCCTGGCCCAGCCTGAGGCCGTTCCCTCTCCTCCTGTCCCTGTTCCCCCTGGCTGTCCCCTCCTGGCAGGGAGCTGTGCAGAGCCAGAAATTCCCCCTGAGCCTCCTTTGCTCCAGCCTGAGCCCCTTCCCAGCTCCCTCAGGAATTCTCCAGCCCCTTCCCAGCTCCCTCAGCAATTCTCCAGCCCCTTCCCAGCTCCATTCCCTTCCCTGGATGTGCTCCAGCCCCTCAGGGTCTGTCCTGGCAGGACCCAAACCTGACCCAGAGCTCCAGCTGTGTCCTCAGCCGTGCCCAGCACACGGGACAGTCCCTGCCCTGTGCCAGGGCTGGTGCCAGCCTGCTGCCAGTGGCCTCGGGCACAGCTGGGCACAGCTGGGCTCCAGTTCAACCCCTCTCCTTCCCCAGCTTTCCAGCCTGCAGCTCCAGGGGCTGTTGTGTGGAACCTCATGGATCCAGCCTTTGGAGGCACCCAGGGAATGGGGAGTGGAGCAGGGAGGAAATCCCTCCAGGACACACCATAACCTCGTCCTCTCTTTAAAAGCTGGAGGAGCCGCTGGAATTCTCTGGGAGAATCCATAAGTGTGGTTTAGATCCATCAAAAGCACTGGGCTGGACTTGGTGTGATCCTGGCTGGCCAGGCCCTCCTTTAATGGGATATTTTCCATTGCCTGGTAGAACCTTCTTCCCCATCCCCTCCCCCAGGTAGGGGCAAAGGGATCATAAAATATTCCTGTGTTGATCCAGCTTCCATGTGCTGCCTGGGGGAGGAAAAGTGGGCACGTTCCTTGGCCCTGCTGTGGTTTATCCCGAGCTTCCTGGCTTTCTGTTAATATTTCTTTTTTATAACTAAAAATTTGTTCCTGGGAATGGTTCAGCACTGGTGGCTCGATGCCAATGTACATACACTTAATTTAGATTTAATGGGGACTAGAGTTTCAGACAGGAGGTGGAAATTAGGGGAAAAAAAAGGGGAATATAGAGCAAATTTCAAGAAAAAGTGTGTTTTACGTGAGGAAGCCCTGGTAAATACTTCACTGAGTAAAGTATGTGGAAACTGTAACAGCAAAGTTACTCTGAATTTGTTGACTGAAGCTTTTTGAAGCTGATAAAATCCTCTAACTCTCATCCTGTTAAATTTTATCACGTTTTTCCCCTTGGTTCTGAAAGCAAGGTCAGCCCACCGTTAAAATTTACTGTTAGAAATGGAAATGGTGAATTTGGAAGAGGGACACTTTATTCAAGGTGTGATATCTGCGGTGGCTGCAGCTTCCTTGGACGTTGCTTTCCTAATCCCCAGGGTTGATAACAAATTTATTTGTTTTTCCCTTTATGTTTTGATACAGCATGGCAGCAGAAGGGGAATTTTGTCTTGGCTTTGAAAAGGCAGAATTGTGGCTGATTTCTTCCAAGCTGTCTGACTTAGTGAAATTGGAATAAAATTAATTTAAATGGAAATAAATACTGATGTTGTGAACACACATTTCTGTGTGTGTGTTGTAGCTGCTCTGCCAGTTGTAGGTTGGTGGTTGTGCCCTTGTTTCAAGAATATTTGGGTATTGCTGAGGTGAAGTTGAACACTTTCAGCCTGTGGACAGTGGGTGTTGGAAACAGGAAATCACGTGAAGAAATGTTGAATTTAGTGATTTTTTTTTTTTAAATTTGATTTTGAAGGCACATGGTTGGATCGTTGGGTTGTCTGTGCAGGGCTTGGAGCTGGACCTTCAAACTCAGGATTTTTTGTGCTAAACATGCAGTGTTCAAGTGGATTTATACAAAATTATTGCAGTTTCTTCAGAGTAATGTGTAGCTATGAGTGGTTCCAATGCAACACGTGCAGCATCAGTGAGTCCTGTACATAACCAAGCGAACGACAGCGAATCCTGTAAATAAGAAGCTTTTCAACAGTTGGGTTTTGTTCTAATTTGGCCTTTTTTAGTGCTTGGAGTGGTGAATGTGTCCCCTGAAGGCCAGGGCAGGGCTCTGGCGTCGCAGGCAGTGTGTGACACGATGGAACAGCGAGTGCAGCACAGCTGCTTCGTTCTCCTCCGCCTGGCCGGGCACCAGGACTTCTCAGAAATGGCAAATTTCACTTGCCAAAATGGCATCCACAAGCACAGAAGCACTGCCAGGGATTTTGGGCTTGCTGCCACACTCTGTGCTGGCCCAAAAGTCTTTCACCATGAGCAGAATTTCAAGTGACTCAGTGCTGGCAGTGCTGGTATTTTGAGTAAACACTTTGGAGATGTGGGGAGGCCTCCTCAGAATCCTTCTCTAGGTTGTGTTGCTCTCCTAAAAAATTATCCTCTCCATGTCTGGCTTAATGGATTTCTTGGGCTCAAGTAGAAGAGGAAAATCATTGTGAATAGTTGGATTTGATTCCATGTCAGTGTTGAGTTGGATTTGATTCCGTGTCTGTGTTAATGGATGAATTATCATTTCCATCAGTAAATCTCCATTTATCATTCCAGGTTAAAAAGGAGAAAAAAAAAAAAAATCCATTGATCTCTTGGTATTCCTTGTCCAGCCCTTTGTAAACTGGGAGAAAGCACAGCTAGGAGAGATTGCAGTGATTTAATTTCAATTTTACAGGTTGAAGGTTTCTCTTAAAACACTAATAAATAACCTGGACTGAGAATTCCAGGGGAGCAAGGCTGAGAAATACTTTGTCTTTGAAATCAGGATCATGATGCCTGAAAATGGAACTGAGCTGTGAAAAAAAACAGGCAAATTCATCCTAAAGAAAAGAAGTCAAGTTTTGCTTTAGTTGTAATAAGATGTGAGGCAACTCCTCGTCCTCACTGAGTTTAGGAAGATTTTAGAGTCCTGTTAAGATTCTGAATTTGCAGTTTTTGCAAATCTGGTGTGTCTTGGATCTTCCTGAGCTTTGTGAGTCCTGGAAGTTCTCCTTATCCCTTGGGAATGTGCAAGGGAAAGGCAGGAAAGCTTCATCTCCTGTCACAGCCCTGGGGGCAGGAACATTTCCACCTGGAAATCCCTTTGTAGGCTGCTCCTTTCTCTGAGAACAGAATCTTTTTATGGAAGGAGGAGGAAGAATTGAAGGTGTTGATGCCAGGTGAAATATTTCCCGAATATTAACCCTCTCCTTGCTGCTGCTTTGCAGGAGTGCATGCCTGGGCCAGCTCCTGCCCTGGGAGCTGCAGAGGTGCTGGAAGGGTTTCGCTGCTGGTTCTGAATGATGTCAGAGCAGGATTTGGCAGATGTGGTTCAGATCGCTGTTGAGGACCTGACTCCAGATAATCCAGGTAGGAGGGGATTTACAGCAGTGCCCATGAACTGGAAATCACTGCTGAGCTTTTCTTTAAAATACAAACTTGTTTTTTTTATTGCAAAAGGTGCTTTTGAAGCCCATATCCCATATTTTCCATAGGTTCACTTGTGTATCTCCAAACCCTTTAGATTATTTTAGATTATCATTTTAGATTATCATTTTAGATTATCATTTTAGATTATCATTTTAGATTATCATTTTAGATTATCATTTTAGATTATCATTTTAGATTATCATTTTAGATTATCATTTTAGATTATCATTTTAGATTATCATTTTAGATTATCATTTTAGATTATCATTTTAGATTATCATTTTAGATTATCATTTTAGATTATCATTTTAGATTATCATTTTAGATTATCATTTTAGATTATCATTTTAGATTATCATTTTAGATTATCATTTTAGATTATCATTTTAGATTATCATTCTAGATTATCATTCTAGATTATCATTCTAGATTATCATTCTAGATTATCATTTTAGATTATTTTAGATTATATTTGTTTCACTTTTCTCTTAAAGGCTTTGTTGCCTGTTTGGGTTTTGTGCAGGGGTAGACTTACCCCAAAACCAATGAAATATTCCTGCAGTCTTGTTTTTCTCCATGGTTTAGGCTTTTCCTCCAATGGGAACCGTCCCCCATCCATTAGGAATTGTTTTATGTGTAAGAAAGCTTGGCTCATCCATTATTGAAATTCTTTGGACAGTAGAATCGAAAAACACTTCTGAAAGGAAATATTTGGATATCACTTGCTCAGAAATTGACTTCCTAAGTGAAAATATATTGAGATGTTGGTCCTCTGTGGCCATTGCAAGTTAATGACTGAAAGAACAGCAATGGAAATGAGAGACACACCTAAAAAACTGCTTTTCCTGATACAAAATGAAAAAATTGCCTCAGAAATGCTCCCAAAGAGTTGGAGGAGAAGCTGAGATCTGCCATTCCTCAAAAGTCTTTGCTCAACTTGGTGCAGGAACTCAAACCTGGTCCCATCACCACTGTCAGATATCTGAGAGAAACCCTGAACAAGCGTCAAAGCATTAAATTTAATTAAATTTTTGTGCTTTTGTTTTGTCCACTTACTGTATTTTTAACTTGAGCTTTGTCCTCTCGGATTCTGAACTCTGACAATGTTTTTTTTCCCTTTGCAGTTGTGTTGGAGAACCATGAGGTGGCAGATGATGACGTGGAACCTGCCCTGAAACGTCAGAGGATAGAAATCAACTGCCAGGATCCCTCTATTAAGGTTATTTAATGCCCTTTCCTGGTTTTATTTCTAATGCCAATTAAGTTTTAGGAAAGTTATTACAAGAATGTAAAATAAACTGTTTATACCTAACACTGGAATTATTCTTATGGGTACTTGTGCATTTTCAGGCATAAATTTAAAAGTCTGAATAATTATCTAATTTTCCAGTGTAGAATTAGTAGCAAGAATTTCAGATGCAATATAAAATATCACCAGAATTAATTCCACTGACCCAAAACATTGGGACATTTTTTTGATAAAGTAAATGAAGTTGACCAAAAAGATGAACTTGTATTTGTGTTACAATTTTGTAGATACTTTCAGCATGTTTGAAGTTATTATTTGAAGCTAGCAGCGTTCTCCTGATAGATAATTCAATTTAATTTAATAATAAAAAATTAAAAAATAAAAAGATAATTTGATTCTGGCTCAGGAGCTCAGAAGTCGCCCTGCTGTTCTCACTGCTGTGATTTAGAACCCTAAACCAAAAACCCCTGGGTTTTTACCCTGGAGTGTGAGTAGATGATGAGTATTTCAGTGCCACAGACACTGTCCTGTGTAATTCTGTGTTTTTGGGGTGATCCCAGGAGCTCTGTGAAGGAGGGGATTGGGATGCTCGGTGATTGCAGGGCCACAAGATGGCACAGCTGCTGTTTGCAAAGCACACACAGAGTGCAGCTCTTCCCTCTAATGGCCTGTTTTCCCAGGAGAACCCGACTGGAGTATGTTTTCTTTTCAAAAAGATTGCTTAGCAAAACAGATTTTATTTATTTGCTTTTCTTGATTTGCTGTTCAGCAGGAAGCTGAAGTGAGTGGCATTAATTGTCTCCGAGATTTTTTGTGTTGATACAATTTCCACTGCAATTTATCTGTTTGGGCAGGAAAAAAAAAAACTTACTAACTTTATCCAGGAGGATGCATCCAGAGATTTATAATCCTTTTGTTTTCACATGTGGACTGGAAGGCTTTGGCAAGTCATTAGAAATGATTTTGCAGCGGATGAAATCATCCTGACAAAGTGCTTAGGTGAAAATGGCTTTGGCTGGGCTGCTTTTGGCTCCCAAATAAAGATCTGGAAGAATCTGAGCCCGCTGAAAAGCTCCTGGATGTCATCAGGGGTGGATTTTGTCACTAGACAAGGCTGCAAGTTCCTTTAGGATTGGTTCCCAGGCACGTTTATCCGGAGCTTCCTTGGGAGTGGGGCTAAACTCAGAGCGCTCAATCCGGGTTCTTCTCCCTCCCCAGTCGTTCCTGTACTCCATCAACCAGACCATATGCCTGAGGCTGGACAGCATCGAGGCCAAGCTGCTGGCACTGGAGGCCACCTGCAAATCCCTGGAGGAGAAGCTGGACCTGGTCATGAACAAGCAGCACAGCCCCATCCAGGTGCCCATGGTGGCCGGGTCCCCGCTGGGCGCCACCCAGACCTGCAATAAAGTCCGATGGTAAGGACACAGCACTCCCCACTGCCCTGAAAACCCCACAGATCCAGGGTTTGGGCATCTCCTCCTCTCTGCATGGCTGGCAAGAGGCTGCTGCTGGAGGTAGATTTCATTTATCTTGAAGGTAATTTTTGTAGCAGTTTTGTGATGTTACTCAGAAGCTGCTCCAGGGACAGTTTGCAGCTCTTTGCACATTTCACCCTGACTTTAACCAGACTCCTTCATCCATCCCCTGGAAAAGCCTCAGCAGCTCTTCCAGACAGGTTTTTGAGACATGCTCTGCTTTTATTTATAGCTGTTTTGACTTAATGAGTTCATCATCATTCTAATTGCTTCTCATTTTACTTCTCTGCACCAGAAGTACAATGGAGTGTGTTTTATGAGCTTGTTTGCTAAAGAATCCTGCTAGAAAAATATCTCTGCTTATTTTGGAGTTAGAAGCTGGAGATGGAAAATCTCTTGAATAATCTAATGCACTTTGCTGAAAGAGCAGGCTTGACCTGCAGTCCCTTCGTGTCTCACTTCCCTAATGTGGTTTTAAATACCTAAATCTTGATGTGTCTGTCATCTTATCATCGAGGTGATCCCAGCCAGAGAAATCTGCTTAACAAAAGACTCTTTTCTCCAACACTTCTTCCTCCTTTTTTGTATTTTTATAGCTGGAAAACATTTCATACTTCTCTAAATAACTACTTTTTATTCTCCATTACAAAGGTGTGCAGGCATTTAATTTTTCTTTTAAGCAGGTGCTGTGTCTGGTTTTACCTCTGCTTTTGAGGGGGTCATACACTGAAAAGATTAATTGTGACTGGGTTGTGTAATAACAGCAGCAAAGTACATGGAATAAGGACTTGGATCATAGAGGAAGTAACCAGAGTTTACACCAGGGTTTTTGCTAAATACTCTTTTCTCAATAACTGTTTCTTCAAGAATCTTCTTGAAATCTGGGCTGATATGTTTTTTTGTCATTAATTTAGAGATCTTCAAGTTCTTGTGCACGAGCTGAACTTTTTTACTGTGGTTTGTGCACAAAAGGCTTCAGAAATCTTTTCAGGAACCCATGGCCCCTTTGGGACCCTATTAATTCCTGCTCAGTGAATGCTTTCCTCTGTAAATTGCACTATTCTGAGTTTCTGAAGGGATTTGTCAGACCTGAACTGCTTGGTTTGGTTTGCTTTGTTTTTATATCTCTGCAGCCATCAGAAATCTGTCCTGGCTGTTGATGGTGCTTCATCTTTTGGTTTGGGTTACAAATTTTTGCTCCTCAGCCAGTCTGACCATCATTTAGATAGAAGTCTTGAAGACAGCAGGAATCTCTGCCCCAAATATTTGTTGCTGTTGGTCTGAAGTTGCACATTATCAAAGGTGTGATGCCAGGAGAGCACTGAAGGCTTTTTGTTCTGGAGCAGACTGTGGCCTGTGGGACTCGAGAGAAAATAGGGCTGGATGTGTTTAATTTGGCACTGGGGACTCTCCAGTTGCAGAGGGACAGAATGTTTCCCTGAATTCCCTGGTTTTCATCCATAAATCCCTTTATCACTTGTTGATTGTTTCCAATTAAAGGCTGTTCCATTGTACCAGCTCTGTGTCCTTCCCTCTTCCCCATCCATCGCAGAAGGCAGAGCTTCCCATAAATTAGGGACAGGGATTTTCAGGTTTTCCACAGGAATGGGATTCTCAGGCTCCTTGACTTCCTCCTGCCACCAAACTCATGCTGGCTTTGCTGCTGTAACAAAAAGTTGTGGTTGTTAAAGGCTGTCGTGGGAGCTGGTGCTGCCAGGAGAGCAGCTCTTGGAAAAGAATGGGAATAAATCCAGTAAATAGCTCGGGATCCTGGCTGAGAATTGGGCCTGGGGGAATGCCAGGAGCTGGTGGGTGGGGGGCTGGCCACGATTCTGCCTCTCAGGTGTGACCCCACCTGCAGAGCTGCCCCAGCACAGGGAGGAGCTGGAGGGAGTCTGGAGGAGGCTCCGGGGTGATCCGAGGGATGGAGCAGCTCTGCTGGGAGGAAAGGCTGGGATTGTTCACCTGGAGAAGCTTTGGGGTGATCTTATTGCAGCCTTCCAGAACGTGGAAGAGACAACAGGAAAGATGGAGAAGGACTTTGGACAAGAGATAGAGGGACAGGACACAGGGAATGGCTCCCACTGCCAGAGGGCAGGGTTAGGTGGGATATTGGGAAGAAATTCCTCCCTGTGAGGGTGGGCAGGCCCTGGCACAGGTGCCCAGAGCAGCTGTGGCTGCCCCTGGATCCCTGGAAGTGCCCAAGGCCAGCTTGGAGGTGTTCAGAGGTAAATGGAGAAAATCCAGAGGTAAATGGAGAAAATCCAGAGGTAAATGAAGCTCAGGTATTTTCCTGGACCCATTTTTTTGCTCCAGGTGAAATACAGACCACAAACATCTGGTTCTGTTCCATATGCATTTGTGGTTAATTGATAACAAGTCTAGAGATAAAAACGTTTATGTTTTTGTCTTTAATGAGAGTGGGACAGTTAAATAGAACTGCAGATTAATTGCACTCAATTAACGAGCCGAGATCCATCCTGGTGTCCTTGAACAAAACTCGTTGGGGGTTGAGCATTGCCTTATTAATGTGGAGGTTCCTCAGATGCAGTTTTGTACCAGATGGGATGTTTGAATTTGTGGTATTTTTGTAGGTGTGCATCATTAAAATGTTTGTTTTACCATTAAATTTAATCAGCAGAAGAACTGAACTGAGTTTGGAACCCACTTTGCAACGTGCCATTTGGCAAAGCCTCCTGGCTCCACATCCCCCAAATTCCAGAGCTGTGTTTCTGCTGAATGTTTCCTTGTTTACAAGTGGGATTGGGGTCAAATAATGCAAAACTGAGAGTTGAGGTGATTTTAAATGAGGTTGTAAAGCAGGGAATGTGGTGTGGAATGAATTGTAGGGGGACTGTTCTAGATTTAGCAAAAATGTTGTTGCTCCTGCATAAAACCTTTAGGAAAACAAACAGACCTAAAGAAATATAATCAAAGCATTGGTGTATAAACCCTAAAATAACCAGAATTCTATTTTTAAAATTTATATATATATCTATATATTTATTTCTTCTGTGAGTTACAAACCCCTTGGCCAACCTAATTGCATTTTTATCAGGAGGATTTTTACAGATTATAATAAACTATCCCACTATGCTAATCCAGACTTGTAGGAGGAATAATAATTCCTCAGCCCTTATCAGTGAGCAGTGGCTGCTGAGTCTCTTCCCTGTGTTCACTGCAGTTGATATTATAACTCATTAGGGGATGTAAACCACTTTATATCCTTTTATTTCACTCGGTGATAAATAAATTAACATTGTGAACCTTCAGGATTTTTGCTGGTTTAAACTTAATTTAAGAGCTAATTGCTCCTTCTTGGAATTGCTTCTGAAGAGCTTGAATTTGCAGGAAGATTTGAATCGATCGATTTGGAAGCAGAGCATGGATTGAGGAGCAGAGGATCTTGCAGGGTGAGGGATTTCTTTTCAAGGTGCAGGTCCATGAATCAGCCTGAGCTCACACACTGAAAATTCCAGGCCTGGAAAAAAACATTTCCCTGGAGACAACTCAGCAGTGCCTGGGGATGGGAGGGAGTCACACAGAGTCAGAAATTTGGGTTGACTTGTCAAGGTTTGATTTGGAGAAGCTTTGGACTTGCCCAGGTTTTCAGGAATTCTGTCACAATCCAGGTTTATTAATCCTTAATTTATCCTTCCCTTTCCTGGGGCCTCACCCAGCAGCAAATGTGCAAAAAAAAGGTGAATTCTGGGAGGCCTGGATACAACCACAACTGGACTTTTTTGGTTTGTTGATATTTTTGGGGATGGACCCTCTGGGATTGATGAATTCCCAACCTTTCCCTTTCTGTCAGCAGTCTCTGGCATTGAGCAAACATTTATTTTGAATTCCATAAATCATTGCAAACAATTATTTTGATTATTTGAGTTCTAGGGTCACAGCTGGGGATTCTCCCAGGTGGAATCCTGGGGCTGTTTTCCTGAAGGATTGAGGAGGAAGGGGCTGCAGGAAAATGGCACAACTGGGGGACAGAGTCAGTATTGACAATGAAAAAATCATTGTTAACACTTCAGGAATTAAAAAATTCTGTTTAGAATCACAAGATTTTTAAAGAGCACAGAAGAAGTGGAAGCAAAATTTTCATGTTTTTGAGCAAAATAATTTGGTAAAGTGAAATTTCAGTTAAGGGGATGAGAATTTGTATGGCTGTTCATCATTTTGTGGATTGGGCCACAAAACTGTTGCTTTTCCAGCCTTTTGAGGCCCCTGTTTTCAGTTCTGATAAAGAGATCAAGGGGTTTTCACACATCACTCGTGTCTGAACACTCTGTTTTCAGGCAGAGTTTGTGAATTGTGTTTTGTGTGGTTTTGTACATGAAGGAGGTCGGTGGCTGTCAGTGCCAGCACCGAGCAGCATTTCTGCCTGGAGGAATTGCTGTGCCTTGGAATATGGGATAAAAACCCCAAATTCCTTCTTGAGGTGTAGTAGAGAAGTTTCTCTGAAAATTACAGTTCTGTCCTGCATTCAAAAATTGAGTTTATAAACAGAACAAATGAAATAAAGGCATTATTAGATTATCTGTCAGCTCCTCTTCCATTATCCAGGGTTCTGTTGTTCCTTTGGCTGTGGAAGGGAAAAAAAAACCCAATAAAAGCCTCCCAAAACTTGACATCTTTAATTCCTTGGAAAACATGACAATGCTTTCCAAAATCTCCTAATTTGTCACAAAACTTGTCAGCCTCAACCTCTTGAGGTTTAATTTGATTTTGCCTTCCTGGCCACGTGGATTTCATGGAGAAGATTTCTGTGATCCTTTCTGTATTTCTATCAGCAGCACAAGTTGAGACTGAAAATAAGGGCTGGGATTTTTATTCATTCCAAATTCCCCCAGGATTAGAAGGAAGTGGCATCTCCCATTAAACAGCTCCCACACCCAGCAGAGTTCTTGTGGAATTTCACATTCCAGGAGCGTTGCACTGGGATATTGGGGAGCCGAGTGCCCAGAAATTTGGGAATAAATTGGGAAGCAATTTAAGCATTTAAGGGGAGAGAGAAAGGTCAGTTATGGAATTAAACCATCAATTTAGCATCATCCTTTCAGCTGTGTTTTGGAGAGTTCAATAATTCCTGCGTGGATGGGGTGGAATTCATTTATGAAACTTTTCAGACTGACCAAGATTTGAACTGTGGATTCCTTCTCCCCACTGCAATTTTTCTAGAATTAATGGTTTCTGATGAAATATCATTTCTGAGAGGCCAATAATTCAAGTGAGAGCTCAGCAAGTAGCAGCTGATGATTTAGGGCTGAGGAAAGGATGGAAAAAGTGTGGTTTGGATCTTTTTAATTGCAGTGGTGCTGTTTCAAATGTGCCTGTCAGGCTTAAAACACCAAAATGAACTTTTACAAAGAGGTGATTTTGACTTCTTAAAGAGAATTTAAGAATCTGAAAATCAGATTTTAGGTAATAAAGCTTCTTCGAGTTTAGACAAAGGTTTCAGGTGTGTTACCAGGTTTGATATTTTACTTTTTTTGCTTGGAGATTTTACATTTTCAGCTGTTAACTTATCTCAGTTAAAAATCCTTTAATTTGGGAGGTTTGCAGGATCCCTGTTCACTCTTATGTGGATAAACAGTTTATTTATCCCCACTCAGCTGAAACACTTGCTTTGGGTCAGAGACCTCAGGGAATCCTTTTAGTTCCATTTAGAATCAACATCCTTTAATTTGTAAGGGTTTCTGGGAAGGGGAAAAAAAAAAGGAATACATGGGAATCAAACAGGATTTGGATTTAGACACAGATTAGGGGGGCATTTACTGGTCTAATTACTGTCTAAGAACATTTAAAATCAATTAAAATGTGGTTTAACCTCCCCCCTTAAATCCCATCAATGAGACAAATTCCAGGGAAAGCAGAACATTTAATTCCATGGCTCCATGAGCACATTCCAGGAATAAATGGAAAGGTGCAGGATGTGGAATTTGGTTCCAAACGCCTTCTTAGGGCTCATCTTTGCCTTCTGCCTAAAGAAACAATTAACAAATGATTGTATTTAATAAAAGTGGGCAGGTTTTTACCTCAGGGATGTTGGAAAATGGGATAATGTTTAGTGAAACTCTAAAAAATCTTTATCTATGTGAAGCAGAGCACTGGGTTGTGAAAGGCTGTGTTACACACAATATATTTAATTTATTGAGCAGACAATAAACAGAAGGGGGCAGAAAAGCCTTATTTATTCTTTTGGGTTCCAGCCTGGCAGAATTTAAATATTTAGAATGGTCCAGTCACTGGGAATTTGAAAATCCAGCAGTAAAACCAGTCCCTGGAAACTTTTCCTGTAGGTTGGAAAATTAATTCTGCCAGTGCAAGAAAATGAATGAAGAGGAGAGCAGGTAATCAATTTGTGATTAAAGGGACAAGGTTTGGAAATAACAGGAATTTTAGTGGTGTCACAGAATAATTTGTGTACCAGTTTAGAGCAGTTTAAAATACCAGTAACTGTATTTTTAAAAATTGCAGAAACCACTGGTCTTGCTTTTGGAGAATCAAATAATAAATGAAATTTAGAGTAATTTCAAACACTCGAGTTTGAAAAAGAAATAATTGATTTATTTCAGTGGGTTTGGAGGGCCCCAGTTTTACTTGAAGCAGGATGGAAAGGAGCAGTAGAGGAATTCAGATCTTCAAGGATGAACCAGCCTGAAAGGTTGGAATTGCTGATCCTGGAGATCTTTTCCAACCTTTGTGGCTCTGTTACATCTCCCAGATCTCACTGAGTTTGGAGCCCCTGCTCCATCTGCTTTCCTTGGCAGCAGCTGCCACTTTACTGCTGCATTTCCACCCCTAAAACCCCTTGGAATGTATTTCCAAACATCATTTCCCCCTTTTTTTTTCAAGAACTGTACATTTTTGCATATCTTGAGCTCCATCTCTTTGTTCCATGAGCAGGAAATCTGCTCCCAATAACTCCTGAAATTGTGGTTTTCATACCAAGGGAAGAGCAGGATTTCTTTAAGGTGCCCTCAGGGGATCTGGAAATTCGGGATTTAGTCCCTAATTTCATTCCAAGCATCCTTGGAATGGCTGGAAAATGTCTGTGGTGGTGGCAAGGGCACAGAGCTGGCTGGGAACTTGGAAAAGCAGAATTACCTGGTGGGAATTCTTTACAAACCCCTCAGAGAGAACTCAGGGCTGTTTGCAGGAACCTGATATTGTATTTATTTGTTACCTGCTGATCAGTGAGGCTTCAATTCCTGTAATTAACACCTTGAAATCCAAGTTCTAACACTGCCTCCTACCCCTCCCAAGGTTTTAGCACTTAAACTTCTGCTGATCCCAGAATTTGTCAGAAAATCAGGAAAATCAGCTCAAAGCAACTAATTGTATAATGAAGGATTCTGAGTCTTTACTCCTATTTCAAACTGTGTTTCCTAAACATCCAGAATTTCTGTTTGAATCAATAATTTCACTCCTGGAAGCTGCTGAGGATCAGGGCAGCTCCCTCATTTCCCACTGAGCACAATCTCCACTTGCTGCAGTGCTGCTCCTTATCTGCCTCAGGAAGTAAAGGCTCAAAGAAGGGTAATAACTGTAAATTTCTCTCCAGCCTGCCTGAAAACAAGATATCTCTGCTGTTGTATTTTTATGAGTACATTTATCTTCAAAAAGGGTGGTATTGACCTGGTGCTTATGGCATGACCCAGCCTTTTCTTGGCCATAATCAAAAGTAGAAGACTGACAATTAATGTAATTTCTAGCACTTTTCAAAACTGGTTTTGTCACGTGTGGCCTGGATGGATTTTTTTCTGTTTTTTCCCTATTTTTTTCTCATTTTTTCCTATTATTTTTTCTTTTTTGCCCATTTTTTTAAAAGCTTTTTTCCCTATTTTTTCTTTCCCATTTTAAAAAATATTTTTCTATTTTTTCTTTTTTCTATTTCTTCCATTTTTTTCTATTTTTTAAAGTTTTTTCTATTTTTTCCCTATTTTTAAAAAGATTTTTCTATTTTTTTCCCTATTTTTTGCTATTTTTTTGCTATTTGTTTTTCCAATTTTTTTTCTGTTTTTGTTTTTTTTTCCTCTATTTTTCTTGGCTTTATGTATTTCTTAAAGGCAAAACTTTCCTTGGACCCTGTGTCACTACACTTAATTTTTACAGTTTCAGCTGTGGTTAAAATGAGGGATTTTTAAATTTTGTTGTTTTTTTTTTTTTTTTTAAACCAAGATCTCAAATAATTTGTGTCCCCATTGAGGTGGTGGAAAATCCCTGGAGGAAGGAGCCTGGCTTGGGAGCAGGAGGATTTGGGATCACCTGTGGCTCTCAGGCAGTTGAACTCCTTGGAAATGGATGTTATTATCTTGATACATCATTTCTCAGTGCACAAAAATCCCCAGGAGAGTTTAACAGCTTTGAAAATGGGATTAAAACTAAAATTAAATTTAAAAAAAAAAATAATTTTAAACTTAATTTGACGCTGGTAATTGATGTTTTCCTGCCCCCAGCCAACCAGAGGCTCCTCTGTAGGTAAAGATGGATTTTGTAACTTGTAAAGTCTCTGATTTGTACTTACTTGAGTTGAAAATTTGATGTTGACTGTTTAAATTGTTTGGATAAAGCATAATTTGCTTTATCTTTTATTATAAATTGCTCCCAGGCCTCTCAGCTCCAGGAGTTTTTCCAGCCCTGCCTGGTGTTCTTTGGCTTTTCCTTTTCCAGGACCTCATCCTGGGGCTTCTCTGGGGGATGCTCAGACTCCAAGGAGAATTTTTAATCCTGAACTCTCACTGAAAATGCTGGATTCCACTGCTGAATTTTTGGCAATGGGCTGTGCCTGGAGCACAAATTTGGGAATTTCACTTGGAATTGTTGGGGTGCCTGTGCAGCCTTGGCTTCCCCCCTGCTCAGGGAGCAGCCTGCTCCTCGCCAGGTTTGTTCATCTTGGGGCATAAATCCAATGGAATTTCATGGATTCTTTGCCAGTCTGTGGGTTTGGTGCAGTGTCAGATCCTGAGTGGGTTTTCTCACTCCTTTTTGGGTCTGTGTGAGCAGCAGGCGAAGGAAGCATGTGGCCATCAGGAGGAAGGAGCATTTTGACATTATCTTCCTAAATAATGATGAAAAGATGCAAAGAGGGGCTGAACACGAGTGTTAGTGAAAGATAAACTGGGGAAAAAAATAAGGAAAACACCACAATGTACAACAATATTTGTTATATTTCAATTTTCTCCCTGCTAGGGGTAACTGTGATATTCCTCCACACATGAATTGTACATTTAAATCTGAATTTCAACTGAGAAATACCAGAGTTCAAGGGATCTTTTCCAGCCTGGCTTTCCTTAAGGCTGGAGAGTTTTCCAGCAGGAATTCCAGCTCTTCTTCCCATTATTGCTTCTCCATGAACTGATCCATGGGAGTGAGGACAAAGGGAAGAACCTGTCTGAAAATCTCACTCCAAGTCACTTTTGGTTTTTTAGAGAAACTCTTTTGATCCTCATGGAAGAGAGAAATGTCAGCTCATTCCTTCTGCCTGATTTCTCTCTCTCCAAACAGAAAGCTCAGCTGGGAAGAGGAGCAGAGGATGGTCCTGGCATTGCCAAAAGTTCTTTTCTGTCTCTGGCTGCACTCGGGGTGATTGGCAGATTATTGGCAGTGGAACCCCAGCCTTTAAGATGAATGATCAGATCTGACTCACACATTTTCCATACTGAAAATGACCTTTGGCAGCAATTTCCTTATGTAAAATATAGACTGGCCTTTTGGATTTAAAAAAGCAAAACAAAACAAAAATCAGAGGCTAAATATGCAATTCATTAGTTGATATATTTATTTTTTAGGAATATTTTCACCCATAATTTGACAGATTATTCAGTAAACTGCATTAAAAAATTCCCAAATATCTGCAGGTTGCATGCATTTAATTTTTTTTTTTAGAGATTTGTGTCCAAGAAGAGGCAAATTGCTGCTCCAGTCTCTCCAAGTCCTAATGCTTCTGGGGAAAGGAATATGAGCACAGATGGAAAGTTCTGGGTTTGTGAAACTCCCCCTGACCCCTGGAATATTTTCCTTCCATCTTCCCCCTGAGTACTGGCAGCACTTAAAAGTTTCTTCCCTTGGGAACTGAGGGAATATCCAAAGCTTTCCTCCTCCTCCTTTGTGTTTTCTGTGTTTTAGTACAAAAGGAATGGTTCAAGTTGTTTCATCTTCAGAAGGAGAGGGAGAGATTGAAGAAAGGAATTGGAATAATCCAAGGATGCACTTGGTTGTAATGAACTTTAAAGGATTTTTGTCGGCTTGGCACCGTATTTTGATTTCATGTAGAATTCAATTTTTAATTTTGTATCCATTCATAACTATTTATTGATATATAAAAATATATATATACTATATATTATTTATATTATACGTATTATATATATATTTATATATATATAATCACATTAGTCCCTGCCAGGAGGGTGCAGGAAGGTGGGAATTGGGCTCTGCTCCCAGGGAACGGGGACAGGATGAGAGGGAGCAGCCTCAGATTGGACAGCAGGAAGAATTTCAAGCAAATCCATAAAAATGAGCATTCCTAAAACAAAGCAACCCCCCCTAATTCCTTATTTTATGCCAATTTTTAGTGCTAAGGCTTTTTTTTTTAATAAGAGCAAAATGCTAAGGACTTTCTAAATGTAATTTTATTGCATTTATCTCTCCAGTTGAAATTAATTATTCAGAGTCTTCATTAAAAAGAAGCTTTGGTAAGTGACATTTTAAACAGGCCTTCAGAAGTGATTGCAAGGGAGATGGTGATAAAGAACAGTGTCTGAAAGGAAGTGCAAAATACTTGAACATTTTAGACTTGGATGTGAGAACTTGCAGAGGAGCTGTTTG
Source organism: Poecile atricapillus (assembly GCF_030490865.1). NCBI lineage: Eukaryota > Metazoa > Chordata > Aves > Passeriformes > Paridae > Poecile > Poecile atricapillus. The sequence goes on from NC_081258.1 coordinate 20,011,828, forward strand.
GATAATTTGGGAAATGTAATGAGCACACACACGACGCTGCTGGCCTGGGAGCTGCCACATCTTGTTGTATCAAGTGTTTGGTGAGGTTTTCAAATGTTTGGCACAGAGGAAAGAGATGAGAATTGTCTTATTTTTAAAACAAAAATGTGTGAGTTTCCCCCTTGAGCAGGTGACTGGAGTCACCCTAAATCCTGATTCTCCAGAGAACGACAGGAAAGCAACAGAACCCCCCATTTCTTTATTTCTTTCTAAAATCTGAGCTCCACGTGCACGTGAGGAGCTCTGGCAGAGCCTGCACTGGTCTGGGACGAGCCAAACATCTTCCAGAGCCTCCCCAGGTCTGAGATCCTTGGATTCCCTGAGGAATCCCATCTGTTTCCAGCAGCACACGCAGACCCTGGCAGTGGGAGGCAGGGCATCAGAGCCTGCGACTTTTGGAGCCAAAAACTCTGGGGTCAAGCATTTTATTTGTGCCAAAACCGGGCTCCATCCATCCTCAGCTCCACGACAGGCCCTTATCTCCCCTTGCTGATGGATAATTTGGCGTTTCAGGCTCACACAGCCACGTGAGTGTTCAAGTGCGTGCTCTGCTACAGCTGAAGGAAACGCACTGGCTGTCACCAGATCGGCTTCGTTTGTGCTTCAGCAATTAGCCAAGGGAAAATAAACGACCCCCAGTCACGTTTGGGATGTTGGAGCAGTGGAAACAAGAGTGAGCTGTTGACTGTGGGGAGCAGAGGGGAACTAAACCAACATTTCTGTGCTTTGGTTCTCCCTGAGCACAGCAGGAGCAGTTGAAGTCTCCAATCCCCCTCTGGAATATTGAGTGATGGTGTGGCAGTAATGTGAATAATTACTGCAAACAGATGGGGTGCCAGTCTGCATGTGGAGACAGCTGTTTATTTCACATTTCCTTTTGCAGCCCAGTGTAAACTGCATGTCTCAAGTTTTCCTTCTCCATTGGCATCAGGAGCGATAAGAGAAGCTTTTTGTGGTTTCTCACGCATGAAATGATTTTGGTGTTTGGTTTTAGGGTTTTTAATGTGTGAAATGCACTCAGGTGGTTTAGTCTTGTTTTATTCAGTTACAGTCTGGTCCTGTTTGCTCTGATGCTTCTTGAGCTGCTCATCTCCTCACCCTGGAGGACAACACACACCCTTTAACCATGCTCATCATCCTCTTTTGCAATCAATCCTTTCAGATTCTCTTTTCGTAGGAGTCATCTGCTGAAACCGGTGCATTACCGTGTACAGTGGCCACAGCACCTCTGCAAACGCCGGGATTCTCCCAGAAGGAATTTGGTGGAGCTGTGATTTACAGACTTCCCCCGTGTGTCCTGAATTGATGAATTCCTTATTGCTTCCCCAGGGGTCGTGGACTTTGATATAATTCCATTGGAGCCATCCATCCTCTGGAAAAATCGGAGTGCTGGAGGTGTCAGGCTCGATGGATTGCCGGCGTCAGCAATGTCGGGAGAGGGACGAGGCCCAGAGGCCTCCCTGGATTACTTAAACTAAAAACCTCTTCATGGATTATTTATAAGCTTTGCTCCTTTACATTCCCGTTCCCTCTGTGCTTTTTTCTTTTTGTTTGCAGTGTTGTCCCTCAGACCACAGTGATCCTCAACAACGACCGGCAGAATTCCATCGTGGCCAAGATGGTGGGGCAGGAGGAGCCGCTGAGCAGAGCAGCAGATTCCCTGGAGAACATCCTCAGCAAGTGAGTGACATTCCCTGCAATCCTCCCTCAGTCCCTCCTTGGGCAGGACCAGTTTCAAAGGCAATTTGAAGGGAAAGCGAGGAATGCTCGAGGTGATAATGGGGGAAAGATTGAACCTGGGCTTGGATGGGTTCTCCTGCTTCCCTCTTGATGGGAGAGAACATCCTGGAGGAGCTGGGATTATCTCTGTGTTAAGTTAAAGAAGGATTTTTACATGGATTCACAATCCCTTGGGAGCACGCCAAAACCCTGTATTTAACCAGCTGATGGAGGACTGTGCAGTCCAAGGAAAACTTGGACTACCTAAAGTGAATTTTAAGCAAGCAGACCTAGGGATTCTGGGTGGAAAATGGTTGTAATTAATATATTTTTATAAATTACTCGGATATTTCTTTTGTTCTGCACACAGGGCCTAGACTTTTCCATTGAAGCAGATGTAGGCAATTGATACCTAAGATTTTTTCATTCCTTCTGCTGTGACCCAAAGAACACAGTCTTAAGTTGCAGCAAGAGAAACATAGGGTGGATGTTAGGAAAAAATACTTTCAAAAAATATATTAAAAAAAAAAATACATAAAAATATATATTTTCAAAAATATATTAATCTTAGAGGAAGAGAGATAAAGTACTGGAATTGTCTGCCTGAGGAGGTGGTGGAGTCGCCATCCCTGGATGTTTTTAACAAAAGACTGGATGTGGCACTCGGTGCCATGATTTAGCTGAGGTGTTTGGGAATGGGTTGAACTCATCTCTTCCAGCCTGGTGATTCTGTGTGGTTTTTATTTTGCTGGGTAGCTGCGAGTCCCACAGGAGCAGAGCGGTTTGAAGGAGCGCGTTTTATCCAACCCGTTCCTTTTGTCCATTAGCGCTTTCAGTCCCCCCACGAGCACGTGCAGGGGAACCCCAAAGCAGCTGAACCCCAAACTCTGGGATTTGGCAGTTCCGTGCTGAGGGGCTCTCTGAGGTGCACGCTGTTCCTTGCAGCGCGGTGCCGGGGCGCCGGCAGAACACCATCGTGGTCAAGGTGCCCGGCCACGACGACAGCCACAACGAGGACGGCGAGAGCGGCTCCGAGGCCAGCGACTCCGTGTCCAACAGCGGCCAGGTGGGCAGCCAGAGCATCGGCAACAACGTCACCCTCATCACCCTCAACTCTGAAGGTATGGCTGCTGCCAGGGCCGTTCTTGGCCTTGTTTGTGCTTTTTGTGTGACCTCAGTACTCTTATGCTTGTAATTGCTGAGGTAACTCAAGCCAGGAGAGCAAGCATCCTAAAGGCCTTGCTGGAAAACCCTCAGCTATCTTGGGAAACCGAGGTCCTCTCCAGAACAAGTCCTGTAAACTGGAGATTTGGCCCATCCAGGGGGAATTTCTGGCTCTGCACAGCTCCCTGCCAGGAGGGGACAGCCAGGGGGAACAGGGACAGGAGGAGAGGGAACGGCCTCAGGCTGGGCCAGGGGAGGCTCAGGGTGGACAGCAGCAGGAATTTCCCCATGGAAAGGGGGATCAGGAATTGGAAGTGCCCAGGGAGGGTTGGAGTGCCCATCCCTGGAGGTGTCCCAGGAATTCCTGAATGTGGCACTCAGAGCTCCGGGCTGGGGACAAGGTGGGGACTGGGCACAGGCTGGACTCTGATCCTGGAGGTTTCTTCCAACCTCAGTGATTGCAGAATTTTTACTATGCCAGGAGCAAAGCAGCATCAGGAGGATGTTTTTAGTATAATTCCCTTTCTGCCTTGGCCTGGCACAGATTTGCACAAACGTGGGGTTTGACCCACTGATGTGCATGTAAATTCTGAAGAAACACCCAATCCATTAATGTCTGCAGATCTGATTTGCCTCAGACCTTTGGAACGCTCATCCATCCAAAACCTCTGAGATTGATGAATGCTTGGAGGATCAGATCAGTGACCCCCCCTCCACCTGCCCTTGCCCTTGCACGGGAGGGAATTGCTAAGTGACTTCACCTGCAGGGTGGCACAAATTCAGTTATTAATAAAGGAAGAGATGGAGAATAACAGGGCTGGTGTGCAGGGAGAGGCAAAGCCACAGCAGCCTTTGGCTTTCATCAGCTGGGACAGAATTCCAGGTGACCCTGAGGGGTGCACAGGTAAAACCTGAGGGGCTGAGGATGGAGATCCCAGCCCAGGACTGAGACCAAACACCAGCTGTTCAGGGCAGCTCCACTCTGTCATCCTGGCTCTGGAAAGCAAAACTAAACTGTGTTTAGAGTTGGTTTGATCTGACACTGAGCTCTGGATATTTTCAGGATTTAGGAAATGGATTTCTATAAAGGCACTGTTTTCTCTCTGCCGGTTGCTTTTGTAATAATTTAAAAATTAGCGTTATTGCCTTTCTATCCCTGAAAAATAATGATACAGGAGCTTTGACCCAGTTCCAGTAATGGTGTAGAACAAGGCTGGGTTTTTTGCTGACTGAACACTGTGACTTCATTCCATATGTGTTTTAAATCCAGTTAATTTTGGAATGCATTTGTTCTTACTGGGAGTTTTGAAGTGCAGCATCTTCTCACTTGAAACACAGCAGTGCATTTTATTTAATTGTGAACGTTCTAATTAGGCTTAAAAACAGTGAGCTTTGGATTATGCAGAGCAAAGAGCACAGGAAGAGCTTTTTTAATTTCACTGAAACTTTTGGAGCAGGAGAGCCATTAAGTGTTACACACTAAACATGAGGAAATTTCTTTTATAATGGTTTATTCTATAATGGTTTATTCTATAATGGTTGCATGGGATGAATGTAATGGCCCAATGTTATTTTTCTTTTCAGTTTTCACACACTGCACTTGCACCTTCATGGTGGTAACAGCAGGAAAAGTTATTTTGAGACTCTTTTCCTGTGCTTTCCAGAGTTCTTGTGCATTTTTCAAGTTCTAAAGATTCTGAATTGGATTTCCCTAAAATGCTGCAGCTGGTCTTTAGTTTCCTCCTTGCAAGGAACTTCATTTGTGAATCTTTGGGCCTTCATAGCTCTGAAGACACCGAATCACAGAATGGTTTGGGTGGGAAGGGACCTTAAAGCTCTTCCAATTCCAACCCTGACACCTTCCACTGTCCCAGGTTGCTCCAAACCCTGTCCAGCCTGGCCTTGAGCACTTCCAGGGATCCAGAGGCAGCCAGAGCCTCTCTGGGAATTCCATTCCAGGGTCTCCCCAACCTCACAGGGAGGAATTCCTTCCCAATATCCCATTTAACCCTGGCTTGAAACCATTCCCTGTGTCCTGTCCCTCCAGTTTCTGATGCAGAGTTGGAAATGTGTGATTTTGGAGCAGAGAAGGGGAGACTGCTCTGCCCTGGGTGTTAATTAAGGGATGACTGATGATGTTTTTTCCAGAGAGAACTCCTCAGTCACGTCTTGTCTCCTCAGCTTGGCATCTGAAGCAGTCATTTGATAATGGCAGCATTAAACAGCACTCAGGATTTGCTTTCCAAATGGGAATCCAAGCAGCTCTTTGTCCATGGCCCAGACTTATCTGTGCACAGGATTTTCCAGCTCAGGGCAGGATCAGATCTCACATGTGGGATGAGCACTTGGAGCTCTTTCCTGCCAAACTCCTCAGGACACTGAGAAGGAGCTGGAGCAGAACAGGAGTGAACCTTTTGTACCCTAAAACAAAATGATGTGAAGACACTGATGAGGCTTCAGGACTTGTGAAAGCCAAAGAAAATTATAAAAATTGAATTGCTTTGGGGTTGTTTGTTTTTTTTTTTCCCAATTATTAGGAGCCAGCAGTTGAATTTCTTGCAGGTGTCTGCCACAGGGATATTTGGAGTTAACACTGGCCCACCCCCACCCAAATATAAGAAAGATATGTTAAACAAGGAAAAAAAGGGCAAAACCCAAATTAGAAATCTGATTTTCTGACATGAAACACGTTTTCCAAGGTTTTATAATGCCCTTTGAGTCCATGGATTTTTATTTGCTGAATTTTATTTGGATCTTTTTTTATCTGAACTTTTCATCTGATCGCATCCTACCATGAGTCATAAAATAAGGGAATCTCTCTTGGATTGCACCAAAACTGAGGTTTATTCTTAACAAACAAATGACCTTACTGATGTTGTGCTGAGGCTGAAGAACCTGTGGATATTCCCAAAATATCTCCTGGTCCTGGATCCACAGGGTGTTGGGAGTGAGCTGGGGCTGGGTCTCCTTCAGCCACAGCCTTTGTGTGCTGTGGAAGGTTTACCTGGAGCACGAGATTCTTCTGGATTTAAATGGAAACAGGGCAGGGTTAGGTGGGATACTGGGTAGGAAATCCTCCCTGTGAGGTTTGGGGAGGCCCTGGAATGGATTTCCCAGAGAAGGGATTTTTTTTTTCAAAAAAATCAGTAAATGTGATTTACTGTGGCTGTCCCTGGATCCCTGGAGGTGTCCCAGGCCAGGCTGGACAGGGCTTGGAGCACCCTGGAATAGTGGAAGGTGTCAGGGCTGGAACTGGATAATCTCCAATGTCCCTTCCAACCCAAACCATTCCATGATTCCGGGAATTTTCTTTGATATTCACAAGGAAATGAAACCTTTCTTTTCCCCCAGAAAGAAGAGTCAAGTGAAGAGCTCCAGCTCTGTGTCCAGGCCGTGGGTGTCATTCCTTAGCCAGAATTCCCAGGCTCTGAACTGCATTTTGTGCTGGAGGAGCTTTTGCTGAATGTGACTTTAAAGCTCTTTAACCTTTTTTTTTTTAGCACAGCCCCACTGCTGGATCTGGAGGTGTCCCTCCCTTCCACAGAACTTAATGATTTTTAATTAATAAAGTCATTGCTCTGGAGTCTCTGCCAATTAATCACTGCCCCTGTGAACTCTTGCTAATGGACAGGAGCTCATTAAAAGATCACAGAATCACGGAATGGTTTGGCTTGGAAGGGACCTTGAAGCCCATCCTGTTCCAACCCTCCACATGATGCTGATGTTGAATCTTCTATACATCAGCCAAAACGTTATTTAATTTCTCTAGAAATGGAGGTTTATTTTTGTAGGTTGGGATTTGTTTTTTTGGGGTTCATTTTAATTTTTTAAAGATTAATTCATCTTTCTGCCTCTCTGCACCTACCAGTCTTTTGCTGCCACTGCCAACTTTGCACCCAGCCTTGAGAGTAAAATAAACACAACTTCTTGGAGCGATGGAACATGTTAATTCCAGCATTTCTGTGGGCAGGTGTTTCCTTTTGTTTTCCCTAGTTTTAAAGGAATGACTGACAGCTCCTGGGGAGAGAGCAGAGCCTGGCTTTGCTTTTAGGCTCCCATGTCAGTATATCCCGATGGAAAAATGTAACAGCTCAGTGTTTGTCACTTCCCTGGGTGGGAGAGCACGTCCAGAGCAGCCCCTGTCTGGTTTTTGTTCTCTTGACAGGGCTTTTCTTGCTGCTGACCCCAAACTGGCTCCTCCTGTTCCCAGAGAATTCCTCGTTTGCGTGGCAGCCCCCGGCACGTCCCGAGCAGGGATGGGTGGTCAGCTGTGCTGGGAGGGAAAAGAAATGCAGTAACAAAGGGTCAAAACCAGCACTGAAAAGCAAACTGGGCTGAGTAGAATGGAGATAAAGGCAAATTTTGTAATGCTGAAAAAAGAGCATTGAAGAGGAGCTGGAAATTGGTGTGTTGTGGAGGCTGTGGGTGCAGAGAGGGACAAAGCTGACTTTGTGCACTGGAAGGAGAAGTGACCAGGAGAAATGATATTTAGTGTAAAAAAGGCAAGGAAGCACCTTTCCCCTTGAAGGACAGCAGGAAAATCCACAGAATCAGAAGATGGTTGGGGTTGGAAGGGAGCTCTGGGATCACCCAGCCCAAGGCAGGGGCACCTGGAGCAGGAGGAACACAGCCAGGTGGGTTTGGGATGCCTCCAGAGAGGGACACTCCACCTTGGGCAGCTGTGCCAGGGAATGAAATTCTTCCTCAGTTAATTAATGACAGAAAAATGGGGCAAAACAAGAAGGTGTGTGGTGAGCTGAGCTCCAGATGTGTGTGTGCTGTTGAAGGGTGCTCTTTGAGCGTTCTCTTCCTCACACCCAGCTCACATTTCCTGAGTTTTTGGAAGTCTTTAAGGAGCAGCAGCAGCAGGGTATGGCTGTGCAGTGCTGGGTGTGAGTCTGGCTTTCACAGTGCATGCCCAGATTCCACCCAGGTACCACCTCTGGAGCCTGAGGATACTCCTAGAGAACCATTCCACGTGCATTATAGGATGTTTGAGTGCTGGGAGCCTCCAGTGATCCAGATTTAGTCAATAGTGTTTATGTATTTCATTGCTCAGAGAGAATTTCCATTCTGTTTTCTCCTTCCTTATCCATTCTCCTCCACATCACACCAGAGCTCAGGGCATTTGTGCCTCGCTCAGAACCAGCCCTGGATTTTCCTCTTTCCACCAGATTTTTGGGTGCCAATCCTGTACTTTCTCCCTACAAAGTGCCAGATGTGTTGGCAGCCTGGCAGGAATGATTTTTGATCTAAAATAAGGAATAATTCAGCTTTTTTTGCCCTCACGGAGCTGCAGTGGTTTCATGGTTAACTTCAGTCATGCTTAATGCAAAATGGTTATAAAATAAATTCCCTTTCTGTTGAAACTTTGAAAGCAGGAGGAAAATGCAAGAGATAATTTAGTGGGGGGATTGTGGTCATAGGTCAGAATAACAAGATAATGTCTTTTTTTCCAGGCTGGGAGCAATAAAAGAACAGTTGCATGTGGTAAAAACAGTATGTTCTGGACTCCATGCCAGCAGAAAAAAGAGAGGATTTTGCAAATTGAACAAAATCTTTAGTTCATGTAGGTTAACAACATTTGTTAGAAAAGTCTGCAGGCAAAAGGTGTTCCATAAAGAGTAGAAATTCCTGTACCCAGCAGCAATCCTGTGAGCTGTAAGGCTGTGATAGGCTGGAGGATAATTTATTCAGGCTTCCTAGAATTTCTTTGAAAAACGTACACATTGATCCAGAGATGGTTTTGCTTCGCCAGATCTGCCCAAATTTTTCTAAGCCAGTCCATTTATCTTGAGGAACAGCCTGTTGTTTTCCCTGATAATGGTAACCAGACTTGTGGTGAGGCCAGACACAGTGGCATGCAAAACAAGGCACAGCTCATCCAAACCACTTTATTTTTCAGATGGCACCTGGTACTGGGAGCAGAAAGCAGCCAGTGTGACCTATCCTGGCTCAGGATAAAAAGGAAAGGATCAAATTAAAAAAGAAAAAAATAAAAAAAAAAATACAAGCAATTTGCAAGTGAATAAAAATATATTCAGAACAGAGCATGAAGTTCTGATTTCAGCAGAAAAAAGTTTGAGGGATGAGTTGGTACATACATCAACAATAAATAGTTTTCCTTGCAAGCTGCTGAGTATGAGGAAGGAATTATTCCTTGTGAGGGTGGGCAGGCCCTGGCACAGGATGCTGAGAGGAGCTGGGGCTGCCCCTGGATCCCTGGAAGTGTCCAAGGCCAGGCTGGACAGAGCTTGGAGCAGCCTGGGATGGTGGAAGTTGTCCCTGCCCATGGCAGGGGTGGAGGAGATGGTCTTTAAGGTCTCTTCCAGCCCAAACCATTCCCTGCTGGTGTGGCTCTGGTGCTGCTGATAGTCTGCTGCTCGCAGTGATAAATCAGGATTGCACAATCCAACGTTTGCCTCATCCTGTCGTTACTCAGCCCTGACATGTGGGCTGACTCAAGCCAAAGGTCGTGCTGGAAAAGCAGTTTGGAGTGTTTGGAGTTGCTTTTATGTTATATTTTATTGAGTTCTTCTGGCTGGTAGTGGGATAAACGCCAGTGCAGGGTTTGGAAATGCAGATTCTGCTCACTGTGAGAGGGAGATGCTGTTTGACCTGAGCTCTGCCACCTTGTTTGGGACTTGGAAGGGTTATGGAAACCAGGAATTTGGGCTTAGTCTGTATCACAAAACTCTGCTCTAAGATCACTTAATGAAAGGAAAGTCATAAATGCAATTGTAACTGAATGTTGTTCACAATAAATTACTGTAAAGCTCTCTGTGGAAGGGCTGAGTGACCCCTCAGTCAGCAAACCTTGTTTTACTCCACAGACTTGAGCAAACATGGAAATCAAATCCAAATGGTCTATGTCAGTGGACACTGAAATATTGCTGGAGTGTTTAATACCCAGCTCCTGTTAGCAGTGTGAGGAATTCTGGAATGTCTGGAATGGGAGTCTCATCCTCGGCCGTGTGTTCCATCCTCCACTTGAGGTGGGATTGGTCCTGAGCTCTGTTCCAGTTTCTGGTGTCTTAAATCCATCAACTTTTGGCATTGCTTGCACAGCTTAATTGAACTGAGGGCATAGTATTCTTTTGAATTGAAATAATTTATTTAATTAAATCCCTAGTATTCCTTTTTTTTTTTCTCTCCCTGAGAAACTGGGAAAGAAAAAACCTTCTTAATATTCTTAAAGCTTCTTAATATATTAAGTGTCTGTGTAGGTGAGTACAGCTGTGCTCCTGATAGTCTTGTATTTGAATAAGAGGGAAGATGATTAGTGATTGATAAATTATCTTTCTGCTGGGTCTGTTCCGTGGGAAACTTTTATTTAGAAATTAATGTAGCCAGTAAATATGAGGAAAAAAGTCAAATTTTGTTTGGGATCTCTGATTACATCCTAGATGATTGTCATTGCTTGATGTGCCCCTTTTAAATGATTGAACCACTTAGTGTTCACTATTGATTATAATTCCTTAAGTCTGTCATCTTGCTTAGCCTTGTTTTAATCTCATGGGTTTGGGGTAAGGGAAAAGCTGTTGGCGGCTTGAAATTTGCTGTGCTTTGAGAATATCCCAGAGCTGCAGTAACTCTGGGCCCAGAGTGGCTTCTCAATAAAAGAGATCTCTGTGGGTGTGTTGGACACCTGGACTGGCTGCAGCAGCTCCTGTGTAGGCCAGGAGGTGAAGGACAATAATAATTTTTGGTCACTGTTGGGGTGAATTTGGGTTTCGATGCCGCGATCCCGCTGCGCTCAGCTGGGAACCTCATGGAATCTCACAGACACCAGGGAGCAAACTGGGGGGAGACAACGCAAACTTTCTTGGCCATCTCCCGAGCCTGCCCCCTTGCTCAGCCTCTCCCCAACGTGTGTTTCAGAGGATTACCCCAACGGGACGTGGCTGGGCGACGAGAACAACCCCGAGATGCGCGTGCGCTGCCCCATCACGCCCGCCGACATGCTGCACATCAGCACCAACTGCCGCACGGCCGAGAAGATGGCCCTGACCCTGCTGGATTACCTCTTCCACAGGGAGATCCAGGCCATCTCCAACCTCTCGGGCCAGGGGAAGCACGGCAAGAAGCAGCTGGATCCTCTCATGATCTACGGGATTCGCTGTGAGTTTTAGCGTGCGGATACGGATGCGTTAAGCGGTGTTGGGAGAGCGCGTTCGATGTGGGGTGAGATGTTCTGGTGGCTTTTGTTTATGGGGAAGGTTTAGGGGTTTTTAGGAAGAAATCCTAATGGGCTGGTTTATTTCAGTTGGTGGGTATTCACCAGAAATTCCTCAGTCTTTTATTCTGAATTCTGACTTCTTTGTGAGTGTAGTAAATATTGTAGAAATAATAAGTAACACAAATTCCAATACTGTTCAAGTGCTCAAACCAGCATGGTCTTGAACCGTAGTTTTTGACTTCCCATTTATGTCTCTTGTTTCAAAAGACTTGCTGAGGTTGTGATGGGGAAAGTTGGCAGTCTCAGGATCATAAAATCTGTGGATTCACAGCAGGAACGCGCAGGATGCCGATGGATTTCTGTCTGCTCCATGTGCCTTTGGATTATTTAGGCTGTTATGGAGCTGTCAACTGATGCTATTTGTGTTAAAGGCACAATATTTGATAATTTAAAAGGAATCAAATGTGGTTTCATATAGAACAAAGGCACAGCCACTGGTTTGAAATGAAAAGAGGAATCTGGACGTGAGCATCGTGTTCTGGTGTGGCGACTCCTAGTGAATACACTGAGGGCAGCCAAATCTGCTCCCTGTGCTTTATTTCCAATAAAATAGCAGTACCAGGATTCTGGGAGAAGTGTCTTCTGCCAGGTGGTGGTTGAGCACTGGAATCAGGGAATCACAGCCCTGAGGCTGCCAGAGCTCCAGGAGTGTTTGGAGGGACAGGCTGGGATTGTTGGGGTGTCTGTGCAGGCCCTGGAGTGATTCTTGAGCTGGATTTTAATAAACCAGGAGGTCTTGTTGGTACAAGATTCTTTCTAGTCACATTTTGGGTAGGTCAGCAGCGGATCTGGAGAGGGAATAATTTCTTCTGCTGGTGAGTTTTGTATGGAATTGGCAATTTGAAACTCCAGGTAAGGCTTAAGAACAGGTCAGCAAGGGATTGTTTGGGGTGGGGTTTGAAGAAGTGACTGTGTGATAATTACAGGAAAGGGAATGGGAATGGTGTTTGATGATGACAGGAAACACATTCCTGTTATCTCCTGTTGTTTCCAGTGGTTTTCAGGCTATTTTTTGGGAAATTGAAAACCAGATCTAACCCATTCAGGTGACTGCATTTGGGTAATTTTTGCATCATTATTTACCTGAAGCAGAAGACTTCAGGCTTCTTTTACAAACACATTAAATCTGTATTTTTAAGAGAGCTGCTAATTCAAATTAATGCTGACCTCCAAAGCCTTTTTGTCTGCCGATCTCATCAATCTCAATGATGATTAAAACACGGATTTTTGTTAAGAGCTTTTAGAAACACTAAGAAATGGATCTATTCCAGTGTTAAAGCAATTCCCAGACAGTTCTTTTCCCATCCCTTAAATGTGAGAGCACAAATCACACGGGTCAGTTTGTAAGTGGTTGTGGAGAAGATGAGAAGTTTGCCAGTGTGAGCATGGGGAAGGAATGTGTCCATGTGACCCAAAGTGCTCAGGATGATGTCATTTCTGTGAGGCATTCTGACCAGGAAGAAACTGGATTATGGAAGTGATCCCTGCAGCTGGAGAAGGTCTGGGATGGCCCAGATGTGAGAGCAGGGGATCATGAGCAGCAATCAGTGTCTGATTTTGATGGCATGAGCACAGCTGGGGATCCAGGTATCTGAAACAACTTCATTCCTTCCTCCTGTTGGCCGGGGTGTTGTTTTCTTTTGGGAGCCAGGCCATAAAAAAGCAGGGATTTCTGGAAAAAATAGACCCTGTGTGGATCTGGCCAGAGAAGACTGGTTTGGGCAGTGAAATGATGATGCTTCTGGGGATTTGCTCCCGGCAAGGACAAAGAATCCTGTGGCAACCAGCAAAGAAAACACACGAGAACTTGATGGAGCAGCAAATGTAACAGTGAGAACAGTGGTTTAGAAATGATGATTTCACTTAATAACCTCATATGTCATCACTGGAAGTGATTAAGTGGGAGTGGAATTGGATTCCAGCAGCCTGGTGAGGAATGTGGAGCGCTCGGCTCTGGAGGATGTGCCCGTGCTCAGCTCAGTGGCAGAGCTCCTGCTGGGTTTGTGTGAGCCATGATCCCATCCCTGTATTCCACCCTGCCATCCCATATCCCCTTTCCCAGTCCACACACGTCTGCCTTGCATCCCTGAAGTGTTCTCCCAGAAAATCACCCCAAAGCCGAGTTTCCCTGGTCTGGGAACCCCTCGGTGCTGGTCCCCACAGCGGGGTTTGCTTCTGCTCTGAGCAATCCTGCTTTGATGACTTAATTCAAACTGAAATGAAAAATCCAATGTCATCGGCCTGGCCTGTGCCAATCACAGCCAGAGGAGCCCAAGGAAATAGAAAGGATTTTATTTTTCCTTTTGTTTCAAGTTTCTTGCAGTTTGTCAGTGGAAAGATATTCCATCCCTTTTTTTTGTTGTTTTTTTCTATAAGAAAAACACCAAGCAAATCTGTATTTAATAGAGAAAGTATTTTGTGTAATATGCAGAAAGTATAGAAAATGAAGAGCTGTGTGTTTATTAAAAATTCTTGATGCTCTGCACAGGGTTTACCACAAGAAGAGAGGAAAGTTTATCTTTGGAAGTTTAAATTTTCACTTGTGGTAGGAATTTGCTTGTGGGGTGGCAGTGGTACTGAGGAGAGTTTTTGGGCAAGAAACCAGAATGATTTAAGCACAATCTCTGTCATTGAATAGCTCATTACCTCAGCCCTGCTAAAAATGGAGACTTGAGCTGGTGAAATACAATCCAAGAACATCCTCAGTTGTAATTTTCTTTGCCTAACAGAAAATACAGGTTTAGCTCTTTGGAGATTTTACAACAATTTCCATGAGCGAGTTGGAAAAAACCAGATTCTCAAATTCAGAATTTTGCAGTTATAAGAAATGGTGTAATAGAAAAGATGATTTTCTGTGGCATGCTGGAAAAAATGGAGTGGGGATTTCTGAAGCTCAGAAAAGAAAATTTCCCAGTAGTTCTTATTCTTCAAAATAATCAAAGTAACTAAATGAAAACAAAATTTTATTAGTCACTTATAACATATATTTATATATACACATATTTTATATATTATTGTGTGTAACTTTGTATGTTATTTCTGTGCAAGCCTCTTGCTCTGCACATGGGTTTTTGCAGACTCTCACCAATCATTTTTCCACTTTTTTGTCAGTTCTGGTTAATTATTCCAAGAGGATGGAAGCTCAGAACCTGCAAATTTAATGCAGAATTTGTGGCTGGGTGGAGGGAGGAAGGAGATCCAAACTCATGAATTGCATTAAGAGGAACCTGTGCCCTTGTGTTATTGGACCCCAAAATTCCAGTTTTGGCTCCAGACAGCATCTGTTGCTCAGGGAATTATTTATGCACGTGGAAATAACTCTCTTGTTAGGGACAGGATTGTTGCTGGAAAAAAAACCAACTCAAAAACATAAATCCCCCACCCAAACCCTCCAGTGCTCACAGAGGGGAGGAAACGGTGGGGAAAAATTTGGGCGAATTTTCCCATCTGCTTCCAAGATTTTCATGGAGTGACTTTTCCCCTTTCCCTTTAATTTCATCCAGAATACATTCCTGTCTTCTAAATACCATAAAACAAAGCGCTAGCTGAGAATGCCTAATGATAAAATCTGATTTTTAACTCTGAATGATGCATTTTCTGCTTCAAATGCCAAACAACTTCACTTTTTAAGACACAGAAACGCGACACAGAAAGAAATCCCTCATCAAAGCTTGGTGTTCCTGTTATATAAAACATTGCTTCCAGTAGGGATGGGAGCACTTTTCCTACTGCAGGAGTTGAAAGAGATGTTAATACACTCTGAAAGGAGTTGTGTCCTCAGCAGAGGCCAAATGGAATTAAACACTGGCTCTGCTTCCCAAAAATCCACACACCAGCTCTGGAGCTGCAGCCCACACACGGCTGCTTAATAGGAAACACATTTGGCTGTGGAATTGATGTCAGTGGGATGAGTTTATGTATGGAGAAATATAAATATAAATATTCCTGCCCCAGCCCAGGCAGGTTGGGCCGGCTGAGGCTGCCACTGGTGGCGTGGAAAACGTGTGGGGAGCTCGGCACTGCTGCTCCAGCTTTTCGTGGAGAGCTTGAGCTTAATAACAACGCAGGATAAACAGCAGCTAGATCACATTTCTGTCCTTCCCAGGGATTATCCTGCTTGGAAATACTGGAGGAAGGGCAGGAAGTTCTCATGGATGAGCTGAGCTGGGATGTTTCTCAGCAGAGGGTTGGTTTTGTGGGATGCTCCAGGCTGGTGCTGTTTTATGGGATGTTTATCATGGAATCCTGGAATGGTTTGGGCTGTGGGCACCAATTATTTATATTTATATTTTAAAGATCCAGTGCCACCCCCTGTCATGGCAGGGACACCTTCCACTGTCCCAGGCTGCTCCAAGCCCCGTCCAGCCCGGCCTTGGACACTTCCAGGGATCCAGGGACAGCCACAGCTGCTCTGGGAATCCATTCCAGGGCCTGCCCACCCTTCCAGGGAATGATTCCTTCCCAAAATCCCAGCTAACCCTGCCCCTGGCAGTGGGAATCCATTCCCTGTGTCCTGTCCCTCCAGGCCCCTGGAAATCATCTTTCTCCAGCTTCTGTCTCCCTTCAGGTGCCCTAAACAACCACTGCAGGTACTGAGGACATCCATTATAAATACAGAATGTCATCACTATTTTCTGTTCTTCTTCTTTCTGCTTCTTCCTTCTTCTTTCTTTTACTTTCCCACTTCCAAAAGCCTTTTTTATTACTGCATTTTTATTAACTCTACCAATTTTTCCTTTTTCCTCATTTCCTTCCTAATATTTGTACCTGTTTTTTGGATTTTCCTTTAATTTCCTGTTTGTAATTTTGAGCTTCTCATGTCTCATTTCTGAATATCCCACAAGTTCCTGCCTGTTAGGGTATTGAATAACATCCCATGGTTTAAAAGTGTGACATCTACACACCACAATCCTGAACATCAGCAGCTGGAGAGGTGCATCCAAACCTTGGATTCCGTCTGGAGACTGCTGGAGAGCCTGAAGAAAAATGATCCAAATTGGCATTTTGTCCTGTGCCTTTAACATTTCATCAGCACCAGAAATTGATGGATTTCTGTGATTTGAATATTGGTAATTGTTGTTTCAATCCCTCCCCAGCTCCCTCAGGAATCAGCCACGGATGCTCTGGAGGTCTGGGACAGTGGCAGAGCTCAACCCAGGAATTTCCTGAGGCTCCCTGATGCTGAAGCCATCTGCTGTTTCCTCGTGCTATAGGATAACAACTCCTCTTCCCAGCTCTGGTAGCCTGAACAGGAGTCCTGTGGTTTGTGCCTGATGGATGAGCTAATCCTGTGGTCCCTGGAAATAATTTTTGCCAACATTTTCTTCTCCCAGTGCTAAATACCACAGGCTGTAGTTCTTGGGAAGCAAAGACTGGCTTTGGGCTGTTCCTGTGGTGTTATCACAGAAGCCTGGAATTGTTTTCTTTGGAAGGGACTGAAATGTGTCCTTGGCAGCCCCTGGATGGGCAGGGATGCTCTGCTCCAGCCCAGGTGCTCAGCTCCCGTGCTGGGGGACATTTCTGCTCCCCTGCTGCCTGAAGGGGAGGATCCACTGGAGGTTGAAGGGTTGAGTTTGCCCAGTTCTGCAGCAGCAGATGATGAGGGGATTGAGCAGGTCCTGCTGAGCTTGGGCTGGTCAGAACCTGGGCTCTGAGCCCTGCCTGGGGCTCTGCTCCCCCTGCAAGGCTGGGCTTTGCTGGGAGGCCACCAGTGGCCACCTGCTAGGGACAAAACTCAGGACAAAACTCAGGAGAGGCTGCGGAGCTGTTGAACTCTCTCCTCCTCAGGAGCAAAGTCTGAGAGCTCAGCACATCTTTAAAAAGCTAGAAGTGAACGAAATCCTTTCTGTTGGGCTTTTCTCCTCTCTGAAGAGCCTGAATTTCTGCTGGGTGCTGCTGCTGCTCTCCCGTTTGTCTCCCTCAGAGCTGCACGAGTCTGGCTCCAGCTCCTCAGAGCTGCTGCTTTGGGAATCAATTAAATGCTGCCACATGCAGGGCACTGATAACCTCTTTTGAGGCCAGGCAAGAAGATAATGGGAGAACCCATTGAGTTTATCTCAGCACCACAGTTCTCATCCACGGCATCAATGCTGGCCTTGCTTTCAGCTGGAACTCGCTGCTGCCTGCAGTTTGCTTCTTTCCTGAGCACTTCTCTTGATTTCAATTATTTTCCTGGCCAGTCCCTGTTAATAAACTAAAAAAAAAAAAAAAAGGCAGTAATTTTGGGGGAAGAAAATAAATTGTGTGTTTTCTCTCTCCCCCTCACACTTCTCTCGTTGTCCTTGCGTTACACAAGTGAGGAATTCAGTTTTCCACTCCTGGAGAAGCAGCAGTGGAGGCTGTCAGTCCCTGCTGATGTGGGATGTGTTGTCAGGCACTTGTGAGTCCTGGGCTCTCCAGAAAACACAAAATGGATGTATGAGCTCACTTGGACCATCTGTTTCCACGCTCCTTCCACCCCTCAGTGCTTTTCCCTTTTGGCCAGACTCAGTTCAAGTACGTGCTGAAGCGTGCAGGTCTGCACTGCTGGAGAGGCAGCTAAAACCAATTGTGAGGCTGGGGATATAAAACCAGCGTTTTTAGGGGCTTTAAGTGTTGTTTCAGGAGTGTGTAAAGAAAAAAATGGCAAGTTGGGTAGTTTGAAAATAGTTTTATTTTATAGTATTTGAATAGTTTGGAAAAAACCTCTTTGGGAAGGTTTCTGCTGCAGCTGTTGTTTTCTCTTTTAAAAATGGGGGATAAAATAGGAATAAATGTAGGATATATTTTTTTTTTTTTTAAATGATGGAAAAAAGTAGAAGCAAATGCCATTTGTCCAGTGTCATCACTGTGGTGTAACCTGGGACCTGGAGCAAGGCTGGAGTAGAGAACAGGAAGAGTTTTCTCTTTCCAGATTATAAACCCTCTGTTTGGTCCAGAATTATTTTCTTGTCGGGTTGATTGATTAATTTCTAATAATTGTCCTCAGGTTATTAAACAGCTGTGGAGGTTCTGTCACCATCAGGAAAGGGATTGAAGGATCCCTCTGGGAATTCTGTATGGCCACTGCTGTAACACCTGGAATTCCAGGAACATCACAAATATCCTGTTCCTGCAGGGATTAATTAATTCTGCAGGGATTAATTAATTCATTCACCTGCCCCCAGCCCCCAGCCCCTCTCTGCTCCTGCAGCTCCATAATCTTTGGGAGCACTGGGTGTGTCCTGTGGGGAGTTGGGATGGAAGCAAACCCAGGAACAGATAAAAATCCATCTTTTCCTGCCACGCTGGGAATTTGACACCCCACTAGATGGCAATATTTGAATGCTGATGGTTCCTTCCATAAATCAGAATAAAGCAGGTTCTGCTCGCTGTAAAATAGGTAAAAATAGCCTGGCTGCTTTTCCAGAGAGGTGCTGAGGTGTGACTGAGTGTAGGAGCTCTCCTGCTCTGGAACGGGATTTCTTGCTGGAATTTGGGGATTATAGATCCTAATTAACATTCATTTTTCGTTTTTAAAACTTCTGGAAAGGTTCTTTTAATTGGAAGAACAAAGACCTTTAAAATAACTTAAATTTTCATGTCTCCTCCGAATCTGTGACTTGTTAAAGATGAACTATTCGGACAAATATCCTCAATAAATATTAATGAACAGAGTAATGACTTGGTAGCTGAATTTGCCTTCCCTCCTCCCTCTCCAAGTTCCCAGCAGCTCCTCCTGTCTTTTTTTGGACGTGCTGGATGAGAGCAATGCCATGGAAAGGGATTTTTTGGTGTCAGGGAGGATTTTCCAGGCGTGTGACACTGGAGGAGCCTCCAAGGCCCTGTGGTCCCTCCCCTCCTGCATCCCAAACCGAAACATCCCAAATTTAGAGGGGGAGAAGTGTCTGTCAGCTGTGGACATCATCCCCCCCCAGCTGCCAAACAAGGAAACAATTCCTGTTTTCCAACCATTTCAATATGGGCAGGGCAAGCCCTGGATGAGTTTGGAGAATCAAAGCCTGGAAGCTCAAGGAGGAATTCCAGAGGTGCTTCAGCTTTTCCTCTGCTCCCTCAGTGTTTAGAGCAGCAGATTTTGCTGTCATGTGCTCTTGGTTTAATCAAAAAGACTCCAAATGTATGACCCTGCTGAGAAAAAATGAATTTTTGGAGCCAAAACCCAAAAAAATCAACCCCTACTCTTCTCTGAGCCTTTGTTTCCTGTAGGATCCATCATATTCCTGTCCATTCAAAAGGATTCTGTCCATCCCTTTAAGATGAATTCCCCATCCTGGTGCTTTTCTTTAAGTTTTAAAAATTAGAAGGAATTGGAAAATGAAGGAGCAGTCACCCAAATCTGCTTAGATTCTGTATTTAATAGAAATATATTTGTGTTTATATATTTAATAAAAAAATATATTTAATATTTAATAGAAATGTATATTGTGTTTATGTGGCTGTTAGTTTTGCACTTTCCCAAATCTTTCCAAATGCACCAAAACCAGCAGGAATTTCTGGGCCACCTCAGCATAACTCTGCCAAGTCCATGAAAATACTGATTTACCTTTCAACTCTGCAAGGAAATCTGTGATTGGTGGAGAATGGGAAGCAGCACAAACTTGGGGTGTTTGAAAAATGAAACTCCTGACATGGAGTTTGGTTCTGAGGAGCTGGTTCTGAATGTGGGATCAGGATGAAATATTTCATGTCTGGTTTTCATCTCCCAAATGTCTCCTCTTCCTTCTCAATTTGTTCCTGATTTGATTTCTTTACAGTTTGATGTTCTGTGGGGGTTGTTTTTTCTGCTCCCTGACTTCTGACCTATCAGAAAGAGAGGATTCTTCCTCAGGAACACAGTTTTCCTGGGATTTTCTCAGTTTATAATTAGTCCTCGTTTTAGGGAACCCCAAGCCTTTCTCTCCTTATTTTGTCCAGCAGATTCTCCAAAAATTTGGGAGTGTTGAATCATTTCAGACACCACCTCTGTGTTTGTACCAAATCTTTTTTTTTTCCTTTGCATTTCTGAGCTTGTTTTGCTTTGTATTTCCAAACTTTGTTTTTCTTTGCATTCCCTAGTTTTTATTTCCTTTAAAGAACCCCAGAAAGATTTATTTCCAACCTGCTTGTGTTGCTAATTTTAATTTTAATTTAACTCCCCCAGATCTCTCCTTGTGTCTCTGACCCAGGCTCAGCTTGCTGCACCTGTTGCCTTTTAAAGCTGACTCGATTTTCCTGATTTTTGGCTTCTTCCTGAGCTTTTCCTTGCTAAGATTGGAATGTTGATCCTTGATTTCCCCCTGTGGCTCCCTGAATTCTCTTTGCAGCCCTTTTTATCTCCCAAGCTGCAGCCAGGATCTCTCTGTCTGTAGAAATCACCCAAACTCCTGCAATTTATGAAATCACTGAATTATTTTTAAGTCTCTGGTGTGTTTTTCATAGAAAGCTTTGTTCAGGAAAAATGAGATTCCTCCCCCCTAGAAGTAAACTTTGGGCTTTTATTGTTTAGAAATAACACCTTTTTTTTGAGACACCATTCACAAAAAGATCACTAAAAACACACTCAGCTGGTCATAAATCATCCCAATCCTGTACTTTACTCTTCTTTTATGGGCATCCATCTTCCAAAATATTGTCTTTTGGTCCAAGTGCTGATTTATATTCCTGACTGGATTTTTTGCTGTGTTGTTCTGTGGCTCTGCTGTGTAAAATGCCAGCGTTTGATGCAGCTTTTTGAGAATAAATGATCCCAAAAAAAGCCAAATCTCTTCTCCCTGAAGCATTCCTCTTTTCTCTCCTATGGATTTCCCCAAGTGAGGGGTCTCATTTCCCAAATCCTGCTTTTCTGGGTGTGTTTGGTGTTGGACATGCTGGGAATGAGGCAGCTGGGAGCTCTCCTGCCTGGAATCATTTGTGGATAGGGAGCAGAGTCAGCACGCTCCACTTCTCCTCTATTGTGTGCACATGTTTGGGGGATTTCTCTCTCTCCTGCAGGTAAATCATCTTTTTAAAGCCATTGGGAACTTTTTATCTGCTTAAAAACCCCTCTACTGCCTTTAGGTTGAGATTTTTCCCGGTAGGAAATGTCTTGCTAAGGACCTGGTTGTAAAACAACGTTTTAGATTGCGATAGCAACTGCACAGATTTTCCATCTGAAATTCATTTTGGTTTTTTATCAGTTATCTTTGTGCTTTAGGGTTAATTTTTCAGGCCTGATTTGCACATGAGCAGGTCTGCAGTTGTGGTAAAAATCTCTGTAAACAGCACTGATTGTCTGGACCAGTTTGACACCCTGACAGCAACTGGGAATTTCATGGATTAAGGGAAGGAAATGAGATTGCCTGGCTTGGAAAATCTGTCCCTGGTGGTTCTGGGGCTCTGTAGGCTGAAATTTTCCTGTCTGCCCCTGTCCTGGTGAGGATGTTGTCTGTTTTCCATGGTTTCCTCTGGAGCTGTTCTCTCCATGGGGTTGGTGGTGTCTGCCAGCATTTCCTGGCCATTCCTTATCACACTGATTAATGATCAGTTTGGCCAGGAGGGAGAATCATGGAATGGATTGGGATGAAATGATTTAAAATTCATTCTATGCCAATCTTCTGGAATCCCAGATTATTCCAGCCTGGCCTTGGGCACTTCCAGGGATCCAGGGGCAGCCACAGCTGCTCTGGGAATTCCATCCCAGCCCCTCCCCATCCTCACAGGGAAGAATTCCTTCCCAATATCCCACCTAACCCTTTTCTTTGTCAGTTTAAAGCCATTCCACTTGTCCATATAAAAATCCATCTCCCTATTTTTTAGGTGGGAAAATAACGGATTTTTCAGGTATTTTTTTATTCTGCAGCTGTGGCAGCTTGGAGTTCTTTTTGCTCTCAAGTGTTGGTGCTTTAGGAAAATCCAAACCCTCAGAAGCTCCCAATGAAATGGTGAAAGTGTGCAATAATTCGAGCTGACAATGCACAACATTCCCAGTTAAATTCCCAGTTCTACAGCCCATTCCCAGTTTTAAAGTGTTTATGGAACACTTTGGCAACTTAGCACCAAGGGCTGCAAAGGTCATCCCGAGGCTCTTAAAATGCCCAAATTCTGGGAGTAAATGTGCACAGGATCCTCATTTTGAGTTGTGGTTTTTTACTGGATTTGGATCAATTTTGAACCAAGCTTTAAAAGAGTTTATTTTTTTTTTTCTTTATAGGGAGTTTTATGCAGTTTCCTGCTTCAGCAGTTTTATATTTGATTATTATATTGGATTGTTGTTTATTGATTATTTGAAAATTGATTGTTTTGATTATTGAATATTGATTATATTTATTGTTTTGATATTGATTTATGATCATTTGATTATTGATTATTATTGGCATATCTGATTATTTATTATTTTGTATCTGATTTTTTTTGGTTATTTGTCAAATATGATATTTTTATATTTAATTATTTATTCTGATTCTACAATCAGACTTACTGTGGGGTGCTGTCAGTGAGAAATAATCCTTGATCCAGCTTTGGCTCTGGATCCTCTTTTGGCACAGCATGGATGTAACAGTGCAGCTTCCACGGATCCAGGTGCAGCTGATAAAATTCCATGGGCTGCTGGCACTTTTTACATCCAGAGCTGTGCAGATGAAGTTTTGGGAATAAGTTTTGTTGGAGCTCTGTCACTGCTCAGCTTCGGGTGTCTTTGCACAGGTACAGAGCTGTGTGGGACTGGCTGTGTCCTCTCCGTGTTTTCTGGAAAATGCAGGTTTGTGTTGATTGTTCTCTCATTTTTCCATCGTTCCAGGCCACCTCTTTTACAAATTTGGCATCACTGAGTCGGACTGGTACCGCATCAAGCAGAGCATCGACTCCAAGTGCAGGACAGCGTGGAGGAGGAAGCAGCGAGGGCAGAGCCTGGCTGTGAAAAGCTTCTCCAGGAGAACACCTTCATCCTCCTCCTACAGTGGCTCAGGTGAAAACCAAACCTTCCCCCACCACAAAATAACATTTTGTTGCTTTCCAAGGTTGCCTGAATTTTAATTCAGGCTGTCTGGCTTGGTGCTGAGAATCCCTTCCAGCCAAACCATTCCAGGATTCCACATTCTTCAAATTCCACTCCCTGCCACGAGCAGGGACACCTTCCACTGTCCCAGGTTATTCCAGCCTGGCCTTGGACACTTCCAGGGATCCAGGGACAGCCACAGCTTCTCTGGGAATCTGTGCCAGGCCCTCAGCACCCTCCCAGCCAGGAATTCCTTCCCAATATCCCATCTAAGCCTGCTTTCCGTCCACCCCCATGGATTCAGCTCCTGCAGCTTTGTGCTGTATTTTTGTAATTTTACCACTCTCAGTTTTTTTGAGTAGAAAGTCCAAATATCCTTGCAGTTGTTGTTCCTAAGAGGAATCAAGTGACTAAATCCTTCCCAGTGTGTTCACACCATTCAGTGGGACGTGCTAAACGCTGTTCCTGAAGTGTTTTCCTCTGCAGACATGAAATGTGCTGTAGGTGATTCCATGTTTCCACCTAGGTATAGAGGCCTGGATCGTAATAACAAATGAAAAATCCTGACCTCAGGAGCATTCTCTGAGGACATTTCTGGCTCATGCTTTTAATATAAAGCAGTGTTCTGGGACTTTTGTACATTAGATATTAAAAACAGGGCTTTGGAAGGCAGCCCAAAGAAAAGGAAGTCAGTTTATTTGCCTGCATAAAATTTTTGGTTGCATGTTAACACTAACCACTGTATCTCATGCAAAGAATGACAAAATCTGCTTTCAATGGAAAATTTTATGTGCTGGAACAGGGAATCACATCCAAAATCCTCAAATTAAAACAACTAATCAATGTAATGATAACCATAAGCCCTCTATGTTGATGGGGTTTTTACTTTCAGTCTTTCAGCAATCAGTATTTCAGGATAAAAAGGCAGCAGTAGGTGGATATTGCAGCCTGTGCTCATTAGCCTGTACTCCTTGAGTGGTGTTGAGATTTATTATCCAAATTATTCATCTTCAATCTGTTTTGGAGGTTTGGAGACACCTGTAGAGATGTAAACCTCAGAGTCAGTGGATTCCTGCAGGATCATGAGTTTGGGTGGGTTTCTTGTTGCAGTTAAGCTGAAGATCCATTTCTTTCCTCTCAGTTCCACAAAATTGATTTGTGAGTAAAATGTTCCAGGGGTACAAAACCGCCTGAATTCACCTCTGGGCAGCCTGGGCTGTGCAAGGAGTCCCTCCCAACCCAGACCATCCCAAACCTTTGGGATTTCAGCAGTGCTGTGGCAGCAGGGGGGGGACAAATGTGGCAGCTTAAAACTCACCCAGCTGTGCCCTGGCTTTGGTTTCCCTGGCTCTGAGGAATTTTGAGGATGCCTGAGCACAGAAACAGGTTGTCACCATCCCTGGAGACATCAAAATCCACCTGGGTGCAGCCCAAAGCCAGCAGTCGTGGTTGCCCATGGTTTGAGGAAGGACATTGGATTAGATCATCTCCAGAGGCCACTTCCAACCTCATTTATTTGGGATTTTTAATTTTTTTAAAATGAATTATTGTGCACACAATTAATAATCCTGAATTATTCGCGTCACAACAGGATTGTTGTTCAAATTCACTCCTCTTGCACTTGTTGGAAATGCCAAAGCTTTGAGGCTTTTCCTGCTTGCTG
Source organism: Poecile atricapillus (assembly GCF_030490865.1). Classification (NCBI taxonomy): domain Eukaryota; kingdom Metazoa; phylum Chordata; class Aves; order Passeriformes; family Paridae; genus Poecile; species Poecile atricapillus. Next base: position 20,036,581 of record NC_081258.1, read on the forward strand.
GGATTAACATTTCCTGGAGCACGTGGCTTTGATTGGAGTGTGGTGAGAAGTGACAACAGATTTCCTCTCTGCTCTGTTCATCACATGGAAAAATTAACTCTGGAAACGACAGCGAAGCAGGAGGCTGAGCCCACAGACCCTCCAAGGCTTGGAATTCGGTGTTCAAGGGGGTCAACCTGCAGGGAAAATCATGTCTGGGCAGCCTGGTGGGAAAACACAAATGGATTTGCTTTGTCTTTCACCCCCAGAGATGTTAATTAAGATTTTTCTCCATTGAATTGGCTGTTAAACTCAGGCAGAAGTTGCTTTTCCTGATTTTCCCTGCCTCTTTGCTTGAATCCATTGCCTTTATTTGGAAAGGAGGTGTTGATTGCCGTGGTTTGCTCTGCTCTTGGAGCCAACATTTCAGTACCTGAGTTGTGTTTTGCCCATGTTTTTCCCAAGCAGAGACATCCACGTGGCTGCCATGATAATTTCCTTTGGAAAGGGCTGGAGTCTGTGCAGGGAATGCCGTAGGAAATGAGGGGTTTGGGAGGAGGATTAATTGAAAAGTGCCTTCTTCCTTTCTTTTCATTTCTTTGCAGATTGTTCAAGCTGTTATCACAGTTTTCCATGTTGGAATTTTTAATTAATTCCCTGACTTTGGGATTTATGTGGAGATTTAGGCCTGTGCTGAGGTGTCACATTAAAAACTGGATGTGCAGCCAAATCCTCAAAGCTGTTCCACACCACTGGGGGCTGAGGCAGGGGGAGGTGATGGCTTACAGGTTTATTTCCATTGTTCTGGAAGGGTTTTTTCCTGCTTTTTTGGGGGGTTGGGGATGGTTAATCCATCCATTCCCCTTCTCTTGCTGGGACTGTTTGTGAGGAGAGCTGTGAGGGTGGAGCTCTGGGCACCAGGAAAACAATTTGTAATTCCAGAATCCCAAAGTGTGAAATCCCTCCTGCTGTGGAATCTGTCCCTTCTCCCAGGCAGCAAGGGACAGGATTGAGAGGAAACGTCCTCAAGTGGAATTTCAGGTTGGAATCAGGAAAAATTCCATCATGGAAAGGGTTGTCCAGCATTGGGATATTTTGTCCAGGGCAGTGGTGGTGTCTCCATCCCTGGAAGTGTCCAAAAATCCCATGGGTGTGGCTCTTGGGGACGTGGTCAGTGGTGACCTTGGTGATGGATCTGATGATCTTAAAGGTCTTTTCCACCCTTAACAATTCCATGATTCCATGAAAATGAAAATCCCCAACAGATAAATAGGAAGTGGAATAGGAACAGATTAGAAAACACCAAAGCTCTTGCCTTAAAAAGCGATTTTAGCTGAGAATTAAACCCACACATCCTTGAAGGTTCTTTGGGAATTCCATGGATAACGTGGCACTTCGTGTTCCAGTCATCCCTTGGGAACTCATGGAAAATTCTGGATTTCAGCTCTGGCTCCTCCTGCCAGGGATTCTCCAAGAATCCAGATTGGAAATGTGAGGCTCAATGGTTTCCAGGGATTTCTGATTGCTGACAGCTCCTCTCCCCGAGCTGGGTGTGCTCCTCATGCTTGTGTTTGTTTGTAGTGGGGAATGTTTATAAAATAATATAAATATTCCCTTTGTCTGCTCCCAGAGGAAGAGGGGGGGGGAAACCAGGACTCATAAAGGATGTTTTGTTTTCAGATGTGGCTGAATCCTCTCTTTTCTTTCTTCCTAAGAGAGAAAAACACCAAAAAAAAATCCAACAAAACAAAGGAAAAAAACCCAATTTTGGTTGTTGCACTGAAGCCAAATTTAAATCTATTTATGGGTGACCATAGGAGGGCTCCAGGGTGTTTCCATCCAGGCTGTGGCTCCTCTTGCACCTCCAAAAAGCACAATAATTTCTCTCCTTTGAAGCCAAAAATGACTTAAAAATCAAGACTTTTGGGCCTTACACTTATAAATGCATTTCCATATGTGAATATCATAAATATAGATAAAATATATATTTATCTGCTGTATGTTTTATTTATTTGATAATCTTTTATTGCATAACTTAATCAGAAAATAAATATTATAAATGAAAGATTCTGTATTTGCATACTGTGGTTTGACTTGAGTTGTGATTTAGCTCAGTTGAAATCCATAGGAAAAGACTGGGAAACACGATGGAAATAATAAATCCTGAGGGAATTTATCCCTCAAAATCCTGAGGGAATTTGTCCCTCAGAATCCTGAGGGAATCCTGCTGGGAGCCCTGAAGGAGCAGATGATAACAGTGAATTTTCTCAGTCATCCCAACAAAATGCTGTTTGTAAATTAAAAAAAATAGAGAAATTAATTGCATCAAATATTAGGAATAAATTAATGGAAATGGGAGAAAAAGTGAAAACCAGAGGCTCAGGGAAGGATTTTTCCAGGATATTCATTCCTTCCAGTGGCCATGACAAAGCCAACAGTATCCCAGTTGGAAAAAATCCCATTTTTATTTGATTGATGGGACACTTCTTCTACAATGTTCAGCACTTTTCAGCCAGTTGGGATTCCTCAGTCCCACCTGGAATTCCATGCAGCAAATTCCAGGCAGCAGCAGCTCAGGAAAAGCTGGAATTGTAAAAGCTCTGCAGTTACCTGCTGAGATGTGAGGGATTAAAGGTGCATCCAACAGGCAAAAACGTGGAATTTGTTGTGTTTCCCTCGTTTCCTGTGGAAATTTGTGGCTGGAATTCTGTGTTCCAGCTCCTTAACAGAATCAGAGCTGCCTGAATTGTTAAACAACCCAACTTTTCAACAAATAAATAAATATTAACTCAGTGGTTTGGACTTCCCAGTTCCCATGCTCAGACCTAAACCTCAAAATTATCTTTGCTCAAACATTTGCAGACAGGAGGGAAAAAAAAAACCCTCTTAAATGGCTGATTTTATTAAAGAACATTCCCATTAAAATATTTGAGTGGATAAAGCTCATTCCAGCAGAACTAACAGTGTGTTTGCAGAATAAATCTTGGAGTATTTAGTAGAGATATTAAAAATTAATGGTTTCTGTCCTTTTTTACTTGCCTTTTGCTTCTTCTGTTTAGAAAAAATCCTTTCCCTGCAGCTGGAAAACCTCAAAATGGATCTATGACGTGTCCAATGCAAGTTTTTACCCTCTGGAAATCCCACTGAGGTTTTCCTGGTGGTTTTTGTCCCTGTTACATGAAGATAACTCCCATTTTTCATGTTTAACATTCCCTTTTCAGGAGCATTTCCACTCTGCAGTGTGAGGAGTGTTTAAATTTAATAAATCAAGAACTCCACCTGTCATTTTGAGGTTCAAAAACACAAGTCCAGACCTGATGTGTGTCAATATGAATTGTAGGGGATGGATCTTGGAAAACAATTGGGATATTCCCTTTATTTATCAGATAATTTCATTTCTCACAAGAGGCAGGATGGGTTTTTAAAGGTGTCCTTGGGGTGGTGGTGGCAGAAATCGTTCTCAGGTGAACAAAAACCATTGAATTCCTCAGGAAAACTCTGTGGTTTTCTTCTGATGGGACTTTTACAGCTGCAGAATCTGCGATTTCGATTCCAAAAGGTGATTTTAGGAGCGGTTTGGGGTATTCACATCAAATCAAGCTGGAATTTGGTCTCTTTTTTTTCCTTCCAGAGGGATCCCAGAGCTCGGTGTCAGCTTCCAGTGAGATGCAGCAGAACCAGCCCCAGGCCCTGCACTACGCCCTGGCCAACGCTCAGCAGGTCCAGATCCACCAGATTGGAGAGGATGGACAAGTCCAAGTAGTATGTCCTCAACTTTTCCTAAATCCCTCCTCCCAAAGCAGCTCTGTGTCATGTTGGATCCTGAAACCAGAACCTGCCAGCACTTCAGCTTTCCAGAAGATAAACACTGCAGGCTTGTGAAAAAAAAAATAATAATAAAATTAGAGTTATTTGGCAAAAAAAATCCATGCAGGATTTGCTCACACAATTAATGCAGTTTGGTTATTATATAGAGAATTAGCAGCCTTTTCCTGGCTGTGTTTACTTAGTGATTTACACTTCAGAGGGAGTTCTGGTGTGACTTCCAAAACAAAATCACATTTATTTATTTGTTTTTTCTGTAAAATTGCATTCTCAGGCACTTTTGAACATCTGGGAGCTGAGTCCTTCCCATGTGTGTTTGTTGAGCTGTGTTGTCCATCAGTGAAAGTTCTAAATATTGACATTTTTTAAGCCTGACACTCCCACCACCATCGGGCCTGATGGTTTTTAATCTGTGGTTTTAGTGTACTCTGAAAAAAAACACCTTCACTTTAATTCTTGTGTTCCACAGGATTGTTCAAAATTCAAATTGTTTTTAACAAGTGTCCTCAATGAAATAATTCTTTTTGTGCAGGAACTGGGTGGAAATCCTCCTTTTCCACTTCACTTTTGCCATAACTTTTCAGTATTCTCCTGGGAGTTTCTTTGTCTTTTGAATTCCATGTAGAATTTCAAAGTGGATTTTCTTAATGGATCTGTGGGTGAGATTTAACTGATGACTGAAAAGTACTTTTCAAGTCTTGAAGGACAAGATAGAAAGGAAAATTATATGAAATGTATGACTTTAATAGAACAGATGCTTTGTTCATAGATGGGAATGATAAAAACTTGCCTCATTAAAAGACCTGGATATACTAATTATCCTTCAAATTGTGGAATCCAGGGAAAAAAAAACCACCATAAATGGATCTTCTAAACATTCCATCTTTTTCCTGGGAGCGCTGAGAGTTTGATGTGAAGGAGGGAAAGTGATTTTAATCTCCCCCTGGGCTGGGCAGTGCTATAATTTTCTCTCCAGCCCCTATTGTCAGAGGGACACTTTCAGTGTGGTTTTTCTCCCTATAAATAGCCAGTTTCCTTCCAAAGGAAATGAAACTGTTGGAAATAGAGGGATCTGTGTGTCTTTGAAAATCACAGGCAATTGTTCTTGTGTTATAAAATCAGAGGGGCCTTTGACAGAATTCCAAATGATTATCTTTAATCTCATGCAGGCATATTAAAATGAACACAAAGCTTTATAAAACCTCGGGGAGGTTATTTAGAATCCAATCTCCCCTCAGGTAAATCACAGTGGCTGGGCAGGATGCACAAGGAATTCCAGGCACTCTTCTCCTTGCTGGCATCAAATGGCACCAGGAGAGAGGTGGGAGTGGGCAGCAAGACCAAATATCACAGGATTAAAACCATCAGGGCAGAATCTCATCAATACAAATCAGGGGAATTGTTCAAATTAATGATTTTCTGCCAAATCCCAGCAGCTGAGAGTCCTTAGTGTGCCCTGTGCTCCAGTGAATGAGCAAAAAGAGGTGGATAATGAGACACCCTTGGAAACCTCACTCTTGGAGATATTTAATGTCTTGGTATATCTGGTTTAAAACTGAGCTTTCCAGATATTTAAATTGAATTAAAGATTGAGTCAACAAAGGTGATAGAAAAAGATAACAAATTCTTAGATTATTATTATTATTATTATTATTATTATTATTATTATTCCTGTTTTCCTTCACCTGATGTGGAAATGAACCAATCTGTGGTCCAAGTCCCTCTGCTTTTATTTCCATCCCAAGCTGGGGCAGTACAGATGCACTTTGCTTTTTTAAAGCTCCTCAATGATCTGATTGCACATTTTGCTTCTGCCCATGAAACTCTGCTGCCTCCAAGGCAGGAGCTGCTTCCTGGGGTTGTGATTTTCCTCTGATGCTCCTTGGTGTTTTCTTTTGTTGTGGATCCCACAGGGCCATCTCCACATAGCCCAGGTGCCCCAGGGAGAGCAGGTCCAGATCACGCAGGACAGCGAGGTGAGCAAAGAGCCCTGAGAGCTGAGGGAAAATGAGAGAACCTGCTGGAACCAGCAGAAAATGGGGTTTAGAACCTGCTACTTCTGTCTCTGGGGTTTCTTTTTTATTATTATAATTTATATTTATTTTAGTTTGATTAATATTTTCCCTCCCTCACCAGCATAAACAGCTCAATGTGTGTTAATTGTTGCATAAGGCTGATGGTCTTTGGAAATTTGGTGCTGACAGAGTTTAATAGGAAACCAGCTGAGGTGCTTGCACTGCTTAAAAATGAAATTATTCTATTTAGGTTGATGAACTAAACGTGCTCAGAGCACTCAGAGCCTTACATGGTTGAACAGGACTTGGAGAAACCTTCAGCCACCATCTAATAAAGAAATATTCCAGAATGAATTTACCCTTCACTCCTGCATCTGGCACTGCAGCATTTGCACTTCTTAATTTTTTTTTCCAGAAAAATTGTTCAGTGGAATTGGATGGATAAGTGGGTATGGATAACTGGAAATGGATAAATTCAATCCTAAACTCTCCAATTTTGGCTCAGCTCCCAAATCCAGGTGGATTTCCCTGTGTATTTGCTGCAGTTGTTGGTTATTTAAAAATCTCATGACTGCTAAAACTGCTCTTGGATTTTTCTATTCCTTCTTCTTTTAAATGAAGAAGGAATAGAAAAATCAGATTAATACAGGCAACAATTTGAATCTGTCCCATTTCCCTGTCAAGGTTTTTCCCTCTCTGGGAAGTGGATCTGCCTGGGTTGGTTTAATCCCTGTCCAAAGAACCCAAATCACAGCTCATAAAACCACTTTGTGAAGGAATATTGTTAACACAGGCAGCTACTGGAGAATAAATATTATCATAAAAATTCTATAAATATTATAGTTAAAGGCTTGTCCTTTGAAGGGCCTGTCAGGCCTTGAGAGAGAGAAGAAAGAATTAAAATACCCTGGCTCTGATGTGTGGTGCTGCCGTAAAACTGAAGGAGTTTTTGGGTAAAGAACCACTGCAAAGCTGATGATTCAGCAGAGATTGCTGGAATGGATCCCGAGGTTCCAGCACACCCTGGATCCTCTGGCTCTTCTTGTCTGCGGGACTTTCAAAGGCTGCATTTGTCCCTGACAGATGAAAACATCTGGTTTTAAATTGATGACAATGTACACAAGTGAGAGAGGAGCTGCCAGCAAGAGAAACTGCACAGAAATGGGGATTTTGTCCTCCAAAATGTGCTGTTTCACTGCAAGGCTCTTTTGGGAAGCTGCCTTTCCTTAATCCAAGTGTACTTTTGGAAAGACATCTGTGAGCATGTGAATAAAAACTTCATGTCATAAAGATTTCCTTATTGGACTTTGGAGCTTAAAATACTTTGATTTATTGAGATTTTATTTATTTATTTATTTGGTTATAGATGGAATCCCTGTAATAGAACTGTGTTGGTTTTCAGTATGGAATGAGGATAAAATAAAAAACAAGTAGTAAATAGCTCTGCAACCCTGTAAAAGTGTTATATGGCCAATTCTGGGTTAGGAAGGCTTGGATTTCAATCTGCAGGTTTATGTAAAGAAGGAAAACCAAAAGTTTTACCTCAGAAAAATTTTGCATAAAAACAGATTCTCCAGTAACTTCCAAAAGCAAAACATGCTGGGTGTGCAACTTCCTTTGGAGCTGCATTGCCTAAAGAACCTTCAGCAGAACTTTCTAAATTCATGGATTTCCTTCATATTGAATCAGATGTTTTGCAGTTTTTGCAATCCCAACCTTGTGCTGATTATCCATTCTCTCCTTTTCCAGGGAAACCTGCAGATACACCAAGTCCACGTGGGTCAGGACGGGCAGGTAGGAGCAGCACTGAGTTTTCCTTGATACTCATTGGGATAATCTAATTTTAGTGCCTGTTTTAAAGAGTCAAAGCCACTCTGGGGCCTTCCTGGTGAAATAAATAACTCACAAAAGTCTAAAACCTGAGTGAAATATTTCATATTTGGCCCAGCTTGGTTCATCATTCCTGCAAGATGTTTTCTCCCTCTGTTTTCTCCCTCTTTTGGTTTCTTCCCTCTCCAAGGAGGAGCTGGATTGAGGACAGAGTGCACAGGGGGTTCTTGTCTGCTCTCTGTCACCAGATGTGGCCTCAGTCCCCAGGAACCCAACATTTATTGGAGCAGTTTTTTGGTTTTCTTTGATGTTTTATCCTTTTTCATGGCATGGCTGTGCTGAGAGAAGCAGATCTGCTTTTGTTCTTGTTGATGAGAAGGTTTTATGAGGTGATTCTGCAAACACGAGGTGAGGAAAGGCAGCTTTTCCTGGGATGAGGAGTCCCTGAACGTGGAGCTGAGCTCAGGATTCTCAGGATTCCCAGAACTGTTCACATTTGATCTCAGACACACTTGAAATGTTGAATTCTGCTAAAACAGGGCACAAAAATCCTCCTGCAAGAAGCTTCCAGGCCACAGGAACCAGTGTGAGGAATTGTTGGGTTCCTGGTGAAGCTGAATAAACTGGGAGACATAAACTGGGATGGAGGCTCTGCCATCAGCAGGGTTTCCATTGCTGGAAAGTGGCTCATTTTTAGTGGATTAAAAGCCAGGAGCAAGCAAATATTGAAGGGATTTTTAGCTCTGTTCTGCAATAATTACTGAGTCAGAATGTGAGGAATTGTTTGGTTCCTGGTGAATCTGAATAACTTGGGAAACATCTGGGATCCTGCTTGGGATGAAGGCTCTGTCATCAGCAGGGTTTGGAGCTCAGAGGATCCCCCAGCACTTTGAACTTGGCAGGATTTGGATTTAAACAAGAAAATAAATACCTGGAAATGTTTCTTTGCTCAGGGCTGCATTTGCAATTTGGAAAGGTGATTTTTTTTGAGATGTGGTTTTGGTACTTATTGGGTTTTTTCCCTTCTCTATGAAATATCTCTGTCCAAATTACACCTCCTTACAGGACTAATACTGGATGCTTTTATATCTCTCAGAGTGTGGTACGTAGATTAAACTGAATTTATTTGTAATTAAAACCTCACAGCATTATTTTCCTCTTTGCATTATCTATTCCTGTGGAAATTTGTGTGTCTGTGCATGTGTCATAGATGTGAGATAGGGAAGAAAACCATGATTAATTATCTTTTTTGGGATTTAAATCATGTTATCTATCTATCTGTACTATCACTCAGCACAGCAGATTTGGGATAATCTTGCTCCTGCCTCAGTGGTCGTTGGCTGTACACTTGTGGAAATCAGTTTAACATTCAGTTTTTAGGGAATTTTTTTTTAACTAACTGTGCTCTGAGCTCTGCTTTTAAACTTTGGTTAAAGCAGAGGATGAAGTGCTGGGTTTTTGCTTTTTCTTCACACACTCACCTTCATTTTGGTGTGAAAGTGCCTTGAGCATCACCAGCCAGGAACATTCCCAGGAACTCCCAGAAGTATTTGCTGGGAAATGAGTATTTTTTAGTGGGTTAAAAAGCAGGAGCAAGCAGGTATTTAAGGGATTTTTAACATCAATTAATGAAATCTTCACCAGCAGCTGAAACACTGGAGGGGTGAGGAGCACTGAGGGGTGGGGGAGCTCTGCTGGGAGCTCCCAGAACTGCCCAGGAGAAGGAGTTAAACGAGTTTAGCTAAACCCTGCTCGTGGTTTAAGGCTGGGAGCTGGAGCTGATCCCTTCTCCTTGGCACCAGGAGCGGGATGAGAGCAGGGAACGTGTCCTGGGATGAGAGCAAAGCTTCCAGTCAGCTGCTCCAAGAAACTCCTGGGGTTTTCCCCACCTGTCCAGTGTTTTCCAGCCTTTTTTCCTGGATGTTTTGAAGCCTAAATCGCTCTGTCCAGGGACATGGGAATGTGGATAATCAGGAATAACGTGGGGATCCTGTGACTGAGCGTTTTCAGCTGGATAATAAATCGATCCCCGCTAAAAACTGAATCTGAACCTGGCTGCTGAATATTCCCTGGGAATATTTCCCAGTGAAAATTCCTGTTTTCCGTGATTTCCCATGCACAGAGCAGGTGCTGGAGGTTCCCCTGTGCAGGTGAGGTTTGCTGCTGCTGCAGCTTTTCCATCCCAGTTCCAAGTGAAAGGTTCAGAAAGGAGGAAATTGGGAAGTTCCTTCCATGAAATGTTAGCAGGGAAATCTCCGAGGTCTTCAGGCACCGAATCTTTGCTGTTCTGCGGAATTTTGCCACTTGCTGATTGAAACTTTTCCCCCCTCTCTTGTCTCCTCTGTCCTGGTGGTTGCTCTGAGCTCAGATTTTGTTTTTCTGGCATCCCTGTCCATGGAATGAATGAAATCATTCCAGAGGAGCTCTGTCTACCTCCACATGTGTTCTATTAGCTGGAAGTTTCGTATTTCAGTGCACGTTTAATAAAAACCCCAAACTGCAAAAATAATTAAAGCTTCACATTAGCTGAGCCTTGAAACCTCAGAAAAGTGGGATTTTTAATTTTTTTTTTTTTTTTTTTTTTTTTTTTTTTTTGCTGTTTGCATTCTGTCCTTAAGAATTACCAGGAATTTTCACATTTGTCTCCTCTGATTACCTGCCCTGCTTCTTCCCCACCTTCATCCTTTTTTTTTTCTTGAAGTTTTGAAATCCTATGCCTCAGGGATACACCTGAGATATAAAAACCAGGACAATTCCAGGAGTTTCCCATTCCTTAATTCTGGTTTTTTATCCATTCCATGCTATTCACCCTCTCAGGCAGTGTTTCTCCAAATTAGGGATTAATTAAATGGCACCAGGGAAATGGTCTTTAATTATTGCCCGGTTCTTAAATGGAAAAGTCGATATCCTTTAAAATCTGAAACAGGATTGTGTGTATTCAAGGAGAGCCAAGGATTTGTTCTGCTGCAGGAATGAAAAATTCAGGACAATTCCAGCTTTTAATTCACTGTAGGGGAATGGGAAAAAGCAGGAAAATCCAGGATGGCTCTGGCAGGAAAAAGCCAGCGAGTGCAAAGAGCTTTTGTAGGATCTGTCTGGAGAGAAATCTGCAGGATTGTTCCTGCTAACGTTGTTTTTCCAAAGGAAAAGTTGGGATTTGATGTAATTTTATGTAATTGTGGACACAAGTGTGTCCCAGGTGAGTCTGGGATCGAAGGGATGCTCTGGAGAGAGGGAGGGGATCCCATCCCCACACGTTTTCCTGCTGTTTGGTGAGGTTTTGGATGGAGCAGGAATTGCATTTCCTTTTCCTGAACTTTGCCTCTGACAGCTTCAATAATACAATATTATCCAATAGGGAATATATTATCCTAAAACTCAGTATATAATCCCAAACTGAATATATTATCCCAAAAATCAATATTATCAACTTTTCAAATTCAAAGTTTTCCACTCCCAGACCTGTTTATTTCCATGTTTTTATTCCAGTCTGGAGTAGGGATCCATTGTCAGATCCCTTGAGGTAATTTAAACCTCTCAGAATTGAACTTTATTTCATTTACCAGGATGGATAAATATTCTCAGAGTGCTTAGCAGGGACTTCTCCTCCAGATATTAAAATATTATTAAAATATGGATATTTAAATTATCCGAAATAAGGCAAGAACCATCCAATGCGATTTTTAATTTGTTTATAATGCATTTAATTAGAATATTCTAGATTTAAATACACCGAAATCCTTTCTTTGAGTTGCTCAGTCACAAATTAATCCGAGGCAGGAATTTTTTCCCTATCCCTAATCCAGGAGCAGCAGAGGGCAGTAGCATTAAGATGATCCTCAGTTGTTTTCTGAAGGAATGAGAAGGGAATTTGGAGTGGGAGAAATGAGCTGCTCCTTGTAAAGGATCCTTTGGTGAGGACAGGGAAGCTCCCAGTGGAATTTCTGTGCTCCCGGTGCTGCTGTGGAATTCCAAAAGGTTTTCCCCATTCCAGAACATCTCCTGGAATAACAAACATGGAGAAATGGTTGTTAGAAGAGAAAAAAAATTAAATTAAAAACTCAGTGCAGCTCAGCTGGAGCTTAAAAACTTCTTGGTTGGTTTGGGAAAAAAAAATAATTCTTATTTTTAACTGATGTTTCTTCAGGAATTGTAGTGAATTGTCCTAAATTTGCTCCTGGTTTTAGGAGCAAAAAGGAAAAAAATAATTTGGAAACAATTGTGCTTCGTGCAAACTCCCAGAGTATTTATGGAAACTCTATTCATGGATAAAATAAAAGTGTTTAAATACTTAATGATGCTTAAATAAGAAGCATTTTACAGGCAAGATTTTTTTGGGTTTGCTTGAGTATTTTTTTGTGCATCAACTTTTTAATTTGATGCTCATAGAGCTGGGTCCCCACTTTGTCCCTCAGAGTAATTAATGCAAAACACAAAACTCACCATATTTAGTTCTAAAAACTTAATTTTTAGGCAAAGTAGTATTTCAGCAAATGAAAAATGGGGAAATTTTCTTTTGAAGCAGTCCTAAAATTTAGGATTAAAAAAGGCTCGAGGGAAAATTCTCCGAGTTGGTGATCAATGCCATCCAAAAGATCTCCAAGGAAATTAATGTTGTGAGGAAAACAGGAATATTTCTGTTAAATCTGGCTTAAAAATTAAGTGTAGTGAAATATTTTTATATATATATATGTGCATGTAACATAGATTTATGTGTGATTAATTTGTAGTTTCACTGCAAAATTTAAGATGCGTTTGGAGAAAGTTTGCACTTAATTTGGAAGTTTAAAACAGGATCAAACAGTGCCTAGGAGGATTAAAAACTGAGCTCCAGGCTCTGGAAGAGTCCTGAAACAAATTGTGCTCATTTTAAAATAAATTCTTAATTTATTATTATTAATATTAATGTAATCATTAGTAATAACTTAATTATAAACTATAAATTCCTCTACCCCAGCACAAAGGACAGACCTGCAGCGACACCCAACCAAACGAAAAATAGGGAGAAACCTTCAGGAATTTGGATGGGAAAAGACATTTTCTCCAATTACAAAATTCAGATATTAAATTGAAAATGCCATTTTTGCTCCATGACAAAATTTATCCATTTTGGGGGCAAATGAGGGAATGCAGAGGCTGGGCTGGAGCAGAGCTTTTCCCTGGATTTTTCCCTCAGGATTTAGCCATTATTTCAGGCAGCTTTTCCCAATCCCAAATCTCTTTCTCACCTCACAAACCTCTCCTTTTTCTTTGCCTTTCTAATCAAAAGCAGCAAAATGCACAGAGAGGTGACAAAATGAGCTTTTCTTTTCATTTGATATCAAATAGGAATTTATTTTATCCCCCTAAATGACTTTTTTTTTCCATTTGTGAAACGTTCTGGCTGCTGGAAAGAATGACCAGAGGTGATTTGTTAATCTGTTACAGGCAGTTCTTTGATAGTCCCTCAGTTCAGAGCGATCTGTGCTTGTAAAACAAGATTTCTTTAATGAAGCCTTTGGAAAAGGAGAATATTTTCTGCCTATTTTTTGATTTTTCTCCTCAGAGAAGGTGGGTTTGTTCCATTAAAATTCCATTCAAGCAGACAGGAGCATTTATAATGCTCCAAAGAATACCTTCTCTATTTTGGAGTATATTATGTTCTTTATTCACCCAAATCTTGTTTTAATATTGCTGTAAACTTAATAAGAAGAGATGAGATAGGAAGTGATAATCTTTTAAATATAAGGAAAAATCATTTTCTCCACCTTGATAGGAGGCAGAGGTCTAAGCTGCCTCTTATTAGAGCTGTTGGTAATAAAAATCTCTGCTTGTAGACTGGCAGTGCTCACAAAGCTATCGGGGCTCATCTGGAGAAATAATTTCTTTTTTGTTTTGTTTATTTTTTTTTTCTCTCTCTCTCTCTCCTTTCCCTGCTTTTCATTTATGACTTTTCTCATCACGTGATCCCAGCCCTGTCTTGATGCTCCAGGTTTCCCTTCTCCCATCCCTCTGTGCTCTGCTCTCATTTATTTTGGAATATTTGGGATGTCTGGAGCATCCCCTGCCCCACATCCCAAATGCCAGCCCAGGCAGGATTTGGGTGTTTTTAACCTGGAGAAAAGGAGGTCAGGGGAACTCCCCTCTCCCTTCCCACTCCAGGAAGCAGCACGGGGAATCTTGGAGAGTTTGGGCTGTTCCCAGATTTTGGGTGGCAGGGTTCAGTGGGATTTTGGGGTGGTTTGTGGCTTTGGGAATCTGTGATGACTGAAAATGGGAAATGGCTCCTCTTTTTCATCTTCAATCTGCTAAAACACTTGAGTTTTTGCCAACTTCAGGCACCAAACCCATCCCCTTTAAAAATAAAACCCCAGCTGAAGAATCAGTTTCTCAAAGATTCAGTTTTTCAAAGCCAGACCTGTGTGATTTACAGAGATTTTTAACGAGGCACTGTTAACTACAGTGAAATTTGACGGTTGGTTGACTTTTGTTTGTGTTCATAGATTTAATCCTTCACATAGTTCAACTCCACTTCCAGGCCAACTTTCCAGAACCCTTCAAATCTTTTGAACCTGCTGAGCAATAAATAAATTTTATCTACGAAATTCTGATAAACTGAAGAAGTATGATCCAAGATCCTGAATTTGGGATTAGGTTTGCACATCAATTAAAATAAAACCCTACCAGATGAGTACTTTGTTGCTTGATTTAGACATTAAAACCCCCTTCAGCAGCCTGGCTTTAATTCCTGCTCTCAGCTGCTGTTTTAATTATTTTAATAATTATTTCCTTTATTCAATATATTAGGATATATTTATTCAAGGAGGAGCATTTGGAAAGTCTACTTGGAAAACCATCCTCTGTAGCCATTTCTTTGGTGTTCTGTGAGCAGAATTCCTCTTTGTGGAGTGAGGATTTGGAAGGATGAACTTGCTCTGTTTGATTTGATGCAGTCTGCTGGGATTAATTGGCTCCTGCCTGCATCAATTATCCACTCAGAGCTATCAGTTCCTGCCCAGGCTGGAAGCAAAAGCAGAACTGCTTCAGCCACTTTTCCTTTGATACAAACTCTGGGCTCCCACCAGGCCTGACTGAATGAATCTGTTTGAAAAATTGCCTTTATTTTTTTTTTTTTTTTTTTTATATTTTTTAGTATATATTTTTTTTAATAACAACCATTTTTATTCCTAAAATCTGTCACTCTGGAATGTTGCTAAATGTTTGTGTTAAACAGCACAAGTGAGGTCACCAGGAGGAAGTGTTGGGATTATTTCTGGTGGCAGAAGGGAGTTTCCAGTTAACTGGAAATGAGGGATTCATCCCACAGGAATGGCACAGGAGAATTTGGACAAGGGATGGAGTGACAGGTCACAGGCAATGGCTTCAAACTAAGAGGGATAACAGCTTAGATGGGATATTTGGGATAAATTGGCCCTGGCAAAGATGCCCAGAGAAGCTTTGGCTGGCCCTGGATCCCTGGAAGTGCCAGGGTTGGACACTGGGGCAGCCTGGGATGGTGGAAGGTGTCCCTGCCCTGGCAGGAGTGGGAATAATGTGAATTTTAAGGTCTCTTCCAACCCAAACCACCCTGGGATTCTCTGAACTCCAGCCCATCCTGCATTTAGGTCGTGTGGGGTTCATGAGGCACCAAATTCAGCCAGAGGCAAAGGCCAGAGGGTGGAAGGGCTGGGAGGGAAAACATGCTGAGATTTTTAGGGAAAAGTCCTAAAAATGATCAGGAATTCGCAGTGATGGGGACTGTGAGGTTTTTGGTGGTTGAGTTCAGGACATTTGTGAGGCTGGAAGTGTGAGCAGGGAGGAGTTTGTGGAGAGGCTGAGCCACAGGCCCTGGGCAGGAACATCCCTCCAGCCACGGCACCACAACTTCTGGGCTCAGCTTGGATGGGGTCAATCAATTAAAACTTGATTTATAATGGATCAATACATAAAAATCTGTCATCAGAATAAGAGCAGAGAGACCAGGATGGCTCTGGGTGTTGCCTCAGAGCTAGCCTACAAATCAACAGAGAGGAGATTGGAAAGAGAAGATGGATTTTCTCCTGGGATCCTGTGGGGTGAAATCACCCCAGGAACGGCCCCTGAGCCTCTTTCTCTGTCCCAAAAGCAGGACATGAACCCCAAACCCCATTCCTGAATTCCACCAGGACCATTTGTGACACTTTTAGACAAGCCCCAAACTCAGGGAACATCTCTCCTTCTTCCACGGAGATTTTCCAAATTCAAATCATTTGGTGCCCCCTCATTTTGGGTCCTTTTACATTATTTGGAGTAGAGAAAAAGTAGTAGAGGAAATCTGGGATTGTGGATGCTGGAAATCTGGGATTGATGATGCTGGAAATCTGGGATTTGTGTCTGAAATGGACAGATAAAACTGTCCAGGAGTTACTTCCTCCTGTTCTTTTTGAAAATATAATTTTTTGGAGTAGAGAAGTAGCAGCTGAGGAAACTCAGGATTCTGGGTGCTGGAAATCCAGGATTCTTAATGATTCACCTAAAAATGAGCAGATAAAACTGTCCAGGAGTGACTTTCTCCTGTTTTTATAGAAAATATAATTATACAGAACATTTCCCAGGTACTTAAGTTGTAAAATTCTTCATTAGAGATGCTCCATTGTGAAGATTTAATTTAGAGGTTTTTCTTTGAAGTCTTGCTGGGGTTATTTTATTGAATAAATAAAATCCTTTCATTTTTCATGCCTTGTTCATTTTAATGGGAAGACATGGACAGAAGTGGAATCCATTTGGAGTCTGCTGTCAAAGCTGATTTCTTTCAAGCTCTGTCCCTGATCTTTAAAAGAGCAGAGTTTGGTCTGACTGATGACAGTTGGATAATGAAAAAGGAATGACACCCCTCCAGAGCCAGAGCCTTCCAGAGTGAACATTCCATGTTTTTAACAGTTTTAATCTTATTTCCTGTTCCATTTATCAGGCTGAGCCAGATTGTTTTGTAAGTATTTATTGTTAGGTTGTTTTTTTTCCTGACTGAAATATCAAATAGGAAGGGTTTTCCTTTCAGCCTCGTATCTCAGATAAATATAAATTATCAAATTACAACAGTGGGATCCAACTTGCCAGACTTTGTCAATGCTGAGATTTTGACATTCCTCTTTTCACTCCTTAAATGATTGACATCTCCAAGGAAATCTTTGTTTTTATCTCTTCAGAATTTCCTAGGATGAAAAACTCAAATCCTTTTAACTGTGGATTAGTGCATAAGTGTAAGAAAGGGGAAGTAAATTCATAAAGAAAATCACTGATAGTTACATTATTCTCTGGAAGTGCATAAGATCTCTTTAAATCTATTTTGCTTAGATGGGAAAACAGAAATCAGAAGTCGATTTTCCCAGTGATTCTGCATCCATCAGCCCTTAATCCAAACATTTGCAAGCACTGATGATGAAGAAAAGGACTTTAAAAGTCACATTCTTGAGCCATTGGGTTGGGCTTTATTAGCCAGACCTTGATGTCAGTACAAGAAGTGCCATTCCTTGTGAATTTTTTTCTGAATTCATTCAAATGCCAGATGAATTCCAAATGTTGATTTTGTGAGGGATTGTGTTTTCCGTGGCAAGGCAAACATTTTATTAAAATGATAAATGGATTTGTCATCTGTTTGCATTTTGCCTGTAATTATGATTAAAGCAGAAATTGGTGCAAAATGTTGGAGTGAACAAAAAAAAAAATCCCTGGGTTCTTTTTGACCCAGCTGAGTGCAAAAAGCAAAAGCTACAAAAATTCCCAGATATATACATATATATAGATATAGATATATATAATTATTATTATTATTTTTTTTCCTCATTTGGAAAGTTATTTGTTTCAGGGAGAAAAAAACCTGCAATATCATGGAATCACAGAATGGTTTGGGATAAAGGGATTTAAAGATCCAGTTCCACCCATGCCATGGGCAGGGGCACTTCCCATTATTCCAGGTTTTTCCAGCCTGGCCATGGACACTTCCAAGGATGGGACAACCACAACTTCTCTGGGAAGGATTTTACTCCTCATAAGCACTAAAAGTAGGGAAATATGGCAGCAAAAACCACAAAAATAATTTCTTTTTCAATATCCAACCCCAAATAGATCAGAATTAAATTTTCTGTGAGGGGGGGAAAAATGAAAGTAAAATTATTTTCAGCATTCAAAAATAATTAAAAATCCATCTGGCTTCAGAATCATCTTAAAAAAGGAGGAGAGATTTGGGAGCAGCTGCTGGGACATGGATGTGTTTGGCTTCATGCTCCATTAAATTTTATGGCTGATCTGACATTATCTGCAGAGTATCCTGGCAGGAATCGGCCATTCCAGGCTCGTGTTCGGGAGCTGGTGTTGGATTTTCCCCCGAGGAGATGGGATGCAGGTGGGCTCAGGTGTGTGCCCTCCTCAGCTCTGTGGAGCTGCAATGGAAATCCCAGGAAAACAGCAACGCTTCTGGCATTTTGTGACCTATTCCTAGAGAAAATTGCTTTAAAATCCAACTTTTTTTCCCTCATCTCTGCAGTTCTGGGCAGAGGTCTAAGTGTAACAAAGAGGAGAAGTGATGGGAGAATTGCTCCTTTGAAAGGAAAAATATTTGGAGCAAAAAATTCCCATTTTTTTTCTGACCAACTAACAGGTGCTGCATGGAATTAAAAGGAGAGTTTGAGGGAATATTTGGTATCAGGGCTGTGTGTGCTGCTCCAATTAAACAGAAATATTTTGTTGTAATGTTGCAATTAATTAAAAGAGCTCGAGGTTTACACAGAGTGGGATCCTGGAGCATCCCAAGGAATTCACATTCCTCAGCAAGGGAGGTGGTTCTGGCTGGGATATTTTGGAATACAAACAACATTTTCTAAGCACTCAAACCACCAATAGCAGAGTTCAGCCCAGCCCTTATCACAAATCAATAAAAATGATGCTCCCTCCCTTAGGAAATACTGGAAATATGTAACACTTAAATAGATATTTATGGATCTAGAGAGAGAATTTGGAGGGTGAATTCCAAAGAAAAAGCCCAGGGTTTATTTTTGGGGTTGGACTCAGTGCTGACAGGAAGCAAGAGCCTTTGGGTTTGAGAGCTGAGTTTTTTGGATTGACAGAAACCAGTTCTTGGGTTTTGCCCAGATCTTTTTGGGACTCCAGTATTTTATTCTGTGAGAGTATCTTGTTCTGTATTCAAAATTTCAAGTTGGTTTAGAATTATTTTGGTGCTGGAGTTGTTTTACCTGTGGAAAACCAGGAAAAAAATGGATTTTCTGAGCTCAGGATTATCTAGAACTGCCTTGAGAATGAGCTTAAATAAACCCTTCGTTTTTATCCCGTTCTTTGACCTCTCTGAGCTGCTCTTTTGAGGTCAAACCTCAGACTTTCTCCACTTTATTTACAATATTCATCCATATGTTTAATCAGGCCCTGGTTTCTCCCTCAGGAGGATCTTTGGCATCTTTTTTCTTGAGTTGCTCCTGGAAAAATTTGGTTCTTTAAGGATCTTTCTGTGTTGGTTTGGTTCCTCTGCTCTGAGTTCTTTACCCATCAAAGGCTGCCTGGCTCCTGCCTCCCTGCCCTTCCTCCTGGAATTCCTCCTGGAATTCCTGCTGCATTTAGCTGGAAATTCCTGGCCATGCTGGGTTTGGAATCTGCTCGTGCCACTTTTAGGGAACAACTTCCAAAGACCTCACAGCTTTTCATAAATTCACAGGGATTTGGGCAACTCCTCTGTGTGGTGATTCCAGGGAAAACCTTTTATCCCAGAAAGGTTCTGGCACAACACGAGAAATGTGATCTCAAATGATGACCTCATGTAAAAATCACCACGTTGGAAAGAGATCAGTAACCATCAGGATGCCACTGGGATTTTTCCTTCTCATTTTCCGTGTGCTGGTTTGATATTCCCGTGCTGGTGGCGTTCCCATTGAATTATTTGAGCTCATTTTCTTCATCAATATCAGATTTTTCAACATAAATCAGCCCTGTCATGTTCCATAATCAATCCTTCTCCCACAGTTTCACTTGGGAGCAACGTGACAGCTCCAAAATCTTTATTTCAGGAAAAATCTGCATTGTGCCAGCCCCCACCCTCACCTTCCACCAGCAAGGTGAAATATTTGGGGGACAGCACTTTTAAAAGCTGAGTTTTTGGGACAAAATACACAGAATAAAGGTTATTTTGGGTTTTCCTTGTGAAGCCAACTTGGAACAGGAAATACAATTTTTAAAAAAGCCCAGCCCAAATGTGCACTTGTGATTTTTCAAGGATCCAATGGATGGATGAATTCCATGTGGTCCAAGGCAGACAAGGAAAATCAAGGGATATCCTCAGTGGGAAAGCAGAGGATGGAAAACATGGATGGAAGTGAAAATTTGGTATGGGAGAAAGCTGAAACAAGAATGGACTGAGCCCAGCTCCAGGGAATAGGGCTGGGCAGGAATTGCTGCTCTGGACACACTTAAGCCATTTAATTTTCTTTTAACTCTGAAAGAAAAAGGTAACTGGGAAATTGGGTCAAAGAAAGGGGAGCAGTGCTGCGTTCCAGGAGCAGCTGAAATCCCAGGAGATGCATTTTCACCCTCTGAGGCAGGAGGTGTTAAAAGTGGTTGAAATCACAGGAAGTCCTGGGACTGAGCAGAATTCCAGCAGCGTTGTTTCAGTCCTGAAGGGTTTGTTTATTGTTTTGTATTGTGGCAAGAGATGAGGTTGTGATAAGGAACTCATGCAAGAGCCTCAGGAGCAAAATGCTCTTAAAACCATTGGGATTTTTCCAGAACAGGGCACTGGGTTAGGGATAAAACTCTGGCTGCAGCTCCAGAATTGTGGAATGGTTTGGGCTGGAAGAGACCTTAAAATTCATCTCATTGCACCCCTGCCATGGCAGGGATACCTTCCACTATCCCAGGTTGTCCAGTCTGGCTGTGGGCACTTCCAGGGATCCAGAGCAGCCACAGCTTCTCTGGGAATTCCATCCCTACCTCTCCCTACCCTCACAGGGAGGAATTTCTTCCCAATATCCCATCTATCCCTGCATTCTTTCAGTTTAAACCCATCCTGCCATTCCATGCCCTTGTCCAAGTCCCTCTCCAGCTCTCTCAGAGCCCTTTAGGTGCTGGAAGGCTGCTGGGCTCGAGGAGGAATTCCAAATTCTCCAGGAAAAAAGACCTGGAGCCACAAACCACATGGCTCAGAGAGCTGGAGCCGAGCAGAAATAGATTTGTGAAATATTTCGTTTTGTTTAATCCAGCAGCTCTTCCTCCTCACGAGGACAGGAGGGTCACGACAACATCCCCTGAGAGGCACAATTATATTTTTATTTGTGTTTTAATCTCTTTAAACCAGACAGTTTTGTCGGATTCTCATTGGAGCTCAGCTCAAGCCCTGTTGAGTTTCACAGCCTGGTTTTGCTCATGCAGAGCAGCCATGGCCAAGGGACAGCCCAGGGGGACAGTTTGGGCTGCCAGAAAGATTTCTGGACTGGAGTCGTGTTTGTTGGGATCTGTAGTGTTGGGTTAGAAAAATCTCTGTTGAGCCTGAGCAGCGCTGTCACTATTTTGGAAGTGCTCTCAGATGGGAGGAGTGATAAATAATCCTCTGGAATGAGGGTCAGTGCTCTGGGAAGGGCCCCATGGACAAGGCAGGAGGTGCTGTGGACATCTGGCCAAGATGACCAGGTTGGGACACGGGGAAAGGTCTGGAAGCAGAAGGAAAGGGGAATTCTGGAGTAGAGTGAGCCTGGGGCAGAGGAAAGAATGAAAGCAGGAGGAGGAAGGAAGGAGCATTGATTTTCCATGTATTCAAAAGAGGTGTGAAATCTCTTTGGAAAGAATCTGGGTTTAAATTTAAATAAGGGACAAGGAAGAAATCTCCATGGAAGGCAGCAAATCCATGGGTTGGATCTGGAACCCCTCTGGAGAAACACAACAGAGGGTGCAGAAAGGTCACCCTGGAGGTGTAGCTGCCACTCCTGGGCTGTCCTAGACAGGGGAGAGAGGCAGAAGAGATTCCTATGTCTGGATCAGCAGCCAAGGAATGTGAGGGATAAAGATAACTTGTGGGATAATTATAAATCCACAGATTCTTCACCCTGCTCCCCTCAAAGCAATGAAACACAGGAAGCCTCAGGACTGAGACAGGACCAGAATGGTTTAAACTTTCTGCCTTTTTGTGTTTTACCTCAGTGTAATCAGGAGCCAGAGCTCAGGAACTGGGATGTGGAGTGGGTATAAAATCAGGAACTGGGATGTGGAGTGGGTATAAAATCAGGAACTGGGATGTGGAGTGGGTATAAAATCAGGAACTGGGATGGGGAATGGGTAAAAAATCAGGAACTGGGATGTGGAGTGGGTATAAAATCAGGAACTGGGATGTGGAGTGGGTATAAAATCAGGAACTGGGATGGGGAGTGGGTATAAAATCAGGAACTGGGATGTGGAGTGGGTATAAAATCAGGAACTGGGATGGGGAGTGGGTATAAAATCAGGAACTGGGATGGGGAATGGGTAAAAAATCAGGAACTGGGATGTGGAGTGGGTATAAAATAATTGTGCACCAGTGCAGTGAAAAGGAGGAGGGTTTGGCTGTGCTGCTGAGCACTGGCCATGAACTGGTATTGCCAAGGAGAGCAAATGGGTGTTATCCCAGTGGAAGATGGGATTGCTGTTTTGACTGCTGATCCAGGATTCCCAGTGGAACACAGACCTGGGAGACCCTGGATGTTTGCAGACATTCCTGAAGCTTTCACCAAGAGCTCAGTGCAACAAAGAGCAGAGTTAAATTTAGCCCACAACAACCTGATCAAAACCAACTCCACAAAGGCAAAGCTTGTCCAGCTCCAGACCCAGCGTGGCCTCCAGAGCTGCCAGAGCTGCCACAGAGTTGGGGTCTTGTGGAAAATACTTCCAGCTCTTGCAGCAGGAGGCTTGAGGCAGCGGCTCCGCTGCTCTCCAGTGTCAGTGTGAGCTCAGCAGGCCTGGGAATGCCTAAAGATTTTATTTAAGGTAGAAACCCAGGGGTTTTGTGGAATGGTTTGGTTGGAAGGGACCTTAAAATTAATCTCCTTCCACCCCAGCCATGGGCAGGGACACCTTCCACTATCCCAGGCTGCTCCAAGCCCTGTCCAGCCTGGCCTTGGGCACTTCCAGGGATCCAGGGGCAGCCACAGCTGCTCTGGGCACCTGTGCCAGGGCCTGCCCACCCTCACAAGGAACAATTCCTTCCCAATATCCCACCTAACCCTGTGCTCTGGCAGCTTAAATCCACCCTTTCCATGGGGAAATTCCTGCTGCTGTCCAACCTGACCCTCTTGGCCCAGCCTGAGGCCGTTCCCTCTCCTCCTGTCCCTGTTCCCTGGGAGCAGAACCCCTCTCCCCAGATCTCCCTTTTCCCCTCACGGCTCCAGCAGTGGCACAGAACATTTTCCTTGTAGAACAGAAAAAACATAAGCACAAAATGCGCTGTGGATATTGCACTTTGTGTTAACGCCGGGCTTGGAATCTGCTGGAAGCGTTGCTGAGCTGTTGCTGTTGCCTCGGAAGGGGGACGTGATGTGCAGGGCTTGGAACAGCTGGGCTGGAGCCTGGGCAAGGTGCTGGGAAAGGCTTTCCTTCATCATTTCCTTCATCATGGAGCCAGCTGGAAAGGACAGCCCGGCCCAGCCTTGCTCCAGCAGCGGTGTCAGCACCGAGGGAACACAAAACCACCACACGAGGCCCAACTCCTTCCACGTTCCCCTTGAGCCGATCTTTTAATTCAGGAGAACCACCTGTGTTACCCTGCCCGCCTCTCCTCAGGAGCAGGAGATGACACTTGTGCAGAACTTCAGCTCTTGTTTCTCCACACTGAGGAGATCAAGCTGCTGGGAAATATTTCCCTGTGTTTTGTGTCAATTAACACTGGGAGGTTGCTTTCCGAGGAGCCCGGGACAGCCTTTATCTCCTGCATCTCCGGGGCCCTGTTTGTGCATCAATATTTGTCAGGAATTCTCATCCCGACAGCCCAGGCATTATCTCTGGAGCAGATTTTATTCATTAGGCCCAGAAGTGCTGGAGGATTTCACAAGAGAGTAAACAAAGGCGGGTTTGTGGTGGAGCATTGGATCCACGTTCCTGTCAGTCCTGCGGCTTCTCATTCCCGCGGCTCATTGGAGCGGGCAGGGTGAGGATGGGAGATACCACAAATTTCTCAGCATTTCAGCCCGGCCAGTGTGAATCATTCCTTTCTTGGAATAACTTTAATGGAAAACCAGGATCCGACCTGATGAGAAAAACGTGCGAAAAAACCTTTTCTTCCTTTTTTGCCTTGTTGAAATGTGTTTTTTTTTCCAGACTATGTTTATCTGTGAGCACTTTGAGAAAGCTTTGAAATTTCGGAGTTGTAACATTTGTGGAATTAGAGCATTTGGAGGAGGTTTTTTTCTTAAGGAGCAGCAAAGTTTCAGCCAATTAGAAAAGAAAATTATTTGTGTCTGGGATAGTTTGCTTAAGATTTTAAACAATTTCTGCGGCTTATGGAGGGTTAGGAAGTGGTTGGATTTCCTTCTGAAGAGATAGAACATCCTTTTTAATATATTTCACAGCAATATCAGATGTTAAAAACATAAGAGGGTTTCTAGCTGAGCAGTGCACTCAGTAATTCCCTGATTTTGCATGAAGCACTGGATTGTATTCCCTCACATCTTCCTCAGTTTCTCTGTCATTCCTTGGATGTTTTCTCTTGATGATTTCAGAACACTGAACAAGTGAAAAACACGAGTTTTTCACCAGTTCAGGGAAGATCAATTTAGTGACTCCCATTTGTAAGAGAAATATTGATGCACTTTGTTATTTTAGGACTTGGATTTATGGTTCTTGGGGATGGAATCCATTCCTTAATGCCATATAATCCGTGGAGTGTTGGTCACGAAGCCAAAATTTGCTTCTGTTGCCACTGCAAAGTGTAACTTGAGAAAAAGTCCCTTCGCTGATGGTCTGAGAGAGAACAGCCACCAAAACTGGTCACAAGAACAGAATAAAGTTAATACGTGATATTTTATCAGTTTAAAAGCTGAGTCAGTCCAAAAATGTATATATAAAACATGAAGCCAGCCAACATGCAGCCTATGGCAGGGAGTGAGGGTTTAGTTTGGATTTTAGGAAAATTTCCATATGGAAAAGGTTGTAAAACAGCTTCTGTGGGCAACCCCAGGCAGTGGCAAATTCCCCATCCCTGGAAGTGTGGAAAAAACATGGATGTGGCACTTGGGACTGGGTTAGTGGTGCTGGGTGATGGTTGATCTTTTCCAGTCTTAACAATTCCATGATTCCCTGATTATTGTCCTTGAATTTATTTTGCCAGGTGGGATTCATTCTGGCAATTTGAAGGAATTTGGGGACAAAACTGATATTTTATAGGAAAATTGAAATGATAACATTTCTGACTCTGGAAAGGACCTTGATGCTGCTCTGTCCCAAATTTCTGGACTTCTCTGGTGCTTTGAGTTTGGTGATATGACCCTGTTAATAATCAGGAGATTTTTCATCTGAATTCCACTTTTGAGTGAGGTTTTTTTCTCTCTGAGTGTCCAGAACCAGTTTCTAACTCCACAGGATTATCCATGGATTTTATGCAGCAGTGAAAAGGAGGTTGTCCTGTGCCAGCTGAGTTCCAGGGAAGCACAAATGGGATTTTTCCCCCTCTTGCATTTTTTGTGGGAATTTCCTGTGGCTCCCAGATTTTTTGGCCTCTGGGGTTGCCCAGTGCAAATCCCACTGTAGACAAACCTTGGGAATGGTTTCCCTGCACTGTCCCATTTTTAGGGCACTTTGAGCTGCCTAGAAAACATCAGGGAATATCCTATGTAGGAATTCATAAAGACCAAAGAAAACAGAGCAAAAATTCCGTTTGATTTACAGGTTTACAATGCTTTTCCCCACACAATCTTTTACTCCTCCGTGTCAGGCACTTGAGACAAAAATCTTGTCTTTGCTGATGAGACTTGGCCAAAAGTCAGCTGGAAAACTCTGCTATTTATCCATTGAGGAAGCAGCTTTTACAAACTTTCCTGAAGGAATTCAGCTAAGTGTTTTCTTTAAATGAATATATTTCCAGAGCCACGTTGTTACAACATCTCGGGCTTCTGGAGCCGCTCCTTCCAGCTCCTTGAAGATCTTCAGCAATTAGGCTGCACTGATAAAGCCAGGGGGGCTTATCTTGTCTCTTCTTTTAGCTCAGAGGAAATAATTTGTGCATTTTATCAAGGATAAGAGGTGGGAAGTGTGAAATCTGATCCCACTCCTGCCACTTGGTGACCCGGAGGAAATTGGTTCCCCACAGTATTTCAGCCCTGCCTGTGTGATAGGTGCTGCTGGGCTCATTTTCCAGGGAATTCTGCAGCTCCTCGAGGATTTCCAACCAATCCCAACCTTTTCAGTGAGCTCCCTGTGTATCACTTTGACTGAAATAAACTAAAAAATGAGGTTATCTGCGGCTTACAATGACTGTGAAATCTTTCTGCTGGAAATCAGTGTGTCCCACTTGTTTGGAAAGATTTTCCCTTCCATTATTCATTACAGGGGCCTTAAAATTATACTCCAGTGACAAAGCCTCTATGTATTTTTAGACAATTGGCATCCAATTCTGGCTGACCTAGAATGTTTCTTTGATGACAATGCCTGTGATCCAGCTGGGTTTGCTGAATGGTTGCATAAACAAAGGCAGATAGTAAAATGTGGGAAAGAAAAGGCTATTTTTATTATATTAGAGACTGTCCAGCCAGCTCCAGGCCCAATTCTAAATGTCATATCTGTAGCACTACGCTTCAACTTAATGCCCTGATCATCTCCAGAATATCTCTGGGATTTTATCATTATTGGATTGCAGGGTTAGGAGGAGGCTAGGAGGAAAAAAGTTCAGAGTAGAGGTGATCCACAGAAAAAGATAATCAGTTTGGTATCTGGCCTTTTCCTTCCTGAAGAATGTAGGTTAAATACATGGAACTGGGAGGGAAAGTCTGAGCTTGATGTTTTCTCCAGTCCCATTTATTCATCATGTTTCATTGCAACAGCTTCATTTTTAATGGATAATAACGCTGCCCGTGGGCAAAGAATTCCAGGTAGGAAAATAAACAGAAGTCTCATTTGAACTCAAATCATGGAATCACAGAACAGTTTGGGTTGGGAGGGATATTAAAATTAAGAAATAATTTAAAAAAGGCTCCCATTCTACCTTCCACTGTCCCAGGTGGCTCCAAGCTCTGTCCAGGCTTGGGCACTGCCAGGGATCCAGGGGCAGCCACAGCTGAAGGTGTCAGAGGGAAAAATTTGGCCACAATTCAAATTCCAGTGTCAATTTAGGGGAAATTTCTGTGTTAATGAGACTTAAGACCAAGTGGCAGAGATCTTCCTTCCGTGGATTTACATTTAAGTTCCACATTATAAATAATAGTACTGGAATTCTGATTAGATATTCTAATATTCCAGGCCTGGCCTCTCAATTGTCAGGGTTAACCTCGGGCCAAGGAAAACCATTGCTGCCACTGGAAGAAGCAATGGCACAGCCCAGGAGTTCCTGCAGGAATATCAAAAGCAGGAAAATCAGTTGGTTCCACAGATTTTTACATGTCTGGACATGTTTTTAGCATGGGTGCATTCCCCAGAAGTGCCCCAGCTTTTAACCGTGACCCATCAGTGGAGATTTATTTCTACCCCATAAAACAATGAGGGCACCCAACAATGCTCTGCAGGAGCATCCTAAAATCAGAATGATCCTGTTTGTCTTGGACTGGGAGCTTTGCAGGATTTATTTAGGAGCCTTTTTGTTTATCTGTTAAAAACGGCCTTTCAGTCCATGCTAAGCTTGATGGCTTCGGTGTAATTTTCCATGGTTCAGGCTCGCTGAAGTAATAAATAAAATGTAATAAGAATAAATTATAAATATTTATAAGGCTATTTTCGGCTTTTATGAGGTTCTTAGGATTTTGAATTTAATATCCCAGCCAAGGCTGCACTCAGAGCTCTTCTCTTTCACATCCAAATGCCTGCTCAGGGTTTTGCAGCCGGATGGAGTTTGGCTGCCAAAGCTTCACCTGTGGGGATGCCAAGGAAAGCATCCAGTGGGACAGAGCAAACACGGGCAGCAAATCCACCATGCACCCCGAGTTCACCTCCCCCCAGCCCCTTCCAGCTCCCATCCTCCTGCCCTTGACTCTCCAGAACTCACTCCCACGGACTTGGACACCACCAGGTGTGTCAGAAAAGGTTTTCTGCAAAATATCGGGGAGAAAAAGGGGGAAAAAAAAAAAAAGGCAAAAATAATTGTAAGAAAAGTTGTTTTTAGAAATTATTTTCTGTGCTTGCATTTTAATCACAAATAATTCTGCTTTAACCAATATTTTCTCTGTTTTTCTTTTAAATTTGGGCTCGATTTAGATGGAAAAACATGTGGGGGTCAGTGCTAAAAGAGCACTCAACACAATCTTCGTTTTGGCTTAATTGAATGACCCGGTCTTTGCAGCCCTTCTCTTGAAGAAGTTGATTACATTCACTGTTAATTAGCAATAAACAGATGGTTTGGGACAAGTGGTTTTAGGTCAGGAGCAGCCTTGGTGAGACACGAGGCAGGTCCTGGTTGGAATGAGCTGAACTTTAAGGTCCCAAAGCCAAACCATTCTGTAATTCCATGAGATTTGGGGTGATGGATCCCAGCAGAGCTCCCACCTCTCCCTCAAAGATTCCATGAGTGGAAAAAAGGGAGAAGCCTCGTGCTCCAGAATTCTCCTGGAAAAAAGAGATGGCTGGAGTTGAGTCCATCATTAAACCCCAAATCTAACAAACAGCTGATTTTTCATGTTAACCTTTATTTGGGGAAAATAACATCCCACAGCCTACGTGGAAAAAAAAAAAAGAACCATTGGCAATACCATTATTAAAGCTGATTTTTGCAAGGCTTCAATGAATTCCTGCCAAAGAAGAGAGCAGGTTGGATGCTTTTTAGTGTTAAGAAATGGGAAAATAACAAATGTTTCCCTGATCCCTGAAGTAATTCGTTCTCTGGGTAACATTCTTCATTGATAACTCCATTTTTTATTTTGAAGAATGATCCCAAACCAAGCCAGAAGTTAATAGATGAAAGGAAATTTGCAGAAATACCCTATTGAATACATGGTCTCTGTTAGGATTTGTCTGTTTATTAATATTGTGCATAAAAGTTTTTAAACCCATGTGGGTGGAAATAGGATTTTAGTGTAATGGTAAAATCCATGGGCTTACATAAAAATACTCTCTAATTTACTACCAGGATTTTACTGGTGTGTCTAAGATGAAGTATTTTAAAAGAGAAATTTTCTTTTCTTGATGTCAAACAGATGTGTTAAAAATAAATTGATTTTAATTTTTTTTTATGTGGATTTTACTGATAAAAGGGATTTTTTTTTCCCATGAATTGAACTTTGTGATTTTATCTGACATAGATACTTGTCAAACATGGGGGTTATGGGCTTTGAAAAAATGTTATTTAGATATTTCTGCAAGAAATAATAATATAAAAGAGGAAAGAAATATTTTTATTCAACTTGATGCCGTTTTTCTAATTTTTTTCTCTTTTAGAGAGTGATTAGAAAATTAGATTTTCCCCTGTAGCCACTTTGCAAGGAGAGTCCTCTTGGTGTAACAGCTTTGAACACTGCAAGTTTAAATCTTTAAAGTCTCAGTTGTGTGGGAGCTGTGTTTCCAGCTGGGTCTGCTTTATTTCAGTGACAATGTTTAGCTCTGCTTAGCAATGCAGGGAGAAATATGGATTTGGAAGGAACAGCCTGAAAATTTGAGCAGCAGATAGAGAATTGCCGTGAAGAGGGTGCTCACATTTCAGGGGGAATGTTCAGGATGAGCCATTTTAGAGTGAGGAATCCTCCTTACACTTAGTTTAGCTCCTGCATCACACCCTGAGATAGTGGAGAGCATGAAAGGGGTAAGAATTTCTTTTTAAATATTTAATAATTGTGGTTTAGTCTCAGTTCTCCCAGTTGATTTTTGCTGCGGGGACAATAAATGCATCTAGCAGGCTCTGAAATCCATATTAGCAGTTTTTAATAGCCTCAGCATTGACCAAAATGAATAATTTTGGGGTTCTTTTTGTTGATTAATTTGGGTTTTAATGGATTATCATGAATATTCCTGTCAGGCATTTCAGCTGTCAGCAGACATCGTGTGCTGAAGATCTCCGTGGCATCAGCATCAGGAGTTTGGTCACTTCTAAATAAAATTGAGTGACAGTGCTTAGATGTGGGATTGGATTCTACAATGAAACCTTTCAATTCCAAACTCATCTTCCTGCTGCTCGAATTCCTCTTGGAATTCTTCTTAATTTGCAACAGCAACGCAGAACAGTTGAGTGTTCCGGGAGCCTTATCCAGTCGTTTCAATGCCTTCATTTAAAGAATATTCCACTCTTTATCCGTGTTTTTTCCCCTTGGCTCTCTCACCCTCGGTATCCTCAGCTCCCCACCTTGCTCAGGTGGTTCCTGATGTGGATTTTGGAGCCAGGGGATTTCTGTAGCTGGGGATGAGCCGAGGAGCGCAAGAGCCACGGTGGAAATTTGGGTGTGAGAGCAGAGTGCTGCTGGGGGATACAGAAACCAGCTGTGCTGCCAGAACTGAGAAATGTCCCCTTGCATTTGCACAAAAAAAGAAAAAAGCTGAAAAGTGTCTTGTGATGCTGAATTCAATCTGGGAAGTGTGAGGAGATGTTTTCATTCAGCAGTGCTGTGCCTGTTTGTCCCGGGAATCCTTAAAATTCCCAACCTCTCTTCCACAGGAAAGAACTTTCAGGTCTCTAATATATTTTACTGCTTTTCTCTGGGCCAATTTCTCTATTTTCTTTGGTTTGTTTCTAAGGTTGAGAAGCTAAAGTTGGACACATATTTATTTATATGCATAACACTAAATTCTATATTCCAAAATGGCATTTCCTTGTTTCCCAAGCCTTTCACATCGCTTTAGGCTGACACCACAAACCTGTTCTTGGTTTCTTTTCCACGAATTTATAATAATTGGTTTGGGAATGGTTGTGGTGTTAACCTGTGCTCGTTGGGGATGAATTTCACCTGCCTTTGTGACGATTTGAAGTGTTTCTGCAATGGTTTGGGATCAGAATCTGCTCCTTGCACAGGGATCCGCTCTTCTGAGGGTTAAATTCCTGACAGTTTAAAAATCTCAAAGTGTTTCTCCTCACTGATTTCTTGAATCAGAGTTATTGACTAAAGATTTGCCGTCTCACAGAAAATCTAACTCCCATTCTCAGCAGATCTTGTACTGGTATTAAGTTATATTCGAGAAGAAAAACATTCTGCAAACTGTATATTTTAAGTCAAAATATTGTGAATTACTTCACCATATTCTCTTTTTCACCAGTAATTATGATACAGCTGAAACAATGACTGTTTCCCCCCTTTAAGTTGTTAAACAGATACAGTCTGTGCCTGCTAAATTGTGTGTAAATTCAGATTTCTGGCATTTCTTATTTTGGGGGGGAAGGGAAAATCATTCAAAACACCCCATAGAAATTAATTTTGTGAAATCACCCGAGGGGAATTAGGTCCATCTGCTCAGAGAGTTCAGCCTTTCTAAATTCACTTACACAAGAAAAGAAAAAGGAGTCATTGTTTGACTCGAGATGCTCGTGCTGTGAGCTGGGGTGTGTTTTTGTAGCACTGGCTGTGAGCTTTCGGAGGAAGGGGATTGTTTTTGGAAGTGTCTTTTATTTCCTTGCAGATAAAAATGGGTAATTAATACATTTTTATTACGTGTATAAAGTAATGAGTGCAGCTATGGACAGATGATGGGTAAGCTCAGAGCTGAATTCCAAGTGAGGGGACGCAAAATTACAAGGAAAGAGACCTAAGTTCTGCTCATGTCTGTAATTATTCCCAAGCACTTATTAAAACAGGAATTAAAGAAGATACAGATACTTTTTGCCTCATTCAGTTCATATAAAACATAGAGTTGAACTAAAATCTGGTTTTTGGGACTCAGCTGAACTCGGAGGGTTTGTTGAGACAGAATTAGCCCTGAATCCCTTCAAAATTACTTATACTGATGATTAAAAATAAGGAACCTGCTAAAAAAAATATGTCTATTATATAAGTAAAACTCTAGCTTTGCCCCAGCATCTTTAGGTGGATTTTCAACCCATGCTTGAACTCTGGTGAGAGGAAAGGATTAGAGGAGTTTAAAGTTTTGCCAGTGAGTTTTCCCTTTTCAAATCCTGCATTTCCAACTCCAAGGAAGTTTCCAATGAAATCCCAGTTTCCCTGAACCATCAGTGCACAGACAAAATCCAAAGTGCTCCAAAACCGCTCTGGTTTCGTGTCCAGATTTCAAGGCCTAATTAAGTAATGGCTGCAGGGGGTTTCAGATCCTTCGCTTGCAGCTGGATTTCCAAGGGCAGAATAACAGTAGCAGGGTGCTAAAGAACTGCTAAAGATTTATTTTTGTGGCTTTGTGTGGCTGCTCTGCTGAACTGACAGTTCCAAACTTGGCATCAAATGAAAAGATGAATTTTGGAGTTTATCCAGAGTCGCCAAGGCTTGGCTTCAGCCTTTGAACAAAGCCTTGCTTAAAGGAACTTCGATTTATCTGTGGTGATTTTTTTTTTCCTTAAACCTTTTGTTTTCAGAATTGTCGAGTGTTTATTTAATTGTTGTAGTTTAATTTAATTGTTGTAGGTTTTTTTCCTTTTTTTCCCCAAAATAGTGTTTAACCTTTTAACTGAAGGCCTTCGATTCAGTCTTTGTACAAGGCCTTGTTCAGAGGGCCTATTTGGCACTAAAGGAACTTCAATTTATCTGTGGTGATTTTTTTTTTCCTTAAATATTTTGTTTTCAAAATTGTTGAGTAGTTTTTTCAGAATCCTTTCTTTCCTTTTTTTTTCCTTTTTTTCTTTCCTTTGTGTTCATCCTTTGAACAAAGCCTTGCTAAAAGGGTTTATGTGGGACCTAAAGGAACTTCAATTTATCTGTGGTGATTTTTTTCCTTCCCTGAAATCTTTTGTTTCAAAGTTCTTAAGCAGGTTTTTTTTTTCTGTGTAATAGAAAATAAGAGTTTTTTCTGTGTATTTTTTTTTGCCATCTTTTTTCAGAATAGTTTTTTCCTTTTTTATTCAAGGTTTTGGGTTCAGTCTTTGAACAAGGCCTTGCTCAGAGGGCCTATGTGGCACTAAAGGAACTTCAATTTATCTCTGGTGATTTTTTTTTTTCCTTAAATCTTTTGTTTTCAAAGTTGTTAAGCATTTTTTCTATGTAGTTTTTGGGAGGGTTTTGTTGGTTTGTTTTTTCAAAATAGTATTTTCCTTTTATTTCAAGGCCTTGGGTTCACCTTTTAAAGAATCCTTGCTAAAAAGGCACACGTGGGACCTAAAGGAACTCGAATTTTATCCGTGGTCATTTTTCTTCCTTCAATCTCTGATTTTCAAAAATGTATTTTTTCTATGCACAGACTTCTATACTGTTATCTCTGATTTCATTTGGGTCTTTTTATGGAAAAAAAAATTCATCTATGTGAAGCTTTTTTTTCCCTGTGAAAACACTTGCCAAGGAAATCTTTCTTGCAGTTATCCAAAGGAAAGGTCATTTTTACAGACTTCAGATCTGTGTTTTCAGACAACTCACAAACACCCAGCCAGGAATAGCAGGGGCATCTTTCAACTTTAACCTTCTGTTCTTTAAAATTTGTTTAACAAAAAAAAAAAAAAGAAATTGGAAGAACTTTCATCTTTTCCATCGAGTGATTCTTTGGAAAACTCGGATAACAAAGAAGGGGAGAAATGGGAATGTTCAGCTTTTTATTTTGAAATAAACCATGAATTTTTGAATTTAGATAAAAACATTAAATTAAACCCCCATGAAATATATAACTCGCTCCTGGGTTTTTAGCCGTGTGACTTTAATTGGTGTTTATTTCTGTAGATTAAGGCATTAAAAACTTCAGCAGGTTTTATCACAATTTCTATTGAAATAAAACCCAAATGTTTCTCTATGAAAACCATAAAACCAATATTTTAGTGCAGCTTTTCCTGTAAATATTTTTTTTTTCCCTGAGTTATTTCTTTCTGCCTTTAGCTACAAGTATTTAAAACAAGAAACAGAGCTCAGGAATCTCCTTGAAAACAATTCTTCATCGGGGACAGGCAACAGCTTCCACAGAGAAAAGGAAACCTGAACCACTTAATGCCTCTATTAATTAAATTTTTAGTGATTTCTCAGGCTGTTGAAAGTGTGGAGATGCACATGATGGATGTTTGGGGATACTCACTCCGGGAAGCTTCCAGGTGAGGGAGACGTGGCTCCCTTTTGCCTTTGGCTGCCTTTCAGACAGGATTTTAGGGAGATTAATGGAAAATACAAGACAAACTCGACCCAGAGGTTGTGCTCGTACAGGAGCTGCAGGGGCTGGTGGCTGCCTTTGTTTTTAACACCTGAAAAGCTGTTTTGTGCTAAATGAAAAGTGGATTTGGGATTCATGGGCTAATTTATTGCTGCATATTGTGCTTTTCTGCTGATGATGATTTATGGAGCAGAGGGATGATATTTGTGGTTTATAACAATGGACTTGGCCAAATTCTCTGGTTATTAAAGGGTAATATCACGATTTAATTATAATTATAACCTTTCAAAAATCCCTCCTGACTTTCCCTTCTCCTTTATTAAACCTGTCACGTTGGAGGTGTGAGAGATGAGGGAGGGAATCGGGGAGTCCCAGTGGGATCTGAGGAACATTTTCCATTATTTCTCCCCAGGCAGAGGGTCCAGACCTGGACCTGCTTTTGGCATCAGTCCCCACATTCCAGAATGTTCTTCTGGAGCGAGGGGAAAATATCCAAGGAGTTTTGTTTGGATGCTGGGAATGTGCAGCATTAACAGAGTCAGAGCTGGGACTGAGTGTGATATTTGGGTGTTCCCAAAGCTGGGGGTGGCTTGGGAGTCCTTTTCCATGGGAATTCCAGAGAAGGACAGAGCCAAAGTGAGGATTAGAGCCAACAGACAGGGCATTGCTATAGCCAGTCAATAAAGCTCCTAATTAAAAGGGGAATATAATTATAATTGATAAAAACATTATAATTATATATATATATATATAATATAATATATATAATATAGATGTAATTATATATAATATAATATTTTATATATATATAAAATTGAGTTTGAGAGGAAAATACCTATAGAGGATATTATAATAATATATTATAATTATAATTATAATTAAAATAAATATAAAAATTATGCAAATATAATTATAATAACCTTGAGGGTTATGTTCTGAAGGACATTTTTCTTTTTATTGAAATAAAAGGAAAATGTGGGGTTTTGTATAATTTTCAGGATGTTGGGGCTCCTTTGGTGCCGTGGCAGAGTGAAGGATAACGGGGGAAGAGTGAAATTTTGTGGAAGAGCATTTGGGTGGGTGTTACATCCAGAAAACTGAATTATCATTGCCAGCACTCAGCAGAAACTGGAGCAGGTTAAAAATGCATCAAAATACAAATACATTAAATTTTGTTTTATAAGCATCATCCAAAAATTGTAAATAATATCAGGAATAACTCATATAATTCTCCTAAACCCGTCCTTCAGGAAGAATGCAGGTTCTTTTGGGCTGCTCTCTGCAAGGATCTTCCCAAAAACTTCTCTAAATTAACAAAGTTCTACATCCTGTGGATTATTTTAAACCAAATAAAGCCCCATGTGGGCAGTATTTGATAGAATCCCAGAAGATTTAATTCATAGATCTTAATTGACTTTCGAGCCTAATTAGATTGAATTTATTAAAATCACTTGAATTATGAGTGAGAGTGTTGAGGGATTTAATGGAGTTTATCCCTGTATTTTTACAAATATCCTTGTATTTTATAGTGAAAAAATTACATGTATCTCTATATGTTATCCTTATAAGTGTGTATCCATATATTTTATAGGGAAAAAATATATGTGTATCTGTATGTTTTATTCATAGATATATGTATATTTATCCCAGTATTTTTCCCTTTTCCTGCTATGGATAGCCACCCTGAAATATTTACTTTTCCATGGAACAGGACAATCCCTGGCAAGAACAGGATTTTTTTGGATCTCTGACTATAATTCCAGCCGATCACACAATTCTTTTGTTTGCTCAGTCCATGTAAAATCAACCAAATATTCCATAGATACTGGCTCTTTGCAGGAGTGCAGCTGGAAAAGGAAATATCAGGGGTTTGTGTGGATATTTTATATCTGTATTATTTCTTTACCCATCTGTGGCTGCAGCTTTCCCAGAAATGTTCTCTGGATTTGGGGATTCTGGAGGCAGAGCCAAGGAATTAAGGAGTTAAGGAGGAATTCTGAGGAATTAAGGAATATGGAGTTACACACTCGCAGGAAAAGCTGGAAGAGCTGCTTAGGGCTTGGGCAGGACACAACTTTTTAATTCCCGAGCTTCCACTGAACTTTTGGGAAGGGCACCTGGTATTTTCCTGCCTTATCTCACGTGCCTGTCCCTCATTTTCTCAGCTGAATTATTTTTGGGGGTGAACATCAGCTCCTCACACTCCCCACGCTTTCATTCCCTGCTGTTCCCTTTCAAAATATCGGGAATTTTGCCATCGGTTTGACGGGACCTGGATCAGACCTTGGAAGTTTTCAGCTCCAGCTCCAAATCCCATCCCTGCAGGGATTTAAAAGCCACGTGGATGCAGAGCTTGGGGACTTGGCAGTGCTGGGAATGTTGGACTCCATGGCTTTGGAGGGGCTTTTCCAACCTAAACCAATTTAAGATTTGGGGATTATTGGAGTTCCTTGGCATTTTCTACTTCAGGAGTCATTGATAGTCGGATCCAGCTGTGTGACGTGCAGGGAACAGAGCTGGGAAGGGTTTGGAGCGCCAGGAATGGCTGGGGGGGCTCAGCCTGTGGAAAAGGAGGCTCAGGAGAGACCTGAATTCCCTGGAGCCAGGTGGGAATTGGGCTCTGCTCCCAGGGAACAGGGATGGGGTGAGAGGAAACAGCTTGAACTTGTTGGGGATGTTTAGGTTGGATATTGGGGGAAAATTCCTTCCTGGAAAGGGCTGCCCTGGGCAGTGGTGGAATCCCCATTCCTGCAGGGATTCAGCCCCTGTGGATGTGGCATTTGGGGTCACGGATCCGTTCCCTTGGCAGCGCTGGGAATGGTTGGGTTTGATGATCTCAGAGGACTTTTCCAGCCTTGGTGGTTCTGTGATTCCGTGTCAGATCAGAGTTGCGTTTTCCAAGGTCCAAATCCCTGGATTGTATTTCAGTGGAATTTTTGTCCTGCATTTGGAGCAACACAGATCTTATTTCCATGGGATTTCCATGGGATCTCCATGGGATCACCTTCCTGTGCCTCCCTCTGGAGCTGCCAGGATCC
The DNA here is from genome assembly GCF_030490865.1 of Poecile atricapillus. Taxonomy (NCBI): domain Eukaryota; kingdom Metazoa; phylum Chordata; class Aves; order Passeriformes; family Paridae; genus Poecile; species Poecile atricapillus. The sequence continues at coordinate 20,073,593 of NC_081258.1, forward strand.
CTCAATCCCAATCCAGGCCGAGCTCACGCTGCCTTAGCAGCTCAACCTTGAAGCATTCCCAAATATTCCCTGAAAACCCTTCTGTCCGTCCTCTCAGGAGCCAGAGGAATGAAATCCCTGGGAAATTCCCTGTGGGGCTTTGGGAGGAGAGAGAAAATCCTTCAAATTGGCAAAATGTGCTCATCTGACAACACCAGGGCTCCCAAATTTATTATTGTTTTCCTTCAAAAGAGAAATTAAGGAGCATCTTGAAGCACTTGTCCTAATTGGCCGAGCCAGTGCAATCCGGATGGATGCACATTATCCATAGAAAAAGGGGAGGATTGGAAATATTTCCCCTTTTCTGACAAATGGAACCATTTGTTCCTCATTTTTTCCCTATCTAAAGAGAGCTCCCGAGGCCGGGAGAGCGCGGGGAGGAGAGGAGGGGATTTCTTGGCACGGAAAGATCGGCTCTGCCTGGAGTTTTTCCCCCTTTTTTTGCTTTTCCTACAAATCACCTTGGAAAAAGGGGAAAAAATCCACAAGATAAATCAAGTGAAAGATAAACCCTTTTTATTCTTACATGGGTTTTTGCTCATAAAGCTGTAGGAGATGTGGAATAATGCCGGATAAACCTTCTTGTGTTGGTTCCCGGAGAGATTTTGTGGAAAAAAAAGGCAGGAAAAACCTGTGGAAAAATTATAGCTAACCATTTTAAAATACAGATAATAGCAATTCTTACAGACCAGGTGCTGTGAGCAGAGCAAGGAGGATAAAAAAATGAAGTTTCAGTAACAATAATTTAAATTAAGCAAGGATTTCACAAGCAAAACCGATCTTTTGGCTTTAAAAATATGGATTTTTTTTTCCTGTGGAATTAATTCCATGAAGGTACAAATTTTGTGCTTTTCAGGGACATTTTAGGATTAATTTTAAAAACTATTGCTGTGTGCATGTGCTGATTTGTCCAATAATATCCCCAAATATATGGAATTTAAGAGCATCTGAAAAGGAAAAAAACCTCAAGGTTTGTGGTTATTTCCCTGTGTGTCAAATTTTTTGGTGTCAAACCCAAATTTTGGGTTGATTTTTTTTTTTATTCATTACAGGTACAAATTAAATAACCATAATTAGCAGATCAAAATTGATTTGTTTTCAGCTGAATGGAGAATTTTCATTTTATGAAACTTTTTAGTAATAGCAAATAACATTTGAGGTGCAATGCAAGGAGTATAAAATTGCCAATTTTAAAGCAGAACTATTTTTTGCTCAATGCTGCAGGATTTAAAACCCTCACATTTGCAATTAGACAGTAATTAAAGTATATCCCATTAATTATATTTTTATTCCATTAATGATTTTTACTCCCCGAATGTTTTTTTACTCCATAAATTATTTTTACTCCATTAATGATTTTAACTCCACTTTTTGCATTTTAACAAACCTCAAGGAAAAAATCTTGAGGTATTATCACAGATATTCCTCATTAATTTGAGATTCCAATATTATAATTTCAGGGCTCAATCGATTAATGAGGAATTGTTTAATTAAAGTTTCTTCCCAATGCAGTTCTTTACTGTAAATCTGGATTTCTAGTGGGAATAATGATTATTTTCCAAAAAAAATGGCCAAATTTGGATGCACTCAGGTTTACAGGATCCTGCAAAAATCGAAGGGACAGGAAATATTCCAGGACATAAAAACTCATCCTGGATAAAATTCCCTGTGGTGGGTGGAACTAAGATAAGAAACCAGAAATTCTGGATGTTTTTATCACATTTTTGGGTTTTTTGTCTCTGATTTTTAATGAATTTTGTCCTGCTTTTCCCAAACAAGGGGCCAAAGGAGGTTTCTGCTTTTGGAGGAAATCCTGATCCCTTTTGGCTTTGCTGCAATCCCATCTGATCCCACATTCCCTGAGGAACGGGAGTGAGCTCAAAACCCTCTTCCCATTTTTCCCCCTCTGTGAATTAGCAGGGAACAATCAGGAGAAAGAATTCCAAAATCCACAATTCCCTGAGCTGTCAGTTACAGGAAAACTTTGGATTTTCACCTTTCCTCAGTTCCGAGTTCTCTGCTCCCAGGGCAGCTCCTCTTTTCCAGGCTCTGTTCAAATATTTGGGATTCAAAAGGATCTTGACATATTTGTGACAGTTTTTCCCTCAAAATATTTGAGATTGGTTTGATTTCACTGTTTCATTTCACATTTCAGCCGAACAGTTTCTGCTTTGTTCTGGTAAAAATAAACAGGAAACTTCTAATTTGATTTTAACTTCTAAATTCTAATTTTTTAATTTCATTGACACAACAAAGTGCCTTGTTTTTTGTGGTGGGAAATTTAGCATTTTTACAATTTCTGTGTTTAATTTCCACACTGAATAATCTGATTTTCATGCTCCTTGTAACCTTTTAATAGATGAGGTTTTACTATTGATTTTTGATGTGCAAATTCCTCAAAGCCTCTGCAGCAAGCTCGAACCTCCTCGAGAAAAACTCGTTCGTGATCAACCCAAGTCCAAAGATTTTGAAAAATATTTCATGGATTCTTGGCAGCTCTTCTGAAGTGAGAACCAAATGAGAGCAGGGATAGCCCCAGGTCAGCTCTGGGTGTCTTTTAATGAGTTTTGGGTTTAATCTCAATATCTCAACTCGAAACATTTGCTTCTTGAAAGCAGAATATTTAATGCACTGAGCAGTTGCTGACAGCTGCATGGAAAAGAAAAAAAAAAAAAAAGGAATTTGTTTCCAGCTAAAAAAGAAATGCTTCAAAATGTTTTTATTAAAAAATAAAAAAAAATTCTCCACGACAGCTTTGGAATATCTTCATCCTCGGATTTTATTCGTTCTGTCACTGCCGGGATTTACAAGCTCATGAAAAGGTTACAATCCCAATAAAGCCACACGGAGCAGGGAATTAGGGAATTACAGAGTCTGTAAAACCTTGGCGGTGTTTAGTGAGGTGTGAGGTGAGGTTAAAAAAAAACCAGGGGATAAGGACAGGGAGTTTAAGGAGCAGGTGGCCAAAGGTCAGGGTTAAACTCTTCTGGGGTTAAGCAAACTCAGCTTTGTTGGGTCTGGGTTAAACAGAGCCAGATCCTTCCTGACAGGGAAGTACAAGGAACGCACGGAATCAGAATTATCAGAGTAATCCGAATTAAATATCGGCCAAACCTGCTGCTGGTGCTGCTGGGGTTGTGCAAAACGAGTGTTTGACACGGAATTTCAGTGTTGAAAATTCTCCTCTCAAAGTTTTCTCTTTGTTTTTGCCTTTAAGGAATTCTGGGAGTGGGATTCAGTGGCTTTCCTTTGGAATATCTGCTTGAAATCCTCTCACATTTTATTTGCTTTGCGTTTATCATTCCACAAAACTCCACAAAAATTCTTTACTTCCACGGGGTCGCTCTGGAAAACAAAACCCTCATTTAGATCCATTTAAAATTCAATGTTTTCCATAAAAAAATCCAGGTGGATCCGTTACATAACGGATCTTTCATAACCTTTGAGCATTCCTTGAGCTCAGCTTTTCCCAGAAGGATCCTTTCCCAAAATCCTTGCTCGGCCTCGTGTCTCCACAAACACGCGGCTCATCCTCAGCCAGCTTCCCAAATCTTGGACATTTCCCGGGAACATTCCGTATCTGGGCAGTTCCTATTATTTACCTGGGATTGCAGGGATGGGAGCCATGGAATTACTCAACAATTAAGTCACTCATTAGGCAGCTATTTCAAAATCCTGCTGATTTTCAACGAATTTTGGGGTCGTTTTGCCACCCCATAAATAACAAAAATAACAGCGGCGGCGCGAGATAAACTGAAATATTCCTTGTTGGAAATTCCTGGCTTTTGATAAAAACAGCCAATAATGCTGGGAAGGGATTTGAAAACAGGGCTTTCACAGTCAGAAAAAAAATCCCCTAAAATTGTTACTCTGATTTTTTAGCACTTCAAAGTCCTAAGTGACCAACAGACACAATAATTTAGTGAAGAAATTCGGGAACCCTTTCCTTTTGTTAGCACCGAGAGAGTAAAAACTTGGAAAAACCGAGGGAATTAACAGCTTATTACTCATTTTTCTCCCTGCTTTTGAGGTCTAGGAGAGATTTGATTGAATTCAATTTAAAAACAAAATCACCCACCCTTCCCAAACATCCTAAATCAGGATTTGAACCCTGCCTTGGCTCTCCGGGGTGCCTGGAACTGCTCCCTTTGACTCCTTGGTGGCCAAAATCCACTCGTGCTCCGGCTCGGAGCGGGATCGGCGCCAGAAACGTTGAAAATGTGGGATAAGCGTGAGAAATGTTGGGCTGTAAAAGAAATATATTCTTTATTTCCAGGGAATTTCACATGATTTGTACCCTCAGCATCACCCAGGCTCGAGGCTCCCTCACCCTTTGGCTTGGTAGGATTTTGTTTTCCTTGGATAAAATCCCTCCCCAGTTCCCAAGCAGCGAACAAACAGATTTAGACAGAAAACCCGCAATTGTTTGTTCTTTTCAGGCTCAAATCTCATTTCCAGCCGCAGGATAAACAATAAAATCGATGTTTGCTTTCTTTTTTTTGCCCCTCTGGTGATAAATATGATTTATTTTGAATTTTCTTAGGATATCTCAGCTATTCCAGTGGAAGCTTTGGAAGGAGAGCGTTGCTTTCCCTGCACTATTGGCTGCTGCTCAAGTGGTTTAAGTTTGTGGAGGAATAAAGATTTGCAATTTTAAGTAAATTATTTATCTTAATAATTTCCATTTAGAACAAAGTGTAATTTCTCAATTTTTAATTTATTTTTATTATTTAAATTTTTCCTCCCCACAGAACTTTTCCCCCTCTGTTTTAAGCCTTAAAGGCTCCGGCACACCAAAAAGAAATTGGATTTCTCCCTCCTGCAGAATTATCTTACACTAATATTTCCTGCACATCACATCCATGGATTTTCTCAGCTGTTTGTCAGGACAGAGATCCCATTCCCTGGGTAGAAATCCTGGATTTACCTTCCCATGGGATAAGAAGTTTTTTTTATCCCGGGTTTTGTGTCACTGCAGGAACGGCAGCGCTCGGCAGCGCAGTCTCCACTGGTTTATTTTTCCTGGAGCGCTCCGTATTCCGCTGGAATTTTTATCCTGAAGATTGCCTTGGATATATCCAGGGGGGGCTCCAAACTTTTCATTTTCTCCCTTAATCCCTTTTGTGGAGTCTCTATCCTCGCTCTCATCCTCACTCTCGGGTTCCTCACGGATATTTCAATCCCTGTGAGCGCTGGGATCCGCTCTTCCCACGTGTTGTGTGGAAACATTCCCAGATTTCTCCCCGTGCCATTATTAGAATTATCAGGGATTTCTCCACTTTAAGTATTTCCACGTGCACCTTTCTCTCCTTCACTGCTGAGCCTTTTGGGGTTTTATTTGCAGCATCCAAACGATTCCAAACTTTCCTTGTTGGTAAAAAAAGCATCCAGAAATTCCAGATGGGTTTTTCCAACGTCAAACTGGATTTTTATAATTGAATCCTTGCACTTATTGGTCTGAAGAAGGAATGTTTATTAGTGATAATAAGCTCATTAATTTATAGTTTTGCTAATTATTGGTGCAAAACCTCAGGTGGAATTTACTCCTGATTTACTCCTTCCCAACACAGGGTTGAGAAGGAATAAAGGGACCCCTCTGTTTTCACTCTCCTGGTTTCTAATGCATTAAAATTCCCATAAAATTAATATATAGTGCATAATATAGATGGTAGATTAAATTATATATTTTAATTTCTAATATAATAGGAAAGAGTTTATATCCTGCTATATATAAGATTGTTATCTATTATTGCTATAGAAAATAAATATTATTCTAGCAGGTATATTATAAAATAAATTATATTATCCCTTTATATATAATAAGTAAATTTTATTTAATAAATATGTGTATAGTGATAATAATAATTTTAATAATAACACAATAATAATATAATATTATTAATTAATAATATTCATGTAATATATAACTATAAAATTTACATATAAATATAGAAATATATAAAATATATGATATAATTTTAAAAAATGTTAATGTACTGTATATTATTACATATATATAATATATACAATAATACAATACAGTAAATTATATTATAATTTTATATATTTAATAAATATTAATATACTTTATATGATGTTATTACATATATATACCATATATGATATTATTACATATATAGTATATAAAATAAAAAAATTGAAATAAAATTAAAATAATTAAAAATATATTCTACATAATATATACCAAGAGAATAATAATATTCTGTTATATATTATAATACATTCTTATAATGTATTATATATAATAAATATAATATAATGTAATATAATATAATATAATAAATATAATATAATATAATATAATACAATATAATATAATATAATATAATATAATATAATATAATATAATATAATATAATATAATATAATATAATATAATATAATATAATATAATATAATATAATATAATATAATATATATATAATATTATATTTTGTAATATATTTATTATACAATAACCATTTCCCTGTGCCCCAACACTTCAGAAATCCTTTCAGGAATGGCAGCAGCAGCAGCAGCTTTTCCATGGATTGGGATCTGGAATGTTTTAAGCTGTGCATCCATCCCGAGGGAGCCTGGAGCTCTCAGAGGGCTCTTGGTAAATAAATCTGGGAATTGCTGCAGGGACTCTGGGAATGCCCCTGAGGTTTGGGAATGGCAGCACATTTTTCCAGCAGCAGAAATAGAAAATGCTGCGCCGAGTGGGGAAATGCCAGAAGCTGTCAGAGGTTGGGATGGAATCGTTCCCATTGGCTCTGAGCTGACCCCAAAAGAGCGGAGTTTTCCCTGGAATTCCCCCCTGACATTTGGGATTTGTTCCTGCAGCGTCCAGCAGGATCCTGGGGGTGGATCCCGGCTCAGGGGCAGGGACAGCGCTGGGATTTGCTGCTGCTGAGCAGGAATTCCAGCAGGGAAAGCAGAGCAAAGCTGCAGCTCCTCCGCAGCAAAAGGGAAAACTGGGAATGGGATTGTTCCAGAGGGACAAAGCAGACTCAGTTCCCTGTGCTCAGATCAGCTCCTCACCAGCGTGGGCACTGTTATTTATAATAAATACAATAATATATTTATGTAATATATTACAGCATGGAAAACGTTGGTTCAGTGATCCCTGGAAATACAGATTTGGGATTGCAGGTGGAGCAGGAGCAGCTTTGGGCACTGCAGGGCTTTGTTCCCATAAAATCGGTGGGAATGTGGATTTGGGGGATCTGCAGGAGCTCCAGGAGGGTGGGACGGGATTCCAGAGTCGGTTCCAGCTCCTGCTCCATCGCTCTGGACACTTCAGCACTGGAATTAACCCCTGGTCTGTCACATCCAGGGTGAAAAGAGGCAGAAATTTTCATTTCCATGGATTTGGAACATGAAATTTCTCCCAGTCAGAGAGTCCCAAACCTTTTAAAACTTCCCCTTCCTCCCTCACTCTTTGCCTGCTTCATTCTGGGTGCCACCATTTAAAATCTCATTTGAAATCTAATTATTAACTCTTTTTGCTCTTTTTATAACACTGCCTGACCATACTCTGGGATGTCCAGTGCTTTATTATTTATTCCCAGTTTTAGGGATGGAGAATGCCTAAAGATTTTTAATCTGACTGCGCTTAAAAAGGAGAAAAAAAAATAAATGTAAATTGATCTTTCTCAGTGCTGTTTCATGCCTTATCTCCTCCGTGGCTTATTTAGTGTACAGTGACTTTCTTTGTGCTTTGTGTGATCCGATTCCTAAGTGATATATTCAGGAAAAAGCTCCAAATAGGTAAATAAAAGGATCAGAGGGAATTCTTGGTCAGTTAAAAAACTCCTTGGAGAGTCTTTTATCCCTTTCTTTCCTGTGCTTTTATCTCCTTGTTATGACAAAAGCTTAAATAGCACTTACTGCCTCCTTCTCCTTAAATCCCATTTCTCCTTTCTCCTTAAAAAGTGGGAAACTTGGATTTTTGGGGGGTTGGGAAGTGATTTTTGAGGGATGAAGTTTGGAGTCTGGGACTGTTCCATCCTGGCAGGATCCAACCCCAGATTGCTCCAGAGGAAAATGTTGGTACCAGGAGGAGAACAGGCTGCAAAAACACCTTGTGCTCAGCCAGAACTTGTGAATTCCGGAGGGAAATATTCCCAGAATTTCCTTAAGAACTGGGAATTCAGCAGGGGAAATATTCCCAGAATTTCCTTAGGGACTGGGAATTCAGAGGGGAAAATATTCCCAGAATTTCCTTAGGGACTGGGAATTCAGAGGGGAAAACATTCCCAGAATTTCCTTAGGGACTGGGAATTCAAGAACCATTCCCAGAATTTCCGCAGGAATTGGGAATTCAGGACCTGCCTGTGCCCAGCTGCAGGAATTCAGCGTGAGGGGGCTCAGTGGAACCAGGGTCACTCTGGCTCTCTCTCCATCAGCTGCTTTTGCAACTTTTGCAAACTTCTGCAACTTTTTCCCAACTTTTTGCAGGATTTTTAGGGAAACCCTCCCAGCATGTTCTGTGTTGGTTATGAAAAACGGCTTTTGGTGAGCACGAGCTGGATGGAATCTCCCATGAGCGGGATCTTGGCATTTTGCACTCCCAAGGCAGCGTCTGGATCCATGTGAGGGCTGGAATTGCTCGTTTCTATCAGCACCAGACTCCAGCAAGGCCAAATGTGGGTGGGTTTTGATTTTTCCTCCGATGCTGAACCCATTTTCAGCCTTTCCTCCTCTCCATGAGCAGCCAGACGCAGCCAGGCTGAGACTGGAGGATGTGTGAGGAAAAATCCGCTCATCTACATCGAAATAATTCATCCCTTAATGGGCTGGGAGGAGGAAGAACTTTCCCTGACATTCTCAAAACTCCTTCCCCATCCCACAAATCCCCGTCAGCCGGAGCTCTCTGTGCTCCTTCCCCCTGCACAGCTTTTTGGGATAACCTTATCAGGTTATCACTTTTATTGCTGCCCGACTCCTGATGGATGTTTGGGCCACCAAAGCTGCCAAAAAATAATGGTTTCTATAGAATTATTCCATTTGTTCATCTCTCTTTGTCCAGTGTTTCCCTCTCTACTCCAATAGCTGGAGTGTCCTAAGAATTCAAACATTTCTTACCAGACTTCCCACGGGTTAGACAGAGGAAAGTTTGGAGCTGTGGAGGGAGAAGATTCCCAGCAGCCCAGGGAACATTCTGTGTTCGCTGTTTGGAGAAAACCGCATTTTTCCTTTCAAAACTGAGGGGTTGATTGTAAAAATAAGGCACTTTAACCTTCTACAAGTGGATTTTATACAGCTCTGGTGAGCTTTAGTTCCACTTCCCACTGGTGTGGCCACACACGCACGCAGGACCTGCTTTGGGCTGGGATTTTCCACCCTTTCCCCTTCCCTGAGATGAAATTTCGGTGGGTAGAACACGAGTGAAGCTGAGCTGGCTGCACACAACTATTCCTGAGCACAAATATGTGCTCCCAGGCTTTATTTGAGGTTCTATCCTCGTTTTACATTATCCCAGCTGGGTATTAAAGTGAGCTCCAGAACTGGCAATGGCTTGGGGAAAAGCAGATGTGGACTCGGAGCAAACAACAACTTTAGGTCCAGAGCTCTCCTTGATGTCTGCTTCAAACTGACACTCCAGGAAAAAAAAATACAATAAACCAGAGAGGGCTTCCAAAACGCCTTTTCAAACATGCAAATGACGCTGGGAAAGTTTAACATGTATGCAAATGTAATCTGGAGAAGGGAGTTAAAGACCTTTGGCTGGCCTGGAGGCTCAGCTGGTAGCAAAATAGAAATTTATTGCTGGATGGGAGAGCGAGGTTCAAGCACAGGCCAGGGGTGGCTGGGAGCTCCACGTAGGTGAAAGTTGGAGCTCTACAGGAAAGGCAGGGCTGCAGAGATGGGCTGGATCCTGGAATTCCATCCCCTGGAAGTGGGAAACAAAAGCAAAGGGTGAACAAAGGGGTGAGGAGAGCGCAGAACCTCGGAGAGAGGGTAAAACTGCCCTGACAACTCACATATGGTTGGAGTTTAATCCACGGGGGAGAACAGGCACTCCACGCCTGTGCCAATTGTTTTCCACCCCCAAAGCAAAGAGATTTTAATGATTTATAGCAGAACAGGGTGGATGTGTTACCTAATGGCTTTAGAATGACTCGATGCAGAATGAAGCGATGCAGGAAGTGCGGTGGATAAACAAATCCCTTCTTATTCCTCTTTGTTCCCGTTTGAAACAGAGCTTTGGTTCTCTGCTGAAATCATAATTTCTCTGGGAGTGCTTTCCCATGCAAGCAGAAACAAATGTTTAAATTTTAAAAATCCCTCCCAAAAAAAAGGATTTTTTTTTGCGGGCTCAATGTGGAATGCAATTGGCAAATCCCGTTTTTGAAGGATTTGTTTAATTCTTACATGTCAGGTTACTGACTTCAACTTGAGACAAGTCCATAAGGGAGGAAATTAATTCAAGGAATCACAAATTCATTTGCAAAATGGGGAAAGCATCATGTGCAGCCCCAGAACTTGTAGTACATAGTCAAACAAACTGACTCTCTCTAAAGATTTGTTTCTATTTTATGGCTGGAAATTAGAACAAGAACATTTGCATCATTGCAAAGGCTCGGTGTGAAGGAAGCACCAATTCCCAAGCTTTTCTCCAGGGGATTGGAAACATTTGTCCACTTAGTGCCTTGGTGAAAGGGAAGCATGTGTGGAATTCCAGCAGAAGTGAGGTGGCCTCAGGTGGAGAAAACTGAGGTAATTCATGGTTTATCTGTGAGCCCTGCTGGCAATCTGAGGGTGTTGATTTGTGCAGCTCTGAGCTTATTGAATCTATCAAAAACTAATATTTGAAAAACTGCAGCGGCTGTGTGGAACAACATCCACTTCCATGGAGGAAATCCATCAGCTTTCCTAATTGCTTTTCTTCAGGAAAAGGGTTTGGACACCAGAGATGATTTTCTGGGGTGGGAGATGATGGATCACTTTCAGTACCCAGCCCACCTGCTCCGAGTTCTGGTCACTGCCAGAGCCACACTCACCTTCCCCTGTGCCAGTAATTGAAATAAAATAGATAAAACTTTGGATTCCTTGGACATGAACTTTCCTGGGAGATAAAAGCCAGGATTAGAGCTGGAGTTGGGTGTTTTAATTCCTTTCCTACCAGTATCCTGTAGCTTTTGTAGGAGCGTTTGGAGGAGTGCAGGTGTTCTCTCATATGGTTTTCATTCCAAACCCCAGCCTTTCCATATGTTTATTTTTAGCCAAAATTCTGGGATTCATATTCCCCCTCCACGTGGAAATACCCCCTATAACACGGAGAACTCCTCATGTTCACTGAGCTCTGTCACTCCTGTCAGGAGATTTGAGTAGAAAAGGAAAACTAAAGACAACAGACAGCTCCAGGTTCTGGATTCCTTCCCTGTCCAGGAAATCAGGGAGCATTCCCAAAGGGATGGGGCTGCTAAAGGGAACAAACCCTGAGGGACCGAGTCTGCTCTTTAACTTGGGTCAAGTTTCCACTTTTCCTTGTCCTTGGGAATTTTTTGCCATGAATTATGTCCAGAGCAGGAGTTTTTTTGGTGCAAGTTTCTGTTAGAAACTCTTTAATGTAATTCAGGTAATTCTCCAGAGCACTGTTTGCTCCTTTAAGTGCTCTTTAATTGACAAGCACTGGCTTAGAACTCTCTCCAGCTCCTGATTTATACCTCAGACTCCTCACTCTGCTTTTTCCTGCCATCCTCCTCCTGCTTTTCCTTTGAAGGCACCACAGACTTCTGATCCTGATGGATGGAACTCCAGCTGGTGACATCATTCCAGAATTCACGTGGAGGAGGGAGAAGATTCATTTTCTTAGTCCTTTTCCTGAGCTGTGCAATCCTAGAACTTCTCTGTTTCTCCGAGCTTGTTTTCCCCATCCATATTTCTCCCGGTTAATGGGATCCTGCCGGGGACAGTAGGAGCAGTGTTTCGTTACTCTGGCAACAAAAGCCAAACTCTCAGATGTTATTTTGCTTCTATTAAAAAAGCCCCACTGCCAGTTATGATGTAAACATTTGCAGCTCCCCCTAAATCTCTTTTCTTTCTGGAATTGAAGTGAAATGACCCTTCCGAGGGCAAAGTGAGGGATTGGAGCAGACATTTCCCAGCTGTGTGGGATTTGGGGAGATCCTCGGTGATCTGCTCAGACTCTTTTTAAGTGGCATATTTACTGCCAGCCTCATTGGAGGGGATGGAGCTTCTCAGCAGCACTGAGAGGCCAAATCCTCCTCTGGATTTATTTAGGAAAAGATTGGATGCTCTTCCCTCTGCAAGTGCCTGAAACCTTCAGCAGAATTTTGGAATTTTCAGAAGTGCTGAAAATAGCCCAGCATTTCTCCTGACCTTTTGTTTTTAGCAGACCTAATCCCACCAGGAATTCCAGCCCAGGGTGCCATTTCAAGCCATATTTCTATTTTTCAGACGAGCAGGGATTTGCCACACTGGGATGGAAAGGGAGCAGTTCCTTCAGGAATGAGGGATCCTCTCCCTCTTGACTGGGTTATGGCACTCCAGCAGATTTCCCAGCAGGCAGATGCTGTGTGATTCACCCTCAATTTTTCCTGGGAATGACCTCTCCCAGTGCTGGTCACTTGCAGGAGTCTGGGTCACCCGTCTTTGACTCCTTCCTTGAGCTCTTGCACTCGGCAGCTCCAGTTTAGGAAGATTTCCCTGACACTGGAGTATTTTTCCCTGGATTATCCAGCCATTACTCAGTTGTACATTGAATAAAATCCAACAATAACATTCTGCTGGGAAAAAAAACCATTTGAGCCAAAGGCTTCTTTAGTATTGCTCAAAACAGTGAATTATCGTAGAGATCTGGAATTGCCCATTCCTGAAAACTCTTCCTTTGGGAAGCAGTTTCCATGGATTTTGCCTTGCTTGCTGCAGGCACTGAACCATTTCTTCACAAGCTCTTGCAGTTGTGTAGATTTGGGGACTCCTGAGGGACATTAAAGCTCAGCCAGTGCCACCCCTGCCATGGGACACCTTCCACTATCCCAGCTTACTCCATGCCCCGTCCAGGGACACTTCCAGGGCTGGGGAAGCCAGAAATTCTCTTGGAATTGCATTCCAGCACTTCCCCACCCTCACAGGGAGGAGTTTCTTCTCAGTATCCCACCTATCCCAGCCCTCTGGCAGTGGGAAGTCATTCCCTGTGTCCTGGCACTCCATCCCTTGTCCAAAGTCTCTCCCCATCTCTCTTGGAGCCCCTTCAGGCACCGCAAGGGCGCAGTTTGGGCACCTTTAAGCTTCTCAATCCCAGTTCTCCCAGCCTTTCCCTGCAGGAAAGGTGCTCCATCCCTCTCAAGTGCAGGTTGGTTTTGGGAAGAGCCATCAGGTAACTCCAGAGCCATCCTGAGAAGTTTCCCTGGGAGCATCTGGGAGCAGGAAATGAGTCAGAGGAACCACCCAGATTTCCTTTCTTCCCAACATCCCCTTGAATTTGATACCGGGAATGGGATGAGGTAACTCCTGTTTCCATAACCAGTCATTTCTACTGAAATTCCATCTGCACTCCAATTGCCAATTAATTATAATTATAATTAACCTCCACACGTGTGCTGGTTTCAAGTGGATTTTTGGTGGAAATCCATGTTTGGATTTGCTGCATTTGACATCATTGTCCAGGGCCAGAAACCAAAGCAAAACCACACCTTGCCATCACTCCTCGGGAAAAGGGACATTTTGGGGACATTTTAGGTGACTCAATGGCTGAAGGTTGTGTTCCTGCATTTCTCCAGGATGGGAAGGGAATCTGGGATCACCGGGAAAGCAGCCAGGATGGTTTATTCTCCTTATCCAATTAAATAATGCCCCTGCTGAAAACACACCCTGGGATTCTCCTTTTGGTTTCTTCCCATTCCGTGGAGATGAAATCAGTTTCTTTTTCCATGTCTGTGATTTTGGGGAATTTCCAGGAGGTGCTCCCCGTTCTATGGCCCTGCAGGGGGTTCCCTAATGAAGCTTTGACAGATTTAAGGTCACTTTTTTGCACGGTTCCACTCAGCACTCCCAGAAATGCACAGCAGGGGCAGTTCCTCCGCTCTGAACTGCTTTGATTTATGCTGAATTTCTTTTCATATGGGCACATTTCATGTCAGAAAGAAATAACAAATTTCAGTAGAAGTTGTTGTTGGGGAAGGGAAGGTCTCCAAGGAAGCAGCTCATGAAATTCCCAGGGAAATCCTCACTTTAAGACCAGTGGATGCTTTTTATTTTGTTTTACCTTAACCCACTTTTATTTTCAGAGCAATTAATTGGGATATTAGTGGGAATAAAGCACCTGAAGGTGGTTTGATTTTCTGCAAAGCCCTTATCCCACAACCCTGCATTTCCTTCATACTGGAATATTTCAGGATGTGAGCCGCTAAATGAATGTTTTGCTGGCTCTAAATGCAGGAGATGCTTTTAGTTTAAGGCTCCAAAAGTTTCAGACTGAAAAGAATGAGGCACAGGGAGTTATCTTTTTGAAGAGAACTCTTATCAGCAGAGCTTCTTATCATTTGGAGGAGCTGTGTTTGTCATTTGAATGTGTTTGGCCATCAGTGTCCCAGCAGTTTCAGCTTCCAGAAACATCCACTCCTTCTGGGATTCCAAACCTCACTTTGGTTTAAAGAAACACCATCTTTTACTGCATTCCTGCTGTGGAAATGGGGAAAAAACATGGCAAAAAGGCACCAAAATCCCAATACATCTTAATTTGGAGCTTTTTATTGGTAGGAAAACACATGTGCTTGCTCAGATTAATAAAAGCGCTCACAACAGTAGCAAGAATTGTTCAAAAATGAGGTTTCAAAGGTACAAAAATGGGGTTTAGAAGATTCAAAATCTGGGGTTTAGAAAGTTCCAAAATGGGGTTTAGAAAGTTACAGATTGGGGTTTAGGAGGTTCAAAAATGGGGTTTAGAAGGTTCAAAATGTGCGGTTTAGAAAGTTTCAAAATGGGGTTTGGAAAGTTACAGATTGGGGTTTAGGAGGTTCAAAAATGGGGTTTAGAAGGTTCAAAATGGGGTTTTGAGGGTTCAGAGGTGGTGTTAGGAATTGAACCATGTTTGAATAATTTTGGAAGAAATTGAAAGAAAATCTCTTGTGTTTTATCTTTTTTTGGCAGTTGAATGTTAAATGGGAATTATTTAACATGGATTTGACATGGAAGGAAGGAGACCAGAGAAAGTAGCTGGTTTTCATTATTAATACTAATTTTATTATGTTTTGTGTGGTAAATATCTCACTGAAGAAGGTTCGAAATAGAGAAATTTGGGAGATCAATTGTTGTCATGTCCCAAATCAGCAAGGCCTCGAAGAGAGTATGATAGAGGGGGGAAAAAAGGCGGAGAGGAGAGGGAAAAACCTAAAGAGAAATGCAGAGATTTGGGTCAGAGGGATGAGACAGGGGGAGAATCCCAGAATGGTTGGGTTGGAAGGGACATTGGGGTCATCCCACCCCATGTCATGGGCATGGACACCTCCACTATCCCAGGTGCTCCAACCCAAACTATTCCAGGACTGTGCTCATGTGGTTGTTCAGTCCCTCCCAGCCCTTCAGAATTCTCCAGTTGGGAAATAAATGAGAAAAAAAGTCATTTCAAACCTTCAGGGGATCAGTGGGACAGAGGGTGATCCCGACAGCGTGGGGTGGTTCCAAAACTAATACTGTGGGATGAGGGAATTCTGCTTATTCCTGAAAATCAGCCTGGGATGTCCTTGAGCAGCTTGGTGCTGGTGCTGTCTCAGAACACCCAAGATCCCAATAAAATCCTGACAACACCCTGGAGGTCATTCCTGGAGGTGACCTCCTCTTCCTCCCACGCTCCCGGGGGAAATTCGGGTCCACCCCCTCGTCCATGGCCACCCACTCGCAGATCAGCTGAGAAATCATTCTTTGCTCAGCAGAACCTTTGTGAACAATGTTATTTTTTGCTCTTTGTTCTTTTCTTTTGGTTTGAAAGATTCCTTTTGTTCATGGTGTTCAAATGTTTAAAAATCCCTCATTTGTGGCTCATAAAAATGAAACCTGAACGTGGGGCTGGGTTTGAGAAACACTAGGGGGACTTGTTAATTTTTTATATACATTTATTTTATTCTGATTTTTGTTTCAAGAAGGGAATTCAAATTAATTTATCCTAAACCCCTTTTTAAGTGCTTTGAGATGGATTAATTTTTCTGTGGGTTTGAAGCCTGTGGGGGACTTGTTGTTTTCTCCAGCCAAATGCAGATGAGATAAACATAAACATTAATTGGGAATCCCTAAATCTACACCTTCCTATTGATAGGAATCTAAACTTTGGCTGTGGGAAGGAATATCTTGGATTTGGGTGTTCATTCAGGACCTTACTCAGTAATTTCTGATGTTATCACACTCACAGTGGGATCTGTCACTCTGTCCCAATGAATTGGTCATAATTAACATAATTATCAATCCCACAAGGCCAGATGCATTGAACATCCAGTATGGGAAGCCATGTGCTCCATGTTTTGTGGGAAACCCTCCTGGGAGCAGCTGGGACTGAGGGAAGCTTCTCCTGTGGTTCCTTTAGTGGGTTTGGGTGTTGGATCTGGATCTGGATGATTCGTGGGGTGTTCCTGGTTGGATTTGTCTGGATGGTTCACGGGGTGTTCCTGGTTGGATTTGTCTGGATGGTTCATGGGTGTTCCTGGTTGGATTTGTCTGGATGGTTCCTGGGTATTCCTGGTTGGATTTGTCTGGATGGTTCACGGGGTGTTCCTGGTTGGATTTGTCTGGATGGTTCATGGGTGTTCCTGGTTGGATTTGTTTGGATGGTTCCTGGGTATTCCTGGTTGGATTTGTTTGGATGGTTCATGGGTATTCCTGGTGCTGTTTGGATGGTTTGTGGGGTATTCCCAGTTTGATTTGTTTGGATGGTATATGGGTATTCCTGGTGCTGTTTGGATGTTTCATGGGGTATTCCCAGTTCGATTTGTCTGGATGGTTCATGGGGTGTTCCTGGTTGGATTTGTCTGGATGATTCCTGGGTATTCCTGGTGCTGTTTGGATGGTTTGTGGGGTATTCCCAGTTTGATTTGTTTGGATGGTTCATGGGTATTCCTGGTCTGGGAGATCACGGAGATCATCTCTCTTCTGAGGATGGGATGAGGGAGCTGGGAAGCCTCGGGAAGAGCCGGAGGAGAGGGAACCTCACCCACATCCATGTGCAGGAGGGGCAGAGCTCGGAGCAGGGCCCAGCAGTGGCACAGGAGGGATGGGCAGGAGCTGAACACGAGGAGGAACTTTCCCTCTGTGGGAGCAGCTTGTCCAGAGAGGCTGTGGAGTCTCCTCAGGACACATCCCAGACCTGTCTGGACACGGCCCCGTGCTCTGGGCTGGCCCTGATGCCTGGAATCAGGCTTAGCTAGAACCAGAGGCCAGACAAAGATAAAGAGATAAAAGAGAATATATTTAATGAAGGGCCTTCAGGTACAAGCCTCCCCAAAATGGACAATGGTCACGAGTTTTTCAGACAATTAAAAGTTTGGTCAATTTACATATCAGGGGTTAATCCTCCAATTACAGCTTCAGCTAATGAAGTCATTTACCCCAGTTTGCTCCCCCCAATTCACTTTTGTTTATACTTCTGGGGGCCTGAGGCTGTGGGGTGTCCTTGGACCTCAGGCCCAGAGGAATTGTTTTGTGTGACTAAAATGTGAAGACATTTAACTACACTTTACCTGGAGTTTAGAGCCATGCACTAATGCAGCACAGGGTTTGACAAATATGAAAACCTTGAGAGGCTGACCTGGAACAGAGGCTGGACAGTGTTCAAGGAATAAAGTAGGAATTTATTAAAAAGCCTTCAAAGATCCACCTTGGGCGGTACAAGAGCCTGGCTGGGGCTGTGCCCAGGATGGACCTAGAAATGGACCATGGGTCAGGAGTTTTCACACTTTGATAAGTTTTGGTCCATTTCCATATTGGGTTTAATTGTCCAATTCCAGCTCCAGGTTATGAAGTCCCATCCTCCCAGATTGCTCCATCAATTCGCTGCTGTTTGTGCTTTTTGGGGCTGAAGCTGCAGTGGTGCCCTTGGTTCTGGGGCTGGAGAAGGATTGCTGTGTGTGCCTGAGCTGTGAGGAGAACTTGCTGGCACTTTATATGAAATTCAGAATTATATCCATGGTTCTGGGGCTGGAGAAGGATTGCTGTGTCTGACTGAGCTGTGAGGAGAACTTGCTGGCACTTTATATGAAATTCAGAATTATATCCATGGTTCTGGGGCTGGAGAAGGATTGCTGTGTGTGCCTGAGCTGTGAGGAGAACTTGCTGGCACTTTATATGAAATTCAGAATTAATATCCATGGTTCTGGGGCTGGAGAAGGATTGCTGTGTGTGCCTGAGCTGTGAGGAGAACTTGCTGGCACTTTATATGAAATTCAGAATTAATATCCATGGTTCTGGGGCTGGAGAAGGATTGCTGTGTGTGCCTGAGCTGTGAGGAGAACTTGCTGGCACTTTATATGAAATTCAGAATTATATCCATGGTTCTGGGGCTGGAGAAGGATTGCTGTGTGTGCCTGAGCTGTGAGGAGAACTTGCTGGCACTTTATATGAAATTCAGAGTTATATCCATGGTTCTGGGGCTGGAGAAGGATTGCTGTGTGTGCCTGAGCTGTGAGGAGAACTTGCTGGCACGTTATATGAAATTCAGAATTATATCCATGGTTCTGGGGCTGGAGAAGGATTGCTGTGTGTGCCTGAGCTGTGAGGAGAACTTGCTGGCACTTTATATGAAATTCAGAATTATATCCATGGTTCTGGGGCTGGAGAAGGATTGCTGTGTGTGCCTGAGCTGTGAGGAGAACTTGCTGGCACTTTATATGAAATTCAGAATTATATCCATGGTTCTGGGGCTGGAGAAGGATTGCTGTGTGTGCCTGAGCTGTGAGGAGAACTTGCTGGCACTTCAGTTCAGACTCACACACCAATGCAGCACAGAACCTGAAAATCAGAGAAGCTGAGCCTTAAGGCATCACTGCCAGGTGTCCCTTGGTGACATTCCCAGTTGTGACCTCTGTCTCCTGCCCTCCCACAGGTGCTGCAGGGGGCCCAGCTGATCGCCGTGGCCTCGGCGGAGCCGGCGGCGGGCGGCGTGGACGGCTCCCCGCTGCAGGGCAGCGACATCCAGGTGCAGTACGTGCAGCTGACGCCCGTGACAGACCACGCTGCCACCAGCCAAGTACGGAGTGAGCCCTTCCTTCTCCACTTCATTCCTCTCAGTGTGCTTAATGTGCTCGAAACAGCTGTCAGATGTGTTTTGTATCTACCCACAAATACAGGCGGCTCATGGTCCTCTTTCCAAACCGTAAAAACCATCGTTTATAATAGGAAACATCTTTTATTTTATTATTTAAAGGTAGAAATGATCCTTGACTGCTCCTGCTTTTCTGTCCCTGCTCAATGCCTCAGTGCTTCTGGAGAAATTATTTTGGTCACCAGGGTGTCCTTGAAGGCTGAGAGCTGTCACAAAGGACAGCACCAAAAATGTGGCTGCAATCAGCCAAAAAGTATTCTCAGCCTGAGGTTTCCCTCAGAAAAGTTATTCCTGTTCTGACAGCAGTTTTCCAGTTGTTTTGATCAACAGAAAGTCCTGCAGCAGTTGGAAGTGAACACTTGATCCTTTCTGCCATGGAGGAGGTTTTGGGGTTTTTTTGGTTGTTTTTAATCAGTTAGAACAGCCGTGAATCTGAGGCTAGAAGAAGTCTGTCATCAGCTTGAAGCTTTGGTGACAGCACCACGAAGCTGATTGAAAACAGCTGGAACACATTTTTCTGGATTTGGTCACAAGTGGTTTTGAAAATCCCACTCCTTGGGCTTCTTCCCTGGGGAAGCCAAGAGGTTGTGGAATTCTTTTTGCCTCAGCGCCGCCCTTGTCAGTATTTTATTTTCAAGGGTGCTTTGGCCACTGAGGGTGTTCTGCAGGGATTGTGCCTTGTTTTTTATGGATCCTCCATCACTGCTGCTCCTGTGGATTTAATCAATCCAAGAACAACAGGGATACCCTGAGTTGGGAAGGACCCACGAGGATCATGAGCCCAGATAAGCGAAGCAGGCAGTGAGAGGTGTTCCTCATGCTGCTGTCCCCACTCCAAGCCTGGAGAATTCCCAGATTTCCCTCCCATGGGGTTTCTCCCTGTGCTCCCTCCTCATCCAGAACCTCCTCAGGAAGAAAATCTGGAGCAAAACTCCCAGGAGGAGCAGCAGCCACCCCAGGATTTCCTCCCTCTTCAGGGACACTTTGCAGTGTGTTGGTTTTTAATGCTGTGGTTACCCACAGGGGTTTCCAGGGAGCCCAGGGAAAGCAGGGAAGGAATGTGACAGGAAAAGGGGATGAAAGGAAAAGCAGACAAGCCCCAAAACAAGTTGGCTGTAAATATTTCCTCACTTTGCACCAGGTGAAAACTGAGGATCTGGAAAGGAGTTGGAGGAACCAGCTTGGTGTTTGCATTGCTCTGAGTTTATCCATAGTTCAGGAGCTTTTTTTGTGGATAAAAATACGGAATTTTCCTTTGGAGAATGATCGCTCATCTGAAGGGGAAAGTCTTGTCTGAGGGAAGGGAAAACCCTCCAAGTGAGGCTGCACTGACACTTCCACCTGGTTCTTGGTCAAGTGCTTGAGAAGCTCCCAAGGATTTTGCAGCTCTTTATCAATCAAAGCTCATTAATGTGGAATTCATTTTCCACCTGGCCTGGATTCTGTGCCAATTCCCTGTTTGAAACAGCACAAATGTGGATTTATTTCATGTCTCACAACAAGGTACCAGCTTTCTGCCCTTTTTTTAGCTGAAATGAATCCCTGCTCTGAGTTCAGCTGGAGCAGAGCAAAATCCACTTCAGTTTTGTATTTTCAGTCTCTTCATGAATGATTTTTGCTTGGCTTCTTTTCATGTTTTGACAGCAGTTTGCAAAGTCTAGAAATACAGAATATTTGGATTAAAATTCTGTGCTCAGATGCAATGCTGGTGGTAAATTTTATTAGATTTGGAAAAAAACCCACCATCATGCCAAATATAAATTCTTGTAATCCCTTCAGGTCTGAGGCTGGGTCAATATTTGGTGTTGCTGTTGTGCTGATATTTGATAATTCTATTTACTCAATACACTTTTCCTCTAAATGGGAAAGAAAACTTTGAAGATTATTTAAAAAATGTTGTGCTATCCAATTTAGCAACCTCATAGATTTATTCAGCACCTTGGCATGAATTTCTTGGACTTTTAAACAAACACAAAATACCCTACAAATTAAACAGGAAAAAAAATTCCTGTAGCCAAATGCAATTACTGGCAGCAAGGCAGAGGGAAATAAATTAATTTGGGAGCAACACTTCATGATTTTGAACTTCTGGTGTTTTAATTTGAATAATAGATAAGCTGGGACTGTGTAATAAGACCAAAAAGCTGGGAATTCTGGTGGATTTTCCAGCCTTGTGGATCTTTTGGCAGGCTCAAGGCCGGGACCACAAAGCCTCAAATGCTGCTTTTTATCACCAAAATCCTGTCAGAGAGAGAATTCTATGGCCAAGGTGTTGTACAGAGCAACCTTTAGAGGTGTTTATGAGGGAAAATCCAGCAAGGGCAGATCTCTGGAATGAGGGGGAGTTTAGAGGGGATGAAAAAAATCCTGAAATCCTCGCCCTGTGCTTGGAATTCAATCGGTGCTGTGATGGGCTGCTGGCAGGGGAAGCTTTCCTGGGTATGAGGGGCTCTCTCCAGGCCAGTGCAGCTGTTGTGGATCCTGCTCCTCTCACAGCTCTGCAGGTGCTGCTCCTGGCTCCCAGGAATTTTGGATTCTCTCTCCCCAGCCTTGTCCCTGGTAGGCAGCGAGTTCCTGTGTAAGGAGATTTCCTTTGGAGGTTTCAGTCGGTTGTGTTTGCTCACAATTCTTCCTGGTTTTCCTTGGGAAGCGAGGAGGAATTTCCTCTGAGGAAAAGCTGAGTGTAGTCGTGCTGTTCTCACTTCACCCAAAGCAGGGAAAGGCCGCAGTGGGGAAAATCAGCATTTTTAGACCAAATCCTGCTTCAACTGGGAAATTCCAAGGACAAAGCCAACAGGTGATTTCCCTCCCCTTGCCCCCAGCAGCTGTGGCACTCCAGGACTCCCTCCTGTCTGTTCCATTATCATCCTTGGTGGCCTTTCCAGCTCCCTATTCCCAAAACCTCTTTGTTGGGATGAGCCTTCCACAGCTTCAGTTTGGTGCCAGACTCTGAATTTATTTCCTTTATTTGGAGCTGGTTCTTTTCCTGGGAAGAGAGAGGGAATAATTGCCTTGGTGCCACTCATGATTTTGTAGATTTTTATCATAATTTCATTATTTCAGCTTCCTCGTTAGGCTTCACAGAGACTCTTGATGATATTTTTGGTGCCTTTGTGTGTTCCCATTCCCACTCTCACAGAGCCCACATCCATGTGGATTTTGCTCTGGAATTTTTTCCACTGGTATTCACAAGAACTTTATATTTGGATAACAAGCTCCCATTCTCTTGGTTACACCAATAAAAAAAGCACTTTTGGATTGATTTCCTGCTGTCCTGTTCCCCATTGCAGGGCACCGATTCCCTTCAATCAGCAATCCAGCCAGAAATGCAGATAGAACACGGAGCGATCCAAATCCAGTGAGAGGATTGAGGAATGTTGGGGAGCTGGCAGTGAACTCCAGCCAGAAATGGAGTGGGAGGGGTTGGAAAAACCTCCCAGAGCTCAGAACTTCCAGCCATGCCCCGCCTGGAATAATTCCAACTTCAATCAGAGCTGCATCACGACACCGATCCGAGTCCTGGCCTTCCAAAAAAACCCCGTGGGCTGCACTTAAATCCACTCAGAGAGGACAAAACAAATCTGGCAGAGGGAGAGGAAGAACTCTCCTGCATCCAAACTGTGAGACTCCATCCCTGCCCATCCCGTTGGTCCCTCCTGTGAAAATGGAATGGCTGCAGATGTTCGGGGGTACTGCTGCCCTGCAGTACCTGCTTTGCCACGTAGAGAAAGTTCCAGAGCTCAGATATTTTTCACTGTTGGAACAGCCTTTTTTTTAATTTGCTATGGTGTTTATAACAAAAAAAAACAAACAAAAAAAAGGAAAATATTTAAAAAAAGGAGAAATCCCTTGACAGCAAGTCTTGGCCTTTTGCTGGTGTTTTCTGTTCAGTGTCATGAAAACTGTATTTGCAGAAGACTAACACTTTTGTTTGTACTGTTGCTTAACTACTTTTCTAGGGGAAAATGCTTTAAAAATGCTGTAATTACGCATTTCTAATGAAAAATAAATGTGTATTTATGAATAGTGCAGCTCTAAGTTGCTCTGCCTTGGGAATGAGTCTGGGTTGGCTGGGCAGGAATGTTGTCCTGGAGGAGCTGGGGATGGATCCACATTCAGCCTCTAAGGGAGAACCCAATCTCAGACCATTTTTTTTTTCCTAAATTCCCAATTCCAGACCATTTGATTATCTAAATTCCCAATCTCAGACCATTTTATTTTGTAAATTCCCAATTCTAGACCATTTTATGATCTAAATTCCCAGTCTCAGACCATTTTATGTTGTAAATTCACAGTTCAAGACCATTTTATTTTCTAAATTCCCAATCCCAGACAATTTTATTTTCTAAATTCCCAGTCCCAGACAATTTATTGTCTAAATTCCCAGTGTGAAAAAAAATGGGATAGTTGAGTTTTCAAGTGTGCAAAATGTAATGAATTTCTGAAATAATTTTATGTAATGTGAACAATTCTGAGCTCTCTCCCTTTCAGTCTCTCCTGCCTCCTTTGTCCAGCAATTCCCCAGAGTGGGATTCATCCATCTGAACCCAGCATCCAAGATCCAGGTGAAATCCCCTTTCCTGTGAAAGTTCTGGTTAATTTAATAGGGATTTTGACAAAGCACCATTGTCCTTTTTGCTAATCCTGAGTGCAAAGGAAACCTTTTTGCTGTCACCTGGTTATTTTAATGATGCATGCTTTGGAAAATAGGATTTGGAAATTAAGAGTATGGAAAATAGGGGTTTGGGAAAGTGTTTGGAAAATAAGAGAGGGAAGTTCTGCTTTGTATTTGATTCCCAGCTGATTTCCCACAGGGTCCTTCCCAATATGTGGCTCATAATGCATTGAATGAATTGACAAATGAGGTGCAGCCACAAATCCCACGTGTTTGAATCCAGGATAACTTGGATTTGTATTTTTTTTTATTACCAAAGGAAGGGTTAAGCACCTCCAGCTTCTGGAAATGTTGTCCCTGGTGAGTGTTACCCTTTCTATAAATTCCTCCTTGCCTTTAGGATATTTCTTGACACAGAAATGCAGACAACCACAGCTTGTGGAGCTTGGGGTCTGCAGCAGGCCAGGAATTTGGCTGCTCTTCAGCTCCTTTTTGAGTGGTGTTCCTCAGCCTGGGGATCTTTGAAGAGCTTGGCACCCAAAAAGAGGCCTAAAAATAAAGCCAGGCCTGGATATTTTAATAATCATGGAATGATGGAATGGTTTGGGTGGGAGGGACCTTAAGGATCATCCAAATCCACCATGGGCAGGGACACCTTCCACTATCCCAGGTTATTCCAGCCTGGCTTTGGACACTTCCAGGGATGGGGCAGCCACAGCTGCTCTGGGAAATCCATCCCAGGGCCTCCCCACCCTCCCAGAGAACAGTTCCTTCCCAATATCCATCTATCCCTGCCCTCAGTGGGAATCCATTCCCTATTGCCAGCTTGAGTTGGGAATTTCCCTCTGTTCCTCTGGTTTGTGAACTCAGAATTTTGTCCTCTTTGCACTTTCCAGCTGAAGTTCAGGAGAAGCTTGAGCTCAGGAGACTTCAGCGCTGAGCCAGGGATTCTGGTGAGTATTCCCTGTCCCTGCTCCCTCTCTGGGGGTTTGATCTGCTTGTCCAGGCAGGAAATGTCTCCAGGAATGCTGGATTGATCTCCTCATCCAGGCAGGAAATGTCTCCAGGAATGCTGGATTGATCTCCTCATCCAGGCAGGAAATGTCTCCAGGAATGCTGGATTGATCTCCTCATCCAGGCAGGAAATTTCTCCAGGAATGCTGGATTGATCTCCTCATCCAGGCAGGAAATTTCTCCAGGAATGTTGGATTGATCTCCTCATCCAGGCAGGAAATTTCTCCAGGAATGCTGGATGTGTTTTCCAGGTATCACAGGCTGTGTCACCGACAAATAAATCATTCCCCAAATGAGTAATTCAGGGATGAATTCCCTCCTGGGAATGTGTGTGAGGTTCTGTGCAGGGTGAAGGCACCTTCACCTCGAGGTTGTACCAAAAACAACCACAAAACAGGGAAAAATCCTGGAAGTTTTGGAAGATGAGGAAGCAGGAGCTCCTGGAGGTGCTGAGGGTTTGCTGGCTCTGAGTTTGGGAGGGTTGGTGTTGGTTCACCACAGATGTGGTTCCATCCTTGACAATTTTCAGTAAATCACCTAGAAACTCTCAATTCTCATCTCCTGTTACTCCCAGTCTCTGCCTTTTTTATAGAATAAGATAAGATTTTAAAGAATAAGATTCTTTTCTCCTCAGGAAAACTTCCAACATCCTCATTTTTCACTGTTCTTTTCCTCCTCACTCTGCTTCTGTCCAAGAGAGATGGAGACCAGGAGTGTTCAGGGGGCATTTCTTGTTTTATTGCTCTTTTATTGGAATTCATCTCATGCCCTGTGGAATCCAGTTCTCCTGGGATGATTTTGGTGATTGATTGGTGATTTGATTTTGGTGTTCAGGTTCTGGGGGTGGAAGAGTTGCCCTACTTGGTCCTGTTGGTTATTTTGAATATTCAGTTCAGTAAATCCACAACCCTTTATCTTGTTTTTTTACTAAAATTCTCTTAGTGGACCATTATTAAGAGCCTTCAGATCATTTAATCTTGAATCTCACCTCAGAAGAGGAATCCTAAAGGGTTTCCTGATTAAAAACTAAAATATTCTGGTTTGATGGATTGTACAGCAAGAAATCTGTCTCAGAAAAGTGAGGGATGTGGGGAATTCTTTTCCTGCTTTTTCTTCTTTTTATTCCCTGTTAGTTTTATGTATTTTGTCTTGCAAAACAAATCTATAAAAACCATCACCCTCCTGTGACCCAAATAAACGGGAATGTTCTCGTGAGCTGCGTTTTCAGGCATTCCAGCATTGACACTTTTCCTGTAAAGCAAAGAATTCCATCCAAAAAAAAGTTCTCCTGGTGCTCATCTCCGTGGTGGAGCTCCTGCTGCCTGGAGATCCTCTGGTGGCCCTGGATTTTATTATCCAATTCCATGGATATGGAGTTTCCTGTTAGAAAAACACCAGGAGAAAACCAATCCCTACAAAAAAAAAAACCCCCAAACCCTGAATGGCATCTCAAAACTCCTGTTAGCAATCAGTTTTCCTGCCGAATTCCCAATTATCCCAGCACTGCAGACGTGGAGCTGGAGCTGGAATTCGGCAGGAACTGTTTCCCATTATCAGGGATAAGAATGTTCCTTTCATTGCCGGTGATCCCAGAGCTCTGGTGGGAGCTCGGCTGCTTGGGAGGAGCAGTCAGAGCTCATTTCCTGGGATGGAGCTGGGAAAAAGGGAATCATTGAGCTGGGAAAACTGAGCTCCCTGTTCCGCCTGCTGCTGCAGGGAATGCTGCCTGACACTCCTAAAGGTGGGTTTGGATCCCAAAAAATGGGAATATCTGCAGGAGGAGCCCACATTCCGAGGCAGGGCTCAACTCGCCTCTTTCTAAAGGTGATTTTTAATCAAATCTTGTTCCTTATCACGACAAATTGGGTGGAAATGGATAAATCCCTTTTTTTCCCCATTCATGTCTCATACAAAGTTCAATTCAGCAGCAAATATCTCCTTTGTTGAACTTTTTTTGCCTTTTTTTAAACTGAATTCTACTTTTCTAAGTTTTGTCCTCTTTATTTCCTATTCAATTTTTCTTTTTTTTTTTTTTTTTTTTGGAAAGGAAAAAATGTCTTCTAGTGATAAATAAAAAAATTTCATGTTTTGGGCAGAAAATATCTCTTTTATATATTTTCCCTCTTTTATTCATCATATGAATTTTTTAATTAACCAACAGGCAGGGGAAAGTTCTGGTCCCTCTGTTTAATCTGTGTTTTGGGTGTTTAATTAAACTGCCCAGTTGCAGCTCTCCATCAGGTTTATGACAAGACTATATTTTATAAAGTTATCACAATTTATATCATTTATACAATTTCCCTGGAATGGATTATTCCAGGTTTTTCCTGGGAGTTCAAGTGGTGGTGAAACGCAACAAAAACCTGGATGGAGAACCCAGTTTAGGCTGAGCTTGTGCTCGTTTTCCCTCGGTGTTCCATGACCTGGACTTGGAAAATGAGAAATATCCCTGATTCCTGGCTTTTCTTAGGGAATTTTGGGATTTCTGTTTTCCAGATGCACTGAAGCAGGGAAATCAAAGGGACTTTGCTGTTTTGTTGTTGCCACAGGGACACAGCTCTGCCCTCCATGGATGGAAAGGATTCCCGTTGGGAATGATGGACTCGATATTCCATTCTCTCTTGGCTTGCTGGGAAAAGCAGGAAAAAATTTGGGAGATGTCCAGCACTGCTTGAGTAGTGAAAGGTACACTTCAGATTAATATCTTTATATAAATATATATACACTCATTAATTTATATTATTTTGTATAAAATGTATATATATTTCTATAGATTCATTTTTTATATTTTTAATATACACACCACATATACAATATAGGTATATTTATTTTTATATGCACAATATATAAAATATCAAATTGTTTATATATAAATATAAATATGATATAATATGTATAATATATATAGATATTTTATATATAATATAATATAAAATAAAATATACTATAAAAATATAATAATATTTATTTATAGAAAGTCTAATCTAATCTAATCTAATCTAATATAATATAATATAATATAATAATGTATAATATAATATAATAGTATATAATATAATAATATGTAATAATATATAATAATATATAGATATATATATAATATAATAGATATCATTTATGTACACACCATATACAAAATTTCTAAATTTATTTTTATATATGCACTATGGATACTATATATATTTAGATTAATAGACCATATATACAACATATATTAATGCACACTATTTATATTTATATAAATATATTATAAATAATATATATATTATATAATATATATATTATGGAAATAGATATAAATTCACAGTATTTATATTTATATTTATATTTATATTTATATTTATATTTATATTTATATTTATATTTATATTTATATTTATATTTACATTTACATTTATTTACATTTACATTTATGTATTTCAATACATTTCTATTGTTTTTTATTTTTATTTCTTTTTTATATATTTCTATTTCTTTTTATATAGATACCTGTATTTATAAACCCCATTCTCTGCTGCATTCTGAATTCCATTAATCAGGAAAAACTAAAGCAATTTTAGCCCTTAATTCCATACACAGGGGAGATGGTTTTTACTGGGCTGATTTAACAGCTCCCAAAATCTCTCTGTTGGAAATTCCAGCGTTTGATGTTAATTAGGAACATTTCCAGTCAATAACCAGATTTTTCCCTGCTGTTCCCACGTGGCAGTGAAACCAAACCTCCCTTTGGAAGCGCCCAGGTGATGGCACCGGGAATTCCGCCCGTTCCCAGTTTGGGTGGAGCGGCAAACTCAGGGTTTGGTGCCTTTTCTCCCCAAAATTGCTGCTCCCAGCTGCTCTGGGGGCAGCCCAGGCCCAGCTGGGGTGGCTTTAATCAGCCCCATCCGATGGGATTTGTCCAGCTCGGCTCCGCGTCCCATCCCGGGAACGCCGCGCTCTCCTTGGGGCCATCTGCCTTGCACAATTCCTGGGATTTTACAGCTATTTCATTACTCAATCCTCCCTCAACTCTCTTAATCCCCCTGCTCTAATGGGCTCCCTGCTCTCCTCAGCAAAACCAGAGGAGAAATAAAAAAAAAATAAATTAAAAAAAGAATCCAAATGTTCAGAGAAGAGGAGGCGGGATAAATCCAGGGAAAAGCGAGGCAAAAAAACAAAACCCAAACGAGGAACAATTCGTTGGTTTGGTTGGATCCCTCCCTCCTTTTCCGTGCTCAGGTTGCCTTTCCCTCCTCTCTGCAGCCCAGGGAGGGGTTTCCTGGGAAATTCCTCATTTTCTGGCATAAAAGAGCTCCCCAAATTTCCTCACTGATCCCAGGAGCAGCAGCGCTGGAGGTAGGCAGGGGCGAGGCGGAGGGGAGAGGCTTGGGGGGGGATTTTCCAACTTTTTTTTTTTTTCCTTTCCCATTTTGTTTATCCCTTGCTGGGTTTTGAAGGAGCCTGTAAACATCTGGGGGGATTACATCTGGTTTGGGTTCTGCCTGAAATTCCTGGGAGTTTCGTTCAGTTGAGCGTTAGAACGAAACCAGCAGCTCCCCTGGCAGGTTCTGCCTCAGGATTTTCCAAAAATAAACTGTGCATCCCCACACTTCCCCCTCTGACACTTCCTAGAGTTTTCATGGAAGTTTTCTTGTGTGGCAAACAGCTCAATGAACCTCGAGTTCAGTGATTCCCTTTTATTTAACATATTGTAAAAGGTTGAATGTCTTAATTTTCCTGCCAGAAAATCGGCTTTGTAGGAATATTCCCTTAAAAACCTTGGAATGTTTTTGCATGGATTGACAGTTTTCCATGGTGATCCTTTCTTTGAGATAAAATTCAGTGATAGATAAAATTCAGTGATAGGAAGTGGCTGAACGTTTTGAGGTGGGGTTTTTGTGTTTGGTTTTGGTTTTATTTTGGGATTTATCTGTGTCATTCCCTGCTCCAATCCCGCTGGAATCCCAGCTCTGCACTGCACAGGTGTCCTTGGATTTGAGATCCCTCAGGATCTGGGCTCCAAGTCCAGATCTTTGCAGCTTTAATCCATGTGCAAATTCATCAAGCTGAGGGTAAATTGAAAACTCATAATGGAATTTTGCTGTTGGGATGAAAAACTGGGGGAAACTCTTCAGTTTGGGCAGGGAGGGAATTGCAGGAACTTCCAGCCAGGAAATCCAGGTGGGAATTGTGGCAGAGGGATTGGCAGTGAGTGGAGGAGGAGGAGTAATGCCCAAACATCTCTGGAGTGGTGGATTCCTCATCCTCAGGTCCCTTCTGCCACTGCCAAATGTCACCAGATGGGAGTGGGAATGGGAATGGGAATGGGAATGGGACTGGGAATGGGAATGGGAATGGGACTGGGAATGGGAATGGGAATGGGAATGGGAATGGGAATGCAAATGGGAATGGGAATGGGAATGGGAATGCAAATGGGAATGGGAATGCAAATGGGAATGGGAATGGGAATGGGAATGGGAATGGGACTGGGAATGGGAATGGGAATGGGACTGGGACTGGGAATGGGACTGGGAATGGGAATGGGAATGGGAATGGGAATGGGAATGGGACTGGGAATGGGAATGGGAATGGGAATGGGAGTGGTGTGTGGCAGCAGGGTGAGTGTGCAAGGCTGATCCCAAGGGATGCCCCTGGATCCATTCCCAGGCTTTATCACAGAAAGCACCACCCAATAATGTGGGAAATATCCTAAATTTGGAGAATCAGGAATCATTCAGGTTGGAAAAGACCTTGAGGGCCGTCAAGTCCAACCATCCTCCAAGGGCTGGAAAACCCTTCTGGGGAAGGAATCATTCCTATTATTGAGGGAATAAATGTCTTGCTCATGCAAAGTTCTCAAAGTAGGAGGGTTGAGTTGGGCTAAAAGTGCTTTTTACTGGGTTCTGACCAGAGGAACGATGGGTTCTTGTCCCCCTTGTTTGTGGGGGACAGCAAATTTCTGGCTGGAAACCCACGGACTGATCACCATTGTAATAAAAATAATTGAGATAAAAGCAATTTAAAAAAAAAAAAAGCCTTGAAAACCCTTAAACTTTTGGGGCTGGCTTCTGAAAGTCCAGAATTAAAAATAATGTAGTTGAAAACAGCTTTCCTACAGCAGAGTTAATGAGCAGAGAACACCCAAGAAAACACTGATTTTTCTCTTAAAATGCCTCCTTCCCTCTTCCTTTTGTCCCTGAGATTTTGGTGGGTGCTGACCAGACAGACCCTTCCAGCAAAAGGAGGGTTAACTCCTGGAGAAAGGGGGTGGAGAGGGAATCCCAGCTTGGAACTTGAGACTTTCCAGCTGAGAAAGAAAGATTTGGAGATGCAGACGTAATCCCAGAGCTCTGCAATCAGCTCCCTGTCAAAGGAAGTCGGGAAAAGCACAAGGAAAACTGCCCAGGCGCGCTGGGTGCAGGGCAGGACACGGAGCAGCAGTGCCACCACCTCCTCCAGGGTGAGTATGGAAAAACTGCCCATCTGAACGCTTGGAAAACGGTTGGAATGTTGGGAATGGCTGGGAGGGAAGGGCAGGAGCAGAGCAGAATGCAGAATGTTTGGTACCAGATGCAATAGGTGAGCTCTCAATTCAGCTTTTCCTGCAGCCAGGCTCCAGGGATGAGCTGGGGGGGTCTGGAGCAGAATCTCTGCTCGTTCCTGCTGTCCCCATGAGCTGCCAGGAACTGCAAACAAACTCATGGACTGGGAATGCAAATTTGTGTGGATTTCATCTCCAAATGGGAGCATTTTGATTTGTGTGGCTTAACTCCTTCAGCTTGAGCCGCTCTCCTTATCTGCCTGCTCCAGCTGCAGGATTCCGGGTAATCCCTGCGTGCAGGATGGGCTTTCCTGATCTTTGGAGCATCCTGGAGGAGCTCCACACTTTGTTTGCTGCCTGTGGGATGCTCCACAGCTGCTGCACTGAGAGGGGGGCAGTTTGTGCTCCGGAGGATCCAAGGATTTTCTGATTGATCCAGACACGACGAAGGATGGGAAGAGGGAAGAGATGCTGCAGCCTTGTTTCTCCACAGGGTTCCCAAACCTGCCAAGTGCTTGGGGATGGGATGTTCCAGCTGGGGTGTGATTTACTGCAGCATATTATTAATATTATTATTATTAATAATAATAATAGTATGAATATTTATGGAGCAGCTGACGGTTAACGCGCTGGACTCCCCAGACCGTTCCACGCTGGGTTTTGTGGGGATGTGTTTGTGAAATGCCTGTTTTCCATTACGAAGCTGGGAGATAAACGAAGATGACACTCACATTTTCCTAACATAAATTTCTCCCTTTCCCCGTCCTCCTTGGAAAACATCATTTCCAGCAGCCTGCCTGCTCCAGACATCAAAAGGACCCGGGTTTACAAGCCCTGGGTCAGGTCCTGTGCAGGAGAGACGCAGATGATCCAAATCATCCGCACGACAACACAAAGCTGGGATGGGGAGCAGTGAAAGGAGGAAGCTGGACATTGTGGGAGGGGAAGGAAAAATCTCCTGAGAGGACTTGTCTCTCTGATGCACTTCAGGTGCTGGGGAGAGATTTTCCTGCTTTTTCTGGCCAGTGACATCTTCCTGTTTTCCTGCTTTTGCCCTAAATGTTTTCAGTCCTAAGAACTCAACCTTTTGAGCTCAGACTCGTGTCCAAGTTGTTGTCTCATCTCATCTCCATGAACGCAACATCCTTTGCTCTTGGCCTCGCTGGACGCTGCCTCTTGCCCAGATCAGATCCATTCACAAACTTCCTCTCCTTGGCTTTTTCTTCCCTGTCACATCGAATACTCATCAGGACTTTTGCTGTCCTCATCCCATATCCTGCTCTCTTTGAAGTCTGCTCCTTCCCTGCTGACGCCCCTTGCCCTTGGCAGGACCGAAATTTCAATGCAAACAGCAAAAATGTGAAATTCCAGCGCAATTTCAATGCTTCCTTTAGTCCCATTCCCTGTTTTCCTGGACCTTCCGTCCCTTTCATCTTGGATCATCCTTCCTTATGCAGCACCTGCCACTTTTTTGTGGGATATTAAGAGTATTTCATCCATCAATTCCAGCTCAGAGCTCTGGATCAGTGATATTTCTCCTTTTATTATAATTATGCTAAGATTAAGCATAATTACCTCAGAATTACGGCACTGAATAAACCCAAGGCTCAAGTTACAGATGAGAAACCTTGTTCTGTTTTTTGCTCTGCTTTAAAAACTTCCCTGTGCCTTGAAGGGCAGCTCAAACCAACTGAGCTGTTGAAATAAATCCTTTTTTACATCTTCAACCTGCTGAGTCCTCATCAACACTGGGAAACCTTCAGTAACCAACACCCCAAAGGATAAGAGCAAAGAACCCTGGAGCACATTCTTTTAGTCCATTATTTTAGTTCTTAACATTTGCCATATAGAAATTCAGTTGTTTATTATTATTATTATTATTATTGTTATTGTTATTGTTATTGTTATTGTTATTGTTATTGTTATTGTTATTGTTATTGTTATTGTTATTGTTATTGTTATAATTAATAATGATAATGATAATGATAATAATAATAATATACCCAGATATAAAATCCACTCTTCTTCCTCACCCATCCCTTTTAACCCAGACATAAAATACATAATAATAATAAATAATAATAAATTATTATTATTAATAATAATAATAATAATAATAATAATAATAATAATAATAATAATAATAATAATAATAATAATAATAATAATAATAATATACCCAGATATAAAATCCATTTTTCCCTCATCCACCCCTTTTAAGCCAGACACAAAATCTCCTTTTTTCCCTTTTTTCCTGCCCCTGGATGTTCCCCTGCCCTCAGTGCTCAGCCCTGGGTGAGGATTTGGCTGCTCTCAGCCCAGGGCTCAGGATTCCCATGTCCTGCTCCTGCTGCCGTTCCCGAGCCTGGATTGGGATCTCTCCTAAGGAATTGTCTGGTTCCTGAGCCTGCCAAGAGCCGAGGCAGCTCCTGCAGGACACACAGAGCGTGGCAGCATCCGACCTTTGCAGTTCTCTCTTGGGAAAGGGGAGACAAAAAGGCAAGAAACAAAGCAAACAAAACAAGGAACAGCTCTGCAAGTGCCAGAAGCAAAAGTCAGTGCAGATAGCAAGCTGGGTTTTTGGTGGTTTTTTTTTTTTCTCTTCTATTTTTAATCTGCTTGCTTTCATTTTTCTTTGGAACTCGTGGAAAGGATGAGTTTCTGGATGAGGAAAAGTGGCTGAAGCCGTGCTGAGACAGAAATAATCTGGATAATCAGTGCAGGGAAGAGGGACAGCAAAACTACGTGACCGCTGAGCTGAAGTTTGGGCAAATCTCTCTTTGTCTGGGACATTTCCCTGCTTTTGCAGAGAGCTCCAGCCCCAAATCCAATCTCAGGGCAGTGTTATTACAAGAATTCATCTTTGAAACCCCAGCAGAATTTGTTTGGATTGCTGATTTCCTCGAGGCCTCGGGATATGCTGAAGTGGAGGAAATCCATGGGTTAGCACACAAAAGTATCCAGTTGCAGGGTCTCTGAGGGGTGGGAAATCACTTCCCAAACGTGCCTAATAGTCCTGGGGTGGAGAAATTATTAGTGCTGATTACACCCTGAACCAACAAACCATCAAAGCAGATCCCAGCCAGGGATGTGGGTGCTGAAAGAGCAGGAAAATTAATGGGAGAGTGGGGAGATAAAGGCTCCACGCTGCTCTTGCTGTGTTTTGTCCCTGGGTAGAGCCACATTAGTGGCTAAATTACATTTCTTTCAGCAAAGGTCTTAACGAGGAGCTTGTAATTGCCAGCATGGAGGAGTCATGAGTGCCTTTCATCCAGTTCTCTGCTTTTTGGGACCCTTGGAAAGATGGAAAACAACTCGTTATTACTTCTAGACTGACCTTGGATCTCTTGAGTTGGAGAATTAAAGGGGCTCTGGACATGACAGGTCCTGTCCTTGCTGTCCCCTGCCCATGGGATGTGGTGGGGAGGGACCTTCTGGGCACTTCCAGACATCCAGGAGCAGCCCCAGCTTCTCTGGGAAATCCATCCCAGGGCCTTCCCACCCTCCCAGGGAGGAACTGATAGGAATTTATAATGGCTCTTTCCTCAGAGAGCCCAAATCACCACCTGGGGTAGCTTAAATCTGCAAAATATTCCAGGAGGAACAGGAAACTCAGGGCTAGCGAGACCTGAACTCCCTGACTCGAACAGAGGAATTTTCCTTGAGAATTGGAAGTGAATCCCTGCAGGGACACCTGCACTGAGTCCTGTCCCTCCCCTGGGTGATCCAGAGGCTGCTCAGACACCTCCAGGACAGCTCCAGCCCCTCCAGAGCTTCCAGGTTCCTGTGGATCCTCTGCCAGCAGGGACACTCCGGGGTGTCCCTGTGGGTGACTGTCCCTGAGAGCAGCAGATGGGACATTCCCAAATGGCATCTTCCCTGGAAAACCTTGGAAAGCCTGGGAAATCTCCTTTCCAAGGGTGGGGATGAGGAACAGCCATGAGTAGGTGGCACCTGTGGCTGATCCAAGGAGGTTTTGTGCTCACCTGTCTGGTCTCATGGAATCCATGTCTTGAAAACAACATCCCAAGGAAAATCCTAGAGAATTTGACAGAAATCTGTTCCCACTTTTTTTCAAGCCCTCTCCTTCATTGATTTAACGTTTGAGGTGCAGCTTTTGTCCCGGACAATCCTCCTTAACACACAACCCAATTCTGATCCTTCTCACCAGGAATTTGTGCTGTTCCACTTGGAAAAACAGGATTCCCTTCAGGAAACTCCCTCAGGAGTGAGAGATCTGAGAGCTCTCAGCCCCCAGGGCCTCCAGGTTAGTGGATTTTCTGTTGCATCCTTTTAAAAACCATTGGAACCGCAGCAGGATGGGGAATTATTGTGGAGGATAAATATCCCCTGCAAGGAACCTCACAAGGATATGGAAAAGTGTTTCCAAAAGCAAGGTAAGCAGAGGAATCTGTATTTTCCCTAATTTAATCTCTCTCCACCATCCTGGATGGAAGAGGAGCCCAAGTTTGTTTTCTCCTTGCACGAGAAATAATTTGATTTTTTCCCTAATGATTGGAATTTGTGTAAATTGACAATATAACAAAGGACAGGGTGAGAAAGATCAGCTCCAGAGCTGGGTGTCAATTATTCCCCTGTTAAAGTTTGCTGTTGAGCTCATGTTAGTTGTGTTTAATCACAGGTTTAAGGGCAGGTTTCAGCCCTGAGGAATTCCCTGAGTCTCTCCCCAGTGCTGGGTTTTCCTTGCTCAAGGGCTGCACTCACATCACCAGAGTTTGGATTTGCTCTTATTTCCTATTTTATCCACAATATTTTAGAAGATGCAGTGCAGAAAAAGGAGGATTTCATGCAAATTAAGGGGTGAGGAGGAGAAAATCCAAACTGTTTTGGCTCTGGGAACTCCCAGGGTTTCCCTCTCCAGCCTGTGGAGACAGGGAAGTGAAAAGAAGCAGGAAAGGAAAATCCAAGGCAGGGAAGGCACTTGAAGGCCTTTCCCATCCATCCCTCCCCTCTTGTGCAGCACCTCCCACTCCAGGGTAGGAAAAGCACAAAAAATCAGGAAATAGTGAGGACAGAATTAGTTTTTAATTTGCTTTCCCCAAGTTTTAATAATCCCCAATGCTGTTAATAATACATTTATATCCCTCTAAAGAACAGAACTGATAAACTTCCTTTTTTCTAAGGTAGTGCTTGTTCAGGGGGTTAAACCTTCTCCCAGGTGCTATTCCAAAAAAAAGAGCAGGGATTTCAACTCCAGGAATTTCAGTCTGCAGGACAAAAAAAAAGAGACTTATTTGAAGCTTGGGTAGGTCTGGATTTTCAGTGTCTACAACCTCCCTCCCCCCTAAAATAACACTCAAACCGCTGTGAGGGAAACCTTGGGCCAAGTTTTACAACTTAACCACATGCAGAAGTGCTTATGCAAGTGCTGCCTTCAAGATGAACTCAGATTTCAGGCGAAAAAGGGGAGTTTTGGGACACTGAGGGTGTCAGACTGGTCTGGAGATGTGCTGGCACCTTTGGGGACTTCCCAGCTCGGCTTCTGTGCTTTGTGATTGTGCCAAAAGGGAGCTCAGAGGGTTTTCTGTGTCTCCCTGGATGTCATTTAAGGTTGGGCAGGAGGGAACTTTAGGAGATGAGCGGCACCTCCTCGAGTTACTGTCTGCAGGTTAAAGCAACAGCAGAAAAAAATGGAGATATATATATAAAAAAAAATAGATATAAAAAAATCCAGGCCCTTTTTTCCCAGCTGGTTCCATCTGTGTGGTCTGCTCTGCTGGGGAATTCCTGCTATGGGAGATCTCCACAGCTCCCAGAGGGTTGAGGGAGATGTGTTGGAGCTTCTTTCTTCTGGAGACCTTAAATTGTGGTTGTTTTTGAGGTTCTGGTGGCCCTGTGGCCTTTGGATGTGTCTTTGCCACAGAGTCCCTGAAAACGAGCACAGGACCAACACAAAGAGTGAAAGCAGAGGCCTGGAGCTGGAGTCTTGGCTTTTTCCCAGCCTAATGGATATTCAGTGCTGGCCTGGAGCCTCTGGGATTAGCAGAGCGTTGTTTTCCTCAGGGATTTGGGGAAATCTCCAGCTCGGCTTCTCCAATGCTGGCTCTTCCCCCAGCTCGTGACGGGTTCGTTCCGTGAGCAGGAGCAGATGATAAATCCATCACCTCCTGACATTCTCAACTTTTTATTCCTTTTTCCCTTCCCACAATGGCACCAGGGCCTTCCACAGAGTGTTTGTAGCTGTGGGCTTCCAGAGAAGGATGGAGTTAACGGGAGCGCTGTCGGCCTCCCCTCAGCAGCAGCAGATTAAAAACCATTAATTACAATCAGTGGGAGGCTCCAGAGGCCTCTGTCCTGCCTCGTGGAGCTGGGTTGGGATGGGCACAAGCTCTTCCTGATGGCCAGGATCCTGGGAATGGCTCCAGTGTGGGCACACTTTGGGATCTTTAGGAATAACAATGAGGCTGAAAGCACAGGGCTCTGCTCAGGGACGGCTTTGGACGTTGTTTGAGGTGGATTTGGACAGCACAATCCTCAGGGGATGAGCTCTGAGTCCTCTTTGGACATCAACCTCCCTCAGCTGGGCCTGGGCAGGACAAAACTGGGGGGATGAATTTGGCTGGAGTCGCTCTGGAGTTGTCTCTGCAGGAAAGGCCTGGCCTGTCCCAGAGCAGGAGGTGACACAAGGAGGCTGAGGGAAGGGACAGCTCCATCCCTGCATCCAAATCATGTGCTGGATTTGTGTTTCTCTTCCTGGGGCCACCTGAAAACCATTTGCTTCCAGCAAGTGGGAAGGCAGGGAAGGATTTATGGGATGAAACAGGGCAGATGGATCCGGGGAGATGGATCCTGTGGGCTCCTCTTGTGCCTCCTGGGAAAGGAGTTTGGATCCAGGGGGTTGGATCTGGGCTTTAATGTAAATCCTGGGGTTTTGGTGAGTCATTGAGGCCAATTCCTTCCAAGAGCCCCCTCTGCCCTCTCCCAGCAGCCATTCCCTTCCCTTTGGGATCATTCCTGGGGTGTGCCAGCTCCTGGTGGCAGCGCAGGGAGCTTGGGCACAGCTCTGAGGGCTTGCTGGTGTGGAAAACCCATCCCATTTCCAGCCTCTGGGAATGCTGCAGGCAGGGAAAGGCTGGGAGCAGCCCCTGAGGTGGTGCTGACATCCCCAATAAAACTCAGGGAGCTCGCTCCAACTCCTGAGCCTCAGTGCTGGGATTTAATGAGCTCCAGAGCTCCAGCACGACCCCAAGAGCTCCCAGGTCATGGAGAATGAAGGATTTCTTTCAACACCACAGAAAACCCATAAAAAAACAATCTCCAACCCATCCAGAGCCCACCCTGGCTTCCACCAACCATTCCTGCCTCAGAGTGAGTGCCAGGAACCTCCTGGAAGAGACAAACCCCAGAGCTGCTGAGCAGGTTTTGCAGGAGTTGGGATGGATGGGTCTTTGATCCCCTTGGATCCTTCAGGGGCTGCAGCCAGTGCCACCAAACCCTGCTCTCCAAACAGAGATTCCCTGGGAATTTCCAGTGGGCTGCAAGGCTTTGTCTCCTCCCCACTCCTGGAGCAAAGCTTGGCTTTGCTGCACTGCTCTGAGTTCTACTTTTGTCCTATTAATTCCTGGCAAAGTAAAGCCAAGGCAGAGCTGGATGACAGCATGTGCCAGTGGTTGTTCCTGCTCCTGCCATCTGGAGCAACATCTTCCCTTTACCTCTCCCTTTTCCCCCTCTTTTCCTCCCTTTTTCTCCCCTTTTTTTCCTGTTTCCTTCCAGGTCTCAGCCTGTTCAGTTCCTCTTCTTCTTCCCCCTCCTGCTCTGCTCCTGTTCCCTGCAGCAGCTCTGCTGAGCTCACAGGCCCTATTCCTACAGAAATGTTGTGGAAGTGAAGCCAGGTTAATATTCCCTCCCTGAATGTGCATGGAGACTCCTTCCCACTCCATGAGTGCATTCCCGAGCTTTTAGCATTTTCAGGATGTTGTTTTTTGTGCTGCTTTCACCTGTGTCAGCCAGACCCCAGAAACAGGGTGAAGTGAGGTGGAAATGTGTCCTGGCTGTGCACTGAGGCCCAGAGCTGAGGGATCTCCCCCATCCCCACCTCCTCTGCCCTCATGGGCACTGGAGATGATAAAGGAGAGGTTCAGCCCCTTCCAGCAGGGAAAACCTCCCAGGGATTTGCTCCCAGTGGAGTCTATTACAGCATTTGTGTGATTTTAAAACAATAAAACACCTCAGGGCTGCTCCATCTCAGAGCCCCCAAACCTGAGCTTTGAGCATCTCAAGGTCACTGCTGCCCTCCCCAGCTGGGCAAGGCCCAGAGGTGACAGCCAGGAGTGGGAAGGACATTTCCAGTGGGAAAAGGCTGTGTTTGGAGCCTGGACCTTTCCCCTCCCACCTCAGTCACAGCAGATGAATGATTTGTTTGTCATCAAATTAAGGCCCAAGCTGGGCCTTTGGCTTTGCTGCTCCATTCAGCAGAGTTTTGCTTTGTGTCTGGCCAAAAAGTGACTCAGAGGAGCCACGACCGAGGGGCACAGGCCCTCCTGCAGCCAGGCAGGGACTGGAATCCATCCCTCAGCAAATCCAAGGACAGAGCTTGCTTAGGAAACCGAGGAAATCACGGGCAGGGAGATTGGAACCATGAGCTGCCCCACAGGGAGGAACGGTCAGGAAAGGACAGGCTGTGCTGATCCAACACCCAGGATAAGGAGCTGACTGGGGTCAGCCCTCCCTGGAGAGCTCTGGGAGCTCCCAGACATTTTTGCAGCTGGGTGGGATCCAGATGGAGCAGCCAGTGGGAGCCAGACCGTGCGTGGGTTGCTGAGGATGTGTTTCCATTCCTCGTCTTCCATCCCAGCAAGAGTTTTTATATTGCAATAAACTGAAGGAATTCTGCACTTTCCCAGTAGCACTGGGCTCTTGTTGGGGGTTTTGGGAGGCACTTTAGGGGCTGGGAATGTGGGGTGGGAAGGGAACCCCATCCAGGTGGTCCTGGGGAGTGTGGGAGGGATGGACACTTTTGGGGAGAGCAGGATCCCACTGGGAGCCAGTTTGGCTTCTGCAGCTGTGGATGGCAACTGCTGCCTTCTGTGTGGAATTGTCTTGTCCAGCTTTTATTCCAGGGCAGCAGCTCCTTCCTTCCTTCCCCCATGGAAGTGCCTCCAGAAGTCCAGCCCCTGTCTGGCTTGAGGGGATTTTCATGGGGTGGGATTGAAGGGCTGGGATGTGAGCAGGAATTCCAGGAAGCTGGAATTCCTGCTCATGTGGGAATGCACTGAACCCAGCGAGCTGAGCTGGTCTGTGCTGGCTTCTTCTGTGGAAGGGACCAATCACAGGGAGGAGTCTGTGGGATCAGGGAACGGGAAACAGGAGAGCTGGAACCAAGCCTTGGCTCTGCCATGGGCTCAGTGCATTGCACTGAGAGAGGCATTTAAGGTCACCCTGAAAATAGTCAGCTCCTAATCTGAGGAGTTCAGTCAGGCTTTAAAAGTGTGGGGAGCTCCCAGGGCTTGGAATTGTCCACTTTGGAAACATTCCAAAGGGCAATTCCTCAGCTGCCCCTCCACTGGAAGATATTCATGGACAATTCAAATATCTTGGTTTCAAGAGGAAAAACGGGGTTGGTGATGGTTGGCTTGGAAGGATGGGGGAGAAGGAACCCATTCCATTGCTGGAATTTGCAGGATCTGGATCCTTACTTGCCTTGACCTCAGTGAGAGGTGCTGGTGCTCCCAGCAGGGAGGGGAACATCCCTTACTGGGCCAGCTGGGATTTTCCATGGTGCTCGAGCCGTTCTTGCACATAATTCCCACTGCGCTTTATGAGCCTGTGGTGCCTGCTCCTTTGCAGATCCTGGGAAAGCTGCTGCCAAAACCCAAATGTTCTGCCACCCAAAATCCAGCCAGGGGTGAGGAGCAGCTGAGGAAAATCCC
This sequence comes from Poecile atricapillus, assembly GCF_030490865.1. NCBI lineage: Eukaryota > Metazoa > Chordata > Aves > Passeriformes > Paridae > Poecile > Poecile atricapillus. The sequence continues at coordinate 20,114,950 of NC_081258.1, forward strand.
CGTGGAGCTCTTGGGTCAGACACATTCATTGAATCCCAATAAAAGCCTCTCCGTTGGGCAGGGAGCAGCTCCCGGCTGGAAGGCCCCTGGATGACTGGATTGGGAGGGAGGCTGAGCTCAGCCAAAGGCAGAAACGCTTCAGTTCTGCTGGATTCCACAGGCCAAACCTCCAGGTGCCTCTCCAGGCTCAGATCTGGCTGGTGGGGAGGGTGATCCATGTGTGCACCTGCCCTTGGGATAATCCCAGCCTTGGGCAGCTCCGCTGGCTCCGCTCAAGGTGAAAAAATGGGCTTGGAAACTTTTCCTTTAAAGCCAGAGCAGCCTTGTTGGTTGTTTCCTTGGGATTTGGTTCCACCAGCTCCCAGGACCTGTTTTCCACGGGGCTGGCAAGCTCTGTCTGGAATCTGGATCTCAGAATGATGGGAGCAGAGCCTGTGCTGAGCCTGTCAGCTCGGGGGAGCCATAAAAAAGGAACTGAGAGTTCAAGCAAATAAAACCTGGAAGCCTGGAGAGGAGAAGGTCATGGAGACACCCTCTCCATGGCAGGACACTGTGTTTTTTGGGGCTGGGCTGCTCTGCCTGGCTGCAGATCTCTGGCACATCCCAGATGGACTGTGGAGCTGCAGGAAGCAGCTCAAAGTCGGGATAATAAACCAGGAAGATGTTTTTGAAGCAAAACCAGGTGTTAATCAAGGCTCAGGGAATGTTTCAGGTGCCTCCTCCCTCCCTGTCCAGAATCCATCTCCAGCAGGATGGAGAATTCCCTAGAAAAATGGATCCAGGCTGCAAATCCAGGATCTCCATCCCGGGCAGGGAATTTGTTTTGCTTCCCTCCTGTCCCTGGAGCAGCTGCCACACTTATCCCACCAATGGGGAGATTCCAGCTCTGCCCAATCCCGATTTGTGGTGCATTGTCCCAGCTGCTGGATGTGTCTGGAGCCTGTGGTGCCCAGCATGGGAGTGGTTTCCTTCCTGCAAACCAGTTTGGGACTGGTGCTGGCAGCCGAGGAGCTGCCAGGAACCTGGTGGAAACAATTCCCAAAATCTTCCCTCGCAGGGCACAGCAGGCCTGGGGCTTTAGGGAGCTGCTCCAGCATTCCTGTGGCACTTCCCCATCTTGACCAGGGCACAAACCCCATCCCTGGAAGTGTCCAAGGCCAGGCTGGATGGATATATCCAGGCAGGATATCCACCCTGGGATAGTGGAGAGTGTCAGGGTTGGAAAAAGATGAGCTTTGAGGTTCCTTCCATCCCAAAACTTTTGGCAAAGTGTTCTGTCCAGGTTCACCAGGTGGGAATGGGCTGGGAACCATTTGTCCAGCCTGGAACGGGGCAAAGGCTCTTTCATCTCCTTCCCAAGCCTTGGGAGACCCTTCCACTGAACCCTCACTGCTCCCATAGCGAATCCAAAAATTATTTCATCCCTGTCCCGTGGCCCAGCCAGCCCTGGAGCCAGCAGGAACGTGGCTTCAGGAGCTGGGGAGGGCCCCCAGGATCCCAAACATCCCAAAATTCCATCAAGATCTGTGTGCACAGCCAGGATCTGCTCCAGCTCCCACCAGCCCCAGTGTGCTGGAACCATCCCAGAGCTCCACGTGCAGACAAACTGGGAACAAACACTCCTCTCCAGGATTTCACCCCTCAGCTGCAGCAGCTGAAACAATCCAGGCCCTCCTGGGGCTCGTGGCCTTTTCCTTTGTCTCCGTGTTGGGGAATCAAGCTGATTCCTGTCAGGAAGATAAATGTTGTCTCCAAAGCTCCGATAAGAAGGATGAAATCTGTCCTTTGCTGAGGGCTCTGCAGAGGTTTGGGGGAATTCAGTTGGAAAATCAAGATTAGGCTTGTTAAGAGCTTGGAGGCTGATCCAGGGGGTGGATTTTTGGGAGGGAAATGGATGTGAACCCTTTATTTGGAGGTCATTTCCCGTTTTTCACCCCGTGTCCGTCCTGGTGGAGCAGCGTTTCTGGGGGATCAGAACTCGGATATTCTGGTGAGGGAAGTCTTGGAAGCAGAAGGGCAAATCCCAAAAGGTCTGGTTTTCCCTGGATATGGGGAAGCCAAGCGTGGTGCCCACCTGAGGAAATCCCATCAACATCTGGAGGTTATCAGGTGGGGTGGAGGCTGTGGCACCTCTGCTCCCCAGTCCTGGCAGAATCCAGCCTGGATTCATCCCCTCTGCCCTTTAAGCAAAGAAATGTCCTTAAAACTCGCAGTGAGCCCTTTTTAGTGAGTGTAGGTGGTGAGAAACACAGAATTTCCCAAATAAAATCAGCAAAATGCTGGGTGGCAGCCCTGGTTCTCTCGGCTTCCTTAAAAACCCAGCTCTTAATGGATCTGCTGGAAAGTTTTTGAGGTGTTGTTTGAAGTCTGGGCCAGTTTTATGTTTTATGCAGGAATTTGGCTACAGGAAGTCTTGGTTCTTTCACGTATTTTGTATCAAAATCCCTTTATAGACCGAATAATCCCTTTTCCATGGCAGAGCCTCTGCCCCATGCCCAGACTGCTCCGACCTGTTCATGCTGCTGAGACGATTTCTGTCTAAAACCTGTAGCTTTTTTTTTTATTGTTGTTAAATCTCCAGGCTTTTGCTCTTTTCCAAGCACATTTTCACGGGGTTTTTTCATGGGAAGATCCCCGGGAATTTCAAGGGCTGGAACTGCCGGGGAAGTTGGGGTTCAGAGGAGCACTGAACACAACTGAGCTGAGCTGGTCGGTGCTGCCGGAGCTTTGGCTTCTCTTCTAGCGATGTGTAAGGAACTAAATACGAGGGAAAAAATTTCTGTGGGATCAGGGGAGGAGGAACAGGAGAGGAGAAAGAGGGGAGGAAACGCTCGGCAGAGCTGGAGCATCCCTGAGTTCAGCGCTCGGAGCCGCTGACCTGGAGTCACCTCCGCTGGCACTGACGGGAAATCCTCGCCAAAAATTCCTGCGGTTTCCCAACCCCTGGGCTGCCGGGGGTTCGCAGCATTCCCAAAGGCAGCCGTGCCTTCAGGAATGCCCCAGGGGAGCCCTCACACGCTGATAACGAGCGGGGCGAGGCTCTTATCAGCATCCCGCTGACATCCCCGGCACGGCGATGAAGGCTCGGGATGCTGGAGGCACCGGGAGCCTCCCGCCTCCTCCCGGGACACACGGCATTCATTAGGGATCCCTTTCCATTCATTAGAGATCCCTTTCCATTCATTAGGGATCCCTTCCCATTCATTAGGGCTCCCTTCCCGTTCATTAGAGATCCCTTCCCATTCATTAGGGATCCCTTTCCATTCATTAGGGATCCCTTCCCATTGATTAGGGATCCCTTCCCATTGATTAGGGATCCCTTCCCATTTATTAGGGATCCCTTTCCATTCATTAGGGATCCCTTTCCATTCATTAGGGCTCCCTTCCCGTTCATTAGGGATCCCTTCCCGTTCATTAGGGATGCAGTGAGGGACACTGAGCTCTCCCGGGGTAACGGGAGATGGGATGACAGCGGAGATAGGGATGCGGTTTTCATTTCAGCATCCCGTTAAACGGGAGGGGAATGTTCCCATCCCGCAGCTCGTTCGCAGTTCTGTGTCGGGATGGGGTCGGAATTGAGATCTCAGGGATTGCAAATCCCAGCTGGATTTGTCTCCCGAGCCTTGCACCGGCGTTTGTGCTGTGTGGAAAGAGGGGAAGGTCCCGGTGTGGCTCTGCAGGGCTGTAAAATCAGGAGAAGGCAAATTCCCGACTGTTTTTCAGGGAGAATTCGGCTCTTCCAGTGCTGGAATCCAGGCTCCAGTGTAAGAGCAGGAATTTGCTCTTTCAGTGGGAGCAGGCAGATGTGATGACATTTAGTGAAGTGGCAGGGAATGCACCAGGGACATCCCCTGGCATCAGCCTGGATTTCCCGTGGGGGTGGAAGCTGGAAAAGTCTCCTGGACACCCAGCTTGAGGGATGGGATCAGTATTCCCAGTATATCCCAGTATAGAGCCAGGCTGGACTGGTCATCCTTGGATCTTGTAGCCTCTGCCCAGCCACTGCAAGGCTTTCCAGGAGGAAACTGCTTTATCCTTTATCCATTCCCAACTGTGTGGTTCAGTGGTAACCTCAGATTCCAGCCAGGAAAATCCCTCCAAGGCCAGCCCAGGGTGTGCCAGGCCTGCAGAGTGGAGCATCCCTGTCCTCTACTCCCAGCTTTTCCAGAGCCTGGAAACTGCTGGAGACTCATCTGCACACAGAAACTGCTGGAGACTCATCCCCATTTCCCAGAGCCATGGAATCAGGATCACTGAGGGTGGAGAAGAGCTCCAGGAACAGAGTCCCAGCCCCATCCCCACCTTGTCCCCAGCCTGGAGCTCTGAGTGCCACCTCCAGGAATTCCTGGGACACCTCCAGGGATGGGCACTGCAAACCTCCCTGGGCACTTCCAATTCCTGATCCCCCTTTCCATGGGGAAATTCCTGCTGCTGTCCACCCTGAGCCTCCCCTGGCTCAGCCTGAGGCCGTTCCCTCTCCTCCTGTCCCTGTTCCCCCTGGCTGTCCCCTCCTGGCAGGGAGCTGTGCAGAGCCAGAAATTCCCCCTGAGCCTCCTTTGCTCCAGCCTGAGCCCCTTCCCAGCTCCCTCAGGAATTCTCCAGCCCCTTCCCAGCTCCCTCAGGAATTCTCCAGCCCCTTCCCAGCTCCCTCAGGAATTCTCCAGCCCCTTCCCAGCTCCCTCAGGAATTCTCCAGCCCCTTCCCAGCTCCCTCAGGAATTCTCCAGCCCCTTCCCAGCTCCCTCAGGAATTCTCCAGAACTCCAAATGAGCCAAACTGAGCTTCCATCGGACACCAACCTCCTTAAACTCGATTTTATTTCACACACAGCACAACACTGCTCCCCTTGACCAATCCTTTGTCCCAGAGCCGGACTGAGGAGCCAGGTTCAGCTTTGCTTGAACTCTTGGAAAGGCAGCACTTGGATCCAGGGCCTCTCCCGACCTTCCTGGAGCGCTCACATGTGCGGAGCAGAGCCGGAGCCTCGCCCGCTCCGAGTGCATCATGACCTCTGTTAAGCAAACACTTGCTGTAATCGCCTCCAGATCTGCCCTGGCTTTGATCAGCTGCAGGATGACTTTATCTTATGATATAAATATGTAAAACATCCATTTGTTTTCGGGCAGGATGCAAATAAATCATTGCGTAAGTTCGGGCCCAAGCGAGGAGTGCAGCCGTGGCTCCAGAGCTCCTCAGGCTCCACCTCCTGGAAGGTCATTCCTGCAGGAACACGGCGTTTCTCTTCCCTGCTTCGCTTTCTTCCAGAGGTTTCTGTCCCTCATGGACAGCTCTGGGTGTTCCCAGTGGAGCAGTGATGGAACAGCTCCTGTCCCTCCCTCCCAAAACCACCCAGTGCTCCCAAACCAGCTCAAACTCCTGCTGGGATCACTCAGGAGGCCTGCTGCTCATCCTGGAGGTGCTCATCCTGGAGGTGCTCATCCTGGAGGTGCTCATCCTGGAGGTGCTCATCCTGGAGGTGCTCACCTCCAGCCCTGCCACCCCTGCCACCTTCAGCTCATTCCCAGCACCCCTCTGCCCTTCCCACAGGAATCATTTCTCCAGCAAAGAGGGTTTCTCTTCAACCCTCTGGTTCTTCTTCCCACAGCCTGTGCCCATCCCAGCCCCTGATCCCACTGCTCCTGCTGGGATTCCCTGGATCCCTCTGGCTGCTGTGCCCCCCCAGGCTGGAGCCCTTCCCCAGGGATGGCCACTGGAGCTGAGCAGCAATTCCCAGTGGGAAGCTGCTGGGAACACTCTCGGGGTGTTGTGACAGAGGTTAAGCCGAGCCCAGAGCTCAGCAGCTCCTCTGTGGTGTCAGCCAGCCTCAAGCGCTCGGTTGGTTGATGGAAAATCGGGATTTGGGCTTCCCCCAGCTGAGATTCCTCAAAATCGCCTTTCCCTGCCTGTTCCCAACCCCGGCGTGAGCACAGCCCCTGTTTGAGCTGTCAGGGAAGGCAATCTCTTGCCAAGAGATTCAGGAAAAATTGTAAAAAACATCAGCTGATGGCTGGGGAATCTCATCTGCTGAGCCAGAAGAGGCAGATGAATATTCCCATTTTTCCAGAGCTAAGGAAGGATCAGGGTCTCCACCAGCTGTGTTCTCCAAAGGTCTGGCAGCACCTTCCCAAGAGAGGAGGGATTTGGGAAGTTCTGGCTTCATTCCTACTTGTGGCCTTGTATCCCACCTTCCTGCAGGTCCTGGATTTGAACAGGGTGCCCAGAAAAGCTGTGGATTCCTCATCCCTGGAAGCATTCCAGGCCAGGCTGGATGGGCTCGGAGCACCCTGGGATAGTGGAAGATGTCCCATGGCAGGGCTGGGACTGGATGAGCTTTAAGGTCCCTTCCCACCCATTCCATGATTCTGTGATTTTTCCTTGTTGTTAAAAGGATTTTCCAGTCCTTATCCCGAATGCTCCGCTGGATTTCAGGACAGAGCCATGCCCACGTTCCCATTTCCCTAAATAACAACAATTCCAGAGAAGAACATGGAGACAAGAACAGGAATCAATATTCCAGTGCTGCTCCAGGATGTCCTGGAAGGGGAGCTCGGGGAGCTTTGGGAAGATAAGATTGGGTGCATAAAACTGCCAGATGATTAATGAACCTTTGTCCTGGCGAGGGAGATAAAACCCCTGGAGTTGCTGCCCCTGCTAACAGCTTTTCCATCACTTTGGAAATATTTTTGCTCATTCCAGAGGTATTTGATTATCTGTCTTTATCCAAGGGCAGATGGAATTGGAAATCTCCCCCAGCCCCGTTTTGCTCTCACATCAGAGCTCCTCCCTTTGCTGTTCTGTTTTCTCACCTCTGCGGGCTCCAGAGCTGGGAGAAATCCACACCAGTTCCTGCTATCCCACCTCTCCTCCTTCCCAAATTCCCAGCAGGGCATTTTATCTCCTGGCTGCCACTGCTGATGGATCCCTGGCTGCTCCCAAGGGTGGGGGAAAGGTGGATCCACACCTGATCTCTGTCATTCCACAGAGTGATCTTCACCTGGAAAAGAGATGGGGAAGAGGCAGAGCAGCCAGGGCAGAACATTGCAGGGTGTTTAAACTGGGATGGAGTGGGAGAAGACACCGGGACTTGGATGGGCAGAGCTCTTGGAGCCTTTGGAGCTTGGAAAATCCCTGAAAAAGCCTTTTCTCCTCCTCTTCCAGCTCAGCTTTCTCCTCTCCTTTCAGTTTTGCCACAGCTGATCCAAGGAAAACCCTCATGACAGGAACAGGCTGGGAATTCCCTCTGGGAATTCTGCAAGGAGGCAGCTGGGCTGGAAGGTTGCTGAAAAGTTTGGAGTGGGATGGTTTGGATGCTGAAAGCCTCCATTTTTCCATGGAATTCCCTTGGAATTCTTGTCACACCACCAGCACAATCTGTGTCCCTGTGAGGTGAAGCTGCTCACACATAAACAAAAATTGAATTTTCTCTGTTTGGAATTTTTTCTCCAAACTTTTGGTTGCAGAACAGGTTGTGTTTTGTAACTTTATCCAGCAACATTCCAGACAAACCTGTGGATGCTGGAAATGCCATTTCCCTCGGTTTGGGCAGATTTTGCAGAGTCAAATCAGCACAGAAACGAGGAGCTCAAGTTCCCTGAAAGGTGGAGACTTCAGCTGGGACAATCCATAGGAACATTCTCTGCTGGAATGAGCAGTGCTACTTTTATCCCATTAAATTCCTGGAGCTCAGCGAGTTTATTCCAAATTTATATCCAGGACAGGGCTTGGTGCATGGGATGGTGGAAGGTGTCCCTGAAATGACAGGGGTGGGATGGGATGATCCTTTTTCCCTTCTTTTGGAGAAAACCTCTGGAAAACGGGATAATTCCAGGGAGCAGCTGGAGGAGGGCAGAGCATCCCTCAAGCTTCCTGAGGAAGGAATTCATCCATGGGGAGAGCAGGTCCTGGGAAGGCTCTGAGGGATCCATGGGGACAGGAGCTGCCGGTGCCTATCCCTGGGTGCCCATCCCTGGGTGCTCAGCGCTCCCAGCTGGGACCATCAGTGCCCAGGAGCACCTGGAGGAGATGATTGGGATGGGACAGCCCCGCCCATCCCATTTTCCCACCTGGCAGCGGGATTGAAGCCGCCCATAAATCCCTGTTCCCTTAAGGGGTGAGTTTGTGGTGCAGGGAGCTGGCGTTTGTTCCTCATTTCTGAGTTTTTAGGGACAGCAAGTGGATTAGAGGATGATTTCCGCCTTCCTGGGGGGCTTCAGGGGCCTTGGCGGTTGCCTGGATTTTGGGGATGAGGCGCTGTGGGAATTTCGTCACCTGTTTTGGAACCCTGAGCATCCTCCAGAGCCGCCCTTCCCTTGGTGAGGTCAGTGAGGTCTCTGTGTCCCCAAAGTGCCCCTGGGGGAGCTGAACAAACTGGGGTTCCCTGGGATGGATCAGGATTTCCTGGGATGTGCAGGACTGGGATGGATTGGGATTTCCTGGGATGAGCTGCGCCTTGTGTTCCTGCTGGGAGTTGGGAGAGGCTGGAGCTGCCTGGGATGCAGCTCCTGCTCCTTCCCCCTCCTCGGAGCGGGGTTTGGTGCCAGCCCCTCAGGCCTGGGGCTGGGAAGGTTCAGGATATGGAAACCATTCCTGCTCCATGGGATATTCCCTGCTTCGCTCTGTTTTCCTCCCCATTTATCCCAAACCTCATCCCTGTTGCTCCTGTGCGCCGCTGGCACCCCAAGGTACGGCTTTTATTTCTCCTAATCCCCTTTTTTTATCGATTTTAGCTGTTGGCAGGTGGCTGTAAGGAATATTTGGCTTTTACTGGGCTGGGTTTTGCTGTTTTCTTCCTTTATTCCTCTCCTTGTGTTCCATTAGCTCTGCCTGAGTGTCCCTGAAATTTGAATTTTGGGATGTCTCTGCTCCCCTTTGGAAAAACACAACATTCTGGGCAAGAATTTATCCCAAAATTAACCTAAACCTCTCCTGGCACAACCTGGGGCAGGTTCCTCTTATCTCTAAAAATCCTCTTTTTCTGTTTTTTCTTTATTTTTTTTTTTTCTCGCAATAAGAAAACCAAATCCAATCCCTTCCTGCTCTCCGGGTTTGGTTGGATGCTCCCCGTCCACGCTGGGATTTTTGGGGGGAGCAGGAGTGACCCCATCCCGGGCTCTGCCACCGTGACCTGCCCTGCTCCAGCTTTTCCTCACATCTGGAAAAGGGGAACAAAAGGGCTTTTTGTGCTCCCTCTGCAGCGAAATCCTCGTGAATTGCGGCTGGGAAAGAGCCAGGAATTGGGAAGATTTTCATGGATTTCCCGGGGTTCTGCAGGCGGTGCTGGGATGGTTTTCCTCCCTTTTGTTTGAAAGTGGCTTTTGCTTTCCTTCCCCAGCTGGAATCGCTTGGGCTCATCAGCTCCGCCCAGCTAATTAAGTAATTAATTAATTAACCCCCGCGGGCTGCGCAGGTGCCGCCGCTTTGGGACTAATTAAGGGTAAAGCGGGATCCTTTTCCATCTGGGATCTGCTCCAGAGGGAATTGCTGCCCATGGAAGGAGGAAGGGGGCTGTGAACACCAAAGCTGTGCCTGCAGTTTTATCCTCGGCACAGGGGAGCCCCGAGCCGCATCCCTGGGGAAACCTGGAAACAGGGGCTGGGTTATTCTCCCAAATAAATCCATCCCGCCCGGCTGGAAGCGGAATATTGGATGCCTGGAGAGCTTTAAAGCTCCTTTACGTGTCCACAGGGTTGGAATATTTCTAGGATTAAAGAGCAGCTGGGATTTTAAAATTTATTTTTAACTGAAATTTTAATTTATTTTAATTTTTTTGTGACCCTCTGATTCAGTTGCCTTCACCTCTCAGGTGTTTGAAGAGCTTTATAAACCTGATTTAGAGCTCCTGGAATTTTTGGCTCTGCAGCAAGTGCTTGTATCTGTCCTTTTCCTAGGGGGAAAAATGAATAAATCTGTTTTCTCAGGAACTCCTTTCCTGTTCCTGCTGCTGGGAGAAGGAGGTGGGAAGGGATTTGGGATTGGGAGCTGTGGAAAGGGGAAGCAGAAGCTGCTGCCTCGATGGCTCTCAGCTGCTTTAGGAAATGGGAATGGCTGGGATGGTTTGTTTTCCTAACTGGAAAATTCTGCTCCTTTATCCCAAGGCACCCATTTCCTTCCTAAATGAAAAAAAAAATAATTAAATATAGATATAAATAATTTATAGATATTTATAATATATTTAGATATTTATAATATCTAAAATAATATATATAATATAAATATATAACAATAGATTATTATAGAGTATATAAAATATAGAAAATATAAAATAGAGTATATAGAAATATAAAATATATTAAAATATATAATATATATTATATATAAAATAATAAATAAAATACTATAAAATAAATATATAAATATTTAAATGTATATAAATAAAAGAGAATATTTAAATATATTAACAAATATAATTAAATATATGATATTTATATTTATAAATATTTATATAAACAAAAATAAATTTAAAAATATTCTGCAGAGGGGGGAAAAAGTGAAAATCCCATGTTTGGTGAAGGACTTGGCTGCTGGAGGCAGAGATTTGGGAATTCTGTTCCCGAGGGAGGGGCACTGTCCCTGCCCAGCTGGCGTTGGGTGCTCTGAAATCATCCAGGATTTCACCTCCCCCTGGAACCTGAGCAGGGAATTATCCACACCTGGAGAGAAGTGGAGAATGAGGAGCTGCAAAGAAAGAGGAAATGGTTGTTATTTCCCAAAAAATCCCCCAGAAGCCGGGATGGCAGCGGGGGCACTGCCAGGGCTGCAGGAGCAGCACATCTGCAGCACAGCTGGCGCCACATCCTGGGCTCAGCTGCAGCAAATGTGCCAATAAATTGAATTTATTTAGGATCAGGTTGCAGCACAGCCCTGATAAAGGAACATCCCGTTTTTCCCCAGATGGAGGAACCCAATCCTGGAGGTATCAGTGCATCTTTTAATGGCCTTGCTCTGAGAAACACAAGGATTCTGTTGAAATGGGGTTTTAATGGTTCCTCCTTTTTTCCTGCTTCTCCCTGCAAAGCCTTTTGAGCTGGGAAAGGAGGCAGGGGATGGTTGGAATGCTGGCTCTTTGTGGGCAGCCCAGTTAAAATCTAATTATCCTGGTTATCAGTCAGTAAAAGGCTCCCCGAGAGAAAAAGGGGGTTTTTATTTCTCTTTGTTTGACAGCAAACCTGAAATGCATCACTTGATACCAGAACTGAGCTCCATTCACCCATTCCAACAAAAAAAGGGGAGCTTGATGCTCCCTTTAATGCCAAGAACTACAAAAAAAGATCACTTTAAGTTTTACTGGCTCATTAATTCAAGCTGTTCACTCAAAGTGCATCTTTCCCATGCAATGGCCCTGCCTAAAAATGTGCTTTATTTGGGTTTGGAGATAAATGGCTCACCCAGGCAGACTGCAGGCTCTGGAGAAGATCCTGGATCAGAGATAAGTGGCATAAACCCAGCAAAATGGGCATGGAATGATGCAAAATGGGAAGAGTTTGCTAAATCTGGGGTGAGGATGTAGAAGCAGCCACTTGATCCTCGGTTTTGGGGGGCTGGGGGGGAGAGGTTTCCCTTCAGGATTTCTTTTCTTGCTCACATGAGGTGAAACTTCCCCTCAGGCAGGTTCTGCTCCCAGGAAACAAGGGACAAGAGGAACCTGTCCCAGGTTGTGCCAGGGGAGGTTTAGGTTGGATTTTGGGATCAATTCCTGCTCAGAAGGGTTGGCCAGGCTGGCACAGCTGCCCAGGGCAGTGGTGGAGCTCCCATTCCTGTACGGGAGCACTGAAAGCAGAATTTACAAATTCACACTCCCAGCTGCCGTGAAATTTCTAAAATCAGGGAATATTGTCCTCCTCTTCCCTCCCCATCCCCATTTTCCTGCCTTTCCAGCTGCTGTGGCACAGGCAGGACCTCCCCAGGGTCCAAACCTGCATCTTCCCAAATCCACCCCCAAACCTCTGGCCCTGGGAGAGGGAGGAGGGTGGGAAGCTCTGATGGGATGGAGCTTGATCCCAGTTTTGCCAGGTGAAGCTCCAGGAACACAGGACAGATTATCCTGGAATTCTTTTGTCTTTTTGGAGGCTGAAATTCAGGAATTGTCTTTAATATCCCTGTGGAAAAGAGGTAACTCATCCCTGGAGAGCTCTAAACTCTTCCTGGCTCTGGAATCCCTCCTGCTGGGAGCTCCACCTGTGCCTTGGGATGGGAATGCTGGTGGAGGGGGAAGTTAAAAACACCCAGAAAACAAAAACTGGGCTTTACAGAGCCGGAGTTGTTGAGTTCCACACAGGAATGAAAATGGGATTTTGGAGGCTGAGCATTTGTTCCTTTGGTGGTGAAGTTTTTTCCCCTTTTTTGAATGGAATGGAGTCCAAACATGAGGTTTTTGGATAGGAAAGGCTCCCCCTCCCAGCACTCTGCCTCCCTTCATCCCTCCGGAGGCAGCGAAGGGATCGTGCTGGACCTGGGATTCTGTTCCACCAAATATTGTCGGAATTAATCCCAGTCCCTGTGGAACTGTTTGGGCAGAAAACATCAAGTTCCTTCCATGCAGCCAAGAGGAACCATGTCCTGAGCCCTAATCCCAAAAATAAAGCTGGGATGAAAAGCTTCACTCCCAGCCAGCAAAGATGGTCCTGCTTAAACCCAGTGCCACAAAAAAATTCCTGTGCCCCATTCCCTGTTGGGAATGGGGACGGTGGGAGCACAGCTGGTGGCTTTGGGTCTGCAGCCACCTGGGGGACCTGGAGGGGCTGGGATGTCCCCACCTGCCAGGAGAGGAGCCCCAGGGTATGGGGAGCGCTGAGGAGAATCCCGGTGTTGCGCTTTCCCTCTGGATGAGGGCACAGCCGTGTTTTTCCAAAGGGCTGGAAGCCTTTTCCAAGTGTCGCTCTTGGCTCGTGGAGGCTTTGGGAGAGGATGGAGCTGCGGGAGGAGGTGGCTGCCAGCTGCTCTATAAAAACACTGCCTTGATCCAAAATCCCTCCGGAAGCGCCCCCGGCTCATCCCGGCGTTCCCAGGGGATCGCGCTGACCTAGATTCTGCTGGAGTGGCTGAGGTGGAGCCTCCACTACAATGTGGCTTTTATCTGCTCCCAGAGTGGATCCAGAGCACGAGGAATGCGCAGGGAGCTTTGATTTCCTTGGAAAGCCGTCGTGGCCAGACCTGCTGCCACATGCTTGGGTTGGTTTCTTTCTGCTGTCGCTCCCTGATCCTCTTGGAGGAGTTCAGGATGCGCTTTTCATCCAGCTGGGAATGGCTGGGAGAGTCCAGGAATTTATCAGACACCTGGAAGACTCTGGAGGCAGGAGCTGGAGCAAATATTTGCTGGGATGAGCAGCTTTGCCTCTTTGAAGTTCCCGTGTGCTCGAGGCAGGCATTTCTTATCTAGGCTGTTTTTGGAGGGGGGACGCAATGCCACGGGAAAGGCGTTTTCGTGGAATTCCTGGAATAACATTGGACAGGCTGGGAAGGGCAGGATGTCTGCAGGAGTTTGCAGCAGGAGGGGCTCTCTGGGGAGGGGCTGAGGGTTGGTGCTGCCCACAGCTGGAATTCCTGCACTCTGGAGCCTCCCAGTGCTTCCAGAGCCTTGGGAAGTTCGGCTTCCTGAAGGTGCCACCTCCCCATCCTGGAACTGGGATGAAAAATGGGGCATGGGAATGATTGTGGGCTTGATCAGGGGATCCCCAAAGGCTGAGCCATGGAATGGGTTGGGTGGGGAGGGATCTCTGAAGCTCCTCAAGTCCAGCTCCTGTCATGAGGATTCCCAACTTTCCACTGTCCCAGGTGTCTCCAAGCCCCATCCAAGCTGGCCTTGGGCACTTCCAGAGATCCAGGGGCAGCCACAGCTTCTCTGGGCACCTGTGCCAGGGCCTGCCCACCCTCACAGGGAGGAATTCCTTCCCAATATTCCATCTATCCCTGCCCTCTGGCAGTGGGAGCCATTCCCTGTGTCCTGTCTCTCCATCTCTTGTCCCCAGTCCCTCTCCAGCTCTCCTGGAGCTCCTTCAGGCCCTGGAAGGGGCTCTGAGCTCTCCCTGGAGCAGCTGAACCCTCCCAGCCTGGCTCCAGAGGGGCTCCAACCCTTGGAGCATCTCCTTGGCTTCCTCTGGACTCACTCCAGCAGCTCCATGTCCTGATGCTGGAGTTCCTGGAGCTGCTGTGGGGTCTCACCTGAGCAGGACAGGAGGGAAGAATCCCCTCCCTCCCTCCCCTATGCAGGAGGATTCCCTGTTCTCACCTCCTGCAATCTCAGGGTGCCATCCCCCCTTCCCAGAAAGGTTTTCCTGCCTGTCTGTGCCTTGGACAAGGTTCAAACCAAGGGAAATGGGATTGAAATCCCAGTTTGGGATTAGCACAGTCCAGGTGTTCTGGTGACATCTGCACACCTGGGTGCTGCTGGGCCAGGCTCGGCTGAGTTCCCTCTGCAGCTCCAGGAAAAGATTCCCTGCTGTTGATGTGCTGGCCCTGCCACGGGGTGGGAATTGGAGCGGGAATATTTCCACTCCAATCCTCCTCCTTTTGTCCAGGGCCATCTCTCCAGCCTTGCTTTCATTAGTGCAGGGCTGCAGTTCATCAAGCCCCATAAATATTTGTATCCTGAGCGTTCCTTGGAGCATTCCGAACCCTGGCCGGGATTTCACGGGATGCTTCGCGTTGTTTATCGTGCGGATGCTCTGACAGGGAATCCCTGGGGGTCAGAAGGGCCAGGGAGGCACGTTCCCCTCTGGTTTGTGATCCTGGTGGGAGCTGCCGTTCCCTGAGTGGGTGTGGAGCGAAGGTCGGTCAGGGATTCCCCCATGGATGCTCCCAGTCCAAAGGATTTGCAGCTCTGCCAGCCCTGCAAGCTCAGAAATCAGCAGCTGTTCCCAAAAAACTCACGGATTTGTAACAAATGAAGGAAGGCAGGGGGATTTTGGCTCGTTTCCCAAGAGCTGTGGTTCTGGGTGAGATCATGGGATGGGTTGGGTGGGAAGGGACCTTAAAACTCCTCCAGCCCCAGCCCTGGTGGGCAGGGCCACCTCCCACTGTCCCAGGCTGCTCCAAGCCTGTCCATCCCGGCCTGGAACACTTCCAGGGATGTTCCCTCACTTCCAAGGCAGGAAACACCAATGTTGGCTCTGATGGAAAAGGATTTATTGGGGTTTCAGTGGCATTTGGAGTTTGGACCTTGTTCTTGCTGCTCTAATGAACCTGGCTGGTTGTTAAGCCACCAGTGCCCATGGAGAACACTGGGAATGACAATCATGGAATTTCAGATTGGAAAAGACCTTTCAGATCATTGAGGCCAAGCATGTCCTGAAGTTTTAGATGTTTAACTGCTAATTTTATTTTTTTTTAACAAAAAAAATTAAAATAAAATGGTCTTTCCTGAAGGTTTTTCCAGAGTTCTGTGGAGAAAATGGGATGTGTCCCATTTCTAATATTTGTACTCCCAAAAACTTCCCTGATTTGGTGCCTGAAGGGATCAGCTGCTGAAGGAACGTGTCCATGTATCTCCCATATGAAAGGATTCCTTCAAGACTGTTCTAGATTATTCTTCCAAGTCGATTAAATAAATAACATTAAATAAATAACATTAAATAAATAACATTAAATAAATAACATTAAATAAATAACATTAAATAAATAACATTAAATAAATAACATTAAATAAATAACATTAAATAAATAACATTAAATAAGTAATAAATAAATAATAAATAATGATGAATAAAAGTTCATTCTTTTGTTATGATGAACTATTTTTGGCAAATAAAAGAAGGCAGAATTAGTAATACTTAATAATAATAATTATTAATAATTCAAAATCATCATTATTATCAGAAGTTCTTGGTGTAAAGAAAATACAGCCCCAAACCTTTACTACTTAATCAATAAATCTAAGTGTTGACAGCTTTAATGAGTTAATTATCTTTATTTTCTTCAATTAGAAAAGATCTTGATTTCAAATTTTAACTGAATATTAATTTTTCCCTCTCTCATTTTCCAGGCAGGATTATTGACTCCACGCTGTGGGAATTCACCTCCTGAACACCTGCACCAGGTACTGCATTTCTCTCATTGCGTTTCTGTGCTGTTTTCCCCTTGAATTCCACTTCCAAAGGTTTTAATGCCGGAATATTCGTGCTGTGCTTGGATTTTCAGAGGTCTGGGCTCTGTATTTTGCCCATCCCAGATTTTAATTGCAGGAAGAGGTGATTGGACCCTTGGAAAGAGGGATATTGTGCAAGGTGAATTGAGATTCTTGGAGGCTTTGGAAAATCCAGGATCTTTGTTCCCAGTTGCTCCTGGATAATGTGTGAGGGCCCTTGAAAACAGAGATATTGTTGTGCAGGGTGAGTCAAGGCTTGTGGAGGCCTTGGAAAACCTGGGAATTTCATTCCAGCCATTCCCAAAGCTCAGGGTGGGAGCCTTTGGAAACAGGGATATTGTTGTGTGGAGCGAACAGGAATGGAGACCTTGCAAAATCCGGGATCTTTATTCCCAGTTGCTCCTGGACAATGTGGTGAGGGCCCTTGGAAACGGGGATATTTCTGTATGGAGTGGATTGAGGGCTTCACACAGGCCTCGGAAAACCTGGGAATTTCATTCCACCTGTTCCCAAAGCTCACGGTGAGGGCCCTTGGAAAGGGGGATTTTGTTGTGCAGAGTGACTGGCGGCTCACGGAGGCCTTGGAAAACCTGGGATCTTTATCCTGGAGCACGTGGCGAGGCCGGACGAGCACCTGGGCATCGCTGCCGCTCCGGCTGTGCTCTCCCTGTGTAACTCAATCCTCTTCCCAGCTGTTCCTGATCCCAGCTGGAGCCTGTCAGGAGGAGCCCCGTGTGTGACCCGAGCCATCCCAGGGCTCGAGTGCCTGAAATCCTTTCATGCCGCTGTCATCCCGAGCCCCCTGCCCGTTCCATCACCTCACGGCTCCGGCGTGTGCCGGCACCGCAGCGCCCCAGGCAAACTGCGAAGGGCTTGACCAATTCCTGGGATGGTTTTCAGATGGGGTTTTATTGGTTTATGAATTGTTACCTCTGTTTCCTCCTCTAAACGAGGCTGCAGAAGCGAAGAGGGAATCGAGGCCAAGCCTCCCTCTTTCCCAACACGGGGAAGCCGATCCCGTGCGTCGGCCCCGCTCCCGTCACGTGCTCGCCCTCCGCGGATATTTTTCAATCCCAACCCCACTGCAGTGCTTCGCTGGTGTTTTTTGCTCCTTTGTTTATTCCCCAGCCGCTCGGGATGAGCGCAGAATCCCGCTGGCAGGAACATTTGTGGGAAATCACATCAGGCCTCACGTTTGCGCGCGGCCAAATCCACCAGAGAGCCCCCGGCGAGCGCTCGCGCGGCCACGGAGCAGATTCTGTTCCCATTACTCACCGGAGAGGCTCGCTGGATGTTTATAGCTGTTGGGTGGGCAAGAAAGTTGGGAAGAGTCGGGAGTTGTCGGAGCCTTTGATGGTTGAGGCTGGGTGGGAACGAAAGCAGCTGGCCTGGGTTGAGTAATGGGGTGGCACTGGTAGCCCTGAGTCGTGGTAACTCATTTCTCTCCGTGCTGGCTGGGATTTGCCTGCTCAGCCCGTTCCTTGGAGCCGCAGGAGCGGCTGGAAGGCTCCGAGTCAGTTTTATGGCTTGCTCTGAGTCGGCCTAAGAGCCGGATTTGCCGGATAAAGGAGGGTTCTTCGTTAGGGAAATGTGAGGATTTGGTTTAGCAATTCCCACTTAACGCCTGTGCTCCTGGAGAGCTGCTCCTGAGTGATGGTTGCTCCCAAATTCTCTGCTCCCAGTGCCCTGCACTGATGGGTAATTTTGTGTTTTCCTGCTTATCTCCTTGGAAAATACCGGGGAAAGCAGCTGTGGCTTCAGTGCTTGAAATGGACCTCACATCCCTTGATGGCTCTGTTTCCCTGCAGGGGAGGAGAAAGCCCCAGTAAACTGTTCCAGTTGTGGCTCTGGAGACAAATGTGGGCTCTGGTGGACACGTCTTAAATGAAGCTCAAACAAAAGTTTCCTCATCCTTGAAGGATTTCCTTGACAAAGGTAGTTGGAATAAAGCCGGATGTTTTTCCGGAGGGCTGGCCGTGTATCTGAGGAGAACAATTAGTGTTTTATGGGCTGAAGCCACACCAAAGGGATCCAAAACTGGCTGAGACATCTGAAATAAAAATATCCCTCGTCAGGGAGGTTGGTGCTGGGGCTCTGTCAGCGCGGCCTGCTCTTGTTCCATCCCCTCACCAGTGACCCCTGATAAAATTCCTGCTGCTGGAGCTCTGCACAGCTCGGCCGTGGCTGGGAAGTGCAGGGTGGTGACCCAGGAGCTGTGCCCTGTGCTCTGGGAGCTTTGGAAAGCTCAGCCCATGGAAAGGAAACGGGTTTGGATGCAGCTGGAGCTGGGATTGAAGCAGGGGGTGCTCCCGATGGCGCTGCCAAGGGAATAAAAGCCTTTGGGAAGGGCAGGATGGGCTCCCAACAGGGCAGGGAGAGGTCAGTGGAGTGCTGGGATGGGTGTGAGGGGAAACCTCCTGCCCCTCACCAAACCATGGGGGATTGGTTCTATTTTTGTTTTCCAAAGGATGTCAAGAAGTGGAAGTTAGTATAAAAAAAGGGCTAAAAAAAAAATAAAATGAGAGTGAGAGGTTGAAAAGCTCTTAATCTACTGCATTTCTGAAGAAAAAACTGAAATAAATGGGGTGGCTTGGTATTTATGCACTGGGATTGTTTTGAGGGAGAAAACTTTGGAAACAAAAGGATAAGATAGAGGATCTGAGCTGGAGCTAAACCCCAGCACGTTCTGCCTTGGCCACAGCCCAGCGTTTGTGGTGGAGGTGCCACAGAGGATTTGCTGTCCTCTGCTGCTCCTCAAACCAGGGAGGGTGCTCAGCCAGGACCCCAGTTTTAGGATTTTGTGTGGTTTTGGTGTTTTATGGAGCTGGGTGAGTGGGGAAATGGGATTGTGAGTCAGCACAGACGAGTTCATGGTCCCTTCAGGACTCGCAGCTTTGTGAAGAAAATCCTCTTGTATTCCAGAGGAAGGGATTGTTGTTCCTGGAGATTTACAGGAGATTGAGACCTGGAGCCACAGGAAGGTCCTTGCTGGCTCCCCTGTCCCTGGTGTGCTCCTCAAGGGAGTGAAGCTCTTGGAGCTGATGATTCTCGTTACTCTAACGAGATTTTTCTCATTAGACATCACAAGATAATATTTAGAGGACATACTGGTCAAGGAAAGCGGTTGTTTGGTGGATGTTTTTAGGTGTCTTTATATTATGAAATTTGGACTTGAGGGTGGTTTGGTGCCTTGCTCTGGGAGCTCTGAAATGAGCAGTGGATTTTAAGGAAAAGGAAATTCTGTCTCCTTTTCCTGCTTTTCCTTTCAATCTGATTTATCTCCACAGGTACCATCCCATTTGTCATGTTCAGAGTTCCATCAGAACAGACAGCTCTGAGACAGGGTGGTGATAAATCCCCCCCCCTTAAACCCCATTTATTCACTTCCCAAAATAAATCATTTGGGGAAAGCAAATATATTACTTTGTGTAGCAAAACCAGGGAAAAAAAACATTTCCAGGTCAGCTGCATGAGTGGTGATCAGTTCTTGTTGTAATCCTGTGCTGGGGGATTGATCCCAGTGATTCTGTGTTCCCTGAAATCCCATTTTTCCTGCAGGCTGCACCGTGCCTGTCCTGCCTTTCAGTCCAATTCCATGTTTCTTTTATTATCATAAACCCCAGGGAGTTTAATGAGCTGTGTTGTGCTGAATTGCTTCCAGACTGGAGGTGAAGAGCAGGTAAATAATGTTCATCCCTCTGGGATGGGATTGAAGGATGCTGAGGAGCTGTTGCCTCTCCTGGGGGTGCTCGTGATGGGATGAGGAGTTTGGGGGTGTTCTCCCTGTTGTTGTTTGAGCTGGAGACGGCTCTGGTTGTCCCCTGGAGTGTAAACAATGGGAGTGTAATCCAACAATGGGTTGGGATTGTTGGGACTCGTCTGCTCTGGCCTTTCTTTGGTGCTGGAGGAGCAGAGCAAGGTGAAAAATCCTGTGTGAGGTTCAGAGGCTGAGCAGGATCCCTGTGGAACACAGCTGGGAATGGGATGGCTCCAGAGCCCTGGGTATCCCTCAGTGTGGGGCACCTGAGGAGGAACTCCTGAGTCCTGTGAGGAGCTCAGGAGGTTCTCAGGCTGCCCAAGGACCAAGGATTGGTGTTCCAGGAGTGCACTGGGGCCTTAGGACACAGCTCTGCTAGCCTGGCAGAGTCTCCAGGTTATGGGAGTTGGGAGAAGCCTCCCCAGGAGCGTCAGGAGGGATTTAATCACAAGATTTATTTGGCTGTGAAGCCTCTTTGGGGCAAAGCAGTTCAGGGGATGTTCTGAAAACCCAGAAAGTGGCTGAGTGGTTCTTGGGGATGTCCTGGAAAATCAAAATGTGGCTGAGGGGTTCTTGGGGATGTCCTGGAATACCAAAAAGGGGCTGAGTGGTTCCTGGAGTTGTTCTGAGAAACAAAAAGTGGTAAAGTCATTCCTGGGGGTGTCCTGAAAACCCAAAAAGGGGCTGAGTGGTTCTTGGGGATGTCCTGAAAACCCAAAAAGGGGCTGAGTGGTTCTTGGAGATGTCCTGAAAACCCAAAAAGGGGCTGAGTGGTTCCTGGGTTTGCCCTGAGCTGGCTGTGGCCCCCAGGATGGCAGTGCCACGGTGGGCTCGGGATGCCCAATTCCAAATAACATCCAGCCCAGAAAGAGGAAAAAGCCCCCAAAAAGCAGCCAGGCTGACTGGGCTGATACATTTTTTTGCCACTTAGCTCCGAGATTTGCGAAGCTTTCATGGGAATGGGAGGGAATTCAGCTGCTCTGGGGGGCAGGAAATCGAATCTGGAGGCCCAGCTCCCTGTGCCTCAGTGGGAACATTGTTGTACTCGGAGGAGCTGTGCAGACGTTTCTTTTTATCCCAAAAAGAGCAATTTCCTGCCTTCCTCCTGTCCCAGTCTGCCTGTGCTTCCCCAGGATCCCTGCAGCAGCAGGAATGTGGCATTGGAACCCAGGAGCCGAGAGTGGGGCTCCACAGGAGGGGCTGTGTCAGAGATAAGAAATAAGATAAATAAATAAGATAATAAATAAGAAATAATTCCCCGTGTGCTGCCCGAGCCTGGGGGAGCTGCAGGAGCGGGGAGGATTTGGGGAACACCAGGATTTTGGGCTCAGAGGGAAGAGGAGGTGGTAGAAATGCAGGTGACAAGCGTGGGACAAAAGCAAAGCTTGGTCTGTGGTGGCACAAGGTGGATGTTTATTATCCCACAAGGTGGATGTGGGGTTATTAAAAGGAGCAGATTTCAGCAGGGTTTAGTCTGGGGCAGCTGCAGCTCTGTGGGAATTGGGAGCTCTCTTACACCTGTTTGGTAATTTGGGTTTTTTTGGCCAAAACCCTTCTCCTGTCCCATCTGCTCCTGCTGCATCCTGAAGTGTTGGCACCTCTTGGAATCACAGATTGAACCACTTGAATTTCCAACCAGTGACTTTCCAGTGGATTTAATCCAAGTTTTTGGATCAATATGTTTAAACATTAAA
Source organism: Poecile atricapillus (assembly GCF_030490865.1). Lineage (NCBI taxonomy): Eukaryota > Metazoa > Chordata > Aves > Passeriformes > Paridae > Poecile > Poecile atricapillus. Next base: position 20,136,478 of record NC_081258.1, read on the forward strand.
TATTGGGCTAAATCTGAATGAATTCCCCCTCCTGGGTTGGAGCTGGGGGTCTCCTGAAGGTTTTTATGCCGTGTGAAATCTCCATCTCACCTGATTTATCCAGTGCAGCAAAAAACAAACTTGTCCTGAATGGGCTCCTCTCTTGTAATGCCGAGTTTACTGATCAATTTGTTTAAACCTTAAATATTGGGCTAAATTTGAACAACTTTCCCTTCCTGGATTGAACCTGGGAGTCTCCTGAAGGTTTTTAGGCCCTGTGGAATCTCCATCACACCTGATTTATACCCCCAGCAAAAAAAAAACCAACAAAAAACCAAACAAACCTTTGCCCTGAGTCAGCTCCAGTCTCATAAAGCCTGAAAAATGAGCCTTTGGTAACTGGGGCAGGAGAAGTGCCTTGGTTATCACCATTCCCTGCCCAAATATTGATGCTGCTGGGTGGAGAGGGGAGGGATCTCCTGGAGGAGCTTGAGGATGCTGATTCCATTCACTTCTGGATTCTCCAGAGCAGCTGTGGCAGCTTGGGCTGAGCCCAGGGATTTATTTCCAGGAGCACAGGATGGGTTTGTGCTGAGCCTACAGAACAGTGCCCTCTCGTGTGCTGACAGGGCTGGGAGCTGCAAACCCAAACCCCTCACGGATTTTGGAGTGTGGATAAGGAATTCTGCCTGAGCTGTGTGCTGAGGAGGTTTTCTGTATTTTTTTTTTAATTTATTTTCTGTGGCACCATGGTTCTTAAGGTTTTTGTGACTGAGATTTAAAATTATGTAAATGAGCTTTTTTATATATTTTATATCTCAATACACTGGGGTTTTTTGGGGTTTTTTTAATAGGGAAAAAGCCTAAGGGCTCTATTTTATTTTCTTTTGATGTTGAGGCTGGCAGAGATTGCTCTGTCTGGCAGCAGCTGAGCTCATGTGCCTGGAACCGGAGGTTTAAGGTGTAGATCCCAATTTCAGAATGATCCCAGAAGAGCAAACTCAACATTAATATTTGCATTTCTGGCTGTTTTGGGGCTGTTTTTTCCCCATCATTGTTTGGGAATGCTGAAAGTGTTGGAAGTGAGGTTTAAATCCTCATTTTTCCAGCAACTTTGCAGATTCCAAACCTGCGTCTCCTCTCCTGTGCTGCTCTTTGGGCACAGCCCAGCTGCTCCATCATTTCACTGGCTGGGGATAATAAATCACATTCCTGATCTCATGGAATCATTGAGGCTGGAAAAGACCTCCAAGACCATCCATTCCAACTCCACAGCAGTGCTGCTCCTCGTGGTGCTCTCTCTCTGTTTATTCTCCTGTTTTACTCTTGGCTGCTCTTTGCACGATCCCAGTTTGGTTCTTTCCGCGGGGATTCATCCGGGTGAAGTTTTCCAGCCTGGAGCTTTTTCTGCTCCGTGGACAGATGTGATTTTATAGCTGGGTAAATACAGAGAAATCAACTTCATTCCAGGCCCATATGTGAAATAAAAACGCTGCAGTGCTCGTAGGCCGGTCCTTTAATAAATGGGGTTACAAATTAACATTCTTTGGGATTGTAGCGGAACCTGTGCTGGGAATTAACTTGATTTGGGGGGTGTGTTTTCTGAGCAGATTTAAAAATGATTAATCTGGTAAAACTTAGATTTCTGACGAGCTTTGTAACGCTGCTTTGCTGGTGCCTCCTCCCTGCTTCAGGAGAGTGGAGCCTGCCTGATTTTCCCTGGGATTTGGGAGTGTTTTCCAGCGGGATGGATGGAGTGTGTCCCGAGGTGGAGGAATGTGTGTTAAATAAACAGCCAGCCTGGGCCCTGCTCACGTTGGGTGTGTTTGCCTGATTTTTAGGAAAGGGGATGTGTTTGGATGAGGGATTTGTAATTTGCACTCGGGTTCCCTTTGCACTCGCTCCAAGGGCTGAGATATCCCGTGTTTGGATCCAGCCAAGGGAAGTCAGGAGGGGACTGGAGTTGCACAAAGCAGAGATGCTGTCCATGTGGATGAGCTTGGAGCCGGGTCCTGTCCAACATCTTTAGGATCTTGCTGTCAAGGGTTGTCAAGTTAGGCCTTGTTGTCAAGGCCTAGATGAGTTTTAGTGTCCCTTCCAACCCAAATTATCCCAAATTTCTGTGGGATCTGGGTTGTCATTGGTGGCATTTCCCTGTGGTTGGTCCTGTTTTGCTTCCAGCACAATTCCTGGTCAGTTCCTGGCTGTGAGGATGGAGATTCCAGAGTGAACCTCGTGGAGGCTCCTCTGCTCACAGCCCCAACTTGGTGGTGGAAGCAGCCGAACCTTTTTGGATTTTTTTGGGCCAAGATAAGTGGAACAATGGAAAATCCCATTCCAAGGACTGGGTCCCTGCAATCCAAACCATCCTGTGGGAGCTCCAGCCTTGCAGAGGAGCTGAATCCAAACCAGCTCTGGGGAATCTGCAGGGTTTTCCCAGAGAGTGGCTGTGAGTGGGGCTGGAATCTCGGCTGGCTTGGGGAATCTGGGTCAGAAGGGGCAAATGGACCGGGAAAAATCCCTGGGAATGCTGGTGTTGTGCCCCAAGATGATCCTAAAAGAGGCTGCTTGGGCAGAGTGTTGGATTTAACCTGGGAATCTCCTGGAGGGAGTTTTCCTTCTGCTCCTACTCAAGTCAGGGAAAATGACTTGATGTGCACGTTTGGCAGTTCGTTTTTCAGCTTCCCATTTTTCTCTCAGCAGGAAGATGCTGGGCATTGGCAAACCAGGGTGGGGAGGGCTGGTGCTGCACCTCAGCTTCTCCTGTTCATTGATTATGAAAAGTCTTTGCTCCGAGCTTGGTGCTGACTCCAAAGTGGAAAGGCAGTGCTGATCCCACTGTCCCGACCAAGGGAGGCACCAGAATCTTGGGATATTCCATCTGGGAAGCCCAGCTGGTGCCACGGGGTGCAGGGCTCAGAGCTCTGAATTTCTCATGACACCAGAATTATCTCCCTGACATTGTACCTGCATGCAAAGGCTGCAGCAGCAATTCCACGTTCTTATAATCCCCGTGCTCAGATAAAAATCAGATGGGAACAAATGTGCAGCACACGAGGACTAAAGACTTTTATTACAATATCTTTTTAATTATCAAGGTGGGGAATCACGTTTTACAAAGTCCAATAAATTGAATTTTATTATGGTTTGTGTGAGGACTTATTTAATAGCAGATTACACGGGATGCTGACAAAATTCCTCTTTCTTTCTCAGAGGTTTATTTGTCGCTTGTTGAACTCTGGGAAAGCGAGCTGGGGATGGAAGCAGAGGGTTGCAGATCTAATCCAAGGGATGGTTCATGTTCATGGTTTAGATTAGCTCAGTTTAATTCCAGATTGTGTGCACTTGGAGCAGCTGGGAAACCAGACCAGGCAGTTGGGCTTTATTAGGAATGAGCTCCTGCTCTTTTCACTCGGTGCTTTGGGAAGTCTCAAATCCTGAATTATGGCTGTTTGCTTTGGAAGGAGCTCCAGTTCTGCTCTCTGCTCCTTGGTATTGGAATTCAGGGCTTCTGTGGAGCTTCCTGCCCTGGGCAGGTGTGGAGAGGGGATGGATTTGGTTCCCTAAACTGGGAACTGCTGGATTATCCACGGAATCGTGGAGTGGTTTGGGTTAAAGCCATCCAGTTCCACCTCCTGCTATCCCAGGCTGCTCCAAGCCCCATCCACCCTGGCCTGGGACACATCCAGGGATCCAGGGGCAGCCACAGCTTCTCTGGGAATTCCATCCCAGCCTCTCCCCACCCTCACAGGGAAGTTTTCCTTCCCAATATCCCACCTAGCCCTGCTCTGGTGAACTCCCAGTATTCTGTGGGTTTGTGTTTGCTGGGAATTTTTTCCCTAACACCGAGGTTTGCTCACAGCGTACTCAGCTCTGGGTGGTGAAAAGTTCCCCTCTCGCCTTTCAGATTTATTATTTGGAATTATTTGGTTGTCTTCCCCATTTCTGACAGTCGTCAGTCTCTGGGAGGGTCAGTCCACACAAAAACCCCTTTCAGTTCTGGATGCTGCTGCAAGCAAAAACTACAAGCAATATTTGGGATATCAGGTTCCGCGTGTTGAGGAAATGCCAGTTTGAGGGAATTGCACATGGATCCCCTTCCCAAATCTGTGCTTGGAAATGCAACAGGCAAAAGTGATCCGTGTGCTAAATAAATGGGAACACGAGCTACAACTTGCACAGCGAGGTTCCAGCGTGGCCAGGGTTATATTCCCATTTTAACTCCTAGGGAAACTTTTGGAAATGGAAATCAATCCTATAAACCCACGGAAGACCTTTCTGGCCCCATGGCTACAGCGAGCACAGGCATTTAAGAGATGATTTTCATATGCATGGAGTCATCTTAGAATTCTGGAAGGGAACAGTTTGTCTGGGATTCAAAATAAGTTATTCATCCTTTTATTACCATAATAATTGCTTTTTATGGTTACCCAAGTGAATGTTATTATGAAAGCACAGAAAAATCTATTAATTATTTTCCAGGTTTTTAGTGTATTTAGTTTTTCCTCATATTTTTTTTCCCCCCCATTCTGGGGGTTTGATGTTATCAGAAAACAAAGTTTTTGGTTTTTTTTTTGTCCAAAGATAAAAGTCTTTCTGCACACTTGTTTTGTGTATCAGAGCTGATACAAAAAAATCACAAAATGGATGAGATCAACTTGTCCAGCGAAAATGCCACTCTGGAGGCCTCTTCCCTGCTTTTTGGTCCCTATGGATTCTGGGGTGTTTCCTTTAACTTTGTGTAGGTCCATCGTTTATTTATTAAAAAATCACAAACATGGGGTGGGGTCTTAAAAATAAGAAATGTTTCCTTGTGCCAGGAACAACTGGGAACAGCCTGGAATGGAGGATTTTCCCCCTCTAATAGGAGGAGGGTTTAGTGCTGATTAACGGGAGCCTCCAGGGCCTTAAATTTGTCCAAAGTTTAACAGGGATTTGTGTTAAATTTATAAATTCTTGTTCACAGCCTGGCTGTTGGAGGGCTGGACATTTTTTTTGGTTGTTTTTTTCCCCAAATAAATGATTCCTGTGTGGATCAGCAGCTCCCAAAGGTGTTTATTTCCATGGTTTTGACCAGCCTGGTTTAGGGAAGCTCAGCCTCAGCAGGGCTTGGAATGAGGAGAGGTTTAAGGTCCTTTTCCAATCCAAACCACTCCAGGATCTTCTGGAAGTTGCTCCAAGAGCATGGACTGAGTTGTTGCTCCGGGGTTTGTGATAATTCTGGCTTTGGAGGGAAAAGCTTTAGGGAATGTTGTTGAACCAGGATGTTTGGTGGTGTCGGAGGCTGAGGGAGTGTGAAAAGGACAGAAAAATCCTGATTTTTGTGTCTCTTTTGATGGGCTGAGTCTCATGTAATGCAAAGCTCAAGGCTGCCAGTGATGTTCTTTGGGTCTGTGAGTGATGCTCAGCCTGTGGAGCACCAAACACCAGGGAATCATGGAAATAATCAGGGGATAACCTTGGAATTCTTCAGGGAGAGCAGCTCTGTTGGGCAGAGCGTGGTGCTGATAACACCAAGGCCATGGTTCAGTCCCTGGATGGGCCTCACTCGAGAGCTGGACTTGATCCTGTGAATCCCAGAATATCCAGTGGCCTGGAAATAAAGTGGGAATAAACAGCACTTCCAGAGTTTCTGAAGTGTTTAAGGAAATCGGTTTTTCATGTTGGGCCTCCCGAGGGAATCCTGCTGGATGTGTCCACGTGGCCCCCCACACCTGAGGGGGTTTGAGAGTGGGAAATGATGGCAAAAGCCCAGCAGGGCTGTGAGGTTGGATCCTGGTTCATCCCAAATCCCTGATTTTCCTGCCTGTGACCCAAGGAGAGGACTCAGCACATTCCCAAGCTAAGGCACGGGACTAACCCTGTGGAACAGCATCCTGGACACCTCAGGAAAAATATTCCCCAGGAAACCTTGCCTTTGGAGCTGGTTTTACTCTCTGTGCATCCATTTGGCCTCTGGGTGCTGGAGGGTGGCAAAGGTGTCGCCTTTTGGGGCTTGGGCAGGGCCTGGGTCACCTTTTAGAGCCCAGCCCTGTGCACACCCTTCCCACAGTGTTCAAACCCTTCCTACACCCAGAAAACCCCGGATAAACACACTCCAGGCTGTTTTATGGTGCTTCCTTCGTTGTCCTGCTTCACCCACAGATCCACCCAGCAGACTGGGAGATCCAGTAGCCCTCTGGGTTTGGTGTTGGCTTCTTGTCAGCCGGGACGTGGCGCTGGGAGAAGCTGCTGGGAGCTGAATTCTTCCCTGCCAAATGCCAAGGAGCTGCTTCTCCGATTTTTTCCTGTTCTGAGTTTATTATATTAATGGAGAAGAAGTGCTTAAAGCCCTCGGTGGTTGCTCAATGTAGCCTTTGGCACCACACACAGCGGTGGTGGAAAAAAAGCAAACAGAAGTGTGAAGAGCCCGACAAAACACATGGAAAATATCTTGTATTATATAAATGGGCTCAATGCCTGTGCCTCAAGTGCTGCCTCTCATTCGAGTAAATTCCTCCCACCAAGGAGGCAGAAAAATCAGGAACTGGGAGTCAGGAGCAGAGGGAAGGGGGAGCAGTTGAGTGTTTTGGAGGTGTTTTGCCCACAGTGGATTTTTAGAGGGGTTGGAAGGAGTGTAAAGGAAGGAGATGCAATGATCTGAAAGTTCTGTCTGAGAATGCACAACAAAAATGATGCTTGAAAAGGAAAATCACCACTCTGGGCTGTCAGATGTTTGGGGCTGTTGCAAAATCAGGCTGGGACCGTGAGTTCCACAGCTTGCCAATGAGATAAGGGCTAAATGAGGCTTCAAAACCTGAAAACTCCAAAAATAAAACACCAAACAACAGCAAAAAAAACCCCAACAAAAATCCCAGCTTAACAAGAAGTAGAAATCCCAAGGCAATTGGAATGGGAATGTTTAAGTGGTGAACAGAGTGTTGTCAGGTTAATGGTTGGATTTGATGCTCTGAGGGGTCTTTTCCAACATTAATGGTTCCAATGACTCAAGATGAACATAAGGATTTATAACTGAGCAGAAATGGTTTGGGTTTTTTGTTTGCTGTCGTAATTTGGGGGAGGTTCTTCCTCTCCACGTGGTGGGGAGGTGCTGGTGGTGCACAGGTGAAGATCCTTTCCAAGAGATCTGGTGGTGCCTCTGGCATATCCAGGTAATTTTAGGAAAAATTACCCTTGTAATTCCTTCTGTGATCCAGGGTTTTGGGAGAACCCTCAATGCATCCTCCCCTCTCCATCCTCCAAGGAACAATCCTGCCTCTCATCCACCCCCTCTTATCCATTCTCTGTTTCCATCTCTGCCCTTAATTAACTTTTCCTATTCTGCTGAGTGTACAACGTCCCAGGATTAACCTAACAGGGAGCGCAAAGTTCCCGGAGAATTGAAAATCAATTTCCCTGTCTTCGTGTACCTGTCAAGGATTGAGTGCCAGGGCTGGAATTCATCCTCTGGTAGCTGATGGTATCGTGTCCACCTAAATCACCTTTCTAGCAGAGCTTGAGATGCGTTGGGCTGAATTCCCTGGCTGCCATCCCGTTCTCAGTGGGATAGGGAAGCAGAGGGGTTGGAGTCGACGCTGACTCTTCCATGTCTGGCAAAAACCTGGTTGTGGAGCAAGAGGGAAATGCTGGCTGGTCAAAATTCCTGGGTGTCCTCATCCCTGACAAGCGCTGAGCTCTGCTGTTTATAAAAAGGATTGAGGGCCTTGAGTTGGGCTTAGTCAGCTGCTGATCCCTGGGAACGAGGAAGGGGGGGTGTTGTTTCTCCATCTAATCACTTGCAGGCTTGTGATTACAACATTTAATGATGATGGCCGAGGTCAGTTTTTAATTAGCTGAGCCACATGATGGGCTCTCGCAGTGCCAGCAAAGCCTTTCCTCGCCGATGTCTGGCGTGATGTTCCAGAGGAGCAGCTGTGCCAGTGAAATCCTGGATTTATGGGTTAAATCACGCTGTGTATTTCCCAATCCCGAGCTGTTTTGCTCTGATCTGGATGGGACACGGTGGGTCCAGATTGCAGCGTCCAACCAGTCCCCGTCTTTGTTCAACATGTTGAGGAGAGAGCAATAAACAGGGAAAAAAATAATACTCCAAAAGTCTTGGGAAGCTGGCGGCTGTGGCTGTTACCAGGACTCACATGATGCTGTGGCCCGGTGGAACCGAGCTGTTGCCGATTGAATCACATGTTTTTGTCCTGGTAACGACCAATAACACCCCGCTTCTTCCCAAAAATCCTAAATATAGCCCTGAGAACCTCCAACCAGGGAGGGTTGGCACTGGGCTGTGCCTTTTCCACAAGCCCCGTGTGATGGCTGGGATAGAGCGGGCCCGTGCCAGGAGCAGATGGCAGAGCAGGCTGCACATTCCTGAGTCACTCAGCTTCTCCCTCTCCCCTTCCCTGCGAGGAGGGATGGATCCCAGGCTGGATTCACGCATGGCTTCGCCTCCAGCGTGGATGGAAAGGTATTGGAAAGGGCGAAAACGGATGACTTGGGTTTTCCTGGCCCACACGTGGATGATAACAATCCCCCCAACTCCCTCCCTGCCGTGGGATGGGGTGGAGGAGATGATTCCCTCAGGGATGAGCCAGCCCCTTCCAAGCTGAAAGCACACATTTGTTTTCCTGAGCGTACATCTCGACATGCTCCCTGCACGCTCTGCCCTTGACCCTGCTCGCATGTGAGCTATAAAATTTTCCATTGATTTCCTGGAGGTCTGGAGCTTTCAGGCGAGGCTGGGTCCCTTTGAGCCATCCAGGTCTGGAGTGTGTTTAGGGGATGAGGTTTAGCCAAGTCTGAGGTCGCTCAGAGCTCTGCACGTGAGCAGAGCTTTCCTTATCGTGCTGCTCTGCCGAGCCAGGGACGTGTCCCTGGGGTGCTGCTCCTCAACCTGGGGCGAATTCTGGGGGGGTTTCATCTCCCCTCAAAGTCTGGGGTTGGTCCCTGGTGAAGGCAGAGCTTCCAACCTGTTGCATTGCTCATAAATACATGAAATTCGGCTCTCACACATCGCTACTGGCATTGTTTTTTTGTTTCCCTGTAACGTCACTGTTAGATTACAGTTTCTTGGTTGGTTTATATTTACCTCGCTTTTGTCATTAATTTTAGCCCAGTTTGTGTTTTTCTCCTCACTTTTGTAATCAGGTTCAGCCCAGGTTTTGGTTTTCCCCCTCATTTTTGTCACCAGGTTCAGCCCAGTTTGTTTCTGCCTTCCTTGATTCCATCAGGAGCCAGGGCCCCCACCAGGAATCCTCCAGCCCTGACCTCAGGCACTTTCCTGCTCTAAGGAGAAAAGGAGGAATCTCCTGCAAACCTCTTTGCTTCCCACTCTGGCCAGCTCCTGACGCCCACTGATCCCATTCCAAAGGAGATGTGCTGAGCAAACCCTCTCCAGTTCCCTCATGCTCCACTTTGAGCCTTCCACAGCGCCCAAGATTCCCAGTCAGAGAAAGCTGGAATATGTGGAAGTTCCACATCTCTGTTAACTCAATCCTTGAGGATTTTTCCACTGAAGTTCTGGTTTATGCAGAGCTGAGTTAAACTAAGGCTTGCCTCAAGGATTAATGTTGTGCTTTATGGGGTTGAGCAACGTTTTGTCCTCTGAGGCTGATCTGGAATTGCGGTTCTGGGGGAGGTTGGAGGGAAGAGCTGCTTGGATTTCAGGAGCAGCAGTGGACTGAGGTGAGGGCTCTGCTTGGGATGTCCCTCATACTCAGGGTGGGAGCTGCTCCTCCTTTCTTCTTGTCACCCAGGAATGAGAATGGCTGGAAAATCCTCTGGAGAACTCAGAAGTGAACTTTGGATAATCCAAGATTTTCTCTGCCACTTTGGCACTGTCTGTTTGACAGGGTTGGCACAAGTTTGACTCTTAAAATTCCTCAGGATCCCTGTAAAGGTGAGGATGAATCCATTTCCTTTCGTGTTTGTCTGGAAAGACGCTTGCTCAATCCAAGTATATCCAGTTCTGCCCTTGGGGAAGAATGAAGAGCAGAATTTGGTGATGTTTGGGTTTTTTCCAGACCACTTTGGGTTAAGCTTTGATGTTAATGGTTGTTCTTCTGGAAAACTCAGGGCTTGTGTGAGGAGATTCCAGGGAAGTGTTAAATCCAGCTGGGTCTGAAGCAGGATGTGGCTCCCACTGGGAGCTTTTCTTGTGTCTGGACAATGCCAGTGGCTTTCATGAGGATCTCATCTTTTCACCATCCTGACTTCCTGCTCTTATCACTACTGGCTTTACAGGCGAATTCCCATCACCAGGCGACGGCTTGGGAGCTCTGATCCCAGCCGGATCAATTCCAAGGCTTTCTGAACGTGCCAGTCAGGAAGGTACTGTAGCGTAGCCTGATATGAAATATTTTGAGTGTCCTGCTGTAGGTCTTGCCTTTATAAACATGAGCCATTCCAGGAGTTTAGCGAGGATTGATAGGATCAGGATGTATTTGCAGGGAGGGCTGGCTCGGATGGAGCAGCTGCAACTCGCCCTCAGTGGGAAGTGGAATCTGCTGCTCTCCCTGTGTGGCTGTGAGGGGAAAAAAGGCCTAAAAATGAGGAGAAACTTCTCGAGTTGAGATGTATTTTCAGAATGAAGTGTTGCAGGAGGGATTTGGGATGTTCCAGGGGTGTGCTAAATTAATTCCAGTGTTAATTAAAAGGATGTACTCACCTCTTAACGAGTGTGAGCACAGAGTTGGGGTATGAAGTGAAATGGAACATTGGGGATTTGGGGCAGAAATCCTTTCCTGTGAGGGTGGGGAGGCCCTGGTAGAGGTTCCCAAGGAAAGCGTGGCTGCCCCTGGATCCCTGGGAGTGTCCAAGGCCAGGCTGGACAGGGCTTGGAGTGCCCTGGGATAGTGGAAGGTGTCCCTGCCCATGGCAGGGGCGGAATGGGATGAACTTCAATGTCTCTTCCCAAACCATTCCATGATTCCTTCAGTGCTGGGTGTGCTCTATGTCCCAGCATCCAGGACCTTGGGATCCAGCTGCTGTCAGACCCTTTGGGAGCCCATCCTGGCTGGAGAAATCTCTGGAAGGTGCGGGCAGGCCCACCTGGACGGGGCTGTTGGAATGACGTTGGAGGACACGCACTGGAAGAGCTCCATCCCCGGCCATCTTTCCCTGGAGCTCACTGGGATCAGCCCCCGAGCTGTTCTCGGCGTTTTACGGCGTCCCGGTTCCATGGCGTAATGCCGCCACACCCTTTTGGAACAAATCCTTGGCGATCCTTGGGGAAAGGAGAAGTGGGTCGGGGTGGGGAGCCCTCGGTGGAGCTCCACACCCACCCTTCAGCTGCTCTGCCGGGGAGCACCGGGCCGATGGCTCCAGGACTGCTCCGCTCCTCGGCCCCGCAGCTGGATCGGAGTTACAACACAAACACCCTCAGTTATCCCAGTTGGATGCGAAAGCAGCCGCGCGTTCCATGGGAAGCGGCGATGCCAGAACGGGGAGGTCAAGGCTGTGCAGTGTTTTTCTGGCAAAGGAAAAACCCGTCGGATGGAAGGCGGTGCCTGGGGAATCTCCGGAGCGGTGGGATGAGCTCCGAGCACGACTGGAGATAATGGGGCTTGGGGAGGGATTGAGCCAGGGAATATTGGAGAGAATCCAGCCCTCCAAGCCCAATGGCCACCCTTCTTCAGGATGAAGTCATTGGAAGCAGCACAACCACTTATCCAGAGGGCCAACCTGCTTCCAGGAGTTTTGGGATCATGGTTTAAACAGGTTTTTGTGTTCCTAGCCCTCTGTGCCCACAGGTGCTGCTGGTGCTGCCTCATTTCCCCCTCGGAGCTCCTCAAGTTCCCTCTTTCTTTTTTTATCCAGGGGAAAAGGCTTTTAGCTCTTCTTTCCTGCAGCATGAGGTGCTCAGAACTGTCAGCACCACACGAGCCACCCCTCCAGGAACAGCTCTGTATCCAAGGGGATGGAGGCAATGTGTCAGAACATGTGGAAAAATCCCCCAGAGCTTCCAAATGATGCTGGAATTATTAAAAAAAAAAAAGGCAGAGAAAGCATTCATGGAGCTCCAGAAAACGCCACTGATAAGGATCTCTTGAGGGCTATTCCAACTTCCCCCATGAAAAGATGAGCTCAAAGTACCAAGGTTTGGGTCTGGATTTGCAGTTTTCCAGACTCTGGGGACCTGGAGCTTGGAATAATCTTTTGGCTTCTTGCACAGTGTAAGAGGGACCAAAGCTCCAGCAGCAGGAGGCACCTGGAAGCTGCTGGAGAAGAGCATGGAGCTGGTCCTCTTTTCCTGGCCAAGGATGAAGCCAATGTCCAAGTGATGGTCACAGCCCCTGGAACGGGCTCTTATGAGCTTTGGATGAGTTTTGGTTCTGCTCTGCAGAAATCCGCAGCTTTTCCTCGTCGCTCCCCAGAACTGGATCCATTCTGAGGAGCAACAATACATGGAAAATGGAATATTTTGCTTATTAAAGTCACTTGGAGAGTTGCAGTTCTGAGGTTGGCAACCAGAGCTCGGAGAGGCTGAAGGAGCTGGAGAGTTCATTGTTCCCCTTTTCCAAGAGAAACTTCCACGTGTGCCAGCACTTTTATTTATAATGCTCAAATAAATGGAGTCCATTTAAAGGTATTATTGAGGGAGCAGCACTTCAAATATAACATTTTTATGTTATTAGGCTGCTGGGAGAGAGGTGTCCTACTGCAGGCAGATAATCCATCCCCCTGCCTGGATTCCAGGCTGGAACTTACTGGAAGCTTTGCACCACAAGAATCCGAGCGAAGGGATTATTTTCAAGGAAAGAAAAGGGAGCTTGAGGAAAATAAGGCTGGAAGGCAGAACCTCAAACCACGGTGGAGAAATTTCCTGACAGCAGCTCCACGTCTCGTGACCACCTGATGGCTCCTGAGCTTTTTTGGGATTTCAGCCGATGCCCAAAGGGGAGCTCAGCTGGCTGGGAAGGGTTTGGGGTAGGCTGCACCTGGAGTTGGGGCCGGCTGCCCCACTTCCTTCATTCCATCCATTCTTTTTTTGTTGGAACAAGGGAAATCCTGAAGGAATCCAGACGTTCCGAGAACATCAAATGATCGCGCTGACCTTTGCAGGCTGCTCCTGGTGCTGGGATCCATGGCGTATGGGAATGCTGGGATGTGTTGGGAATGCTGGGACTTGTTGGGAATGCTGGGACGTGTTGGGAATGCTGGGATGTGTTGGGAATGCTGGGATGTGTTGGGAATGCTGGGACTTGTTGGGAATGCTGGGACGTGTTGGGAATGCTGGGACGTGTTGGGAATGCTGGGACGTGTTGGGAATGCTGGGACGTGTTGGGAATGCTGGGACATGTTGGGAATGCTGGGACGTGTTGGGAATGCTGGGACATGTTGGGAATGCTGGGATGTGTTGGGAATGCTGGGACGTGTTGGGAATGCTAGGATGTGTTGGGAATGCTGGGACGTGTTGGGAATGCTGGGAGAGGACTGGGGCAGGAAAGGTGGTGAGGGGACAGCCAGAACAAGCAGCCAGATATTCCAAGCAAGTGGAGAGAGGGAAGATGGACTTCCTCGGGAGCACTGAGACTCCTGTCAGAGCAAGATCCCTGTGTCCAGCTGGATTCCCTGCAGCCAGGAATTCCCAGGGGCTGATCCTGCACTGTGAAATCCAGGAGGTTATTCAGGAGCACCAGGGTTGTGCACATGCCCCGTGATGTTTTCCATCAATCCCTGGAAGCGCCATGGCTTTTATCCTAAAACATCCCGAGGCTCAGGGTGGCTTTTTCTTTCCAAGGAGGATAAAACTAACTGGGTTTCCTGAAGTTTTATGGATTTCTGGTGTATCTTAGTGCCTATTCTCTCTCTCCTGCAATAACAGCAGAGCATTTTCCTTTTCTCCTTTTGAGGGTTTGCTGGAATTTCGAGGTTTTATGGCACTTCTGCTGTCCTTGCCATCTCATCCTCTCTTTTCCTTCCTTGTTTTTGGCCTCAGCAGCTGTAGATCCCCAAAATCCCGGTGAAGCTTCACCCAAGCCAAGTGGGAGCATTCCCACATTCCTTAGGGATTGATATAATTGATAGAAACTTCAAATCTGGTGGATTGTGTAGGGATATTCCTGAGCAAACGGTTAAAATAAGGAAAAAGCGAGGGAGCAGAAATTTGCTTTCCCTGTTACTATTTTTATTTTCCTTTAACTGGGTGGTCACAGTAAAAATTCTCCTTCCCAGAGTTTTCTTTCCCTCTCACCCTGATTTTAGGGCAAAGGTTTGAGCTCCCCCTTCCTCCTGGCTCCTTTGGATGGGGGAAATGAGGAGGTTTCTTTGGAATATTCTGTTCCCTCCCTGTTTTCTGCCAGTTGGCATCTCTGCAGCCCCTCCACTGCTGCATATTTGGGGATGCAGGAGATTTCTCCTGTCCTTTGAGGTTTGCTGCCGTTTGTTCGGATTTCTGTCGGCTCCTCTGGGCAAAACCACCCGGATTTCATTGGGAAAAGCCAACATGGAGCTGATCTGCCTCTGGCTGTGTTTGCTTGGGAAGGAGCAGCCTTGGGTTCATCGGGATCAGCCGTGTTTTGTCTGGGAATTGTAGCAAACAGAATGGTTTGGGGTTTTATTTGCATTCTGCACATCCAGCCCCGTGGAGTGCTCCAGGGTGGCATTTTTATCCCGATCCAGCTGTTTGCAGCTGTTTTCCTGCTGCTTGGGCTCCCAGATGTGCTCAGCAGCTGCATCCAGCCCCAGCTGTGGTTCCATGGAGCTCGCTGGGAGCGTGGCAGATGCCTCAGGGGCCTTTCGGAGGTGGCTCCTCCAAGCTGGATTCCTGGAGAAATTCCCTTGGGTGATTTTGCAGCTCCTGGGATCCCTCAGGAATGGCTGGGGAGGGATCCCAGCCTTGGTGGCCCTTTCTTGGGATGGGCACCTGCCAAACATCCAGGGATTTACTGATGTGGCTTGGGGTTGGACTGTTAGCTCCAAATGCCATTCCCAGCTCCCAAGGTTTGGAAAAACCCAAAATTCCTGCTCTGCTGAGTCACCTTCCACAGGGATCCAGCCCCGAGGTGATTCCTGCCTTAGGAGAGGGCATTTGAATGCCCCCAACTCCTGAGATTAATTGGAGGATGGATATTCCTGACCCAGGCTCCAAGGAATTAAACAAATTCCCATGAATTCCACGTGGTGGATTCCCACAAGGATTTCAGCACCTGATTCCAGCCTCCAAACCATCCAGAGCAGCTGTAGGCAGGGAAAAGAGGAGGACAAACATTTCCTTGAAGAAGTGTCTGATCCAGAGCATGGACCCAGCTCCAGAAGAATTCCTTCTGTGGGATGAGCCCTCAGGAATCCCGGAGTTTAGATTTTGCCTTTGGATCTGAGCTCTCTTTTGGCTCAGTTCCTTCCCTGGAAAAGATGGATCTGCTGATTCATCCCCATGAGGGTTGGGAACCTGAACACACCAAGATCATGGAGTGGTTTGGGTGGGAAGAGACCTTAAACCCATCCATTTCCAATCCCAACACCTTCCATTGTCCCAGGCTGCTCCAAGCCCCATCCAGCCTGGCCTTGGACACTTCCAGGGATCAAAGGCAGCCACAGCAGCTCCTGGAAATCCATTCCACGGCCTCCCCACCCTCCCAGGGAAGATCGAAGGGATACTTTGGAACTGGAAATTGGCTTTTTTCCTGTTCTTTAACCCATCTGGGATCTGGGGCTGCTCTGGGATTTCCCCTGGCACTGCTGCTCCACACTCCACGTGTCCAGCTGATGGAAAGCAGGAGGTGGAATGACATCATCCCACCCTGCAGGAGTTTAATCCCACTTGACAGGAGCAAACCTTTCCCTTTTCCTTTTGTTTTTCCTTCCTTTTCTGTTTACACAGAATCCTTGTCCTTTTCCAGAATGGAAAAAAAAAAAAAAAAGGATGAAACCAGCTTGGAAAGTCCTAAAAGAGCCTCACTGTCACTTCTCCAGCTTTTATTTCCCTCTGGCTTCAGCTCCATCCTTTTCCAATTGCATCCTCTTTATTCCCCATCTTTGATTAGAATCAGGATCTTTTCCCAATCACATTTGGGGTTTTAATAACCCTGAAAGCATCCTCTGAGCACAGGAAAACAAAAATCCTTGTGGGAAGATCCCAGGTGAGTCCTGGGCTATTGGGAGCCTGATGTTCCGTGCTGCTGGGCATGGGATGAGGGGTGCAAAAACAGGTGGAAAAGGGAATTCTCTTCCTTGGAAACTTTCTGTATCTTTGGGGGGGAAAAAAAGGTGGAATTGGCTCTACAGAGCTTCCCCAATCCTGGAAGTGTCCAAGGCCAGGCTGGATGGGGCTTGGAGCACCCTGGAATGTGGAAGGTGTCCCAGGGGTGGTCCCTTCCAACCCAAAGCATTCCATGATTTTCTCAGGAGGGAATAACAGTGCACTTGAGGAAACTGATGTGGTGGCTATCCAAAAGATTATTGGGAAAGGGGCAATTTTTATTTTCATGCCAGAAATGTAAATTATTACATTTTTTGCTATAATTCTGTGAAGAGCGATGAAATTCCTCCCATCAACTTTTAATTAAAATTTTGATGAGAAAAACCAATTTTTCAGTGGAATATTCTCCATTTAAAACCGTTTGCTCCACCTGAGGGTGTCCATAAACCTTCCTGTTAAAATGTTATCAGCTCTGGGAAAACTTCCAATTATTCCTTCAGTATTCCCTTCTCCTGGAGCTGGATGTTGTTTGTTGGGAATTTGAATGTGTTTTCTCCCCATCACCACTGAATGAATAATCCAAGGCTTTGCCTGAGCTGTCTAAACGTGGAGCAATCTCAGGTTTTGTCTTACGGAGCAAATTCCCACCAGGAATGATGGGATGCTGGAAGAGGGATCTGATTTCTTTCCATAGGGCCCTGAAACTGTGCCAGCCCCTCCTGCTTTGGGTCAGGGCTGTTTATGGGCTGTAGCAGAATCTCTTTTTCTTCCAGACTTTCCTGAGATCTCTTCCCACCTGGAATTCTGAGCCACAGGAAGGCCATAAAATGTCTGCTCCTGTAGCTCTGCCCAGACCTCCATGGTTTGTAACGGGACCTTTTCCCCAATAATTCAAATTTCCACCACTTGTGGTCACGGTGGGATTTGCCCACAGGACCCAGGAGCTGTTTTTTTCCCTGGATAAATTGTGCTTCCCATCCCTGAGCTTTTCCCAAATCCTTGGCATGGTCATGGCTCCATCTTTTCTCTGGGAAATCTTTGTGCTGCTCATCCCTGTGTGGTTGGGAGCACACAGGACTGACAGCTTCAAAGGGAGCTGGATCATCCTCGGGGAAAGCCAGAGCTCTGGAGCACATCCACAAAACTCTTGGATCCCCCTGAGGTCTCAGCACAGCCCCCCAGGCCTTGGCTGTGCTCCCACGGAACTGGGAATGCCACGGGCTGGATCGTGGTTGATGTTCCCAACACCTCCATCCCAAACCTGTGCAGCCTCTCTGGATTCCAGCCTGGATAATGCTCCCCAGGAAATCTCTTCTTCTGGATTCCTAGAGAGGGGGAGAAGTTTCCAAGCTCCCAAGCTCAGCAGGGTTTTCTCACCTCCAAAAAATGCCTGGAGTTGAAATGTTGGCGATAAAAGATTTTCAGGGCGTGGGTCCCTCTCCTGAACTCCCTGCTCATCCCACGGAGCTGTGTCCAAAGAAAAATGTGGAGTTTTGAGCAGGGGAAAAAAATGCATTTTGCGAGGAACCAAGCAGGGAGAGGGAGCTGCTGCTCTCTTCTTCCAGCTGATCCATTTGTGCCGAATTCCCAAACATTTCTGAAGGAGAACCACCCAGAAAAGGTGGGAAGAGCTCAGCACGTGAACAAATGGCTCTTTGATCTGTGTGACTTTAATCAAACTGGTTCTGTGGCATCTCCAAAACCTATTCCTGGGCACAGGAATGGGATTTTCCCCACAAATTCTGTGGAGGAAAGCTGGGGCAGGGCCCAGTTGGTGTTGGGCTGCAGGGCTGGGCGTGGTGGGGCTCAAAGCCTGGCAGGAATTGGCCACTCCGAGTTTTTAGCTCTTTTTTAGCTCTTTTTGCCATAATCTAAATCTGGATGCAGTGCAGAATTCCATCTGTGCCTGCTGCATGGGGCAGGGAGGGAGCACATCTGGCCAGCTGTGATCTGGGAAAGGGTTTGCAGTGCAAGCCCAGCCATGAGACCCAAAATGTCCCAAAATTCTGCTTGGAAACAGCCCAGGATCTCTCCCCTTCCTCCTGTTATGGCCAGAATCCCTACAAATGGATTTTCAGGGAAAGGTTTTCAGTGTGGAACAGAGAGAATTGGGGAGAAAAGTTACTCTGTGCTTTGAGCTCTACTTTGGGTTAATCGTGTGGAGAATGAAGCCTCCAAATGTCTCTTTGGGGACCTGGAGGGAACCTTTGCAAGGAAAATGGGAATTTCTGAACTCAGCAGCATGAGGACTATTAGGAATTCTGGATAATGGAAATATGCTGGGTACCAAATAATTTAATTTATCAATCACTGGGTAACATTAATCAGTGTTCAGTGTAAATCTTTGTCCTGTCACTTTCACACATCCTTTCAGATTGGCTTTGAATTTGATTTTTTCCACTGGATTCACTGGAAAAACACGTTTTCCCAGGTGCCAGACAGCTTTTCTTTGTGCATGAGGAGGTGATTTATTTTTTTTTTTAAAGGATAATTCAATTTTTTTAATAGGCTGTAGTGCTTTAAGTGAAGAATTGAGTGGTGGAAGGTGTCCCTGCTCCTGGCAGGGGGTTGGAATGAGCTGAGCTTTTCTCCCTTCCAACCCAAACCATTCCACGATTCTGTGGAGGTGAGGTCATAAAAAGAGCCTGGACTTTGATCTCGTTACATTTGGCTGGAATCTGTGAATCACGAGGAGGTTAAACTTTTCCAGAGCCATCCCGAGCCTTTGGAGCCAGGGCTGGTGGTGACACTGGGAGGGGGCAGAGATGGACCTGCCAGGGCTGGGCGTCCTCAAATGCCGTGGCAGAGGATTTGAGGATCTCACCAGGCTTGTGTGACACCAAATTGCTGCCCCAGGGGCGTTGGAGGTGACTTTTGGAGCCCTCATCCCGCTCTCCTCCAGCACATCCATACGGTGTCCACCCCACTCAGATGTTCCCCTCCCGTCCTGCCAAATTTCCAGCTGCTGCAAACGAATGTTTAAGTTGCTCTGAGCTCATTGTCGAGGCAAACAGCTGGCGCTGCTGGAATATAGGTTTGGATGGGGTTCCTTGGGATGGGAATGTCATTAATGCCTTTGTGTGAAATGAAATGAAATTCCTCCCGTGCGCCCCGCAGGATTTCAGCGCGCCGAGTTCAAGGGAAACGGGAAAAATCCCTTTTTTGTGGAGCTCTCAAGGTTTAGCTCCCACCAGGGGTGAGTTGCTTTGTGTCCTGGGCATTCCGAGTGCCTGAAAATCCTCCTGAAATTCCAATTTCCTGCTCTTTATTGCTCGGGGAACATTCAGCCTAATTGGGGTAAGGCAGCGTTAAGGTGATGATGATGATGGAGCTGCTGGGATCGCAGCTTTGCTGGGAGTTTCTGTCCCACGTGTGAAAATGAGGCATTTCCCGGTGTCTCCTGGGCTGTCAGTGGGCTCCAAGAGCTGGAATGAGTCGGGATAAACCTCGGGATCGCTTTCTCTTTCCTCTCCTCCTGCAGGGAGCAGTGGAAGGGGAATTGCACCAGGGGGAAGAATCCTCTCCTGGTTACAGCCAGAAGGTGGAATCCGCATCTCCAAACTCTTTTCAGCCCTGGGCACGTTGTTCACCATTCCCAAAACGTTTTCCCTCAAATGCAGGTGCCGACTCTTGGGTGCATCCCCAGCACCTCCCCCTCAGCAGGGAGAGTCCAAGGTGGGAATTCTGCTGGCAGGATGGGCCCTGGGGTGTTCAAAAAGAAAAAAGGGGGGAGATAAGGAAGGCAAAGCCCACCTTGCCTTGTTTCCAGCAGCCCTGACTGCGTTGTCTCTCCACAGAACATCCTGCTCGGCAGCTGAGCCCTCTCCCCAGGGCTTTTCCACACCCCCTCTCCTTCCTGCAGGAGAACGTGGCTCTGCAGATGGAGGTTGTTTGCTTTGTGGTTATGGATCCAAGGAGAAATTAAAAAGGGAGGGGGAAAAAAAAATAAAATTCCCGACTTTTCCCCTTTTTTTAGGTTTAGTGGGTGGAGTCACTCGGTCTGTTCGTCTTGGGTTTCACCAAACTCCAGGGCTGGGATGGGAGCTGAGCTCCCAGTATGGGATCCCAGACTGGATTGGGTGGGAAGGAGCCTTAAAGCTCCTCCAGTTCCATCCCCTGCCATGGGTTGTTCCAGGTTGCTCCAAGCCCCTTCCCTTGAGCTCTTCCAGGGATGGGGAATCCCCAGCTGTGAGCACTCAGGTGTGGGGGTGGCAGGGAGGAACTGGGAGATGATTCCAAGGGAGGAATTGCTCTCCATGACCTTCCCTGTGCAGCTCCCAGGGCTGGCAGTGCTGCCTCCAAGGATAATGCCCTTGATGAGGATTTTTAGGATGGGGAAGAGCAGGATAAGCGGGATGGTGGTGTGGAGGCTTCCAAACTAACCCAGAATATCCATTTCCTGACAAATGAGCAGTCTCCCAGCTGCCCTCGGAGCCTGTTGTTGATCCATGTTTGGATTTGGCACTCAGGGATTGCAGCACCTGGAGCTGCTGCCCGAACAGCACGGAGCATCCAGAGGCTCAGGAAAGCTGGGAAGGAGCAGCCAACAGTGCCAGCCTTGTCTTTCCTTCTCCTCATCCCTCCTGGCACAACCTTCCAGCAGGGGAAGGGGATGTGGAATTCCAGCAGGGGAAGGGGATGTGGAATTCCAGCAGGGGAAGGGGACGTGGAATTCCAGCAGGGGAAGGGGATGTGGAATTCCAGCAGGGGAAGGGGATGTGGAATTCCATCTCTCCACGCTGGAAGTGCTCCTTTGGGAATGGGATGAACGGGAGAGCTTGGAACAGCCAGGGAGTGTTTGTAGGATGACACAGTTAACGACTGCCCCGCTAATTTTATGGATGTGCTAAAGTTCAGGATGTCCATTGGAGCCGGGGTGGGAAGTGGGCGAGTGGAGATGTTGTCAGGAGCGTGGGGCTCCCTCCAGGACCACCCAGGAATGCTCCATCTTCCGGCAGATGTAGCTGGAGATTCCCAGTGCTGCCAGTGGCCACAGCTCTGCGTGAGGATGAGTGGGCAGCAGGGAGCAATCCCAGGGGCCGGAGCTTCCGGATCGCCCCTGCTCACGTCAGAGGGATGCGGGGTGGGGAATCGGGAGCAGGGATGCCGGGATAAATAGGGATGGAGCCCGGACACTGCCGTGGGAGCTGCGGTGAGAGCAGAGGTGCCGCTGCCGTGAGCCTGGAGAGGGATCTGGGAGAGATCTCCAGGAGAATCCCATGGGATCCCATCGCTGTGAGGGAATCTGGAGGTGCTGACCTTCCAGGTGAGCGTCATTCCCCAGCTTGCTGCTCGTTTCCAAGCCCTGCCAGCCATGTGGAGCTGGAATTCCTCAGGAGGAAGCTTGGGATGAGCCCTGGGATGGTTCACTGTGGAGTTTTCCCTGTCCAGTGCTCTCCCCATCCCACCCATCCCTCCTAAAAGGAGAGCTCACCCTCCTTCCTCCCATCCAGGGATCTCCGAGGCCATTCCTGAAGGGAACGGGCAGCGAGGGGAGTTGGGATGGGATTGGCACTTTGCTGGCTTGGCCTTGGTTGGTTTGTTTGTTTGCTCCGAATGGTTTTCCTCTGGTTCCAGCTGGAGCCTTGTCCTGAGCTCCAGGGGGTGTTTTTGGGGAATCAAAGGACCTTTATGCTGTGAAATGCAAATGGGAGGGTGCAGTGCAAGGCAGGCTGAGGGCTCTGTGAGTTTTTATATTTATATTTCTAAAAGCCCTCTTATTTCCTTGGAATTCTGTGGCCGTGCTGCTCTAACAAAGTGAGCTCTGATTCAATTTGTGGTTCTCATCCAACCTGCAAACAAGGCTGAACTTCTGGAAGTGCTTTAAAACCCATCAATTCCGGCAGGCTTTTCCTCTCAGAACTCATTACAGCATTCTCCTCCCTCGTTTCTTCCTGAGTCACTGTCAAGTATCCTGCCCTGGGATACATCTCGGAGGTGAAATCCCTGGAATTCTGCATGGCTTTCACCACAGGATTCCTGCTTTGTCGCACTAAGTGAATCTACTCAAAGCCTTGGCTCATTGGGGATTTTTATTTCAGTTGTTTTAACTAATTTTACGTTTTTCACATCCCTTTTGTTTCCCATCTCTCACCTTTGCGGAGGTAAAGTCATGTGCAGCGTCATCATTGCCAGAATGAGCTTGAAGGTTCGTTATGGCTGAAGGAAAACGAGCTGGGCTTTGTCCTCTGATTTATTATTGCTCCTGTCTTGGCTTTAAAACAAATCAACTGGGGAAATTTAACAAAAGCCGGGGATCTGGGGATCTGTTTTAGTCTGGGGTGCTGTGCAGCCCAGAGCGGCTGTGAGGCAGAGCAGGAGCTGTAATTCCAAGGATGAGTTGGAGAAATCCTTCCCTGTGAGGGTGGAGAGAGTCTGGAATGGATTTCCCAGAGCAGCTTCCCTATCCCTGGAAGTGTCCCAGGCCAGGTTGGATGGAGCACCCTGGGACAGGGGGAGGTGTCCCTGGCATGGCAGGGATGGGATGGGATGAGTTTTGAGATCCTTCCAACCCAAACTGTTCAGTGTGAGGCCTCTGAACTGGAGACAACTGGTCTGTCCTTGGAGCTGCTGGCTGGAACCGGGAAATTGGGAATTCCTGGCTGAAAAACCGAAGCAGACTGGTGAGGGATGGATGGCTGCGGTGGGAGCCACGGAAAGCTCCTGTTGGGAGCAGTGGGATGCTGAGGAGCAGATGCAGCCAAGATGCTGCTCAGGCCCTCAGACAAAGCCACATTTTCCCAATCCCATTTCCCTCCCCTCTGGCAAGAAGGGCCATTGACTGGGAGTGAGCAATGCCAGGGATCTTCCTGAGGGATGTTGTGTCTGCAGACAGAGGCTGGGAGTGCAGAGCTTTCCCAACAAGCTGTTGTTTTCCCACAGCGAGTTTTGTTTTGGTCTCCCTGTTCCTGGTAGCTCGTGAGCTGTTTGCTGGATTTAGCAGCAAGTCCGATAAAATCTGGGTGGGTTGGAGAAAGTCTGAGGGATTCTCCCTCCTTGGGAAAAGGCCTGGCTGGGATTCAGGTGCTGTTTTTATCCCGAATGGAAAGGTACCCGTGTCCCAGCCCAAACTGCGACAGCCCCTCACCTTCTCTGCATCAGGGTTGTACAAAACGCTACCCTCGTGGGGTTTTCCTTTGAGGGAAAATCTTCCACCAGAAAATCCCTCAAAAGGTTCTCTGGGTTGGGATGAAATGTCCCAGCCTTGCAGCTCTAAAGTCTGCTGGGAAAGGGGGAAGTGGAGCTGGTGACCTCCTGGTTCAGCTGGGTGGGAGGGAATGGGAAGGAGCGATGATCCTGGAGTGTGGAATCCTGAGGCAGGATCCCTCCAAGCACTCACGGCTGGAAGCAGCTCAGAGTTGGATTTATCATCTTTGAACTTTCCTTTTTAATCAGAACCTCCCAGTCCTCTCCTCCACCCTGACAGGCTGGAAAAGCAGCTCCTTTTTGCTCCATCCAGTGTTTAAATCCCTTTTTTTGGTGTGTGGAGAGGAGGATTTTATCTGGGTTTGGGAGGAAATTTGGAGACCCTTTGCCTGAGGAGATGCTGGAATCCTGAGTCATCCAGAGCATCCCAAGGACTCCGTGTGCTTGCCTGGAGCTCCATCCTTGCTCTGAGTTATGGTTTGGAGTCACAGCTTTAAGTTTTAGCAGATGGATTCATCCTGCTCGGATCCCAGAGCAATAAACACAACAAATAATTCATGGATGCACCAAGTCCCCAGGGTCCTCCTAAAGCCCTTAATCTCTGCCTGGGGCTTTTCTCCCTCCATGCTAATGAGCCTTTCTGGCTTCCATGGATATTTCTCCTCTGCAAGGGTGCTTTAACTCAAGAATTCCGGATTTAAAGCGAGACAGAGTCAGGCTTTGAGGCCGCAGAGCAAGCGCTGCTCCTGTCCCAAAAAACTTCTCAGGAAATCTGAAAAGGATTTTTCTCAGCAGCTGTTTGTGTCTCCGGGGGTGAAATTAGGTGACCTATATTCCATGGAAGAGCTGCAGGACAGGGCTCATCCCGAGGCAGGAATTTCGCTCCTGATGAATAATAATCAAATCAAAAAGGAGGAAACCACATCTGACTCTTGATCCCGCTCGGACTCTGCCCGTTCCCAGGAGCCAGCGTGACTAATGGGATTGCTCCAGGGCAAGCTGGATGTTTCACTGGAGTAAAAATAAAATCCAGAAGCCCAGACTGATGTGTGTGACGTGAGTCATCCTCAGGCTTCTGCAGCTCCAGCCCCGCTCCGTGGGATCAGACAGCAGATCCCTGCTGAGCTCCGTGCCAGGGGCAGGAAGGGCACGGAAAGTTCTGGAAAAATAACTGGGAGGTGACTCTGGTGTGCTTGGATCTGCTGTGACTCCGTGGCTGGAATATTGAGGTGCTATCCAGATTTTGGCACGGAGCGCAGAGCACCTCGTTGGGATCCCAGTTTTGGGGTTTTCCAGCTGGGATTGCTCCTTGCAGAGCCACTGGCAACGTGTGGCATTCCCACCTTTCCAGGAGGTGCTGGGGCTCGGAGCAAGCTGGGATAGGGAAGGTCCCTGCCCATGGAGCTGGATGAGCTTTGAGGCCTGTCCCAACCCAAACCATTCCATGGTGGCCGCTGGAATGGCCCGAGGGACCTGGGGTGACCAAAGGCTGATGGCTTTGCAGGGAATTGTGGAATTGTTCAGTGGGGCTTGGACTGGGAATGGGAAGGGCAGGGAAGCGTTTCCCTCTCTCCATGAGCAGCAATGGCTGATGGAAGCACAGAGGCACCTCCAAGACCTCGACTTGTTCTCCAGAGGTGTCCTGGTTTCGCTCCAGGAAGGATTTCACCCAAAATAGACCCAAATCTGGCTCCAAACGGAGCAGGAGCCGTCCCAAGCTGAAGCTTTGAAGGCGCTCAGGTCATTTCACACTTGGGGGTGAGAACTGCGCCAAAGACGGGAAAATATCCCAGATTTCCACCCAAAAGCAGGCAGGAGTTGAGATCTTGGACTGTGCTGGGATTGAGTCATTGAGTTGGGCTCCAGGAGAAATTAGCTGGAATGGCAATCGGTGCAAACCAAACTGGATGAAGGCACGGGGAAGATGCCAAAAGTCGGAAAAGGTGCCGAGGTTTGAAGGGGTTGGGCTGAATTCCTGCTGGGATGGGGCCTCCCCTCCAGCAGGGACAGGGGACAGTGACCTTGAGGGGCTGCTCTGGAGTGACACAATAAAATGTTCATAGGGAACACAATTATCCTCCTGCTCCTTACCAGAATAAAACCCTCCCAATAACTCTGCTGGGGAAATGTGTCTCAGGCTAGATATAAAATAAAGTGGTTTTTTTTAAAAAAAAAATCTTCCAGTAGTTTTTGGTTGTATAACACTGAAGGCATCACTTATTTCTTGCCAAACCCCCTGATAAGACCCCTCTGTGTTTTTCCTTTTAATTAAAACGAGGCTTTTTTAATGTAGAAATAAAACATCGCTGCCATATTTTTCTTTTATGGAATATTATGTCATGGCAGGATTTGTGGATGCTCCAGACACTGAATTCCCAGCGGGAGGGAAGTAAATCTCCTCAAGTGCATTCTCCAGTCGTTCCCTCCACCACTCCTTGCTGATATAAAGAGGCCCAATGCCTGCTCATAAATATTCCCAGCTTTCCAGAGGATCCTGGCTGCCTCTGCTGCCTTAATGCTTTGGATTAAGAGTTGCAAGAGGGACATAAATTTAATCTCTGGACCTACAGAAAGAAAAGGGCTCTCTAAGTTTAAAAATGTTTTTCTTTGCAATAAAACCAGCAGAATTACTGATTTGGGTTCCTAGGACTTGCGGGGTTTTTTTGTGGTTTTGGGGGATTTTTTTTAGTTTGTTTTTATTTAATTTTATTTTAGTTACAAACACCCAGGAGCAGGGGCTGTTTATTATGTGCCAGCACAACCCCAGCCAGGACTGTTCACAGATTTTTGGTGGCATTTGGATCTGTTGTCCCGGAAATGAAGAGAAGGGGAAGAAAAATGGGAATGTGGGGGATTTTGTGTGGGTGACACTTAGGGCTGGATCTGCAGCAGAAGGCCTGGAATGATCCAGCTCTTCTTGGTGGCCTTCCCCAGGGAGGGAAAAGAGAAAACCACTGGACAGGCGTGAGAAATCTGTGGGATTTTGGGCATTATAGGGAGATGGAGTCAGCAGCCCTGGAAGTGTTTATTAGATTAAAGGGAGCTGTGACTCAGTTTTGGGGACATTCAGGGAGTTGCTGTCTGGTTCAAGATGTTCATCCCTTAGTGGGGAATCTCCCACCCTGCCAGGGAGGGAGAGCAGAAACCCTGGGAGTTTGGGGATGTGATTCCTGCAGGTTTAGAAGGAAAACTTCACATTGGAGAGCGGCTGGTGCCAGTTCCTGCTGAAACCTGGGCTTTGGGATCTCAGGGATCCCAGACCCATGGATTTGTAGCATTGCTGGAGTTTATTTGATTTGGGGTTCCTGCTGTGCCCTGGGCAGGGGGAGAGGGAAGTCTGCTGCTGGAATCATCCCATCTATCCAGAGGAGAACACACCCCTAAATATCCCAATGCCTGATCCGGGCATTCCTGGCCTTGAATTCCAGCCAATTTGCTGGAATGATGTCATTTGTAGAGCTGGCATGAGGAGAAGTCTCCTGACTTGCAATCCTAAACCACTTTCCACCTGCCTTTCCATCTTGGCTGCACGTGGAAGGAAGGAAAATCCATTGTTTCCCATCCCCCTCGACGTTTTGGGCTGGAATACGAAGGGTCCTGGTTTCCCTCCCAGAAAAGGTGAACTTGGAGTGTTTCTTGCATGGTTTTGGGGGGGTCTTTGAGCCTGGCCCCCCTCTGCTGCTGGCAGGGCCTGACTCCTGCCCGCAGCAGCTGCTCTGGCCCCTCTGCCCTTTCGCCGTGAGATTTTTCCAAGGAAAAACTCATAAAACACAAACTTTTTCTTCCCTGCTCCCCTCATCTCCTGGCTCCCCCTGGCTCTCTCCCCAGAACACGTTAGTGGATTTTGGTGGAATGCTCTGGGAGCCCCCCCCGAGTTTCCAAGGGGTCTCTCACCCTCTCAGCTCCCTGATGCTGCCTGGGCTTCCTTTCCTTGGATTCCTTTCCTGGACTCTTGCCTTGTCCAGCTCCTCTTATCCCTGATCTTTGCTTTTCCTCTCTCAGCCTCTTCCTCCATCAGTGTTTTCTGTCACCATCCTCTCCTTCCTTCTTTAATAAAGATTTTCTTTATTCCCTTTTCACCTTTTTTTTTTTTTTTTTTGTTCTTGTCTCTCCAGCTTAGGGAAAATCTCTACAAATACCTTGAAGTCCTTTCGTCTTCCTTGCTCTGATGGCTGCAGCCAGGACTGGGGCAGTGCCAAGCAAACTTCCCAGAACTTTTCCATAGCTTCCTTTAACCCTAAAGTCCTCTATTGTCTCCTTATTTAATTATCAAACTTCCCGAGATATAGAATCCCAGAATTATTTGGATTGGGAAGGATCTTAAAGTTCATCCAGTCCCACTCCCTGCCATGGGCAGGGACACCTTCCATTATCCCAGGTGATTCCAGCCTGGCCTTGGACACTTCCAGGGATCCAGGGGCAGCCACAGCTGCTCTGGGCACCCTGTGCTCATCCCTCCCCACCCTCCCAGCCAAGAATTCCTTCCCAATATTCCATCCATCCCTGCCCTGCTTCTTGGACTGCTTTGTGTTGGCCAAGCCTTGGCCTCCTGGAGCCCTCTCGAAGTGAAAAATTTCCTTCTCCATATGAAAAATCCACATTAATTGTCCAGGAGCTGATAGGATCTAAGGTGAGGGAGAAGCTGGGGGCGAGAGAGAGAATCTGCAAGTTTTGGGATTAACATCAGGCAAGGAAAGGGGAAAAGGAGAAGGAGAACAATTCCACACTGAACACGTGGTTGCTCTTTTGCTTCCTTATGCAGCATCAGCCCAGTGATTTACACAGGGTGAAATCCATTCCAGAGCACGAGAACACGTTAATAAATATGGGATTTTGGACTTGCTTGAACACATATTTGTCTCCCTAAAGGTGTGGCCTGTGTTTTGTGGATCAGCCACTTCCCAGGAGCAACGTGCTCCATCCCTGACACGGATTTGTGGCATCAGCAATTCCTAAAGCAGCTTCAGAGCAGGGAAAATGTTTGATTTGGAGGGTTCTTTTCTGGCTCCGTCCTTTTCAGTGTCTATTTTTCAACCTAAAGTACGTTCTTGGCTCGGCCAGGAAGGCCAACCGACTTTTCTTTTTATGTTCCTTTATTTGCCAAAGATATTAAAATGTATATATTGATATATATTTATATATTCCTAGAGGAAGTTGCCAAAGCAAACCGTCCTCACTGTGTGTCTGCTCTGCCAAGGAGCAGGTCTGGATTTTCCTCCTAAATCTAGCCTCCATCTGGGCCAGGAGCAAAGGAATGGGAGCAAAATCCAGGTGTTCCCAAACTGCTGAACTGGTGCCTTCCCACCTCATCCTGGGGCAGGGAGGAGTGCGAGTGTGGGATTGGTGTTCACGTTGGTGTTCTATCAACACCGCTTGGGAATATCCAAAAGTGAACATTCCAAATGAATCTGGGCCAAACTTTGGAACATCTCAGTGGCCAACAGCAAACCAGCCCTGAGAGGATGCAGGGATGAGGGGATGGAGCTCCAGGGATGAGGGGATGGAGCTCCAGGGGTGAGGGGATGGAGCTCCAGGGGTGAGGGGATGGAGCTCCAGGGATGAGGGGATGGAGCTCCAGGGATGAGGGGATGGAGCTCCAGGGATGAGGGGATGGAGCTCCAGGGGTGAGGGGATGGAGCTCCAGGGGTGAGGGGATGGAGCTCCAGGGATGAGGATGGAGCTCCAGGGGTGAGGGGATGGAGCTCCAGGGATGAGGATGGAGCTCCAGGGATGAGGGGATGGAGCTCCAGGGATGAGGATGGAGCTCCAGGGGTGAGGGGATGGAGCTCCAGGGGTGAGGGGATGGAGCTCCAGGGATGAAGGGATGAAGCTCCAGGGGTGAGGGGATGGAGCTCCAGGGGTGAGGGGATGGAGCTCCAGGGATGAGGATGGAGCTCCAGGGATGAGGCTGGAGCTCCAGGGATGAGGGGATGGAGCTCCAGGGATGAGGATGGAGCTCCAGGGGTGAGGGGATGGAGCTCCAGGGATGAGGATGGAGCTCCAGGGGTGAGGGGATGGAGCTCCAGGGATGAGGCTGGAGCTCCAGGGATGAGGGGATGGAGCTCCAGGGATGAAGGGATGGAGCTCCAGGGATGAGGCTGGAGCTCCAGGGATGAGGGGATGGAGCTCCAGGGATGAAGGGATGAAGCTCCAGGGATGAGGGGATGGAGCTCCAGGGGTGAGGGGATGGAGGAGCTGCTCCCAGGGATGAGGGGATGGAGGAGCTGCTCCCAGGGATGAGGGGATGGAGGAGCTGCTCCCAGGAACGAGGAGATGGAGCTGCTCCAGTGCTCAGGCGGGTGAGTCACAGCCCCTCTGAGTCATATCCCAGATCCATGATTTCATCGCTGGAGGTTCAGGCTGAAAGTGCCCCAAGGAGGGAGATTGATGGCCCTGGAAGTCCAGAGGAGTGGGAGTGGGATGTTTATGGGGAGTGGAGTGAAGCTCCGGCCTGGATGAGGCCCGCACGTATTGGGATGTGCTGATGTCATCATGTTGACAACGTGTGCTGGAAAGAAAAGCTCCAGGCCGCAATCTCCAGGTTCCTGGAAACTCTGAGGAGGATTTATTGTTCTGTGCTGCTGAATGGGGCTTTGCATCCGCCTTTCCCTGCGTTAGCCCAAGGTTTGGATGTGTGCTGTCGGTGCTGGAAGAGCGCGTGGCTGCTCCGTGCAGCTCCAATCCCTTTGGAAGGAGGGAGGGCTGAGAACTCCCAGGAACAAAATCCCTTCCTCAGCAGCCTCCTGAACTCCCCGAGCCCTTCCCCACCCTTCCAGCTTCCCTGTGCCTGCAGCCAATTAACGAGCTTTTGGAAGCTCATCCCTTTAATTGTTTTGTGGGATCGGCTTCTGCCGCTCGCCTGCTGCTCCTGACGTTTTCCTTGGCTCTTCCTGCTGGGAACACCTTGAGGCAGGTGGAGCACCACGCTCCAGCCTGATGCATTTCTCAGTGAGGATTTCCAAAGAAATCCAGACTGTGAAATCCCATCACGCTGCACCTGCTGTCCAGCCTGGAAAAGGGCTGTACAGGCTGCAGTATTCACAGGGAGATGGTAACCAAACAGTGAAAACAAGGATTGGGACAAAGACCAGATGGTTTTTTCTGTGTGGTTGTTCCTGAGATCTGAGGATTTCTCCACGTTGTGAGGGAATTCAAGCAGCCCCATCATTTAACCTTGCTTAAAAATCAGGGATGAGCTCGAAATGAGATACCTGTGGTTTTCCCAGACCTTCCCAAGGGCAGGAATCTGGGTTTGCCTCTGTCTCCGCTCCGTGGACAATTCCAAGAGTTCAATCCCTTTGCCCCAACACCCTGTTCTGGCCTCTAAAGCAGAAAAGCAATAACACAAAAGTAATGAAGGTTTGGGGAGCTGTTCTGGGGAGATCTCTCTGGTTTGTGTCAGAGACTGAGAGCTGGGCCTGGGGGTCTGCTTTAAACCTGATACAATCAGAAACAGCCCCAGAAAAAAGGCTGCTTAATTAAAGAACTCCTTAGTGTGGCTCAAATAAATCCCAGCAGCTCAAAGCCAGGGGATCCTGGGAGGAGATAAAGGCACGGGGAGAGGTGGATGCTCCGTGGCCTCGGGCATGAACAAAGCCCAGAGCAAAGCCAGATGTGGGCTGGGCTGGCCCTGCTCCAGATGTGCGCTCTGAACTCTGCCTACCTGGGGCTGCGCTGGGATGCAGCTGGAAGGGCTGATGGGATCTGAGGAGTGTGGCCAGGACGGGGAGATTTCCAGGGAGATTGGGAGCAGAGTGGGCAGTGCTGGGCCAGCTGGTTCCTTAGAGAGGGATGAGAGGGTGGAATTTGGTCCTGCTCTTTTCCTTCGGGTGGTGCTTCTATTCCTGTCATTGATTTCCCCTCCAGGACCTGGGGGCTGTGAGGATGTGGCATCTCCAGATCCCAAATCCTGCCCACTGTGTGTCCTAGGGATCCCTGATGATGGATTTGGCCTTGGTAGTTTAACTTCACAAAACTTCACAAAAAACTCTGGAGCAAGAGGGGCTGCACAGCTCTTCCAAACTCGAGGCTTTTCCCTCAATATTTCACTTAAAAAGTCCCAATATTCCTACTTTATATATTCTTATACAATCCTTTTGAATCCCACTGCCTGGAGCCTTTTCCTGCAGTAACTCCCTCTCCTTTGAATCCAAAGGTTCACAGCACTGTGGCTCTCACTTTGGGAGCTGGGTGAAAACTCCTGTGGTCCTTCCCAGTTTTCCTGGCCTTTGGATACCCCTGTGGCCTCACTGGAATGCTGCCCCCAGCTCTTTTACCCTTTGGTCTGGGCAAGATGTGCTCAGCTCTGTTCATCCTGAGCTTGCATTTCCTTCCTCACTCTCCATCCCCGACCCTGAAGCTTTTGGAACTCCCTCCTGGGATGGAGAATCCTTCTGTGGAGGGTGAAATGATGGGAATCCTGAGGAGCTCTGGATGAACCTGGCTGGAGCAGCAGCCAGAGCACAGCAGGTACCAGGCCCCACCTGCCATTCCCACTCCTGGCACAGATGGAGCAGGAGCAGCTGCCAGGGAAAACGGGAGGAGGAGGAGGATGAAAAAGCCTCACTTGGATGTGAAAGCAGAGGAGTTGTGCAGCTCTTCCCCCAAAACAAAAATAGTAGCTCCAAGAGCGTGCAGAGGAGTTCTGGCAGCGCTCACCCATGGATGGGAAGCACATTAGGAATTGTGCCTGCTCTGGAGCAAGCAGCTGTTATTGTGTCCACTGGAATCGTGGCAGTGAGCGCAGAGCACAACTTCCCTGCTGCCCTGGCATGGGTTTGGATCTCTCTGGAGTAAATCAGACTCCAGGGAGGGCAGTGCTGTTTCTCCCTTCATGCCAGGCCTGGCCTGGCTTTCCCAAGTCCCGTGGGTGCGTTTTGATATCCAGAAAACGAATCCCTGACACGGATCTGACCCAACCCCCTGGCTGTGAACTCTTGGCAAGTTGAGATCCGGATGCAAACTCCCCAGCTGCGCCCTCCTGTCCCTGAGCCCCATCAAACCCCGTCTCAGAACCACCCACAGGCTTCAGGAAAAGGGGATGGAGCTCAGCAGGGCCTGGAGCCAGCGCTCGGAGCACCCCCGGCCTCTCCTCCCTGCTGTCTGTGCTGAGAACTGAGCAGCTCATGGAAATCTGTTCAGAAATCTGAACAGAACCAGACCTGACAGAGTTTGGGGTTTGGTTTGTTTTGAGGAGGGAGTGAACTCCCATCTGGTCCTGGCTGGGTTCGGGAGGTCATCGCTGCCAGGAGGAGCTGGGGCTGGACCAGCCCTGCTCACCCAGGACATTGCTGGGAATGTGGCATCAAATCAGGGCCAGTTTTGTTCCAACCTCAGCCCTCTCGGTTCTTTGGGAAAGCTGATGAAGAGTAAGGAAGTGCTGAGGGAGAAGGAAAGATGGAGCAGAGCGGAGTGTGGGGATTTTATAAAGGAAACAGCAGCACAAAACTCCTGAGGAAACTCTTCCCTTCAGTTCCTGCTCAAGTGGGAATCTTCTGCCACCTCTCAGTTCCCTCTTTACAGGGATGTGCAAAATGCTCAGACTGATCCAGGTTAAACGGAATATTTCTGCAGTGGCTCCCTCTGAGAGTGGTTCTTGCTGCCTCTGCCCTGAGCTGGGTGGGTGTGATTTAAGTTTCCCTGGACAGGTTTTCCCACCCAGAACAGGAATATTTCATTTCCTTGACATTCAGAACAGCTAATCCTCAGCTATAACATTTTTCTGTTCCTGTTTGATCATTAGTTTTTCAAATTTTAGGGGTTATGGGCAAGCATTTTATTGGATGTGATTCTTCTGGGCAATATTTTCATGATAAAAACTTGATGTATGCAGGTCAAACCCATCCTTGGGTGTCAGGAGTTGTGCTGGATTTAATTTTTGGATGTTGTTCCTCATGGAATGAGCCACCTCTTGAGCTCTCCCACAGAAGCAGATCTTTGCCAGGTGTGGCAAAGTCTGTGTTCATTTTGCTGTTTGATAGGGGAATTTTGGGTGCTGCTTCACCTCTTGTCCAACTCTCACGGAGCAGCAGCAGTTCTGGGAACGGAGGAGAAGCCTTGGCTTGCAGGGAGCAGAATCTGGAGCAGTTGGATTCCCAGGGTCACGGGTTTGCTGTTTTATGGGAGCCCATGTGCTGCTTTCCCAGCAGATGAAAGGATTTGCCGTCAGCACTTTGAAAAACACCCAGAACAAACCAAACCCAAGTGGGACTCTGGGGCTGACTTTGGCATCTCTTGGGGCTTTTTGGGTCAAGCCACCACTAGAAAAATCCCCCAATTCTTTCCACTGGGAAAACCCACAAAATGGGCTGGAAAAGGGAGGAGAGTGTAGGCAGATTAACAGCCAGGTAGTGGGGCCATGCATTTTTAGGGATGCTTCCATGGGTCATTTAACCAGTTTAAACCCCAGAGGGCAAAATTCCCATCTCCAACACATATTTATTTCCTGAATAAAGCAAAAAGATCACATTATTTCTCTATTTTCCTCTTAAGAGCAAAGTTAAACACCATTAAATTGCTTTTATCGAAGTCTTTCTTAAAATGTTTCCAACGCCATGGCTTGGGAACATTCGGAGAGGATCCAAACCTGGATGTGGTGATGGAGATTTGAGCTGAGCTCAAATCCTGGAGCTTTGTTTTTGGAATCTGCGGAGATTTGGGCAACTTTTTCCAGGATGAGGAGTTTATTTGCCGAGAAATGCAATTTTGGGGTTGACTGCAGCTCTTTACTGAGTCGGCACTGGGAGCTCATCTTTTTGTAAAGGGCAGCTCAGTTTTGTTCCTACATTTTTCAGAGCTCAACATTCCCGTTCTTCCATTTCCCAGTAATATTTTATAGCTGCCAAACCTTCCTGCAAAAGGCAAGAATGGTCAGGAGCACCAAACCAAAACGAAGGGATTGGTCATGCTTTGGGGTTGACCCGAACTTAAAGGATTATTTGGGGTTTTCTTTTGCTGAGCGGAAAAATAAATCCGGAGCTTTTCACTCCAAGTGCAAACATAACCTTCCCTCACCCCTGGAACGAGCCAGGGAATCTCATTGTGGGATTGGCCTGGCTGGGAGGGCAGAGCCAATCTCCACATCCCGGGTGCTTTTGCAGCTTTCTCATCAGGAGGATGAATTAGGGCTTAATTAATGCTTTGACCTCGGGGAGTGGCACTTCCCGGATCCTCATTCCCTGTGCCTGCTCCCAGACAATTCCCTGTCCGTGTTCACTTTGTCCTTGAGTACAGCCAGGTTCAATTCCTGTGAATGCCAGGAGGGCAGATTCAGACCTCAATTAACTGGGTAATTAACTCAATTAACACACTGAGTTGAAGGTCAGGATGTGCTTTTAGGGCACTTCAGGGCAGCACTTTGGGAATGTGTCCATCAAATTCACCTCTTTTCCAGCAAGGCTGAAGAGGATCCCTGCTGGGGGCTGGGCAGAGGGGTTGGAAGTTCCAGCTCCATGATATTGGAACGATCTGGAATTCCATGATCTGGGATTTATCTGAGCTGCTCTGGAATTGGAAGTGCCATGGAATAGAATCACAGGATGGGTTGGGAGGGATCTCAACCCTCAGCTTGTTCCATGGATCAGGCTGCTGCTCCATGAACGTTTGATGGATGATTTGGCCTGGAGCAGGCCGGAGCACGGAGCTGGCTGCATCCCAGCACTGCCAAACCCTGGGATGTGCCGTGTGGGATGCGGTGGGACCCTGGGACACTCAGCCATCCCCGCCTGGCCGGTGGCACTGGAGGAGCCACCGAGGATCCCTGCAGTTGCTGTCACCCACAGACTCAGTGTTCCTGGGGGATCAGGGCTCGGATGAGGAAGAGGAATGGCAGGATTGCTTCATTCCTGTCAGCACCTCCCGATCCAGGCAGTGAAGGCAGGAATCTCATCCCTGGCTGGGCGGGAGCTGGAGCTGAGCTCGTGGTGTCACAGCCTGGGAGCTCCAGCAGGGCTGTGCTGACAAGTGATGGCTCAGTTGGAGGTGCTGACAGATTCTGGGGGAGCTCCTGGGGCCAGGTTCTGTTCCTGGATGTATGGAAAACCAGGACACTCCCGTCTCCTCCATCTTCCAGCTCTTTCCCTGCTGCTTTTCATTTTATTGCCCATCTCTCTTCATTTAGAGACTCCCTTCTGGGAGATGTCTCTCTTCCATCCTCCTCCTGCTCATCCCTCACGCTGCCTCTTCCTTGCTTCTCCAGCTTTGCTGTTGGAAGCAGTTTGTCCCTGATTTTCCATGTTTATTAATGAAACATCCATTCTCCTCAGGGCTCTTTTTTCTGTGGATCTCCCAAATTCCTGCTGCAGTTGCATTTCCCAGCTTTACCTGTTGTTTTATGGAGATGGGGATCTGAGGGAAGCTGGGGAATGTGGCATGGAGGGGTTTCCTGTGTGACAAACTTGGAGTTTCCTGGCCTCCTGCCTCTTCTCAAATCCAGGTAAAGCAAGATAAATATTCCCTGTCCTGCCATCAGATGGATTGGAAACTTGCAAACCTCACTTGAAGTGAAAGACAAAACCACTCCTGGGTTTGCTCAAGCCTCCCCCACGTGTAGAAAATAAATGTTCAGATTTTTCCTGAGGGCAACTCTCTCATGTGACGAAGCCACCAAAGAGTTTTAGGTGGCTTTAAGGGCAGGAAGCCACACCAGGGGAGGGTTAGGTTGGATTTTAGGGAAAGGTTCTTCCCCAGAGGGTGGAACAGACTCCCCAGGGAATGCTCACAGCTCCATTTGGGCAGTGCTCTCAGGGATGCACAGGGCAGGCTTGTTCAGTTGTCTGTGCAGGGCCAGGAGCTGGATTGGGATGATCTGTGTGGATCCAACTCACTTAATTGCATTTATTCCGGTAATTTTGCAAAAATTCTCCTAAAAGCATCTGTGGGTGATCCCCCTGTTCCTGTGGAGCTGGAGATCCCTCTGGGAATGAGGGACACACACACACTGCAGCCCTGCAGTCGGGAATGTGCCTCTGTGGATGCTCCTTTCCACTCCAAGGCCCCCAAATCCGGATGTCTGTGGCAGGGAGGCTCTGCAGACATCAAACCCTTTTTCAGATTCCCCTTTCAGGTCAGCTTTGCCTTTCCTTGGATGGAGTGAAAACAAACAGATGTTCCCAGAGAGCCAGGCTGACCTGGAAACCATTAATTAGGGAGTGAGGGAAAGAGGAGAGTGCAGGGTTTGGATTTCCTTTAAGGAGGACTATTTTTAGGCTCAGGACAAGTTAACAGCAACCTGCTGCTGGGGCCAGTGGGGAAAACGAGGAATAATGGCTTCCTTTTGGAGAGGGGTGGTTCCTGGAGTGCTGTGATTCCTGGGATTAGTTTAAGTGAAATTTAGATGGATTAATTGGGGAAAAAAAAAGCATGGATGTGTGTCCCTTGTCTTGATGTGGGAGAATTGTAGGATCATGGAATGGTTTGGGTTGGAAGGAAACTCAAAACTCCTCTCGTTCCACCCCCTGCCATGGGCAGAGGCACCTTCCACTGCCCCAGGTTCCTCCAAGCCCAAGTTCCAACCTGGAGCACTTCCAGGGATCCAGGGGCAGCCACAGCTCCTCTGTGCCACGGCCTCACCACCCTCCTTGTAAACCTTCACCTGCTTCAGATCCCAATCCATCTGTGGCATTATTTTTGTGGGATTGTCTCTTCCCACCAGCTAAACCAAGCTGCTGTTTGGGCTCTGGGTTGGTTACGTTTTTTGGTGGCAGCCTGGCAGCTTTCCAGAGCAGGGAAGGGCCGTTCATCCCAGCCTTGCTTCCCCACAGCTGCATTCCCAAGGCATCCGTGGGAAGCTGGTGTGCTCGTGTGAGCTGACCCCAGCTCGGTTTGTCCTGTCCTGCCCAGCCCTGGCGGGCCAAAGGCCACAGGAGCTGTTTTAGCTGCATCCTGAGCTTCCAAGCACCTGGTTCCAGTTCCTAGAAACCTGAGAGCCGTGGAAGCAGCACATGGAAGGGCAGGGCTGGAGCAGCCCTGGGGAACGTGTGGGAGTCCTGGTGTCGTGTTCAGCTCTGGAACCTCCCCAGCTCCATCCTCGGGGAGGGATCTGTGCTGTCCTGGAGAGCTGGCCAAGGAGCAGCGGGATGAGAGCAGCACAGGGGCAGGAGTGCAGAGCAGGCTGTGGGCAGTGGGAATGGTGGGAATGGCGATCCCTGGGCATCCCCGGCTTGGCACTGCCCTCTTGATGTTATCTGTGCTGCCCAGGGAGCTTTTCCAGCCTGAGGATCCAGGGAATTGTGTGGCAGCACTGAGGATATCCAGGCAGGTGTTGAAGCCTGGCTCTGAGCGCTCACAGATGTTTTCCAGCACAAGCACACAGCCAGGGCCTGGGGTATGCTCCCAGCCTCAATGAGGTATTTTTGTGGGCGTTTTTTCTCCCCTCTCTGCTTTTTGGGGGTGTAATCGCCACAGTTCCTCTGCCACGCTGTGGGGGGAGCAGTGCAGGTCAGAATTTGCTGTCACCTTGCCCCTGAGTAGCCCTTGAGTCACTCATTGTCCCCAGCTCCACAGCTCCCCGCTGAGTAGGAGAACCTCAATAAATGTATCTGACTTCTCTTAACATTCCTGCCTCCTCTGGGAATCAATCATCCCTCTGAGGTTCTGACAGAAGCTCCCCTCTCCCCCAGCCCAGGCCTGCAAGGCTGGAGTTCCATGGAATTCAGTCACATTTATGGGAACAAGACTTGACTCGCTGCTGTGGGAAGGGGGAGATGGACGGGGCTTGTTCCTGTGCTGTCACGGAAGCACTGTGGGTTCAGATTTAATCATTGCAGGGACACAGAATTCCCTTCTCTAGCTTAAACCCTGTCAGGCCTGGCAGGAGGAGAGGGGCTGTCCCCTCTCTTGTGGGGAAGGAGCTGGAAGATGTTTTCCCTTGGAAAGGCTCCGTGCTGTGTGTGTGTGTATTGCATTAAAAGGTGTTTAATCCTATAAACCTTGTAACACTGCTGTAATCCCATCCCTGGATCATCATAATCCCTGGATCACCATCCCTGCTGTGCTGGTTTGGGATGGGGAGGCAGCTGGGCCCGGGTGAGTGTCTGTGGCAGTGGGACAAGGCACTCTCAGCTGCTTCTTCTTCTTCCTGTGCAGCCAAGGAGAACATCAGGGAGGATGGGATTGCAGAGCCCAGGGGGAGAGCAGAGCTGTGCCTTCCAGCACATCCTTAACATTGTAGGATCATGGAATTTGGGTTGGAAGGAACCTTAAAGATCATCTCATTCCTGCCCAGCCGTGGGGACACCTTCCACTATCCCAGGTTGTTCCAACCTGGCCTGGAAAACTTGCAGGGATGGGGCAGCCACAGCTTCTCTGGATATTATCTGCCAGTGTTTTCCCACCCTCATAACAAATCTCCGCCTGCTTCAGATCCCAGTCCAGTTGTGGGATTATTTTTGTAGGATTGAATTTTCTCCCAGCTAAGACAAACTTATTTTGTGGCTTGGGTTTGCTCATGTTCCTTGGGAACAGCCTGGCAGATATCCAGACACCCTCTGCAGGTGAAATACCTGCAGCAGAGCTTAGATCTTGTGTCCAAGTCGTTTCTATTGCTGCAGCATGGATTTGTTGGGAGAGGCATGGAATTTTTGGTGTCATCCCTTGTGACTGAGGGAAATTCATGGCATAATCACAGCTGCTGAGCATGGATTGTGTTCTTCTGCATGTTCTCTCTTTTTTAATAAAGAATGGGTTGGCTGAATAATGTGAACAATTTGAGCATTTTCTATAGGGCTGAATCACAGGGATGTTTGTTTAACCTACAGCAACAGACCCCAAATCTGTGGGGTTTAATTTGAACGCATATTTTACATAGGTGAGATGACAAGGTTATTAAAAATGAAGCCATTGTGGATGTAAAGGATAAACACACATCAGCAGTGAAACCTCTGAGGGGGCTTTTCCTTCCCCTCAGCAGAACCCTCCACCCCTGGAGCCAAAAACTGAGATCCCAGAATCATGGAATGCTTTGGGTGGGAAGGGATCTTCGAGATCATCCAGTTCCACTATCCCAGGCTGCTCCAAGCCCCAGCCAACCTGGCCTTGGACATGTCTCAGCCCCAGCTTCTCTGGGAATCTGCTCCAGGCCTCCCCAGCTTTATCCTTAGGGAAAAGAAACAAGGGCTGGATGCATCAGTGACTCTTTTCCTTGGGGTTTTGCTTGCTTTGGGGGATGAGTCAGACTGAATTTCCTACAAATACCAGGTTGTCCATGTGGGAATGGATCTGGGGCTGAGCCCCAGCAGCAGCTCCAGGCAGGAGCTGTTTCTAAGGTGGGAAAAACCCAGCTGTGGAAGCATTTGGGACAAAGGGCAGGTGGAGGTGTCATGCAGGAGCAGAGGGAGGATCCTGGAGGGATTGATTTACATTCACCTTTAATCAAACTCCTCAGAGCTCTCCGTGCCGTGATTTTGAGGCGTGTCCATCATCCTGTAAATAAATCAAATCCCAGCAGCTTTGCCTCAGAGCAAGACCCAGCTGCAGCTGAGCGGGAACACGAGCGAGGCTGCAGCTCCACGTCTCCCTTTTCCTCACCTCGGTGAGGGAAAGGAGGAATCGCTCAGCAGAGGGACACGGGATGTATTCCTGAGCCTGCTGTGACTCCGTGGGGTGACCCTGGTCACTGCAACTCAGGATTTGTCCTTTCCCTGCATTTCTCACCACCCTCTGTCCTGTGAGTTCTGAGGATAACCCATGCTCGCGCTGGAGGAATGCTCTTGGAGCAAGTCTGGTGTGGGTTTCTGGGGTATGATGCACTTGTGGTTCTTCCTGCCTGGGTGCTGATGGAGATTCCCAGCATTTTGGAAAACTGGCTCCATAGTTAAAGGTCTTTAAAGGAATTTGAGATATGTGGGATGAGGCAGTGAGGGCTGGGAGAGGGAGGTGCTGCTGGAGAGCCCCAGCCAGCAGCACCGAGGATGGGCTGGAGGATGCAGGGAACGTGCCAGGAACACATCCAGGTGCACATCCCAAAATTCAGCAGCTTCTGGCCTCAGGAGAAGGTGGGAACACCAGGACTTGCCCTTTCCAAGGTGTGTTATTTGTGCTTCCAAAAAGTAAAGAGAAGTAAATCAGTTGCTGGATTTCAGTTTTACTGGAATAAAAGCAGAACGTGGCATCATCGTGTCAATTAATAATTCATATTCTCCTTTAATTAATAATTAATATTCTCCCTCTACCTTCTTTGGAGGCAGATGTTTGGTTTGAAGCATCTCTGTTGCGTGCGTGAGAGAAATCTTAGGAGCAGCCCGAGCATTCCTGCAAATCTGGGGGGATTCCTGATTGCTTCCCATCCCAACAGCAGAACCACTTGGAAAAATGCCCTGTGGCCCCCCGCCCTGTCCGAAGCTCTGTGTGATGACACATTCTGAGTCTCATCCCAAAATCCCAAATAATCCTGCTTTATGGCAGTTGGAAGCCGTTCCCTCTTGTCTGTCACTACCTGCCTGTGCAAAAGGTCACTTTTCCCTCTATTTTCCTCTTTCAGCCCTGGAAAGGGCTCCAAGCTCTCCCTGGAGCTGTCCCCGTCCTTGTGCTCTCCTCCGGATCTGCTCCAACAGGTTCTTCTCGTGCTCAGGACCCCAGACCTGGACTCAGGATTAGATTTTTGAGCTCGTTTTTCCCAACATTTCCATGGCCCAGATCCAAATGTGCTCCCCCACTTGAAACAAACAAAAATCCTGTGGAAAATCGAAGGTGCCTCTGTTGGAATTGTCGCTGAGCCGATGGATCTGTGCCATCAAACCGTGACGGTGTCAGCGGTGTGGCAGCACAGCTGTGGGGACAGCTCTGCCCCGGGGCTCCTCAGCTGCCTCAGCACTCATTCCAAAGCATCCTTGGAGCAGGAGGATGAGCAAGGATGAGCGGATTCTCCTTCCAGATGCAATGGGGGCGGGGGGGGATCTTCCTTCCATTCCTGGAGGAAAAACCAGGTGGGAAACCAGCAGCTCCCACCCTGTTCTGCCAAACCCCCTGGTTGTCCCTTTTGGGGTTTTTTGTCCAAAGCTCAGGAACTCTTTCATACTCCTGGAATATCTGAGGGCTCGTGGAGACCTTGAGTTCCTGGGTGTTACCAGTTGGCCGCTTGCTCCGAGTTCTCCTGGGATTTTTGCCCTAAATTAGGAGGAGGGGAATCCTGCTGAGGAGCGGCCGGGGCTGTCCCGGCAGCCTTGCGTGCGGAGCAGCTTGTCCGGAGTCCTTGGCTGCTGCCAGGGAATCCAGAGGCTTCCCTGGGGCCCTGGGATTTGCACAACTCCCTCCTCCCCCGCCACGGCTGGCTTGGGAAGAGGAGGAGGGAAGATAAATCCGTGAGGGGAAGGGGTTGTCCCACCCTGTGTCCCTAATCCTGGGTGGTGTTGGGGGCAGGATGTGCCGGAGCGCTGCATCCCAGCCAGTCCACGTAGCACCTCCAGACATCCCTGGAATGCTCATCCCTGCAAACTGTTGGACGAGGCTCTGAGTGGAGATGTCCCTGCTTATTTCAGGGCCTGGAAATTTCCTTTCCAGCCCAAATTATTCCGTGATCCACACCTGATGTGGATGCCGTGGTTTGTACTCAAAGCGCTGCTGGGGGGGGCGAAACTCGGAGCCCGAAATCCTCATGGATTTGGGAGCACAGCTGGGCTGAGCAGTGCTCAGGGAGCTCCAGGCCTCTGATCCTGTAAAGCAGCTGGTGCTGGGCTCTGCCAGGGCTGGACACACATCTGGATACCTGATCCAGGCTTTTCCTGCTCATCCCATCCTCCGGCTGTGGGTTCAGAGGAGCAGCCGGCACGGGGTGGGAGCAGCGGGAAGTTCTCCAAGAGAACTGAGACAACACAAGCTTTGCTCGGGAGGTAACACCTTGTCCTGAGGTTAATGGGAAACATTTGTGGGAATGCTCAGGGAAAAGAGGTGTTTTTAACAAAATTCCGGCTTGCTGCTACTGTTTCCATGAGGTTTGTCAGGATCCCTTTAATTCCCGGAGCAGTTTGGTGGCGGCACAAGCAGGTGACCAGCACTACAAGAAAAGGAAGTTTGCTCAAGGGAAACCTTAGATTTTCTCCTGGAGAGAATGAAACGCAACAGAGAAATCTGTTCCCAAATCGCTGCTATCTTCTGGGAAAAGGCATCACTTAAAAGAATTAATTAAATCTTCATTTGTCGTCCAAGCGCAGCCGTGACGTCTGTCAGGGCTTTGATCAGCTCCCACACCTGACTCGCGTGCAGCAGCTCCGTTTCCAAACATCCACAGCTGTTTGCTGGAGCTTGGAAGCGGTGCCAAGAGATTGGAAGGTGCTGCCAGGAAAAACTCAAGTTGACAAATGGGAATTACCCTTCCTGGGATGGCTGGGAGTGTTTTTAGGAAATCCAAATCTCTTACTGGTCTCTGGCAGGTCGTTTGTATTCCAGGCAGGATCAGGCAGTCACCTCCCATTTTAGTTTATTTTGGTTTAGTTTATTTGATTTCAGTGGCGCACCCTCAGCTCCGTGTTTTCCTTGAGCAGGTGAGCGGGAATTGTGTCCATATCCTGACGTGGGAGCTGGAGCTGGAGCTGAGGGGAGATGGGAAGGAGGAAATTGCTGTGTGTGGCAGCACTTAATTCCCATTCCTTCATTTATCCCACCCTCCCAGGCTGCAATCCCTCCCTTCCCATCTCCCTGCAAGCGTGGCGGGTCCTTGGAAGTTCTCTGAGGTTTTGTTTGGAATGTCACCCTCCAGTGCCACCTCTGTGGCTCCTCATGGAGGGCAAAGCCCCTCGTGGTTTTCAGGGAAGCCCTGGAGGGCTGTGCTTGGCCCAGGGAATGGGGAGAGATGGGGAGATGGATTTTCCATCCCCATCCTCAAAGCCATCACCCGGGCTGTGACTTCTCCCATCTTTCCCTTTTGGCCCTCATTCCCTTGGGATGAACCTGATTTTTGTTATCTTTTAGTGCACAGACATTAAAATAAAAAAGTCTTTTTTCACTCCATTGAGCACAAGAGCCAAGGAAAGGAAAAGTGCAAGGAAAAGAGCAGTCAGCAGTGTTGTCAGCCCTCCCCCTTGCCAGAAAGATTTGGAGATCTC
The DNA here is from genome assembly GCF_030490865.1 of Poecile atricapillus. NCBI lineage: Eukaryota > Metazoa > Chordata > Aves > Passeriformes > Paridae > Poecile > Poecile atricapillus. The sequence goes on from NC_081258.1 coordinate 20,179,774, forward strand.
TGCGGGAGAAAATGGCCTTTTCATCTGCCATCGATATCTGCAGAGCGCGGGACGTGGAATTCCGATTCCAGGTCCAGATGGCATTACTGAAATAACAGAAATGTGGGAAGAGGGCTCCTGAACTTCCCACGGAGCTTGGTGAGGGCTGGGCTTGCAGAGCAGCAGTAGCTGCAGGGAGGATGGAATCTGTCTCTGTGGCATTCTCTGCTCCTGGAGCTGGGGATGGATAGGCCTGGACAGCCAAGGGCGAGCGTGCTCCTCTCCCTGTGAATTTGAAAGGATATGCTACTGGAAGTGTGGAAAACGGCTTTGACTGGAGCTGGAATTCTTCACAGAGCTGCTCAGGGCCCCGTCTGGAATTAGGAAACTCTTGGATTTTTTTCTTTTGTTGGAGAATTAACTCAAAGTCGGAAGGTTTTTTCCCTTTCCCTCAGCCCTGTTGTAGCTGGAGCCTCCAGTGCTTTCCCTGGTGATATTCCCTGACTTCTCCTGCCTCATTCCTGGTGCTCCAGGTCTCTGCCCCGGTTCTGTGCACGTTTCAGAACCATGAACATGATGGATCCCTGTTTATTAGTAAGCTGTTGAATTATTTATGGATCTGCTGGGATGCAGGAGCTGCCAGCTACAGGCACTCAGCCAGCAGGGAACGGAGCCAAACTGGGAAAGGGAAAAGCCTTCCACACTCTGAGCTGAACTCGGGGAATGTCAGGGGTGGGATCCTCGGGTGAGCATCCTCCAAAAGGTCTGGAGCATCCCTCAGGAGCAGCATCCTGCTCTGAAGCCGTGGAAATGCCAGCGGTGGGAAGAGCTGGCCTCGCAGTGCAGCAGAGTTCCTTGCGCTGTGCAATGAGATGGATTTAGTTCCTGACCTTTTAAAATCCCGGGAAAAGGCTCGCTGTCTGGGCTGAAGCGTTTTCCAGCTGTTCCCTGTCTCGGGGGTGCCACAAGCCAAGGCTGAGGTTTCTGAGGAGGAACTGAGACTTCCAATGTCAGGGTGACACACGGGGAGCACGCCCGGAGCTCCAGGACAGCTGGGATGTGGGATGTGGGATTTGGGATTTGGGATTTGGGATTTGGGATTTGGGATTTGGGATTTGGGATTTGGGATTTGGGGCTGGGCGAGGAACAGGAGGGCTGGGAAAGCCACATGTGGATGTGGGAGGTCTGTGCCGAGGACTGGGCAGCGTGGATGGGATCCAGGCTGGAGGAGCAGGAGGATGAGGGATCTGGAGCACGTTCCTCTGGCAGGGCGCTGTGGGACACCCGGCAGAGCAGCTGCTCCTCCTGTCGGATCAACCCTTTGGGATCAGCCCTTTGGGATCCCCAACCCTACAGGATCAGCCCTTTGGGATCTCTGTCCCAACAGGATCAGCCCTTTGGGATCAGCCCTTCAGGATCCCTCTCCCCACAGGCTCAGGCCTTTGGGATCACTCTCAGCAGGAATACCACGCACTGTTGGTTGGTTTTCTTGGAGATCTCCTTGAAAACCTTTTGGGAGAGCAGCTTTGTTCAGCTCCCAGGTGGAGGTGGGAAGATATTTTGGGATGTGCTCCCGGATCTGTGCTAAGGGATGGTGTCAAACGGGGCTTGGGAAGGGTGTGAACTCCTGCCTGCTCCAAGCTGTGCAGTGAATCCAAGACCATCCACAGATTTTGGGGCTGGAGCAAAGCTGGGTGAAGTGAGAGCACGCCGAGACAAACTGAGGGTGGAATCCACCTCAAAGACACGAAAGGTGGGCATGGGTGGGGTTTGCAAAGGTGATTTTCCATCCAAACCTGGAGCCAATGGATGCAGGGAACAGCCTTGGAGAGGAGTCGGGAATGGGAGCTGTAGGTAGGGCTGCATTCCGGGTGCATTACAGGGATAAAAGTGCATTTCTGAGCTGAGCCCAACCCCTGCCAAGGGACACGGGGCCAGTTCCAGATGCCTGCCCTGAACCTCCAAACAGTCCCACATTGTTGGGCCCGTGAGTCACCCTTGTGTCAACACCAGGACAAGCCAAGCATATTATTCCTTTGGAGGAGAAATGGCTGGAAAAGACAATTCCTGCTTTTTTAAATTCCCATTTCACCTCCAGGTTTGGCATCCAGGAGCCAGCGGCAGCAGAACTGTGGGGTTGTGTGAGGGAAAGGGAACCACACCAGACCTGGGCTGGGGACAAAGCTGCCTTCCTAAAATATCCTCTGATGTCACAGCTCCTGGGTGTGGATTTTTGGAAGAGGGAAAGGACAGACTGGGACTTCTGCTGAGAAAAAAATAAACAGAGAGGAGAAGTCTCCCATTGATTTGGTCTCCTGAGGAATTAGGCAGGAATTTGCTTCACATCCCTGCATATTTTTCTCCTTACCTCTCCCAAGGCTGAGGGAGGAATTTTAAGCTTCCCAAAAACTCGGCCCTATTTTTTTGAGGAGCACAAGGAAGAACCAGACTGAGGGTGGGAATCCCAATGGGCAGAGGCTTATTGGAAACTCTGGGCAGCTTTAAGGGCTGGGGAGAAGTTTCAAAATTAAAATAAATAAAAGCCAGTGCTGGCTGGGGGCTGGCAGTGGCGGCAGGGCAGGAAAACCTTGGAGATGATCCATCTGGAAAACATGGCTTGATCCACCCTGGCAACAGGACTGAGGGCAAAAATCATGGAATGGTTTGGGCTGGAAGGGACCTTAAGGATGATCCAGTTCTATCCAGAGGCAGGGACACCTTCCACTATCCCAGGTTGCTCCAGCCTGGCCTTGGACACTTCCAGGGATGGGGCAGCCACTTCTCTTCCCTCCCAGGGAAAAATTCTTTCCCAATATCCCATCTCACTCTGCCCCCCACCAATGGGAAGCCATTCCCCCTTGTCCTGGCACTCCATGTTCTTGTCACCCTCTCCAGCTCCCTTGGAGAGAGGCGCTGGAAGGGGCTCCAAGGTCTCCCTGGAATCTCCAGGCTGGACAATTGGTCCATCCCTGCTCCGTGCACAAACCTCATCCTGCTCTAAGGTTTTCCTGGGAGAAGTGGATGTTTCCCTGCCCTTCCAGTGAGGAACTCCGAGCTCCTTCCCCCATGGACTCACCTTGGAAAAATGCTCCCGACCCCAGCTCCCCTCCCATGTCCCTGCTGTGGAGCAAGCACGGTGGAACACATGGAAGAACCCTTCCCGTGGGGCTGGAGCTGCCTGTGGAGGCTCAGGGATGAGTGGGACTGGAGCTCCCTCCTGCTCCCTTTGGAGGGAAAGTTCTCCTTGTGTTCAAGGGAGGGGTTCAGAGGGTGCTGGGATGAGATGGAATCAGGATGGGCCATTCCAGGATGTGGATGATGCCCTGCTGGGGGTTGAGAAGGAGATCTAATGTGACACCTCCAACATTCCAAACCTCATGGAGCACATCCCTGCTCCAGGCCCAGCTCTCCGCTCCTGGGAGTCTCCCAAGGTGCTGCTGTGCTCTGTGGGGGCACCCATGGAGCAAATCCTGCTGTTCCTGTTGGGAAGCATCAGGAGATGGTGCTGGCAGAGCTGACAGCTCCTCCCTTATCCAAAGGTGGCTCCACAAAACCGGGATGAGCACGGTGCCGGTTCCTTCATCCAAAGGAATGGGGAACGTCCTCCTGAGGGACGTGAGCTCAGGGCTCCAACACAAATGGGAAAGAAGACAGGGAGGATGTTTCAGGGAAGCAGGAATGGCTCTGGGATTCAGGCTGGTGGCGTCTGGATGGGAGGGAATCCATGCCAAGGGCGGGCGGGGAGGGTAAAGCCTTGGTGGCATTAGGAAATTCCATTAAAAATTCCTATTTTCTCCTGACCTTTCAGTTTCTGCAAATGCAGACACAACAAACAAACGTGGAAGGGAGGAGCTGGTGCTGGAATATGAGGCTGGAGCAGAGTGGAAAGTGGAAAGCAAACAAGGAAGCAATTAAGGGCACAATGAAGGGAATTAAGCACCGTGCACTTCATTCCGGAGTTATTTATACTCCGAGGCAGAACTAAAAATAAACATAGGATTTCCACAAGGAAAACAAGCTCAGTTCCCTCTTTTAAACAACTTTGTGGAGCTGTGATGGTTACAGATGGAGAAATTCCTTGGATCTCCTCCTCCACGTCCCAGTTTTTGCCTGCAGCAGGGATTTTATGGCTGGGAGTCTGGGATTGCAGAGCTCTGGGGAGGCTCTGCTGAGGCTCCTGCAGCATTCCAGAGCTGGGCAATCCCTGCTTTCCAAGTGGCAGCTCCACTCTGGAGCTTCTGGATACCACCAGGCTCTAAAGATTAAGGAATCATCCCCGTGACCTTTGGCTTGGAGCCAGGACAGCGGCGGGATCGACCCAAACCTCCTGGAGGAGGTTCCAGGGTAGCAAAGAGCAGCTCCCAGTGGGGTTTGGAACCCCTGGGTTGGTGGAGGGAATCTGGGAAGAGTTCAGGATCACCTCCAGGAGATTGCTAAATTGGGATTTTGGGATTTGGGGGGAAAATGGGATTTGGAGGTTGTGAATACCCACAAAAATTTGGGCTTTTGAAGTGCATGGAGATGTGTGAGGAGATCCAGGTGGATTTACCTCCTTGTGGAAATTATCCTGGATGGGATAATTGATCCTTCCACTCTGTGTCCTTCTCATGGGTGCTCCTGTCATGAGGAGCAGGCAGGAATCCTGGAATGGTCTGGGCTGGACCTTCAAAGGTCACCTTTTCCAACCCCTGTTTGATGAACAGGGACACCGTCCTGAGGATCCGGCAGCATTCCCATCTCCCTGTAAACACTGGGGTGTGTTCCTGCTGGAAACATTTCCCAATCCTGGTTTTCCAACCTCTGGGCTCGCAGAAAAGGCGGTTCAAGGCGCTTTTCCCATTCCTTGTTCCCACCTTGTCTGTAGGCACTGCCTGTATCCATGCTGGGAAGGGACTGCCATGACAATCTTGGATCATTTATGGATCCAACTTTTTTAAACCCCTCTTTTGAAAGAGAGTAGAATTCCCTCCTGGCATGAAGGGTTGGCGCTGGTCTCTCCTTTTGGATAACTCCCTTTGATGTCCACAGACACGGAGATCTTGGAATCTCCTCCCTGCTGAGCTGCCACGTTCCCCAGGGGAAAATGGGGGTGAATTCATTGTGAATTTATTCCTTCTGCTCCAGGATTGCCCAGAATCCTTTTTGGAGCATCCGAAATTCGTGTCACTGGTGGGAATTGTTAATTGGTGTAAAGCTTGGGAGATGTTACGGGAGGGCTCATTAGTGGTAGACATTGCCATTAATTCTCTCAAATTGAGATTGTTGTTGTTTTGTCCGAGGGCAGGATGGTGATTCCCGGTGATCCCGGGAGGAGCACAGTTCATGGAGCTGTACATAAACACTGGATGTACTCAGGAACATCTGGGGAAAGGGGACAGGAGGGGGATTTGCCTCATTTTCCTATTAGTAAAACGTCTCAGTGGATATTTTTGGAATGTTTATGCTCTTGCTCTTCTGAGTTTAGACAGAGGATGGGAAACATCCCAGGCCAGTTGCTTTGGAGCCATTAGAAAGGAGTGGAAATGAGGGGGGATAAAAAGATTAAGTGTGTCGAGTGCTACTTGTTCTAAATCCTTCACTCCTCGAGTATGCAGACCCTGGATACTTGATCCAGGCACTTCAGTCTCTTATTAACTAATTAATTAATGTTTTGGGGGGTTTTTTGTTATTTTTTTTTGTTTATTACCTTCCTGCTGCTTTTCTCAGGCTGTCACTTTAAGGACAGAGATGTCCCAAAAAAAGAAATAAAAAAAAATAATCTCTTGCTTAGCAAGTTAAGGCAGGTGGGATTCCAAATCCCGGGTCCATTCTTATCCCTCTGGACCAGTTCAACTCCTGGGAGCTCCTGCTGGGATTCTCCTGGTTATGGGGTACCCAAAATGTGTCTCAGGCCTCTCTCCTACTTGAAGATTTTGGTGTGGGGTTCATTGAGCTTGAGGTCCCGTTGTTCCAGGAGGGTGGGATGATTCCTAGGGATGGGCCAGGAGCTGTCCCTTGATCCGCAGCCTCCATGGGTGATTCCCAATGTCCCTGTCCTGTGGCAGCTCCCTGGAACCAGCTCAGACCCCTCTGGACTCACTCAGTTCTCCCTCCTTGAAACCCCCCCAGATTTCCACCCAAATGTATTTTGGTTTTTCTCCCCTCCTGCACTGTTGGATTGTCTCATTTGGGCTGTGAAAAACTCCAAATTATCTCCAGCTAAGGAATAAAATGGATGGAATTCTTTCCTGTGAGGCTGGGGAGGGAACATGGAGCAACCTGGGATAGTGAGAGGTGTCAGGGCTGGAACTGGATGATCCTTAAGGCCATTCCAACCCAAACCATTCCATGATTCCATTAAACCAATCATTGCTAAAAAGCCCCTGAGTTGCTGAGGAGCTTTGGGAGCTGTGCTGGCCCTGGACAATGGGAAAATGAGCCCATTCTCCTTGGAATTCCTTTGTTGTTGTCCCAAACATGCATTCACCGAGAGTTTTCAGGAATGTGACATTGCCTACGGAGCTGATTCCTTGCTTAGGCTGTGGTGGTGATGCACAGGGATGTGGAACAGATTTATTCCTTTCCTCTGGAGTTTGCATCTTTCCTCAGCTGTGATCTTTTCCTTCTGCTCTTTCCCTCAGTCCTTCCCTCGCCAGCCACATCCCTGCCCTCTGCTCCACATTTTTTAAGGCTGGAAAAGCCCAAAGAGGTGATTTATGGTCCTGCACAGACAGGATTGCATCTCATTACCTCCCACTTGGAAGTGATTTTTCCACTTGCTGTCCCTGAGCTGTTGCACAACCCCCCTGGCAAAGCCACGGTGCTGGGCAGGGATGAGGGATGTGCTGGGAATTCCTGCTGGGAGCAGCCTTTGGAGCCTCCTGAGGACCAGAATGGGTTTTGTGGGAAAAGAGGGAGAAAGAGGGCTGGGTTAGGGTTGATTATTTCTGTACCATGAGGATTTTGGGGGCTGCTGACACCGTGTCCCCCTGTAAAATGTGTCCTTTGGGGTCAGAGGAGGGAAAACCCATCGGGAATGAGGAACCACTTGTGTGGGAATGCCATCCCAACCAAGCTAAGCCTGAGTCTGAGACCATTTTCCACCATTCCCTCCATGGGCTGGCGTCACAGTCACCAACTGGGCCCGTCAGGAATGATTTGAACCCAACCCAAACACTGGCAGGATCCAAAACTGCGACAGGAACCGCGGGGAAAGGCAGGAAAGGGATGCTCTGCTTCTGGCAAGCCCTGCTCCTTGCTGGCTCCTGCTTTGCATTAAGCTGGGACTTACAAAACCAAACAAACAACTCTCCCTGCTGAGGGGAACAGAGAGGAGGGCGTTGGAAGCGGGGCTGTGTCTCGGAGCCGGGGTTTCCAGGGATCGCAGTCCATGGCAAAGCCGAGCTGCTCCAATGTGGTTTGTGTTAAATGTTCTTTTCATCCCCTGCAGAAGCCACGGATGTGCAGGGAGCTCCTTGCACACGCTGGGTTTGTGCCTTTATTTTTTGATTTGTGTCACATTTTTTAGAGGTTAAGGTTTTCGGGGTTTGGAAGGGAGGAATACGATGGTTAGAGCTGCTTCTTCCTTGGGAATTCTCCCAAATCCCACTCAGAAATGCACATGGAAGAATCCAACGGTTGAAACCATTTGTACAAACCATTTGTAGCAATCCAAGATGAATTGGTAACATTTCTTTAACGAGCTGAAAATTTGGAGGGCGGTGATTTCCAGTCACTCAATAATTTTTGAGAGGATGATTTCAAGAGGTTGTCAACAAATAGTAGCTCTTGTCTTGGTCTTGCATTCCCAATGGGAATTTCCAGTCCCCAAAATTTGAGATGGGATTCAGTCCAAGCTTTAATTTTCTGGTGCTTTTTGTGTTTTAATGCGAGGCGTTTCTGGAGTCCCACCACAATTGTTCTCCCATTAGTGGTGAAACCCAAGCGCTTGTCTGGAACAGCCAAACGTGGGGATGTGGGATTGGATGGGATTGGGAATGGATGGGATTGGGAATGGATGGGATTGGGAATGGATGGGATTGGGAATGGATGGGATTGGGAATGGATGTGGAATGGGGAATGGATGTGGGATTGGGAATGGATGGGATTGGGAATGGATGGGATTGGGAATGGCTGGGATTGGGAATGGATAGAGTTGAGAATGGATGGGATTGGGAATGGATGTGGGATTGGGAATGGATGTGGGATTGGGAATGGATGAGATTGGGAATGGATGGATTGGGAATGGCTGGGATTGGGAATGGATAGAGTTGGGAATGGATGGGATTGGGAATGGATGGATTGGGAATGGCTGGGATTGGGAATGGATGTGGTGGCTGTTGGTGGTGAGGGCTGTGTGAGCTCAGGTCGTTTTGAGCTTGGTCCCACCTCAAGTGACACCGAGGGACATCGGGCAGAGTCATGGGGCAGAACTGGAGCAAAACCAACTTGTAGATCACGCAGATTTTGGGATTTGGGGAGAGAGTGAAGACCTGGGGGTGCTGTCTCCATCTCCATCCGTGGGGTTCCGGTACTTCCGCAGCGGGATGGGACAGCCCAGGTTTGCAGCCCCCGTGCCAGCCCTGCTCTCCAGCATCAACCCCAGCTCATCAATCTGGGGCTCAGCAGGGAGCCCTCGTGCCATGAACTCATCAGGGACAAACCCACAAACACCCTCCCCTCCTTAGAGACCCCTCAGGATCCCGAGGAGCTGCTGGAATTCCTCATTATCGGGGAACAGGGCCCAAAGGGGGCAGGAATTCTGGCCACTCCTTTCTGCCCTGCTAATGATTTAAATGACAATTAGCCATTAAATGCTGTGCCCGTGCCCAGGGCTCGTGGATCACAAAGCCAAGGCATGGACATGAATTGGTATTTGCCACAGAAATGAGGAATTTGGAAGGTTTGTGCGAGGAAGAGCTTCTTCCCCTTCTCCTCACCCACCCTGCTGCTGTGTTGATTTCGTGCTGCTCTCCTCCTTTTTTCCAAAATCCCCTTCCCACCTCTCCTTTTGGATACACTCTCTTCCACTTACACTGCGTTGTCCTCAAGGCCCTCAGTGCTGCAGCCCTGGGTTTTGAAGGATTTGTGTGGAAACGGAGTCAGGTCACATTTTTCAGCCAGAAATGGGGTTTGTGCCCTTTGTGGGATGTGGAGGTGCCAGGCAGAAATTCCTGATTCTGGAATTGGGCTAAGGCAGGTCCTCTAGGCCCAGCCTTCTGCCCAGGCTTGTCCTGCTGAGTACACTCAGGGTTTCTCCAGGGAGCAGAAAGCTCCAGCAGCATCCCTGGGATGCCATCCAAGAGATGTACAGCAGGGCAGAGCCTCTGTGTTTGCCCAGGTTGTGTCAGTGGCAACAACACAACAAATTCCCTTAAAAAGTGGGATTGTGGAGGGGTAAAACGTGCAGCTGGAGCCCTTCCACATGCATGAGGAGGAGGGGCATGCAAATGCCTTAAAATACCACTTATATACCATTTAAATAACATTTAAAGATCATTAAATACCATTTAAATTCCATTTATCCCCCAGTGCTGGGGTTCACCCCAAAAGACCCTTTAACTCTTCCACCCAGATGTGTTTGGGTGCTGATGGGTCCCCACTCATTTGCTTGAAAAGCCAAAACTCGCTCACAGCTGCTTGAAAAATCAAGAGGGACATTTGTAGCAGGAATAATAACGTTGAAGGGAGGAATCCCTGGTGGGTTTTCCCAGCCTTTGCTGCTTAATGAACCAACTGATTGAGCCTGTGGGGTTGAAATAATCCTTCCAAGGACCTTGGAGCCGTCCCATTAAGTCAGGGGAAAGATTTTACAGCCTGGTTTTTGTTAATGAACCCAGACTTTGTTGTCAGAGGGAGAATTGGGGCTTTCTCTGAACCGACTTGAGGTGCAGGTGAAGAAATTTAATTTCTTGCCCTGCATTTTCAGCTGACACCTCATCATCAATAAAAGTTGTAATGTTTCTTTCTCTTCTTTCCTCATGAACTGAGGGACAATGGAGAGGTTTGTAGGAGGAAAATCCCCCGAGCCCTGTTAATGCAAAGATAACTCCTCCTTCAGCTCAGGAAATCTCTCAGCTGCTGATTTTTTTAGGCTGGGGGAGGGAAAAAAAAAAGAAATCACAGTGTGTTTATTGTATTCTTAAACCCTTCCTTAAAATCTGCCTTTGGCCACTTCCAGGGACAAAAATCTGAGCTGGATGGACCTTGGAAAGTCATTATCACCCTTGGCGTGGCCAGCGTGCTGCTGTCTGTAATTAATGCTGTGGAAGTGTTGAGGGATGGCTGCACAGAGGGGGTTTTGTTGTCATCATCCTCACCCTGCTTCTCTTCCCACCTTTCCTCGGCTGCTGCCTGGCTTGTCCTCCGGCTGTGGTTCCTGCAGCCTTTCTCAAGAGGTCAGTCTTGGCTGGCTTTTGTGGGTTTGGTCTCCCACCTTGCACTCCTGAGCGTGGAATTTCTCTCCCCTCGGATGCCAGAGCAGGGTCAGCCCCGCCGTGGAGCACAGCAAACCTTCCCCACATTTCCAGAGCAGGGGTTTCCTATCTGTGTGCCCTTCAATGTTGCTGATCCTCTCCCAGCTGCAAGGAGAGGGAATTCAGGGAGTAATTTTGTGTGGAAGGAACTGACTCCTATCAGGGACCCCAGATCTGAGTCGGGGCAAAACACCGGTGGGATTTGAGTTCCCTAAAAAAGCTCTGGATGCACTTAAACCCTTGGAATACCTGCAGATCTACTTCACTCCTCGCCAGAGATCCCTCTCAAAATACAAATTGGGATCTGAGCTCAAAATCCTTCCCTTGCGGTGAAAGCCAAAGACAAAACTCCCCTTTCCTTAGGTGGGAGCAGGATTCCCAGCCCCACCAAAGCCTGTTTGAGCTTGGAGCAGCCAGGGAATGAGGAAAGCTGCTCCACGGTGACCCAGACAGGCTGTGGGTGAAGGCTGTGAGGAGAGAGCCCCTCGGGAGGAGGCAGCATCATCCTCATTCCCACCAAAGCCTTTTGGCTCCCAGTTGCCAAAACAGTGCCAAGCCCCAGTGACCTTTCAGCCTCCACGCTGTGCTCCGAAGATTTACAGTGGAAAAAAGCTCCTTCTTGTGAGGGAATCTTGCTCCTTCCTCCCAGGAGAGCCTCCAGCCGTGGTGACTCAGCCCTTCAGCATCTCGCTTCCCGGATCCCTCCGGCAGCAGCTCCGAGGCTCCGGGAGAATCCTGCGCTCGCCTCGGAGCCGGGCTGATGTCACCTCCTGCTCTGGCTTCCCTCAGCTTTCCAAGCTGCCCAGAGTTCACAGCTTTGATCTCAGCTCTCCGTCACCACTCCTGGCTCAAGCCCCGACTGGCTTCTCCTGGAATGATGACATTTCAAAAAGGCTTTGGAATGACAGAGGTCCCAAAGTCCCGGCGGAGGTGGAGGTGAAGTTTGCTGGAAGTCGGGACCTGGCTTTCCAGAAGATCCAAGTCACTGCCTGCCTGCTTCAGGCAGAGCTGCAAGCCACAGTCAGCATTTGGAATGGGAATTTTTCATTTCCAGACATTCTCTGTAAGGTACACTGCAGGGCAAACCCTGGGAGGAGGAATTCGGGGCTTCTGGGATAGGTGGAAAAAGAAGTACACGGAAGCTGGGAAGGAGACTGCTGCTCCTCAGTAAAAGAGGAGCTGGAAAACAAACTGGAAGAGGAGTCTGAGTCCTGAAGGGGAATCTGGGACAGATTTCCAGCTCCTCAACAGGTTCTGATTTTACTTGGGATGGATGGATTGCCAGGTGGCTGCCACAGACCGGCAGGATCCCAGCGGGGACCAGTGCATTGGGAACTGGGGAGGTGTTGATCATCTCTGGTCATTCCATCCCAGCAGAACTGTTGGGACCTTTAGGGTGCACCAGCAGAGCCCATGGGAGCAGAGCTGGGCTTTTCCTTCCCACCAAATCTCTCCCTGATTTGTGCTGTGGCTGTTCAGCCCGGAGGAATTCCAGCACTGGAGGATGGGATTCTCTGGGCCGTGCTGTTAATGAGGCCACCGTGTTGATCAAACCTCAGCCTGGAACATTATCCCAGGCAAATCCCTCTCTCCCTCTGCCCTGACTGAGTGGACAGACCAGAGAAAGTCCTCCAGACTCGTTTTTTGGGATTCAAATAGAGGTGGAGCAGGGCTGGTGCCAGGGATTGCACAACTCTGCCTGATTCAAACCAGCTCCAGACGTGGATGCCTGGTGAGGGCTCGTTAGGGATAATGAATAATTAGGTGTGAAATTTTCAGGAATGGCAACTCCAAGGATGCAGAGGAGTGTGGGAATGAAGGGAGGAGTGGAGAGGAATCCCATTTAGCACCAGTTCAGTCTGCAGGCTGCGTTTTCCGTAGGAAACTGGCAGCACTGGCAAAAGGAAAACAGGTGACTTGGGAAATGCTTGGATTTGCCTTCCCTTCCCCTCCAGCTTTTCCCCAGCGGTGCTGATCTGCCAGCTCAGATCCCAGGAGAAGAGTCACATCCAGCACTTCCAGCCAGGAACTCCAGCCCAAATCCCTGGGCTTTGCTAACAGCTCAATATTGTGTCATATTCCGGGCCACCCGTGAACCTCAGTCCGAAATGCCAGGAAACCTCCGTGTCCAGCTCTTCCAGAGGGATCCCGAAGCCACAGAGGTGGTCACGAGCTGCAGCTTGTGATGGTCCCAGCTGTTGTGTTTGTGCTGGAGCCTCCCTCTCTGGAGATATTCCGGAACCATCTGGACACATCCCGGTGCTCGGGGTGACCCAGCTGGAGCTGAGGGGTTGGACCAGGTGTGGTCCTTTCCAAACTGCCCCATCCTGGGATTCTGGGACATGGGTGCTGATGGTGAAGGTGTTTTCTGGGAAGGATGGAGACAGGCTGATCCAGGATAATTTTTCCATGGCTTTTAGCTGCTCTCAGGCCTGGAGGGAGGGTGTGATCTGTGTATCAGCAGCTACCTGGGAATTATCCCAGCAATTCCCTCTGCTCCAGATGTGATAAGAGATTTCAGAGTGCTGCTTCCTAAACCACCACCCAAGAAAGGGATGCTGCTGCTCCATGGCTTCTGCCAGCCACAAGTTGAAGGGAAAACCCAAAAAATTCCTCTTCATTGGAAATCTCCCCAATCTCCAAACTATTTTTGTTGCCTGCACTCATCAGACAACTGCAGGGCTCAAAGAGATTTCACGTTTTGTTGTTGTTTTTTCAGTTTTGGGACTTTTTTCCCTACAATTTAGAAAGTCCCTAAAGCCAGTGCATTCAAAATTGCTGAGTGAGGGAATTGTTTAGGGCAGCTCCTCGGAGGGACTCTTGTTTTACGTGGAAAATGTGTTGATTTGGGCAGGTGCCAACCAGGAAATTCCAAAAAGCTGGAGATGGCCCTGTTACAAACAGTTTAACCAACCTCAGATGTCCCCTCACCACTGGAATAGGGAGCGCACAGTCCTGGAAATAATGAGATAATTAACAAATACACAGAAATTAAATCCCTTTGGCTGCCTTTGGGAAACGCTGAATCAATCCAGTGGTTCCAGTTGGAATCTCCCAGTTGTCCCCCCTTGGAATGGGCATTTCTTTCCAGATCCAAGGCTGGGTTTTGCATCTCATGTGTGTTACACTTGAATCCTGCACTTTCCTCCTGAGGAAAGGCTGGATGAGAGGCTGAGGCAAAACAGGGATGGTCAGAGGCACAAGCAGCTGGCAGAAGGAAGGATGTGGTTGGAAAAAGTGGGACAGACAAGTTCCCATCCGAGGAGGGCTGCGCTTCCCTCTTCTCTAGCCTGACCCCTGTCCTGCTGCTTCCTTCCTGGAGCCTAAAAGCCTAGGGAAGAAGGAATTTAGGCAGGAAAATGTCAGGAAAACTCACAGCCCTCAAAGCAGGGAGCCCGGAGCTGGGTTTTCCATCTCTCCTTTGGTATTCCAGGAGCTGTGACCCCGTTTAAGGAGGAGACTGCTGGGAGCTCTCCTGGGTTGTAAAAGAATCAGGTCCTTGTGGCAAAAGATGGATCCAGGAGTCCCACTCTGGGAATCCAGCTATGGGAATATTGTCCCAGTTTTCCATTCTTGGGGCTGGGCTTCCATTCCTAGGGCTGGGATCAACACATGGATGCAGGACATGTGTGTTTTCCTGTTAGAGGGAGGAGGAACGGTGTCCATGCCTTCTGAGCATTGGGAAAGGTCTTTTAGCACCATCCATGGTGGTGGGAAGGACTGGAGATGTCAGGGATGAGGAATGTCCCCTATCCCATAGCTCAGTGCTGAGATCTTGGGGTGGAATTACCTGGGGTCTGGAGGGGATTCCTACAGCATTCTGCACTTCAGGATCTCCACCCCTGGAGCATCCATCAGTCTTGGAGTACGGATTGGGAGCCTGGGAGGGAGCACTGAGCCGTGCACTTGGACATCTTCATCCTTTTCCTCATGGAGCTCCAGCATCACTGTTCAACCTCAAGCATTTTGGGGAGTTTGAAGCCATTTTTAGCTGCCAAGGGGAAGGGAGGGAGAGAGAAATTCCAGGAGTTTGGAGTGGCATCCCCGACACAATGGGAACTTTTCTTAGCAATTTTCCACTGTGCTGCAAATGGCAAAGATCACGGATATATTTGCATTTCTCAGACTGTCCCGGGGAATTAACTTTCCCTGTGTTGGGGTAATAACTTTCACACCACAATAATTTCAGCGTTGGGAGCGGATAAAAAATCTCCAGCTGAGGAGAGATCTTTGTTCTTACCTGGTGTTCAACCTCAAAGAACCCCCAGGTTTAAGAAAGTTGATCTGTGTGGGATCAAGAGGAGGTGGCAGGCGGGCAGTGCCTGTTCTCTGAGGTTGATGGCACTCCTCAGCCCAGTGGAACCGCGTCCATTCCCATCTGGAGTGGCAACAAGGACGTTTTTTGCTCTGGGATAAGTCAGGGTTGGACCAGACTTAGGCTTGGCTCTGCAGAGGACGTGCAGCTCTTGACAGCCTGAAAGCAATTAGCCCAAGAAGACAAAGCAGAACCAACTGGGAGTGGTTGGAGCTTCCAGGACCATTGGATCAGGCTCTCCTTGGCTGCAGGCCATGGCCCTGTGGGGGTTTTCCCCCAGCTGCAGATTTTGCCCGGTGCTTGCCGCAGGGGGAGTTGTGTGGTCTGGCTGGAGCTGCCACGGGCGTCTTCCCCGCCCTGGGACCTGGAGCAGTCCCCAGAGCTGAGGGCAGGGTGGAGGCTCAGAGGGTTCTGCCTCTCCCTGTCTGCACAGGAGATGGGGCTTGGCTCCTTCTCCCAGGGAGCGAGGGCTCTGTGAAGGTGCTCAAGCTCCAGGATGAGCTTCCTTGGGCTGGTAACGGGAACAAGAGTAGTTTGAGATGGGATATTGGGAAGGAATCCTTCCCTGGGAGGGAGCTGAGGCCCTGGCACAGGTGCTCAGAGAAGCTGTGCTGCCCCAGGATCCCTGGAAGTTAGGGATGGGACAGTTGGATGGGGCTTGGAGCCCCCTGGGATAGTGGAACGTGTCCCTGCCCATGGATTGGACTCGGAACAAGATGATCTTTTAGATCTTTTCCAAGCCAAACCATTCCATGATTCCATGATCCAGTACAGACCAGGTGCTGCATGAATGACACCTCCCTGTGCTCTGCTCTGCTGGTCCCAAGCCCCATCCCTGATGCACAAGCCCAAGGGAAAAGACACATTCCCGACAGCGGGAACGTCGGAATGGCGCTCGGGCTGCAGAGCATCTGTTTGTCCGTTCTGCTCCCAGAAAAGTCCTTCACGTTCGTTACATCTGGACAACAAATGGGCCCTCCTGGGGGAACTCAGGTTTGACCTTTACTCCTTTTGTCAAAGAACAAATCGAAGACAAACATGGAACATTTGCTCCGGGAACCTCCTGTCAGCGCTGCGGAGAGGTCGGGAGCTGGCTTGGCTGTCCTCTCCTGTCACGGATTTATGGAGGTGTGGATAGAAATGCACGGCCTGGAGTCCATTCCCTGCGTTTGGCTGAGGCTGGGGAAGACAGAGCCTCTCTTTGAAGCAGGGGAATTGAGGATGTGGTCGTTTCAGATGCGTGATTTTTGCTGCTGGTGGAACAGTCAGTCCCACCCCGTGCCAGGACAATGTGCTCCTTCATGGTGTGGTCACCCCTGGGATCTGCTAGGGGTCCTTGGGTTCATGGTTTGAGTTGCTGAGATGATGGAGATTGATCAAATTGCACAATTAATGGTATCTATTAAATAATTGTGTGCTTTATCCTCCTTTTACCTTGCACCAACGGGGCTGATGCTGAGCTCTGCACAGACTATTGCACAGGCGAGGCCTGGATCCAGCATTTTCTTTGGATTATGGATTTGAAGAGTTTCATTTTTGAGTTGGTCCATGGTTTCCTTCCAGTTCCCATTGGCTCTTCCAGACAGGCCTGGGGGCCTTTCCTTTTGTGCCAGAAAATGGATCTTTGACAGTCCACCGAAACAACCCCATCCCTCCATGCCATGTCACTCCTGGAAAATCAAGGAATGTCTCTTCTTGGTTTGTTATTATTTGTGACATGACTTTGGTTTAGAACACAAGGCCTGGTCTGCATCCTGCCACTCCAGTGCTGTCCCAGATTTTGGCAGCAGATCTGGTGGCAGATGGTCCCAAGCAGATGGGTTTGGTTAGGCCAGACTCAGATCCCTGGGATACCCAATCCCTGCCTCCTTCCCTCCTTTCTTTGGTCATCAATGAAACCATTGAGAGAACCTCTAATAAATAAACAACACAAAAGCATTTTTGGGACTGACAGTGGGGTGGAAAATGACTCATAGGAAAACAGGGATAAAGTCCACTCTAGGATTAGGCATTCCATGTGTCGGGTTTCTGCTGGGGCTCCAGGAATGCTGTGGTTTTTCTCTCAGGATGATGCCAGTGTGGAATGATGTCACTGTGGAGTATTTGGTCAGGAGGAGCTGATGGAGTCTGGTGGTTACTCACAAACACAGGTCTTTCAGCGTTTGGAAAATCCGTGGCCAGCGCTTTTTGGGAGGCTCCAGGCAATTATTGCCATCAGTGTTTCCAGCCTGGCTGAATGCCATGAAAACTGCTGGAGTCGTGCTTGATCTCCTCCTTCATTTTTGTTTGTTTTTTTTTTGTCCTTGGGATTGGGTGCAAACAAACTGGGCAGGATCCTTTGTGTTGGTTTGGTCCTCCTGAAGGATGGATCCTGGAGGATCCAGTCCTGGGAGGAACGTGTGTGGTATTAATGGGAACGAAGAGGAAAACCCTTGAAGGGATGGAGGAAAAGCAGGGGGAACATCCTGCACAGTTAAAGCTGGGGACACAGTGGGTGGTGGTCACCAAAAAGGCTTTGGGGGGGGAAAAAACCTAAATCCATTAACCTTTGATCCTCCTCTGTGAATTTTAATGGGAAAAGGGACATTTCCAGGGCACTTGGTCTTGTTCCAGAGACTCTTCTGCAGGCTTAAGGAGATTCCTGAGGGGGATGGTGTCCAGTTTCCCTTTCCTCATATCCTGTGACCCTTGTTTTCAACACTGTAATCCCTAAACCCAGGGCTATATCCATTTCTTTAGGAGGTGCTTCCTTCTCATCATTTATGTGAACTGGTCATTAGCAAGGGGGGATTTAAAAACCCTCTTACAGTTCCATTTCCAGCCTCTGCTTGCAAAAATCCCTCCACTGTGATGATCCTAACTTTAGGAATTACAATTCCGTGATGCGTTTGGTGGTTTCATCACTTCACCCTCATCAACCATACCTGGCTGGTGCCTCCAGTAAAATACAAATATAAACCCACAGAATGTATTTATCAACTTTGTAACTAAATTATTGGAGAATCCTGGGATGGTTTGGGCTGGAGCTTAAATCTCATCCCATTCCACCCCCTGCCATGGGAAGGGACAATTTCCACTATCCCAGGTTGCTGTTAGCACATAAATGTGGATTGGTGGGGAAGGAGGGAAGAGCCAGCAGTTGGGTTCATTTCCAGAGGGCTCCCAGTGCTGGGATGAGCTGCTGCATTCCCGGAACGGGGCAGCATCCAGGTGCTGCAGGAATAACGTGTCCCAAGGACAGCATCAGCTGGGAAAAGCCCTTCTGGCCACATCCCATCATGGCAATGGCATGTGCTGTCCCTTCCATCCAGCTATCCTTCATGGGCTCGCTGACCTGGAACTAAACACTTGGAAAAGCCGGGATTCCAGCCTGTCCGACCGCGAGCAGGGAGCGATGAGGCTCCAGGGCAAGGGGCAGACGTGTGGGGGAAACCAGCTTGCCTTTCCCATGGATGTTTTTAGGGGATTAAGGAGGGGATGATCGCTCTCCAGGCCTGTCTCAAGGTTGAGGAATTACCTGGAGGGCCCGCTGGAATCTGCTTTTGGATGACTGGAGATTTTTTCCTATCTGCAGTGACAGGAGGCGAGTCCAGCGGGCTGGAAACGGCCCCAGAGCTGTCAGAGGAATGATGGCAGCTCCCTGTGGCTCCATGGAAAGCTGATCCATGGGAGCAGCTCTGCCCCTTGCCATGGACAGACTTTCCATGGGGAGCCTCAAACCAGCCCCAGCCTGTGCCTCAAACCGTGGCCTCCACCACTTGGATTTGGAGAGGAGCGGAGGGAGAGGAGGAATTAGTGAAAATTCCTGCCTTTCCTGAGGCTCAGCGTTGCCTGATCTCTGGGAAATGCCCACATGTAGCACAGGGAAGATGGTTTGGAGCGGGAGAATTTGGGTCTCCACCCCTTAGGTCATCTCCATGAGTCTGGAGGAGCCGCTCCTCCCACGGGCCTGGCTGGGAACTGGAACGATGGGACGTGTTTGGGGAAAGAGCTGGAGTTTGGGGGGGCTCTGAGGAGCCCTAGTTCCATCCACAGCATCATCCCAGACGTGTAACTTCCTGGGAAACCCTTCCCAACCCCATTCCTGGAGGACAGGGATCAGTTCCACTGTCATCAGGGATTTTTGCTCTGCCTTGCAGATTTTCTCCTCGCGTTCCTCAGGTGCTTTGCCTTGTTGCTGTTCCATCACTGATATCCCTGGATAAAGAGAAAAGCGGGAAAACAGAGGAGCAGCAACACAGATCTTCCTGTTTGTTAAAAAAAATGGCTTCATGTTGTTTTTTTATTCATCCCAAAGGTGTCCAGGGCAGATGAAGGGCTGGGACTGGAGCAGGAGCCGGGATTAACACCGAGACCATCCTAGACAGCTCCGATTCCCACCGGAGCGTGGATCCGGCCAAGGAAGGTAAGGAAACAGCTTCTTATTTCTCCCTGGATTGGTGAATCAGATGACAAAGTGAAGAATGTTTTCCATGTTTTGGTCTCGTGCGTGGACTTTGCCTGTGAGGCTGTGGTTGCTGTCAGCCCCGCTGGCTGCTCCCTGATTCCTGCATCCGTAGGGATTGTGCCGTCCTTTCCCAGTGGATCTGTCGTGTGTTCTTAGGATGTGATGCCTTTTCTAGGGTGAGCCCAGATTATCTCATGCCTTCCCAAACAATTCCTCTGTAGGAAGCTGCGAAATCCAACGCTCGAATCCCGCGTTTGGGAAGCAGGGAATGTCTCAGATGGAATCTTGGCCATTGAGGTTGGATGTGTGACGCTGTTCCCGTGTTTTCCTGGGTGCTCTGGGAGAGAGCCGAGCACAAGATCCACTCTCCGTGTTTTTGGGGTGGAAGGATGTGTTTGCAGCCCAAAATCTGACCTGATTTTCCTTCTGCCGTATCTTTCCCGATCCAGCATCCCAGGGTGCCTGGTTTCCAAATCCAAGGTTTTATGGCAGTTCTTTCCTGCAGGAAAAATAAACTTGTGGAGGGAGGGGGAAACAAAATCATTTTAGAAGTTGAGCAACACTGAGCACCCTCCAAGGAAGGGGTGCTCTTCCAAAGGTGTGCCAGGGGAGGTTTAGGTTGGATTTTAGGGAAAATCTCTGCCTGGAAAGGGTTGTCCAACCCTGGCAGTGGTAGAATCCCCATCCCTGAAGGGATTTGAGGTCTGTGTGGACATGGTCAGTGGTGGCCTTGAGGGAATGATGGGTTGGACTCAGAGGGCTATTCCAATTGAAAAGATTCCATGATTTTAAGAAAATACGGGAGAGAGATGGTGATTGGTGGAGGATCCCGTGCTGTGCAGGGGTTTTGGACCTGGGCAGGTCTTGTGGGCAACCCTAAAAAAGCCCCAAAGCTGGGATGTGTTTGGGAACAGGCAACGAGAGCCATGAAAAAGAACCATTTCCCTTTCCAGCTCCTCGGGAGTTGGAACTCGTGTGGAAAAAGATGTTGTGAGTTACTGGTGATGAATGAGCCTCTGGCAGCCCCATTAATCAACGCTAATCATCGGGGTTGCTTGGGGAGCGGGAATTTGTCCGTGCCGGGGTTGAATCCTGTATGGAACAAACGCCTTTATCGGGATCTGCTCCGGACTTGGACAGGAATCCGGTGCCTGATGTTTGCTTGACCGTCTGATGACTCAGGAAAATCAGGAGGGCCCAACAGAGCTTTTCCTGGCATGGGGAGCTCCGGGGAATCCTTCCAAAAGCAGCTCCAGAGGCGGATTCACATCCCCGTTGGTTCTCGGGGGGATTTTCCCCAGGATTTTTAGCTCTGATTTTGATTTCTTTACTTCTGCTGAGTGTGTGCATTGGCGTCTGGGCATCTCTGTGGTGTAAAGCTGTGATTCCAAGAGGATGATTTATTCCAAGTGGTTGTTCCATGAAAATCCTCTCTCCAGAGGCTCCAGAGCATCGTTCCCGCTCCTAAATCCCTTGGAAGGATCTTTGCTTGTTCAGGAAAATCCCTCTCCTGCTTTGCAAAACATAGGTGTGACAGAAAAGATCATTCCAAAGCTTTTACCCAGCTTTATTCCTATAAAACCAGTGAAATTCTCCATCCAGGAGACTGGGGAGGGACTCAAGGTCGAAAGCACTGGGTGAATTCCCATTTTATGGTCCCACAAGTTTCAGGGACAATTCCCATGCGCAGAACTCCCATCAAGCCCAGTGTAAGGATCCCAGCATGCCAGTTAGAGACTTCCAGGGTACTGGATTTATGGAAAAGCTGAACTTTCCGTGCCCTTTTTGCACAGATTTCCTTGTTCCGGCAAAACAAACGGGAAACTCCATAGTGAGCCCTGATCCCTGGATCATCTGTTCCAAAAACAAAGCTGGATAGGAAGGAAAACAGGAGGAGGAGGATAAAAAGTTATATCCCATTTTTCACCACAGAGTTGGAAAAGGTTGAGGAGGTCACTGGGGCGGCCGAGCCACCAGGAATCCCAATTTTAGGGAAGCAGCAGCCCAGGAGCTGCTCTTGGCCAGGGACGGTTCCACCAACCACAATCCACATGAACATTTTTTTATGGTGGAATTGGGACTATGGTGCTGAAAAATAAGGAATCAGGGAAGAAAAATGCCCATAAAATGCCGTGGAAATCCCCATTCCCTTCCCAGCCCCGCCTCCATCCCTGTGGAGGAGCCTTTATGGACCTGGTGTGTCAGCAAAGGCTCGGGTTTGGGTTTTCCCCTTTGTCTCAGCGCTCCAGGGACCTTTGTCCCGTGCAATTCCCGAGGTTTATTTGCTCTCCCGAAGAGCTGATAGCTGGATATATCCCCAAAATCAACACTTTGGATTGTGCTGTTTATTTAATGACCTTCCCTCACTTCGGAGTGATTAAGTCCGTCTGCGGCCGGGTGTTTTGCTTAGCGTTAAATTCCCGTTATTTTGGGAAGTTCGTTTCCACACCGCGTCCTCCCAGTTGCCTTCCTGTAAGTGAGGAGGGTGGCTTTGGATCCAGGTTTTCCTCCCCTCCTCCCTGCTCCTGGATTGCAATTTTCCTTTCCTGGCTTGCCATCAGCTTCCAAATTCTGCCTCTCGCAGCGTGAAAATCCAGCCTGGAACGAGAGGCTTTCTCCAGGAAAGCCCAAAATCTTCCTGCTGCCGTGGGAAAGATGCTCCAGACCTGCATCTCTTCATGCCATTGGGACATCCCAAAATCCAGCCCCTTGCAGAACCTCCCAGGATGGTGCTGGGCACCAAGGCTCAAGGACCTCCTCTTCCCAAAAAACCTAAAGGGGAGGGATTTCCCTGGTGGGGTTGAGGAAAAGAATCCATGGTGGAAAAGCAGAGGGATGTGGAAGTGTGAGGAGCTGCTCTGCTGGGAGAGGAGGCTGCTGCTCTCCAGGGTCCATCCCAATCCTCCTCCTCCTGCAGGAGAATGCTGAGCCCTTTGGGTCCAGCTTGGGGGTTGGAATTAGGGATTTCCTCTAATTGGAATTAGGGATGTCCCCTGGCTGGAATTAGGGATTTCCCCTGGCTGGAATTAGGGATCTCCCCTAATTGGAATTACAGGATTTCCTCTAATTTGAATTAGGGATCTCCCCTAATTGGAATTACAGAATTTCCCCTAATTGGAATTATGGATCTCCCCTGGCTGGAATTGAGGATTTCCCTTCCCAGGGCACAGATTTCATTTGGATTTGGGGGACTGAATTTTCATGCTCCTGCAGCTCTGTTTGAGCTGTTCCTTCCCTGGGCATTCCAGAGCTGCTTCCTCCTCAAATTTTCCCCATTTGGAGCATTTATCCCAAATATCCCTAATGAGCCCATCCTGAATATCTGATATTCACCCTTCAGCCTTCTCACAGCTCATGGGTGATTTACAGAATTCTCATTTTTTTCAGAGCAATTTAGTGGAATGAAGTCACCCAGATTAATTGGAATTAGAATTCCAGGTGCTCGGGACTTTGGGGGAAGTTGGGACTGGTGTTGGAGGTGGTTTTTTGGGATAACAGCTCCCTGTTAGCTCCAAAACACAGCAATGAATGAGCCTGAATCATGGAATGGTTTGGGTTGGAGTTTGGTTTATTCCAATTCCACTTTCCAATAGGCCACACTGTTCCTGCAATCCAAAAAAAAAACCTCTCTGCTTTCTCTGGAGATATTTTACACTTAACTATTTCTCCAAGGGAAATTAATCCCAAATTTATGTGGGAAAACACCCAAAAATTGAGTCACGTATCCTGCAAGACTTCCAGGAAATTGGCACAAGTGAATTATCCCAAACCAAATTACCCTGCCCAGAGCACCTGTGTTGCGAGGGAGGGTTTGGAAATCAGCAGAGAAGGCTTGGAGGCTCCTTTTTATCCTTGGAAATTGAATGGATCTCATCATTTTGCACAGCCCTGTTGGAAATAGGAAAGAGCCTGCCTTATCCAATTAGGAATTAGAAGGAGAGCAGCACCAGGGAGAAAGATTTCTATTTATATTAATAAATAAAAAAAAATACGAAGAAAGAAAAGTGAACTTGTTGGAGCTGCCTTTTCCATGGGGTTCAGCTCTTCCAGCTGCTCGGATCCTGCTCTCCAGTGCAGGGAAACTTCTCTAGGAGAGATCTGGAGTGACAGGAACGGCTTCCCACTGGTGATGGGATATTGGGCAGGAATTCCTCCCTGTGAGGGTGGGCAGGACCTGGCACAGGTGCCCAGAGCAGCTCCCTGGATCCCTGGAAGTGCCCAAGGCCAGGCTGGATGGGGTTTGGAGCACCCTGGGATGGTGGAAGGTGTCCCTGCCCGTGACTTTTCCATGAATCCCGTGAGCAGCACAGTCTGTTGGATCCTCTGCTGCCGGCACACCCTGCTGGGATAAAGTCTGCCTTGAAACCCCAGGCACCATTCCTGGCTGCTCCCTGCAGAATTCCTGCTGCTTTTTGGTTGTGCCCTCCTCTCCCTGGCAGCTCCATCCTCCCATCCCAGGGCACTCCAGGCTGGGAGCTGCTCCCTCCAGAGCCCTCCTGGCTGGGGCCAGGGCAGGGTTTTGTTCTCCCTGCCAGGGCTGTGGCTGCTGCCAGGTGAGACCTGCCAACTCCAGCACACAGTG
This sequence comes from Poecile atricapillus, assembly GCF_030490865.1. Lineage (NCBI taxonomy): Eukaryota > Metazoa > Chordata > Aves > Passeriformes > Paridae > Poecile > Poecile atricapillus. The sequence continues at coordinate 20,203,551 of NC_081258.1, forward strand.
ACGGCCGAGGGAGCAGCAGCTCCCGACTCCTAGAATGTTTTTTCTCCCTGTGAAGTTCACGGTGAGGTCAATACACTCCAGAGGGGTTTTTTACTTTGCTGTCACAATGGGGAATTCTCTGGCTCAGCCTCTCTTTGCTCCCAGTGGAAACTCCTTGGCAGGTGAAGCGTGGATTCACCTGCCTCACCTCAGGCGGCTGAGGCAGCCGCCAAACCTGAGCTCGTCATCCCAGAACAACCATGGAAAGGCACCTGGAATGTCCTAGAACAGGTGGCCGCAGGATCTGTGTGAGCATCAGGAGTCTCCAGGACACGGGGCACGAGAGGATGCAAATTCCAGGCTCTCCTGGAGGTGTCTGAGCAGCCTCTGGGTCTCCAGGGGAGGGACAGCACTCAGTGTAGGGGTCCCTGCAGGGACTCAGGATTTCAGGACTTCTTAAATTTCCCAAGTGAAACCCCTCTGGATGAGGCAGGAAGGTTTCCCTGGAAACATTTTGCTGCTCCAGCACCATCCCAGTTCAGCTTCCAGCACTGGGAATCTGCTGCTCCAGGACTTTGTCTGGACGGGCTGTTCTCTGCACCAAAATGTGGCCGTCCGATATGAAAAATTTTTGGCTTTCACTGAATTGCTGGAGTGTTGGATTGGATATGAGATGGACTAAAATTCCCTCCACTCCCTGTCCAGCCTTCTCCCCGCTTCCCTAAAGAAATCCCCCTCCCAAACAAAGTTTTGTTATGTCTCATTGTCTTCTCTGGCACTTGGAATTGTGAGTTTTTCCCATCTCTCTCTTTGGCATCTTTCCATGCTCTCCAAGGCTTTGTTGGCTTTGCAGTGATTCCCGCTCTGGGACTTGACTCCAGGACCATGGGAAAGGCTCTGTGGCTGGGATGGGGCAGGGATGAGGATGAGGATGAGGAGGGGCACCTGGGGCCCTGCAGGGGCTGGGCTGGGTGAGGAACACGCAGGAGGTGCTGCTGGGCGGCGCCCACCAGGATCTGCTGGGAGATCGTAAAGAATCCAAATTTTATTCCTCTTTTTATTCTTCAGACACACCAATCCCCAGCACAAATGTGGCCATCGGGCACACGTGTCCTTCTCCTGGGGACAAAACTCCCTGGGGCTGCACCGGGCACTGCTGGTGTCCAGGAATTCCAGAGTAATTCTGGATTTCCAGCGTTATCCATGGACTCATGGAAAGTTTGGGAAGGGAGGAAACTTTAAAGCTCATCTGGTCCTGCAAGGAGCAGCAACAGCTTCACCTAGAGCAGGTCACTGAGGCTGAACATTTCCAGGGAACACGGAGCATTCCAGACTGGGAACTGCAGTGGATGGAAACGATCCCAAGGCAGAGCCAGGGGCTGAGGGGGTGATGTTTCCATGGGCTCTGGAGGCCCCAGGGCAGCTCCCTCAGGAGACTGGGATTGGGAAAATACCCTGCACCTTGCAGCCTTTCTTTTCAGCTGGAAATCTTTTCCTGGAGCTGGAATGAAGCGGGATTTCTGCCAAGGAGAGCAAAACCCATGGATACCCCAGCGTGATGCTGATCCTGCTGTGCCCCCATCCCACTGGAATCTGCAGGGCTACAAACCTGGACAAAACCAGGGCTTCTCCTTGACTCTGCAGGATATTCCCTCTGGAGGATATTCCCAACCCGGTGCAGTTTTTGCAGCAAATGAGGTTTCCCAGTCCCTGGATAAGATCTTCCTTGAGTCATCAATTCAATCTGCTGCAATTCCACTTTAATTGGGTTAAATGGTGCACACCAGCCCCAGGAGCAGTGGAATAAAGCTCTTTACTGAGTGCTGGGTGGGATCCTGGTCCTTATCTCTAATTTCCTGCTCTGTCTCCCAGTGCATCCCGTCTCCCAGTCATTCCCAGCTCTGGCATTCCAGCAATCCCCGGTTAAACGCTCCACGTTGCGTTAAGACCTCGTGGTGGTGGCTCAACTGCCAGAAAAGCCAGAGTTAAAATTAATGGGAGTTTAATCAGAGTTAAGCAGATTTAAATCAGAGTTTGACTGCTCCTGTTGTGCCAGGTGTGATGGTGATTGCCAAATTCTGCGTGATGTCCCTTATCCTTCATCCCCACGTCCCATATTCCTATCGCCGTGTCCCCCCTGAGCTCTGCTCTTTGTCAGGAGCATCTGATCCATGGAAAACCTGGCTTTGTGCGTGGGAATGGACGAAGGGATTCACTCAGGTGCTCTGCAGCGAGCAGGGAATCCAGACAGGATGATCCCAGCATGGATTGTCCCAGTGCCAGCTCCACCTTGGAGGACAGCAGCAATCCCAAAGAAACCCCGGCGCTGTGTTCTGGTGAAGCCGAGACACAGATTTAGACAAAATAATAAACGTCCAAATCCATTTTCCTGCTTCTTTTCCTTTAATGCATCGTGAAAGGTCTTTGAACACAATTCCAAGCCCTCTAAACAATCCCATATCCCCCATCCTCCCGCTCCGATGCACCTGAGCTCCCCTCCAGGAGCCGCCTTGGCTTTGTTCCCAAAAAACAGCGGCTGGGAAATCTTCCCTTTCCAAACTTTCCTGTCCTTTTCCAGAGGATCCTTGCTCAGGCCCAGCGTGGGATCCAGGCGTGCCCCCAGCCCCGCTCCCTCGTCCTTTCAGTGCCGGAATTCAGCTTTAAAAGACACTTTGTCTGAGTGATCCGGGTGTTGCTGGCTGCGCCGCTTCCAGAGGCTCATCCGTGGAAAACAGCAATGGGAAAAACAGATCCAGGAGGTTTTCAGTCATAAAACACAGGCATGGAACGCCCTCGGTGAGCAGAGTTCACGGGCAGGACGTAGGCTCCCAGAACCATCCGGGTTTTCCTGGTTTTTGCAGGATAATAATGTTCTTTGTGGATTATTGGGATGAGATCGAGAAACAAAGCAAAAAAAAATTAAAATTTAAATCTCCAGACATTTAAGATCCTGGCATCCCATCTTCCCGACATCCCAGGTCCTGGGAGAGGAGGAGCTCGGGCTTGGAGATGCCCAAAGGAGAAAGAGCAGCCCCGAAGGAGCTCTGGCTGTTCCCACACAGCCGGGAATTCCGGGCTGTCCTGGGATACAGGCTGTGGGACAATTACCCCAGAGCAGCGCTAATTACAGCTGCGCTAACGAGCTTTTCCCAATCCCGGCTCTGCGTCTTCTTCCCCCCCCCAATCCCATTCCTGCTTCCAGCGTTGTTGTGTTTTCCTTAATTTGCCGATTATCCAACGGCAATCCTTAACTAAGGAACGAGGTGCTGGAGCTCGTGGAGCATCCCTGGCTGTGAAGAACTCCCAGGAATATCTTCCTTTGCCAGCAGGCTCCGGGATTGTTTATTTGTGGGAAGCAACAGCCAGAGACCTCTTGTTCCACGCTTCCCATTTGTCTCAATCAGGGAGCTTTTCCACACCTCGGCATTCCTGGCAACCAGGGAGTTCCCTCTGGAGCTTCTCCTGCCGCTTTTCCTGCCTCTCCACCTCTTTTGAGGGAAGTTTCTGCCTCTCCTCCCACGCTGTCACCTCTGGGCAGGGACACGGGGGTGGCTCCAAGCCTCTGGATCCATCCTGTGCTCCAACAGCAATTCCTGTCCCACTGTTCCGTCCCCAGCTCCAGGAAAAAGCAGGAAAGCAGGACAACATCTACCTGTGGCTATTTTAATTGACAAGAGAGTTCAAACCAAATAATTCGCTGATTTTGGGACAGATTTGGTTTAAATCTCATTTTTTGGCTCATTCTGGCTGCTGCCGGAGGGTAAATGATGGATTCCAGGACTTTTTCCCGTTTTTGGAGCCTTAAAATGGGAATTGGCATCCCCAGGGAGCTTTGGGGACAGCACACGGTGGCTTTGGGCTGCCGTGGCAGGAAATAGAGGGAAAATCAGGATTAGAATCCATCAGCGCTGGGAAAAGGGGGACAAAAGCTTTTACGGAACGTTTTATTTAGAGGGATGGGAAAGGATTTTCCCTCTGTTTGCTGGGGTTTGGTTGGGTTTGAGGGATAGGATGTGGATTCAAGGATTCATTCCCAAAACCCCCCCTGCCCCTGCCCCTCACATCCATGGGGCAGAGCGGCGATTCCCGGGATGCGCTGAGGTTTTTAAGGATAGGAGGGAGCTCAAGGAGCCGCTTCACTCCAGCCCGAGCTCAGTCTCAACTCCAGGATTCCTGAGGTTGGGAATCCCGCGGCTGCCGGAGCTCACAGCCCATTTCCCGACCTTTGCTGCCGGCTGCCTTTCCCATTCCCGGGGAGATTTTGATGGAAAAGCAAACTGGAATTGCCCCTGGAGCATCGCGGCTCCGGCCGGGAGCGTTCCTGTTCCTCCGGGAAGCGGCGGGGGGAAGTGGGAATTCCACACAAATCCAGGGATGCGGGGCTGAGCCCGACCCGGCTCTGCCGAATATTCCCTGCAGATTCCCGCAGATTCCCGTTTTTCCATGGAAACGGAGGCACCGGCCGGCCTTGGGCCGTCCCTGCTAAAGCCATTCCCGAGCTCCCTTCCAGCCCCTCGCGCTCCATGGTTTTCCATAGGAAACTTCGCTCCAGAGCCCAGCGTTCCCTCCGGGTTTTATGGGATTGCACAATCCAGGGGCTGCTCCAGCCGTTTTGGAAAGGGGGAATTTTAATTATTTTTTTTCATTTAATTTAATTCCATTTCATTGTTACTTAGTTTTTTCCTAAATTTTGTTTATTTTCATTTTTATATTAATTTTAATATTACTAATTTTCATTTTATTTGTATTTGTCTTTTACTTATTTTATTTCTATTTTATTTTTTATTTTTATTTTTTATCTTACTCCTGATTTTAATTCTGTATTACTTTTTATTTCATTTTTTTAATTCTTTTTCATGTTACTTTTATACTTGTCATTTTATTTTCTCCCTTTATTTAATTTTTATTTATTCCTTATAATTTTATTTTATTCATCTTATTTTTCTTTTCGTTTTAAATTTTCTTTTCAATTTCATTGTTCTTTTGATGTCATTTCTCTTTTTAATGTATTTATTTCTTTTTATTTCTTTTTATTTTATTTCAATTTATAATTTATTTTATTTTATTTTATTTTATTTTTTTATTTTTATTTTTTTTTTTTTTAATTTTTTTTTTTTTTCCCCAACCAATATTAGATTGAATATTAGGGAAAATTCCTTCCTGGAAAGGGCTGTCCAGTCCCCATTCCTGCAGGGATCTGTAGCATGGACTTGATCCTGGAGGACTTTTCCAACCTTAATTCCCTGATTTTTATAAAGACAAAAAGGTCAAGCCCACTGTGGACAACTTTGACTTCCAACCCCACATTTTCCATAAAAGATCCAATTTCTCCCAAATCTCTTTTCTTGGGGGAGAGATTTTTTTAAAAAGCCAGCCCAAGGAGCTGCTCCTCATTCAGCTGAACAAATAAATCCAGGGATGGGATTTCCCTGGAAAACCTGGGGTCAGTCCCTCACCCTGGGATCTGTGAATCCCAGGGAATGGATCCTGGAATTCTGCCCTCTCCAGAACCTCGTGCTTGGTGACACTACTGGGAAGTGTTGGAAAAGCAGCTGCTTCTCCCAAGAGTTTGGAAAAGGTTTTTCCTTTCCTCCCGGGAAGGAAATCTCCCTAAAGCTCCTCGTTTTTCCAGGAAGAGCAGCTGGAAACAAAGGGAGAAGGGAAGGGGGATTTTCCAGTCTGGGGAATGCTGGTGGCAGCTCTGCTAAAGCAGAGGGAGAAGGGAATAAAGCAGTGCCTGCTTTCCACTGGAGCTGTTCAGAAATGATGGAATCTTGGAATCTTGGAATGGTTTGGAGTGGGAGAGGCTTAGAGCTCATCTCAATCCATGGAACACCTTCCCTGATCCCAGGTTGCTCCAAGCCCCATCCAGCTTGGTCCTGGGCACTTCCAGAGATCCAGGGGCAGCCACAGCTTCTCTGGGAATTCCATCCCAGCCTCTTCCCACCCTCACAGGGAAGAACCTTTCCCAAAAATCCCATCTACCTTCCCTTGCTTCCTTCCTTCCCCAGAAATTCCAGTGCAGGTTGCAGATTCCAGCTCCTCCTCACCATGGACAGGGTGGATCCCTCATCTTCCTGTGGCATTATTTTATCCTTCATCCATAAAAAGTTCCCTGGAATGTCTATTCCCAAAAGGAATCCCTGTCTGAGGGGATGGATGGCAGGATTTTCCTCCCAGCTCAAAGCCTCACGCTCAGGACTTGCCTCAAAGCTTCTAAACCCCAGCAGAGGGAATTTGGGATATTTCCTCCACAGGTTTAATCCCAAAGTTTAGGGATTTGTGCTAAAAGGGCCTTGAGAAAGTGAATGGGAAATGGAAATATTCCCATGGGAATGGGGTTTGGAAGTCCCTGGGCAGCTTTAGGGACAGCAGAGAACGCTGTGCCGGAAAACTGAGGGAAAATTATCCACATGGATCTGGGGAAAAGGGTCAGGAAAGCTCTTTGCCACTTTGGCTTTGCAGGACATCAAATGCTTTTCCTTCTGTCGGGTGGAATTTGCTTCCAGGGGGGAATTTTGACATTCCCTCCCCCTCTTTTTCCCTTTTGCATCCAAGGAACCTCCTGGCTTCCGCAAGGTTTCCAGATTTTCTTTTTCCACGATGTAACCTTTTAAAAATTCTTCTCCCCTTAGGAATCTTGGGATGTTTCAGGTTTCCTTGGCCAATCCGGAGCCTTGTGGAGCTCAAGCTGTTCCTTTGAAGCCACAAAAGGCTCAAATGCAACCTAAGGAATTTGCTACCAGAAAGGGTGGAAAATTCCCCCTCCTCCGGGATGCTCCCTGCCGGATTCAGTGGCGAGAAAAGGGGAGGGAAATAAAAAGGGCAGGAAAATAAAAATGAGGAATAACTCAGCATTTGGGGCCCAATAAAAACAGGGAATCTTAAAGCAAAAAGAAAAAAAAAAAATGGAAAAGGTTTACGGGTGTTGGAGGAAAGGTCAGATTTTGTTGGATTTCCTCCCAAGAAAGGTCGGAATTTCAAAAGATTGATCTACAAATGGTCCCTGCCTGGTTCTGCTGAGCAAAAAGTGGAAGTTGTGGGGTGTAGAAGTGGCGACAAATCCCATGAATTTTGTGGGGATGTTGGGATGGGGCTCCAGCTTGGGGCAGTCTCAAGACATCCATAAATAATTGGAATTAGGAATCGATTTTGCAGGTCCGGCTCCTTGGGGATGTGATGGGAAAATGGAAACACCAGTCTGGGGACAGGACCTGCAAGGCTTCCTCATCCCAAACATTCCTGAGGGGGATTGTTCCTGCTGTTATCTGGATTCTCCGTTTGGAGATCGTCGTGTCTCCGGCAGAAAAACCACTTCAGTCCGATCCAGTTTGTTCTTGATCCCTCCAAACCAAATCCAAAAATCCCATCTCATGTGGAATCATGGAACGATTCGGGTGGGAAGGGACACTGAGAATCATCCAGTGCCACCCCCTGCCATGGGCAGGGACACCTTCCACTGTCCCAGGCTGCTCCAAGCCCTGTCCAGCCTGGCCTTGGACACTTCCAGGGATCCAGGGGCAGCCACAGCTGCTCTGGGAATTCCAGCACTGGAATCCTCTCCCTTCTGGCAAAGCCCTGCTGAGCTCAAACACCTGGTCCAGCACATCCCAGCAGCTCCAGGAGCCCCTCCAGGCAAACCTCACCACAGGGAGAGGCAGGAGAGGGAATTCTGGGCTGCTAAAAATATTCCTGGGGGGAAGATCCCACCTGGGCCCTTTTGGTGACACGATCCCAACTCTGCACTTCAGCTCCTGCCAAAGGCTGAGCTGGAGCTCCCGCTTTGTGCTCCGCCTCTGACTTTTGCTGGTTTTCCTTGGGAGCAATCGGGATTTGCACGTTCAGACAACCTCCTGATGCTCATCTGGCAGCAGGCAGGCCTGGATGCAGCGTAGGAAAGTTCCTTTGTCTCCTGTTTCCATTTTTCTTGGAAGAGAGGGCAGCGTGAGAGGCGGCGGCCGAGGAACAACGGGCTCGGATCCGCCGGCCAGATTCCTGCATCCAGCAGCTGAAAGCAGGGAAAGGGATTTATCCCTGATTGGAGCTTTGGCCTGGAGGCCACAGCTCTGCTGGGTGCTGGCTGGAAAACTCCAGGGAGGATTCCCCTCCAGTGGCTGGATCCAGACCAGGATGGGGAGAGGGATGGAGCAGTGGGATGAGCACGGGAAGCAGCTGCCAGCAGGAATTCAGGTCTCCAGCTGGGACATGGCACCCCAAATCCTGGGACATGGCACCCCAAATCCTGGGACATGACATCCCAAATCCTGGGACATGACACCCCAAATCCTGGGACAATGCACCCCAAGTCCTGGTGCAGTGACACCCCAAGTCCTGGGACAGTGGCACCCCAAATCCTGGGACAGTGGCACCCCAAATCCTGGGACAGTGGTACCCCAAATCCTGGGACAATGGCACCCCAAATCCTGGAGCACTGGCACCCCAAATCCTGGGACAGTGGCACTCCAAATCCTGGGACATGACACCCCAAATCCTGGGACATGACACCCCAAATCCTGGGACATGGCACCCCAAATCCTGGAGCAGTGGCACCCTAAATCCTGGGACAATGACACCCCAAATCCTGGGACATGGCACCCCAAATCCCGTGGTACTCATTGGCTTCCTCCAATCCCCAGCTGCCAGAGATTCCTGGAGATTCCCAGGTTCATTTGGACTAAAAATGATGGAACTGGAAGCCCAAGGAAACGCTGTCAGAGTGAGGAGAGAATAGAAAATCCACCCTTTTTTCCCCAGTGGAATTATTCTGAAGGCAGCATCCCTTTGCCTGGCGAAATCTGACTCAGGAATTTTGCCTCCTTGAGGCTGGCAGGGCTGGCAGCGGGACAGAAACGTTTGCTCCAAGCAAACTTGGCAGAAAGCGAGATTTCCAAAAAAAAAAACCAAAAAAAAACCCAACCCAAACAAGAAATTGAGTTAATCCCTTCATTTTCTCCATAGCTTTTCCCTCCCGAGCCGCCTCTCGGGTGTGTTTCGGATCCCAGGTGCCTCCCAGCAATTAAAGGAGTTAAAATTCCTTCCTGACCTTGGGTTTATCAAGCGCAGCGCTCAGGTTTGGCATCTGTCAGGCTGCTAAAAACAACATCCCGCGTGCCGGGGCTCGCTCCCGAAGCCTGGGGGCACAGGAGGATCGGGAGCAGGTGGGACTGGGAACAATGGTGGAGGAGGGAGATGCTCCCGTGGAAGCGCCGAGCTGCAGGCTGCTGGAAAATCCAGCGGGAGGAGGAGGAGGAGGAGGAGGAGGAGGAGGAGGAGGAGGAGGAGGAGGAGGAGTTGGCAGGCAGCCACCCCAACAGACACTCCCAGGGGGTACCTGTCCCTCTGGCTCTGCCTTTGGAATTCGTCATCCCAAGGGAAGTCCATAGGTGGGGCAGCCATAGAATCATGGAATGGTTTGGGATTGGGAGGGATCTTAAAGCTCATCCCATTCCACCTTCCATGGGACACCTTCCACCGTCCCAGGTTGCTCCAAGCGCTGTCCAGCCTGGCCTTGGACACTTCCAGGGATCCAGGGGCAGCCACAGGAAAATGAAAAACTTCTGCCAGGGTCTCCCCACTCTCTCAGGTGTCCATTTGTCCTGGGAGACAAATCTTCATCCCAAATATTCCCCTGGCGGTGTTTCTGGTGGTGACTGGGACGGGTTTGCCCATGTGGGGAAGTGGAAAATGGGATTTTCCAGATGCCTGTGGTCAATGCCCATGTCAATCCCAATGGGATGACACCCGGAGGCTCGGGTGGGATGAACATCTCAGCTTTGTACGGCTCAAATAATCTTTAGATCTGGAAAAAGTGAAAGAAGCTGGGACAGTGCTCTGGGATTTGGCTGTAAAATCAAGGAGCTGCTTTAGATCCCCGTGTCCCACCTGATCCTCATGGCAGGTGGCTTCTTGTAAGGGAAGAGGGAGATATTTATCAGGAATAAAATAACCAGGCAGCAGAGGATGCAAAATTGGCCCGGATTCCTGGAATCCATGTAAGCCTGGAATTTTTTAGACTATGTGTGTGGGAAATGTCCTCTGCTCACGTGAGGGAATGGATCCTCTTCTCCCACTCCACAAAACCCAGCTGAGGTGGGATTTGTAAGCGAAAACCTCCTCTGACCAAACTCCACGTTTTCTTTTCCTCTGTAAAAACTGGGAAATCACCACATTTTTATCGGGAATCAACTGTTCTGCCCCAGCTTGGAGCAGAGAGTTCTCCCTCGGCAGAGCTGCTGCTCCATCCAAAGGGAGCAAAAATCCCAACCCAAACCTTTCCAAAATATCCCAGAAATGGCTTGTTTTGGCTGGATCACTCCCGTGAACTTGCTCCAAGCTGGCAGGGAAGCAGGGAAGATCTGCTGGAGCAGGGTGGATGTGGGCGAGCGCTGGAGCAAGGAGAAGCCCTGGAAAGTTTGGGTGGATTTGGAGGAGAGCGGCTTTTTTGGGTGGTGTGTGGAGGGAAAAGCCACTTTTCCATGGATCCAGCTGGATCTGAAGGCTCCTAAAGCCAACAGACCAAGATGCCACTTAAGGAATTCTCCAGTTCCTCCTGCCTTAGTGGATAATAATCCCATAGATAAACCCCTTTCCCTCCATGGGAAGCAAAGCAAATATCTTGAAAAAACACATTTTGTGCTGAAAGATTTCAATTCTCCAGCTTGGGCCAGCCCCAGAAAATCCTTTTTTTTTCCCCACTTTTTCCTTGATTCCTGTTCTTCCACAAGGCTTTTAAAGGAGATGATACCAGCAGCGGGAGAGGAGCCGAGCGGATCGTGCCAAGCCCTATCCAAACAACCCCACAGCCTCGAGCTGCTCCCGGCTGGATCCTGGAATTCTCTCCCGCTGGCTGATAACGTGAGCGTGATTCACGCTCTGGCAGATCACGGTGTCAGCTCCACTCGCGCCCTCACAGCTCCTCTGTAATGCAATTCCCTTGGGTTTTCACCGGAGTTGTTGGGAAAGCTGCCGGGAAAAGAGGAACGGGAGGGTGGGAGAGGCTGGTGGGGGTTGGAAACGCTCCGGGGTCGCTTTTTTGGGGTGGCTCTTTGCCATCCAAGGTCTCTCGGACAGCACTGGGATGCAGGAATGACGCCTTGGATGCAGCACTTCCCTGCACAGTGGCGTTTCCCACCTGGGGGAGACAGATTTTCCTTGGATGTCACGGTTAGGAAGAGTTTTAAAGCCGTGCAGGGACAGAGGAACCGCAAAAAATTGGCTTTTCCCAAAGTGTTGCTGCTGTGCTCCGATCCCATCGCTGGCTCCGGAGACTCCAGCAGGAATTCTGCGTCTGCTCAGGGCTGTGGCTTTGCAAAGCTGGGGCTGGCTGGCACCAGGGTCCCTCCTGCTTCCAAGGAAATGGATTTCAGAGAGCAGAGCTGGGAGTGGAGGTGCTCCCTGGGTTGTTTTATAAAGGTCACATGGCTCCAGCTGCCTGCAGGAAATTATTGTGCCCCAACTCCAGGAGTTAAGACAGGGGAAGGAGAAATCCCTGGGAAACAAAACAAAGGGAAAGATGAGAGTCCTGAGAAATCCAGGCTGTCCCTTAGCGAGGCAGCGTGGATGGAAGGGAAATTCTGGTCAGAACAGTTTTGTTGAAGGGAAAAGGAAGGACACAGATCCTCTGCTGCTTCCCTCAGGCACTGAAGGGAAAAATACCCTAAAATACCTGGATCATCACAGAATTCCTCTGGGGAATGGGAGCACCCTTGGTTTCCTTTGAAAAGGTCAAAATACCACAATAATTGAGATGGATTCGGGCTGGGTGAGGCTCTGTGTTCCCCAAAACAGGTTTTTCCCGTGGATTTTCAGCTCATCCAGCTTCCAGTTTATTCTCGGAGCTGCCCTCAGAGCTTTCCTCCCTCCAAGTTCACAGGAATTTGCAGTGAACCAAAAAAAATCCGTTTTTCCAGCCCCCCACCTGAGACTGGGATGATTTACTGTGAGTCTGGATTAGCAAAGTGCTGAGTGGTGATTTTCCTTCTGGAAAAGTCCCCTTTTTCCACGGGAATTGGGCTTCTAAGCAGGAATTGTTGGGAACAGCAAATCTTCCGTGGTTTATTGGTCTGTGCTGGGTTTGGCATCTCCTTGGCTGCTCCTGGGGGTTGTGCTGGGTCCCAGAGCTTGGAGATGATATTTCCTTGAACGAGGCATAAATAAAATAAAATTTAAAAAAATAAAATAAACCAAAACAGAACAAAATAGCCGAAGCAAATCTGGAACTATACTGTGCAAAACAAAACCTACAGCTTTTCCAAGCATTTCCCCATTCCAGAGTGATTCCAGACAAACCTCAGCAGCATCCCTACATCTTAGGTGATGGGAGAAAGTGAACCCTGGCATGGAAAAAGCAGGGGGAAAAAAGGCATTTCCAGCTTCCAAAGGGTGATGGATATCCAAAGAAAATTGGGCTGTGGCTGCTGAAATCGTGCTGGGAAAGTTGACGTGACCTGGCTGGGTCGTGGTCTAATCCTGTCCTTTCTCAGCCCCCATTGAAGGAATTGGAGATGCTTGGACAACATCCTGGGAAGGGGCTGGATCTGTTCCTCCATGGGGTTTGTTTACTTTAGTCTGGGGCGAAGCTTCTGGAGAGCTTTGGAAGCGTTTCCCAGCGCGTCCGTCAGCTGCTCCTCACGGAATCTGCATTTTTCCTGCTGACCCTCTGTACTGTCCGTGGCCTCCCCTCGTTCCCTCGTCCCCCTCCCCTTGGCAGCAACAAAACTCTGCTCCCAAAAATGCAGCCTGACCCTTTTCTGCCCGGTTTTGGGAGTGGCTTTTCCTCGGCTGCTGTCCCAAGTCGATGGATGATCGATGGATGATGGATGATGGATGGATGGATGATGGATGATGGATGGATGGATGGATGGATGGATGGATGGATGGATGATGGATGGATGGATGATGGATGGATGGATGGATGGATGGATGGATGGATGGATGGATGGATGATGGATGAATGGATGGGTGATGGATGATGGATGGATGGACGATGGATGGATGGAGGGATGGATGGATGGATGGATGATGGATGGATGGATGATGGATGGATGGATGGATGGATGGATGGATGGATGGATGATGGATGGATGGATGGATGGATGGATGATGGATGGATGGATGGATGGATGATGGATGGATGGATGGATGGATGGATGGATGGATGATGGATGGATGGATGGATGGATGGATGGATGGATGGATGATGGATGGATGGATGGATGGATGATGGATGGATGATGGATGATGGATGATGGATGATGGATGATGGATGGATGGATGATGGATGGATGATGGATGGATGGATGATGGATGGATGGATGGATGGATGATGGATGGATGATGGATGGATGGATGGATGGATGATGGATGGATGGATGGATGGATGATGGATGGATGATGGATGGATGGATGGATGGATGATGGATGGATGGATGATGGATGGATGGATGGATGATGGATGGATGATGGATGGATGGATGGATGGATGGATGGATGATGGATGGATGATGGATGGATGATGGATGGATGATGGATGGATGATGGATGGATGATGGATGATGGATGGATGGATGGATGGATGGATGATGGATGGATGGATGATGGATGGATGGATGGATGGATGATGGATGGATGATGGATGATGGATGATGGATGGATGATGGATGGATGGATGGATGATGGATGGATGATGGATGGATGATGGATGGATGATGGATGATGGATGATGGATGGATGATGGATGGATGGATGGATGGATGGATGATGGATGGATGGATGGATGGATGGATGGATGGATGATGGATGGATGATGGATGGATGGATGGATGGATGATGGATGGATGATGGATGATGGATGGATGGATGGATGGATGGATGGATGGATGATGGATGGATGGATGGATGGATGGATGATGGATGGATGGATCCCACTGGTGGAAAGCTGGGGTCAACAGCTGGAGCTGCTCCCCCTCAGCAGGGCTGTGCCACACGTGGGGAGAAGGGAGCTGCTGCCAGAAAAATTCCTCAAGGAATTCTCTCTGAGGTGGAGAGAATGAGGCTGGATGGGAGGACTGCGCTTTGAGGTCAGATCCCTGGCTTTGGGGTGGAGCTCCTGGATTACTTGGGAATGTTCCTGGATTATGTGGGAATGCTCCATGTGATGCTCCAACCTGCTCTTCTCTATGTGTTTGGATGATATTGGAGCATTCCCACAGGGATTTCCTTGGAGAAGCAAAGCTCAGCCTCTCAGTGATGGGCTCCCTGTCCATGTCCAAGGTTCCACCAGCTCCTTATGGCTGCCCTGGAAGGCAGCTCCACCACAGCATTCCCAAGGATCCTTCCATCAATCCAAGGATAAGGAGAACGGATGAGGGGTGGAGGCAGCGGATCCAGGCTCTCTCTGCTCCGGAATGACGGCATTGGTTGTGGGATTGAGAGGATGAGAACTGGGATGAACTCTTTCCAAGAGGGTGGAGGGAATGCCCAGGGGATGGTGGCAGAGATTTGGCTTTCCCCAAACAGCTGGGAGCAGCCAGCTCCACACACTCCAAATTATCCTGCTGGGCGACTTCCAGCACTCGGTTCCCATTGAATTCCTGGCCCTGGAGCGTTATTGTCAGGATGCTTTTGTCTGACTCAGGCCACTCCAATCCCACCCCAAAGTGTCTCCCAGCCTCTTCCCAGCCAGGAGCGCAGTGGCCGCTGGGTTTCGAGGAAGTCTCCTGCTTCTCTGTCCCTTCTCTGTCAGCTTTTCCTCACCCTCCCGCCTTTGGGGCAGGCTGGAGCCCATCCATAGGATCTTGGAGCCCATCCATGGGATCTGCTGGACTATTGTTTGACTGCTTCCTAACCAGCTTTCGTCTGGTTGCTCAGGCTCAGTGAGAGCTGTTCTCAAGGAGACACTCGGAGAATCCCAGAAAATCAGGAAAATGTGGCTGCTGGAAGTGCCAGAGCCCATTAACAGTGCCAGACGTGCCCTTTCTGCTCCCTCTCCTTCGCTATTCCGCTCGTGCTGGGTTGGTTTTTCCAGGAATTCTTGGAGCTTTAAATAACAATTGCAGAATGGCATCAGCTGGTGAGGAGCTGAGTCCACTCTCCATCACCCAACCCGGCTGCACTCCGTGGGAATCCCTGCAAGAGGCTCTTTGGGAAGGGCAGAGCTGCTGGAGAGCCACCAAGGAGCCCAAAGCCACCCCAGCCCTCCCCACCCACCAAGAGATTCCCAGCTTTAAAACTGGGAGGGTTGGTAGTTCCAAACATCCCTGAGGCTCACGGGTTCACCAAGGTTAGAAAAGAGCTCCAAATCACTGGATCCAACCTGGGACCGATCCCCACCTTGTCACCAGGAGACGCCACGGAAGGAATTCCTGCGGGAATGACTGGACCATGGAGTCCTCACAAGTGGCAGCAGAGGAATTTGCTCCTGGCCTCTCATGCCTGCCCCTCTCCATCTGCTCCCCCAGGAGACGGGACACTGGTCTTGCTGGGACAGAGGCTGTGTCCAGGAGGAACCCAGGATCCATCGTTTCCCAGCTTTGGGAAGGAGCAGAGGGCTCGCAGCTCCTCTGCAGACAACCCTTTGGAACCCAGGATTGAAAGGAGACACAAGGAGAACAGGCTGTGTGATGTCTCCTGCAGCCAGGCAGGATTTGTTCCATAAATTTTCACGTGGAAGGAGCCCTTGTGGAAGTGCTGGCACCACCGCAGAGCTCTGGGGGAAATGCAGAGGCAGTGACGAGACCAAGACCCCTCTGCAAGGTGTCACCTCCTTGGGACGCCCTGGAAGTTGTCCCTAAAACATTCCTGAGGATGGATTTTAGGGGAAGGGCTGGATGTGCTCCAAGACCTTGAAGGGATTTCAGCCACTGCTGCCCCGAGCTCACACATCTGGAGGGAGCAGCCCCAAACTGCAGAAGCCCTTCACCCTCCCAGGTGCCACCTTGCCCTTTTTTGGGGTCATCCACCCCAAATCCCAAGGCTGGGGTTTCTCCCGTGCCCTCTTCAGAGGGATGAAGCTCCCAGATGAGAAACCTCCAAGCTTTCCTGCAGTTTTCCAGCGCCACTGGGAGGCCGTGGCCGCCCAAAAAGGAGCGGCCAGTATCAAACATCTGGGTCTGATATCTCTGTTTACCACAGGCTCATTGGGAGCCACATTCATGGCACGTGAAGTCATCTGGCGTCCTCCGGAGATGCTTCCCTGCAGCACCAAGCGGCTCCCTCGGATCCGCAGCGTTCCCGCCCCTCATCCCACTCAGTCTTTGCATCCCTTTGGCTGCGAGGAGACGGAGGGGGAAAAAAAAAACCAACTGTGTTGATTTGAGCATTGTGTGAAAGTATTTTCCCATCGTTTTCCATGAAAAGCATGATTTAATTAACATTTTTAGCTGTTTGTTATTGAAGAAAGCCTGTGCTGCTGCTGTCGCCGCCATCGCCTGGGTTGGTTTTTTTCGCTTCCCTCGGTTTTCCCCAACTTGTGTTTGCTATGAAAGAGTTGAGTCACATTCCATGGGATAGCTGGGAGGGAGGGGGAGGGATGGATGGATGGATGGATGGATGGATGGATGGATGGATGGATGGATGGATGGATGGATGGATGGATGGATGATGGATGGATGGATGGATGATGGATGATGGATGGATGATGGATGGATGGATGGATGGATGGATGATGGATGGATGGATGATGGATGATGGATGGATGATGGATGATGGATGGATGGATGGATGGATGGATGATGGATGGATGATGGATGGATGGATGGATGGATGGATGGATGGATGGATGGATGGATGATGGATGGATGGATGATGGATGATGGATGGATGATGGATGATGGATGGATGGATGATGGATGGATGGATGGATGATGGATGATGGATGGATGGATGGATGGATGGATGGATGGATGATGGATGGATGGATGATGGATGATGGATGGATGATGGATGATGGATGGATGGATGATGGATGGATGGATGATGGATGGATGGATGGATGGATGATGGATGATGGATGGATGGATGGATGGATGGATGGATGGATGGATGATGGATGATGGATGGATGGATGGATGATGGATGATGGATGATGGATGGATGGATGGATGGATGGATGGGTGGATGATGGATGGATGATGGATGGATGGATGGATGGATGATGGATGGATGGATGGATGGATGGATGGATGGATGGATGATGGATGATGGATGATGGATGATGGATGATGGATGGATGGATGGATGATGGATGGATGATGGATGGATGGATGGATGATGGATGGATGGATGGATGGATGGATGGATGGATGGATGGATGGATGATGGATGGATGGAGAGCACCCACCCATCCCAACCTGCTCCAGCTGGGAATTTGTGGGGTGTCAGCTTGGTGTGGTTGGTGTCCATGCATGGAATAAGTCAGGAATAGCTTTAAATGCCCTGCAAATTCCCAGACCGGCATTTTTTTGGTCCATATTTTATGGTCCATAGACCTTCTTCCCATGGTTATCATGGAATCTGAGAATAGTCCAGACTGGAAGAGACCTTTCTGATCTGACACCTCTGGTTTAAGCAGCATTTCTTGGGATTAATGGTTTTTAAATCACTGATGCTTGACTTTAGGAAAAGGAACTGTTAGGGTACACGCTTCCAAAGGGAGATCACCCAAACCCAGGAGAGGAATCGAGGTCATGGTGAGGGATCTGATGTCCTCACCTCAGCAGAGCTGCTGGGAAAAGGAGATTTTTAAGAGATTTGGGACTGTAAGGGAGAGTGCCAGCCTGGTTCCTGATGGGATGTGAAAATCCAGTGGACAAACCCCTTCCATCCATCCATCCATCCATCCATCCATCCATCCATCCATCCATCCATCCATCCATCAATCCCAGCAGGATGAACTGAGGTGTCACCAGTGCCTTGGCAGTGGAGGTGGATCTCAGGATGCCAGGAGATCTGTCCTAGCTCCTAGGAGTTGTTTCCCAGTTTTACAGAAGGAACGAAAGGTCAGAGGAGGCGTTCTCACCTAAAAATCCCACCCAACCCAGCTTCCTGGGAAAGCCCCTGTGGATTTCATGGAGAGGGAGAAGGGAGTCCATTTGCAATCTTCTCTGAGTAGGACTTGACCTGATTTTGAGGGTCCACAAAACCCCATTCAGGTCCCTTTTGAGGGCCCAGCAAACCCTGTCCAGGCTCCTGACTCAGTTCTTCTGGAGACCCCTTGGTCTCTGAGGAGGTTGGTGACAGATTTTGTGCCAGTGTCTGGCCTAAAAGACACAAACTTGGGTATCGGCTCTTGAAACCAAGTAACATCTTCAGGTGAAAGGCTTCAGGTCTGGATCGGGGCTGTTTAGGGCCAAAAAAATCCAACACTGAGGTCCAAAGTCCATTTTTGTCTGTAGGGCTCTGCCCAAGGAGGGGGTGGTGGTGGTTGTGGGGTTGCCCTCATGTACCAGTCCCAGGGATGGGTTTTTTGCTGCTTTGTGGCTTTGCTTTAAAAAAAAAGGAAAAAAAAAAGGAGAAAAGAAAGAAAGAAAATCCATTTTTAGCCCTTTAAGCACATCCTTAACCTCACACCAGCTCCGGAGGCTCCCCCGCACCAGCGCCGGGGCTTTACTCATCAGGAAAGTAAACATGGGCTTTAGGGCTCTGAAACAGCTTAAATCCCAAAAAACCCGCCCTGGAGGACAGGGATAAACAGTGCTCCAATGTTATCGTTTGTGCAGGGGGTGCTGGACGCGGCCACGACCACAAGAGGTTCCTCCCCAGCCCGGGAAAGCGCCTGGGAGTTTGGCTGGGAGCAGCTGGAGCAGGGAGGGGATTTGTTTGGTATCGTCTGCCCTAACGGACAGCCCCCCATCTTCTGGGGGGCCCCATCTCAGGGCTGACTGCAGGGTGGGTGCTGGTGGCTCCATCAGCAAGACGGGTTTGGAAAACTCCCTCTCCCAATGCCCTGATCCTCCTCAGCTGGCGCTGTTCCCAGAGGGTCCCAAAAATGGGTCACAATCAGATCTGGCCAGGTGGGAGCCAATCCTGAGGAGGATCTTGGACTCCATGTGGGATTTTGTGCTGGTTAATGGTAGGGCTGGATGATCTTGGAGGTCTTTCCCAGCAGGAATGACTCTGGGATTCTCCTCTGTGCATCAATCCTGCGCCGGGAGCTTGCGCCGCTCTGCTGCGGGAGACGCCGTAGCAAGGAGGGAAGGTGTGTACACATATTTATATCCCAGAAAAATCCCTGCCCTTGGAGGCTGGGATTGCAGAGGGGCCCTCTCCTCGTCTCTCTCTGGGGCTAAAGATAGCCCTGAGTGCAGCTGAGCCGTGAATCAGGAGGAAAAAATGTGGGTCAGCTCCTGAACGGAGCAGGGAACGCTCCGAGACTCGGCTGCTCCCGACCTCACTGTGCCGGGGAGGAATCAGGGCTCAGCCCCGCAGATCCCACAGCTGCTCCCAATCCCACCCTGGAGGCTTCTGGAAAGGCTCCCAAACCCCCAGGACTGATGGATTGTGTGGCTGGGGTCTCAGCAGGGTTAACTGGGGGCTGTTCCCCAGGGATGCAGTTGGTGTTTGGAGCAGGGATCCGAGTGGTCAAACCCAGAATTCCCAATCCACGCCTGTGCTTGGTGTGACATCTGCATGTGCCGGGACATGGTGACCACTGGATGGACACACTGATGGTCACTTGTGTCCATGGACACATAGATGGACACACTGATGGTCACTCATGTCCATGGACACACTGATGGTCACTCGTGTCCATGGACACACAGATGGACACACATGTCATGGACACATGTGTCTGTGTGTGCCCTCTGGCCATGGGAGCGGGTCCCTCTTTGAATTCACTCTTTTTCCGATCCCACTGTTGAAAAACCCACTCCCGTTTTTCCTTGTCAAAGAAAAACCTGAGCTGGCCTCAGAACCAGGCAGAATCCCACAGGACAGGCAGGAAGCTGGAGCTGGGAGCCCTGGAAGTGTCCCTGTCCCTGTCACACACTCCAGGTGTGCTCACGGAGGAGTTGCTCCATTTTTCCCTGCTTTGCTTTCCCTCTCTCCTCTCCCAGGAGTGGGTTTCCCTCTTGAAGGCAGCTCTGCTCCCAAAATTCATGAGGAAGAGGGTGAAGGCAGCTGTGGTGTTTCTGGAGGGTGGCATCACCCGGGACCCGGCTGGGTCACAAAACCATGGAAGGAGTTGGGTTGGAGGGGACTTTTAGCTCGTCCCATTCCCTGAGCCACGGACAGGGATGCATCCCACCATCCCAGGCTGCTCCAAGCCCTGTCCAGCCTGGAATCACACCTCCCTACATGGGAAGGGACATTTGGTGCCGTGCCACAGGTTAATCTGCGCCTCAACCGCTTCACCCTCTCCCAAAACCCAACAATTTCGGGCTGGGAATCCCATCCCCGCTTTCCCTCCGTGGCCGCTGGACGGTCCCGACAGAGCTCGGGGGTTAAGGAGATAAAACTGGGACGAGCTCGGAGCCATGACCTGCAAATCCTGGGAGCAGGAATTGCCGTGGGTGAGCCGGCGCTCCTGCTCGGCTGTCCCGAGGATTTCCATCTTCCCGAAGCCCCGGCGCCAGGAAATAGTTAACCACTCCAGGATTTTGATTAGCAGAGCCTTAAAGTCAGTAAAAAAGACAGTCGGGGAGAACTCTCAGGAGCATGCTAATGAAGTGAAGTCATCCGCGCACACCAGAGGAGTATCCATGCCTGCTCCACGCCGGAGGATTCCCGGAGCCCGGCGCAGGTGGAGCGGGGCTGGCGGGGACCCGCGGCTCGCCCGTCCCGGCACCTTCGCTCTCCTCCCTTTGGATATTGCCACGCTTGCCCTGGGATTTTTTTTTTTCGCCTCACTGGAGCTTAATGATATTTCCAGCTCAGCGGGAGCTGCGGGAAGACTGGAGATAGTGCAGAGAGAGGCTTGGAAAGGCAGCGGAGGCAGCTCCCGGCTCTGCGGGAAAGGTGAGGGCATTCTCTTGGAAAATCCCTTTTTCTCCTGGAAAATCCCTCGGGTTTCTCGCTATCGCCGGCGCTTGGGCTGTGGCACTGCTGGGGGTGGGGAAAGGGGGAAGCAATCGGTGCTGGCGGTGCAGCTGCAAAGTTTGGGAAGCGGGGTCTGGGGGACGGAGATGTCCCGGCGGGTCCGGCGGTGTCCAGGTACGGAGCTGCTCGGAGCAGGAGCAGCCGCCTTAATCCCGCTTGGAAAAGTCTGTGGGCAGTTTTTAGAGCATTAAAAAAACATCTTTCTCCTCCTGTGGGGTTTTGCAAAGAAACTGTGCAAAGGTTGGATCTTTCCTCTCGGGATCGGCGCCTCACAGGTCCTACCTCTGCTGTAAAAATTGGATTTCTGGGAATAGCTCAGAAATTTAGGACAGAGCAAAGTTTTACTTAAGCCTGGGGGCTAAACCCGGTAACTCCAGCGTGGCCAAATCCACGGTGGAGCTGATGAGTCGCCAGGGCTGTTTAATTTATAAGCAGTCCCCCCACGAAAACATTGCAGTTTTGTTTATGGGAAATGCAAGAAAAATATGCAGACGAGGTTTTGCTCCTAAACAGCCGAGGTTAACCCGTTCAGGATGATGATTCCAGGATTGTTCCTGGGATAAGCTGAGCACAGATCACTTTGCAGTGGTTAGAAACGAGCTGGTGACTCAGTGGCTGCCTCGGGTTTAGCACTGTGCAGATCCTCAGTCTGGCTGTTCCCAAATTTTGTGTTTTCTGGCTCATGGAATTTTAATTTTCCTTTCGGAGAAGTGTCCAAGCTTGTGGCACTGCGAGGATTTCGAGGCAGGCAGACATGCAGGGTTTCAGAGATCTCCTGGAATATCCCGCTCCTCGCTGCAAAAAGGCATCTGTGGAAAACAAAATCTCCCGATTTTATCCATATGGGGTTTACGGGATATCAGCATTCACTGGATTTTTGGGCCTAGGGACTCCAAGCAGGGCTGGTGACAGGATTACATTTTTAATCCTCTGTGGAAGCACCGTTTCCTCAAATCCCAAAAAAGTGAGAGTCACTCTAAAAGCAGCATCTCTGTCCCAAAGCAGAGCCCTGCAAACCCCATCCCTGGAAAACAGCTCAGTGCCTGTGGGATCACCTTCCTGGGAAGTTTGTCCCTTTTCAGGATCCCTGTGCTCCCAGGAAAGGCACCTTGTCCATGTGCATGGCACGTTTAGGTGACATCTCTGCAACCCTGTGGTGGCAGGCCCAGGTGACTGGATTTGAGGAAGGAATTCCTCCCTGGAAGGGTGGAAAGCCCTGGCACAGGTGTCCAGAGGAGCTGTGGCTGCCCCTGGATCCCTGGAAGTGCCCAAGGCCAGGCTGGACAGGGCTTGGAGCAGCCTGGGGTGGTGGAAAGTGTCCAAGGTGGGACTGGATCTTCAGTGTCCCTTCCAATCCCATTCTGGGATTCTGGAATTCCCCAACCCTTGGTGATGTGTCCCATCTCCGCGCCACCTTCCCAGCCCAACTCCCCTCTCCCAGCTCTCGGGGTGATCCTGGCATTGCCCAAATCTGAGATTCCCCTGGTATGTCCTGCCTGATTTGGGCTCGTGGCTGTAGCGAGCTGCCCAAGGAATGAGCTAAAATTCCCAATTCCTCCTTTTTTCACATGGGTAGGAGCTGATCTCCACACTCAGCAGCGGGTCCAGATGTGGCCAGCTGTGGGTGGCAAAGCCCGAGCGCAGGGTCAGCTCTGGCTGCCTCGGGAGGGAGATGGGAGCACGTTTCAGAACCTGGAATGCTGGAATGCTCCTCTTCCCAACCAGCACATGGATTTTGTCCACCTCCCAAGCCCCGTTTTCAGCTGGAACTGCTCCATAACCTTCTGCTTGTGCAAATCCCATGCAAATATCCCGGCCACTCCTTGTGCTGTTGGGATTTTTCCTGCAGATTTCAGGGGGTTGCAGGACTCTGAGACCCAAAACTCAGCCGGGGGTGGGTGGGGAGCGCTTCCCGTGGGCTCCAAACTCTCTTGGAATGTCCCCCATCCCTTTTGGCTGGGAGAGCCTGGAGCAGAAAGGTGTTAAAGGGCCCGTGGCCACTACTAAGCAACAGTTACCAACAACCTCAGGCAAATAAAGTGCGGGAGATGATGGAAACAGGGAACAGCGGCCGCTTCCCAGCGGCTCCGCTGGGTGAGTCAGGAGCGGGTGGCTGCTGCTCCCTGCCCCTTCCTCGATGACAGCATCCACACATCCAGCCCTTGGAGACCGCAGATCCTGGGATATTTGTGATGATTTCACGTAGCGAGCGTTTCTCTGGCTGCCGGCAGAGCGGGAGTGAGGAGCTGGGATTTGCACGTTCCCGTCCTTTGGGCTGGGTTTTGCAGGCTGTTATGGGGTGTTCCTGATGCCATGTGCTCTTCTCCTGGGAATTTGGGGCTCCTTGGAGGTCATCGAGCCTTGACTCGGCACCAGCCGAGAGGGAAATCCGAGTGTGGAAGGAAAGGCGTTATCCCGGTGGTGCTCGACACAGATTCTCAAGGAATGGATCGCTCTGGGATAATTCTGGGGAGGCCCTGGCACAGGTTTTCCAGAGAAGCTGTGGCTGCTCCATCCCTGAGAGTGTCCTAGGCCGGACTGGAGCTAGTGGAAGGTGTCCCTGCCCATGGCAGGGGTGGAATGGGATGAGCTCTAAAAAAAGGCACATCCCACCCAAACCATTCCCTGATTCTATTCCACAGAATTCCCCCCACAGGGCTGAGCATTCCCAGGGAAATGCCTGGGCTCCATCCAAAGGTGGGAAATCATGAATCACTTTTGGAGGTGCCCATCCCACCGCTGATTCCCATTCAAGGGAATTCCAGGTAATTTACTCAAAACCTTGAAAAATCAGTGATGCTGTTCCCAAGGCAGCTTTCCCAGGATGGCCCTGCTGCTGCTGCTGCTGCTGCTGGAAGGGCTGGAAGCTTCTGGAAAGGCATTTTCCACATGGAGGTGGATTTATTTCAGCTCTGAGCTGCCATTCCCTAGCTCCATACAAATAACACCCATGGACATCGGTCCATCTGTCCGAGCCCACTTGCAGAGGCATTCCCTGGATTTCCTGGTGTCTTGTGCTCCCAGAATCTCCCAGGATTTGGAGACAGCAAAGGGAAGTTGCTGCAAGAAAAGTGTCCATGTCAGGGATGCTTTCCCGTCCCATGGGCTGTGTTGCAGGCTCTGACTTCCCAGCGATCCCAGCTGTGGAAAAAGGATGGGCTTTGGGGTGGTGGAGGGAACCTGGCTCCTGCAGTGGTGTGGTTGTGACCTTCCATGACTCCTGTGCCCTCTCCCAGACGGGAATTTTGGGCTATGCAGAGCCCAGCTCCTGCAGGAGAGGCACGGAAAAGCAGCAGAAGGTCAGGAAATCCCTGGGAGCAGGGAAGTGCAGCCGCTTTTCCCAACACATCCCACCACAGGGCCCGTTCCTCCTCACCCTGGGAATTGCTTTCACCGCTGCTTCATTCCCATCATTTCTCATCCTGCCGCTCCTCACCTGTCACCTGGATGCTCCCTCACCTTCCCAGCCTCTGTTGTCCCAAGAACTGCTGAGGATCCCCTGGAATTTGCGGCTGCCACCTCCAGCTTTCCCTGGGCAAAGGATGGAGATCCTTATCCAGGTGCCTCTGGAGCCGCTGTGCCTTTGCCCTCCATCCTCTGGCATCTCCCAGGAGCTGCAGGGACGGTCACCAGGGCTCGGTGACATCCCTGCCCGATGTCCTGCGGCGTGGGCAGGGCTTGGGAGCCTCTCCCGGAGCTTCTTCCACCTTTCCCTTGGAAGGATGGCGAGTAGGAGACAGATCCAGCGTGGGGATTTGGTTCAGAGATTGACCCCAGCGCCTTCAGGTTTGCTCCTCTGGGAAATCGGGATGAGGGGATGCAAAACCCTCGGAAGCTTCTGGTTTTGTGGGAATTTGGGGTCGCGGCTCTCTGCAAGGAATGTGAGGGCAGAGGTGGCGCTGTCCCCTCCGTGCTGCGTCCCTTGGGATCATCCTGGGAACATCCAGCACATCACAGGAGCTTCCTTCTCTCCAAGATGAGGAATTCCCCCGATGCCACAGGTCCGCGGGAGATCCCTCCATCCCCGGTTATATTCCCGCTGCTCCAAAGCCTCGGTGCACACGGATCCTGCCGAATTCCAGCCTGGGAAGGGCAGGTCCATGCTGTGGATGGGATCATCTTACAGGATGGATCTCTGCTTCCCTGCGGGAATTTTTCCCTCTGCTCGACACCCCCGTGTGTCCCGTCTTTGCATCCTAAACACAATTCCTGTGTCTGCATCCATGGGATGATGCACCTTTCCCAGAGCATCCTGACTTTCCTCTTCGCTTCCAGGCTCAAGGGGAAAATGCACTTTCAGGAGATTTCATGGAATTCTATCCCATGCCTTGATTAAAAGGGAATGGAAGGAGAGGCTTTAGCTTGAGTTTATCCAAATCAAAGTGCAGGATAAAGCTTGGGATCACCGCGGCACCGCTCTCCTTGCTTCCTAAAGGATTCCTGGGGGGAAGATGGGCCGGGGAGGCTCCGGAGCAGGTTTCGGACAGCAGCCGGCGTTTTGGGGCTGGAAGCTGAAATCCTGGAGTACAACATCGCCACCTGTTTGCCGCGCGCGAACGTACAGCGGGAAAAATCCCTGGGGATGGATCCCGGCGGGATGAGCTCCAGCGGGCAGAACCCGTCAGGATACAGCCCGCCGGGATAAATCCCTTCGGACAGCCCCAAATCAGGATGAGACTTCTCGGGATGAGAACATCGGGATATATTCCAGTGAGATGCAGCTCCAGCTGGATGCACCCATTGAACAACCCTCCACCAGGCTCTATCCCATCAGGATGTATCCCATCAGGATGCAATCCCAACAATGAGCCCCATAGCAGGATGCAGCCCATTGGAAAGTCCCAAATCAGACGTATCCCACCCCACTGGGGTATATCCCAGCAGGATGCATTCCATGGGACAGCTCTCCATCAGGAGGGCGTCAGGATGCAAACCCGAAGTTCAGGGTCACCCTCGTGTCGTGTGGAGTCGCTGAAAGCCCTCAGAGCCTCCAGATAAAATCCCGGGATTATTTGTGTTGGATGGATCTTAAAGCTGATCCCATCCCACCCCTGCCAGGGCACCTTCCCCTATCCCAGGCTGCTCCCAGCCCTGTCCAGCCTGGCCTTGGGCACTTCCAGGGATCCAGGGGCATCCACAGCTGCTCTGGGCACCTGTGCCTGGGCCTGCCCACCCTCACAGGGAAGGAATTCCTTCCCAAAATCCCATCCATCCCTGCCTTCAGGTAGTGGGAAGCCATTCCGTGTCCTTTTGGAACCCTGCTAAAAGCTCGGGATTTTTTGGATAGGTGGCAATAAACTGAGGATTGCTCCCATGCTGGGTTTATCCTCCTTCCCCCCGGAGCTCAAAGCTGTTCCGTGCCGGCACAGCACGTGTGGGATATCCCAACCCTTGGGATAAACAGCCCGTGTTCCCCCCGTTTCCATGGATAACGTGCTCATGGATTAAGTGTCGGGCTTTTGTTTGAAAGGAGCCTTCAGGAAAGTGACTCCACGAGACCTCCGTGTGTTTAAATTTGTCGGGATTTGAAACATTTGGATTCCGTGGATGAGTCCGGACGTTTAATGGGCAGCCCTTGAATGGAAAGCTCTGGCTGCTGCTGCTGGAGGGGGCTGTGTGCCCACTCCCACAGACCTCTCCCCCCTCTGGAAAACGGGAATGAGCCAATGGGGATTGTGCATTAATGGGGATTTATGGCACAAATCCGCTACTGTTTGGTCGGGACAAACAGCCCTAAGTGGGATTTTAGTGCTGGAAAATCGGCCCTGGGGCTGGGGCTGCTTCCCAGCCGCTCACAGAGGGCTGAATTCCCTCTTCAGGGGAGCACAGGGAATAACTGGAGCCAAGAACCACCGGGATTTGGTGTAGGAAGCAGAAATAAGGTCAGGTTCATGGACTGGGGTCCTTCACCTGCTCTGTGTTTTCTCCTGGGAAGTTTTGGTTGGGGAAGTCGCTCCTGGCATCTCCCCTTTGCTGTTTTCACTCCAAAGATGTGTCAGTGTTTATCCAAACACAAATTGCTCCGTGCCTGGGGTGGTCCTGGACCCAGCTGCTGAGGGATGGAGATCCCCCTCTCCTGGGCTCTCCTGGTGCTCTCCAGAAACATCTCAGGAGGGGCTGGGCTCTGGGGCTGGGCTCTGGGGCTGGGTGGCCCAGGCTGGTGGCACCCTGGGGGAGGACAGGGCAGGTTGGGGCCTTGGTCATGGAGAGACTTTGGGGCAACCCAAAAGTGGCTCAGTCTCCACCACCTGCAGATTCCCAAGTGGATTTTGGGTAGCTGGAACAACCTGGTCTTCATCCGTTTAGATGGATCCGTAGGTTTGTTCTCTCTTGGTTTGGAAGTCCAGGAATGTTGGCCAAAGCTGTGTTCCAAATGGTTTTCCCTACATTTGTGCTGGGATTGTGTCTGTGCCAGAGGAAATGGGGCATTTCTGGGCAAAGCAGCACCAAATCCCTTCCTCTTCCCACCGCCGAAGGGAAGGGACCTTAAAGCTCATCCAGTTCCAAACCTGGCACCTTCCCCTGTCCCAGCTCCAAGCCCCATCCAGCCTGGCCTGGGACACTTCCAGGGATGGGAATTCCAAACCTCCCTGGGCAGTTCCAAGGCCTGCCCACCCTTCCCATGCATTCTGGAGCAGCTGGGGGCATGTCCCTCCATCCCGAGCACCTCAGGATGGGAATGTAGAGCAAAGACCCAGACCAGGGCAGAAACCTCCTCCTCCTCCTCCTGTTTTTATGATTTTTTAACCCTCCAGCAGCTCAAAACCCTCTGAAAAGCTGCTTTTGATTCATGTACTCCAAAAAAAATTCAGGCTGAGCCACTGCAGCTCCAATAAAACTTTAAAGAGGGTCTAGACTTGTTGGTGGGAAGGAGCTGGGATGGAAATGGGAATGAAGGAAAGCCTGGTTGGTGTTAGGAGAAGTTTGGGAAAGCTCCTGGCTGTGGTGACACTGGGGGATGAAGCAGGATTGGATAGAGTATCCCAAATCCCCAGAGCATCCTTGTTCCAGCTCTGGATCAGCCATGATCCATCCAGAGTAGCTCTGGGATGATCCCTGTGGGACTGGAGCACAGCCAGCTCCAGGATAGGAGGAAGAGGAAGGTGCTGCTCCCTCCTCATTGCTCTTGTTCAACTCAAAAAAAAAAAAAAAAAGAAAGGGAAAGGATTGAATTCCAGCCAGGATTGGAGGGGCTGGAAGCAGGAATGGGCTCGGGGCTGCTCCAGCCTCTGCAGGTGACATCCAGGAGGTTTGGCTGGAAATGATGGAGCTGGAAAAATCTGGGATTAAGTGGGTTGATTGGAAATGGAAAAGGATAATGAGTCCTGTTGCTGTGCCAAGCACAGTCTGTGGAATCAAGGACTCTGGCAGCTGCCCCCGGGGTGGCCGGAGGGTGCCAGGACACCCTGCCTCACTCCTGGAACATTCCCAGCTTTTCTTTCCCAAGGACACTCCGAGATCTCCCTCGGGAATCCCAGGGTAGAGATGGAAATCCCACCTGGGATTCCTGCTATGGAATCCATGCTAAACCCTTGGGAAAGGTGGTTCCTGCTCCTGCCAGTGCCTGGAGCCACCTCTGGCCCAGGATCTGCATCCCAGCAGCCCTGGTGGCACGGGAAGGGAGCAGGAGCCGGCTCTGGCTGAGCCCCATCCCAGCTGGATGCTCCAGAGCATCCCTTCAACCCCAAGGGCACAGGAAAGGGGCACGATCCCAACCTTCCTGCATCCAAATAGCCGGGAAGTTGAGCCCTGGAGTTTGACATCTGCGAGGTCAGAGCGGCCCCGGAGCCCCGGGTGTGTGGTGGATTCCTGGAGGGAAGGGGGTGGCAGCCTGGGAGCAGGGAATGGGGACTGGAATTCGCCTCCTGGGTGGCATCGGGCACCAGCAGGATCCCACATCCCTCCAAACCAAACTGGAGCCCCGGGAATGGGGCAGAGCCACCCCCAGTGACCCCCAGAGTGCCACCAATTCCCCAGAGCCGCGTTGCCCTCCTGCCCATTCCCAGCTCCACTCCCGGCACAGGGTTGGAGTTTTTTGGCTCAGCAGGAGCAGAGGCCGGGCGAGCTTTGGTTGTTTTGATTCCAGTTCAAGAGGAAGCTCGAAAGCAGCCGTGGCTCCGTGTCCCAATCCCAAATCCGCACGTCCCAGCCGGGCCGGCACAGCCAACAGCAAAATCCTCACATCAGTGGAGCCGCTCCAGCTGGGGAGAGCCCGGGGGAGAGCAGCCAGATCCCAAACCCTGGGGCATCCAGCAGCCAGATCCCAAACCCTGGACATCCAGCAGCCAGATCCCAATCCTGGGGCATCCAGCAGCCAGATCCCAATCCTGGGGCATCCAGCAGCCAGATCCCAAACCCAGGACATCCAGCAGCCAGATCCCAAACCCAGGACATCCAGCAGCCAGATCCCAATCCTGGGGCATCCAGCAGCCAGATCCCAAACCCTGGGGCATCCAGCAGCCAGATCCCAAACCCTGGGGCATCCAGCAGCCAGATCCCAATCCTGGGGCATCCAGCAGCCAGATCCCAAACCCTGGGGCATCCAGCAGCCAGATGCCAAACCCTGGGGCATCCAGCAGCCAGATCCCAAACCCAGGACATCCAGCAGCCAGATCCCAAACCCAGGACATCCAGCAGCCAGATCCCAATCCTGGGACATCCAGCAGCCAGATCCCAAACCCAGGACATCCAGCAGCCAGATCCCAAATCCTGGGGCATCCAGCAGCCAGATCCCAATCCTGGGACATCCAGCAGCCAGATCCCAATCCTGGGGCATCCAGCAGCCAGATCCCAATCCTGTGCCAAGGGGCACTTTGGGAGCAGCCCCATCCCAGAGCTATCTAAGCCTGGGGCTCCCCTTTAGCCTTCAGCAGCTCCCTGGGATGGGAAGCTGGCCAGGGATTTTCCTGGATCCGTGCCTTGGGTCACCGTGAGCTGCTCCCAGTGTCTGGAAGGAGCAGCAGGAATGTGCCCCTGTTTAATCCCGTATCCCAACCCAGGCTGGGAGATCCCAGCCAGCTCCAGGAGGGATTGGTGGCTCATGGTTAATGTTGTGGATCCATCTTTCACCAATCCTGCCCTTTTTCCATGCAAACGTGCCCATTTCCAGGGGAATGTGGGGATGGGGAGCCATCAGCCTGTCCACATCTGGCCCCAGAAAACATCTCACAGGCGGGAGCTGCAGATGTTGAGCAGGGAGAAACATCTGGGCTGCTTTGAGAGAGGGAGCCAGAAATTCATGAGTGGGAGACAGTGCCCAGCAGAGCCAGGGAGCTTCCATGGGGCAAAATCCCACCCCAGAGCTGCTCTCCTCCCTGGAATCACCCTGCTCCGAGCTTCCTTTGCCATCCAAAAGCTGCTGAAGGCCCAGGATTGGCTCCCACAAAGATTCCTGAAGGACAAATCCGCAAGGATCCAAATCCTGGATGGCCACGGATATTCCAAACTGCAACTCTGGCATGGGACCCTCCACCCAACCCCCCCTGTCCAGAGCTGGCCCCCAATCCCAGGGCATCCCCAGCACAGCTCCTAAGAGCCTCGTGCCTCAGTTTCCCCTTCCGCAAACTGGGAATGTTGGGTCTGGCACATCCCCACTCTTGTGCCTCAGTTTCCCCTTCCACAAAGTGGGAATGCTGGGTCTGGCACATCCCTGGCCTCATGCCTCAGCTTCCTCATCCATAAATTTGGAATGCTGAGTCCAAAGCCAGCCTGGCTGGCACATCCTTGACCTTCTGCCTCAATTTCCCCACCCATAAATTTGGAATGTTGGATCTGGCACATCCTTGGCCTTGTGCCTCAGTTTCCCCCTCCAAAAATTGGGAACGTTGGATCTGGCACATCCTTGGCCTTGTGCCTCAGTTTCCCTGTCCATAAACTGGGGATGCTGTGTTCTCACCCAGCCAGGCTGGCACATTCCCGGCCATGCTGCTCCATCCAGGACTGACCTACTTCCCTCCAGCAGAACTTTCTGCTCCACTTATCTGACCCAGCACCTTCCTTGTTTGCCTAAAGCCGGGAGCGTTTCCCCTCTGCCGGGCCGGGCACGCACGGGGAATGTTTGCTGGAGACACACAAACCGCTGCTCTGTGCATCCCTGGAGGAATCCAGACCCCTTTCCCCACGGCGAAATCCACCCTGGAAAGCTGCCACCTTTGCCTTTGCCCCCTTTTCCCCCATCCCTCTGGTCCTGCCGGGGACAGGGAGGAGAAAGGTGACATTGTTCCGTCCTGGAAGGGGCAGCAGCATCCCAGCTCCTGGCCTCTGTGGCTGCCTCACTCATGGATGTTTGCATATGTTAAAAATATTTAGTCCGGTGCTAAAAAAAATATTATCCCCGAGCTTTTGGGGCCAGCAGAGCATAATGGCACCTATGTGTCCGTGGGGCAGCATTCCGGAGGCACACAGGGCTCCTCTTTGCCTCTGGAGCCATCCCGGGCTGCAGCAGGGATGCTGGGAGCCATCCCCATCCCGGAATGATGCTCTCCCCCTCGGAGAGGGGTTTGGACCAAGGGGAGCCCTGTCGGGATGTGGGGCAGGAGGGATGAAAGGTCAAACAAAGGTGTTTGTTTGTTTGTTTGTTTGTTTGTTTGTTTGTTTGTTTGTTTGTTGGCTCCAGGAAAAGGTAATAAAAGCTGGGATAAGCCTGTATTCTCAGCTGGTGGCACTGGGATGAGCAGGGAATGGCCCTG
Source organism: Poecile atricapillus (assembly GCF_030490865.1). NCBI lineage: Eukaryota > Metazoa > Chordata > Aves > Passeriformes > Paridae > Poecile > Poecile atricapillus. Next base: position 20,235,254 of record NC_081258.1, read on the forward strand.
CTCCCCGAATCCATGGATTCAGGCCATGCAGGGGAGGGCTGAGACCTCCCCAGCTCCTTCCACCTCCTCCCAGCCTCATCCAGGCTTTGCCCGCGGTCTGGAGGTACCCAGAACTTCTGGGAATGGGGAGAAGCTTCCAGCTGAGCTCCACAGAAAGAATTCCAAGACGGGTGAGAGTGTGGGACGGAAAACATTTCCCTGGAGCAATCTCCCCGTGAGGAGCAGGAGAAAGGAGCGTGGAGTTTGTTCTGGCTGTAGGAGGAGGACAACGGCGAGCGAGGCCGCGGGATTTTTGTGCAGGAGCACTAAAGAATCATTTCCTCGGCTTTTTTCCCCCTCACATATTTATTTTTCAAGCGGGAAAAGGAGCTGGAGGAGGGCGTGGAGGTGAAATAATCCCGGCTGGAGAGCGTGAAGGGATCATTATACCCCGTCCTTGGGCTTTTTTGGAGCTTTCTTTCCCCCCTTTTCCGAGGGTTCTGGGAGCAGCCTGTGGACACTGCTGCCATTCATGGCTCGGCTGGGGGTGTGTGGGGCGCGTGGCCGGCCGGGAGACGGGAATAATTCCCGCACAATATGGAGCAGGGAAAAATAGGCCGGTTGTCTGAGGTGGATGGAGCTGGATGTATGGAAGTGTGAGAGCATCAATGCAGCCATTTATGAGCAGAGCTTTTTCCCCCCGCTGAATAAACTCCACAGCTCCGAGAAAAATGTAAATGTTCGGGAGCCCTCGGAGACAGGATTTCAGGAAAAAATAAGGACAGCTTTCAGGGCTGGGAGAGCAGCCCCCTGCAGCCCCCCACTGCTGCTCCAGGGATTATTTTTCCCCCCTTCCTGCAGCTCCTCCGTGCTTCTCCCTGTCCCCACTTCAAGGGATTTGTGTCCCGGTGTCCCACGGAACGTTCCCCGCCCGCTTTGGAGCTCGGGAATTCCTCCGGCTCCGGTGCCACCGGCTCCCCTGGAGCAGAGTGAAAGGTTCCATTCATCCCTGCCCTGCTTCCCTCTGGAGTCACCACACCCTGGGCCTCTGCCCCGCTGCTCCTCTGCGCTCCTTTCCACAGCAGCATTCCCGGGTGGAAGGCTGGGAAGGGCTGGGAAGGGCTGGGAAGGGCTGGGAAGGGCTGGGAAGGGCTGGGAAGGGCTGGGAAGGGCTGGGAAGGGCTGGGAAGGGCTGGGAAGGGATGCTCCAACACTGTGTTGGCGCAGGGATAATCCCCCCTGCCTTGGTCTCTGATTTCCAGCCCAGAGCTGCTTGGATTGGGGGTTTGAGGAGCCTGAAGGAACAGGAAAATGAGGAAGATGAGTGGTGCTGCCTCCAAAATTCCCATCCCTGACTGGATGGGCATGGAGCAGCCCGGGATAGTGGAAGGTGTCCCTGTCCATGGAATGGGATGAGCTTTTTTTTCCAGCCCAAACCATCCTGGAATTCCATAAATGAACCCCTGGCTGCTCTCTGGGATTGGATCCTCATCCCCTTCCTTGGAACCATCTCACTCCAGTGATGGGAACATCCTGGAGGAGCAGAGAAACCAGGAAGCCAAATCCTGATCTCTTGGCAATGATTCCCTGCAAATTCCCTGTCCTGGAGCAGCAGGATGCTGGGAGCCTCTGGAGAAAAGGGATCAAATCAGGGGGGAAATGTTCCGTGTGAACCAGCACTGCAGTGCAACAATGGTGGAGAATTAATATGTAATTATAATTAATTAAAAATAACACATCCAGCTGTACCTGGAAAATATTTTTAAGGATAAGATGAACATGGATTGGAGCCCACCTGATCCCCAGACAATTCCCATTTGTCACGGAAGAAATTCCGTGTGCCAGAGACCAGGGCACTTCTGTCCTGCATCCAAAGCTGATGGGATCGTCACCCCTTTGGGGGGAAAACCACAATTCCTTGGGAAACAGGGAATTCTGAGGTCTCCAGAGGATGGTGTGGGGGTTCTTTGAGTGCAGTTTTTAAGGAATATCGATTGGGAAGGTGAATTTCGGATCCATGAGGAGCGTCCTGGCAGAGGGAGCAGGGCTGGGAAGGGGGGACCCAGCCCAGGGGTTTTGTTGTGCGTGATCAGAAGCTGCTCTGGGATGATTCCATGAGGAATCAACCCAAATCCATGGATCCAGTGGGAATTCTAAATTGCGTCGTTTTGCCCTCGGAATGAGGCTTCCAAAAATCTCCAGAAGCTGGAGCCAAGAGCCAGGGCAGCTCCAAAATTCTTCTGGATTTACCTCAGGAACGTTTTTCCCTCCTCCATCCCCGCTCCTGGATGGGAGTGCCCCATCCCAGGGATCCCTGTGGAAGCTGAAATGCAGCACAGGGCACCCTTTTCCCTGGAATATCTGTGATGGATGCATGGATTTGCTCTTCAGGGCATGGATTGGGGTGTTTCCCTCAAGGAAAAATCAGGGAAAGAGCCCCACGAGTGTTGAACTTGGAAAAGAAGCAGCTAAACAAGTGCAGCACTGGGAGGGGACTGGGAGAACTGGGATGGCAGCAGCACGGAGAGCTCGGGATTGTTGGGATGTGCTGGAGGCAAAGTGGGGGGAAAAAATAAAAACCAATATTTTAGTTCTGGGTTTCATCCCAAATAGGCCTCGGATGGAATTGCAGAGGTTTGGGAGGGCTTTGGATCTGGAAAAGTGGCTCTTATTTTATGGATTTATTTATAAATGTATATATTTATATTTATATTATTTATTTATTTTATATATATATACACACCTTATGTATAATATATATTATATTATATTATATTATATTATATTATATTATATTATATTATATTATATTATATTATATTATATTATATTATATTATATTATATTATATTATATTATATTATATTATATTATATTATATTATATTATATTATATTATATTATATTATATTATATTATATCCCATATATATATATACACCATATTATATATATATTTCTTTACACATCACAGATTATATTCACCATCTTTTTCTGTGTACCCACACATCATTTATCTGTTATCTGTGTCTTCTCTTTTTAATATATTTAAATATATTATGTGTATTTTTAATATATTTAATATATTATGTGTATTTACACACTCCCCGTATTTCTGGAGGAGATTGGAGAGCGGGATTGGAGATTTTCCATGTCCCAGACATATCCCAGGAAATGTTTGCTCTCTTCTGGGGCTGGAAAAACGCGAATTAATAAGGGGGAAAAAAGTTGTTAAACTCCCAATAATTAAATGTGAGCAATTCAAACTCGGTCAGGAGTTGGTGCATCCCGGTTATCACCATCAAAAACGCCTTTTCCAAGGATCTCCAAGGGTTTCCAAGGATTTCCAAGGATTTCCAAGGATTTCCAAGGATTTCCAAGGGTTTCCAAGGGTTCCCAAGGGTCTCCAAGGATCTCTAAGGATTTCCAAGGGTTTCCAAGGATTTCCAAGGATTTCCAAGGATCTCCAAGGATCTCCAAGGATCTCCAAGGATCTCCAAGGATCTCCAAGGGTTTCCAAGGATCTCCAAGGATCTCCAAGGGTTTCCAAGGGTTTCCAAGAGTTTCTGCAGCTGCTGCTATAAATAGGGACCTACTCTTCCAGGAGCTTGGATGGACTCCAGGCCAGGGGTTTGATTGCAATTCCACTCGATTACCGGGATTGAAGGAGGGCTCTCCTGAGCTCTGGGAATTCTCCTGGGAGCCCCGGGAATTCTCCTGGGAGCCCCAGGAAGGTGGCACTGGGAAATGCGCTGACCCCGGCGTTGAACATTCCATCATTCCAGAATTATTTCATTCATTTCCCCTGAGCCACGAGCAGCAATGGGAGAGGGAGAAACCTCCCAAATCCTCCTGCCCGGAGAGGGAGCGTTTCCCAGAGTTTCCCCAGGTCTGGATCCGCTCCCCACATCAGCAGCAGCTTCCAGAGGTGGCTCTGGATCGACTCCGGAGCGCGGGATGAGCTCCTTTGATATCGGAACCCGAACCTGGCAGCGCTCCCTGCGCTGGCAGCGCTTTGGAAGCGTTGCCAGCAGAGCCGCTTTTCCAGAGGGGCCTGGAAATGCAATCCATTATCTGATAGTTGGGAGCAGCTTTTTTAATTAAGGCTCTGGCCAAGGGCTGATTGAAGAGGTGTGGGGGGGGTTGTCCCCAGGGATTTGGCACATCCCGGCCTCTGGCACCCTGGGCTGCTCCAGGGCTCGTTTTCCCTCCGGTGTCACATTTAGAATGAAGCCTTTTTGCCCCTTTCTGTCCCCGGTTTTTACCCTTTTCTATTTCCCCCCACCCCTTTATGCCCTTTTGATCCCCCTTCCTTTTTCCCCTCTCTGTACCATCTCCCCACCTTTCTATTCCTATTTGCCCCCTTTCTTTCATTTCTCTTTCCCCCTTTGTATCCCACTTCCCTCCCTTTCTATCACCTTGATTTCCCTTTCCACTCTCTCTCTGTCTACCCCCATTTCACTTTTTCCCTTTTTCTACCCATTTTTTCTTTCCCATTCCCTTCCCCCCCTTTCTACCCTTTTCCCTTTCCCCCTTTCCCTTTCCTACCCAATTTTTCTTGCCCGTTCCCTTTTGCCCCATTCCCACCCCTTCCCCCCTTTCCTACCCCGTTTCTCTTTCCCTTTTCCTTCCCTTCCTACCTTTTCCCTTTTCCCCTCCGTTTTCCCTTTTCTTCCCAATTTCTCTTTCCCGTTCCCTTTTTTTTTACCCCTTTTATCCTTTCCCTTTTCCCCCTTTCCCCCCCTCCCCGGTGCCGGCGGAGCGCAGCATTCCCGGTTTCCTGCGCTCCTCTCCTTCTCCCGTATCCCAACTTCTGTGCGCTACTGGCTGGTGCCGCTCGAGGGGCGTGAGCAGCTCCGTGCCTGTGGTCAGTGATGAAGACTTTCTGCTCTTTTCATCCCCACAGCACGGAGCCACCGCTCAGGGCCAGCCGGCAGCTCCTAATTCCCGACTTTCGCCTTTTCCAGCCCCTTTCCAGGAGAATGCACTCTTCCCCTCCGGCCGGCTTATGATGAGGTGAGTAAATTCCCTTTTCCAGCGCCGCTTTGCTGCCTGATGTCATAAAAGTGGGATTTTTTTGATTTTTTTTTTTTCCTGGGGGAAGCCTGGGGGGAAGGAGAATGTGCTGATTTCCTCACGCCGCTGCTGGGGGTTCACTCCAGCGCTTTCCCAGGGTTTCTTCCCCTCGGCATTCCCGGCTGGAAGCTCCTGCATTTCCCTCTGCAGACACAACTTTCCCCCCCACCCCTTTCCCCTCACCCCCCTCTCCGGCTCATTCAATGACTCAACGAGCTTTGTCAGAGTTAAAAAATGATGCTCTTCGCTCAAACTATTCGGGATATTTGTGTCATCCCAGAACTTTCAGAGGAAAATCGTTGTGATTCCCATTCCTCCCTCCCGAGGCCGAAGCTGCCCCCGGGCCCCCTCTCGGGGCTGCTCCTGCTCCGGGCCCCCCCGGCTGCTCTCTGCTGTCACCGCCCGCCACTGAGGTGCCACCTCTGCCGGGAAAGTGTCGCCGGTGCCCCGGCGGAGCCACCCCTGGCACAGCAGGAGTTAATCCAGCCCCCCCTTTCCCCCCCTCTTTCGACTTCAGCTGCAAAAAATATGAAGTGAGGATGGATCCGCTCATCTGCTGAGCAGAGGAGTTGCTTTGATGTCGGTCCTGCTGTCGGTCCTTCCTTTCCTCCTTCCCCTCCTTCCCCCCTTAACCCTTCTGCCGGTGCCTGCCTGGAATTGCGGCCCCCCCGCCCCGGGAATTCCGTGTGCGTGGCACACGCGGGGAGCTGGAATTTCCTTTTTATTTGTGCCCCACTTCCAGCCCCATTCCCGGGATGCGCATCCCCCCGGGGCTGGGGGGGACACCGGCGACAGGGGAGGGGGTGGCGAGCGCGTTGTCACCTGTGGTGGCCCGGGAGGGCTGAGCTTGGACGTGCTGGGAGTTGTCGGGATGGGATTTTCTCCATTTAAGGGGGTTTTAACCCCATTTTTCCGCCGCTGGAGAAAAGCGCCGCTGCCGCTTTAAGGCAGAAGTGTCCCTTTAAGTGACTTTCCATTTGCTGTTCTGGAGAGCCGAGAATTCGGTTTCCCAGATTTCCTCTGAATTGTGTGCAGGAGGCAGAGGGAGTTAAAAATGACTCGGGGAACCCTCAGCCACTGCACGGCAGAGAAAAGGAAAAAAACGGGGGGGTTGGAAATGAGATTATGGGGGGGAAATATGTGTAGGGCAAAAACTGAGATTTATGAGGGGAAAGATTTAGGGAAGGGGGGGAAAAAGAGGGATTTAGGGAAGAAAAAAGGTATCTGCTACTGTTTCGCTTTGGCTTCCTGGTGCTGTTCCCAAATCCCTGCCTTGGGGAGTGGAGAAATGGGATGGTGGGGAATACGGGGAGCTGAGAGGATGCAGCACCCCGGGCACCCAGGGGTTAACAGCCCTCACCAGCTGGGGAGCATCATAAACTGCAGCGAAATTAATTCGCACTTTCTTTTCCTGATGTTTGCCCCGGGACGAGTGAAAAAAAAAAATTGAAAAAGAAGGAAAAGAAGAGGAAGGGGAAAAAAAAAAAAGCCCCTAAATAAATAATCGGCCTGGAAGGGGCTGGGGAAGGCTCTGGTTCCTCAATTAGCTGGGAATTGCCTTCTCCCGACCAACGGAAGGCAGCAGCGTGTTGGAGCCTCTGGATTTGTGGAGCTTTCTCCAAGTGCCAAGTCTGGTTGTGCGGGACTTTGGAGGGGTTTAGGTGGAGGAATCCGAGCGGCTCGGCTCCCTTAACTCCTTCGGAGCCGAGCGGGTTTGGGAAGGCGGATTTGGGAAGGTGGATTTGGGAAGGTGGATTTGGGAAGGTGGATTTGGGAAGGTGGATTTGGGGATGCGGGTTTGGGAATGCGGATTTGGGAGCGCTGGCTCCGGAAGGAGGGAGGGTTTGGACAGCGGAGAGCTCGGGAGAGGAGATTCCTGAAGCTCTGGGAATTCACCTGCGCTGCTGGAGGAATGCCGGGAGGGATCAGTGACCTGGGGATGAGCTGAGCTGATTGTCGCGGTCGTTAATTGGGGACATTGTGTCATTAACGTGGGGCTGTGGTGACAGGCGGATTTGGGAATGTGCGGGAGGTGGGGGGGTATCCATGAAACGAAAGGGGAAGCTCAGGGATTTGGGAATGTGCAGAATTTCAGGGGGTATCTGTGATCCTCGTGTCTGGGATGGGGAGCTGGGGATTGTGCTGTCCACATCTATGTGGTCCACATCCCAGACTTTGGCAAATGTGGGATAATCATGGCAGGAATTGCTTTGGGAATTTTAAATTCCCCATTTAGGCATGGGAAGGGATTTTCCTGTCTCTCCCGAGGAAGGGCTGATGGGAAGAGGAGCTGGATGAGTCCTGGAGGGAATGGCCAGCGCTGTTCCCAAACACAGCAGGGATTGGTGCCTGTGGAGAGGGAACAGCCTGGCCAGGAGACCCTGCAGGGTTGTTTGGGGTTTCCCTCTGAATCCCAGCTGCTGGAATGTGGGAATTCCAGGGACTCCCTGTGGTCAGGTCAACACCCAGGAATCTGTGTCCCCCCTCTGCACATCCCGGAGGAGCTGGAAAAGCAACATCCAAGCCCAGGTGTGGTGATCCAGAGCCAGGATTCTGGGAAACCTCCTGGACAGCAGAATGGCTGGGAGATGGTCTGGATCACGTCAGGATTGCCTGGAGTGCTTTCCCAGGACAGCAGCCACCAGGGATGGGTTTCCCTTTGGAGCATCTCCTGATGCCTCAGACTTCAGAACAGAGAATCCATGGATGAAACCACTGTGGAAGAGGCTGAAACCCAGAACCTGAAGTATCCCAGAAGAGGATGGGTCCTTCACTTCCAGGAAAACCATCCAGATTTATCCCAACTCCAGCAGCAAAGGGAGTATCCAGCCCAGAGCTTTAGGATGCAGTTAGTGATGAGCATTCCCACGAGCAGGGTCCTGCCTGGAGCTCTTCCCACACAATTCCCTGTGGGATGCGCTCAGAGACACCGAGACAGACAAACCCAACGTGGGATGAGCTCTGCTCCGTGGGGACGCTCATCCCCTTCTCCAAGATCCTGCTCCAGAGGGATGGGATCCAGCAGGGCCTGGCCCTGTCCCCTGTGTTTTCCTTTGGGTTTGAAGCTGTTTTCTTTGGGTTGAAGCGTTGGTTGCTGTCACTGCGCCGGCGGGAAGCAGGATCCGGAATGTGGCACTTCTCCGGGAATGTGGCACTTCTCCGGGAATGTGGCACTTCTCCGGGAATGTGGCACTTCTCCGGGAATGTGACACTCCAGGAATGTGGCTCAGGAGCTGGCAGGGCCACGGACAGCAGCCTGCACTCCCACCTGCATTCCAGGTGGGCACAGGAGCAGCTCCGAGCCTTCCTCGGGATGCAGAGGAAATGGGAATCACGGCAGGGATGGTCGGAAGAGGGAAAATCACCCTCCTTCCCAAGGAGGATCAGCGGGGTGGGAGCAAGGCCATGGATGTGGGAATTGCCTGCCCCATCCAGCCCCTCCATCCCCGGCTCACAGGGATGCACAGGCAGGTTCAGGGATGCTCCAGCTCCTTCCAGCCCTTCCCTGCAAGCTTCCCTTCTTCCCTTCTCCTGCTCTTTTCCAGCCCTGTGTGGACAGGAAGGGGCTGGGCATGGATGCAGCTCCTCGAGGGAGAGGAGCTTCTCCAGAGGCTCCTGGAAAATGCAGCACCCATGTTCCCTTCAAAACCCAACCTCTTCTGGGGCTGAACCTGCTGCTTTTTAATTAAGGGGAGCTGCCTGTCCCTCCCTCTCCTGTGGATGTGTGCAGCTGCCAGGAGAAATGGGATGGCAGGAATTATTTAAGGAATTATTTAAGGAATTGTTTAAGAAATTAATTAAGGAATTCATTAAGGCCCCTTCCAGTCAAGCTGTGATGTTTGATGAGCATCTTCCCATCCCTGAGATCCAGCCAGGCTGGAATAGCACCCAAGGCTGGCCCAAACAGCTCCCTGGGAGGGACATTCCTCCTGGAATTCCAGAGAACCATGGAATGACAGAATGGTTTGACCCTGGCTGGGAATGTGTGGAAGTGCCCAGCTGAGCCTGAAGCGCTGCTTGGGAGTCAGGGATGGATCAGCTGGGAAGCTCTAACTGGAGCATCCATGGCAGGGAAAAGTTTGGAGGGAAAGTGAGGCAGCACTGATTCAGATCCAGGTGTTCTCCCATCCCTTTTCCATCTTTCCTGGGATCCTTTTGGCTTCCTTCAGCCCAACCTTGGCCAGGTGTCCTCAGCCTGGTGGCTGGGCCAGTTGTGCTTTTGGGTATTTTTTCCTCTAAACCAGGGAATTTGGCTTCCCTGGATGTTTTCCTGAGCTTTGCTGGAGTTCATTCCACCCTCACCCTTTAGTGATGGATCAAATGACAAACCCAGAGCGGGATTTCCACTGAGATCCCAATTCCCACTGCGATTATCGGGGATAAACACAAATCCCTGCCATGCCCTGGCTTGGAGCACCCTCAGCACTTCCTGACCTCCCTCAGAGGCAGGGATTTAGGCTGGGGATGCATCCCTGGAGCTTGCAGGGAAGGGCTGGAAGGAGCTGGAACCTGCCTGTGCATCTCTGTGAGCTGGGGATGGAGGGGCTGGATGTGGGATGAATTCCCACATCCATGGCCTTGCTCCCATCCCGCTGATCCTCCTTGGGAAGGAGGGTGATTTTCCCTCTTCCGACCATCCCTGCCGTGATTCCCATTTCCTCTGCATCCCGAGGAAGGCTCGGAGCTGCTCCTGTGCCCCGGTGCCTGAGGGACACAAAGAGCCGCTGTTCCTCCCTCGCTGGCTCCGGCTGCTCCCGGGGTTTTCCTTGGCCGGAGTCCAGAGGGAGAAGGTGACAGGGAGGATTCCCACATTTTCCAATTCCACATTTTCCCAATGTGCCCAACTCGGTGACGCTGCTGCCGAGCCCATCCTGGGTGCTGGAGCTCCTGGGAAGGGGTTGGGATGTGGGAGATATGGGAAGTGGGGTCTGTGTGTGCTGGGTCTCTGCCTCATCCATCCCGTTGCCATCCTCTTGGGAATTACAAAAATCCTGGATTTAGGGATGGAGCATTGATATGGAAAATTTGGGAATTTCTGTCCATCTCCTCTGGTATTAATCCATGAATTCCTCCAGCATTTGGGAGGAATAATCCTTTTTTCCATAATATTCTCCCCCCAACTGTAGCAGAGCAGCAAGTGGTGCTTCCCAATTGCATTCCCAGGAACACCAGGAGTTTATTCCACGTGCAAAATCCTTCTAAACAGGTGCCAGAGGCTTCTTCTCCCTCTGGCACAGGGAAGTTTCCTGGACATTCATTGTGATGCACTGGAGGACTGGGAATTGCAGGCAAGGAATTCTGAGCAGGGAATTCTGAGCAGGGAATTACAGGCAAGGAATTGTGAGTGGGGAATTCTGAGCAGGGAATTGCAGACAAGGAATTTTGAGTTGGGAATTTCCAGCAAGGAATTGTGAGTAGGGAATTACAAGTAAGGAATTGTGAATGATCCAGTTGGAAGCACGGAATTTCAAGTAAGGAACAGAGAGTGTGGTGGGTGTTCCCTGGAGATTCCTGGAGGGATCCCTTCCTCCAGCTCACAGCTTTTCCCGCTCCAGTGTATTTCTGGAAGCAGCACAAGCAGTGCTAGGGATGCCTAATAACTAATGGTTCTGGATCCTGGGAGTATCCATGGAAAATATCCAAGGAAAAAGCACCCAGGTGGCACCTGAGCCACAGCAGTGAGCCCAGGGCTTGTCATTCCCAGAGGAGCTGGGAGAGATCCTGTCAGGAGCTTAAATCCTGTTCTAGTGCAAAAACTGGGAGCCTCCGGTCCAGGATCCCTGCTGGGGGAAGATTCCTGGAGGAAGCGGCATTCCCATAACTCCAGCTCCAAGTGGAGCACGCGGGGAGGGCTTGGGGAGCAGGGATGAGGAATTTGGGAAGAGGTTATGAAATCCAGGGTGAAATCCCTGTCCTGTGGAGAGCCCAGAGCAGCCTGTGGCCACCGGTGCCAAATCCCTGCTTCCATCCAGGAATGGGAGCCATCCGGGATGAGGCCAGGAGCCCTCGGCCTGGCCAGCGCCGTGCCTGGAATTCATCCCATCCTGTCCATCCCAAAGCACCTCCCTGGCCCGGGCAATCCCAGCTGCAATCCCTTCCCTCTGTGGGATGATTCCTGATGGCAGCGGGAGGCAGGGGCAGGTTCCTCTGGAAAATCTCCTTTTCCAGCAGGGAGGAATCCTGGCTGGGGGATGCGGCCAGAGCTCCCCGGATGGGTTGGGAATGTGGGCCAGGGAAAGTTTCCCAGCTTGGAGTTCAGCCTGAGCTCCTTGGGAGGGTTACAGGGCTCCGACCCAGGCTGAATCCCGAGGGATTTTTCAATGGAATATCCCTCCCCCAGCTGTCAGGGTGTCACCACCGGCAGCACTGGAGCCATCCAGGGAATTTTGGAGCATCCAAAGGCAGCAGGAGCTTCCCTGAGCACCAGAGAGCAGCAGGAGCCGTGTGAGGGCTTGGCTTGTGGGGAATATCTCCATGGAGTCCTGCATCCCGGTGGGATGGCTCCAGGATAAACCCTGGAGGCAGGAATGGCTGGATACACATCCCAGTGTGTGCTGGATGTGGGAATGCACATCCCAATGGGAACTGGATGTGAGGGATGAAATCCCAACAGGAACTGGATGTGAGGGATGAAATCCCAATGGGAACTGGATGTGAGGGATGAAATCCCAACAGGAACTGGATGTGAGGGATGAAATCCCAATGGGAACTGGATGTGAGGGATGAAATCCCAACAGGAACTGGATGTGGAGGATGAAATCCCAACAGGAACTGGATGTGAGGGATGAAATCCCAATGGGAACTGGATGTGAGGGATGAAATCCCAGTGGAACTGGATGTGAGGGATGAAATCCCAGTGGAACTGGATGTGAGGGATGAAATCCCAGTGGAACTGGATGTGAGGGATGAAATCCCAATGGAACTGGATGTGAGGGATGAAATCCCAATGGAACTGGATGTGAGGGATGAAATCCCAATGGAACTGGATGTGAGGGATGAAATCCCAATGGGAACTGGATGTGAGGGATGAAATCCAAATGGGAACTGGATGTGAGGGATGAAATCCCAATGGAACTGGATGTGAGGGATGAAATCCCAATGGGAACTGGATGTGAGGGATGAAATCCCAATGGGAACTGGATGTGAGGGATGAAATCCCAATGGGAACTGGATGTGAGGGATGAAATCCCAGTGGAACTGGATGTGGAGGATGAAATCCCAATGGAACTGGATGTGAGGGATGAAATCCCAATGGGAACTGGATGTGAGGGATGCACATCCCAATCCAACACGTTCCATCAGAGCAGCACAGCTGAGCATCCCCTCGGATTTTGACCCAAGGGCTGAATTTCCCTGCAGCAGCAGCAGCAGCAGCTGATTTCCAGCAGCCGGGAATGCTCCAGAGGAAGCGATTTCATTTTCCCTTCCCCTGCTGGATTTCCGAGGACGCTGCCTTTGATCCCGGCTCCCGACGTTATCGAAGAGGAAGCTGCGGCTCTTTGAAGCGGGCCTGGAACCTCGGGCGGGTTTCAACCTTTGGCATCAGGGTTGGATCACCCCAGCTCCGTATCCAGGGATTGTGGCCACCGAGGGGTGTCTAGGGCACTGCTCACATCCCATTTTGGGAGGAAAGCAGAGGATTTAATGCCTGGAGGAGCCCAGATGTGGCTGGCTGGGATTTGGGTGTGCTGCTGCTCTTGGGAACATCTGGCCTTGCCTCTGCGTGTCCCGGGGCGCTGGAAATGGGTCACATCCTGATTCCAGAGGAGCTGCCCGGCTTTGGGATGAGGTTTTCAGGGCTGGGCCTGTCTGGGTCATTGTAAAACTCCTTTGTGCTTTGGGGCTGTGGCTGCCTGCCCTAAAATTCACCCCAAAAGGCGCCTTCTTCTTTTGGAGCTGCGTGGATGCGGCTGGGAGCTGCAGGAAGGACTCCGTGATGGGACCGGCCCTGAGGAATCATCACTGGGACCCTGGACTGGAATAATGGGAATGTGGAGGGGTTTGGGTCAGTTCCCAAACGAGTCCCACACCATGGAATGTGGGGCAGGCAGAGGCAGGGACAGAAGAGCCCCCATGGGTCTGTTTGGAGCCTTTTTGTTCCTTATTCCATTAAAAACTGAGGATGTTGTTGCAGAGGCTGCACAGAGCTTTGGGGGAGCCCCCCACAGCATCCCCCTGCCTGCCAGGCCTGGGAACTTCCCCCAGATCCCCGACTCCTGGGACACCTTTCCATCAGAGCTGTCCCCAGAGAGCTCCAGCAGGATGTCCCCAGGATCCCCCAGCAGAGGAACATCCCTGGGAAGTCATTCCCATCCCAGCCAGCTGCTCCCTCCTCCCACAGACCCAGCTCCCTGGGAGCCACCTCAGAGCGGCACAGAGCAAGGAGGAGCCCAGGACACTCAGGAATGGCCCCTCCAGCCCTTGGAGATTTGCTGTGCCAGGGAATTCTGCAGATGAGGAGCTCCCGAGGAGCCCCAGCAGGACCTGAGGAGTCCTCAGGGGACACAGGAGGTGCCCAGAGCGTGACACAGCTCAGGGCCAGCTCCAGGGATGCTGTGGGATGCTCCCAGCCCCAGGAGGAGCTCTGTGCCTCGGGAATCCTCACCCAGCACCAAGCACCGTCCGTCAGTCCTGCTCCATCCCGCTCCAGGGAGACTGCAAAGGCTGCAGGAGCTCTGGAGGAGAGGATTGATCCAGATCCAGTCCCTGGAATGCTGGAGCCACAGTGGAGGGAGTGATGGGCACCCAGAATTCCGGGGGCTCCCTCCCGGGAGCCATCACAAACCTTCCCCTGTGCCTCCCATGGGCTCCGAGGGATGCTCCAGGAGGAGCTCCCAGGAATGCTGGCCCAGCAGTGGGATTGGTGTCCTGGGAAGGGCAGGATCTGCTCCAGAGGATCGCCCAAACACCTGCCAGCATTGATTCCATGCCAAGGTTCCGTGATCCCGTCACCTCTGCCTTGCTCCCTGGGAGAATTCCCTCTGCTGGTGGAAGGATGCTGGACACATCCATGAGCCCACATCACTGCTGCTGGATTCCAGTCCCAGATTTAAAGCTCCAGGTGGTTTTTCAGCCCAGAAAATCCCGACTTTTCCCTCACTCCCAGCACCCTCAGCTCTGTCTGGGGCTGAACTTTTGCCCTGCAGACAGAGCCGGATTTAATTGTGCCCCACAAAGCAGCTCCAGCTCTTCCCTCCAGGAAGGTCCAGGAGGAAGATGGAAAATAGGCCCTTAATGCCCTAAGAATTCACTTCTCTTCCCCATCTTCCCTTCCATGAACCTCTAAGCTCATCCCAAACGCTCCACACATTGATGGCAGGGCCGGGATGTTGCAGCTTTGCCAGGAGGGCAGGATTTCCATGGAGTTCTAAGTGGAAGCAAATGGTTTTAAAGGAAATTAAATTTATGGCTCTATAAAAAAAAAGACATTTTATTGCTTTGCTTTGCCTGTCGGTCAGGAGAGGCAGGGGATAAAGGAACACTCAGAGGCTGGAGGCAAAGAGGAGCCGTGGATCACCAGGTGGATGGATTTGGCCCCTGGAAAATCCTGGATGCTTGGAAGTGATGCTTAGGATGCTTCATGGTCCTCAGTGCTGGCAGACACAGCAGCACCTCAGGGTTTATTTATGGGGGGAAATAGCAAATGCCTTGGATTTATTAATTAATCTCTTCATTGATTGGAGAGCTTGGAGTCAACAGGAATAAAACATGGATTAAATAATAATTAAATAAAAAATTGGATACCCATGGAAGCCAACAGGAATGGAAGGGCGAGGAGGGCTTGGTGCCTTCATGTTCCAGGCAGGAGAATCCTGTGGGATCCATCTGGATCTGTCTGTGCCGCGCCCAGAGGAGCTGGGACGATCCCGTGGGACAGGGGAAGGTGACAGCCAGCCTGGTGCCCATCCCTGGGGATGGCAGGAGCATCCCTGCTCCGGGATCCCTGCCTGTGGCTGGGTGCAGGAGGAGCTGAGGGCTCAGCTGGGCTCATTTTCCACCCTCAGCCGCAGATTTGGGGCTCACATCCCCCCTCCTTCCAGGCGGATCCTTCCCAGGGCTCCCCGCAGGGTGACACCTGCCCGCTGTCCCCGGGCTCAGGGGACGCTGTGGCTGTGCCCAGCCCAGGTGGATCAGGGGTTTTTCCTCTTCCCGAGCTCCAGAGCAGGAAACTCTCCCGGCTCCAGCGCTCCCAGCTGTGTCAATAGAGCAGGAACAAAGGGGCTCTGTCCTGGCCTCTGTTTGTGCAGGGGGACAGTGGCAGTGGCACGGGGACAGCAGCAGCGGGATGGAATCAGGGGGTCCAGGGGCTGTTTGTATCTTTACATCCATTATTATTTTATTATTATATAATATTTTCTATTTATAAAATATTTATAGTATTTTATTATATATATATAATGTAAATTATTATATATACCAAATTATTGCTTATTATGGGAGGTTTACATATAGATATATCTTTATATAATCATGGGAGAGTTAAGTCACAGCATCCCTGGAAGTGTCCCAGGCCAGGCTGGATGGGGCTTGGAGCAGCCTGGGGCACTGGAAGGTGTCCCTGCCATGGAATGAGATGAGCTTTGAGGTCCCTTCCCTCCTGTGATATTTATTCATATATATAAATATATATTTATTCATATATATAAATATATATTTATTAATATATATAAATATTGATTTTTTTTTGGGGCTTTACCGATTTCTTTTTGGGGCTTTAAGGTCCCTTCCCTCCTGTGATTCCGTGATATTTATTCATATATATAAATATATATTTATTAATATATAAATATATATTTATTAATATATAAATATATATTTATTAATATATATGAATATTGATTTCCTTTTGGGGCTTTACCAATTTCTTTTTGGGGCTTTAAGGTCCCTTCCCTCCTGTGATTCCGTGATATTTATTCATATATATAAATATATACTTATTGATATCCATATAAACAGATATTTATTAATATATAAATATGGATTGCCATTTGGGGATTTAAAGTCCCTTCCCTCCTGTGATTCTGTGATATTTTTATTTATTTATTAATATAAATATAGACAGACGTTTATTAATATATATAAATATGGATTTCCTTTTGGGCCTTTACCGATTTCTTTTTGGGGCTTTAAAATACCTTCCCTCCTGTGATTCCATGATATTTATTAATATATATACATATGTATTTATTGATATAAATATAAACAGATATTTATTAATATATATAAATATTGATTTCCTCTTGGGCCTTTACCGATTTCTTTTTGGGGCTTTAAGGTCCCTTCCCTCCTGTGATTCTGTGATATTTTTATTTATTTATTAATATAAATATAGACATACATTTTTTAATATATATAAATATGGATTTCCTTTTGGGCTTCACTGAGAGCAGATCACTGAAGGAAGGGAAGAGCTGTCTCTGGAGCCAGGATTTTTCCCAAATATTGTCCTCGTTGCCAGCAGGAGCTGGGGTGGCCGCACACTCCTGGCTCTGCTGGTCCATCCCACATTCTCTCCATCCCAACCTCCAAGGAACCTCCGGGACGAGGGACTGGGGGACACCACGGGGACAATGCCAGGCTCTGGCTGCTGCTCTCCCACCAAGTGATCCTGCAGGAGCTTCTGGAGAGCTTTGCAGGACTCCAGCAGCTCTCCCTGTGGATGCTCTCCAGAGCATCTTCCAAGGATGCTGCCGTTCCTGCCGGAGCTCCGCGGGGCTTTGGAGCCGATCCCTGGAAACCTCCAGTGCCCTCCCTGTGCCCTCCCTGTGCCCTCCCTGTGCCCTCCCTGTGCCCCCCAGCCCAGCTGCAGCAGCCTTGGGGGTTCCTGAGCTGCGCTTCCTCCTCCTCGGAGCTCCGGGAATCCTCTCCAGCGCCGCTGTCAGCTGTGAAAACAAGAGGAGCCCCTTCCTGGGGAGTGTCCGGCCCCTCCGGCACAGCCTCGGCTCCGGGTGAGGAGCTGAGGGGTCCCGGCACTGGGAGCACCGGGAAGCTCGGCTTTGGCCACTGGAGGATGCCCGGCCTCGTTGGCAGCTCCCAGATAGCGGATTCTGGGATTGAAGCGATGGAATGGCAGAGCTGGGTCGCTGTATCCATGCATTTGGAAGGAGAGGCTCGGACAACACCCCAGTCCTGGTGGGAACACGGAGCTTCTCCCGTTTTTCTCCTCAAATCTGTTCCCGCATTTTAAAGCGCAAATTTCAGGATCTCGTCCCTGTCCTTGGCTCTGCTGTCATCCTGGAGCTGTCCTGCTGGAGATCCCGACTGTGTTTTCCACCAGCCAGGCTCTGGACACAGGGAATGCGCTCCAGACCTGCTGCTCCCTTCTGCCGGCGGATAAATCCACGGAAGAGCTGCTGGGAATCTCGGGAAGCTTTGCTCCATCTGGAGCCCAAGGATGCGGCAGGAGGCTCTGCCCGAGCCAGTGCGCACCTGCCGGTGTCAGAGACCGGGAACAACCGGGATCCTTCCCTTTGGATCCCCCTTTCCTCCATCACCAGCGCTGGATTTGGTGGTGGCAGCGTTCCCGTGCTGTGACCCCCCTGCTGGGACCCCCCTGCTGGGACACCAGGCTGCTGCCTGTGACTTCCATCCCTTTTCCACGGGATTCCCAGCGCTCCGAGGATGAGTCAGGCAGGGAGGGGATGGAGCCGGGGGATGGAGCCGCTCCCGTTCCCGCCTGGCCTTGGGGAGCAGTGGATTTATGGGAGCATCCATGGGGATATAAATCAGCAGCTCTTCCATGTCCTCTCCACGCCTGCTGCTGATTCCCACACACAGATCCATGGAAATCTCGGGGCTGACAGGGACAATCATTCCTGGCTGCTCCAGAGGCAGAAGGGGAGTCCCAGGGAGAGGAGAACGTTTATTCCTCCAAAAATCCTCCTTGCATGGAGCAGAGATGGGTTTTGGCGGCTCCTTCCCCATCTGGATGCTCTGGATGCTCCGTCTTTGGCCCAGGGGTCACCTTTGGGGACAAACCTGTTGTCCCCCGAGCTCCGAGGACGCCGTGGATCCGCAATTCCCGGGATTCCGCCGCGGCTCCCGGTGCGCAGCCGCTCGGGCAGAAGAAAACAATGCTCTGCAATTAAAGAACCTCTTAATTGCAGCGCTACACGCGGCTCTTCCGCTGCTTTCTAAGTTTGGGGCCGTAATTACAGCAGCGGGGAGAGGCAGCAGCTGCGGCCCCGCCGCGCCAAGCCCTGCCTTCCAGGGATTCTTGGATTTGACCGTCTAAATCCTGGGCTGAAGTCTGGCATGGGATGAAAAGGCAAAAGCAACCCCCAGGCTCTGCCTGGGCAGAGCCCTCGCAGCCCTGCAGCCCCCGCCGGGCTCCCGGGGCAGCGTTTGTTCCTCTTTTTCCTCTTTTTCCCTCTTTTTAATGTTTTTTTGTTGTTGTTGTTTTATTTTTTGCAAAGAAGCTTTGAAAGAAAAAAAAAAAAAAAAAACAACTCAGGGAGGTCCTGCCCTGGTCAATCCTTGCAAGTCTCAGTTTGGAAACAGCGGCCAGGAAGATTAAAGGGTGCCTGGGAAGCCGGGCTGGGTGTCAGGATGCTGGGATGTGCTGGGAGCCAGGAGGGAGTTGTCCTGTCCTTGGCTGTTTTTGGGGAGAACCCACTCTGGTGAATCCGTTTCCCTCTGGCTTGTAGGGTCGGTTTATTTGGGATCATCCCTCAGCGCTGATCGCTCCAGCGCCGCTTCTGTGCCCGGAGCGGTGGGAAGTGCGGGCACAGCCACGGCAGGCAGACACCCACACCCAAATTTAATGGTTTCCTCATTTTTTTTTCTTTTCACCCCGTGGCTTTGAGGAATTCCGGGATAAACGCCACTCTCTGTGGCAAAAGGAGGATGTCTTGGGAGCAGGGGAGGGGCAGCTGAATCCAGGCTGTGTTTTCGGCTGGAGATGTGTCCCAGATCCCGAATGTTTTCCATCACACAGGTTTGTGTGGGATCACCTGGGCAGGAAGCAGCGGGGAAAAGCGATACCCCATGGGGAGGCCCTTCTCCAACACCCCCTTTCCCAAAATCCAGCGGCAGCCGGGGGTTTTAATGGAAGAAGCAGCCACTTTACAGCAGCTCCATGTGGGAAAATTATTACTTGCAACGTTTGTCTGGGGAAGGGAGGAAAAGGAGCAGCACAGATGAGAGATGCACAAAGTTATTCCTTATCCCACGTGACTTTTCCCTGCAAAAATCTCATCCCGGAGCTTTAAATCTCCAGGTGAAGGAAAAAATGCTCTTGGTCTGTGAAGTCACCGGGAAAATATGTGGGGTTTGGTGGCATTGCTAAAGGGCTGAGGGAAAGGAATCCGTGTCCATGGGATTAGGTATTGTCTGGGATTCTTTCTGTGGACAGGAAAAATATTCCTGGGATGAGTGTGGCCCTTCAGACAGGGAGTGATGTCCTGACCCCCTTCCCTCTCCTCCCAGCCTTGCTGGGAGTGGAGAGAAACCATTAATGAGTGGTTTTCACCTTTTTTTATTTTAATGTTTATTTTTTTTTAATTGTTGCTGTTGGGAAGAATTCCGTTTTCCAGCCAGGATATAAAAATATCCCTTTTTCTCCAGACTCCCAGCGGGTTGGGTTGTTTCATTCCTCCTTCAGTGGCTGAAGATGAGGAAAGGGATGAGTCACATGGATGGGCTGCCCACCCCAGGCCGGGGGAAATTCCCAAATTCCCTCATTTCTGTGCTCCCCAGCACCTTTTCCCATCCAGCATCCCTCAGCACTGGGATTCAGCTCTGGGAGCTGTGGGAAGAGCAGCAGCATCGCTGCCTCAGACCTCTGAGACAACACTTTAAAATCTCCCTGTTCTGCCTGAAAAGCACATCCCGAAGCAGAGGGGAAATCCCCAACCCTCGCTTTGCATCCCCAAAGAGGGATGTTGTCCTGGAGCAGCACCTGGAGCAGCACAGCAGGAACCGGCTCGGACTCCAAGAGCTTTTCCAGCTCATTCAGCACCAGCAAAAGGAAAATATTGACAGGATGCCATTCTTCAGCCCTCGGCTCGTTTTTATTTTTGCCTGATGAAAGAAGAACCCAGCAGCGTGAGGAAGGGGATTTTGTCGCTTGGAGTGTCTCTGGAGAAAACATTCCTGGGAGCAAACAGAGCCTGGATTTGTCTGGGCCGTGAGTATTGGCATTATTCGGCCTCGCTCGTGCAGGGATGGGGCCTGGGGAGGCGGAAAAGCAGGAAAAGCAGGAAAAGCAGCAGGAGAAGCGGCTCGGAGGGGTTTCTCCAGCTCGGGATGGCTCGTGCTGCAGCTGGAGCACGGGGCCCGTGTCCCACATCTGCCACCCAGCAGCTGGAGCAGCAGGAAGGGCTGGAAATCCCTGGGCGGGATGGTTTTCATTCCTGGCCCTTTGAAGTTCCGGGCATGTGCCGGGCTCGTGTTCGGCACCTGCGGACAAACCTGACCCGGCTTCGGGGCTGGAGGGAAAACCCACGGAAAACCGATGGAAAACCGATGGAAAACCGATTTAAAACACGCCGGGATTGAGCGCAGCTCCTCCCCACCCCAAACCCGGGATGCACCAGCGGGGGATGTGAACCCATCCCGCTTTGCCATGGCCTTGGCACTGCCCGGGGCTGGAGCCGTCCCGCTGCTCCCTCCTGGGGCTGCTCCCTGGATCCCGCCCGGCTGCAGCGGCATCCTTGAAGTTGTCCATGAATGTGTCTCTGTTCCCCAGACTTTTTATAGCTGCGGGCGTTTTTCTTGGCCCCGGGCTCTGCTGCTCCCGTGGAGAACAGAGAGCATCGCTCAGCGCCGGCGGCTGCGGCCAGCGGGGCCGCGGGGGCTGCAGCAGGACAGGTTTTTTGGGATTCTGCTTCCCAAAATTCAGCTTTCCCCCCCTGTGGCTCTGCCCTGGCACTGGTTTGGTTTGGGTTTTTTGGCTCAGATGTGGCAGCGTCCTGGTTTGTTTATCCATCCCTTTCCTCCACTTTTCCCTGCGTGGCACATCCCTCCTGCCTCCCAAGAGCCGGGGATTCCAGGGAATCACCGCGCAAGGTGATGGCAAACTTGGCTTCAGGCAGCAGCTCCAGCTGGAGGGAGCCAAACCAGGTCCTTCTCCATCAAAATCCCGACAGCTCCACTCCCGTCCCGGTGGCTGCAAATCCGCACGGGATGCGGCAAATCCCAAATCTGGGCTTAGCTCTACTTCTCCTTCGCTTCCAGAGCCAAGGGGAGCAGTGGGGCTTTGCAGGGACAGGCCGGGGTTAAAGCCGGGGTTAAAGCCGGGGTTAAAGCCGGGATTAAAGCCCAGCAGGGGACTGGGCCGGGGGTGTTTCCCAGCAAAGCCCCGCCTGGGGCTGCTCCCCCGGCCCCGCTCTCCTCTGAAATCGGAGCCGGCCCCCAGCAAGCGAGGGTTTGTCCTCGCAGCATTTTCGGAATGTTTCGAATTCGGGAGACACCCGAGGAATGTCTGCTGGGGAGGGGACAGAGCCCCTTCTCCAGGGCTGGTCCTGCTCGGGTCCGGCTGCAAAAGGCGCTCGTTCCCTGAAAAGAGCGACTGTGGCTTCTTCCAACGCCTTCCCAGTGGGATTGATATCCCCCGGAGCATCTCCTGATATCCCCCGGAGCCTCTCCCGGCTTCTGAACCTGCGTTATTTGGGAGAAGGAGCGGCATCCCCTGCTCTCCCCATCCCCATCCTCCTCCTCCTCCCCGAACCCCTCGCCCAAAGTTGGCACCGCGCGGGCGGCTCCTTTCAGACACCTTTGCTTCCCTCTGCAGGAAAACTCCATAAATTACAAGTTGGCCTCTCTGAATCCCGTTATCCCAAAAAAACTGGACCCCAGCAGGGATGGAAGTGCTGCCGGGGGGGCCCCAAGTTCATGTCTCCACAACTTGGCCCGCCAAAGCCACCGGCTACTTTTATCTCCATCACTTGACTATTATACTTAATCAGGAAAGGGGGGATATTATATTTTTATTTGAAATCCACTTTTCTTTTATAGAGAGCAAATTATAATCACTTTTAATTGAAAAAAAAAAAAAAAGAAAAAGAAAAGCTGATAATATTCTGCACCAAATTTCTGGCAGAGAATAATTAACAGTGCAATAAATCCCCAAAGGAAATGCTCATTAATCTTGTCTTTCCGAAGCAAATTTCAGAGGAGAACTGATTGAAAACATTGCTAATAATTATAGGAAAGTTGACAGCTTAAGAGCCCCCAAATCTGGCAGCAGCCTCCTCCTATCAGATCCTGTGGGAACTGGTTCAGGCTGGACGGGAGCATCCCCTGGGATGGGGACGGGCGGGATGTGAGGGATCTGAGTCTGCAGGGATGGGCTCTGGCTCATCCCGGGATTCTGGGGTGATGGGATCATCCAAAGCAGTTGGGTGGGTGGGCTCAGAGCATCCATGCTGGGGCTGCTGCTCTGGGCTGTGATGGTCCGTGGGCTTCCCATGGTCCGTGTGCTTCCCATGGTCCTTGTTCTTCTCATGGTCCTTCTACTTCCCATGGTCCGTGTGCTTCCCATGGTCCTTCTGCTTCCCATGGTCCGTGTTCTTCCCATGGTCCATGTGCCATTCATGGTCCTTGTCCCACCAAGAATCCTTGTGTTTCCCATGGTCCATGTGATTCCCATGGTTCTTGTGATTCCCGTGGTCCTTGTGATTCCCGTGGTCCTGGTGCCATCCTTGGTCCTTGTTCCTCTCGTGGTCCTTGCGCCCTTGTGCTTTCCACGGTTCCTGTGCCACCCCTGGTCCTCGTGCCATCCATGATCCTTGTGCTTCCCATGGTCCATCCAAGCCCCGGGTGAGATCCTGCCTCTCCATCACCCCAATCCCAGCTGTGTCCGGGTCTCTGGGCCTCTGGATCCCTTCAGCCAGAGCAGTTTGGGAAGGAGCACCAGGATTTCCCTGCCCTGGCTGATCCTTCTGTGCCTGTCGGGGCCCAGCAGAGACCACATCCCTGGGAACACCAGGATGAGACCTGCAGGGAAGTGGCTCCTTCTGTCCCTCTCCCACTCCAGGGGCTCACAGCATCCAAAAGAATTCCTGGATTTGTAATCCCATTCATCCCCTGACCCCATCTGAAGCCTGGGATGTTTAATTGCTGGGAGTCAATTAATTTCAGCGCTCGGTGTGTGCCCAAAGGCAGAACCACGCCCATCCCTGAGCAGCCCAAGGAGAGGAGCGGGATGCCAGAAGGACAAGGAGCTAAATGAGGCTTGGGTGAAAATCCCGGGATGTGCTCATCGCTCTCGGGTTTCCTGTCCCCGTTTGACCAGGGCTGGGAGCTTGGAGCAGACCCAGGCTCTGCCGGCAGGAAGGAAATGTGAGATTGGCCTGGGAATGCAAGCCTGGGATTTTTGGCTTTCTTCTCCCTTTTTTGGGGGGTCACGGGAGGCTGGGAGGGAAATGCAGAGCGGGGCCTGATCCTGGGATAATGGGTGAGGGAATGTGGGATCACGGGACACTGCTCATGCCCTGGTGATGCCCAGGGGCCAGGATTTGGATGGTCCTGGTGTGGCCTCTGAGCTCCCCTTCTCCCAAATCCATCCTTGATCCCCATCTCCAGCAGCACTGAATAATTTCTCCCCTCAGCATCCCGTGCACAGGGATTTCCAGATTTTCCTCACATCCAAAACAAAAGCGAAGCAGAGGGAGGAAAACCCTCCCTTTTGGCTTCAGCAAATTCCCTCCAGGATAGGGAATGTGCCCAGGTCAGGCAGCCCTGGGGATGAGGACGTTTCCCATCAGGAATGTTTAATACCTGTGCGAGGCCCAGGGAATGGGAGCACTTCAAGCTCCGTTTCATTTCAGTTCTGGGCCCTCAAATCCTGAGGGATGTGCTCGTCTCGGAGCCAGGGCCTGCTCAGGCACACTGCCCTTGTCCAGATACGCAGGAAATTTGGGGGAAACCTTGAACAGAGAGCCCTGCACTGCCCCTGCACCCTGAGGGACACCGAGCCCTCCAGATTTATCAGGGAATCCTGGAATGGGTTGGGTTGGAAGGGATCTTAAAGCTCATCTCGTTCCACCCCTTGTCTTCCATTACCCCAGGTTGCTCCCATCCAAGCTGGCCTTGGACACTCCCAGGGATCCAGGGGCAGCCACAGCAGCTCTGGGAATTCCATCCCAATCCCTCCCCACCCTCCCAGCCAAGAATTCCTTCCCAATATCCCATCTAAACCTCCTCTTTTTCAGTTTAGAGCTCCCATCCTGCCTCTGCACTCTCTGCAAAACTCTTTCATCACCCAACCGCGCATCTGAGGAGTTCATTGGGATTTTTTGGGATATTTTTGCCGGGGTTCCACCTGCTCCAGGCAGGTTCTGCCATCTCAGGGACCCCGGGGTCCCCTCCCAGCTGCTCTTTGTCACCCAGAGCCATCATTTCCATGAGGCAGCTGCTCTGCCCCTGGCTGCCCCTTTTATCTGGGCTCTGTTAAATGATCTCAAATATGTGATATGATAAAGACAAACAAACACCCGCTCAATTTAGTCCACCCTAATGCCAGACTCTACTTTTACCCAAGTAATTAAGATTAATGCAGTTGATAATTTAGGAAGTATTCTTAAATGTACCCTTCTGGCAGCATCTAACATGTAATTTTACCTTCGAAGATTTATCGGAGCACTTAGGTAACAGATAGGTCCTTAGCAAACAGGAGCATTTAGAAGGAAAATGAAAGATTAATATTCCTTAAATAAATGGCAGAAGAAGTCAGGCTTTATTCCAGCCCCACAAAGATGCTGCTGTCAGCCCCAGCCCCGCTGCTGATCCCCGGGGAGATTAAACCCAGCGCAGCCTCGGGCTCGGGAGCTCTCAGATGTCCGATGCCTCTGGATTTTTAGGGATGCAGACGCTCTGAAGGGCACTGAAAGGCAGCAGCCCTCATTTAGCGGGGATTTGGGAGCTGCCTCTCCCTCGGAAGCAGCAGCTCCTGGCTCTGCCCTTGCTCCCCCACGGAGGATCCAACCCGGATTTCCCTGGGGTGGCTCCACCTGGCAGCTCCGGCCCCTCCCGGCACATCCCAGCTGCTTTTCCCACTCCGTGCTGGGCCAGGAGAAGCGGAGCCGCCCCTTGGGAGAGCCTCCCCTCTCCCCATCTCCATCCATCCCATTTCCTTTGGAGAACGCCCCGGTGCTGCTGGCCAGGGATGGGATGGGACCGGAGCGAGCGTTCGTAGCTGACACCCAGCTTGGAGATCAGGGAATTGCCTGAGAGCTGGGATTGGGATCCATCCATCCTCGGGATCGGGATGGCCTCCAGCTGGGGCTGAGCCCTATCTGGTGTCTCCTCCTCTCCCCCCATCCCAGCCACCCCCGCCGTGCCGGATCCCAGACGTGCAACCTCCCCTGGAAGCGCCTCGGGGCTGGGAAGGGACCCTGGGCATGGAGCCGAGACGGTGGCTTGTGACAGCAGCCGGTGACACCCCTACCCCCCGTGGGGTGTCCCGAGAGCTGCCAGGCTCAGCCTGCCCTCCTCCTCCTCCTCCTCCTCCTGCTCCTCCCAGTCTGTGCATGACAAACCGAGGGAGGATCTCTGCAAAATCTGCATCCCCACTGAAAGCTGGATCCTCACCAGTCTGGACATTCAGAGCTGCTCCTCACATCCAGCCCATCAATTCTGGATCATCGTGAGCAGGAAAGAAGCTTTCTGAACAACCTCCCGATTTCCCTGGATCAGGACAATCCACTGGAAATCACTTCCTACCCCAACACAGCCCGACCAGAGCATCCAGGATAGTGTCCCTATGTCTCCCTGCCCCACTTTGTCCCTGTGTGTCCCTGGGTGGCTCTGCATCCCCAAAATCTTTCCCAGCCTGTCTTCCAAGGTCCTTCCCAAGCTCTCAGCACCAAGGCTTGGCTCCTTCCCACTGTGGTTTCTTCCCAAGGGATGCTCCAGCCCAGCCACCCCCCAGGTTTTCCGTCCCTTTGGGGAGCAGTCCCCACTCCCAGCTTCTCTCCTTGGGACCGAGCAGGGCTGGCAAGGACGGTGTCCCCACCCCCTGGATGTGATGCTCCCACTGCTGCCTCGTGTCCTGGCAGGAAGCAGAGCCCTGATCCTGCTTTTCTCTGTCTGCCTGGGAAGTGGGTTTGATGTGTCAGGATATGATCCACGGTTTCTTCTTCAGACAGGGGTCAACTCCAGGCTGGAGCTGAGGCTGGCAGGGAGGGAACAGTGAGCCTTTGAAATCCCCACTTTACCCACACTCGGGGAAAAGCTGCCTCTGGGGGCAGGGAGGGTTGGGAATGGCAGCAGCAGGAACGTGGGATCGAGCCCAGCTGGGAGAGGCTGGCAGCTCCCTGTGCCCAGAGCGTGCCCAGGTCTGGGATTTGGGATTTGGCCATCCTCAATTCCCCTTTCCTCCTCCTCCATCATTTCCTGCCTCCCAGGGCCGTATCCTGACCATGGATAGGATGAACCCCAAAGGCTCTGCAGGAGCTCTGCAGGACCCCAGCAGGATGCAGGGATGGAGCTGGGATGCAGCAGAGGTGGAGATGGGATCCCATCTCCTCCATTTCCTCATCCCCACGGCACCCAGTCAAAGCCACCCACCAGGGGGACCCGGCTGGGGGTGCCCAGGATGGGAATTTTGGGGTGGAATCCCCCCTTTTGGCACTGAGTGCTCCCCACACGCCGCAGCACCACAGCCGAGCCAAACACGGATTCCTGACATATTTTTCTCTTTCCTTCGCAGCCAAGAAATTCATTTTTCATGGGAGGTGAAAGTGAGACCCGGCAGTAGCTGAGCACGGAGGGTGCCAAGGTAGGGCCCAGCTGACAGCACGGGCTCAGGTGCTATTTTTGGGAGGCAGATTCTCTCCTCCCCATCCCAGATGGGCTCTGGGAATGCCTCTGGCTGCAGGGACACTCAGGGACCTTCTCTGGCCCTGCAGCTGCTCAGGGGAGGGAGGGAGGGAGGGAGTGCAGAAGGGGTCAGTTCACAAGGGAAGGGATTTTTTCCCAGCTCCAGACAAAGCCGTGCTGGTTTGGATCGATCATCTGGGTGGGATTTCAACCCTCTAGGCAGGGGTTAAAAGCCTCTTTTTGGGGACAGAGTGTGTTCAGAGTCAGCCTTGTGCCATGGGGAGCCTCTGAAAGCCCACAGAGCCAGGGGGTTCCATGTGGGATCACCTCATGGAATCCCAGAATTGTTCAGGTTGGGAGGGACCCTAAAACTCCTCCACCCCTGTCCTGGGCAGGGACACCTCCCACTGTCCCAGGCTGCTCCAAACCCTGTCCAGCCCGGTGTTGGACACTTCCAGGGATCCAGGGGCAGCCACAGCTTCTCTGGGCACCTGTGCCAGGGCCTGCCCACCCTCACAGGGAGGAATTCCTTCCCAATATCCCATCTAAATCCACCCTCTGGCAGTGGGAAGCCATTCCCTGTGCCCTGTCCCTCCATCCCTTGCCCTAAGTCCCTCTCCAGCTCTCTTGGAGCCCCTTGAGGCCCTGGAATGCTGCCCCCACCCATCTCCCTCCTGCCAGCACAGCAAAGGACATTTCCCTGGCAGTTGCCACCCAGCTGGCATCCTGAGTTTTTTCCAGCCACCCACTCCCACGCCTGTCCCTGATCCCTGAGCCTAACTGTGAGAGCAGCAGCTCCATGGAATCATGGAATATCCTGAGTTGGGAGGCACCCACAGGGGTCATCGATCCAACCCCTGGCCCAAACAACCACCCCTGGAGCTCTGTCCAAACTCTCCTGGAGCTCTGGCAGCCTCGGGACCATTCCCTGGGCAGTGCCAGCACCCTCTGGGGGAAGAACCTCTTCTGATATCCACCCTAAACCTCCCCTGACAGCTCCAGCCCTTCCCTGGGTCCTGTCCCTGTCCCAGAGCCCCATCCCAGGCTGGTTCACTCCCCTTGCAGGAGCAGCCCCTGAGCTCAGCTGCACCAAACCTCAACCGGAGCCCCTCACCCCGACCCCTGCCCGTGTGCCAACCCCGGCAGGGCTCCCTGGGCACTGTCCAGAGGCAGAGCAGGAACAGTCCCTGCCCGTCTAATCAGCTCTGGCGATAGGGGAGCGTTATCGGGCTGATTTCCAGATGGAGCTGAGTCACCGCGAGTAACCGACTCGCCAAGGTCAGGCAGGGGAGAGGCCGAGCCCAGCGCTGAGCCCGGCTCTGCCGGGCCCCGTCCCCCCTCTGCCTGCCATGGGGAGGAGAAATTCATCCCCTTTGTCGGAGCCTGGCGTTACCCGCTGGGATTCCGGCTTTTTCCCGTTCTGTTCGCTGGTTCCGCCAGAACGGGGCTTTTCCCTGGGGAGGTGCTTCCCCTGTCCTGCCCTGCTCGTGGTGGGCACCTGCAGGGTGTCCCACGGGAATGGCATCCCAGCTTTTCCCTCTCATGGAAAAGGAGCCTTTCCCCGTGCCCGGCGTGCTGTGCTCGCCCGGGATTCGCGTCCTGCGGGGGGATTGGGAAGCTCCGAGGTGCTGAGGGACCCTGAGCTCAGCCCTGCCCCGTGGGCACAGCGAGCTCCGGAGGCAGCGGGTGAATCACAACCCGCCTGGCACGTCGGGCTCCCGGCAGGACCGGACCTGCCCCGCCGAGCTCCAGGCACGGCTCTGCCCTGCCAGCCAGGCTGCTGCCACCGCTGCTGGCCCTGTCCCCTGTCCCCGAGCCGCAGAGGGGCTGCGGGAGGCCCCGGGTGAGCCCCGCAGAGCGAGGATGCTCCAAGCCCCCCGGCAGGGCACACAAATGCAGCTGGGGATGGCTCTCCCTGCAGCCTGGCGATAACCACGAGGGGTTTTTAAAATGCCAAACTCCCTCTGCCTCCGCTCCATCCCCTTCCACCCCTTCTCTTCCAGGAGCTGAAATGTCAAAATCCAAGAGGTGATGCCAGTGGTAACCCCTGGAGGAGCCTGGTGCTGAGGGCAGGCTGGGGCTGTAAAAACCAGCGGGAATACTTCCCAATTTTCATTTCTCCCTGGCTTTCCCATCCCACGGGGGGTGAACCGTGCTTGTGCCAGATCCATAACCCTCCAGGGGATGGATGCAGGAGCTGCCTGGGGAATATCACTTTAACTCAACACGCCCAGCCCTCCTTATCCATCGCCCCATCGGAGCCGCATGAGGCCCCGGATTTCCCTGCTCCCAGGGCTGCTGGGCCACCCCAGAGCGGTGCCCCGTGGCCACAGCCAGCAGGAGGGACCGCCAGGCAGGGACAGGGGACCCCCAAGCCCTGACCGGGGGGATTTTGGCGAGCAAATCCCCAATTTACACCTTGCCCTTATATCTGTGCACCATCTCTGATTTGCGTGCAGTAAATTCACACCCATTTCCTGCCCGGGCTCTGCCACCGGCAGCAGTGGGACAGTCCTGCGTGCCACCAGCCCTGCTGTCCCCACGGCCATCCCTCTGCCAGCACAGGGCTGTTTGTGTCTCCTGGCGCTCAGCATCGGCCCCCCAGCCCTTGCCATGCAAATCCCGCAGCTTTCC
This sequence comes from Poecile atricapillus, assembly GCF_030490865.1. Classification (NCBI taxonomy): domain Eukaryota; kingdom Metazoa; phylum Chordata; class Aves; order Passeriformes; family Paridae; genus Poecile; species Poecile atricapillus. The sequence goes on from NC_081258.1 coordinate 20,264,704, forward strand.
AGCCACACCGACGAGCCTTTCCCTCGCAAAAACAACAAAAAAGGCTCCTTTATGTGGCTGAAAAGCCCGACTGTGATAATGTAGCGAGCGCTGGCCTTGGGTATTTTATCTTGGCAAGGAGCCTTTGCAAATTTAAACAGGAGCGAGCGGGCTCTGGAGTTGTGGCTGGCTGAGGCATAAGTGGGGCATTGTTTTCCCAGCAGAGCCCTTTGTGCCAAAGGGCCGCGTGTGAGCTTTGGCCGCGGAGCCGGCACGCTCGGCCCCGACCCCATCGGGCCCGGATCCGTTTCACTCGGCAGGGTGTGAAATTGGGGAGGAATTCAGGCCTGCCAGCTCGAAGCAGAGAGGGGAGCGCTGCTGCATCCCTGCAGCCGCCTCTCTCTAGCCAGATTATTGGTGTTAGTGCAGCATTGGGGGTGCTGGGAGCTCATCCAGACAGATTCCAGGTGGGAATGGAGAAATGACCCACTGAGACCCTGGAGAGGTGCAGGGTGCTCCTCTTTTCCTTGGAAAATTTCCTTTTCTGCGCAGGTCGCTCGTGGGCAGGATGGGTGAACCCTGGGGGTTGGGATCTGTGGGGATTACACCCAGAAGGAGAGGAATAAACTGAATTTCCTGCTCCTCAACCTCTCCCAGCAGTGCCGTGCCTTGACCCACTGCAGCAGACGGTGAAAAAACATTTCCAGTGAGGGAGGAGAAAAAACCCCTCACTGTTTCCAGCAGACTTCTCTTAAAAAAAGGACTCTTTAAAGCAAAACTTCACCCTTCTTTTCATTAAAACCTTCTTCGTATAAAATCCTGGTGGCGCCTTTTAAGAGGCTGCTCTTGACTTGTGCTCCGTGCCCAACGCCCCGAGGTCTGGGTTGTAAAATCAGCTGGGAAATTTGGGACTCAGCTTTTCTGGTTTCGCCTCCTTAATAACACCTAAAATTGCCAGGGCGGTTCGCAGGGAGGGCGGTGAAGCCCTTCCCGCAGGGATTTCAGCTCCGCGGGGAAAGTGGTGGAACAAAAACCTTTCCCTTCGTCTTCCCTGCAGCAGCGGGGAGCTGGGAGCACGGGAACATGAGGACACAGGCACACGGGGACACGGGGACAGAGAGCCCTCCCCAGGATGCCTCTCCCAGCCCATCCCGACAGCCCTTCCCACTAATCCGTAGGTGGAGCTCTTCTGTCATCTTTTTCTGCTTATGTTGCTAAGAAGTAACCCAGAAATAGCTTTCCCGGGAGGGCAAAAGGAAAAAGTGCTTCCTCAGCGGCTTTTGCCAGAGGTGAACTGCTCCGAGCATCCTTTGAAGCTGCAGGGCTTCACCCCGGGGGGCTGCGCTGCCGCTTCCTCAGTGCAAGAAAAAGGGCTAAAACCCCTCCCGTGCCTCCCCCGACTGACATCCAGCCTTCCCCTCTTCTCTCCCGTTCCCTGCAGGTCTGAAAGGATGCGGCAGAGCCCCGCCGGCCCTCGGGACCCGCCCGCAGCCCGGCCCCGGGGAGCTGCTGCCCCGGTGCCCCTCGGCGGAGGAGGATGCCCATGAGCGGGCCACGGCAGCTCGCAGCGGGACGGGACAGAGGGGCTCTGTAGCCTTGTCCCCTCCTCGGTATCATGACTGGAGAGAGCCAGCATGTTTACACCATCGGCGATACTGAGGCCGGCCCCAAAGAGCCCGACAAGGACTTCGGCTGTGAAGGCTGCGGGGACGAGGATGGGAGGGCGCAGGGCGGGGAGGGGACATCGCCCTTCCCCGGCCACAAGGACAAGGAGCCCCACAGCCAGCGGGAAGCCGTGATCCGGCCGCAGCAAGCGGGGAAGATCGACTTCAAATCCCTGCAGTGCAAGCCCAAGTTCGGCAATGACAGCGCCTGGGGAGAGGTCAAGGGCGGCCCCCTGTCCCCGCCGGGGAAGGGGCGAGCCCGGGAGCGCAGCCGGCGCTCGGGGAAGGGCGAGCGGGGCCAGCAGCAGCTCTACCGGCTCAGCATCGCCGGCACCCGGCCCAGCCCCACCATCGGCATCGCCTACCCCCAGCAGAAGGTGACGCCGCCGAAGAAGCCGGAGGTGGCCCCCGCGGCCGGCAGCCACCGCTTCCACGTGCCCGGCATCCCCCAGCGCGACGCCGAGCTCCGGCCAGAAGAGCTCGGCTTCGGCCGCTGCTTCCCCGATGCTGGCCGGACCTCCACCAGTTATACCTCACAACCCGGCCCCAAGGGGCAGCCCCCCGCCGCCGGCATCCCCCTCAAGAGCCCCGGCACCCATGGGCAGCTACATTATTTAGAGTTCCAGGCAAACCGGGCCGAGTCCTGGCCTTCCCCGGAGAAGAGCTTTGCCGGTGCTACCTACGGGATCTCGGTGCAGAAGCCCAGCTCTTTCTCCGAGGGTGGCAAAGCCGCGGTGCACGGCCTGGGGGCTTTGCCGTGCCAGTTTCCCTTCCAGCTGCTGCACGATGCGGGCAAGGAGCCGTTCCAGGAGTACCTGGAGGTGGGAATCGCCAGCGCCGCTCCCACCGCCTTCGCCTTCCACTCGTCCCCCAGAGAGTGGCCGGAGGAGCCGCTGAGCGGGGGCTCCTACGAGGCCGTGTCCCCCGAGGGGAGGGGGCTGTACGGGCTGCCCCCGCCGCCTCCGCCCTTCCTGCACCCGCCGCCGCCGCCCGCCCTGCACCACGGCCCCTTGTCCTGCTGCAAGGGCAGGGCCGAGCATCCCGCCGACCCCCCTGGTGCTCTCCCCTCGTCTGGTGCTATCGACCAAAACCCAAGCACTTTCCAAGAAAACCAAGCTGTTTTTCCGTCTAGTTTACACTCGCCTACCATGCCAAAGCCGGTGGGGAAGAGGCAAGCCTCAGCCAAGGACGGCGTCCCCAGCCCGCGGCTGCTGGTGCAGAGCAGCCCCCTGAGAAGGACAGTGCCACCAAAGTCCCTGTCCCAAGTGCACTTTCAGAGCAAGGCCTATTGCAGCTCCCCCGCGGGCAGCAGCGGCGCGGGAGCCGTGCCTTTCGAGACGAGCGTTCCCACTACGGCACCCACCCACCCCAGGCTTGTGCAAGCTTGGGAAGGTGCCACGAAGGCGTTTTCTCCCATGGACCAGAATTCAGCACCTTATTCAAACCCTGTTGGAAACCAGTTCTCATTCGAGTGCCAGCCTGGCCCCGAGCAGAGGCAGCACAGGCAGAAAAATGCCAGGCTGCCTTGGCAGCAGATGCACCTCCCTTCTGCGGTGCCCGGTGCCAACAGGCTGGAGCTGTCGAGACACATCACCAGCCAGAAGCTCCCCTTCCCCCTGGGCACGTCGGACTGGCAGGGCAGCGGGAAAGCCCAGAAAGGGCCCCCCATAAGCAACTCTCCAGGGTATCACAGCAAAAAGCTGTTACCTGGAGAGAGCCTCCAGAGGGGAGATCCCGGCGTGACAGGAGCTTTCTCCTTTGAGAGCGGGAAGGAACCAGGGTCTCCTGCCTGCGACTCGAGAAGCAAAGCCCTGTTCTATAGTATGGCTCAAGCAGCTCCTCCTCCTCCTCCCTCAAGGAGCTCGTCGGGCTCAGGGCTGGTCCTGCCCCCATCAGCCTTGGTGGCTGCCTCCCCTGGCGAGTCCCCACTGCCGTCCCCCGTCCCCAACCCCACGTGTGGCAGCAGCTGCTCGTCGCTGTCCCCCATGTCCAGCAGCCCACTCAACCCCGGCTTTGAGGACAGCCAGATGTCCGGAGCGCTGACCCCCTCGCCCTTCTTCCAGCACCCCTGCCATGCCAAGGATGCCAACAAAGCCTTCCACCCCTCCGAGGTTCTGAGTCCCAGCCCCCTTCATTACCACCCTCCGGACTCTGTCAAGTCCTTCAGCTTCCCCCCGGATGCTCTGAAAGACGACAGCCTCCTGAAATGTGCCCCGGCCAGCCCGTTCCACAAACCCAGCGGGGAGGTGGCCAAAGGCTGCTCGGATGGGCTGGACGGGGAGCAGCCTCCACCACCGTACTCCTCCCATCACCTGCTGGCCACTTCCCTGAGCAGCGCCAGCCTGGACCAGCTGGACGTGCTGCTGACCTGCAGACAATGTGACCAGAACTACAGCAACCTGTCCTCCTTCCTGCAGCACCGCCAGTTCTGCGCCTCCCACCCCGCGGCCCAGGCAGAGCCCAAGGACGCTCCCCGGGCAGCCGAGGGGCGGAAGGTGCTCCCGCCGGAGCCCCCCAAAGCCCCCAGCCTGGCGCTCTCTCCAGACCCCCCGGGACATCTGCTGGCATTAAGCAAGAGCGACGACTTCTTGCTGGACGGGGAAGGCAAAAGCGAGGGCAAGGAGGATGCTCTGAAGGGCGGCCTCTTCCACGGCCTGGCCACCAGCTCCCTCCCGCTCAGCGCCTCTGACCTGGACATCGACGATGCCAAGCTGGACAGCCTGATCACCGAGGCCCTCAACGGCCTGGGATACCAGTCGGATAACCCAGAGATCGACAGCAGCTTCATCGATGTGTTCGCTGATGAGGAGCTGCCGGGAGTGAAGGCGGCTGGCGGGGGGACGGCTCACAAGGCCAAGGAGAGCCTGGCCCCGGAGAGTAAATCCAAGCAGGCAGCAGAGGGGAAGGCAGCAGGAGAGGCCAAGGCTGGCTGTTTTGGTGAAGATGGCAGCCCAGGTGGGGAGCAGGTGAAGAGGAGGGCAGGAAAGCAGCACCTCCACAAAGGGAGGGTGGCACGGAGGGTGGCACCGCAGGAGCCGGATCCCGCAGCAGAGGGAGCGGAGAGGACAGCCAGGCTGAGGGCAGGCAGGAAGAACAGCGTCCCACCAGCCACCACCTCCAGCCAAAAGCATCCCAGGAGGCTCAGCCAAGACCCTCTGATGAAGAGCGAGGTGGGGCCAGGCATCACCAGCAAGAGCTCCAAGCCACCGCGGTTCTCCACGAAGGACGCGAAGAAGCGGAAGCCCCGAAGCGGGACGTGGAGCAAGGAGCTCATCCACAAGATCGTGCAGCAGAAGAACAAACTCCACAAACTGCAGGTGAAGAGCAGCAAGCAGGCCCAGCTCCCCCAGGCCACCGAGAGGCTGCTGGCAGGCACCAAGGACGGCGGGCTGCGGGAATACGACTACGTGTCCGACTCGGACGAGGAGGGGACAGAGTGCAGCAAGCCCCGGGGCAGGAGGAAGCGTGGCACGGGGTTCATGGGGAGGAACAAGTACAGCTTCAGCAAGAAACGCCTGGGCAGAGGTGAGAGAGCCAGAGAGAAAGACCCAGCCTGGAGCTACAGCCGGAAAAGGGACAGTCAGAAAAGGGAGGCACAGGAGGACGGGGATGTCCCAAATCAGGAGGATGCTGAGAAAGAGGATTGTGCTGCCAGAGCCCGAAGGCGGAGCAGCCACCCATCTGCTGGCAGCAACCACAGCATGCCCAGAGAGATGGGCAGGAGCTCGCCCTGCGCTGCTGGGGTTGGTGACAAGGGTGGCACCCAGAGGAGGAGGCGCTCGGGCAGCCCAGCCCATGTGCCAAGGACTCCCCTGAGCCCTCCCCAGGACAGCAGCCCAAAGACGAGCCAGGAGAGCAAAGAGGACATTCCCAGGGGGAGCAGGAGGTTTGGCTCAGCCAAACCTTTGCTGGCAGGCTCCGGGACACGGCCGAGTACTGAACCAGATGTTGCTGCCATGGGCTGTGCACAGGAGGAGCCGTCACTGCAGCCCCAGGAAAGGCAAATGCCCAGCACGGCCACCCCAGGCAGGAGCCCTGCCAGCTTCTCCTCTAAGGAGGGGCTGGATGAGCCCAGAGGAGCAGCAAAGCTCCCAGCTGAGGCAGGAGAGCCCACCCTGCCGGCTCAGGGCTCTCCTGAGCTCACCATGGACCACCAGAGGCACCAGTTTTCCCCTTTCCCAAATGAAGGGCTGAAATACCACACAGAGGAGGTGATTGCCCCACACCCCAGCGGTAACAAATTGAGTCCTGGCCGTGGGAATGCCACCTGCTCAGAAGCAGGAATCAAATACGTGAAGGGACAGGGGCTCTGTGACGGTCAGAAGGATTATCCCACACCAGCTCCCACCTACGGGGGGGATGCAGTGGGAATGATGCTTGCTGCCAAGGCACCTGATCCATATGTCAGCAGTGACAATGCATTTTTTGATCCCAAAGGCCTTCCCAGTCACTACGAGGACAATCTCTTCCCAAAGCCCCCAGCCCTGGGCTCCTCCCACATGGACGACATGTACCTGTGCCGAGATGACATCAGCACCAGCTCCTTCGAGCAGAAACCCTCCAGCATCTCCCCTTTTGCCACGGAAATGCCGCAGGGCAAAGCGTCCTCCCCTCTCAGCTTTGACTCCTCGTCGATATTTGGAGAGCTCCCCGTCTCCGAGTTCGATCCGTACGAGAGCAAGGATGGATACGGGACAACGTTCCCGTGTCCCGGGAACGCCTCCCGCAAGCCGCTGCCGTTCGAGCAACCGTACCCACCCTTCCTGCCGGAGAAAGACTGGTCTCTCATGGAGGAGGTGGCTCCCATGCTGCCAGAAGACATGACTCAGTTCCACAGCCTCTCCGTGGAGAAGCCACCAGCCAAGAAATTCCCCGAGGAGGGAGCTGTCCCCAGCAGCCAGCTCTCCCTGCCGCTGCCAGACAGGATGGCGGATTACAACGTGACTTTCATGAGCAACATCTCAGATGACGAGCTGGAGATCAAGCGCCTGGTCACGGAGCTGGAAAGCCAACTGCAAACCAGCAAGTTGGACTCTGAGGTGTCCGTCAGCCTCCAGAAACCCGAGCCAAACGTGGCTGTCCACCTGCGAGCGCAGGGCGCCGAGCGGTTCCCAGTGCTGCCGGCAGAGCCAGAGGCAGGTCAGGAGAAAGGGCTGTTTTTGGCAGGTGAGCTGGGCAGATCGAGCCTCTGTGCTGGGGAGAGGCTGGCAGGGGAGAAGCCAGACATGGTGACCGCCCCTGAGGACTACGAGAGACCCAGGGAGGCCTGGCTGGAGCTGGGCTCGCTGGAAACCGGGATGTGCGTCCCAGCCCCGCTGGCCACAGATCATTTCTGCTCCAAAGACAAGAGCGAGCAGCTCCAGTCTGATGCGGCCACTGAGGAAAGAGACCTCAGGAAGATGGAAAATGGGTCTTCTTCCAACAGTTTACCTGGCTTAAGCACAACTGACCAAACAGAGGTTCCCATCTACACCGACCCTGTGGCTAAAAGCCCTCCTGTTGTCACCGACTCCGTGTTCCCCGAGACCATGGATGTGACAGAAATAACCAAAGATCCCCTGCCATCCCTGCCATGCCAGTGCGGTGCCAAGGGCTTCCCTGTGCCGGGGAAAGCAGACGCTGATGCTGCAGAGCTGGAGAAGTTTGATGCCCATCTTCCAAACCCTAAGCCTCCATTTGGCTTCCAGCAGGGTCCCACCCCAGCCTTGGATCTCGCCTTTTCACCTCATGTCAAAGAGGTCCCAGATACAGAAGAAAAACCCTTAAGCAGGACTGAGCCCCCCAAAACAGTGAAAAATGCTGTGGATCTCAAAGGGGGTGGCGGTGGGCCTCCAGTGGAGGAAAGGGAGGAGAGGAAGAGTCCCAACACCTATCAAAGCCCTGGACCCGGTGACAAAGCCAGCAAGCCCAAAGTGCTGCTGTTTGAGATGCTGAGCGTGCCCAAGGAGAGCGACCGCCCTTCCCAGGAGATGACGGTGGCATCCCAAGAGACCTCTGCCAACCCTCTGCAGCAGCTCCAGCTCTTCGTTGCCCGGACAGTGAAGAACAACGAGGAGGAGCTGTTGATGCCGTGCTTCCCCGGGCTGCTGGCTCCCAGCCACCCCTCTGCCACCACCCACGTCCACACGGAGCACAAGGAGCAGAGCGGTGATGCCTTGGAAGGGGAAGATCAGACCCAAGGGGAAGGGGATATCCCCATTGGAAGCAGCACTGGAAGTATCGCTGCTCCAGGGAAAGAGGCGCTTTCTCCCGGTGGATGCGAGCAGCTGGAGTCACTGGATGCAGAGGGCTCTTACCGTGCTAAACAATCCACATCGGCAAAGCCAGAGCTGCAAAATAATGTAACAGAGCCGCAGCACTTAGCAAATGAAGCCCCGGAGCCGAGGGACATTAATATCCCTGCAGATGGTGCTTCCCAGGAGCGTGATGACCTCTCACCACCCAGCAGCACCGCGGTGACCTCGCTGCCAGGGCAGGGAAGGAAAGCTGATCAGCTCAGGGAAGAGCAGGAGGGAGATAACACAACGGCCTTGGCATTTAGGAAACATGAGCAATCCCAGCCCAGCCGTGGTTCACTCGAGGAAGAAACGCTGGGCAGAGAAGAGGGAGAGAGGCTGGAAAGGAGTCGGGTGGGGAAGGGGGCGCAGCACCCGGGCAGTGCTCCCACAAGTCCTGTCAGCCCCCTTGGTCCCTCTGAGGGGGATCTCCACCAGGATCCCAGCTTGGGGACAGAGCTGAAAGCCACCACAGACAGTGCAGATGTTCCCAGAGAAGGGAACGGCAAGCTGTCCCTCAATGGCTGTCATTACATGGGCGAATCTCCAGCCAGCCTGCTCTTGCCAGCCAAATATCCCGACCTCAAATGCTTGCAGAGCAGTGGTGCTGAGGGGGGAGATGTCCCCAGCTTTGGCACTCAGCTCTCGGATGAGAAGAAACACGGCTCCTCCCTGCCTGCGACACCAAGTTCATTCGTCACAAAGAGTTGTCCTCCCGAGGCCAGCAGCCATCACATCCATCAGCCCATGAGCCCAGCAGAGCAAGGGACATGGGAAAAGGCACCCACCTTCCCTCCCTCACTGCACCACTGCGGGGCTGTGCCGATGGAAGCGGCTGAGGAGCATCCTCATCACCTCCCTGACGGTGTTCTGGGTAACTATGAATCACCTGGAAGAGAGGGGCCAGTGAGACCCTGCGCTCTGCGGCATGGTGATGCTCTGGTGGGCTCTGCCTTGGAGATGGGTGGTCCCCAAGAACCGCCAGGGGAGGACTGTTCTCTTCCCTGCTCGCCGCCTTTCCACCACAAGGGTGTTGGGAAAGTGGTCCCCGAAAACGCTGGTGCTGTGCTGCCAAATTTTAAAGGAAACCAAGGATGTGCCATCGCAGACACAGTCGTTAACTCCACCCCTCCAGAAACCCAGGATTATCCAACCCAGCCCACAGCGGATCTTCTGCCCGTGGAAGAAAGGGAGGTCAACCTGAACCAAGAGAACAAGCTTGAAAACTGCTCCCATGTCAGGAATAAGCATCAAAGTGAACCAGAGGCTTTGTCCAATGGTTTTGCTGTTCAGGACATGACAGCTGCCATCAGCAGAGGTCTTACAAGGGCTGGAGATCTTGGTCCTGCTGAACTAAATGGCCATGAGTTTTCAGGGGCAGCAGAGGTGAGACTTGGTCTTTCCAAAACCACAGAGAGTGAAGGAAAGGGTTTAAAAGGGGAGAAATCCAATAGCCATGGGACTGCAGAAGCTGGGGGTTGTGTGTTAAACAGCGTGGGCCAAGGAGAGGACTACACACCCAGCAGCACTCCAGAGCCATCCCAGAATGAACTCTGCAAAGGAAAAAAGCCCAACGGGCTCCCGGTGACCTGTGACATTTGTTCAGCCACTTTCCGGTCCAAGCCCGGCCTGACCAGGCACAAAGCTGTCAAGCACCAGGTGAAGAATGGTGGTTTGCCACAGCCCAGCAAGACTCTCAGGTCCCCTCTGATTCCTGCACACAAGACATCAAAAGCATCCCAGAAGGTGCCCAGGAGGAGCCTGAAGGCATCAGTCAAAGACAAAACCTGCAGCTCACAGGTGCCCACCTCCGTTGCTGAACACGTTCCCAAGAAAGCATTCCCAGAGCTGGAGAAAGAGCCCAGCACACCGATGCAGGAGGTGGTCAGCAGAGTGCTCAGCGACCTCAGCGTGATCTCCTTGGAGATGTCCCAGGAGCTGCACCGCACCCGCATCCTGCAGAGGGAGGTGAAGGCCAAGGGACCGCGCCCGGAGATGAGGGGATCGGGAGAGGCAGCATCTGGGAAGCTGGATTCGGGATGGCAGGTCAGGAAAGGAGAAAAAGGCAGAAGGAGACAAAGCAAAGATCTTGGAGAGGAGAGCAGCAATTCTGAGAAGCAGCTCAACAGGAAAGTGAGGCGAAGGAAAGCGAAGGTGTTTCCCAGTGGGAATGAGCCCGATGGTCCCTGTGAGCTGGGGAAGAACACAGGTCCTGCTGCCCTCAGCTCCAGCCTGCCCGGGATCATGGAGGGCTTGCACGAGCCGGATGGTTGCATCTCCACAGAGGAACAAAACAGGACCAGCACAGCCCAGCAGTCCCAGAAAGCCAACGAGTCCTCCTGTGCAGCTGAGCTTGCAGAAGACCTGGGCAGCAGGATGGGGTGTCTAAAGGAGATGGTCAGCACGGAGATGGGCACGGTCACCTGTCCTGGGGAGGTGGAAGATCCAGATGCGGTGGAAGATGCGCAGGCTTGCAAAAAATGGATTAGCGGGTTTGTGGAGCCAGTGACAAAGAGATGGGGCAAGGTGGGCACAGAGCAGCATTGCGATGCTGATGGCACAGAGGACGTGAATGCTGGGACAGGGGACAGTCCTGCAGCAGACAATGACACCAGGAGCTGGAGTGGTGCCCTGCAGGGTCCCACAGCTCCTGCCGAAGGGGCGTTGCTGCTGGAGAACCGTGACTTGGGAGCCACCCAAAGCGTTTCTGGGCATGGTGCTCTGCAGACCACGCCGGGGACCAGCCCCTCTCGTGCAGAGCCAAAGCGGTGGGTGAAGGCAGATGTGCCACCAGGCAGGGAGCACTGTGGGGACAGCACGGCCCCCTCAGACCTCCAGAGCTTTTTCGACGATGATTCCACATTCTCCCAGCTGTTCCCCAGGGATGACCAGTTTGTCCGGAGGAAGTGCACGCGGGTGTATGGCAAGCGCAGCAAGAAACCCAAACCTGTCCCCGAGGTCAGCCTGCAGCCAGCGGGGGCCATCGACCTCTTCACCATCCGCCTGGCTTCTGACCTCAGCGACACCAGCTCCTTCTGTGTCACCAGGCAGGACCCTTGCGAGTACGAGACCATCTCCGTTGACGATGCCCTGATGCTGAACATGTGCCAAGGCAGCAAGGCAAAGAGCGGAGATGCTGCTCCAAACGGATCTAACAGCATCGAGCTGAGGCTGGACCAGGAGGAGACCGACCAAGGGAAGGAGGACATTGACCTGGAGGACAACATGCTGACCTTCTTGTGCCAAAACAGCCACGCGGACAATGTCCCCAGCTTGAGCATCTGGGGCAGTCTGGAGAAGGAGGGGGAAAGCCTCTCTGCCGAGGACATGTTTGAGCCTCTGATGGACCTTGAGGATGAGCACTCGCTCCAAGTAGTAAACTCCGAGCCCCCCAACCTGGCAGAGGAGTCCTACAATGCCAAGGATAATGGGGATTCGGACTCCCCCGAATTTCACACCCTCGACGTTGAGATGCTTAACACAAAGCTGAAAATGAGAGACATGTGCTTCCTCAGCCCTTGCAAGGATCTTCCTGGCCATGGTGAGGACAGCGCTGTGAGTTTGAAGCCAAAGTCAGGCAAGCACAGGAGCAGGCTGGAAGATGGGAAATTGGGGAAAAACCGCGGGGAGATAACCATCAAAACCAAAGACAAGCAGTACAAATGCAAAGTCTGCTTCCAGTGGTTCCTGACACTGGGGGAGCTGGACTTCCACAAGCTGTCCCACAACCCTTCCCCTCCTCCTACCTGCTACATGTGTGTCCAGCGCAAATTCAGCTCCCGGGAGCAGCTCCGGGACCACCTGAAGGAGAAGCACGCCAGGAACAAAGCTGGGCTGTGGGCATGCGGGATGTGCCTGAAGGAGATCTCCGACGTCTGGATGTACAACGAGCACCTGCGGGAACACGCCACCCAGTTCGCGCGCAAGGGGCAGGCGCAGAAGTCGGTGATGGGCCTGCCCGGCTGCTTCGGTGAGGACAATGCCGCTGTCACCCACTTCCTCAACACCATCATGTATCGGAAACCCAGCAGGTCCTCCCGGCACGGCGACCCCGGCGGCCGGCATGGGGTCAGCAGAGAGAGCAGGAGCCCCAAGGAGTTGCCCCTTGAGCAGGAGAAGGTGATGAAAGACCCCTTGGAGAGCAATGTCAAAGTGAAGCCACCTGCAACCAGCTCCTCCAAAGCATCCTCCAGCCCATCTCCAGAGCACACTGCAAAAAGTGAAAGCACCCCAAAATCTGTCCCCATGCACCCAGACTGCAAGGATCCTTCCCGGGACTGCCATCACTGTGGCAAGCAGTTCCCCAAACCCTTCAAGCTCCAGCGGCACTTGGTCGTGCACAGCTTGCAGAAGATCTACTTGTGCCACAAGTGCCCCATGTTCTACCAGGAGACCAAAGAGCTGCGGAGCCACCTGAGCCAGGAGCACGGCGTGGTGGAGGAGCAGGAGATCAAGCACACCACCCTGTACGCCTGCGAGCTCTGCGCCGACGTCATGCACGTCATCAAGAAGTCCTTCATCTGCAGCATGTGCAACTACACCTTCTCCAAGAAGGAGCAGTACGACCGGCACATGGAGAAGCACCTGGCGGGCAGCAACAAGACTTTCAAATTCCGAGGGGTCATGAGGCCTGGCGCTGCCTGCAGGGAGAAGGTGAAGGAGGGCGGATCTCTCCGGGAGGGAATGCCACCGAGCAAGAAGCGGAAGGTGGCTCACCATGGCAGCTCAGTCCCACACAGGTCACCAGTCCACCTGGACCCCACAAGTGACCTTCAGCTAGTAGAAGCCAGAAGCCCCAGCCTGCAGGTTCCCACTGAGTCCTTCCCAACAGCACCTGGTGACCTGGGAGCACCCCAACCCTCCATGAAAGCAGAAGTGCTGGTGGGTGACTTCTCAGAGCTCCTGGCAGAGATAGAGAAGTCCCCATTTGACCCCTTGCCACCACCACCCTGCCTGTCCCCATCTCTGCCAGCGGCTGCTGCGGGCAGCCCTGAGCTCGGCCACATCGCTGGCCTGTCCATCGAGGAGCTGGAGAAAGGAGCCTTTGATGGGAAACCACTTCCTTTCTTGGACTCGCCCGAGTTTCCCATGGACCTTGCTGGCTTGGCTTGTCACCAGGCCACCAACCAAAAACTGTCCCCTCCCCTCCTGACCCAGAAACATGGCTGTGCCGATGGCCACAAAAAAACAAGCGCAGACAACAAAGATGAATACAGGGCCTGTATCCTGGGAAATCCCAGCGCAGACACCAACGCCGTGGATGGGATCCCTTTTCTCCAGCTTGCCAAGAAGGTCTCAGAGCTTCCTTCCCCTAAGGCAGAGTCTCCACAAACCACAGAGACCCACAGCTGGGGCAACCCCGGTGCCAGCGATGCCTGGGAAGGTGCAGCCAAGCCTGTGTCTCCAGAAGGTCCCCAGCAGCCCCTGCCCCCAAAGGACAGGACAGCATCACCCACACTCAGCAGAGCTTCCAAGGATTCGGTGCCACCAAAGAAGACCGTGGGCAGTGAGGCTGCTCCCGGTGCAGGCAGGCCTGGCAGCAGCACCGAGGAGGGTCAGCAGCCCATCTCAGGGAAGGAGAAATCTGTGCCTGAGGCTAAGGACAGCAGCACCAACGCCAAGGACCAAGGCAGCAACCCAGGCAAATCCAGCGGCCACCAGCCCAGAGGTGAGGTGGCCAGCAACACCACGAGACACGGCCATGTGGAGCCAGCCAGAGCCACCGGCAAGCTTCACCCCAAGAGGAGGAAAGAACACAAATCCTTGGGCCACCGGAGCAGCTCCGGCTCCCGGGAGAACATGGAAGGAGACGGGAAGAAGAAGAAAGCCCGGCCTCCTTGCCCGGCGAGGAGCGAGAGCAGCGCTGAGCTCAAACGTGGCAGCTGGAGCAGCGCCGAGGCTCCCGCCCTGTCCCCCGGCAGGAGGGACACGCACTGCAGCAAGCTGGGGCCCAAGCCCAGAACGGGCCCCCAGCTGAAGAAGATGGTCCTGGACCCTTACAACCAGAAGAAAGGGGAGCTCCGCCACGCCAACGGGGACGTGAAGCGCAGGAAAGCCATTCTGGGAAAGAGCCTCCACCAAGTGTTGGCCAAGGGGCCAGCGCCGTCCCCACGTGGCTCCTGGCACGGTCCCCGCGCCGCCCGCGCGGCCAAGGCGGCCGGCCCGGCCAGCTACCGCAGTGCCGAGTCCCAGAACAACCTGCTCAGCCAACTCTTTGGGCAAAAATTAACCAGCTTTAAAATTCCTTTAAGAAGAGATACTTCAGAATAATTTATGGAAGTGACTTATGGTGATCCTCAGCTGCTTTCATGGGGTTTGCAAGGGAAAAATTATCAAAGCATTAAATTCGTTTGTGTAGCATGATTTCTCTGTCTAGCTTAAATGAACTTGCACTGCAGCCTCTGTGAAATAGTTTGCTTTGTGTCTACTAATCTACTTTAATTCACCTGATTTATCATGCAAATGCTAGAACTTTGATGTTGCTGATGATTTTCATGAACTGAAATTGTAATCGCTTTGGGCAGACTGAATCGTCGAGAGCAATTGCTTTATTGCAGAAGTGCTGAGGTTATAAGGATACTTGCAAATCTCAGACCCTTTTGAGTCTGTGTCTGTGTTATCTTTGTACAAAGTACTTGAAGAGATGAACTTCATTCCGTAGACGTCTTATTCATAAGGTGCAGTACACTGTAGAAAGCAAATTTTTTTTTTTTTTTTTTTTTTTTTGTTGAAGATTTTGCACAAATAATCCCGTACAATTCATTTAATTGGGAGCTGGCCTAAGCGATGATACAATTTAAAAAATTAAATTAAGACCCAAGTGTCCTATATTTTGACAGCCATCCCTAAGAATTTTGTTTCTACATCGTCAAGAGAAGAACGACCCAGCTCTGGGGTTCTGGGGCTGTCGGAGCCCTCCAGAGGATGCTGCCACTCTTTGACCACTGTAGACGATGGGACTGGAGGAGAAGCGTCCCCGCGAGCAAACTGCACCTTGACACTTGTGACAAACTCTGATTTTTTTAGGGTTTTTGGGGTTTTTTTTTTCCTCTGTGTGTGTGTGTGTGTGCGTGCGTGGGGTTTTTTTTCTTTTTGTTTGTGGGGTTTGGGTTTTG
Organism: Poecile atricapillus; assembly: GCF_030490865.1. Taxonomy (NCBI): domain Eukaryota; kingdom Metazoa; phylum Chordata; class Aves; order Passeriformes; family Paridae; genus Poecile; species Poecile atricapillus. The sequence goes on from NC_081258.1 coordinate 20,279,737, forward strand.
GGGTTTTTTTTTTGTGCAACGAGAAAACTGTGCCAATTTACCGCAGCGAAAACCGGTACTGTCCAAGTGCCCTCAACGGTATCACTCCTAAACTCTCTTACTGTACTGAGGTAGTGGCTCTATAGGTATCCGCTTGTACTATGCAGTTACTGGTGCTATTCTTCATTTGTAATGTGAATACAGACTTCCTTGATTGCCAAAAAAAAAACAAACAAAAGGAGAATTGGTAGGAAGAAGCCGTTACCTGTCAAAAAAAAAACGGAGCAGGAAAAGAGAATTTAAAAAAAAAAAAAGCCAATTTGAGGGGAAAAACGTTTAGCTTTAGGGAGAAAAATTAACTTTAGGGAAGAAATCTAACTTGGGGAGAAAACACAATTTAGGGGGGAAATACAGCTTTAGGAAAAAAAAAAAACTTTAGGGAAAAAAATACAATTTTAGGGGAAAAACTCCTCTATGCTGGTACTCCATAGTGTCGAAAAGGTTACGTCACATTAAACGAGCACGTTCTACAACCAAACTTTTGGATCCAGAAAGAAATCTCAGGTGCAAATGAGGACATGGAAAGATTTTATTGAAATACTCCCAAGTCAAGGAGGTGAAGTAATGCACTGATGTGATATGAACAGTCAGAGTACTTTGCGTCTGTCCTGCAATGATTTTTTGTTTTGTTTTGTTTTAGAGTTAAAAGGAAAAAAAAAAAAAAAAAAGAGGCTTTATTCTGTTAATATGTATCTTTACAATTCTTTGTATTGTATAAAAAACTATTGTAGGTAATTTACCTTGGGTGCAATGTGTTCTGTCAAAAGTTTTTATTTTGATATTTTGTCCAGAGAAGCAGAGAGAGAGCAGAAAACGCCGTTTTATGATGTTGTCCATGTGCTTTTAAAGTGCCTCTTTAATATTGTTAAATAAAGTATGAGATAAAAATATGGGGTGGTACTTTAAGGTCATCCATGATTAATCTTTTCAAATATATTCCAATATTTTCACAGAAAATCCCTGTCTGCGTGATGTTTGTGGGATGTTTGAGGTGTCCTCTGTAAAGGGGCTGAGGAGGAGCTTGGTGCCACTGCTGTCACCTCAAGGGTTTGCAAAGTGTTGGAGCTTCTCTACAGTGAAGGTGCTCCTGCAGCTCCTCTTCCTCACAGGTCTTGTCCGAGTGCTGCTCATGGCAGGACAGACTTGTCCATGAGGGGAGAAACCCAAGGTGATGGTGATGGTGATGGTGGTGATGGTGATAGTGGTGATGGTGATGGTGGTGATAGTGGTGATGGTGATGGTGTTGGTGATGGTGGTGATGGTGGTGATGGTAGTGATGGTGGTGACCTGGTTTGGTGGTTATCAGCTGGTGATGGTGGTGATAGTGGTGATGGTGATGGTGGTGATGGTGATGGTGGTGATGGTGTTGGTGTTGGTGATGGTAGTGATGGTGATGGTGGTGATGGTGTTGGTGATGATGATGGCCCAGTTTAACCATCCCCCGTTTTTGATGGTGATGGTGATAATGATGGTGATGATGGTGACAGCCCAGTTTGGTCATCACCCATTTGTGACGGTGATAACGATGGTGGTGGTGATGGTGACGACTGTGACAGTGACAGCCCAGTTTGTTCATTCCCAATTGACGATGATGGTGATGATGGTCATGATGATGATGATGATGATGATGATGATGATGATGATGATGATGATGATGATGATAATGATGATGATGGTGAGGGCCCATTTTGCTCATCCCCGTTTGATGATGATGGTGATGATGACAGTATTGGTGATGGTGATGCTGCTGCCACCGCTGGTGATGATGAGGATGATGAGGATGATGATGATGGTACTGGTGATGACCCATTTTGCTCATCCCCATTTGATGATGATGGTGATGATGACAGTGTTGATGATGATGATGATGATGATGATGATGATGATGATGATGATGATGATGATGATGATGATGATGATGATGATGATGATGATGGTGCTGGTGAGGGCCCATTTTGGTCATCCCCATTTGATGATGGTGATGATGACAGTGTTGATGATGGCGATGCTGCTGCCGCCACTGGTGATGACAATGGTGATGATGATGATGATGACGGTGGTGATGATGATGATGATGATGATGATGATGATGATGATGATGATGATGATGATGATGGCGATGATGATGATGATGACGGTGCTGGTGAAAGCCCAGTTCTCCCATCCCCACTTTGTCCTCGAGCTGACCTCTGCGGCCCCGCTGGGCTGGGGTAGGAGCCGCCACAAAGGCGGTGTATTCCATCCTTTAATTACTGCCGCAATCACAACACGGAGCCGCTGTCAGTGAGAGATAGCTCGGCACCGCCGGCTGGGATCCTCGCCACTCGGGGCTTGTAACTAAAACTGCAGGATTAATTTGATTAATTGATAGAATTATTTTCCAAACTACTCTTTTGTTTATGGAGGCTTAAAATGCTTGCCGCCTGCACCCTCCTGGTGTGTTGCAGAGTGGAGATAAAGTGGCTGAAAATAATTAGTATGGCTTAATTTAGGGAAAAAAATAACCTCAAAAGAATTTTGCAGAAAATTTAAGGCGGCACATTTTACTTTGTTTTGGCAGGAAATATTATGGAGCTGGAAATGGGACTTTTATGTTTTCCCCGTGCTATATTTCACCAGGGCAGCAAACCTGCGGGGCGGAGGAGGAGAATTTCACGCCTGGTTGTTGCCAGAGCTCTCCCACACCTCCAGATCCATCACCTGGGCACCTGGAAATGAGTCTCCTGAGAGCCAGGGGAATGCTGCAGGGATGGGACCCGTCCCCAGGGCCCCAGGATGGGTGCAGAGACTTCTTCCCAAAGCTGCACCCAATTTATGAAAGCCCAGGGCATGAGTGACACCCACCTGGGGCTCTGCTCCCTCTGGAATGTCGGCATCGTCCCCACATCTCTGGGGGCTGAATTATTTAATTAATTAGTTCATTAATAATTCCTTTCCCCTCAAAATGTGAGTAGTTTTCCCCCCCATTCTTTCCCCCTGTTCTCACCCACCTCCCACCCCCTCAGTCTCCCCCAGCCCTCGGCTCCTCTGAGCTCCCTAAAGCCCCCGGGTTTGCTGAGTCCTGCATTATCCGGCAGCGTTTGTCACTTGGAAGATTGCAGGCCCCTGTCACTGTAATTCCAGTGAGGATGCAAAGCCAGGCAGCTTCTCCTGGCTGGGGATTAACTCCCTGCTTGGGGGGGCACAGGGGGGCTCCAGTGGGACCCAGCACAGGATCCAGGGGTCCCAGCCCTGCACCCCATGGGATATGGGGCCAATCTGCACCGTCCCCAGTCCGGATCCACATCCTCAGGGATGGGATAACTCCACAGCCGGCCCCAGGGGTCACAGGGAGGGTCTGACGGGAGGTGCCTGGCGTTGACGGAGCCCCTCGGGGGATTTCTTGGCTTTTTGCCACCACCCTGAATTTTCCTCAAGCTGTTTGCTCCTCAGCTCCCCCCCTCAAAATCCAGCCAGCCTTTCTTCCCTCAGCCCCACATCCAAGTTTCTGAGCCGGAGGTGCTTTAAGCCTCTCCATAAAGCCTGGAGGATAACGGGATCCACCATGGTTGTCACGCTGCAAGCAGGGGCTGAAGATTTAGAATTTTTTTTTTTCTTGCTTTTGAGACAAATCTGGCCGTTCCTTGCACAGCAGGAATTTAAAGCCCAGCTCCCACCTTCCTCCCCGGGGTGTGTGACAGGGACCACACCACACCAGCAGCATCCTGCACCCCTGATGCTGACTTCATGCAGGAAAATCTGGAGCCCTGAGGGCTGTGAAGGGTGGGAACAGGAGCACAGGAGCCATGCAGCCCCCAGGGATGCCATCCTGCCAGCAGTGATGCTCCTGAAGCCCAGGAATTGGTTGGATTGCTCCTTCTGGGAGTTAGAACATCATTCCTACACAAGGAGTTCGATAAGAGGGAGGGGGAAATAAGCACTGGGAAATCCCAGCCTTGGATTTGGGATGTGGGGGCTGCTCATCCACACATCCCCACCTGGTTTCAGGAGCATCCAGCATCATTTGTGCCAGGGGAGGTTTAGGATGGATATTGGGAAAATTTCTTCATGGAAAGGTTTGTCCAGCCCTGGCACAGCTGCTGAAGGCAGTGGCAGAGTCCCCATCCCTGGAGGGATTTAAAAGCCACGTGGTTGTGGCACCTGGGGACATGGGTCAGTGGTGGCCTTGGCAGTGCTGGGGCTCGATGATCTTGGAGGCTTTTCAAACCTAAATAATTCCACGGCTGTGATTTGTTTTAATCCCAAACCCTTCTACGCTGCCACCGCAGCTCCAGGGAGCGTGGAATTCCTCAGCAGCGTCTGTGCACAGGACGTGCCCAAACCGTGCCCAAGTCATGGAGGGACATGCCCAAACTGTGCCCAAACCGTGCCCAAACCGTGCCCAAACTGTGCCCAAACCGTGCCCAAACCGTGCCCAGTTTTCTTCTGCCGTGTCCAAGCCATGTCACATCCCTGCCCAAGCCGTGCCCAAGCCACAGAGGACCCGGGGCTGTGGCCACAGGCAGGTGACAAGTGGCACCCGGGGCCGGGTTCTCCTGCCAGCAGGTGGCAGGGCCCTTCTGCAGGTGGGGCACCGTCATGCCAGTCCTCCCTCTTGGGACAAAAAAACCCTAAAATAGGATATTTTGAGCTGGAAAAAAATCTGGTTTTGGAGCTTTGGCAGACCGTGCCAGCGGGCACTCAGCCCCCTCGGGGGGATCAGCACAGCCCCCCAAGATCCGCCCCAGCCATCCCAGAGCCCTGAAATCCGGCAGAGGCAGCGCCTCGGCTCTTCCCATTGACATTCCTGCGCCGCCACCTCCTCTCGCCGCGTCTCTAATAATATCAGGCCAGATTAATTGGCACTAATACAAATGTACACAGCTCCATAAAAAGATGTCACCTCGCTCACAATGGGGGGAACGGCTGCTCCCGCATTATCTCTGCTCTGCAGGCGTGTAATTCACTCCTCGGGAAAACACGCTATTTATTCGGCTCCCCTATAACAATCTCTCTGCAAACACCGCGGCATCGGGAAGGGAGCAGGGAGACACCCAGCCCTGCCGCTGGCACCGCCACCGTGACGCCTGTCCCCGCTCAGGGTCCCCCCAGGGGATGGGACAGCGGGATGAGGGATTTGGGGACATCCCCGAGCAAGGATCCGGCCCTTGGCTGGTGGCTGACACCGAGAATTGTCACACCTGGAGGGGTCTAAGTGGCTCTGGGATGGTGCCAAAGAGGGAATTAAAGGAACATTGGCAAAGAATGTGCCAGGGGAAGGATTGCAACCTGTTTACTTCGCTCCCCAGGGCAGGGCGGCAGCACCCACCGGCTCCAGAGAGGCTTTGGGGGCGGTTTTTTGGGGGGGAGGATGGAACCCCCGGTGGGTGTGACAATGTCCCCTCGCCCCCTCGAGATGCTGCGGCTGCTTCTTCCAGCACAAAGGGCCGGGGACAGCCCCCATTCCCTGCAGAGAGGAAATTTGGGCACCTCGTCGGTGTTCGATCACCCCCAGCCCCTCAAATCCACGCAATTAATGGTGCTGTGTTTAATTAAATGGTTGTCTAATTATCCTGGCATAAGCAAACACGCCGGGTGAATACCATGGGAGCTGCGGTGCCGGTGGGGATCCGTGGATGTGGAACCGGCTGGATCTGCGGTGCCCCCTGCCCCAAAACCCCTGGAGCCAAGCCGGAGGGAGGCTGGAGACCCCCGAAAGAATCGGGGTGGATTTTGGCTCCCCATCAGCAGCCCCCGATGGAGTCAGAGGCACAGAGGCCACTCCGGGCTCCTCGGGCCAAGCCGGGCTGGGAAGGAAGGGAAAGGCTCTGGAAGCGGAGCTGCTCCCCAGGGGGGTTTGGTCTCCAGGAAGGCGGCGATTCGAGGCCATTCGAGGTGAAAGGCGCCGCCAGGATCGTTTTGGGGGGTGGTCAGCCAAGGGGGGGCCAGCAGAGCCTTGTCCTCAGCAGCATCTCCCTCTTCCCATAGGGTTTTTTTTTTTCTCCCCTGGATCTTTTCTTAATTCCTAACTTAATTTCTTTTGACATCCTCATTGCCGGTTTGACCTCTTTACTGGAATCATGTGCTGCTTAAAACTCATTATCCCACCATTGAAACAGGAAGTTAATTAAAAACCCTTCAAAAGAAGAAAAAGAAAAGGGGGGACAAAAGCACATCCCGTGTCCGGGGATAGATGGAGAAGGGATATGAGCGAGCTGTGCCGTGTCCCCACAGCCCACCAGCCCCCTCCATTGATCCAAAAACCCCATCATCGTTTGGGGACCACCAGCCATCCCCACTGGCAAATCCCCCTGATCCAAACCAAGCATGGGCAAGGTCCGGTTTGGGAGAAATTGTTATTTTTCACAGGAAAATATTCCTGTCATGGATTCAAAATCTAAGTGGCTCCTGCTTAACCCACGTGTCACCCCAAAATGCTTTCATGCTCACAGGTCACCTGGCTGGGATGATGGCAAGGGGGGACCCCAGGACCCCTCCATCATCCCCAGGGTGTCCTGGGCTGTCCCCACCCTGAGCCAGGGTCACGGTGGCCATGGAAGTCACAAGTGGGAGGTTTGGGACAATTCATCTGGAAATGAGTGGGGTTCTAAGGGATCCAAAAGAGAGCCCCTGGGGACCCCACAGAAAGGTTTGGGGGGCCACATAAGAGCCTTTGGGGCTCTGCAAAAAGTGAATTTGCACCCGGTGAGGGCACTGAGGTCCCAGCGGAGGGAATGTTGTGAGTGTAGGAGCTTCCAGAGAGGTCACAGGGGATCCCAAAGGGGAGTTTGGGGACCACAAGGAAGGATTGAGAACCCCAAAGGGAGGGTTTGAGCTGCTGCTGATGAGATGCGGAACCCAAAAGAGGGGTCCGACCTAACGGGGTGGGCTCAGAGACCCAAAGCTGCGGGCGGAGCCTCCCGGGGCTCCCGGGGTGGGGCTGGGGACACATTTGGGGACACATTTGGGGACACATTTGGGGACCCCTTTGGGGGGGAGCGGGGCGCGGAGCCCCCGCAGGGATCGAGCCCCGAGGCCACGCCCCCTTCGCCGTTATCCCCGCCCCCTTTGCGGCCCCGCCCCTCCGCGCGCGCCATCCGGTGGGCGTGGCCTGCGGGGGGCGGGGGCCTATGGGCGGCCGCGGCGGCGCTGCTGGCCCCGCCCCCCGGAGCGCTCGGCGGGTTTGATCCGGCGCGGCGCCCATTGAGAAAATCCCGCGGCGGCGGCGGCGGCGGCGGCTTCGCTCCGCCGAGCACGGCCCGGCCCCGGCCCGGCCCCGGCCCCGGCCCCGGCCCCGGCCCCGGCCCCGGCCCCGGCCCGGCCCCGCGGGCGGGCGGGCGGGCATGCGAGCAGCCGGGGGCCCGCCCGCCGCCACCCACCTGCCGCCCGCCCAGCCGCCAGCCGGGGCGCCGGGCTCGCCCCTCGCCGAGCGATGTCCAGGAGGAAACAGAGCAACCCACGGCAGATCAAACGTGAGTCGCCGCTACCGGCACCCTCTCCCCTGTTCTGTGCTGGACGCACCGCCCCCTCCCCCCCCCTATTTTTTTTTTTTTTTTGTACCACCCTTTTGTCGGCAGCGCTCCCGCACCCCCCTCCCGCGGTCCCCCGGTACTCCCGGGACACACCCGGGACCCACCCGGGACGGCCGCCGTGGGTGCCCGTTCCGGCTGCCGGCAGCTCGCCCGCCTTGGTCTCTGTCCCCGCCGCTCCCCCTCCCGCGCCGCCTCCCCCCCGCCAGCGCGGTGGCTCCGGTACCGGCTCCCGATGGGGGCCCCGATAAGGCTTTAAAATATTCCGTTCTGCAAGTCCCGTCCTGATAACATCGCTCTGTCGGGACGGCCTGAAATTGTGATCTTATCTCCCCCGCCTGCCTCCCATCCAGCGCCGGCAGCCGGGGCCAGGGGCTCCCCAAACCCCCTCGGGGCTCCCCATCGCCGCCGGGCCCCGCCAGCCCCGCCTCGGGCTCCTCACGCCGCCTACGGGCCCCTCACCCTGCCAGGGGGTCTCCGACCTCCTCCCGGGGCTTCCCATCCACCCTGGGGCATCCCAGCCCTGCGGGGGGCTCCTCACCGCGGGGACAGCACCCTGACCCTGCCGGGGGCTCCCCTTCCCGCATGGGGACCCCCATTCGCCTGGGCGCCGCTGGACCCGCCGTGCCACCGTCCCCGTGTGCCACCGTCCCCATGTGCCACCGTCCCCATGTGCCACCGTCCCCACCGGCCGCGCTGTCCTTGTCCCTCCGCCCTGCCCAGTTCCCCCAAGTCCCGCTTTGCATCCCAGCCCAGGCTGGACGTGGCCATAAGGAACCCACGGGACTTTGGCCACATCCCTGTCCCTCCCTGTGGAATGGTGATTCCAGAGGGTCGCGCTGCCCACGATCCAGCCGGGCTCTTGTTTTGCTCCAGCGAGGATGTTCCAGCAAGGCACAGAAATCCTGCAAAGTGCTGGAAGTTTTTCGGTGCCGGGCTCAGCTTGGCTTTTCTCCTTCCTCCCCGGTGTGTGTGTGTGTGTGTTTTTCTTTCCCCCTCGAGTCGATGGAAGCTGGTGATAAGAGGGAGATGGGAGGATAGGGAAGGCTGGCCACCATGTGATAATCTACCTTTATCTTTCTCCTGAAATAATTGCAAGGCTGAGTTGCACCTACCTGTTTCCCTGCCTGGGGTGATTGCTGTGGTGATAACGCTCAGCTAGACTTTTACCCGGGGAGAGTTAAAAATAGTCCCAGCTGCCTCTCTTTTTTTTTTTTTTTCTGGGTTTTTTTTTTTTTTCGGGATACTTTTCTCCTTTGGCTTTATCCAACTTCCGCGGCTTTATTTCGGCAAAAAAGCCCTGCGAGCCGTGCCTGGGTAACTCCAGCTCGTTCATCCGGGAGCGGAGCGGTAGCGCTGGAATGACGCTGCTCCCTGCGGGAGCCTCGCCGCCGGTGGGATGCCCGACCCCAGCACCCACCAGAATGGACTTTTTGGGCCAAACTGGGGCAGGACGAGGCCGTGGCAGCTCGGCCGGGCGGCGGCGGCTCCTCGTATCTCCTTCCTCTGCTGCTTTTCTGCAGAGATGTGAAGAAATGATAAAAGTGGGAGGCTGATCTCAGGCCGCCGGCGATGGCCAAAACTGATTAAAAGCTGAGAGCTTGGAAGCCTTCCTGTATGTGTCAACATGAAAACAGTCATTAGAGGCGGCGAGCGCGGCGAGAGCGCCCTGCCGCTGCTCCATCAGGGAAGGTATGCATGAATCAGGGCTCCGGTAACCAGACTCCTCTCATGTACAGACCGGACCTGTTTCCACAAAGTCTATCCTCCTTATCATCTCGGCTGGAGCATTAAAAACCTCCTCCAGATTGCTATCTGCTGATTTTATTTTCCTGGGTGACGCGATGTTCTCGCTCTGGCTTCGCCTTCTCTTGTGGGGTTGGGGTTTTGTTGTTTTTTGGGGTTTTTTTTTGAAGCCCGATGCGAGGCGCAGATTAAGGCTCGCGGGGAGATCGCCGGGAGAGCGGGCGATCGCCAGCGCAGATAAGACAAACATCAGACACCGGACTATATTTAACCAGCTGCTTTAACCTTCCTCTTCTCCGTGCCTTTCCGGGCTGGGGCTGGAGGGGCCGGGGGAGCCGCTCCTCCCTCCGAGCCCCCCCGGCAGCGGCGCTGGGGAGGCTTTGAAAACCGATTGCATCGCGATGGTGGCTTTTGATAGCGGAGAAAACACCCCGAGCATCTCTCCCTTTCATTTTTGGGGGCTCCTGCCCGCAGAGGACAGTTTCTTTCCATCCCTGCCTCTAGCACCAACCTCCCTGCAGCTGCTGCTGCTGCTTTATGGGGCGGTTTATTTTTTTTCCCGTCTTTTTTATTTTTTATAATTTTTTTTGTGTGTGTGTGTGTGTGTCTGTCTTTTGTTCTGCTGGTAGATAGATGTGAGGGGCTGATAGGGAGCAGGAGCTGATCTCCAACCCAGATAGCCTGTTATATTTATTAACTTCAAACATGGGAGCGCGGGCGCCCAGCTGATGAGCGAGGCTCTGGCAGCTGCCGGTGCTTTCGCAGCGCCGGGTCCTGCGATGGGGGAACCTGATAAACGGGAGATTGATCTCATCGCGCTGATGTGCCTCCCCCTCCCTTCTTCTTTTAATACAGATATTTTTTATTATTTTATTTATTTTTTTGTTGTTGTTTCTAAGCGAGCTGGAAGCAAATGTTTTGTCATAGTTGCAGGGGCCTGTTAGTGGTTATTATTTTTTCTTTTTATGGTGTGGGGTTTTTTTGGTTTGGGTTTTTTTTTCCTTTTCCCTTTTTATTCTGCGCTCAGCTACAGTAGATCTGAGCTGCTGATAAACGCCGAGCCCCGATCTCCATCCTGATAGAGATTGCCAGGGCTGATAAGGACCACTTATCTCTCCCCACCAGACCGGAGCAGGATTCGCTACAACAACAAACACAGCAAAGAGGGGCAAAAGGGCTCCAACAATTTGTTCCATTGCAAATGTGATTAACGCAGGCACTTTAATTATCTGATGGGGGGCAGCTGCATGTGTGTTTTTATTTCTCAAGGTGCTAGGGTGGTTTTGCCCCCCTCCACGTGCTCTGTGAAACGAGCTGGGTTGAGAAGCCGAGCTCTCCCAGCTCCTGTTATCGGCTGCAGATGTTGCATTAGTTTGATGAGAGCTTTGACTTTTTTTGATGATTATCTCCCATTCTGCTCCGCCGAGCGAACGCACGGGCTGGGGTGGGGGCAGGGGGGGGGGGGTGTGAAAACACCGTCATATTTTTGCATGTGGATTTTCTCTAATTGCTATTAGATGGTGTCAGATAACGAGCCTGATCTGCGCTGCTCAAGCCGCCGTCTCTCGATGGGGTGTGTTGGGCTCGGTGGTTTTATTTTATTTTTTTTTATATTTTTTTTTTCCTTTCCTCCTGCACGCTCGGCTGCTCCGCGGTCCCGCGTGGGCTCGGAGGCGATGCCGGGAGGGGATCGTGGAGCCGGGCAGGGGGTGGCCGGCCCGTGGGAGCCGTCCTTCCCGGGAGCTTGGAAAATTGCGTTTCTTGTAAAGATGACAGTGGCCAACCCAGCTTCTATTTTTAGCGGCGGCGTGGTGAGCCGGTGGCGTGGGATGCTCCCGGCACGCCTCCTGCCCGCTCCTTCCCTCCCTGAGTCGCTCCTTCCCTTTCAGGTGACTCTGTTTCAACCTCCTCTGCTGGCTGCTTTTTTTTTTTTTTTTCCTTTTTTTTATTTTAATATTTTTTTCTGCTTGTTTTTCCCCCTGCTCTCTGATGCAGCTGCACTTTTCCATCCCCGCCACCTCCGTGCCTCAGTTTCCCCATCCGTGCCTCCGGGCCGGGGTGGGCGGGGGGTGTTTGGGGAGGTGTTCCGTGGGGTGGGAAGGGCTTGCTCCCGGGATCGGCCGGGTGCCGGCAGAGCCTCCCAGCTCCGCTCCCAAAACCGGAATTTTCTGCGGATCCCGGGGCTCCCTCAGCCTGGCAGCCCCTCCTGTACCCCACTCCTGGCATCCCGAGGGTGGCATCCCCGTGTCCCACATGTCTGCTACACCCACGGGCGCTGCCTGCCTGCCAACCCCTCCCCTCTTGTGCAAACACCCCGAGGCCTTTGCCAGTCCTGGCGCGGTGGCATCCGAGCGGCTCCCCGGAGCTGGCAGGGGTGAGGGTGGCAAAGCCCTGTGGCACCGCTGCCCCCGCAGCGGCTCTGCCCATCCCGGCTGGCACCGGCCCCTCGGGATGCTCCCAGGGCTGGGGACACATCGTGGTCCCCACGGGTGGGGTGGGTGAGTGACCGTGGGATACCGGTTGGATACTGGTGGGATACCGGTTGGATACCAGTGGGATGCACCTGGCAGAGCTCTCCCAGCCGTCCCCAGGTGTTTCCCACAAGCCATGTTCCTGCTCAGTAGGAGGGTCTGCACCTGCCTCAGGTGATGCTGGGAGAAGTTTCCCTCCTCTTCCCCAGGCTCCATGTGTGAGCATCCCTGCAGGCTCCAGGAGAAGGGCTGGCAGCTGGTGGCCGAGGGGACAGCTGGGAGCAGGAGATCCATTCCCCATGGGTAACGGAGAAATAGCGCTGGTGGCCAGTGCCACCAGCCCCGTGCCCTGCTGTGGCAGCCGTGGGCCACTTCATCCCTCGATGCCAGGGAACCCTGCGAGCCCTGGTGGCACCGTGCTGGGGGCATGTCCCAGGATGGCTCCTCCTGGCCATCCCCATCTGCACAGCGGGCAGGGAGGATGAGGGGGATGCTCGGGGAGCGAGGGCTGGAGCCGGGCTGGCCATGGCTGAACCAGTTGTGCTGAGAGCCCGGTGCACGGCCCTGCCGGGGCCGCGGGGTGGGAAAACGGCGCTGGAGCCGCACTGGCGAGGGAGGCTCTGGAGGCTTTGTCAGGCGGCTGCTTCCAGGGCCCATGGGTTGGTTTTGTGTCTGAGGCTGCTCTTCTGCCTCCTGAGCCCCCGGGGGATGCCCCCATGCCATGCCCAGCCCAGTGATGGACTGTCCCCAGCATCCTGGGGAAGCCACCTCCAGCCAGGATTTACACCTCGGCATCCGAAGTGGCGAGGTTGGGCAAGGTCTTATTTTCCATGGTGAATCACGAGGCCACCTAGCAAGCTGCAGCTTTCCCTTTGGCCAAGTTGTGATGCGGCCAGCTCGGCAATCAGGGCTTGGGAAGAAAGCAATCCTTTCCCCACGGGTGTTGCAGGAATTGTGCAAGGAAGCAGCGCCTCGGCACAGGTGATCCGAGGTTCCTGGAGAGGGGCGGCACCCCAAGGCATCACCGTGTCCGCATCCATCCCAGAGTGGGAATCTCTGTGCCCTGGGGTGTTCCCAGCCCTGAGGAGACACCTGGGAAAGGAAAGAACAGCGCTGCCCAAGCTGGGAGCAGCGGGGCTGGTGGATTTGGGGTCAAACGCAGCTGTGCTGGCCAAAGGAAGAGGATGTTTTGAGGATGTTTTCCATGCGTGCCGTCCATCCTGCTGCAAAGAAAACAACGTGATCCGCCTTGGAAAACACTGGATGGGGCGTTGGTGTGGAGGGAAAACCAGCCCAGACCTTCCAAAGAGACACAGCCAGGGCTGGGAGTCGATGCTGCCCGGAGAGAGGGATGTGAGCAACGGGGCCACGGCCGGAGCGACGAACCTGGAGCTTCTCAGAATCCAGCATTTAAGAAGATAAATTGGAAAAGGCCTCTGTGCCAGCCCTGCACCGAGCTCCACCTCTGCTCCATGCTGAGGGCACAGATTTTTCTCCCTGTGGGGCCAAGAAATCAGCTCCCCCGCTTTGGAGAAGAGCGGGAATGGGAGCAGGAGGCCAACATCTCCTATTTTTTTTCTGCGCCACATCCCATGACTGCTTTTGCTGCCTGACTCAGGGCTTTTGGCCGGGCTGTGTCCTGCTGCTCCTTTTATCAGGAAAGTTCAAGTGTTTCGGGGGTAATACAGTTCCCTCTTCCGATGGCTGCCCGGCAAAGGCTCCACATTGTTCCTGCAGCAACATGTTTTTTTGGAAGGGCTGAAATGCCGAAAGGAATGCAACTGCTGACCTTGGGCTGCAGTGGGGTTAAGGAGTGTGTGCCTATGAGTCACTCCAGATAAGAGCCTTCCACGGCTTTTTTCCTCCAAAATAATTCTTTATCTCCTCTTTCTCACATCAACATATTTTCTTGACATCTCCCATTCGATAGCGCGTGGAGGAAATGTGCTCCTCTAATTTGTTCATCTGATGAAATGTAGATCCATTGTTTTCCCTCGGCCTTGGCCGGCCGGGAGCGTGACCCCGGAATTTGGGGATGCGCCTCCGAGTCAGTGCCCAGGGCTTGGGGATGCTCGGTGGGGTCGGTGTCCCAGAGCTTTGGGAATGCTCAGTGAGGTCAAGGCCTGGAGATTTTGGGGTGAGTGCGTGGGGTTTTGGGATGTTCGATGGGGTCGGTGCCTGGAGCTTTGGCAGTATTTAGGATTGGTACCTGTGTTTGGGGATGTTCAGTGGGGTCAGTGCCTGGACATTTTGGGGATGTTCAGTGGGGTCAGTGCCTGGACATTTTGGGGATGTTCAGTGGGGTCAGTGCCTGGACATTTTGGGATGTTCAGTGGGGTCAGTGCCTGGAGATTTTGGGGATGTTCAGTGGGGTCAGTGCCTGGAGATTTTGGGGATGTTCAGTGGGGTCAGTGCCTGGAGATTTTGGGATATTCAGTGGAGTCAGTGCCTGGACATTTTAGGGATATTTAGGAATGGTGCCTGCAGTTTTGGGAATGCAAACCCAGGGTTTGGGGATGTTTGGTGGGGTCAGTACCCCTTGCTTTAGGGATGGGCTCGGTGCCCAGGATTTGGGGAATGTTTGGACTTTGGGGATGCCAAACAGATTCGGTGCCTGGGGCTTTAAGGATGCGCCTTGGGGTCAGTGGCCAGGAATTTATGGATGCTTGAAGGAGTTTGGGGGTGCACCTTAAGGCTGTGCCTGAGGCTTTGGGGATGCTCAGCAGGGTCAGTCCCTGTAGCTTTGGGATGGTACCCAGGGGTTTGGGATGCTCGATGAGACTGGTGCCTGCTGTTTTGGCGATGCTTCTCTGGGTCAGTGCCTGGGATTTGGGAATGTGTTTTAGGGTCGATACCCAGAGCTTCAGGGATTCTCGATGGGGTCAGTCCCAAGGCTTTACAGATATTCCTCCAGGACAACACCCGGGACCTTCCCAAACGCGAGACCGGGAGCAGCGGCGAGAGCATCCCCAACTCATCCGGGCACGGCGGGGAGACAAAACCGCTGTTCCCCCTCCCCTCCTCTCCCCGCTCCGCCGGGAAGTTTGGCCGCTCGCTCTCTTCTCCGTCTCCCAGCCGAGGCCTCTCATGCTACTCGCAGCTCCTATGATAATGCGGAAAGTTGAACTGGCCCCATTACTGCGCTGCGATGGTTGCCGCGATAAGGGCCCGATAATGGCAGCGATAGCGGCAGCTCGGTAGCCAATGGCTCCGCCGCTCCTCCCATTAACATTCCCCACCACGGCCGGGCTCGGAGCTGCCTATCTGCTCTCCATTTCCACTCCTCCGCTAGATAAGAATGGAAATACTGACTTCATAGCTCACTGATTAAAGTGTCTGGATTTCTTGATAATACACAGATAAATTATGTTTTTCAAAAAGAAGGTAGGGAAGGGAGTGCGAGGGGAGGGAAAAACCTCCAGTCCATTTTTATTATTATTTTTTTTTCTTCCTTCCCTCTTTCTGGCCGTGCCCTGGGAGTTTGGGTTTGTGCTGCTCCAAAATGCCCTTCCCAGCAAGGAAGGCAGAGCCCTGTGAGGTGCCCTCAGGAATTGGGGGGAGACAAAGGATTTTTGGGAGCTACGTGGGTGGGGTGTCGGGCACGTCCAGCCGCCTCCCTGTGCTGGGATGGAGATGCTGTTCCTGCTCCTTGGGCTTTGCCAGCTGTGCCACACCTGGGGCATCTCAGCTGGGATCTGTCCCCAAGCTGGCAGGACCCAGGGATGCTCGGGAAGCATCTCCATATCCATATATCCATATCCATCTATCCATATCCATATATCCATATCCACCTCCAGCCTGAGCCTCCCTGGTCCTGCTGCCCTGGGTATTTGGAGCAGCCTCATCCCACTGCCCCATCCATACTCAACTCCTTGACTTTCCTCACTCATCCCCGCTTGGAGCAAACACAGCTTCCAGACTTTTTGGTTTGGAAAAAGGTATCGACCACGAGCATCTGAGTTTGTTTCATCTAAATATAAAACTAAAGAGCAAACAGTATAAAGTTCATTTTTTAATGTGCTGCCCCATTCCAGTTGGGCTGCTCTCTTTATTTTTTTTTTTTAGGGGAACTGTGATAAAAAGCAGAGATAAAGGCAGGACTGTTTTGTGTAGGAGTCGGTATCTGCGTTATCTATCTCCCTTTTTCACTCTCCGAGCAGCTCTGTTGTTTTTCGCTCTTATCTCGCTCCACCAAAATGCCAAGAACAGGAAAAAAAAAAAAATTAGAAAAAAGAAAGAGAGAGAGGCAGCACAGGCACGTTTGCACGGAGCAAACTCAGCGTCCACAGAGCTGGGCAGGAGAAGGGCCTGGAGTTGGAGGAAGAGGAGGGTTGGGGTGCTGGGGAAGGCAGGGAAGGATTTTGGGAGCAGCGTTGTCCCAGGGATCTCCATGTGCCAGGATCGGTGCCTGCTGCTCTGGGATGGGCCACCCGGCCTGGCTGTGCCCACTGAGGGTCCTTCCCTGCCCCTGGAGCCCCCACAGTTCCTGTTTGTTGCCCTGGAGTGCTCCAGGATGGCTCTGGGAGCTGGGATCAGGCATCCTGTGGGATTGGGAGCAGCAGGGACATCCCAGCCAGAGCATCTTTGCTGATGTCCCCTTGTGTCCATCCCTTCAGACTGGCCTCACCCAGGGCTATCACAGATGGGAAGGCTTGGGGTGGACACTGGAAGCCATCCCTGTTCCCTTTCCATCGCTTTTGGGAGTGGGATGGAGCTGGCAGGACCCGGAGCTGCTGCCCACAGGAAGGGGATGGCTCCAGCTCGGCACCTCCGGGGTAATTTGTCTCTGGATTAGGCCAGAGCGTGACCTCTGTCCTCGCTGTCACCTGGCACTGATGTGCTCCCAGTGCTGCCTGAGCATCCCCACCCCGCCCGATCCTGCCTGGAATGTCTTTATTCCAGGTGGGAGAGGAAGGATGTGAACTGAGGGGCTTTCCCCCAGTTCCACCCTTTGGCAGGGATCAGGGAGCCTGATCTTCCCGGATGGAATTTCTTTGCCGTGTTGTTGCGTGTCCAGCTGCTCCCGAAGCGCCCACATCCTGGATCACCATGGAGACAAACACCTCCAACTGCTCTCGGATGGGGTTTGGATGGAGACAGCTGCAGGCCCCCCAGGAAGGACTGCTCCTTCTCCCCCAGTCTCAGCAGGTGCCTCAGTTTCCCTGCCGTGCTCTGAGCAGGCTCTGGCGGCTCCGTGCGCTCTCCAGCCGGGCGGGCAGGCCCACGTTCAGCGCATCCCTTCTCCCGGAGCAATCCCATCCATCTGCTGCGCCAGGGACGGCTCCATTCCACTCTCTCCTCTCTCCAAATCTATCAGGCCCTTATCGACCCCATCTGAAACCTAAAGTCACTCCATTGTCATTGTCCCTGGATTTCTTCCCTCCCTCGCGCGCGGTTGATCCGCCGGCCGTTCCTATTGGGAATGGCGGCCCCCAGAGCGCCCCAATCTCCCGGAATCTCTCGGTGGTTTATCGGCCCATCGGAGCCGGGGCTGGCGGGGCCGGCGCTGGCGCCGCTCGCTGCTGATAAAGTTTCAGAGTTCAGGCAGTGATGAATGTTCAGTAACTGCACCCGCCGCGATCCCGCCTGGGCTTGGCAGCGCGAGCAGCTCCGGCTGAAACCAATCCCTCCCCTATCAGCAGCGCTGCTTTTTCTCAGGCTCGGCCTCTCCCCGGGTCTGCTCTTCCCTGGGGGGCTCCCCTGGGGCACCACAGCACCCAGGGATGCTCCAGGGGGCTCCGTCCCAGGGGGGCTTTCTGGATTTCACCCTGCAATGATTTGGGTTGGGAAGGAACTTAAAGCTCATTTTGTTCCAGGGCAGGAACCTTGCAGCAGACCAGGCTGTGGTGGTTGGGATGGAGCAGCTCCCCAGCAGTGACTGGAGCATCCCAATCCCCATCCCCGTTCCCATCCCCATTCCTGTTCCCATTCCCATCCCTGTTCGTTCTCATCCTTGTCCCCATTCCCATCCCCATTCCCAATCCCCATTCTCTTCCCCATCCCATGATAAGAAATCCCAGCCTTTCCAACACCTCCATTCCCTCTCTATCCATTGTTTCCCTCCTGGAAAAACTAGGCCTAAGCATATTATAAATGTAATCGTTATTATAAATGTAATCATCATTATAAATTTAACAATTGTTGTAAATACCATCCCATGAGCAATGGCAGCATCACTTACCCCCTCCATGCCCCCCCATCGCTGTTCCCCTCCTGGTATCAATTAGGCCTAATAGATTATAAATGTAATAATATTAATCATTGTAAAACCCCTCTTGAGCAGCTGGAGCATCTCCCCATCAAGAATTACAGCATCACCCAGTTCCTCTATCCCCTGTTCCCCTCCTAGATAAATTAGGCCTAAATACAGAAATGTAATAAGTCAATGAATTTAAGGTATAAATTATTATAAATACCCCCCATCAGCAATCCCAGCATCCCTACCATCTCCTGGATAAACCAGTAATAATTTAATATCAAATTCTAATCAATACATTATAACCCCCCCCACCCCTGCATCTTCCAATCCTCCCACCATTCTTTTTTTTCCTTGCCCTTTTCCCCCAGGGCTCCATAGGCCGGGTCAGGGTGAGTTTTATCTGGAGGTGATGGAGAAGGGCCCCAAATTTGAGATAAAGCCCCCCGGGGCCGGCCCCAGCCGCTATCGGCTCCATGCACGGGGCCGATCTTTCATGGGGAGATATCCATGGGAAGAGCCCTGCCTGGGATGCTGCAGCCAGGCTGATAGGGGAGAGGGCTGATTTGTACTCAAAAAAGCCCCTTTTCCTCCCAAACTGGATCCCAGGCTATTGGAATTTAGCGCAGCATCACCGAGGGGAGATCTCCCGTTACCGAAACCTCGTTTGTCCCGGCTTGGCGTTCCCCATCCGCAGGGAACGGGCTCGGGAGCAGCCGAGGTCGCTGGTAAAACAAACATTGGTAGGGCCCAGGGAGGAATTGGGTGAGAAGAGCGGGCGGGTGGCCCATCAGATACCGGGATTTGCAGCCCGGGTTGTTCTCCGGGTGTTCCTGGCAGCGGGGCGGGCACGGCACAGCCCCGCCACCGGACCCTGGACGCTCCAGACCCCACCAAACCTCCTTGGCTACAAGGGCAGCTGGGACTGGCTCCAGGAGCATCTTTCCCTGA
Organism: Poecile atricapillus; assembly: GCF_030490865.1. Lineage (NCBI taxonomy): Eukaryota > Metazoa > Chordata > Aves > Passeriformes > Paridae > Poecile > Poecile atricapillus. The sequence continues at coordinate 20,298,648 of NC_081258.1, forward strand.
GGGATACCGGTCTGTTCCTGCAGCCTTTTGCTCTTTCCATAATTCAGGGGGAAATCAGGTGATTTAGGGGCAGGGAGGAAGTGATGCCTGAGTGGAATTCCTGCGTTTCCAGTATGAGGTGGTGGATGAGCATGCTGGTGTTGCTTTGTGCATCCTAAAACCTCGTATGGAGCCTTGCCCACCTGCTTTTTTGTTGGTTTTCATCATCATCATCAATATTATTATTATTATTATTATTATTATTATTATTATTATCATCATTATTAATGGTTTTTTAATTGGAAGAGGATGCTTCCAGCGCAGGGATGAGGAGGAGCTGGAAGGCTGTAGAAGGGATCCTCCATTATGTTGCCTGCCTGGTGGAGCTGGAATATCCCCCAGGATGCCCTGGCACAGCCGGGATGTCCCCACTGTCCCCCCCAGTGACACCCAGAGCCAAGGCTGAGCTGTGAGGTGCTGGAGAGGTTTGGGATGTGGTGGCTTCCAGCTCTGTCCCTCATTCCCTGGCTCTTGGAGCCTTCCTTGGACTCATCCCCTGCCCACTGGGGCTTGGAGGAATTTTTATTTTTAGAAATGAGGATTGTGGATTCCCAGGACGCTTTGGGTTGGAAGGACCTTAAAGCTCATCTCCTTCCTCCCCCTCCACGGGCAGGGACACATTCCACTGAGCCCAGGTTGCTCCGAGCCTCATCCAACCTGGCCTTGAACGCTTCCAGAGATGGGAATTGGAAGGAGTCGGATGGGAAATTTTATTTAAATTCGTATTTAAAAATAAACACTTGGACCTGACAGCAGCACCGAGCGCCAGCCGGCAAAGGCAGGTTGCCACCAGCCTGCACGTGTTCCCGATCCAGGACCTGCTTTCCACCACGGGAACTCCTCCTCCTCTTCCTCCTCCTCCTCCTCCTCCTCCCTGCTCCAGAGCCGGTGGGAAAGTCTGTGGCTGTTGCTATTTTCTATCTCTTATCAAGGCCTCTTATCACTTTGCTCTTGTCTCCGTGCCGGCTCTCCGAGCGCCCAGGGTCTCGCTCTTGGCAGCCTGGAAAAGTCCCTCCACCTCCTCCTCGATTCCCTATATTCTCTGGCCTTTTATTTAATTTACCAGCTAAGCACAAAGAATCAAGAAAAGCTTTATTGTTCCTGCGCTGGGAGAACCTTAATTGGAGCACAGTGATCAAATCATTACCTGGATAACGCCGGGTTTCCCTGGGAATGCCGACCCTGGGCCCAGCCCTGGTGACAGGGGCACATCGCCTCAGCTTCCTGCAAGTTTTTAGAGTTGCTATCTTTTTTTTTTCCTTCTTTTTTTTTGAGGAAAAAAGGAAGAAAAATAATTTTAAAAAAAAATAAAAATCCTTGCTCGTTATCAATAAAAAAAAAAAAAGGAGGGAGAAGGAGGGAGGGAGAAGAGTTAATCGTCGAAGCGGAGTATCTTGGAAGGGAGCGTTTTTTGGCTCTTCCCCTCTCTGTAAAACCAGCCTCAGTAATTCAGTTTTAAAGCATGAAAAAAGGGAGTTGATGAAATTCCACTATCAGCACTGAACCAATATGCAAAATATCTCGCCGAGAATCAAATAGCTATTATGTTTTCATTTCCATTTCAGCGTATTTGCTTAATGAAGAATAGACAGATCAGGCCAGCCGAGGGAGGCTGTGTGCGGTGATAACTGTGCAGGGCTCCCAGCAATCCCGGGCAAGTGACGCTCCGCTCCTGCTCTGCGCTCCCTCTCCCTCCCTCGCTTTTTTTTCTTTTTGCCTTTTCTCCCCTTTTTTTTGATTTTTCTTTCTTTTTCCCCCAGTGGTTCGTTTAACCCACACAGATGGTGGGGAGTGGGGTGCTGCAGTGGGGTTGGGATGCAGCCAAGGACACGATTTTGGGATGGTCCCCGTGGGCACTGGGTGACACCGTGGTCCCCAAAGCCCTGGTTTCACATGGTTGGGTTTATCTGGAGCATCCCCATCTCCCTTGTGCTTGGAGGTGTTGTGGGGTGGGGTGTGGGATGCGTCCAGGGACTGTGGGAGATGATTCCAGGATGCTGTTGGCCACCAATCATCCCCCATTCCAGGTTGGATTTGCGTGGAGCATCCTCATCTTCCTCACGGCTGGGCCTCGGTGTTTTGGGCTGGGATGTGGGTGGTCCCAGGATGCATCCAGGGACCGCAGTGACGGGATTCTGGGATTGCTGATTCCCCATCATCCCTGTGGGTGCCCAAACCCCAGCTGGATTTACGTGGAGCATCCCCATCTCCTTCCTGATGGGGATGGATATTTCAGGGCGGGATGTGGCCACCCCAGGATGCATCCAGGGACCCCAGGGATGTGGCATTGGGATGCTGCTGGCCACCCATCGTCCCAATAGGAATTTGGTGACACCACAGGACTCAGTTTTATGTGGGGATTTATGTGGGGCATCCAGTTGGATTGATATGGGATGTCCAGTTGAATTTATATGGGATATCCAGTTGGATTGATATGGGATATCCAGCTGGATTTATATGGGATATCCAGTTGAATTTATATGGGATATCCAGCTGGATTGATATGGGATATCCAGTTGGATTTATGTGGGATATCCAGTTGGATTTATGTGGGATATCCAGTTGGATTGATATGGGATATCCAGTTGGATTGATATGGGATATCCAGTTGGATTGATATGGGATATCCAGTTGGATTTATGTGGGATATCCAGTTGGGTTTATATGGGATATCCAGCTGGATTGGTATGGGATATCCAGTTGGATTTATATGGGATATCCGGTTGGATTGATATGGGATATCCAGCTGGATTGATATGGGATATCCAGTTGGACTGATGTGGGATATCCAGTTGGATTGATATGGGATATCCAGTTGGGTTTATATGGGATATCCAGTTGGGTTTATATGGGATATCCAGCTGGATTGGTATGGGATATCCAGTTGGATTTATGTAGGGCATCCCCATTTCCCTCCTGGCTGGGGATGGGTATTTTGGGGTGGGCTATGGGATGCACCCAGGGCCCATGGACGGTTGGCTGCCACCATCCCTGTTAGGCCATAGTGCTGCGGTACCCAAAGCCATCCCCATCCTCCTCCTGCTTCCCGCTGTTCCCGGGCAGGACCTGGGTGGTCTCAGCACCCTTGGGTGGGTGCCAGGTGCCCTCCTGGTCCCACCCATCCCTTCCCAGCCCCATCCACCCCTCCCTGGGCAGGCTGGAGGTGCCAAACCCCGGCGCAGGCGAGCGTCGGGTTAACTTTATCAGAAGCCCGAGAGCCGTGAAGGCGTGAAGGAAGAAATTAGCCTAACAATGTTTCATTTACAGCGGGAGAAACGATTTGTTAGCCGGCGATTGTTTCTGAATATTATCAGAGCCTTTTTAATTGTGCTGGAACTGAAATTAGCAGAATTAGAATAAATTGCCTTCCCTTCTCCGGCAGCCTCTTTATTCACGCTCATTGTTGTGTGCTTTGTATAGATTATGGGCTCTTTGTTCTGCTGCTGTAAATATACATGCCTGGAGTCACGGCGAGCAGCTGAGGTCTGCAGACGGGCTGGCCCCGCTCCGATCCCCCCTGTGATGCCCCGATCCCGGTTCCGGTAGCCCCCGGTAGCCCCCAGTAGCCCCCGGGCTCGCGGCGTCGTGCGGCGCCAGCCACATGTGCCACCGCTGCCAGGCCTTGCTGGGGCCGCTGCGTTGTCATGGCAACGGCCAAAAGAGCTGGCAGTCCTGAGGGGTGTCCCCTGTGTCCCCCCTGTGCAGTGTCACCCCCGTGGGGCTCTGTCAGAGAAGGGGCGGTGGGGACCATTTCTGGGGTCTCTTTTGGGGTCACGTCTGTGCGCACAGGACCTCCCTTGCTGCCCACGGTGCCCCAGGGAGGGGACACTGCAGCCAGACGTGGCCACCTCGGCAAGGTGACCCTGTGCCCCAGGGACACTGCACCACAGGGGCGGCCGGACTCTCCCTTCCTTCCCTGGGGGGCATTTCCTCCCAGCACCCTGATTTCCCAACTGGGAAAACGCCACCCCCCTGGCATCTTTTCCCTCTGGTTGTCCCCTCCTAACCTCCTGTCCGTGACCCCACAGGTTCCCTGGCAGCGATGGAGGAAGGCGAGGATGCCCCGGTGGGGGACAGGAGCCCCTCGGAGAGGGACGGGGCCACCTCGGACTGCGAGGGCTCTGCCGAGCGCGACACCTCCAGCCCCCCCGGCAGTGAAGGTGAGCCCTGGGGCTGTCCCCGCTGTCCCCTCCCCACCGGAGCAGCCTGCAGGGCGGTGTCTCTGCTCCAGGGGCAGGGTGTTCGTTAGCTAAGGAAGCAGCCTGGCCACCCCTCGGTGGGTCAGTGACACCCCTGTGTCCCTGGGGGGTTCCATCCCTCTGGCCGGTGGCAGGACACCCTGGGGACAGCCCAGATTGCAGAGTCGTGTCCCTTGGGGTATGGAGTGACCCCCTTGGGGTGTAGAATCACATAGGTGGGGGATAAAGTGACCCCTCAGAGGGCTGCAAAGTGACCCTTTGGGATATAAAGTGACCCCTTAGGTGCAAAATGACCCTTCCTCCTACCTTAGGGTGCAGAGTGTCCCATCCCAGGGATGCAGAGTGACCTCCTGGGGTACAAGGTCACATCCTTCAGAATACAAAGTTCCCCTCCCCACCCAAAATCAATGTCACCTCCCTCGGGGTGCAAAGTTCCCCCGCTCAGGGGGACCAAGTCACATCCCTCAGTGTACCAAGTGACTCTCCCAGGGTGCCAAACAGCCCCAGAGGCCACAGGTGGTGGCCCTGGCCGTGCCACAGCTGGGCTGGGGGCACAGGGCCGTTGGTGCCACCGTGCCACCCACGCAGCCGCCGTGCCGAGCCGTGCCGCGCCCCAAAGGTGGCTGCGACTCAGGGCCGGGCTGAAAAAGTCCCAGATATCCTTTAAGTTCCTTCCTGTGGAGGTGGGGGCAAATCCCAATCAGTTAATGTTTGCAGTGCCCTTTGAGATAACGGCGCCGGGGCAAGGCTGCGCCGGCTCCCGGCAAACCCCGCTGCCTCCAGCTGCCGGACCTGGGGGAAAAGTGTCCCCAAAACCAGGGCAGCCAGGCCACCATGCACCAGCTGGGGCAGGGAAGGGATCCTGATAGTGGGGATAGGGAAGGGACCCCAGAATTTGGGGCAGGGAACAGACCCTGATAGCCCCAAGAGACGAGGCAGGGAGGGGGACCCCGATAATGAGGGCAAGGAAGGGACCTCACTAGCTGGGGCAGGGAGGGGACCCCAGCATTTGGGACAGGCCAGGGACCCCAATAGCCAGGACAGGGAATGGACCCTGATAGCTGGAGCAAGGAGAGACCCCAGTTTCAGGGAAAGGACCCCAACAGCCAGAGCAGGGAAGGAATCCTACAGCAAAGCAGGGAAGGGAGCCTGATAATTGGAACAGGGAGGGGACCTGATAACCAGAGCAGGGAAGGGACCCCGGTGTCTGAGTCAGGGAGGTCTCCCAGGCAAACTTTGCTCGGTGGTGGAGGGAAGAGAGGGCTCTTATCTGATGGGGGAGCCGGGCTGGGGGCGAGGAGCCGGAGCTGGGGCGCGGAGCTGCACCTGGCACTGGCCTGCCTCGATAAAGAGGTGATAGCAGAGATAAGGCCGAGCAGCAATAACGGCCACTAAAGCTTTCAGCGCGATGGATAAAAATCGATATGCCAGGCACTTTGATTTATAGCCAAAAATAATAGGACTTTTATACCCGGTGATTGATTTATTTGATGTTAATCATTGCGCTTATCACCTGTATTAATAATCTCCAATGGCGGTGACGTCACCCCTGGGCGGCCGCGGTGGCGCCGATCGATTGGGCTCCGCGCTGCTCGATCCGCCCGGGACGCCAAGGCAAACATGTACTTTGGGCACTAATCTGCCACACTGTCATATGCAGATTGGCTTTATCAGCCCATCTCCAGCAGCAGTTAATGGAGAAAATAATTGTTATCAAGTTGCTATGAATACGCCACAAATAGAGCCGTGAGGGGAGCGGGGCTCGGCGCGCCGACGTGGGATGGCACGGGTGTGCCGGGGGTTTGGGGTGGCTTGGGAGGTCTGTGGGGTGGAGGGGCTTGGCTGGACTGGTGGGACGTTCCCAGGGGGATGGGGGCTCTGGGCACAGGGATGTGGATCCCCTCCCTGTGCCCGGCCCCCGTGGAATGCTGCCTCTGGAATTCCCTGCTCGTGACCTGCTGCCTTCCCCCTCCTGCTGCAGAGTCCAGAGATGCTCTGGAGAGCCCGAAGGAGCTGGAGAAGCCGGATCCTGGAGAAAACCCCCAGGAACCAGAGATCTGGAATGGGCCAGGTGAGTCTGTGGTGTGGGGCCGGTCATCCCGCTCCATCCCAGTGTCCTGACTGGATCTGCTGGAGCAGCTCCCAAGCACTCGCCTCCTTTTTGCAGCACCAGTATGAGGAGGACTGGTAGCACTGGGAGCTGGGCAGGCTGCAAACCCCAGAACTCCTGGTGGAGGGGAGGTGTGAGGTGATGGTTGTCAGCCCCAGCGTCTCTGGGGTGCTGTTGGGATGGTAAAACCTTGGATTTGGGAGCAGCAGGGATGCCATCCTCACAGCTGGCACCACACCCCCTGGCACTGGCAGGGTTTGGGCCCGTCCTGCGTCGCACCAGGGCACTTCAGCAACATCCTGGCAACCACAAGAGCGACGCTGGGGTGGTTTGGTGATGGTTATCAAAACCCCAAGGAGCGAATTCAGCCTCTATCTCCCCCTGGTATCTTCACACCGGGGCTGCGGGCACCGGGGCACCGGCGGGGCCGGGCTGGCCCTGTGGGCACCCCCAGCCCTATCACCCACTATCTCCAAAGCCACGGGGTTACAGACGTGTGCCACACGGATTCACAGCATGTCTGGGCTTGGAAGGGAGCTCTGGAGATCATCCAGCCCAAGGCAGGGGCACCTGGAGCAGGTGGCACAGGAACACGTCCAGGTGGGTTTGGAATGGCTCCAGAGACCCCAGACCCTCCCTGGGCAGTTCTGCCACCCTCCATGGGAAGAAGTTCTTCTTCATGTTGAGGTGAAACTTCCCGTGGTTTGGTTCATGGCCATCACTCCTTGATTGGGGTTGTGGATTGTTCCACTGGGAGCAGCTCCTGGCAGGTGGATGGGGATGGGACCAGGGCCACCTGAGACCCCCAGTGTGCCACATTTCGGGTCCTGTCGGTGCTGCCCACACCCTGCTCCTGCCAGGGGAGCTCCCAGAGTGTGGGGCAGTGGTGGCCCCGCTGGAGGAGAGCCATGAGTCACCCTTTGGGGATGGATGCACCGGGCAGGTCCCGCTGCGTCCCCAAGGCCGCGGGAGCGCTGGGAAGCGGCGGCTGCCAGCGCACGTGCTCCTGCAGCTGCCCAAATCCCCACGGCCCCGCGGGAACCCCGCTCCCCCTCCCCGCCCCGGCCGAGGGGAAGCTCCTGCCGACCCCGCTGATATCCCGGCCCTTCCTGCGTGCTGGGCAGGAAGAGCTGCGAGGCCACCCCCGGCTCCTCCTTATCTGCTCCCAGCCCTTTGCCCCCGGCGCTCCCGGGATGCCGGGGCAGGGCAGGATGGGACCGCAGCTCCAACCCCACAGATCCCCCCATTCCCTCTGGGGTCGCCCCACGCCGCATCCCCTCATCCTCCGGAACGGAGCCCGGCTGAGGCCGTGCCTCCCCTTCCCCCTCCCCTCTCCCAGCGGGTTATTTGCATTCTTTATGTAAAAGAGATTTTATTATCGGCCCCTGGCAGCCCATCTCTATTCTGGTAATTGGAGTGGTATTAATTTCGGTGTGGCTGGGAGTTGCTGGCGGTCCGGCGATGCCGCGCCGATAGGGTGTTCCTCTCGCACCAACCGCCGCGATAGCCCCGGCTATCAGGAGCTCTGCAGGCTCGGCACTTATCAGGGATGGAGCTGGCGAAAAGGGAAGCTCGGAGCAGCCTGAATTTTCTGCTTTATCTGGCAGGATCCGCCGGGTGTCAGCGATGGCGGCCGCGAGGATGCGCCGCGCCGGGGGGGCCTTTGTTCGCGCCCCACGGTGCCTCCCCATCCCCCAGGGAGTTTTGGGGGGTCACTGGGTCACCCCCGCTGGGGGTTGGTGTTCCCAAAGGTCGTCCCGCTGTTCCAGAGGGGATGTGGCCTGCCAGGACCTCACCCTGGGGCTCCCTGGCCCAGGAGGGAGAAGGAGGATTTGGGTTTGTCTTGTTCCCTGGAGGGGGCTGCAGCTCGTCCAGCTGCTGGGCAAGTTCTCAGGAGCTGGAGGCTGAAATCCTGAACTTGGGAGCCTTTATGGATGTGCCACCCCTTCATCCAGGGTGCTGAGACACCCTGGCTCCGGTCTGCTTCCCAGTGGGATCACGGGATGGAGCACGGCCACGCTTTGTGCTCACTCCATCCTCTGGTGGGGCTGGAGACAGGATGTCCATCCCAAATTCCCCCCAACCCTTCCATCCATGCCTCAGCTTTCCATCTTCCCCACTCATTTTGGTTTGCTCTGGAGAAGGGTGGGTAGCAGAGAATTTTGGGAGCACCCACAGCCTCCAACTCCCATCCCAGGGCTGTCCCATCCCTGCCCGGCCAACCTCAGCAATCCCAGCCGGATTTCCAAGAGGATAAGATGAAAAACTCTGGCAAAAGTCAGCTGGAGCTGGGGCAGGAATGCAGCAGAGGAGAGCCCTGCTGAGGGACAGGCTGCCCAAGCTGGTGATGAGCCACCAGAGAATTCCCAGCGGGAGCTGCCGGGAGGCTGCAGCCCCTGGGAATCCTGGATTCTCACCTTTCCACCAGGGGATGAAGCTGTTTGCTTTTGTCCTTGTGGGAGCACCGCAGGCAGGGACAGGATTGGAGGAGCTGTGACCAAACCCAGGGTGGCTTTTGCGTTATCCCAGCCAGTTGTGTCCTGCTTGGGAATTCCCAGGGAATTCTCCATCCCCTTCCCTACATTAGCATCACTGTTTGCAGCTCCACCTTGCTGAACCCCGAGCCCTGCTGCTGTTTTGCCTGTTTGGGCTTTATTTAATAATTAATTACTAACTATTCAATATTAATTTAATGTTTCCTCTGTGGTAATGATGGCTCTGGGTTGATGACAGAGCTCAGGCTCCTCTCCCAATCCCCCAAACCCATCCTCACCCCCCATCCTCCATATCAGGATGGCACAGAGCAACTCCTCATTCTTTTTTTTTTGGTGCATCTAATTAAAACTCTTGAGTCTTTTTTTTTTTCCCCCTTTTTTCCTCCCAGCTCCCCCTTCCCTCGTGCTCCCTCTCCCCTTCAGTTGTGTTTATCTCCCGCCTCAATAATCTCCAGCTGCCCAGAGTTTGTCTGGAAACCTCAGGGTTTATTATCGGGGTGAGCAGGACACAATGGGGGGGACAGCTGGTCCGGGGGGGCACACACGGCCCCATCCCTCCCCCTCTGCCCTGGTATGTGTGGGTGGGAAAAATTATCCCAGCTATTCCATTTTATCGCTGGGAGTGGAGCAGCAGGGAGTTGTGTCTGTGGGAGATCGCTGGGGGATGGGGGAGTTGGGATTCAGGGAATTGGCATCCCCATCATCCCAAATCAGGGGGTGCCCAGCAGCCTGGAATCACCCCCCTGGCCGGTCTGTGTCCAAAGGCAGCGGGGTGGGGACGATCCCAGCAGGGACAGTGGCTCCTGTCCTGGGTTTGGGACATGGATGAGTACCTGTCCCACGTGTCCCTGTGTCTGGGGACACTGCAGGGTGGAGGGGACAGCTTGGGGACACTGATGTGGTGAAGGGATGCTCTGACTGCTCTGGGGGATGTTGCTGAGTGGAAGGAGGACCAGACTGATTTGGAGACACAGCTGGGGTGGAGGGATGCTCAGGGATTTTGGGGACAGGGGCAGTGTGGAGGGATGCTCAGGGATTTTGGGGACAGTGACAGTGTGGAGAGATGCTCAGGGATTTTGGGGACAGTGACAGTGTGGAGAGATGCTCAGGGATTTTGGGGACAGGGACAGTGTGGAGGGATGCTCAGGGATTTTGGGGACAGGGGTAGTGTGGAGGGATGCTCAGGGATTCTCGAGACAGGGACAGTGTGGAGGGATTCTCAGGGATTTTTGGGGACAGTGACAGTGTGGAGGGATGCTCAGGGATTTTGGGGACAGTGACAGTGTGAAGGGATGCTCAGGGATTTTGGGGACAGTGACAGTGTGAAGGGATGCTCAGGGATTTTGGGGACAGGGACAGTGTGGAGGGATGCTCAGGGATTTTGGGGACAGGGGCAGTGTGGAGGGATGCTCAGGCATCTGTTCCCATTTTCCCTTGGGAAGGAGAGCAATGGTCCTCTTGTGGTGAGAGCCCTGAGGGCAGTGCTGCCAGGCCGGTGCTGATTGACAGCTGTCAATCACTCACCTTGCTGCCCTGGCTGAATTGGAGGACTGGTGGGGATTTGGGGCTTGGACCTCTGGGTACCCCCTCCCGAGGGTTCTCCCACCCCCACAGACCCCCCTGCAGTCCCCTCCCCTTTCCGGACGGGATATCTTCCCTCTGCATCGGCTCCGGGGCCCCTGCATTCCCCTTCCTCCCCCTCTCCGGCTTCCTGCCCCCCTCGGGCACAGCCAGGGGTCCCAGCAGCCCCAGGAGAGGGGACAGGGCAGGGACACGGTGTCCCTGGCACAGGGGTCCCGCCACCTTGGCAGCCCTGGGCAAGCCAGGAAGTTTTCCTCCTTCCCATCCTTCCTGAGTGCTTTCTGGTGTTTTTCCCAGTGTTTATTCCTGTCCCCTGCCCTGTGGTCACAGGTCCCGTGTGTTTCCTGGTTGTCCCTTGTGAGGAGGAGCCCTGGGAACAGGGATGGCAGCACCCCGGGCATGGGAACCCCTTGGGATGGGGTCCATGAGTGGGGACAGAGCAGGGACAGGGCACCCCTGGCACAGAGGTCCTGGCAGCTCTAGGAAAGCCAGGAAGTTTTCCTGCTTCCCATCCTCCCTGAGCCTTTTCTGATCTTATTCCCAGTGTTTATACCCACATCCCTGCAGGAACAGGTCCCAGTTACTCCCCGTGTCATGAGGGATGACACCCCTGGCGATGGCAGCACCTCAGGGATGGGAACCCCTTGGGATGGGAACCCTCTGGAGACAGGGACCCCCTCCCAGCCCCATCCCAGCGAGGCACAGCAACACCCCAAAGGCAAATGTCCCGGGAACGCTTATCAGCCCATCCTGCTGGGGCAGGGCGTCCGTGGGCCGATCCCGGGGAACGCGCGGCACGGCCGGCGCCTGCCAGCTGTGCCCCACAGCTGGCGAGCAGGGAGCGGGTCCTTTCGGGGTGCAGCCCCTGCTGGGTGCCCAGCCCCCTGTGCAGCCCCCCCGGGTGCTGGCTGGTGCCCGCTCCGGGCACGGGGCAGGGCCTGGCTGCTCCATTATCCAGGGGCAGGGTTCAGCCCGATAAGGAGTCGCTTTTGGACTCGGGCAGCAAACAATCAATAAGTGGCAAGCGATGGGCAGGAGAGATAAAGGCAGAAATCCCCCTTTGGCTCCTGCCCCACCGGGGCGTCCCCAGCGCCCCAAACCAGGGGGCAGAGCCCAGCTCTGCCACAGCAGTCCCCTCTCCATCTGCAGAGCAAGCCCAGGCTGAGCCCAAGCAGGCGCAGCCCAGCAAGGCTCGATTTAAACCCTCCTCACTCCTTTGTCATCCCCAAGGCTGCCCTGATTACTCGAGCACCCGGGACGGCAAAGCCGGGATAATCTCCTTAGCCCCTTTGGAGAGATTTCCCTTTGTGAGCGGAGGTGAAGAGTGGAGATGCTGCGTGTTCACAGCTTAAGACTCTTCCCAATCGGCTCCCTCCATCTTATCGGAGCGGTGCCATCACATCATTGCAGTAGTTGAGTTGTCAGGATTTATTCCTTCCGCCGCGCTCTCGCCGCTTCTAAAAACAGCAGCTGGGGCTGGGATGGGACTGCTGGGGGGGAACTGGGGGGAACTGGGGCTTCTCCAGCTCAGATTTCCCTGGGCAGGAGTGGGAGAGCCATGGGATGTTGGGTACCCATTGATGGATCCATCCATCCATCCATCCATCCATCCATCCATCCATCCATCCATCCCTCCCTCCCTCCATCCATCCATCCATCCACCCATCATCCATCCATCCATCCATCATCCATCCATCCCCATTTCCCAGTCTTTCCATCAGCCATCCATCCATCCATCCGTCCATCATCCATCCATCCATCCCTCCATCCCACTGCCAGGCCAGCTCCTGCCACCACCCACGTTTGCTCCTGGATGTTCCAGAGGTGCAGCCACATCCAGGCACCCACATTTGCTTTCCTTGCAGGAGGGAAGGGCAGAGGGGCCCCAGACAAACCCATCCCACCCCATCCCATTCCAAACTGCTCCTGCATCCCTTTGCCTCAACTACATCCACAGGACTCGAATCATATCCAAAGTGTTCGGCCCCTTGGCAGGGGTCTGGGCTTGGAGATCCATCCATCCATCCATCATCCATCCATCCATCCATCCATCCATCCATCCATCCATCCATCCATCCATCATCCATCCATCCATCCATCATCCATCCATCCATCATCCATCCATCCATCCATCCATCCATCATCCATCCATCCATCCATCCATCATCCCCCATCCCCATTTCCCAGTCTCCCCATCAGCAGGGCTGGTGCTGGGGCTGGATCTGGCCCGTGGCCCCCCAGGCTGGCACAGGGAGCTGAATTTAATGGGAGCAGGGCGGCTGATCCCGGGATGTGATCCCATGACACGCCGATAGCGGTATTTATCCTGATAGTATCCAGGCAGCTGCAAACACTGCGGGGACCTCCGGGCCCGGGTACCCACTGAGGGGCAGGGCGCTTGGCTTGGAGGTGGTTCAAGTCCTCTGGATGCAGCTGAGGCAAAGGGATGTGGGATCAGCTTGGAATGGGATGAGTGGATTGTCATCCCTCTGCCTTCGCCCCTGCTCGCTCCCACAAGGAAAGCAAATGGCGCTGCCTGGATGTGGTGGCATCTCCAGAGCTTCCAGGAGGAGCTGGCCCAGCTCCAGGCTGCTCCCAGCGGTGCCGTTCCTTTCCCTGGCCGTGGGAATGCTGTGGTCACCCGTGGGCTCTGGCTGTTCATCTCCATCACACCCCGTGCCTGAGGAAGGCTCAGTGATGCCCCCCTGGAACTGTGCATCCCCTCTGGCTTCCTCCCTGCCCTGTGCCCACCTGGATTCTCGGGATGGGCAGGAATGCGGGTGCCTGCCCGCCCGTGGGGTGGTGACAGGATTAATCTTTGCTCTGGGCACAGCTCAGCCGATTCCTTTGGAATCTCTCGATGGGAAGATAAGCCGGGAGCAGCCCTGTGTTCCCGGGGTCTGTGTCACACCAGGCAGGTGCACCTGGCTCTTCAGGGGCTTTTCCCTTCTTCCTTCTCCCCTCCCTTCCTCCCTCCCTTCCTTCCTGCTGCTTTTCTCTGCGCCCAGAGCAAACAGGCCGGTCCCTGCCCAATTTGGTTAATGAGCTGGCAGATAAGCCCTGCTCCGTGATAACGAGGGACCGATGGCCAGGTGAGATACCCGGGGGGTGTTCACCTGCCGGGGGATCCCACAGGGAGCTGCAGCTCCCGGACTTTGCTCCAGGACACCCCGGGGGCTGGCAGCAGCTCTGCCCAGCCTCGGGCAGTGGGATGTGGCTGATCCATGGTGGGATCGCTCCCTGCAGCCCGGTGGTCTCCACGTGCTGCCTTTGAGCTTTGTTCCCAATGTGGGACACGCAGCATCTCCCAGCTCTCCCCATCGTTTTCCCTGTTCCCACTCAGCACTGCTGCGTGTTTAGCTGGGAAAAATCATCTTTTCCCTCCTTTCTTCCCTCGCTGTGTGGAGGTGGGTGCAGCGCAGGGGCTCTGTCAGCATCCCCGGCTGGCACAGGGATGCTCATCCTGCTGGAGGAGCTCTCAGCACCACCAAGCAGGGGTTCAGCACCGTCGGTGGGGTTCCAGCACCCCATTTTTGGGTGGGTGGAGGCCGCGGGGCGCTGGCGGGAGCGGGGCCGGCTCCAGCAGCACTATTTTTGTCCCCCTGTCTGGAACGGTTTTCTCTTTATCAGCGCCTGCGTGTTTTCTCTGCTGGGGATTGATACACACAAGATGAAGTGCTCTGACATGGGAAGTGTCAGGCGAATGCTCTTATCTCGGAGACATGGTCTCCTGACCCAAACGCCGCTGATTACCAGTGAGACGGGGAAGGGGGGGCACCGAGGGGGGGCACCCACAGCGGGACGTGGCCGTTGGGCTCCGGTCCCCAAAAGCAGCCGGGAAATTCGGGGTGCCAGAGCCAGAGGGGAGCCAGCACTGCTGGGGCTCTCCTGGGGGCTCAGGGGTGGAAGGGAGGGGGCGCAGCTCGGGGATGCTGAGGCCGGAGGGAGTCCAGCAGCCCGGCAGCACTTTGGGAATCAGCTGGGAGGTGCTGGAAGTGTGGAACGGTGTGAGGGTCCGAGTGCTCCACTCAGCCCCGAGGCCACTCTGGTAGTCTCTCTGCTCCCTGCCTGCCTCCGGTCCTGCCGCTGCCCTTCCTCAGGCTCAGTTTGGGCCAGGGAATAAATCCCAACAGCTCCTCAAAGGCCCCATCCCTCCTCCTCCTCCTCCTCCTCCTCCTCCTCCTCCTCCTGGAGCTGCTGAGGACACGGGCAGGGGGCTGCAGGACCCGAGGATGGCAGGAATGTGAGGGATGCAGGGTGGGAGGATGCCAGGGATGCAGGGCAGGCACAGCCCGTGCCATGCTCACTCCCAAAACCCCTTTGAAGGGATGAAATCCCAGCTAGAAACAGCGCCGGGGTCTCCATGGCCAGGGTGGCTTTGGGAGCGCTCCAAGGGCTCTGGGAATGGGGAGGCAGGACAGGGCAGCTGAGGAGAGCCCAGAGCACTGCTGGGGCTGTGGCACAGGGATGGAGAGTGGCAGGGACCAGCCTGGTGACCCCAAACACCTCGGGGAGCCTGGACACCCCAGCGGGCAGCGGGTTTTGCCGGGTGCTCCCCCGGGATGTGCTCCAAGCAGTCCCAGGTGGCCCGGGCTGGACAGAGGGGACCCGTGGGTGGCAGTGGCACCTGGGCCACGGCAGGTGACACCACCCAGCGCTCCCAGTCGCTCACCTCAGCTCACCCCAGCGCCGGGAGGATCCAGATGTCAGCCCTGCTAATAAACACATCAGATTTCAATCTCCGCAGCCATGGGATCGCTTTATCCTCCCCGCGCTCCCGGCTCCAAAGGCAATTTTGCCTTCAGCCAGCGCAGCCTCCTCCCTGCCCAGGGCACCCGGGACCGGCCGCATCCCCTCGGGGCTTTAGGGGGCTCCTTGTGCTGCAGTGCCGGGGCGGGGGATGCTCCCGCCGTGCTCGGGCTCCGCGCACGGGCTGGCTTTGGCTCGCTGTCCCCCCGGAGCAGCTCGGTTTTGGGGGGCAGCAGCCGGCGAGGGGCAGGCAGCACATCCATCTGGGTATTGGTTACCTGCCATCTTATCTGCGCTCGCAAAGACAAAGGCACAGTTAAAACATTTTCGAGCAGCCTTCATAGCGTATTCACATGTTATCTAACCCATTAAACCGGAGCCTTATCAGATAATCAAAGCCATTAAGCCCTGAAGCTGCTGCGACTTTGGGTTCGGGGATGGGAAACGCTCCTTCCTCTCCGCCGAGCCGGGACCCCCGGGAAGGGGAGGGATCCCCCCTCGGGACAGCCAGGAGCAGCCCCCGGCCCCAGCCGGGTGCCCACATCCCCCAGGATTTGAGGTGCTGCAGGCCAGGGGGGTTTGGGGGCGCACCCCGCTGATGCTGTGCGTGTCCCCCCGCAGATGAGCTGGATCTGGAGGTGCGGGACGGGCAGAGACGGGTGCGGACCCGCAGGAGCCTCCCCGAGGGCTTCTCCTGGGGCCCCTTCCAGGGCAGCATCCACAGCGAGCCGGCATCGCCGGGGCACGGCGACACGGTAAGGAGCACCCCGAGGGGATGGTGGCGGGGCAAGTCCTGAGGAAATAAATTCGTTTAAGTCCCTGCTTGATCTCCTCAGCGCCGGGAATCTCCCGGTTTGAGCGGCCGGGAGGTTTCCCTGCCAGCCCAGAGCATTCCCACAAACCGGGGACGGGATGTTGCGATCCCTGTGCACGGGCAGAGGTGGCACCTGTCTCCTCACACGGGAGATGGGCTCTGGCTTCCCCAGCCCGGGGCTGCTCCCTGGGGACTCTGGATGTGCCTGGAAAGCACCAGCAGCGTGGCAAGGGGCAGGAGGGGAGAGCCGAGGGGACACCGGGGGGCTGTTGGTGGCCGTGGGTGCCATCACCAGGGGGAGCAGCAGAGGAGGGAGGTGTCCACGAGTGGCCACGAGTGTCCACGAGTGTCACTCTGGGTGCTTTTAGGCTCTGCATCCTTCATTCCAGCCACATCCTTCCCCCCACATCCCCCCCCCAGCCGCACACAGACAGCTCCAGCCCAGGATCCTCAAGCCCTGGCTCCATCCCCACCTCTTCCTCCTCCTCTCTCCTTTGCTCTCTTTTTTTTCTTTTCTTTTTTTTTTTTTTTTTAAGCTCAGGCCCGTTTATCTTTGCTGAATTAAATCCTTGATTAACCCTTATCTGCCCAGTTTGGCTCCCTATCTCCCGGTTGGCGCCGTGTGTCCAGACACCCGGTACAGGATGATTGATTTCCCGAAGATATGCGCAGCTTTTTTCTGATACTTCATTTATTGTCTAAATATTTTTGCTCCCATTTCAGCAGCTCCCTTATCGAGCCCGGCTGATGATTCCCAGCCCTGCTCTCCTCTGCCACTCTCCTCCTTCCCTATCTCTGCTCAGGGAAGGGAGGAAGGAATTGCAGCCCCATCCCTGATAGGGGCTGTCACCCTCAGGTCCCTTCCTCTTTGTTGCTGGCGGCGGTGGGGGGGTGTGCAGGGGGTCTCCCCCAAATCCTGCCCGGCTCTGCTCTTCATCTCCACGTGGGAGATGATCCCAGCCTGGATCCTTTTTTAGTGGGAGCTGGGAGCACTGGGTGGCTTTAATATTCCGTGGCGTGGAGCACCGTGTGTCCCCATCGCCTGCTGGTGGAGAAGGAGAAAGGAGGGAAAGGAGGAGGAGGAGAAAACGGAGTAGGAAGATTCCTACCCGCCCCTGCCTGATCCTACAGGGTTCTCCCAAAAGATCCTTGCTCGGGAAGGTGTGGAAACCCTCTGGCAGACAGCCCAGGGGTGCCGAGGGATGGTGAAGCCCCTGTGGGACTGCGCCCCCCCTGTCCCGCGGTGTCTCCCCGTGTCCCCCCGTGCCCGGCTGCCCGCGGGCAGGGCCGTGCGGATGCGGATGCAGAGCAGATAGGGTTTCCGATGGTTATCGGCTGCCGTGCAGCCCAGACAGCGACCTCTTTGTTCAGGGAGAACAAGGAAGGGCTTCAGGCCGGGCTGGGGCCGCCCTGGGGAGCGGGGTGCGCGCCCCGGGGTGCCGGGAGCACCTTGGGGTGCTGCGGGATCCTGCAGGGCAGCCAAATTCCGAAGGGATCCTCCTCTCCCGGGGGTGCTCTGCCCATGTGGCACCAGCAGTGCCCATCCCTGTGTCCTGTGTGAGGGTCCCAAAAGGGTCCCAAAGCCCCCAGCCCCATTTCCCGTGGCCATAGGGGCACCACTGTGAGAGGTGCACATGCATGTGCCAGTGTCACACCCCTGTGCCAGTGTCACACCCCTGTGCCAGTGTCACCCCCCCGTGCCAGTGTCACACACCCCTCTGTGCCAGTGTCACACCCCTGTGCCAGTGTCACACCCCTGTGCCAGTGTCACACACCCCTGTGCCAGTGTCACACACCCCTCTGTGCCAGTGTCACACCCCTCTGTGCCAGTGTCACACACCCCTGTGCCAGTGTCACACACCCCTGTGCCAGTGTCACACACCCCTCTGTGCCAGTGTCACACCCCCCTGTGCCAGTGTCACACACCCCTGTGCCAGTGTCACACACCCCTCTGTGCCAGTGTCACACACCCCTCTGTGCCAGTGTCACACACCCCTGTGCCAGTGTCACCCCCCTGTGCCAGTGTCACACACCCCTCTGTGCCAGTGTCACCCCTGTGCCAGTGGCACACACCCCTGTGCCAGTGTCACACACCCCTCTGTGCCAGTGTCACCCCTGTGCCAGTGTCACACACCCCTCTGTGCCAGTGTCACACACCCCTCTGTGCCAGTGTCACACACCCCTGTGCCAGTGTCACACACCCCTCTGTGCCAGTGTCACACACCCCTGTGCCAGTGTCACACACCCCTCTGTGCCAGTGTCACACACCCCTGTGCCAGTGTCACACACCCCTCTGTGCCAGTGTCACACACCTCTGTGCCAGTGTCACACACCCCTGTGCCAGTGTCACACACCCCTGTGCCACTGTCACCCCTGTGCCAGTGTCACACACCTCTGTGCCAGTGTCACCCACGTGTTGGGGACTTTATCACGCTGCCAGCACTCGGCTCCTGGCAGTGATAAGGCCCCAACTGGCTGCGACTGTCAGGCTGACTTGGAGGGGTTGGAAATATTGGGATGGATAATTAGATTTCATATCGTTACTGCAGCAGCCATCGGAGGATCAGGGAGATTAATTTCCCCCCCCTTGTGCTCATTAATATTCATTAGAATGCAGGGAGGCTGAGCTGGGCATGGGCTGAGTGGGGAGCGCTGTGACCCCCCTGGCAGCCCCTCAGTGTGACCCCCGTGCTGACCCCCTGTCCCTGCCCCACAGAGCCCCCCCGTGACGCTGGTGCTGGGGGACGAGAGCTGCTGGCTGTCCCGCCTGCCCCTCGTGCCCGGAGAGCCCGATGCCAACGCCGTCATCTACAGGAAGGGTTGGTACCGGGGGCAGTGGGAGGGGAGGGGTCCCCAGCAGTGTCCCCTGTCCCCTGTCCCACTGCTGTCCCTGGGCTTGTCCCTGTCCCTGCTTCCCTGGCTGGCTGCTGCCAACAGGGATGGGCACAGGGATGGGAGCAAGGATGGACACAGGGATGGTAAAGATGAGCACAAAGGCTCAGGGATGGGCACAAGGATGGGCACAGGGATGAGTGCAGAGATGGATGTAAGGATGGATGGAGGCAGGGATGGACACGAGGATGGGTGCAGAGATAGGTACAGGGATGGATGCAGAGGTGGGCACAGGGATGGGCACAGCGATGTTGCAGGGATGAGCACTGGGGATGGATACAGGGATGGGCACAGGAATGTCGCAGGGATGGATGCAGGGATGGGCACAGGGATGTCGCAGGGATGGATACAGGGATGGGCACAGGAATGTCGCAGGGATGGATGCAGGGATGGGCACAGGGATGTCGCAGGGATGGATGCAGGGATGGGCACAGGAATGTCGCAGGGATGGATACAGGGATGTCGCAGGGATGGATGCAGGGATGGGCACAGGGATGGGCACAGCGATGTCGCAGGGATGAGCACTGGGATAAGTGCAGGGATGGGCACAAGCCGGAGCGGCGGCTCCGGGCGGGCTCCGCGGGGCTCAGCACGGGCAGACACCGCCATCTCCAGGCCGTGGCCGGGAGGAAGCAGCGGCCGCTGCCGGGACGGCGGGGACAAGGCGGGACAGAGGGGACGGGCCAGGCCGGCGGCAGGGCGGGATCCAGCGATCCCCGCTCACCGCTGTCCCCCTTTCCAGACGAAGCCCTGTGGTGCCGCACGACGCGCCCGCTGCGGGAGGACGAGCCCCTGAGCGCCTTCGTGGTGGCAGAGCCACCAGCTGTCCCCAACCACGGGGTGAAAGCGGAGCCCGGCGAGTCCCCGTACCCCGCGGCGCTGCACTCGGACATCCAGCTGCTGCCGCAGCAGGCAGGCATGGCCGCCATCCTGGCCACCGCCGTGGTCAACAGTGAGTCCAGGGACACGCGGGGAGGGCGGCCCTGCCGGGGCTCCCCAGCCCGTCACACGAGCCACGTCCCTGTCCCTCGCTCTCCACAGAGGACGTGTTCCCCTGCAAGGACTGCGGCATCTGGTACCGGAGCGAGCGCAACCTCCAGGCCCACCTGATGTACTACTGTGCCAGCCGGCAGAGCGCCGGCGCCGGCTCCCCGGCCCTGGACGAGAAGCCCAAGGAGACGTATCCCAACGAGAGGGTCTGCCCCTTCCCACAGTGCAAGAAGAGCTGTCCCAGTGCCAGCTCCCTGGAGATCCACATGCGGAGCCACAGTGGTACGGCACAGCACGGCACGGGATGGCATGGCACCCCTCCTCTGCAGGCTTTGGGGTGGCAGTACCAGTTAGAGGAGGTTCAGCGCAGCTGAGGGGCAGGGAGGATGGAGGGAGGGAGGATGCAGGGCTGAGCACATTGAGCAGCGGGATGAGGTTCTCCCCAGCTGGGTCACTGGTTTGGCACAGCTCACTTGTAGGTCTTCCCCCGTCTCAGACATGGAGAGACAGAGGGAGTTTGGCCCTGTGGGGTGGCCCTTTGGGTGTCCCCATAGTCCCTGTCCCCCTCCCCTCAGCACTGAGTGTCCGTCTGTCCGGCAGGAGAGCGGCCGTTCGTCTGCCTCATCTGCCTGTCCGCCTTCACCACCAAAGCCAACTGTGAGCGGCACCTGAAGGTGCACACGGACACCTTGAACGGTGAGTGTCCCGTGGGGACAGCCCCGGCCCCTCCAGCACTTCCAGGGATGGGCGCTTGTCCTTCCTGCCCTGCCCGCTCATCCCTGTGCCCTGTCCCGTCCCCTCAGGTGTCTGCCACAGCTGTGGCTTCATCTCCACCACGAGGGACATCCTGTACAGCCACCTGGTCACCAACCACATGATCTGCCAGCCGGGCTCCAAGGGCGAGGTGTTCTCACCTGGATCAGCCCTTCCTGCTGCCAAACCCCTCGCTCCTGGTAGGTGCTGGGGCTGTGGGTGACCCGGGATGGCATTGTCACCAGGGCTTGGGTCTGCTGGTGGGAAGGGAGCAGGGCATGGTACAGTGTCCCTGTGCCAGGACACCGGGAATGGAGATCAGAGCAGGATCCCTGTGCCAGAGCAGGACGTGGCAAGCATCCCTGTGCAAGGATTCACAGAACAGGGCACGGGGTGAGGATCCCTGCCCTGGGGGTGTCAGTACCAGGGGGACAGGGCAGCATCCCCGTGCCGGTGTTCTCAGTGATCAGCACCGATCATCCCTGTGCAGCCGGGGCTGTCGGTGACACTGTGGCCTCTGTCCCCCCGCAGGGCTGAGCCAGCCGAACAACTCGTCCCTGCGGAAGTGCAGCCTGAGCGCGTTCCTGCCCGAGGCGCTGCCGGCGCTGCCGCAGCATGTGGTGCTGCCCGGCCCCGACCCCGCACCGCTACCGGCACCGCCCGCCTCGCCCCCCGACCCCAGGGCCGGAAAACTCTCACCCCCAGCCCAGCCGCAGAACGGGGAAGGGCCTTCATCGGCGTCCTCCTCCTCCTCTTCCTCCTCCTCCACGTCCGGCGAGCCCGTGCGCATCAAGGAGGAGCCGGCCGGCAGCCCGGGCAGCGAGGCGGAGGCGCCCAAGAGCGGGGAGGGGGCCGGCAGCCCCGACGCCGGCTCCCGGACCTCGTCCCCCCGCAGCCTGTCCTCGGCCAAGGTCAAGTCGGAGCTCGCCAGCCCCACGCCGGGCTCCAGCCCCGTGCCCAGCGAGCCGGGGACGGGCACGGCGGGCGGCACCGTCTTCCTCCCGCAGTACGTGTTCGGCCACGAGGCCGCGGTGGTGCCGCAGGCGTCGGAGATCCTGGCGAAGATGTCGGAGCTGGTGCACAGCCGGCTGAAGCAGGGCCACGGGGGCGCGGTGCCACCCGCCATCTACACGGGCACGCCGGTGCCCAAGGGGGCCACCTGCTTCGAGTGCGAGATCACCTTCAACAACATCAACAACTACTACGTGCACAAGCGCCTGTACTGCTCCAGCCGGCACCTGGCCGAGGACAGTCCCCCCGGGGCACGCAAGCTCAAAGCTGCCCCCGGGGCGTCCAAGGGGCCGCTGCTGTCCCCCCCGGCGGGGAACGGGCAGGGCCCGGCAGCGGGGGACGGGGACGCCGGGCGCGATGCCACCCCGCCTGCCGCCGCGCCGGAGGGCAAGGCTGAAGAGGGGGGCACCAAAGCGGGGTCCCCTGAGGCGGAGGGGGGGTCGGGGCGGTGCAGCGAGGACAGCCAGAGCCCCGGCAGCTCGGCGGGGGACGACGGGGACGAGGACCCCAGCAAGACGCTGTGCGAGGCGTGCAACATCCGCTTCAGCCGCCACGAGACCTACGTGGTGCACAAGCGCTTCTACTGCGCCTCCCGGCACGACCCCCCCGTGCGCCGCCCCGCCGCCCCCAAAGTGCCCTTCGTGCCGCAGCCGCTGCGCACCCGCAAGCGCCGCAAGCTCTACGAGATCCACGGCGCCGCTCGCCGCCCCGCCGAGCCCCCGCCCGCACCGGAGCCCCCGCCCGCGGAGCCGCCCGCCGCCGAGCCCCGCGCCAGCCCCGACGCCGAGGGACCCATCGACCTGAGCAAGAAGCCGCGGTGGCAGAGCGAGCCGGCATCGGCACCGGTACCGGTACCGGCACCGGCACCGCCTCCGCTGCTGCCCCTCGCCGATTACCACGAGTGCACCGCGTGCCGCATCAGCTTCAACAGCCTGGACGCGTACCTGGCGCACAAGAAGTACCAGTGCCCGGCCACGCCGCTGCAGCCCCGCACCCTCGAGCACCTGCAGAAGATGAAGGGGGCCATGGGCGCCCCCCTCAAGGGCCGGCACAGCCCCGGCAGCCCCGGCGAGGGGGACCCCGAGGGAGGGGTGCGGGTGAGGGCGGCCCCGGCGGGGAGCCCCGGCATCCCCTACCCCGGGGCGGACTCGCTGCAGCGTCACCCCAAGTGTCCCCTGCCGCCTCCGGGGGCCAAGGGTCCCCTCGCCGCCTGTCCCTACTGTCCCCTCAACGGGGCCATCAAGGGCGACCTCCTGGAGCACTTCCGAAACGCCCACGGGCTCTTCGTGGCCAAGCCGCCGGCGGGGGCCGGGCCGGGGCTCCCGGACGCGCTGGCCCCCGGTGGCAGCAGGACGCCCGAGCCCCCGCTGCCCGCGGCGTCCCCGCCTCGCCCGCCCGGCCCCCGCCTGCGCCGGGACAGCCTCACCGCCAAGGAGGGACGGGACAGCCCCCGGCCCCCCGGCTCCCCCCGGGCCCCCGCCTCGCCCGGAGCCCCCGAGGGACTGCGGGAAGCCGCCCGCAAGCCCCCCACGCCCCCCGCCTACACGGACAGGGGGGTGCAGACCCCCCCGGCCAAGGCTGTGCCCGGCCCGGTGCCCAACGGCAACCACAGGTACTGTCGCCTCTGCAACATCAAGTTCAGCAGCCTGTCCACCTTCATCGCCCACAAGAAGTATTACTGCTCCTCCCACGCCGCCGAGCACGTCAAGTAACCCCCCCAGAGCCCCCCAGAGCCCCCCGGCACCTCTCGGGGGGCTGCAGCGGCTGGGGGATGGAACCTGTGCCTGACACCCCCCCCCTCCGTGCAGGGGTCGGGGTGATGGAGGACCCCCCCGGGAGGCTCCACCGGGGCAGCTTTGGCATCTGGAGCCCCAAAGTTTGCCCGTGTTGGGGGTGAGGACCCTGGTGGTGGGGGGGTCAGCCCCCACCTGTGCCCCGGGGGGAAACTGAGGCAGGGGGATGGTGCACGGCCCTGCCCTGGGGGCTGCAGGGGGCTTTTCCCCCGGGTAGACACTACGGGGCTGCGGTGGGGGTGTGGGGGGCACGGGCTTGGCCCCAGCACCCCAGGAAATCTGGGGGTGCCCCCACCGCAGGGCGGAGCCTGCACGGAGCCAGCACTGGGAACTGTGTGTATAAGTGTGTACAGAAATAAATATGTCTGCTAAACACCTGTGTGGGGTGGGGGACGCTGCGGGGGCTGGCACGGCCACCGGGGCCGTGGGGACATCGGACAGCCGCGGGTGACAGCGGCTCTCTCGGGGCAGGGCACGGTGTCCCCACGCTGTCCCCTGGGTGCCACCTTCGGCAGCCCGGGGAGGTCACACGTCCCTGCCACGGGGCAAAGTCGCTGCTCCCAGATGGAGCTCAGCTGGTGCTGACGGCTCATTAATTATCAAGCTAATTAAGCCCCAGAGCGCCGGGTGGGGCTCAGCTCTCTGGCACCTGAGCAGTCCCTGCGCTGCAGCTCCAGACGCTGCAGTGGGGCTCAGGTCAGGTGTCCCCCACAGCGTGACAGGGGAGGATGGCCCTCAGGACCCCCAGAGCATGGCTTGTCACCACTCCACGGCTCTTCCCAGTGCTTCCCAGTATTCCCAGTGCAGCACAGGTGGGCAATAGGTTGTTCCCTCCCACCCTCCCTGGCAGGGGTGGTGCTTCAGGATCGTTCCGGGCTCCCCCTGCACACTTGGGGACAGTCCCCAAGGGCCAGGTCGCTGGAGCCCAGTGCCCCCAGCTCTGTTTGTTTCCCAGCTGCTCTCTCTGGAGCTGCCAGGCCCTCAGGATGCCCCTGGATGATGCTCCTGCCAGGCCAGCGCCAGGCATTGTGCAAGGCTGGTGTGGGCACAGTGACCACAGCCCTGCCCAGGGCTGCCAACGGGGACCCCAGGGACAGGAACACCCCCTCCAGGGCACGGGGGCTGTCCCTCTGTGCCAGCCCTGCACCGGCAGGGGCACAAGGGGCAGGGGGAGCTTTCACCCCTTTACAGGGAGCCAGGACAGGCGTGGTGCCAGCTGCCACAGGGCAGGGGCTCCGGGCTTTGCCCCATCACTCCTGTGGGTGCCTGCAGTGCCAGCAGCGTCTCGGCACTGCGCCAGGGGGTGGGAGCCAGGCTCTGGTGCCAGGGAGGAGGAGGATGGAGGCAGCAGCTCCCCTGGGGAAGAGCTTGCGACAGGTCCCCTCCTCACACCTCTTACAGCACCAGCTCAGGGTGCCAAGTAGTGCAAGGGCTGGGTGTGCTGGGTGTCGTTCCCCCCCCAGAAAGATGACACAAAATGCAGCTGAATTCAGGAGAACTTTACTTAAATAAATATATTTACAGAGCAGCAGCTATTCCAGAGCAGATTTGGCCACACTCAGCCAGCAGAGTGCAAGGAGAGGCTGTGCCAGGCACCGCGGCAGCCTCGGCCCAGGCATTGACCTAGCGGGGTGCTGGGACCCCCGAGGGTTGGGGGGACAGCAGAGGGGACAGGCCAGGCCAGCCAACCCTCACTGCGACATCTTCTTGTAGGGCAGGGCGGGGAGGCTGCAGGGCAGGAGGTTCTGAAGGGGCAGCGGGCTCTTCTCCTCTTCCTTCTGCTCCTCCTCGGTGGCATCCAGGAGCTGCTGCATGTAGCACGAGGTGCCCAGCAGGACGTGGCCCGTGGCCTGCATGGTGAACAGCCCCCAGCGCAGGGCTTCCCTGGGCGGGGAGAAAGGGGTCAGCGTGCC
This sequence comes from Poecile atricapillus, assembly GCF_030490865.1. Classification (NCBI taxonomy): domain Eukaryota; kingdom Metazoa; phylum Chordata; class Aves; order Passeriformes; family Paridae; genus Poecile; species Poecile atricapillus. Next base: position 20,323,987 of record NC_081258.1, read on the forward strand.
AGGGAAGGGCTGGGCAGCGTCCCTGTCCCCGAGCTGTCCCCACACTCACTTCACCAGGCGCCGGGCCCCGTAGCAGCGCAGGTCGTAGGACATGCTGTAGGTGCCATACAGGGTGGCTTTGACGTTGAGGCAGCCCAGGTCCTTCGGGTGGGTCTTGTACAGGTCGAAGGTGACGCAGGCGACGTCGATCCTGCGCGGGGGCTTGCGGGACAGGCTCACCTGGTAGCCACGTGTCTAGGGAAGAGCGGGACCACAGTCACCCACCTCCAGCGTGGGACAGACGGGAAAAACCAGCCTCACGCCCCTCTCAGGGCTTCCCTCACCTTGGGGGCAGTCCAGGTCTGTCCCTTGCTCAGGGCCATCAGCGCCGTGCCCTCCTCCAGCGTCCGGAAGAACGACTCTGTCTCCACGGCGGTGCCATCCTCATCCAGCACCAGCACGATGGGCGCCGGCAGGGCCAGGGCACTCTGAGCCTGCCGAGGGGCTGGGGGTGAGCGGGGCTGGGGACAGAGCCCGGACAGACAGACAGACAGAGCCTGGACAGACAGACAGACAGAGCCCAGACAGACAGACAGACAGAGCCCAGACAGACAGACAGACAGAGCCCAGACAGACAGACAGACCTGGCACAGCAGCTCGGCGAGGCTCGGGGCCATGACGCCCTTGCGCAGGCTGCGGTCGCAGTTGCACACGCGGTAGGGCCGGGACGGTGGGGCCGGGCCCGCCAGCAGCTGCTGGGTCATGGAGGCACTGGCAGAGACACATCTGGGAAGGGGTGCAGGGATTGGGATGTTCTGAGAGCCAGCAAAACCCCCTGGCAGCGCCAGCACCCAGGGAGGGCTCTGGTGGGATGTCCCCCCAGTCCTGGGGACAGGGGCTCCGTGGCACTTACTTGGACACGGGGGCAGCCAGGCGCTGGCTCAGGGATTTGGCGTAATCCATCTTCCAGGGAGCACGGAGCAGCCTGTGGGAGGAAGGACAGAGGTCCCTGTCAGCTCCTGTACGCTCAAGACCTGTTCCCACCAGCACGTTCCACTTAGCTCCAGGGGATCTTGCACTCCTTTCAGCTCCTGCCTGCTCCAGATGTCCCCACTGGCAGTTCCGGTGACAGAATTGAGTCTGAGCTCTGTCACCTCTGCCTTTAGAGGGGCTGGTCCTGCCCTTTGGCCGGGGCCAGGCCAGCGGTGGCCGCCCGGCCAGAGTCCCCTGCCAGCACGGCTCTTGCGTAAAGAGACACGTGGGAGCCTGAGTCAGCGCTGGAGCAAAGGTGAGACACCAGCCCTGGGCCAGGCCTGGGCTCTGGGACCTCGGAGAGGGCTTTGGGAGCCAGAGACACCCATGGGAGCACCCCCAGCCCTGCTGACCCACGGCTATCTCCAGCCAGGAGGGGCTCCACGGGTATCTCCAGCCAGGAGCCTCACAGTGGGGAGCTGCAGTGGAGATCCCCCGTTCCCTTACCTCCAACAAACACCAGCTCTTCTTCCCAGGATCATCCCCCTGAGCCGAGCCTCACCTTATATACCTGTCACAGAGACTCCTCCCCCCCCGGGCCGCTCCCCTCCTGCCCAGCCAGCCCCAGCCGGGGTCTGGAGCATCGCCCTGCTGAGGAGGCGCTGCGGGAGCTGGGCATGGCCCGCTGGAGAAGGGAATGCTGACAGGAGATCCCATCAATCCCTATAAATATCTCCACGGGCTGGCACAGGACGGTGCCAGGCTGTTCCCAGCGCTGTCCGGGACCAGGAGCAATGGCCACGAACTAAACCACGAGGAATTCCCTCTCGACGTGAGGAGGAAGCTCTGTCCATGGAGGGCAGCAGAGCCCTGGCACAGCTGCCCAGGGAGGGTCTGGGGTCTCTGGAGCCATTCCAAACCCACCTGGACGTGTTCCTGTGCCACCTGCTCCAGGTGCCCCTGCCGGATCTCCCTTCCACCCTAAATATTCCCTGATCCTGCGGCCCCCGCGTGTCCCGTCCCTGTGCGTGCGGGGAGCGTGTGCACATCTGGAGCCGCGCGTGTGCCCCCGCCAACATCTGCACAGCCTCGCGTGTGAACGGAACCTGGCACCTCCCTGCCCCTCCACGTGCTGCACACAGCCCCTGTCCAGCTGTCCACTTGTCCACCTGTCCGCACGTCCACCTGTCCGCACGTCCACCTGTCCACCTATCCACATGTCCACATGTCCGCATGTCCACCTGTCCACATGTCCACCTGTCCGCCTGTTCACCTGTCCACATATCCACCTGTCCACATGTCCACTGTCCGCATGTCCACCTGTCCACATATCCACCTGTCCGCCTGTCCGCCTGTTCACATGTCCGCCTGTCCGCATGTCCGCATGTCCACCTGGCCACCTGTCCACATGTCCACCTGTCCGCATGTCCGCATGTCCACATGTCCACCTGTCCACCTGTTCACATGTCCACCTGTCCACCTGTCCACCTGTTCACATGTCCACCTGTCCACCTGTCCGCCTGTTCACCTGTCCGCATGTCCACCTGTCCACATGTCCGCATGTCCACCTGTCCACATGTCCACCTGTCCGCCTGTTCACATGTCCACCTGTTCACATGTCCACCTGTTCACCTGTCCACCTGTCCGCACACCTGCGCTCCGTGCCCGCCGTGCGCGGCCCCTTTAAGGCGGGGCGGGGCGAGCGGAGCGCGCGCTCCCCCTCCCCCGGCCCGCCCCTCGCCTCGCGCCGCCGGGGGCCCGTCGCGCGCGGATGACGTCACGCCATGGCCGCCCTGCGCCGCCGCGAGTAGAGGCCGCTCCGCCGCCCCGTCCCGCTCTGCCGCCTCCGCCCCGCCGGCCCCGCCGGCCCCCGCCGCCCCCGGCCCGCCCCCGCCGCGCCCCGCACCGCGCCGGGCCCCCGCCGCCCCCCGACACCGGTGAGCCGCCGCCCGCGCCGCCGCGGCCTAGCGCCGGGGAGGGGGGGCGGGCCCGGGCCCGGCGCGGGGAGCGGGGGGGGGGAGCGCGGGGCGGGGGCGGCCCCGGGGAGCGGGGAGCGGGGACAGCCCCGGGCCAGCCCCGGGGTGCGCGGCGGGGAGAGCAGGGGAGCGCCCGGCGCGCTTTTCAAAGGGGGCCGGGGGGGAGGCTGGAGGGCGTCCGGGGACGGGAGAGCGGGGGAATCAATGAATTCCCCCCGTTTCGCTGGGATAATGAATGGGAACGGGCGCGCACGGCTGTGGGGAGCTGAGGGTGGGTGGCGGGGGACCGGCGGGGGATGTTGGGCGGGCGGGACAGCGGCCGGGGCTGCGGGGGCTCTGACCGTGTCCCCTCGGCAGGCAGCGGGAACAGGGACAGCGCCAGCAGCCGCGGCCCGGGGGCACAGCAGGAGCAGCCCAGCCTGGCAGGAGAACCTCGGAGGTGAGGGGGACACGGGGGGACCCGCGGGGACACAGCCTGGGCACCGCACAGCAGCAGCAGCTGCACGTGGGGGCAGCCCTGAGCTGGGTTTGGGGTCTGTCATCCATGGGGTCAGTTCTGAATGGGTTTGGGGTCTGTCATCCATGGGGTCAGTTCTGAATGGGTTTGGGGTCCATCACCTGCAGGGGCAGCTCTCAGGTGAGTTTGGGGTCCATCACCTGCAGGGGCAGCTCTCAGGTGAGTTTGGGGTCTGTCACCTGCAGGGGCAGCTCTCAGGTGAGTTTGGGGTCTGTCACCTGCAGGGGCAGCTCTCAGGTGAGTTTGGGGTCTGTCACCTGCAGGGGCAGCTCTCAGGTGAGTTTGGGGTCTGTCACCTGCAGGGGCAGCTCTCAGGTGAGTCTCCTCAGAGCTGTAGCAAGAGCAGCACCTCCAGGGTGTGAATTCTTTCTTCCTGAGATTTGCCTGGATTCAGGGGAAGGGTCTCAGTTTATCAGGACAGCTCTTTGCCGAACTGCTGATCCAAAATCAGTCTTTTGGGTGGGATTATCCCAAATCCTGCAGGATCCAGGTGTAACCCTGCTGCTTGTCTCTTCCTGAGGTCCTGAGAACTCAAACTCAGCATTTGCTGGGGGAGAGCTGCAGGGAGGAGCTGTAGGAAAATCAGCTGTGCTGGGAAAACAAACTGCAGCTGCTTTTCCCTGCAGGTCCCCAATACAAATCCGTGGGGAACATTCCCTGTTGGACCTCTCTGAGCTCTTCTTCAAACCCAGCTCCTGGAAATGCTTCTCACCACCAAACTGATCCCCCAGGGCAGCTGAGTGTGGGGCATTGAAGGCTGCCCTGAGATCTCCTGAGTTCCCTGGGCATCCTCCACCTCAGATCTCCCTAAGGATGGCAGAGAAATGAGGATTTTGGTTAATTAACCCTGTTAACAACTGGAATTCCAATCAGGGCTGCACACAAGTTCATCCTTTCAGTGCTCTGTGTTTTCCCTTTTCCTGGATCCTGAGGAATTTGATTTCCTGCTCCTGCTGTTGCTGCTCTTCCATGTTTTTCCCCGTGTTGGTTCCTGCCCTTGGTTTCTGCTTTGCCTCTGTTTTTGCAGTTCTTTGTTCCCTCAATCTTTTTGTGCTGCCGTTCTCTCCTCACCTGTCCTGTCAGCACTATTCCCATTCGCTCTCCTCATTGTTCCTGCCTGCCCTTAGACCCTGCTCCAGAACTTTTCTGCTCTGCTTTAACCCCTGCATTTCATGGATCTGATTCACAGGAGCTGTTTGGCTTTTAGGAAGTGGATTTAATCCTTTTATCCCAAAGGTTTCAGCCTGGAGGAAAGATCTTCCTGTCTTCTTTCCTTCCCACCTGTCCTGTGACCTCCTCCAGGGATGTGAGGGGGGCAGAAATCAGGAATGCACTTGGTTCTTTGTAGCCATGAAAATCTCTAGGATTCTAAGGCTGAAATGGATGGCTCTGCCCAGCTCCAGTTTTTTTTGTAGGAACTCAGTTCCTGGCTGGAATTTCTTCCTTTTTAATTGTGCACCTTTTTGTGCTGTTTAATTAGCAAAAGAGAAGAAATCAGGACTGGTTTTGCAAAAGGAGCTGCTGGGTAAAAATTCCTGCTCTGACTCCTCTGGCCTTGTAAAAATCAACTGCCTGAAGTGTGAGCTTCAGGATATTATTTAAAATGTATCCTAGCATTCCCTGGCAAGGTGGAAGTGAAGTTTTAAAAGCAACTTAAGTAGCAAAGGGCTTTTCTCTCCCTGCCTTTTGTGCAGCCAAGGCTGCTTAATCCCAGTGCTTTTAAGTTAAAAAATCTTGGATATCGTTAAGCTGTGATAAAAATACCTTACAAAGGAAGTGAAGCAGGTGAATTTAAATTTCTGTAGCATCTCCACAAATTTCTCCTCCTCTTTTTAGGAGGGAAATGTGGGATTTTAAATGTTTCTAAGAAGGCTTTGGTGGGAATAAATTGGCTCCTTCCTGGTGCATCCAGGCACAGTGTGGATGGCCAGGTAGGAGGAGCATCTCTGTCCCACCTTGTGCAAGCCATGGAACTCTGATAAATTCAGGAGCAGCTCATGCTTCATTCCCTAATTTGAAATATTCCAGAGCCCAGGCTTTGAAACTTCCGAGTCACTGATGTGTTGTGGAACTAAAAGCTCCTCATTCCTGGGGAGTTCTGCTGCCAGCTCCTCAATTTCTTCCCTGAGAACCTGTGACCTGCTTTGAAGAGGCTTCTAGCTCACTAAAGCATGCCCAAGTCATTCCAAAACCAGGGAAAAACACTTTTTTTTTTTCTTTTTACCTGAAAATGCCCCTTATTTATAGCATTTCCTCCCAGATCTCCCCGTGGAAAGGCTGGCCTAGCTCGTTTAGCCTGGGAACAAGAGAGGTTTGTGAGCCTGGATGGAATTCCCAGTGCCCTGTGCTGCTCCAGGCTGCCTGCAAAGGAATTTTTGACACACTTAGAGCAAAAGGAGCCAGCTTTGGAACAGAAATAATTGTGCAGCTGGGACCAAAGGCAGCTTTGCTTGAATTTTTAAGATTTTTGAAAGATAAAAGGCTGCTCAGTGAGAGGCATTAATACATCCCTGCCTCTTGCCTGAGCTGCAAGTCAAACAAGCTTATCTGGGGCTTAGGAGTTAATTTTTTGCTTTTATGACTGGTTTTGAATCAGGAAGAAACTGGCTTAGTTTTAAGGCACAAAAAAAGGCCAAGTTTATGATGAGGGAGGGAGGAAACCTGGGAGTTTGTGCTCTGCCACTTCTGTCACTGTTGCTTGCTTTAAGACTTCCATGGAGTCATTTATTCTCAGGTTTTTGTGATATTTGTCTTTATGTTTCCCTAAAGGACAGCAGAAAGCAATTTTTAAAAGGCCCAAATATACAAAACCCCCCAGACAACCCCTAAAAAACACCTCAAAAAAAAAAAAACCCTTTCAGGATTTCAAAGATTTGGGATAAATTGTGATTTGCAGATTAAAAAACCTCCTCAGAAAAACCTCTCACAATTCCAGAAGTTTGGGATAAATTGGGATTTGCAGTTTAAGAACCATCTCAAAACAAACAAACACTTGCAGAATTCCAAAGATTTGGAAAAAACTGATTTACAGATTATTTTAAGACAACACTTAAAACTGGAATTAAACTTACTGTCCTGTTTCATCATTAGGCAGTTTTCTTTTTAATTTCCACCTCCCTGCTGCTGATTTTACCTTTGGACATTGTTTTGGGGCATTTCCATGCAGGGTAAGATTGCTGCCAAAATCTGCTTTGTTGATTTTGGGGAATCTTGGAGTAACAGTCCAGCCCCCAAATCCAAGGAAATCCACCCCAAAAAACCCTCCCTACCTGGATTTTGTGAATCCTTCTCACTTGGGCCATCATTTATTGTGTTTCTTATCATTTCTGCTGATGGAAATTAATAGGAAATTATTACAACTGCTGGATGCTCTGGATTTTATAAAAGCTGCTGTGGAGGTCAATGTTTTATATTCCTCACCATCAGAACATATTTGTTTCTTCCCACCCTTCTAAAGGTCTCCATGTCAAACACATAAAGCCATTTGCTTCGCTTAAATACCATTTTTTTTCCCCCTTTTTTTTTATTTGCAAGAAAACAGAAAACAAATTTCCTGAGTCCACGTGCCCCTGGCAGCTCTGATATTTCTGGTGGCCTCTCTGGGCTGACCTTTGTGTTCACACAAATTTGATTCTCAGGCACTTGGGCAATTAAAATCCCCGCTCTGAGCTGGCTCTTAAAGCCAGTAATAATTTGTGCAGGAATTTATGAGCTCAGCATCAGGCTGGATGTGCTCAATAAGGAGATAATTTGCTTCAGATCTGTCCTGCTCAGAGCTGTTGGCACCAGGAGGCAACTTTCTGTCTTTTCATTTGGGTTTGACCTTGTCAGGGGAATCAGAACTTTGCTGGTGAGCAAGAACCAACTCCAGGGTGCAGAGGAGCTGGGAGGAAACTCAAAATGTGGATTTTCTGCTGCTCTGGGCCCTGCTGATGCTGAGATCATCTCGTGTTTATCAATTAAATGATACCAGCAGGGCTCTGAGGGCTTGGGGAGAGCATAGTCAGTCCTAAAATACAGCTTAAGGTGCTTCTGGGAGTGGTTTGAGTTTATTTTCTGGTTTAAACTCCTCTGCAAACCTCCCACAGTATAAGGAGCAGAATTTTCTGGAGTGGGACTTTGATCTTGGGAATTTGCAGCAAATTCTGTTCATTACCAAAAGATTTGGGGGTGTTCAGGTGCTGGGAAAGCTCAGTTTGCTTTCCATGGGGCAGTGTTTGGTGTGTCTGTGGTGGCTTTTTGATGGGAAATCACCTTTCCTGTGCAAAACCAGTTGGACAAACAGGGAAAAGTGTCAGGAAAAGGTGAAATAGCAGCTTAATAAAAGATTAATGAACTCTGATTTGATGATGGATGGCTGGGTGTGTTTAAAGGAGCAGCCAGTCTGACATTTGTAGCATTTCTGCTCCAAAGGTTTTAAAAATACCAGGTGAAACTCTGATCATTTGTGCCATGGTTTTGTGGCAGCACTAAATGAACTTGCAGAGAGCAGCTGGAGGAAAACATGGGACACGTTAAAATGAAGATGGTTTGTAATTCTGTGACTTTTCTTCAGTGTATTTAGAGCTTTTGTGTGGATGTGACCCAGTGAGCTCAGCCACTTCCAGTCAGGCACTTCTGTAATTTATGGGGTTTTTGTTTCTGGAGTAAAATAAATTAATGTATGGCCCAGGTTTTTTCCTTGCTTTTCACTCTGCCCTTTTCTGTTGTATTTATTTGATTTATTCTCAGCAGACATGAGGTTTTTAACATCTCCCAAGCACCTGTTTAGACATCTTCTAGAAAAGTCTCAGTGCAGGCAGCTGGATTTGCTGCTTGGAAGGAATTTTGGGGTCTTTACTGACCCCACCTGCAGAGCTGCCTCAGCACAGGGAGGAGCTGGAGGGAGTCTGGAGGAGGCTCTGGGGTGATCCGAGGGATGGAGCAGCTCTGCTGGGAGGAAAGGCTGGGATTGTTCACCTGGAGAGGAGAAGCTTTGGGGTGAGCTCAGTGTGGCCTTGCAGGGCCTGAAGGAGCTGCAGGAAAGATGGAGAGAGACTTTGGACAAGGGATGGAGTGACAGGACACAGGGAATGGGCTCAGGCTGAAGGAATGCAGGGATGGGTGGGATATTGGGCAGGAATTGTTCCCTGTGAGGGTGCCCAGAGCAGCTCTGGCTGCCCCTGGATCCCTGGAAGTGTCCAAGGCCAGGCTGGGAGGGCTTGGAGCCACCCATGGCAGGGAGTGGAATGGGATCTTTATGATCCCTTCCAACCCAAACCAGTCTGGGATTCTGTGAAATTCCAGCCTCAAGCTCTGCTCTGTGAAGGGCAGCACACTCCAGTCTGGGACAATAATGGAATCTGTTCTCTGTGCAGTTTGAACTCTGAATTTCCCTCTTGAAGGATCTATGAGAAAACATGTTCCTGAATTTACGGAATCCCAGAATGGTTTGGCTTGGAGGGCGACCTTAAATCTCCTCTCATTCCAAACCCCTGCCCTGGGCAGGGATGCCACTTACTGGACTGTGTTCCTCAGGGCCCCATCCAACCTGGCTTTCCAGGAATTCCAAGAACCTTTCTCTGGGAAGCAAAGCACAGGAGAACGAGTTCCTTCAGGGTGAGGCTGCCCTGCTTTCCCCGTGTGCTCCCCATAACCAGAGCTGTTCTGTGCCCTGCAGGCTCTCGGGGACTGATGGACGTTTCCGACAGCCCGGAGAGAAACCCCTGCTCTCCTGAGGAAGAGGACCAGCAGCTTTCCGATGAGGAGGTCCTGAAGGAGAGCGGCTCAGAGCGGGAACTCGATGGGGAGGGCGGCCAGGGGAGCCTCCTGGGCGAGGAGGAGGATGCAGGCAGGGCTCTGAGCCGGGGGGAAGAGGAGAACCACTCGGATGAGGAGGATCGGCTGAGCGAGGCCAAGTCGCAGGAATCCGACACCAACGAGCAGAGCGTGGAGCTGAAGAGCCCCCGGCCCCGCAAGGGAGAGGAGGAAGACAGGACAAATGACCTGGAAGTGTCCTCTGTCACCAGGGAGCTGGATGAGCACGAGCTGGACTATGATGAGGAGGTTCCTGAGGAACCCAGTGCTGCTGCTGCAGAGGAGGATGGGGAGAAAGCTGCTGGGGACGATGATGAGGAAGAGGAGAAAGGAGACGATGGCCCTGAAGACGAGAAGAAATCCAGCAGCAAAAGTGACGATGAGAAGGATGGGCAGGATCCCCTCAAGGAGAAGAAGAAAGAAGAGGACGATGGGGAAATTGATGATGGAGAAATCGATGTAAGTAGGAGGTGGGCAGAGCCCTGGGGGGGTTCAGAGCTGGTTGCTTCTCCCATTGCAGTTCCTTCCTCCTCCTGGTGGGAGTATCCAGGTCCCCAGTGTGCAGGGAACCCTTTTCCCTGGAGGGGTTGGGCCCTGGTGCCCTGTGCTGAACCAAAACTTTGTGCCAGAGCCATCAAAATGAGCTTTGTTCCCTCTCGTGAGAAGACTCCAGTGCTTTAAGAAGCTGCTCTGCCTCAGCTCCAGGAGGACTTGGGAATGATGCTGGCAGCAAATCCCATGGATTGGGTGTCCAGGATGAGGACAGATTGAGGGGCTGGTGCTGGAGGGTGTTCCCCAGGTGTGTGGGGAACCCTGATCCTGAGCTGCATCCAGCTGGATGTATGGAAGGGGAATGGAAGGTGCTGGGATTTCTGGAAAATACCCAAAGGCATGGTTTGGGGATGGGGTCAGGGATGTGCAGTGTTTCACTGTTCAAGATTTTCAGGAAAATCAGAAGTGGGGTTTAGTTGCAAGTGGGGATTAGGGGAAACATCACCTTTAGCCATGGTTGTGTTCAGCAGGGAGCTCTGCTTCGTGCAGCTTAACAACAATTTCCCTCCTTTTCCGTGAAGAAAACAGCAAATTCCAGTAAAAAGCCTCCTGTGGGCTCCTGGTCTGGAATTGCATCCCAATGGTGGGAGTGTAAAGAGAAATCACTGGTGCAGAGCACCTGGGCTGGCTCCCTGTGCCAGAATTCCACCTGCACAGGGTGTGGGAATATCCTGGGGACGTGCAGGGAATCACTGGAGTGTGGTGGGGTCACTGCTGGTGCTCCTCAGCTGAGCAGGGGAGATGCTCTGTCCTTCCAGGCCCCTTTCTTGTGGGTCTGACCTGGCCACAGGACCCTGGGAAGCTCCTGGAGCCTCACTGGACTCTCCTCCCTTTTCTTTAAAGAATCATATTTTGTGTGGTTTTTTTTACTCTTCATAGTTCATTGACAAGTTTAATTGCTTTCAAAAATGACATAATTTTTCTTCCTCGTGCCCATCCTGGCAGGTGATTTTGTTCAGCACGTGTTTTCCAAAGGTTTTGTGTATTCCTGAATCAGTCAGAAGGAATTCCAGCACGTTGTGGGCAGAAAAAAAAAAAAAAATTCCTGGAGTTCTGACTCCATGCCTGCTCCTTGATTAAAATATGAATGATCTCCTTTGGAGCTGGAGGCATTCTTGGGAGCTCTCCTCACAAAGCAGGAGATGAATCTGTACCCTGGTTTTCATACATTAACTCATAACAGCATTCTCAGCTGCCTGATTCCAAGGAGACCTCCCAGAAATAAATACTTCCCCTTTTGTTCCAGACTTCACACAGCTCCTTTGAAAGCAGCAGAGTGGAGCTGGTTCTCCCATTCATGCAGCACTGAAAGCCAGCCCCAGCTTTGGGGAAAACTTCAAGCTCTGCATTTTCTTCTGCTTTCAGCCTCCTGGCGTGGAGGGAGGGGAATATTAATGCAGATTTTAATTGGAATATAAATGCAGGCTTTTAAATCCCTTGCTGCTGAGGAGAGCTCTCTGTTCCTGGCTGGCTCAGGAATGTAGCAGGAGAGGCTCTTCACCCACCTCTCTTTGCTCCTGTGTTTGTCTACAGCCAAGGGATGGCTTTTTCCTTCTTTCCAGCTGCTCAGTGGATCAAAGGAGAGAATTTTCCTCATCTTTTCCACCCAGAAAACGGCTGTTGCCAGGCAGAGGGAAGGCCCATCCAGATGTTCCCTCTTCACATGTTTCACATGCTGGAAATAGGGAAATGCAGGCAGAGAGAGGGAAAACCAGGATGTCCTTTAGGATAAAATCCTGATTTCCTGGCCTGTGACACCTCTCTGGTTATTTGTACCTTTGCCTCCTGCATCCCAGCTCCTTTTGGCTTTTCAAGTGCAGCCTAACAAAGCCAGGGGAGGTTGTTTTTATTTCCCCTTGGAGAACAGAAGAAAATGCTGGTACTTGAAAGCTCCAATAACTTTTCATCTGAAGGTGTTTCATGGCTGTTAATTCTTAATCTTGGAGCAACCTCCAGCTACAGGAACTTATTCCTGGGGTTGTAGTCCCTGGGGATGAGGCAGAGTTTTGTTTGAGCTGGTTCCCAACTCCAGTGTGGAGCTGAGGAGTAGAAGGGAAGGTGGAGATGACTGGAAGAAATCCGTTGGACTTAACCTGAAAAGTTCATTTGTGAGATTGTCCCTAAAAAGGGACTTTGGACAAGGGTATGGAGTGATAGAACGAGGTGGAACTGACAGGATTAGGTGGGATATTGGGAAGAAATTCCTTCCTGTGAGGGTGATGGAGCCCTGGCACAGGTGCCCAGAGAAGCTGTGGCTGCCCCTGGATCTCTGGAAGTGCCCAAGGCCAGGCTGGATGGGGCTTGGAGCAGCCTGGGACAGTGGAAGGTGCTTTTACAGCCACCTGGAATCTTCTCTCTTCACCTTGTGAAGGTGCTCTGGGGCAATCCTTGTCACCTGACCTTGTTTTTGTCCCCTGGTTTTGCCCCAGGGTGGCTCTCAGTGACTGATACTGGAGCAGATGGGGAAATGTCAGGTCCTGCAGGGAATGCCCCACATGAAATGTCAGCTCTGTCTGTCTGTTCCAGGATGATGACTTGGAAGAAGGGGAAGTTAAAGACCCCAACGACAGGAAAGTGAGGCCACGGCCCACCTGCCGCTTCTTCATGAAAGGTAACCACGCTCTGGGGCCTGGGAGGAGCCAGACGTGCTGGAATTGATCCTGTTTGGGGATTTTTTTTTCTCCACTAAGCTGCTGTTACGTGATAAATTCTGCCCCAGGCACCCTCTGTGTCACCTTCCTGTTTCTTGGTGGCCAAAGCTGAATTTTCATGGAGCCACTACACAAAAAGGGCTTTGCCCTCAGCGTGGTGAGCCTGCAGGAGGTAAATAAAGGGAAACTTGAGGGGGTTTTGGAATAAAACACAGAGGTTGTGGCTGCCCCATCCCTGGAGGAGTCCAAGGCCAGGCTGGACAGGGCTTGGAGCAATCTGGGATAGTGGAAGGTGTTGGGATTGGAACTGGATGAGCTTTAAGGCTCTTCCAGCCCAAACCATTCCATGATGCTGCTCCCTGCCTCACCACTGTTTGTTTGGGATGCACTGTGGTGCTCTCAGGTTTCCTGTGAAAGGCAAAGCTCCTGATTGGAAATGTTTGTCATTAACAAATGAGGATCTCATGGGCTGATTCCTGCATTTAATTACCGGTGTATGTCCATCCCTCTCTCCCCGCTGGAATGAGGTTCTTGTACGTGGATCCATCCATGTCTGGATCTGTTTGTCCCCTCTGGCAGGTGGAGAGTGACAGATACCTCTCCATGTGTGTGAAAACAGGTAAATCCCAACCAAGCTGCAGAGGAGAAAACTCAGACACCTCACACAACATTACTCCTTCGAGGATTTTAAATGCCTGATGGGGTTTGAGAAAGGTCAAAACACCTCAAACAACGTTACTCCCTAAAGGGTTTTGAATGCCTGATGAGGTTTTTTGTGGCTGTGGGGCTGAGGTGCTGCTTGCTGGTGGAAGGCAGGGATCTAACAGCTGTGTGTTCCCACAGGGCACTGCACCTGGGGCATGAACTGTCGCTTTATCCACCCCGGAGTGAACGACAAGGGAAATTATTCCTTGATCTCCAAACCTGAGCCCTTCTCCCCCAACGGTGCCCCTCCCATCGGGCCTCACCCGCTGATGCCAGCCAACCCCTGGGTATGGAACCTCTTGTGTGGATTTATGGCTTCTGCAGCATCCTCCCCATCCCTGGAAGTGTTCAGAGCAGGGTTTTGGAAAGTGTCCCTTCCTCTGGAACGAGATGAGCGTCAAGGTCCCTTCCAACCCAAACCATTCCACAATCCTGCGATTTTTCTCCTCTTTTTTTGAGCTAATATCTCAGCAAAATTCAACCCACAGCTGCATGTGTGATTATTTTAAGTGGAGATCCTGGAGTTGCCAGTAGAGGGGGGTAATTTTCCACGCTTTCCCAGCTCAGCTCTGCCGAGACGACTCTGGAGTAACTCTGGGGTAGCTTTACAAAGCACAGCTTTGCTGTTTAAAACTAACTCGAGTGTCTTCTCCTGCTCTCCTCCCCTTTCCAACAGGGAGGCCCAGTGGTTGATGAAATCTTACCTCCACCTCCTCCAGACCCTCCAACAGAAAGTGCCTGGGAGAGGGGACTCCGGCACGCTAAAGAGGTAAATTCCTTCCTCAGGGAATCGCTGGCTGCCTCCAGAATCCACTGGGAAAGCTCTTTCTTGGAGCATGAGTGTCTTGCTCTTTCTCTATTCCTTTTGCCTTTTAACCTCTTAATTATGTTTTGTTGTACATCACAGTTGTTAAACAAGAAGAGCTCAAATGCAGGTTTGGGCGAGGTTATATTTTTTAAATAATGGGAATTTGTGGCCCTCAAGTCCAGCCCTCCACAAAGCAAAGCTTTAAGCTGATCCAATTTCCCTCCCTTCAATCCCTGTTTCTCCAGTTTGTGATCACTGCAGGGGGGAAACTTCTGTTTCCTGCTGTTCTGAGCTGGTGGAATAGGGAATTAATCAGGAAAAGTCCAGTATCCTGCACATTCTGAGGGAAGAAGGTGCTCTGGCTGCAGGAAATCTCCCGAGGGCAGGATTTTGAATATCACAATTTCTCCCTGTCCCAGGAACCTTCTCTCCTCACGCTGTTCTTTGTGCTCTGACAGGTATTAAAAAAAGCAACTATGAGGAAAGAGCAGGAGCCTGACTTTGAGGAGAAGAGATTCACTGTGACCATTGGAGAGGATGAGCGGGAATTCGACAAGGAGAACGAGTTTTTCCGGGACTGGAATTACCGCATCACCAGAGACGTCCGGGACCCCGCGTAAGAGGCACTCCTGGGTTTGCTCCAGGGATAGCTGGGTGGGAATGCAGTGCAGTGAGGCTGGATGGGGTTCACTTCTCCCTCCAAAATGAGGGAATGTCACCTCAAAAGGTGGGAACAGCTTCCATGAAGGGGGAGGTTAAGAACTTGAGCCGCCTCCGCTCGCTCTAGTTCAACCCCACCTCCCTTCCCAGTCTCCTTTAACCCTTCCTGCCTCCAATCTCCTTGGAATTCTGCTCCCTCCTGAGCTCTCTCCAGCTCTGCATTGCCTCCTTCACACCAGTGCATTCTTCCAGCTTTTTTTCTCCTCTTTTTTTTTTTTCTTATCCCAACCATGAGAATTTAAAAATATTCCAGCTGAGGCTGCGGAGTTGGAGCGTGTTCGGTGTGCAGGAGCTGCTGGCCCCAGCTGGGGCTTCCTTTGCTCTGGTGCAGAACTGGTTTAACAAACACCTGAACTGGTCCCAGTTAAACTGGGCAGAAGCAAAGCTGGTACCTGGCCACAACCAGCACCCTCCATTTAAGTGGTCAGGTGATTGAGGGTTCTAAGGTGAAGTTTAAAGTGTTGGAGGCCTCAAACCCAGCTCTGGGAAATTGTTTGGTAGTTCTCGAGCCAAGGAAAGGAATGGGAAGAGAATTTTTGGGAAAGAGGCTTGGAATCTGCAGGGATAGAGGTGGATTTGTCTCTCCTTGCTCGTGCATCCTCTCTTCTTCCTACATGGACAGATAATGGAAATATTTCCACTCCCAGAGGGTTTGCAAGGCTTAGTTCTGTTTATTTTAGAGTGGATGAATTACAAAAAAGCCTCTAGAAAGGAGTGGATTAAGCTTTTGTTCAATGTTCTTTGATTTCCTCAGGAGTGCAGTTCCTTTCCCTAATTTAAGAAAAAAATCAAACCCTGTCCTCAGTTCTGCAGCCTGAAAGAAAAGAATTTTCTAAAATATTAATATTTTCCTGAGTTTAATTAGCTCTGGATCCTGGCCTTGTGTTCCTCTCAGAGGCACCTGGGGTTTACCCCCAGTGTTCTGGGTGCTGTTCATCCATTATTTTTATTTTATGGCTGTCCTATAAAATGTACCAGCAGCATTTTGGGCCTCACTGATGTAGGAATTGTTAAGAGCAGGCCTGGTTTTCATATAGTCCATAAAACAAATCTATTGGACATAACAAAAGTCATCTAACAACTGGAATTCCTGAAAACTCAGGGCTGTGTGAGCAGCCTGTGGCATTAAAATATTGCCATATTAAAATGTAATCGTTGTGTGTGAAGGGAAAAGTTATGAATCTGCTGCTGTAAACTCTAGAAAATGCTGATTTTTCTCCCCCTCCACACAATTTATTGCCCAGTTGGACACTTTGCAGCCAACTGAGCCCTGGAAGTGCAGCTGGGATGTGGAAAATGCTTTCAGCACTGTCTTGTGACATGACTTGTCTCAGTAGTTCATGAATCCCTTTTTCTTTTTTGAATAACTATAGGGAGGTGGACATCAAAGAAAACATTAACTATGGGTAAGCAGGTCTTTGATTCCAGTACTGTTACAACTGTAAGAAAATTTTCCTTTGCCTTTTTTTTTTTCCATTGCAATTCCTCCAACTTCCGAGGCCACAGACCGACCGCTGTCCCCTCAGCAGCTGACTCAGTGGATATATTGGATTATTTTGGGGGTGATACCAATTATTTTCTAATGATTTAAGCACTGAATTGCCCAAACACACAGCAGTGATCCTTTCTGAAATAAAATAAAACCCTTCCACAGTATTATAAGAAGGGGAAATTTGGGCTTGAGGCTGTGTGAAAAAACAGTTTCCTTTCTGGTGTGGCTTGAGATGTTTTTCTGTCTCTTTGAACACCTGATGTCACTGAATCCAGGCTGGTTTGGGGTTGGCATCAGGAGTTTGTTACTGACTGAAGCATCCCAAATCCTGGTTCTCTTTTCCTTGGCTTATTTGTTTCAGTCCAAAAGAAAAATCCTAAATTACTTAAAAGCAGTGAAAGAAATACAGGTACCACTGAACTCACAGGACAGTACCTACATCTTAACCTGCTTTAGGTTATTTGGCACTTTGAAAATGCATTAAGTGACCCTTTATTAATTTTTTTTTTTTATTATAAATCAGAGTCTCATTATGGATAATGGGGAATTTGGGAGCACTTGCTGTATAATCTTAGCTCTGCCACCAGCTCCTCTGTGGCCCTGGAAGTTTCTTATTCCCTGTACCCACCTCCCCATCCTCACAGTGATCTGATATTTGCACTCCAGGTGGTTGGATGTTGTTGAGTTTGGGGAATTAAAACCATCAAACAAATAGAAATCAGGAAATGGAGGGAAGAGCTTTAAGGAAGGTGGAATTTCAATCCTTTTCCTCCCCAAAAAAAGCCTGAGTTCTGCAGCTGTGTGTGTGCCACGTGCTCACCAGCCCATGGCTGGGCCAGCAGCTGATTCCCACTGGAGAATATCAGCTGGAGAAGTGGTGCCTTCATTCCAAGGGATAATTCCAGGTGCAGAGTGTTGCTGACCTGCTCCCAAAGCTCCACTTCTCCCTCTGGACAGCTCAGCACCAGCTCCTGTCCGCTGCTGGTGGCACTGGGATGCAGCCATCACTCCAGGGGCAGGGAACTGGGGGGGATCTCCATCCCTTGCACTCCTGAGGGTGTTTGGGATGAGCTGTGGGTGCATGGGCAGAAATCCCAGCTCTCAATCCATGAGGCAGAGCACGTCCTGCTCCCTTTGCAGGCACTGGAAGTGGCTCTCCAAAGCACTTTGTGTGTTTGCACCGCATCCATTCGAAGGCTGCGCTTTTGGTAGCTCTTCTTTTCGGTGTTTATCAAGAAGGGTTTGTGCTTTTCTCTGATAAGCCCCACTTTCAAATGGCTGTTTGGTTGGGCTGTGTGGAAAATAAACATCTCTGTGCAGCCCTGCTGCGTTGAGCGTGGTGTTCTTGTGGCGGTGACTGAGCTGACCTAGAACACGCAGTTTTTGTGGTGCCAGGGTGCCGTCTCCCTCTCTAACATTCCCTGTTTTTCATTGTAGGCTTGATCCCTATGCAGATCCCTATTATGACTATGAAATAGAGCGTTTCTGGCGTGGTGGGCAGTATGAGAATTTCAGGGTTCAGTACACAGACCCCGATCCCTACCGTAACTACAGAGTAAGTAAGGAAATTCCCCCTTCCCCCTTTTTCCTTCCCAACTTTCTTCCAGGTTCTTCTGGGGCCCTTGGCAAGGTTCCAGTGCAGTGCTTGAAACAGGAGTTTTCAAAGAGTTAAATCTTAGCTTAATTCCAGCACAGAGCACACTGGAGGTGAGGGGATTGGAGGATGTTCTGTTCCAGCACCATGAGGGTAAAAGCAGCGCTCCAGGCTTGGGAGCGAGGTTGGGAAGCTGCCTGATGGAAAAGGATGTGGGGTGCTGGCTGGCAGTGGCTGAGAAGGCCACTGGGAACAGCCCTGACACGGCCACAGCCCCAGGGCAGGGACTGTCCCCTGTGCTGGGCACGGCTGAGGCCACACCTGGAGTTCTGGGTCAGGTTTGGGCCCTGCCAGGACAGACCCTGAGGGGCTGGAGCACATCCAGGGAAGGGAATGGAGCTGGGAAGGGGCTGGAGAATTCCTGAGGGAGCTGGGAAGGGGCTGGAGAATTCCTGAGGGAGCTGGGAAGGGGCTGGAGAATTCCTGAGGGAGCTGGGAAGGGGCTGGAGAATTCCTGAGGGAGCTGGGAAGGGGCTGGAGAATTCCTGAGGGAGCTGGGAAGGGGCTGGAGAATTCCTGAGGGAGCTGGGAAGGGGCTCAGCCTGGAGCAAAGGAGGCTCAGGGGGAATTTCTGGCTCTGCACAACTCCTTGACAGGAGAGGACAGCCAGGTGAGGGTCGGGTTCTGCTCTCAGGAACAGGGACAGGAGGAGAGGGAACGGCCTCAAGCTGCACCAAGAAAGGATTGGATTGGATTTTAGGAAAATTATTTCATGGGAAGGGTGTAAAGCATTGGAAAAAACTGCCCAGGAAAGTGGCAGAGTCCCCATCCCTGGAAGTGTTCAAAAACCTGTGGATGTGGCACGTGGGGACATGGTCAGTGGTGACCTTGGTGATGGTGCTGGGCTGAGGGTTGCACTTGATGACCTCAAGGTCTTTTCCAACCTTAACAATTCCATGTGTGAGATGTGAAGGTGGTGGTTCCTGCTGCTCCTGGGCTGCTCCTCAGTGTAGCAGCTGAGCAGTGCTCTCCCATCCTTGGACATCTTGGAGAGGGAGGGAGTTTCCAGGAAAGAGCCTGCTGAAGGAAAGGGTTCCTTGTTAGTTCTTGGGAAGGAGAGGGTTAGATTTGGGCAGGTGTGCTCTGTGTACCTGCAGAGGCTCCAGCCTGGCTGTGCAGTGCTGCTGGGGCTGCACGTTGGGATTGAAGCACAGGAAAGCAGCAGCCAGCTGCTGAAATCCCAGGAGTTGGCTGGTGTTAAACCAGGAATGCATCTGGATGAAGACAAGGCTCTGAACTTTTCCCTGCTCTTCCTTTTCCCCTCATGCAAACTTTGTGCCTCTGGAGCAGTGACCAAACCCACCAGTCCTGCTCAGGGGTGAGCTTTCCATCAAATCCTTTCAAAAGTAGCTTTTCCTTTGCTCTAAATCCTTGTTTTCTGCAGAAGCAGTGCCCAGACAGGAGCCTGGGCCTCACCGTGGCCACACATGACCAATTATTTTCCTGGTGTTCGTTTGCAAAGTTAATTAGCTGGTTATAGAAAGACTTGTAAACATCAATACATTAATTCAATAAGCTTAATAAACCAAATTAATCCAAGTGTTGCCTTTGAAAACAACAGTTGTGTGGGCTGTGATGCTGTGTTGTGTCCGGGTTCTGCTCAGCAGGATCCAGGTTATTGATTGATTGTCATTGATTTGCAGATTATTGATCTCAGTCCTTTGCTGAGGCAGGATGTCATTCCTGGCATTCCCAGGCTGGCTTTGCTGGGAGCTGCTCCCACAGCATCACCGTGGTTTCTCTGTTCTTTTTTCCAAGGAAAGAGAGCGAGAACGGGAGCGGGAAAGAGAGAACAGACAGCGGGAGCGGGAACGGGAGCGGGAGCGAGAGCGGGAACGGGAGCGGCGCCAGCGGGAGCGCGAGCGGGAGCGGGAACGGGAGCGCGACAAGGAGCGGCAGCGGCGGAAAGAAGAGTGGGAACGGGAACGGGAACGAGTGAAGAGGGACGAGAAGGACCGGCAGCACAGGGACCGCGACAGGGACCGCGACCGCGACAGGGACCGGGAGCGCGACAAGGACAAGGACAAGGCGAAGCCCCGGTCCCCGCTGCTCCCCAGGTAAGTGCGGGCTGGGATCCGGGCTCGGCGTTGCCACTGGTGGCAGTGAGGATGCTGGGGAGTGTGAGAGCTGAGGAGAGGAGTGGTCAGTGAGCCTCGTGGCCACTAAGTGGAGCTGAAGCATCAGTGAAGATGAGTGTGCATCACTCCTGAGAGCAGGAGTGGCTTTTGGTATGGAGATGTTCGGCTCCTCCCTCCTCCCTTCGGGCTGGAGAGGTTTTGGGAGCATGAGGGACTCCTGCAGGTTGGTTCACTGTGGTGACTCCCTTTGAGGAGTCAAAAGTCTTTGTCTAAAGTCTCCCTTTAGAAATGTCTGTCAGGAGAACCAGGGCTGCTTTGGGAGTTTGTGGATAGGAAAAGTATCTGGAGATTTAAGTACAACTGGAAAAGGTAAAGGAATTGTCCTTGGAATGAGTCACTGCTCAGTGGAATTGCAGCATGAGGTTGGGTGTATTTCCTCTGACCAGCCATTGTTTGTGGAAATCCCGGCTGTGACCTGTATGAAAGAGAAAATGGAAGCAGGCTGACTGAAAGTGCAGGAATGTGATTCCTGTTTTGTTCCTCTGTCCAATGATTTACGTACCCTGCCTTCCCAGCCTCCTCTGTCACTCGTAAAGCACCGGATAAATATCCCAGTGGAATGGAAGCTCTGACATCACAACCTCGTTCGGTTCAGAATCATGGAAAAATGTCACATTTTTTGCAGGACATCTTGGAGCAACCTGGTCTAGTGGAAGGTCCCTGCCCATGGCAGGGGGGATGAACCTCAGTGTCCTTCTCAACCCAGCCCATTCCACGATTTTGTGATCTCCAGGAAAACTGCTTAACAGTTTCTTGGGAAGAGTGCCAGGCAGAGACTCCCACAGCGTGTGGAGCACCTTGGGGACACACAGGCACGTGTAGGGCAAAGAGAAGTGCAGGGAAGCTGTTTCCCAAGATAAATTGGAGCTTTTCCTGCTGCCTGGTGTCTGTGTTGTTCCTCTGCACTGGAGGAAGGTGCGAAACACGACGGGCATGAGGAAGAGCTGGATCGATGAAGAGCAGGGCTAGGAATGGCAGGAATGAGGCTCCACGTGGAATCAGGTGGTTTCAGGTGGGAGCAGGGCTTAGTCTTGAATCCAACCCAGAATTTTTATCTTTTCATTGCTCAAAGGTTATCTGATTTTCGACCCTCTTTCCCAAGAGGAAGTGACAGTTTCAGAACGGTCTGGAGGAGCAGCAGCAGCTCCGGAGCAGTTATACTATAATTACACGTTCCGTTTAATTATAATCTTCACTTAACAACCACGATTTGTGCACCTTAATTACCACATTGCCCGGTGGTTTGTGCTCTCCTTGGCTTGGTGATGGGACAGGTCTTGTCCAGACTCATGTGATTGGAGATGATGTCAATGAAAGTGATGTCACCTGCTTGGCAGCTCAGGGTCATGAGTCAATGACAGTCACCGTGACCCAGGGCTGAGCCCGCTGCCTGCTCCTTCCTTGGCACTCCTGAGTCCTGGGGCAGGGCTCTGCTGGGAGAGTTTGGGCTGCCCAAAGTGCTGGGTAAGAGCAGTGGCCATGCTCACCCGTCTTGGATCCAGCTCATTCCATGAACCCACTGAGAGCCCAGAGGTGGGACTGACAGCGTTCATGGATACACATTCCCTGCTTCCCTCTTGTACAAGGGAGCTGGGGATGCCTCTTGTGTCTCCAAAACAGGCTCCTTGAGATGAGTCTTGGTCATTTAAAATTAATTTCTGATGCACCTCTTTTGGTTTTTTTTTTTGTTTTAAGTCTGCAATGGAAAGAGAGTTTTCAACAGGCATGGAGTGGCAGAGAAAGAGGGAATGGCCTTAAGTTTGAGGGAATGCAGGGTTAGATGGGATATTGGGAAGGAATTCTTCCCTGTGAGGGTTGTCCACGTTGGAAGGAACCCTGAAGCCCATCCCATCCCCTGCCATGGGATTTCAGTTCCCACAGTGGACATCCATGTCAGCATGACCCCGTCACGCAGCTCTGCAGGTGTCTGTGGAGAAAACAAACCTGCAGAAAGAAGTTTTGAAAAAGCTTTTTAACAAGTGAAAGCGTAATTCCAGCTTTTCCCTTGGAGGGCACATCCCTCACCCGTCACTTGGCGTTTCCCCAGGAGTCCCTGCCACGCTCGTGCTGTGACCTGGCTCTGGGCTGTGTCCCACGTCACTCTGTCACCAGCTCCCAACTTCCTCATGGCAGTGCAGTGGCTCGAGCTGTCTCACCTTTTCTCCAGATACCTCCGTGCCAGGCTCCAGAGGGGCAGCTTTGGCATCCTGGGATTGAGCAGCTCCCGAGCTTGCTGAACGTGTCAAACCTGGGATTGCTGGGCTCTTCCTGGGAAGCAGGATGCACACAGTGCCACGGCACACACCCCTGGCTCTATTTATAGACTCTGGGCTTTCCCTAATTGCTGGATCCCAGCTTTTGGCAGGTCCAGCCTCTGCGGGCGGTGCTGGGGGCTGGCTCATGCCACGGCTGCCCGTTAGCATTCCTGCCGCTTCCTGGGCCCACGCAGAGCTGCTCGCTGATGGGCTTGGAGAGCTCCTCCACGGGGCTTGGAGAGCTCCTCCACGGGGCTTGGAGAGCTCCACAGAGCTTGGAGAACTCCTCCACAGAGCTTGGAGAGCTCCTCCACGGGGCTTGGAGAACTCCACAGGGCTTGGAGAGCTCCTCCACGGGGCTTGGAAAGCTCCTCCACGGGGCTTGGAGAGCTCCTCCACGGGGCTTGGAGAGCTCCTCCACAGGGCTTGGAGAGCTCCTCCACAGGGCTTGGAGAGCTCCACAGGGCTTGGAGAGCTCCACAGGGCTTGGAGAGCTCCACAGGGCTTGGAGAGCTCCACAGGGCTTGGAGAACTCCACAGAGCTTGGAGAGCTCCTCCACAGAGTTTGGAGAACTCCTCCACAGAGTTTGGAGAACTCCACAGGGCTTGGAGAGCTCCTCCACAGAGCTTGGAGAACTCCACAGGGCTTGGAGAGCTCCTCCACAGGGCTTGGAGAGCTCCTCCACAGAGCTTGGAGAACTCCTTCACAGAGCTTGGAGAACTCCTCCACAGAGCTTGGAGAACTCCTCCACAGGGCTTGGAGAGCTCCTCCACAGAGCTTGGAGAACTCCTCCACAGAGCTTGGAGAACTCCTCCACAGGGCTTGGAGAGCTCCACAGGGCTTGGAGAGCTCCTCCACAGAGCTTGGAGAACTCCTCCACAGAAGTTGTGCAAGCAGCACTGAGCTTTGCCAGGCCAGAGCTGAGGATGTTGGTAATTCCAGGTCACTCCGTCGGCGTTGGGGCTCCCACAGGAGCTGGAGGAAGGAACAAACCAGGACCTACAGGATCAAGGGATGAGAGAACCCAAACAGCAAATAGCCAGGAATACAGGAACAAATTCCATTCTGCTGAAAGCAGGAAGGTTTAACCTGATCTCTGAACAGCAGAGGAGTTTAAGGCTGAAAGTGTGGAGAAGCCAGAGGTGTTCCCAGCAGGGCTGGGTGTGGAGCTCAGGAGGAATAGAATTTAACAAAGATTTAAACCCTGATGCATTCAGGAACAAGTATTTCTCCTTGAACCTTTGGAAAGAAGAGGCTGCAGTGTTTGGACTCCAATGAGATTGTCACATATGGATTGGCCTTTTTTGAAGGAATTAAAAAAATTTTCTTCCACTACCTGTGCCAAGAAGGAGAGAGAGGGACTTTGAACAAGAGCATGGAGTGACAGGACAAGGGGGAGATGGATTCAAACTGACAGAGAGGAGGTTTAGATGGGATTGTGGGAAGAAATTCTTCCCTGTGAGGGTGGGGAGGCCCTGGCACAGGTACCCAGAGAAGCTGTGGCTGCCCCTGGATCCCTGGAAATGTCCTGGGCTTGGAGGGTGTCCCTGCCCATGGCAGGGGTGGGATGGGATGAGCTTTAAGGTCCCTTCCAACCCAAACCATTCCATGATTCTGGGAATGTTCAATTGCTGGTTTAGGCATTGGGGTTTTTTTTCCCAAGCTTAAGATGATCACTCCAAGAAGTTTAAAATCTGAGATTGCACTGCTGGTAAAACTGTTCCTCCCCCTCCTCCTCCTCCTCCTCCTCCCTCCTCAGGCATTGAACACTCAAACAAGCCAGGACACTTTATGATCAATTAGAGGGATAACTTGGCTGTCTGTCCTCCTGCTCCCATCTCCAGAACGAGTTCTGATGCCCCAGGCTGGGCCTGATTTTTGCTGAGTGCAAAATTCCTTCTTTTTCTCTCCGTCTTGCCAGTGGAGCTCCCTGTTGTGCAAAGCCTTTCAGGGATAAAGAAGTGACATGAAATATGTCCTCTGAAGAAACTTAGAGCAGTGCAAGATGTTCTGACCCTTAGCTGGGGGCAAAGGCTCTACACACTGAAATAATTTCCTTTAATCCTTTCTGTTGTTGCCATAGGCCTTTATCCCACTGGCATCTGAGGGAATCTGTTTGTTCCAGGAGCTGATGAAGCAACCCAGTGTTGCAGGGCCCGTTGGTGGCTTCAGGACATCATTCCCAAGGGGCAAAGCTGGCACTGATGTCCCTGTGAGCAGGGACAGGGCCCAGGGAAGGGCTGGAGCTTTCAGGGGAGGTTTAGGGTGGATATCAGAAGAGGTTCTTCCCCCAGAGGCTGCTGGCACTGCCCAGGGAATGGTCCCAGCCCCGAGGCTGCCAGAGCTCCAGGAGAGTTTGGACAGCGCTCCAGGGGTGCCCAGGGGGGATTGTTGGGTGTCTGCAGGGCCAGGGGTTGGACCCACCAGGGACAGAAGGAACCTCAGTTTTGCTGCCCCTCAGCTGGGGTGGCGCTCGGTGGTGTTGACCAAGCAAGGAGGAAAAAGGTCCATGAGATGGGAATTGGTTTCTTTCCCACCTGGATTTTCTCTCCAAGGAATGCTGGGGGTTCTGGTGAGGAGCAGCATGGCAGAATGGAGTGAGACACTGTCATCTCCACTCTTGGAATTTGTCCCAATGTCTGACCTAGAAGCTCTTCCCACAAAGACCAGACAAGCTCCAAGCTGTGCCTGGGGAGGCTCGGGCTGGACATGAGGAGGAATTTCTTTATGGAAAAAGTGACTGGCCCCTGGAATGGGCTGCCCAGGTGGAGTCCACATCCCTGGAGGTGTCCAAGGAAGGACTGGATGTGGCACAGGATGTGGTTGCAGGTTGGACTTGATGACCTTGGAGCTCTTTTCCAACCTCAGTGATCCTGGGATTCTCATGATACGGAGCCCAAATTCCAGGGAACACCAGTGCCAGGTAGGATGAGGAGGAGGAGGAGGCTGTTGTCCTCGGAGATGTTCCCAGGAGGTGACAGCAGCTCCGAAGGTGCCAGGAAGGGTCTGACAGACCATCCTGTCATTATCACACACTTTTTGGAAGGAAGTTCCCTCCATCAGGACTAAAACCGATTAATGGAGAGCACTTAGGCAGCCATTAAAAACCAAAATAACCCTGGCAGTGAGGACTCAGCAAAGTCAGAAAGGACAGGTCATAAATCCACATAAAACCTTTCCAACAAGGAACATTCAGCTTCTTCCCAGCTGCTCCCAAGGTGTCACCTGGAGCGTGAGGTGCTGCAGATTCCAGGACAAAAGGTTACGTGATCCCATGGCCGTGCTCACCCTTGTGTTGTTTTCTCAGGCTGGTTCAAGTTGACTTTGTTAATCTCTGAGCACCTTAATGAGCAGGATAACCCAGGCTCTGGAATCAGTGCAGGTTATCCAGGGCCTGCAAGTCAGAAAGTGTTGGAATGAGCTTGATTAGATAAAGGAGTGGCAAAAAGAAGGGAATGCAAATGGAGTGATTCATGGTGGTGTGTGCACCACAAAGCAACTGAACTCGGGGGTTTTTTTGGGAAGAATCTCTAATTCTGAGTGTTCTTTGGTCGTTGTTATCTTTCCTAAGAGCTCCTGGTGGACTCCCAGTGCTGCCAGCTGGAGTTGTTCCCTGTTTTTTGGGTGTAGATGTGCTGAATGAAAGAAAGTAGCTGTCAGTCAGCTTTGGGGGGCTTAGTGATGGCATCTCATCCTGCTGCCAGAAGATGGGAGGATGGGGGATTTGGGATCCTCTTAGTGTTCCCTGTGGAAATCTGTTATTTCCTAAAAGACATCCTTCATTTGTTCTGTTTGTCCTGCCACAGGAGGAGGAGCAGGCAGGGCAGACAGCCGTGTGCCCTTGCTGGTTTTAGAGTTGGGCATTGGTTAAAACCCTGGAGTGCCCTGATTTAGTCTTATATCCATGAAAATTGAGTGAAGAGGGGGAAAACCAGCCTCCATCCAGGGGCATGGCTCTGCTCTGCAGGTGCCTGCACCTCCCTGGGCGGCTTCTCAGAGCGCAGGGAATTAAGGGAAGCATGACCCCGGGCTGAGATGGCTTTTATCTGCTGCAGCTGGAGCTGGACCTCTGCTCCTGCACACTCCAGCTGTTCCAGGACTGCTCAGAGAAGGAATTCCCTTCTTTTCACACACAGAACACACCCCGTGCCACTCCAGGGTTCTTTGGGATCCCAATCCAGTGCCCTGCATGGAAGCTCTGCTGTGATAAACACGATAACAACTTGTTTACATCCCCGTTTTTTGTGGTGCAGCTGCCAGCCAGAGCCATGGAACCTGCTTAGACAGCTCTGCTTTCATTTCTGCTCCCAGGACTTGGGGGAAGTTGGTGATAAGAACAGCTCTGCTCCAGATCCAGGCTGGGAGAGCTGGGGGTGTTCACTGGAGAAGCTCCAGGGAGAGCTTAGAGCCCCCTCCAGGGCCTGAAGGGGCTCCAGGAGAGCTGGAGAGGGACTGGGGACAAGGGATGGAGGAACAGGACACAGGGATGGCTCCCACTGCCAGATGAGATGTGATGTTGGAAAGGAATTCTTCCCCTTGAGGATGGAGGTTGCCCAGAGCAGCTGTGGCTGCCCCTGGATCCCTGGAAGTGCCCCAGGCCAGCTTGGATGGGACTTGGAGCACCCTGGGATAGTGGAAGGTGTCCCTGCCCAGGGACTGGATGAGTTTTAATGTCCTTTCCCACCCAAACCATTTTGTCATTGCATGATGATTAAGTCTGTGAATCAAACCAAGCTTTCCAAGTTCTCCACAAAAAAATTCCTGCTGCCTGGAGTTTCTGTTGGTTCTTGAGCTGCTGCCTCCAGCAGCA
Source organism: Poecile atricapillus (assembly GCF_030490865.1). Lineage (NCBI taxonomy): Eukaryota > Metazoa > Chordata > Aves > Passeriformes > Paridae > Poecile > Poecile atricapillus. Next base: position 20,351,013 of record NC_081258.1, read on the forward strand.
GGAGAAGAGTTTTGTCACCCTAAATCGAGAGGAAGGGCAGAGAGTGACTCAGATGTGGATATCAGGGAATGTGATTTTCTTTGGCATTTCAGAGATGGAGTTACTGGGAGATCCCCCAGCCTGGATTTTAGTGGAACAAGGTAATTCCAGGGCAGGATCTGTTCCTTCTGCTCATGGAGAGGAGGCTCTCCAGGCAAATGCTCAGCCCTTAGGGGAGATGCCATCTCAGATAGCTTTATCTCCCTGCTGGGATGATTTCATCCTGGAGGTTCAGATTGTATCTCCACTCTTTAATTTCCAAGCCTCTCCCCATCAAGCTTTGAAGAAATCCTTCCTTTTTTTTTTTTTTTTTTTTATTTTATTTTTTTTTTTAAGTGACTGATAACTCAGCTTCAGATGGTGGAAACATCTTGACAAAGGCATTTTCCCTGCTAATATTTCACCAAGATCAATGGGCAGCAGCTCCAAGGCCCTGTCCTGGACACACGTAGGTGATTTTCCGGGGCTGTTGTCCCTCTCCATTACTCCAAGATAGGAAAAGTTCCTGCGTGCTTGCACTCTGCTGGAATTTATTTTGCAGCAATTCCTGGTCCCTTCACAACTGCCTTGGCACATGGCTCCAGTCATTCCTCGAGTCCATTTCCTCTGGAAAATTCCACTTGCCACTGAAGGAAAAGCGGCGCCGCTGACGCAATCCCAGCTTTCCTGCGAGAAGCACAAACGCTGTTAAATCATCCCTGGACTTTCCTCCTGGAGAAAACTGAGCTGGAAGAGCAGCCCTGGAGCCAGGCTGACGTCACTGCTGCCCAGGGGTGATAAGGTTTGGTTCCCTGTGGGAGCTGGGTCCCATCCCACGGCATGGGGAAGGACAGGAAACGCTTTTTCCCCTCCAAGATTAGAAATGCTTCGGCAGCACTTGCATAATACATGAGGAGAGCTGGGCAGCTCTTTTTATCTCCCCCCTCCAAAGCTTTGTTGGGCTCAGTGACAAGCTTCAGCCGGGGTTTTTTTGGGAGGCAGGTTTTTTTGGGAGCTGGCTGAGCCAGGCTGGGGGTGCTGCCAGCTGGAGCTGCCTCTGCTCCTCCTCTCACTGCCAAAGCCACGTTCAGCTTTGCTTCTCCTCCTGATTGCTGTCATTACATTCCAGCCAAATGGGCATCAGCGTGTTCCTTCTGGAAAATTTTCAGTTGTTTTAAGGGTAAAATTGCCTTTGGAAGCTGCTGCCCAAGTGATTCTTGAGGATCTGGGTGGAAATTCAGGTGCTTTTGGTCACTCTTGTCTTGTCTCTTCTTCCCTCTGATGAATTTTTTTAAAACCTTGTGAAAGAAACTTAGGAGTTAATTCTGAAATATTTCAAGTGTTTCCTGAAAGTTGGAATCTGGTGAAAAAGATGGGGATGAACACGAGAGTGTGTTTCTGTGCTGAAGTGTGTGAGGTTTGCCAGCAGCCTGGGCAGCTGTGCTGAGGGTGAGGATGAACTCCTGAGCTGATCCCATGGCTCACCAGCCCTGCAATTCTTCCCTCCTTTTCACCATGGCAGGTTGATCTCACTGAACCAGCAGCAAACCATTCTTATTTTTTTTAATTTATTGAATTAAGGAACTGGGAGCTTCACCCAGCACCAGATCCAGCACAAAATGAGCTGGCTGTAGGAGTGAAAGTGAGGAGAAATCCTCCCCTCCTCGTCTCCCAGCCGTGGGACTCATCCAGGCTGTGATTGGGATGTTCCTCTAGGGAGCTGCTCCAGCTCCATTCCCATTCTGCTCCTGAATTCCACTGGAGAAGACGAGTCAAGCAGCCTCAGATCCCAGTTTTAGGTCGAGTGAGTTTCTTTGGTGATGCCACACATTGGAAGCTCTGAGGAGAGGCTTTGAAATTGTCCTGACAGGAGCAGCATCTTCTTTTGTAGCACTTAGTGCTGAGTCAAAAAGCCAAGCACACCCCAAACTGAGGCTTTCTGTTGTGGTTTTCCTGGGGAAAAACCTTTCCTCCAGAAAGTGACTTCATCCAGAGGGAATTGCATCAAACCAGGTAATAGGTGCAAGTAAATGAGATTTGCTTTCAGAGTCATCCCTGCTCCCAGCTGGCGCCCGAGCTCTGCAGTTCGGCTGGAGTCGTTCCAGCTCCCAGGATCTGCTGTTGGATGTGAATTTGAGGTGGTTTTAAGGGAGAAGAAATCCTGTAGGATGCTTTTCTCCCTGCAGACTGGTTCAGGAGAGACACAGGGGCATTCATTAGTTCATGGACTCATGGAATATCCTGAGCTGGAAGGGACACACAGGAATCCTCAGCCCAATGCTTGGCCCTGCCCTGGACACCCCAAAATCCAACCCTGAGCGCTGTCCAAGTGCTCCTGGAGCTCTGGCAGCCTCAGGACTGTGCCCATTCCCTGGGGAGCCTGGGCAGTGCCAGCACCCTCTGGGGGAAGAACCTTTCCCTGAGATCCAACCTCAACCTCCCTGCCACAGCTCTTGGCTTCCAGAATTGTCATTTTGGACACTGCAGGAGAAACTTCTCCAGAGGTTTTATCCTGGATAAAGCTGCCTCTCTGCCCGCCTGTGCCAGCAGAATATTCCCCCTGCACCTCCCAAAGCTTCCCACGGGAAGGGCCATTGGATCAGGATGTGGGGCATTATCTGTGAGCATCCTCACGTGGTTTTCTCTCTCCTTTCCTTGCTCTTTATCCTGCTGCTTCGTGTGAGGTGTGCAGGCTTTTCCCAGTCTTCATTTTCTTCTTTCTCTGCACTTGGTTGATTTGAGGATATTCCAGAGGTTAAATTGGCAATTCCAAATGGATTTGTAAAGGAGCCCTTGAAGCCAGCTCGGGATATTTAATGTTGTCAGGTTATAAAGAATAGGTCCAGTGTGCCTCAACCCCATATTCCAAGTCATGGTGTTCCTCCAAGATGAAATACTCATGGAATTGTGGCAATAACGTGGAATACTTGATGAATGCACTGCAAATCCCCTGTGCTGAGTTAACCAGTTTGTGTTGGAGCAGTGCTGGGAAAGGGAGAGGATGGAATGGGGCTGCTGGGGAATAAAGCTGAGCCATGACCCTGCCTGGGACTCCCTTCCCGGGCACTCAGCTCCTCTGTGTGGGATGGAGGCATCCAGTTCTCTGCTGCAGCTGGCATGAGATTTGTGGAAGGGTGAACGTGAAAGGAGGAGTTTTCCTCTGAATATTCCAAGGGAGTTGTGGGACAAAGAGTAAAGTTGCTTTTACATCAGCAGAGATAAGGACAGAGTCAGATGCTGGATTTTTAGGTCAGCACATCCCAGTCCTGGGTTGGGGAAGAGGAAACTCGGCCAAAAAGGAGGGGATGAGGATTCTGTGAGGTGTGAAGTCTTCAAAGGGACAGGCTCCTGACCAAGAGCTTTCATTATCCTGGGGTTGGTTGAAGTGTTCCTGGAATTATTAGAAAACTCAGAGGTGGCTTTTTTATCTCAAAAAGGTAGAGGAAGTTGTGTGGGGAGTGGTTGCTTCAGTGGTGTGAGTAATGGGGTGGTACTGGCTGCAGCCAGCGGGGAAGGGGCTGTTCCTTCCCCAAATTCCCAGGGAACTCACTGCTTTGAGGAAAGGAATAAATGCATCATTGTCCTGCCAATTTGGTGAGTGCAAGAGACTTCAGAAAGATTTAATCCCTCACAAACTCTGCCTGAAACGTCAGGGAGAATCCTGGGGAGGTTAGAGTGAGGACAAGGAAAAATTCCAGGTTAAATCACCCAAGAGATAAGAGAGGTAATAAAGCCTCAGCCTCAAGAAACTCATCCTGGAGTGCTTCAGGAAGTGTCTGGTGCAGGTGCTGAAAAGTTGGCCCTGAATTATTTTCAGAGGGTTGGAGAGGAGAAAGAAAAGCTGGAGAACCAAAAAAAAAAGGGGAAATGAAAGTGGGACCCTTAAAAGGGAAGGGAAGGGAGGAGATGGAGAGTGAGGCCTGGCTGGGCACCTCGTTTGGTGGTGTTTGAGCAGCCAGAGAATAACCCAGGGATAAAACAGCCTGGTTTGTGGCCAGCTGGGGAGGGAACTGTCCCCTTTGGAAGGGTGACAGGAGGTCAGCATGTCTCGGCCTGGGACAGCCCCACGGGGTGTCCTGGTAATGGGAACATCGGAGTGATGCAGGCTGGGCTTGCTCCAGCTCTGTGCTGCTCTAGGGAGCACCAGCTTTTCCATTCCCTTCCCTCTGCCTTGTGTCTGGTCCTTGGACAGCCAAGAGCTGAGCCTGGAATCAGCCAGGAGGTCACAGAGTGCTCAGTGGCACAAAGGAGTTCACAAAATTGGTGCTTTGTTGGTTTACAGAGCAGTACTGGTTTGTAACTGGTTCACAAGCTGAGAGTTCTTGTAACCCCTCATCACCCCAAAATGGTGCTGGGATCCCACAGGGGAGATTAGGAGCTGTAAGGAATTAATCTAAAGGATAAATTCAGGATTTTTTTCCATGGCCCTGTATGTTTATTTATCCATTTTATTATAATACATTTCTCATTTCTGCTATTTTTCCCTGTCCCTTGTGTACCCACCTTTCCAAACCCCCCCCAGAATCCCAGCTGCTGACCTGCTCCTTGTTTTCCCTGTCCCTTGTGTACCCACCTTTCCAAACCCCCCCCAGAATCCCAGCTGCTGACCTGCTCCTTGTTTTCCCTGTCCCTTGTGTACCCACCTTTCCAAACCCCCCAAAATCCCAGCTGCTGACCTGCTCCTTGTTTTCCCTGTCCCTTGTGTACCCACCTTTCCAAACCCCCCCCAGAATTCCAGCTGCTGACCTGCTCCTTGTTTTCCCTGTCCCTTGTGTACCCACCTTTCCAAACCCTCCCAAAATCCCAGCTGCTGACCTGCTCCTTGTTTTCCAGCCGCCAGCCCGAGCCACCAAAGAAGGACAAGGAGGCCACGGCGCTGGGCAGCGCTCCGTCCAAGCGGGCAGATGAGTGGAAGGATCCCTGGCGCCGATCCAAGTCTCCCAAAAAGAAACTGGGAGTGTCCGTGTCCCCCAGCCGGGCACGGAGGCGCCGGAAAACCTCGGCTTCCTCAGCATCCGCTTCTGGCTCCTCAAGGTGAGGCAAGGAGGAGAGCCTGGCACGTCCTGGGATGGGATGGGGCTCCTTCCCTGTGGCCAGGGGAGGTGTGGAGGTGTTTGGAATAGGTTGTCCAGAGGGTTCTCTATCCCAGGGATAGTGGAACCCTGCTCGGTGGAACTGGATGATCCTTAAGGTCTCTTCCAAACCAAAGCATTCCATGGTTTTATGTTTGGGAAAGCAGTGCAAGACTTGCTGCTCAGCAGATGTGTAGTGAGATGGAATCCAAAGCAGGCAGGGAGCTGTGAGTGTTGGAGATCAGGAAAAGGCAAATCCTTGGAAAAGCCACTTTTCCAGTGAATTAGAGCAGGATGCAGTCCTCATGATAGCAGCTCACCTTGATGGAAACTGACCTCAACAGGAGCAGCAAGAGCTGGGAGCTGTAAAAATTGGATCCTGGTCACTCTGGGATGGATGGAGGGAGGAGTTGAGCTCACTCCAGTAAGAGCAGGTTGATGCTACTGGGAGAACTGGGATTGTGGGGGTTTGGCAGAGCCTTGGAGGGCTGGAATGGAGCTTGGAAAGCAGCAGTGTAAAACAAGATAAAAAACACCTTTCAGAAAGAAACTCCCTGAATCTGGGAGCCTGGAGGCACAAACTGGATCCATTTCCTTTAAATGCTTGAAGCTCCTGAGAGAGGGGGGAGGTATCCAGGAGGAATGAGGAACACCTTACATTGGAGATAGACATCTAAAAGCCAGAGCCCTCCTGAAGCAGATTTTCCTGCTGGGATCACTGCACCCAGTCAGGTGATCTGTCAGGGGATTGTCCAGTGAAAAGGCACAAAATACATGGAAGCAGTTCCCAAAAAGGATGGAAAATCAGTAATTAAAGGAAGGGAGGCTTATTTAAGGGTGCAAAGAGAGTAGCAACAGCAGGATCCTCCCTAAAAGAAAGCGGGGATTTGAGGAGAGGCTGTAAATCCTGACAGTTCCCCAAGGAGAAGGCTGGTGGGGTTTGGAGCAGAACTTAGGGAGAACATCTTTGGAAACAAGACCTTGGGGGCTTTTCAGGAAGCTCTGAATTTTAATATTTCTTTTCAGGAAGCTCTGAATTTTAATATTTCTCTTCCAGGTCCTCTTCTCGTTCATCCACCTACTCTGGGTCCGGCTCCTCCCGCTCGCGCTCCAGATCCTCCTCCTACAGCTCCTACTCCAGTCGCTCCTCCAGGCACAGCTCTTTCTCAGGCAGCAGGTCCAGGTAGTGACTCCTGGGACTGGGAACCAACGGTGGGATGGTTTCCAAAGGCTTCCTGACAGTTCCTTTTTGCTCCATTGAAATAAACCATTCCAAGCACTTGGCTGAGCGAGGCAGGCTGTGGTTGTGGGGTGAAGGAGATCTGTCAGCCACCCCCTCCTCTCCCCAGTGCTCCCAGCCACGGGTGCAGTGCTGTGGGGCTCTTTCCCATGCCAGTGGTGGATTAACATTCCCATCATTTGCATTTTCTGATTGGAAGAAGTTCAGCAGCATCTCTTTTCTATGGCGCTGGAATTTCTGTTTCAAGAGGCAAATCTTGTTTCTTTATTAAAGGAGTTGTGTCTTGTGATAGTCCTGACACTTCAAAGTAGCAATCCAGTGTCCCATGCTGATTAAGATTTATTCCTCTGCAACTTCCTTGCCCCTGCAGACAGTTTCCCAAGTCTGGAATATCCATAGTAGGAGAACTGGCTCCTTAGATAGGAGCTGAGGCCACACAGGTACCCGGAGCAGATCCCACAGGTGATGGCAGAACACACACTGTCACTTCTGGAGGCTGCTTTCTCCTAGCAGAAACTCAGCTGGGAGCTGATTCCATCTGGGAAGCAGAAGGAGCTTCCCCATCCATCCAGGGGCAGGACAGTGTGGGTGAGACCCTGCCTGAGGTGGCAGAGTGAGCTGAGCCCAGCTGTCCCCAGAGGAGCTGAGGCTCTGGGGTCAATCACCCCAACACCAGCACGAGCTCAGGAAACAGCTCCTGCCCTTTGGGATGCACCACTTAAAGCATCTTCTTGTGTCCCAGAAATGACAGATCAGTATTAGGTTTGGGTGTAATTTTTTTTGTCTTTCTCCCAAGTTTCTTTTGGTTTTGTTGCTGTTTAAAGGATGAACTGCTCTAGGGGTTACGGGACACGGAGTGATGAACATAAAACTCCAAATCCTACTTCCTTTCCTGTGTATTCTCCCTGAGGAGAGAATAGAGAGGATGGAGGCAGTGGAATGTGGAATACCTGGAGTGCCTCTTCAGGCTGATCCTGGTTTTCTTCCGTTTCCTACTTTTCCCACTGTCTGACAACAGAAGTTAAGTTTTGTTGCTTGGAGTCCAAATAAAAAACCAGGAGAAGCTCAGGACAGGTTCCTGGGGAGGGGGGAGTGGTGGCTGAATGCCCTGAGAGCCAGGAAAAGCTCCTGCAATCCCAGAGCCTGAGCTGAGTGATGTCTCCTTCCTTTCCAGGTCAAGGTCCTTCTCATCTTCTCCCTCTCCTTCTCCAACACCGTCTCCTCACAAGCCACTGGCAAAGGCTAAAGGGGAATTATTGCCACCTCCTGGGAAAGGGTAAGGATCCATCTTCCTCTGGATAGCTCTGAGGAGAGTCCAGACAAACCCCTCTGACCTTCAGGGGCCTCAAGCTGAAGGAATGGAGGATTAGGTGGAATATTGGGAAGGAATTGTTCCTGTGAGGGTGGACAGGCCTGGATCCCTGGAAGTGTCCAAGGTTGGATGGGGCTTGGAGGAATCTGAGATAGTGGAAGGTGTCCCATGGCAGAGAGTAGAGCAAGAATTTTGTGGTCCCTTCCCATTCAAACTATTCTGGGATTCTAAACCTGACAGAGTTAAGAAAGGTGCAGAATACAACCTTTATTGAAGAGTTTTTAGCTTGGCAAATTTAATTAAACAGTGAGACTTTTCCTGATTAAATCCAAGTTAAACTGTACAAGTATCCTTAAATATTACCTGTACACAAGTGTTTGAACACATGGTTTACTGCTGGAACATTCTGTGTGTGCAGATATATTTGTGTGATCTAAATGTACCTAATAGGAGCTATAAGAAAGTTTTGATTCCTTCCTTTTTTGTGGCTTTGGTTAATTTGTTTAATCCACCTCAGAACGAAGAAATGCTTCAGCCTCATCAACTTTTCACGCTGGAGACAGATGAAAACAGGACTGGAGCTCTCTGCAGCTGGGTTTGGCACATTCTGACAGCCCTGCTGCTCTTTTAAATTCCTGAAATTGCTATTTCACAAACCCTGCAGTGGCAAATTACGGGGACGTTGGAGGGTGACACAACACTGTAGTGATGTCACCTCTTCTAAGCTGACCTGCAAATAAATGACACCATGGGAATCCCCCTGAATTCTCCAGAATTTAGGACAATCCCCTTTGCCACAATTCCTGTCCCTTGTTATCCTGCCTTTTGGGGGTTTTCCCCTCCACTTGGGGCTCAGCCCTCCGAGGCCCCTGCAGTGCTCTCTGGCAGCGCTGGTTTGGTGACACCAGGGCAGCCTGGCCCAGCACAGGGATTATTGTCACTGGATACATGCCATGGGCTTAATCCTGTGTTCTGCAGGGGATAACTGCAGATGCTGAGCACGGGAGGAGGAGGAATTACCAGTGTGCTCGTGCAGCCAGCACCTCTTCCCAGTTCATGGGTGTGAAATCAGTGCTGGCATGTTCCAGGGCCTGAAGGGGCTGTGGACAAGAGCCTGGAGGGACAGGACACAGGGAATGGCTTCCCACTGCCAGATGAGATGGGATATTAGAAAGGAATTCTTCCCCTTGAGGATGGAAGTTGCCCAGAGCAGCTGTGGCTGCCCCTGGATCCCTGGAAGTGTCCAAGGCCAGCTTGGACAGGGCTCAAAGCAGCCTGGGCTAGTGGAAAGTGTCCCTGCCCATGGCAGGGGTTGGAATGTGATCTTCAAGGGTGTTTCCAACCCAGACCATTCCAGGATCACACTTGGAGCAGTGTCCAGCTGTCAGAGCAGAGGTTGGAGTGCTCCAAGCCCCGAATTGGGCAGCACTGAGGAACCAGAGCCATTCCCATCTCATGCAGTTGGGTAACACCATGGTGTTCCCATCCAGTTCTCCACAGGGAACGCAAGCCAAGGGACAGATCCAAGGAATACTTGCACACACAGGCTGTTTTGCACCTTCCTGATCTGTGTGCTGGAGTTAAAAAGAGAATTTTTGCATTAACTGTGCACATTTCATTCTGAAGCCTGACTGGCAGATTTTAAGCAGGTGTAAGTGTCTGGGATAAAAATGATGGAATTAAATGGATAAGAAACATTTCCACCCAGTCTGCTTCAGGAGTTAATTTGCAAGTCAAATATCTCCAGAATTGGCTGTTGTACAGTAATTTGTCTCTGAAAAGATGAATTGACTGAGAATATGGGGAACAAATCCCTTTAGGGAAATCCGTGCTGTTTGTGTTTTGGTGCCAAGTGTTTGTAGCTACAGGCATCACATCAGGGCCGGGGGCTTGGAGTAACCTGGGATAGTGGAAGGTGTCCCATGGAATGGAGTGAGGTGATTTTTTTAAGGTCCTTTCCAGCCCAAACCATTCCAGGATTCCATCATCTCTAGACTACAAAGCAACAACAAACCTGAGCACATCATCTCTGGGGATGTCTGTGCTCTCTGTGCCCACCCCCTGGGATCACACACTTCAAATTTGTCATTTTTCCAGGGAAAAATCTGTGAAGAAACTCACTGCCCTCCCAGTCCCTCAGCCACTCACGAAAATTACAACAGCGGCCCCGGAGCCAGCCAAGCCAGGGGATAATCGGGAAGCAAGGAGGAAGGAACGTCAGACAAGGACTCCACCCAGGAGGTGAGAGAGCTGGGGGGTGGAGTGAGGCTTCATCTCTTGGGAGACCCAGCAAATCCCAGGTTTCTGTCTCCTGGAGGATCCAGCAAATCCCTGAGCACTGACTACCGGTGTTAAGGGAGAAATCCATCTCCCAGGGCAGGGAGAAAAAGGGGAGAGAGCTGGTGTGGAATGTTCCTGATTTGCCATGAGTGGCTCCTGCCTGTGGAGGCTGGGGGGAGGATGGAGTGGGTGGAATACAGGAAATGTGGCAAAATCAGGGTGGGAGTGGGGAAAAAGGCATTTCTGAGAGCTGCTGCTTGTGGAGGTGGCACAGTGAGGGAAAAGGAATATGTGGGATCTGTTTGGTCCCACCACAGAACATCATTCCCAGGAATATTCTCCACCACAGAACATCATTCCCAGGAATATTCTCCACCACAGAACATCATTCCCAGGGATATTCCCCACCACAGAATACCATTCCCAGGATATAAACTGGGAGAAGTGGTGGAAGGGGCCAATCATCCCTCAGGGAGGGCTGGGCTTCAATCAGAGGGTGCTGAGCAAATCTCTGGTTTTCTCTTGGGGTTTTCCCCTCTCCTCTCTCTCTCCCCCATTACAATTCTCATTCTGGGGGGGTGTTTGCTGCCTTGCAGGAGGACCATCAGTGGCAGCATCAGTGGCAGTGCCAGCAGCTACAGCGGGTCCAGCTCCCGGTCGAGGTCCTTGTCCCGCTCTCTCTCCAGATCTCATTCCAGATCATCCTCTGCCTCAGTCTCCCACTCTCCCTCTGGGTCAAGGAAATCCAGGTACAGCCCTGAGCCTTTGTGATCTTTATTTAACAGCAGAGATTGTGACTGTTGTGCGCTGCTTTGGTTTCTTGGAGTGGAAACTCTCCGGCAGTACAAGCTGCAGGTGCCAGGGAGGTGGCACAAGGTTGGGTTTGTGTTACAGATCCCAAGGTCTGAATTGTGATGGGAATGCAGTGCTAGAGAGGGCAGGGAGTGATAGAACAAGATACAATGGCCTTAAACTGATAGAGGGGATATTTAGATGGGTTATTTGGGAAAAATGCGAAGGTGAGGAGGTCCTGGCACAGGTGCCCACAGAAGCTGTCCCTGGATCCCTGGAAGTGTCCCAGATCAATTTGGACAGGACTTGGAGCAGCCTGGTTTTTTTGGTTTTTTTGGTTTTTGAACTGGATGATCTTTAAGGTCCCTTCCAACCCAAGCCATTCCATGATTCCCTGATATTTCCCTTGTGGTTTACTCAAGGAAATAATCCTGTCATGTGTGTCCGAGCACCCATTTAACCTAAATGGTGACCAGAACAACTCCTCCTGGCCAGGGTGATCCCAATCCTAATTAAACTACAAATGAACAGTTTCAGGCTATGGAGCTGGGCTCTCCTGAGCCGCTCCTACCTCTGGTTCCTGCGTGTCCTTAGGGGAGATGCTTGGCCTGTCCAGAGAGGTAGGTCAGAAAATCCCTAAAAGGCACAGCTAATATTTGTCCTTTGCTGGCAGAGTTGCAGGTCCAGTTCCTTTGTGTTTAGCCCCAAGTGAATAGTTCCAAGTCTGTTGGTCTGTGGGATGTGTAAACAGCAAACTCCTTCCAGCAAAGGGAAACAAACCACTCTCAAGTCATTCCTTCAGGTTCTTTTCATCTCTTCACACAGAGGAGTCCCTGAATGCTCACAGGCAGAGCCTTGAAACACAACAGCTCCCTGGCACAGGGGTGTAAGAGTAGTCCTGTGGTGTAAAACCAGTGGATGGAGCAGGACTGGGCTCTGAGCAGCTGCCAGTTCCCATCTGTGAACTCTGTGGAGCTCCGAGGCCCAACATCCGCGTTATTGTACGGAAATCCCGGCTTGTTTACACCGTGCTTGTCACGTTCATCAGCCCAGCCAGGGGTGATGCAAGAGCTTCAGAGAGCACCAGGGCATGGGTGGGAAGTGTGAGCACACAGGGGCTGCCTGTGCTGCTCCTGTGGGAAGGGGAGAGCGGGGGAAATGCCCTGTGTGCCCACACCAGCTTTGCTGGGCCAGCCTGGAGGAGTTCCTGGCTCGTCCTGGCACCGTTGGAACAATCCATGAGGCCTCTCAGAACTCAGCTCCTGGTGCCAGGGGGTAGAGGCTGCCACAGCCCCTTCAGTCATCCCAGTGCAGCTTCCAGGCAGGGAGCCTGGGCCCTGCTGGCAGAGCAGGTCGTGGAACAGGCTGGAGAGGCTCCCTGAATATTCATGGAGTGGGATGGTTTGGCTTGGAAGGGAGTTTAAGCTCATCCAGTCCAACTCTCTGCCACCTTCCATAGACCAGATTGTTCCAACCCTGTCCAGCCTGGCTTGAACACTTCCCAGGACAGGCCCTGGTAGGAGATTTCCATCTTGGAGGCATCTCCCTGTCGTTGTCCGTCGTGACGATGGATGTGTGCCAAGAGCGGAATCCCTGCCAGGGAACCCTTGCCCTGAGCTGTAACAGTGACCTGGATGTGCCAGTGCACTCCCTGCTTTCACTCCTCGTTTTCCTGGGCAAACAGTGACCTGTTTACACATTGCCTTAATCCTGCCTATAAATAATCATTACTTTCTAGGCCTGCACCCGACAGCTTTGGGATTTTTCACAGCAGCAGCACCCCGGGACACACGGCCTCTGTGTCACACCTGTCGAGCTTCCCAACATCCAGCCGTGCAGGGAAATGCAAAAAGGCCTCGTTGCCTTCCTGAGTGTGATGAGCTGTTGGTTCTTGGCAGGTCCCTGAGCGTGAGCAGCGTCTCCTCCGTGTCCAGTGCCTCGTCCAGCAGCAGCTCCGTGCGCAGCGCCGACTCCGAGGACATGTACGCCGACCTGGCCAGCCCCGTGTCCTCGGCCAGCTCCCGCTCCCCCACCCCGGCCCAGCAGAAGAAAGGTACAGGCACCTGCTTTGGTGGGATTTTATTCCTCTAGGGAGTCTTTGGAGAAGAAAGGAGGAGCAGAGATCCTTCCCTGGGAGTACTGTGGGCTCCAGGAAAATCTCTGAGCAGAGGTGACACAGGAGCCCAGAGGTTCTGTGGAGGAGAGAGGCTGTGGAGCAAATTTACATCCACATTCTTCCTTTCTTCCATCCCTGTGCCTCTGGTTGTCTCATCCCTTTTCCTGCCTGGCAGTTCTGCCTCACCCCGTTCTCCTTTTCCCTTGGAAGCTGACGTAAATCTGGACAACTCCAGTGTCACATTGTTCTTCTGTGCTCGTTCCAGACCTGTGGCAAAAGCCTTTTGTTCTTTGTCTTTTCTGTTCCTCTCTGTGGAAGTGCTGGCTTCCTGAATCCCTTAACCCCCAGGCCCACGAGCTAACTGCTGTGGGCTTTTCCATCCCTGGAGCAGCATCCTCTTGCCCAGAGGGAGAGCAGGCACCAGGAACCATTCCCAAGTCACACTTGTGCCCTCTGCTTTCAACAGGAAAGTCAAAAAAAGAAGACAGTGCTAAAGAGGAGAAGAGGAAACGGGATGTGCCCGCTCAGCTCCTGAAATCAGCCAAGCCCACCCCAGGAAGCAAATCCCAGCAGCTGCCCCAGGGCCAGCAGCCCTCGGCCCCACAGGCGCAGCAGGGCAGCTTCAGCGGGCACAAGGAGATCAAACTGACGCTCCTCAACAAGGTGGGATTCCCTGCTCCTGGCATTCCCTGCTCCTGGCATTCCCTGCTCCTGGCATTCCCTGCTCCTGATTCCCTGCTCCTGGCATTCCCTGCTCCTGGCATTCCCTGCTCCTGGCATTCCCTGCTCCTGGCATTCCCTGCTCCTGATTCCCTGCTCCTGATTCCCTGCTCCTGATTCCCTGCTCCTGATTCCCTGCTCCTGGCATTCCCTGCTCCTGATTCCCTGCTCCTGATTCCCTGCTCCTGGCATTCCCTGCTCCTGGCATTCCCTGCTCCTGATTCCCTGCTCCTGGCATTCCCTGCTCCTGGCATTCCCTGCTCCTGGCATTCCCTGCTCCTGATTCCCTGCTCCTGGGATTCCCTGCTCCTGGCATTCCCTGCTCCTGGCATTCCCTGCTCCTGATTCCCTGCTCCTGATTCCCTGCTCCTGATTCCCTGCTCCTGATTCCCTGCTTCTGGGATTCCCTGCTTCTGGGATTCCCTGCTTCTGGGATTCCCTGCTCCTGGCATTCCCTGCTCCTGATTCCCTGCTCCTGGCATTCCCTGCTCCTGATTCCCTGCTCCTGGCATTCCCTGCTCCTGATTCCCTGCTCCTGATTCCCTGCTCCTGGCATTCCCTGCTCCTGGCATTCCCTGCTCCTGGCATTCCCTGCTCCTGGCATTCCCTGCTCCTGATTCCCTGCTCCTGGCATTCCCTGCTCCTGGGGGCCTGAGCAGTGGTGGGGATGGATCCCCGTGGCCGGGGGACAGATCCTGGCAGGAGGGGAGCTCCTGGCTCGGCACTGTTGGGATGAGCTCAGCCGGGAAGCTCAGGGGCTGGCTCGGAGGGTGGCACACAGAACCAGTCTGGCAGCACACACCCTGTGGTGGCTTCACTTTGGGACTGTGTTGGCGGCTTCCCTGGGGCACATTCCTGCTGCAGCTTCCAGGCTCTTCCCCGCTTGCTCGAAGGTCCCGCGTGTGCCGCAGGTCCCGCGTGTGCCGGGGCCTTTCCCACCGGGAGATGCTCTGGGAGCGCTTCGTGTTCCAGCCCAGAGCGGGCTGGGAGCAGAGTCCGGAGGGAGAAGGGGCGAGTGCCTCAGTTTCCCGGGGTGCCCAGCTGGCTCGTGCCCTCCCCACCGATCCCGCTGCCCCGGTTTGGGGCCCTCGGCGCAGATCCCAATCCGTGTGGGGGAGTTGGGCCTCGTAGGTTTGCTGCTGGGGCAGGGTGTTGGCCCCATCACGTGGGCAGGTTCCTGCTTTTGATATTTTGCTCTGCCTGCCCAAATTCCCCAGCACGGTCTGAGGCTGCAGATTTCTCTACTTCCCTGTGCTCTGACGTGAGGAGGCTTTATCAGGCAGGAAGCTGCTCGGGAGGGAGGAGTGTGCAGTGACACATGACAGCCTGGAAAAGGCACGGCTCCACATGCCTCCTCATCTGCTATCCTTGGTGCTGCTGGAAACAAAAACAACATCCCAGAAAGCTGCTGTTTTCCTGTTCCTATTCTGAAATTAGTGCAGCCCTAACCCCGGTGCAGGGGGGTGTTGCTGTTGGCTTCTGGTGGTTGGGAATGATGTGGATTCAGGGATGGCTGGGACTGGCGTGTGTTTGTTGGGAAAGGTGTTTGCAGGAGCCAGGCAGCACAGCCCAGGGAATGGCTGTGCCTGTTTCCCTCTCCAGAGGGAAGTGGCTGCTCAGCTCCGTTGTTTGAATTCCATTGCAGGCAGCTGACAAAGGAAGCAGGAAGAGATACGAGCCAGCAGACAAAGAGAGGCCAACCTCTCCTCCAGCCAAACGGGCCAACCTGTCACCTGACAGAGGTGAGGCATCAGCCAGGCTCCTGCTTTCCAACAGCTGGGAAGATCCAAAACCTCAGAGTGGGATTGCCACCTGATCATGGTGGGGTACACATTGTGCCCAGTGTGACTCTGCTGTGTCCCTCTAAGCCCCTCTCCAAAAAGAAATAACCCTTTGGCTTTGAAGATGGGGATTTCTCACCTCCACATCCACCCCACAGCCTCCTGCTCACTGCTGCTGGCCTTGGATGTGGCTGTGGAAATCAGGTTTAGATTGGATATTAGGGAATGGTTTTTTTTCCCAGAAAGAATTGGAACAGACTGTCAAGGAGGGAATCCTCATCCCTGGAAGTGTTCAAAAAACGTGTGGATGGGGCACTTGGGGACAGGGTTAGTGGTGACCATGGTGGTGCTGAAGGTTGGATTGGATGATCCTAAAGATCACTTCCAAAGCTCAGCCATTCCACGGTTCCGAGTCACAGGAATTTCCTTTAGTGCATCCCGGAGTTTTCCCAGCCCCACATCCCGGGGGAGCTGTCCCTGCCAGCCAGGCTGGTGCTTGGAAAGGCTGGGCTGGAGGGATGCAATCCCTGCTGCATCAGCCAGCCTGGGAAATGAGCGGATTGCCCCACCTCGGGGTGACACAACCCGCTCTGCCCTGCATGTTTAGAAAGACCTGGGCTTTCCAAGTGTTCTCCTGGGCCTCAGTCCCCCCCAGCAGCAGGAAGAGCTCGGAAAAGCGAGCTGGCAGCCCCAGCCAGGGAGCTCAGTGCCACCCTCCAGCCTCTGCCATGGCTGCCAAGAGGCAGAGGGGGTGAGGGGGGAGTTGGCAGCCAGAGGTGGCCGCCGGTGACGTCGGAGCTGCCACGTGATGTTGTTTTCCCTGGTGGCTCAGCTGTAGGTGGATCTTGTTGACTCTGGGTGCCAGCCAGCAGAAGGTCTGTGCTAATAACCTGCAACATTCACCTCCTGCAAGGGCAGCCTGCGAGGGACTGCCCGAGGTTGAAGTTCACTGGGGTCTGGTTCACACACGAGTGACAGGGCCAGGCCAGCAGAGTTTCCAGAGACACATCCATGCCACCCTCTGCTTCCTGTTCAAAAGCAATTTTGAAGCTGTAGCAAATCACAGAAGCACAGATTGGTTTGAGCTGGAAGGGACCAAAAACCAGAGACACCTTTCCACTACCCCAGGCTGCTCCAAGTCCCATCCAGCCTGGCTGTGAACACTTCCAGGGACGGGGATTCCAAGCCACAGAGCCCCAAATCCAATGGCAAAGATGCCCTTGGCTGAGTTGGGATGGAGCTCCTCGGTATCCCAGCACCAAACTGGTCAGTGCTGGTGGCCCAAGTGTCACCTGTTGTGTATCCTGCAGCCGTGGGCTGGAGCTGTCCCAGTGTCCATCCTCAGGAACAGAGGGACGCCCTGGCACACACAGGGACTGGGCACCTCTGCTGCCTCAGCTGCTGCTCCAGCTGGGGTCACTGCAGGGTGGCAGCTCCACAGGCTGCCTTCAGCTAGAATTCCTTCTGTTCCTGGGATAACCCAGCTGCTCCCCAGCATCCCTGAGTGCCCAGGGCAGCTCCCTTTGTGGCAGGGCCTGGCAGCTGAGCCGTGCTGAACAAACACGGGGGTGCTGCTGCCTCGGGGCAGGCCCCGCTGGCTCCGAAAGCGGCAGAGCTGCCCTCGCCTGTCCCTGCTGGAGCCAATACACCCTGTGACCTGCCAGGGCAGAGCCAGCAGCCAAAATGCCATGGAAGAGCCTTGTTCCAGCAGCTGGAGGGTGAGGAAGGGCCAGTGGAAGGTGATGTGTACAGATGACCATGGGCCACAGCCCTGCCCGGCTTCTCTGCTCCCCCTGAGCTGCAGGGGGCACACACTGAGGTTTTCCAGCTGCTGCTGGACTCGGCATTGTTTGGGCAGGATCTGGTCAGTCACTGCAGGCAGGGGGTGACCTGTGCCTTGGTGACACACAGGAAAATGAAGGAATGTCCTTTTGTTCTCCCCAGGCTCTCGCGATAGGAAGGCGACTGGGAGACTCTCGTCCCCCAAACAGGAGCGGCAGCGGGGCCAGAACCCAAAACCTTCCCCTGCACAGGCAGACAGGTGAGTGCTGCTGCTTCTGCTGGGCCTCACAGCTCTCCAGGGCTCCAGCCCTGCTCCTCCAGGGCTCCAGCCCTGCTCCTCCAGGGCTCCAGCCCTGCTCCCAGGCTCTCCAGGCCAGCAGTTCCAGTTGCCATGGAGCACAGCGCAAGGAAGGACGCCTGGGCAGGTGCCAGGGGTGCCAGGGCTTCGTGCAGAGCCTCCAGTTGAGCTGTGCCAGCTGGGAGAAGAGCAGGAGCACCAGCAGCCAAGTGGGTCAGGAGAGAGCTCAGCCAGTGCCTCTGCAGCTCGTTAGCACGGTGTTAATGAGCAACCCCTTCCCCTTCTGCCCAGCTCCTCCTGGCACCTCTTCCAGTGCCTGACTCCCCATTTCCCAGCCTGGCACACCCTCAGCTGCTCCCCTTGCTGCTGTCACATACTCAGATGTGTCCCCTGCATGGGACAGTGCAGTGACAGCCCTGGATTTGCACCTTCCCATCCAGGTGCCAGGTGACCAGCTCAGCCAAATTCCTGTCAGGCTGTGCCTGCTGCAGCGCTGGGAATATCCCAGTGCAGGGCTGGATCTGTGCCTCTGGGGACTCGAGGATTGGGGATTGAGGGGATGCTCCAGGGCTGCTCTCCCCTCTGGGTCTCACTGCAGCCACACTCAATTTAATCTTGAGAATCTGGAAATCCCCAAGGAATAGACGGTTTTTTACTCTTGCAGCCAGTTTTCAACCCAAGGCCTCCACCCATCTCCTCTTTTCTCCCACCTGCTCCTGGAGCCATGGGTTACATGTGGCAATTCCTGATATTTTAGTTTAGCTGAGAAATTGGAGAAATCCTTCCCTGTGAGGGTGGGGAAAGCCTGGCAGCTGTGGCTGTCCCTGGATCCCTGGAAGCGCCCAAGGCCAGGCTGGACCAACCTGGGCTAGTGCAAGGTGTCCCTGGGCATGGAAAGAGATGATTTTTAAGGTCCTTTCCCACACAAATCCCAGCGTGGTTTAACACGAGCTCAACACAGAGCCTTTGGGATGCTCCCATCTCCTCTGACTCCCACCTCCCTCTCTCCCTGCAGGAAACGCCAGCTGTCCCCTCAATCCAAGAGCTCCAGCAAAGTCACCAGTGTGCCGGGCAAGGGCTCGGAGCCGGGTCCTGCGGCTGCCAAGGGCAGCAAATCCAGCACCCTGTCCCGGCGGGAGGAGCTCCTGAAGCAGCTCAAGGCGGTGGAAGACGCCATCGCCCGCAAACGGGCCAAAATCCCAGGAAAAGTATAGTGGGCCGTGCCCCTGTAGTGACTGTTGATGTTTTTATAAATAGTGGAAAACAAAAAAAAAAAAAAACAAACAAAAAAAAAAACAAAAACAAAAAAAGGCGGCCGCTTTGGGATTTTGCAGTTCCTCGTCTTCATTTTGGCCGCGGTTCTTTTTAAAAAAACAAAACAAAAAAACAAACCCCACACAACACACACCAAACAAAGAAAGAAACAAAAATTAAGGAAGTTTTTTGGCCAGCCAGGAAAAGGCTGGTGATGAACGGCTCCGGGAGGGAGCCGTGTAAATTGTGCACAGAGGACTCCGGCCCCGTGGGTGCTCCCACTCCTCCTGTGTCCCCTCTCCTCTTTGCTAGCCTCCAGTTGTATTCTCCTAGTTAGCCCTGCTGTGTGTTGAGTGTCTTCAGCAATGCAGTTCTAGTCCCGTGTGCCGAGAGAGCCGAAAACTGCTGTGAACTGCTGGCAACACCCCTCCTCCCCCAGGAAAAGAAATATATATATATATATTCCTGCCTCAGTCCCCTCGGGAATGACCTGTCGTTTCTTTGGAGCAGGGGATCGGTTCAGTTGATTTCCCAGGAGCCCTGCAGGTGTTGTGGGCGTGTCTGTCTGCCAGGAGGGCCCTTCTTCCTTTAATTTTTCTGTTTTGTTTTGGTTTTTTCTTTTTTTTTTCTTTTTTTTTCTTTTTTTTCTTTTTTTTTTCTTTTTTTTTCTTTTTTTTTTTTTTTTTTTTTTGGAGGGATCTCCCTGAAATAAAATATTTTGATAACCAATTTTACTTTTTCCTGCTCTTCTCTGCATCTCCCTTGCCCTGGGGTGGGGAAGGGCTGTAGCCCCCTCACTTTGGGGGTTTTTGGGGTGTGAGCAGCTCCGTGGAGCTGGAAAAGCTGAATTTCCTTGGGGAGCAGCCAGTGTGAAACCAGTGTGAAACCAGTGTGAAACCAGTATCCCACTGGTGTGTGATTGCCCTGCCTGGAAAAGTCAGGGGGTCCCTCTGAAGAGTCCCCCGAATTTGGGGAGCAACGTTTGGGAGCTCTGAGGGTCCCCATGGATTTCCCAGGCTCCTCGTTCCCAGTATGGAACCAGTATCCTACTGGTGTGAGGTGTCAGTGGGGGGACATCATCTGGGGGTGCTCCTGACAAACCCCTCTCCTTCAGAGAACAATTTTTGGGATCCCTGGAATTCCCTAACCCCTAAGATTCCCTATCCCCTGGAATTCCCTACCCCTGGAATTCCCCATTCTCAGGCCCTACTCCTTGTTCCCAGTGTGACCCCAGTGTCCCGCTGGTGCTGTCGGAGGCCACTGGGCCATCCCGGAGCGGCGCTGGCAGCCCTGGAGCCCTTCCCAAGGTTGCCCAATTTGGGATTTCTGCCCGGGAGTGCGATCCCGGTGATCTCACGGTGCCGGTGACACAACAGGGGGATGCCCGTCCCCGTGTCACCAGGGCAGCCCGTGTCACCCCTTCCCACCTCCCTCCCGAAATTCTGGAGCTGTTTCTCCCGGATTTTCGGCTGCCACGCGCAGAGTTCAAAAGGAAGTGCCGGCCCGCGGGGAGGAGGAAGGAACCTGGAGCTGGAGTTTCCAGGTGTGTGCACATCACCTGCCCGGCCCTATAAAAAGGCGGCGGCGGCGGCGGCGCTGCCACTCGCCAGCCTCATCCCTGGGGCTGCACTTCCCAAGGGCTTCCCCCCAAATTCTGCCGTGTTCCCCAAATTCGGGAGTGTTCCCTGCCAAACACCCCCCACCCCCCAAATTTTGGCGTGGTCCCTCGACACCTGGCTGATGGTAACGTGGGGTTTGGGGGGCTGGGGGATGTTGGGGGGCGAGGGGAGAGTGTGGGGTGTGCGTGTGGTGTGTCCTGGGTAGGGTCCTCTGAGTGTGTTCCACACCCTGAGCACGGCTCTGGGTGTGTGTAATTTATGTGTGTGTGTGTAATTTATGTGTGTGTGTAATTTATGTGTGTGTAATATATGTGTGTGTTACACACCCTGAGCACGGCTCTGGGTGTGTGTAATTTATGTGTATGTGTAATTTATGTGTGGGTAATTTATGTGTGTGTGTAATTTATGTGTGTGTAATATATGTGTGTGTAATTTATGTGTCGGTAATTTATGTGTGTGTGTGTAATATATGTGTGTAATTTATGTGTTGGTAATTTATGTGTGGGTAATTTATGTGTGTGTGTTACACACCCTGAGCACGGCTCTGTGCATGTGTAATTTATGTGTGTGTAATTAATGTGTCTGTAATTTATGTGTGTGTTACACACCCCGGGCACAGTTCTGTGTGTGTAATTTATGTGTGTGTGTTATACACCATGTGCACAGCTCTGTGTTTATGTGTGTGTGTGTAATTTATGTGTGTGGGTAATTTATGTGTGTGTGTTACACAGCATGTGCACAGCTCTGTGCATGTGCAATTTATGTGTGTGTAATTTATGTGTGTGTTACATGTCATGTTCAGGGCTGTGTGTAATTTATGTGTGTGTGTAATTTATGTCTGTGTGTAATTTATGTCTGTGTGTTGTACACCATGTGCACAGCTCTGTGGGTGTTCATTTTATGTGTGTGTAATTTATGTGTGTGTGTAATTTATGTCTGTGTGTAATTTATGTGTGTGTAATTTATGTGTGTGTGTAATTTATGTGTATGTTACATACCCTATGCACAGCTCTGTGTTTATGTGTGTGTAATTTATGTGTGTGTGTAATTTATGTGTATGTTACATACCCTGTGCACAGCTCTGTGTTTATGTGTGTGTGTAATTTATGTGTGTGTGTAATTTATGTGTGTGGGTAATTTATGTGTGTGTCACACACCCTGAGCACAGCTCTGTGTGTGTATTTTATGTGTGTGTGTGTAACTTATATGTGCTACGTGTCATGTTCAGAGCTGTGTGTGTAATTTGTGTGTGTGTTACACACCTTGAGTACAGCTCTGGGTGTTTATTATGTGTGTGGGTAATTTATGTGGTGTTACATACCCTGAGCACAGCTGTGTGTGTATTTTATGTGTGTGTGTTTATTATGTGTGTTACATGTCATGTTCAGAGCTGTGTGTGTAATTGATGTGTGTTATACACCATGTGCACAGCTCTGTGTTTGTGTGTGTAATTTGTGTGTGTGTAATTTGTGTGTGTATTTTCTGTGTGTAATTTGTGTGTGTGTATTTTATGTGTGTGTATTTTGTGTGTGTGTATTTTGTGTGTGTTTATTTTGTGTGTGTAATTTGTGTGTAATATGTGTGTGTGATTTGTGTGTGTGTGATTTGTGTGTGTGTGATTTGTGTGTGTGTGCATTTTGTGTGTGTGTAATCTGTGTGTGTAATTTCTGTGTAATTTGTGTGTATTTTATGTGTGTGATTTGTGTGTGTGTATTTTATGTGTGTGTGCATTTTATGTGTGTGTGCATTTTATGTGTGTGTGTATTTTATGTGTGTGTGTATTTTATGTGTGTGTGATTTGTGTGTGTATTTTGTGTGTGTGTATTTTATGTGTGTGTAATTTGCGTGTGTGAAATTTGTGTGTGTGTAATTTCTGTGTAATTTGTGTGTATGTATTTTATGTGTGTGATTTGTGTGTGTGTAATTTGTGTGTGTGTAATTTGTGTGTGTGTGATTTGTGTGTGTGTATTTTATGTGTGTTACAGACCATATGCACAGCTCTGTGTATTTTGTGTGTTGCACACCCTGAGCCCGGCAGTGCGGGTGTTTTCCCGCCTGTGTCCGTGCTGTTCCTGTGTGTGTGTCCGTGTGTCCGTGTGTCCGTGCCATTCCCGTGTGTGTGTCCGTGTGTCCGTGTGTCCGTGCTGTTCCCATGTGTGTGTCCATGTGTCCGTGCTGTTCCCGTGTGTCTGTGCTGTTCCCGTGTGTCCGTGTGTCCGTGCTGTTCCCGTGTGTCCGTGTGTCCGTGCTGTTCCCGTGTGTCCGTGCTGTTCCCGTGTCTCCGTGTGTCCGTGTGTCCGAGTGTCCGTGTGTCCGTGCTGTTCCCATGTGTGTGTCCGTGTGTGTGTCCGCGTGTCCGAGTGTCCGTGCTGTTCCCATGTGTCCGTGTGTCCGAGTGTCCGAGTGTCCGTGTGTCCGAGTGTCCGAGTGTCCGTGTGTCCGTGTGTCCGTGCTGTTCCCGTGTGTCCGTGTGTCCGTGCTGTTCCCATGTGTCCGTGTGTCCGAGTGTCCGTGTGTCCATGTGTCCGTGCTGTTCCCGCCTGTTCCCAGCGTTCCCCCAGCCAGGGTGTGATGCTGCGGGTGTGAGCACACCTGGCCACTGCTGCCTCGGAGTTCCTGCACATTTCTGGGTGTTTATATGTGTCAATATACAGAAATATATGTTTGTTTGTTTATTCTAATAGATTTACATATTATATATTATATATTATATATTTATATTATATAAATCTATACATATTATATTTTATATATTATATATTTTGTATTTATATATTATATATCTATATTTCTATATTACATATTTATATATAATATATTTATATATTAAATTATTATAACATATATTAAATACATTAATTCATATTTATTTTATAAATATATATTTCTATCCATGTCTTTATATTTATATTTATATTTATATTTATATTTATATTTATATTTATATTTATATTTATATTTATATTTATATTTATTTATAATTTATTTATATTTATTTTGTCTATTTAGAAATGTATATAGATATCAAAAAATATATATAGAAATATATATAGAATATATGTCAATATAGGAATATATATAGAATTCATATACATATAGAAATTTATATAGATATATAGATATAGAAATATAGATACAATATATGTAGATATAGAAATATACATAGAATTTATATAGATATAGAAATATAGATACAATATATAGATATAGAAATATATAGAATTTATGCAGATATAGAAATACATATAGATATAGAATTATATACATTTCTATAACAGAATAGCTATCTATAGATAGCTAAAATATATATATTGATATATATAAATATATATAGAGATATAGAGAAATATATAGCTATCTATTGATATATTGATATAGAGATATAGATATATAGATATATACAGAGATATATAGATATATCTATAAATATATTGATATATAGATATATAGATATATAGATATAGATAGCCTGCTATAGACACAGACACAGATATATAGATATAAATAAAGACAGATTTATGAATATCTAGATAGAGACACACAGAGATATACAGAGATGATCTACAGACATCCACATACAGATAAAAATATACAGATACTATACATTAGTATCTATATATATATTAGTATCTGTATATTTTTATTTGTATATGGATATCTGTATCACCATATGTCTCTCTATATATATCTAGATATCTATATCTATATCTCTATATATATCTATATCTATTTATCTATCTATATATATCTATATATAGATAAAAATATATAGATATAGATATAGATATATATAGATATAGATATAGATATATATAGATATAGATATATATAGATATATAGATATATAGATATATAGATATATAGATATCTGTATCTAGGCAGATCTCTAGCCATATAGAGATTATCCATGCAGGGAGACATGTGGAAATAGTTATTTGGGTAATATTAGCTAATTAGCTAATAGATATTGGATAATATTTGGATATTGCGGCACACGGTGCCCGGGCGCTGCGGCTGCACAATTGCACCCTGGGGAGGGCTCTGCTGGATCCCTGCGTGTCAAACAGCCCTGGCTGGGTGTGTGGCACTGGCACTGGCATTGTCACCGTCACTGTGTGTGTGTGTGTGTGTCACTGTCACTGTCACCATCACTGTCACTCTGTGTGTGTGTGTGTGTGTGTCACTGTCACTGTCGCCATCACTGTCACTCTGTGTGTGTGTGTGTGTGTGTGTATCACCATCACTGTGTGTGTCACTGTCACTGTCACCATCACTGTCACTGTGTGTGTGTCAGTCACCGTCACCGTCACTCTGTGTGTGTGTGTGTGTGTATCACCATCACTGTCACCATCACTGTCACTGTGTGTGTGTGTGACTGTCACTGTCATTGTCACCGTCACTGTCACTGTCACTGTGTGTGTGTCACTGTCACCGTCACTGTGTGTGTGTGTGTCACTGTCACTGTGTGTGTGTCAGTCACCGTCACCGTCACTCTGTGTGTGTGCGTGTGTGTGTGTATCACCATCACTGTCACCATCACTGTCACTGTGTGTGTGTGACTGTCACTGTCATTGTCACTGTCACTGTCACTGTGTGTGTGTCACTGTCACCGTCACTGTGTGTGTCACTGTCACCGGTACTGTGTGTGTGCGGCTGTCACTACCACTGTCACTGTGTGTGTGTGTGTGACCGTCACTGTGTGTGTCACTGTCACTGTGTGTGTGTGTGTCGCTGTCACTGGCACTGTGTGTGCGTGTGCTGTCCCTGCAGCTGTCACTGTCACTTTGTGTGTGCGTCTGTCCCCGTGGCAGTCACTGCCACTGTCACTGTGTGTGTGTGTCACTGTCACCGGTACGGTGTGTGTGCGGCTGTCACTGCCACTGTCACTGTGTGTGTGTGCTGTCCCTGCAGCTGTCACTGTCACTGTGTGTGTGCGCCTGTCGCCGTGGCTGTCATTGTGACTGTCACTGTGACTGTCACTGTGTGTGCCTGTCCCCGCTGGTGTCACTGTCTCTGTGTGTCCCTGCGGGTGTCACTGTCACTGCTGTCCCCGTAGGTCTGTCACTGTCACTCTGTGTGTCCCCACAGGTCTGTCACTGTCTGTGTGTGTCCCCACAGGTCTGTCACTGTCACTCTGTGTGTCCCCTCGCCTGTCACTGTCACTGTGTGTGTCCCCACAGGTCTGTCACTGTCTCTGTGTGTCCCCACAGGTCTGTCACTGTCACTCTGTGTGTCCCCTCGCCTGTCACTGTCACTGTGTGTGTCCCCACAGGTCTGTCACTGTCTCTGTGTGTTCCCACAGGTCTGTCACTGTCACTCTGTGTGTCCCCTCGCCTGTCACTGTCTCTGTGTGTGTCCCCACAGGTCTGTCACTGTCCCTGTGTGTCCCCACAGGTCTGTCACTGTCCCTGTGTGTCCCCACAGGTCTGTCATTGTCTCTGTGTGTCCCCACAGGTCTGTCACTGTCCCTGTGTGTCCCCACAGGTCTGTCACTGTCCCTGTGTGTCCCCACAGGTCTGGCTGGCTGTCCTGGCCCTGCTGGCGGCTCTGGGGCAGTGCCGGGGGCTGCGGCGCTCCGGGGGCGGCTCCGCTCCCTCTGCCGTGCGCTGCTACAGCGGTGCCGAGCTGGGTGCCGAGGCTCCGGAGCAGCTGCTGGCGCGGAGGCTGCGCTGGGACCGGCAGGTGTCGGTGCAGCTGGTGCCGCAGCTGGAGCTCCTGGAGGCCGGCGGGGCCCGGCGGCAGCGGCGGCACCGCCCGCCCGCCTGCCCCGCGCTGTCCCTGCGGGCCGGGCTCCGCAGCGAGCCCCACGAGCGCTCCATCTCCCCGTGGCGCTACCGGTGAGTGCCGCCCGCTCCCCGAGCCCCTCGGCCGCGTCCCCTCCCTGCCCCCACCGACACAGCCGAGCTGGCGGTGCGAGGGAAGGTGTCGCCGTGTCCCCGCAGCATCGACGAGGACGAGAACCGCTACCCTCGCAAGCTGGCCTTCGCCGAGTGCCTGTGCAGCGGCTGCGTGGATGTGAAAACCGGCCGGGAGACGAGCTCGCTCAACTCGGTGACCATCCACCAGACCATGCTGGTGCTGCGGCGCAAACCCTGCCCGCGGCCCGCGGGGCTGGGGCTGGTCACGCTGGAGGTGGATTACATCCGAGTGCCCGTGGGCTGCACCTGCGTCCTGCCCCGCACCGCCAGCTGAGCCCTGCCCCGGTGACCGTGTCACCGCCCCCGCCCGTGCTTGTTTTAGAGCACCCGACCCCGCTGGGGTGTCCCCTCCCCTGGTTATTTATGAGTTATTTATAAGCCTTGCTGCCGGGGGGCTTTTTGTACCCCCTATTTATTGCTGACCCCCCCCCCCCGCCCAGCCACGGCTGTGACTCCAGGGCCAGCATCGCCCCACGGTGCTAAAGGCCCCCCGGCTGGACCCTGTGAGTGCTGCTGAGACACTCACTGGTTATTTATTCCCCCAAAAAGCTATTTATTGTCTCCTCTCTAGTGCTATTTAATGCTGCAAATAAAAGCCTGGCACAGTGGTCGCTCTGCTCCCGGCCGGGGCAGTGTTGGGGTGTTGGGATGTTGGGAATTGGGACAGGCACCTCCACGGGTGGTGCCCGGCTGTGGGACAGCCCTCACGGTGGGCAGAGCACCAGTGCAGCAGGGCAGGAGGAACTGGGAGGTGATGGGGAGGCTGGCAGGGCACGGGGGTGCCCCACACCCCCAGCCCCGGGAGGACCCAGCCCTGGCACCCCGACACCCACACCTTTCCCATGGCTCTGCCCCCGGGCACCACGGCCCACGGAGCTGGTGCCACCTGCCAGGGCCACTCCACCTGTGCTGGCAGCACCTAGAGGGGCCCTGGGCCACCTGCACCCCCTGAGGGGCCAGGGTCTGCGTGGGGAGGGGGCAGAGGGGGGCCTGGAGCAGCTGCTGATCCCAGTGGGATCAGGGATTTGGCACCCACATCACACCGGGGAACTTCCTGCACCCACAAGTGGGACTGGGAAGGGAAATGCTCCCCACATTCCCTGCTGGGGGCTATCCCAGGTTTTGGGGGCTCCTTTGGGACTTGCTGTGCAGCTCCCAGTTCTACCCCACTGATGGCTCCATAAGGATTTTGGGAGGGGACCCTGCCCTGGCTATACTCTGCACATCCGCATCCTGGATTTGCCCATAATTGCACTGTTTGTCCTCAAAACACCTCCCCAGTCCTGTCCCAGCCACCCCAGGAGCAGGCCAGGAACGGGAGGATTCCCCCTGCAGCAGGAGCCAGGGGCAGCCGGTGCCTTTCCCACTTTTTATTGCAAGAGCAACTGCAGAAATGACAAAAACCAGGGAGAGCCAGAGCAGAGCTGCCTGATCCCCCCCAGGGCGCAGGGGATTCCCTGAGAGCTGGAGTTCCACAGGGATTTGGGGATCCCCCAGGAAATTGGGGGGTTCTTGGAGAGTTGGGACCCTCAGGGAGCTGAGCTTGCCCAGGGATTTGGGGTTTGGAGCCCCTGGCAACAGGAGATTCAGAGGGAGCTGAGAATCCCCAAGACTTTGGGGCACCCTTAGGAGCTGGGAAGTCTTTGGGAGCTGCAGATCCCACAGGAAACTGGACATCCTTGGGGATTTGGGGAGGTCCAGGAGCTGGGGAGCTCCTGAGAGCTGGACACTCCACAGGGAGTTGAGCAGCCCCAGGGATTTGGGAATCTCCAGAAGTTGGGAAGCCCCCAGAGGCTGGAAACCCCACAAGGAGCATCACATCCATGGCAATTTGGGAGCTGAGCATCTTTGGGGATTTGGGGACCCCCAGGAGATGGAGATCCTGCAAGGAGCTGAGCATTGCTGGGGGTCTGGTGATGCCCAGGAGCTGGGGACCCCACAGCATCACTGGGGAATCCCTTGGGGATTTAATGATCCCAGGGATCTGAGCATCACTGGGAGCTGGGGACCCACACCAAGGAGCTCAGCTCCCCCGGGGTTTTTGGGGATCCCCAGGAGCTCGTTCCCTGCAGCAGATCCAGGAGCAGCTGGGAAGCAGGAGCAGGAGCAGGGCAGTGGGGCAGGAGGATCCCCTCTCATTCTGCCTCCACAGGGATGGGGTTCACCTGCCCCCCCATCTCCAGCTGCTTCTTGCGGGCATCGGGGGGGGGTCGGGGCGGGGGGTTGCTGGGGGGCTGCTTGATGGTGCCCCCCACTTGTGGCCGCTCCCGGGGCTTCTGCTCGATGGGTCTCCACTCCTCCCCTCGAACTGCAGCCTGTGGGATGGGCAACAGTGCCAAGGAACAACCCCCACCCCAAAAAGGGGCTGTTTGGGGCAGGGAAAGCACAGCTGGGACCAGAGTGGGGGGAAAGGAGGATGTGACTCCACCCCGATCGGGACAGGGTTTTCCTGCAGCCCAGTCTAGGGATGCTCTTGGAATTCACACGGAAGTACAGGTCCATGGGTTTAGGGGTGCCCTCCTGCTCCCAGCCCCCCAAAAGCCCCTCTGCACTCACCAGCAGGTAGATGCCGCTGGCGATGCCCAGGCAGACGGTGCCGAGGATGGTGGAGAGGAGGAAACCGGCAGGGACAGCCAGGCTGTGACAGAGATTTGGTGCTCAGAGGGAGTTGGGGGGGCTCAGCTCCCAGTCCCAACCCTGCACCCCACTCACGCGGCGTGAAGGACGGCTCGGATGTAATAATTCCTGGTGAGGGGCCCGAACAGCTTCACCACGGCTGTCAGGTACTTCTGGCCACTGCAGGGGGACAGCAGGGGGTCACAGGGGCTGTCCCCACCCTGGGGGGACACCCAGCCTCCAGGGACCCCATCTCTGCAAGGATCACCCCAAGGAATACCCCCGTGTTTGGGGGTACCAGGACCCGGCGGCAGGGGGGACACAGCACTCACCACCTCTCCATGGTGGAGCCCTTTTTCCTCTTGCTCCTGGGATATTCGAGCAGGCAGACCAGGACCCCTGCCGCGCTGCCGGAGCGTCAAGGAAAAGGCGGAACGGGACCGGGAATGGCCCCAAGGAACCGGGAATGGCCCCAAGGAACAACCCGCATCCCAAAAAGGGGTTTGTGTAGGGCAGGGAAAGCACAGCTGGGACCAGCGTTGGGAGGTAAGGATGTGACCCCGGCCCGTTCACACTTCCCATCCCGATCGGGACGGGGTTTTCCCGCAGCCCAGCCCCGGGAATGCTGTCGGGAAGGATACATGGAATACGCCGCGAAGTACCAGCCCTTGAACTGCCCCGCCACGGCCACGATCCCGCCCGTCAGCAGGACTGCGGGAACAGCCGGGATGGAGGGGTCACACCGGGACTACCGACCCCAACCCGGGATACAACCCCCCCAAACCAGGACACCAACCCTCAGCCTGGGATACAGCCCCCAGCTCGGGATATGCCTCCCCCAAACTCCGGACACAGCCCCCCGCAAACCCCCAGAGCGGGATTTTGTCCCGGGGGACACTCGGGACCCCCCGGATTCGGGAGGGGAACTGGGGGTTCCATGGTCCCAAGGACTCCAACATGCGGGATGCCGGGGAGATGCTGCGTGCGGGACCCCCCGGGTCAGGGAACTCCAGGGCCCCGGGGGAGGTTTTTGGCCTCGTGGCCGGAGGAGAGCGGAGGAGGAGACGACGGAACGGAGAGGGCAGAGGAGGAAGAGAAAAGGAGGAAGCGGAGGCTCCAGCCCCGCTGGGCCGGGACTTCCCGGCGCCTCCCGCCCGCACCCCCCAGCCCGGTGGGACCGGGACCCCCCTCCCCTTCCCCGGGCCCGTGTCTGGGGCACCCCCGGGGCTCGGCATCCCCAGCCCGCCGGGCGTTCACCCCCTCCAGAGCCCGGGGACTTTCCGAAGTGTCCGGGGCGCCTCCGCCCTCCCCGCCCGGCCCCCCCAGCCCCCCGTACTCACTGAGCCCTGCGGCGAGCGCCTGCTCGTTCGCCCACATGGCCCACTCGATCTGCCCCATGGCCCGAGCGCCTTCGGCTACCCCCGGCTCCGCTCGGTTCGGTCCGAGCGCCTTCGGCCACTCCCGGCTCCGCTCGGTTCGACCCGAGCGCCTTCGGTTACTCCCGGCTCCGCTCGGTTCGGCCCGAGCGCCTTCGGCTATCCCGGCGCGGTCCGGTTCGGCCCGAGCGCCTTCGGCTATCCCGGCGCGGTCCGGTTCGGCCCGAGCGCCTTCGGCTATCCCGGCGCGGTCCGGTTCGGCCCGAGCGCCTTCGGCTATCCCGGCCCGGTCCGGTTCGGCTCAGCGCAGCGCAGAGAGTTGGGCTCTGCTCGGCTCAGCCCGCTCGGGTTCTGCTCGGATCGCACCGCCCGGTGGGGCTCGGCTGGGCCCGGCCCGTCCCGGTTCGGCTCCGCTCGGCCGGTCCCGACCCGGAAGGCGGGTGAGGCGCTACCACCGCTGGCCACGCCCCCTCTGTATTAACCACGCCCCCTTCACACAGGCCACGCCCCCGCAGGGACACGGCAGCGACCCGGGGCCAGCCCGGGGTCACAGGACATGGGGGGGACAGGGATGGCGCGGGGGGACAGGGACAGGCCGGTCCGGGGGGACAGCGCTAACAACAGGGGCCATGCGGGGGGACAGGATCCGTGTCCCGCAGGGACATGTGAGGGACACGGTCAGTCCTGCAAGGGACAGGGAGGGGACAGGGGATGTGCGATGTGCAAGGGACAGGGGCCATGTGGAAGGATCAGTGACAACTTGGGGGCAAATGGGACAGGAGATGCCGCACAAGGGACGCAGGGGTCGTGTGGGGTGACAGGGCTGTGCAGAGGAGCAGCTCAGCCCCAGGGACTGTCCCCATCTCCTGTCCCCTTTGTGGCTGGCGCTGTTCCCCCCCAGCAGCACACACAGAACCCGACACCCCAAAACACAACTGGAACAGGAGCCCTCTATTTCCGTAGAAAAGATTAAAAACCAGCCCCGGGGTCACATCCTGCCCCAGGGCTGGGGAGGATGCAGCAGGCCCGGCTCAGGGTGGCAGAGTCCCCCCGGCGTGTCCCAGAGTGTCACCGGGGTCAGGCGCGGCTCCGGGGCAGCCCATCCGCTCCCAGGAGGTGCTGGCTGGGGTCATCCACGAGCTGGGGACCAGGGCCAGGCTGTGGGGCAGGACACGGCTCAGGGACACTGGGCAGCCCCACTGCCTGCAGGGCCACCCCTGCTGTGGGCAGGGGGCACCTCTGGGCCCCCAAAAGGTCACCCCACAGGTTGTGCCAGTGGGAATATGTCCAGAAATGGGTCCTGCACACCCACCCGGGGATGGGGAAAAGGATGGGGTCCCTCACACGGCCCTGAGGAGGGGGACAGGGCCCTATACACCCACCTGGGGATGGGGACAGGGATGGCGTCCCTCACACGGCCCTGGGGATGAGGACAGGGTGCTACGCACTCCCTTAGGAACTGGGACAGGGACGGGGCCCTGGACACCCCTGGGGACAGCAGTGGGGTCCCACACCCCCATGGGGGCAGGGATGGGGTCAGAACCCCCCCACAGAGGCCGTGTCCTCCCGGTCCCACTCCCCCTGCCCCTCACCTTGGTGTGCAGGATGTACTGGACAGCCCCCGGCACAGGCTCACTGACCACGGCGGCCACCAGCTCCTGGGACAGCACGGCCGAGCCCACGGGCAGCCCCCGCACAAACCTGTGGCACAGCGAGCGCTCAGTCCCCACGTCCCCAGCAGCCTCACACCCTCCCCCAGTAAGAACTGAGATTCCCTTACTGGTCCCCGTTGGTGCTGGGGGGGAAGCTGCGCCTCACCACCTCCACAAACTCGGCCACGGCCTCGTCCAGCAGGAAGATGACGGCGTTGGGGCCGGCGTCAAAGGTGTAGGCGACCTGTGGTGGCATTGTGGGGACGTGGGGACCTGGGGAAGGGCCAGGGTGCTGTGACACGCCCGGGGCCCCGCCGGTACCTTGGTGTGGCCGTGGTGGGCGTTGTAGCGATGTGCCAGCGCGATGATGTGGCGCGACACGTCCGTGAGGTAGAAGATGGGCGGGAAGGTGTCGAGGCAGGTGGCGTGGAACTGGTTGCTGTCCCTCATGGCCAGCTGGCCAAAGCCCTCAAAGTCCCGGTCCCGGATGTGCCGCATCATCTGGGCCAGGCGCTCGGGGACCACCACCTCTGCCCGGTGCTGTCACACCAGGGGGGTCACCGTCAGTCCGCTGCAGTGACACCCAGGGCAGGTGGGTCGTGGTCACCCCAGGCAGGCTGTGGCCACCCCAGTCTAGTGACATCCACGGCAGGAGGGTCACAGCTACCCCAATTCAGTGACATCCACAACAGGTGGGTTGTGGGCACCCTGAATTTGGTGATACCCACAGCAGGAAGGTCACTGTCACCCCAATTTGGTGACACCCACAGCACCGTGACCCTTTGGGTGTCACTGCACAGCCTCCAGCCCCGTTCCAAGGGAAGGGGACCCTGTCCCTGCCTGGGAAGGACAAGTCCCGTGTCTCCCTACCTTCAGCAGGGGACTGGTCTCCACACTGGTCTGCATCCCCGCCGTGCTCCCCACCGGCTTCTTCTCCCCACTGACCTGGGGGGACACAGACAGTGGGACACGGCCCCTCCTGAGCCCCACAAGTCCCAAACCCCACCCAAATGCCCTGCCAGCCCCTCACCACCAGGACGAGGACACGGAGCTCCGGCCAATGCGTCTCGGGGGCCACTTGGAGGGCCAGGCTATCGGTGCCATCGGGGCGCTCCCCGCGCTGCCACTGCACGAAGCCCCCGAACATGCTGCGACAGGCACTGCCCGAGCCCCGCCGGGCCACCTCGGACAGCTCCTCCTCCAGCCCATAGAGCCGGGCCAGCGCTGACACTGCGGGGACAGGCAGAGGGGACACCCCTGTCACCCCTCCTGCTGCTGCCACCAAGCCAGGCCAGCCAGGGAACAGAGGGGACACCCCCACCACCCCTGTCAGAGCCCTCCATGCCATACTGCCACAGGAGGGGACAGGTGACAGCAAGGGCACGCACCCAGGCAGGCGTAGCCGGCGGCAGACGAGGCGAGCCCGGCGGCAGTGGGGAAGTTGTTCTCGGAGGCGATGTGGATTTTGTAGGAAAGGCTGAGCGTGGCCGTGTCCTCACCGCCCCCGCGGCGCTTCCGGGCCAGGCGCCGCACTGCGGGGACAGCAGGGTCAGGGGACACCGGGGACAGTGGGGACAGCCCCGGGCAGGGGACGCTCACCCTCGCGCAGACAGGCCTGGACCCGCGGGTGCCCCACGTCCGCCTCCTTCCCGTTGAGCCACAGCCGGTCCTCCGTGAAATCCCGGCTGGCGGCCACCGTCGTGGTGGTCTTGAGCTGTGGGGAGAGAGCGAGGGGGCTCAGCCGATCCTAAACCTGATCCTGATCCTGATCCTAAACCTGATCCTGATCCTAAACCTGATGCTGATCCTGATGCTGATCCTGATCCTAAACCTGATCCTGATGCTGATCCTGATGCTGATCCTAAACCTGATGCTGATCCTGATGCTGACCCACCTGGTCCTGGTGCAGTGTCACGCTCAGGGAGGAGTTGATGGGCAGGATGAGGTCGGTGTCTCGCTTGCCCCCTGCAAGAGAGCACGGCATGGCACGGCTTGGAATGGCATGGAACAGTTTGGAATGGCACTGATGGACACAACAAAGCATGGCATGACAGCGCCAAGAATGGCACGGCACAGGCAGGAATGGCATGGCACAGCCAGGAATGGCACGGCACAGGCAGGAATGGCACGGCACAGGCAGGAATGGCATGGCACAGATTGGAATGACACGGCACAGGCAGGAATGGCATGGCACAGCCAGGAATGGCATGGCACAGCCAGGAATGACATGGCACAGGCAGGAATGGCATGGCACAGCCAGGAATGGCATGGCACAGGCAGGAATGACATGGCACAGATTGGAACTACATGGCACAGCCAGGAATGGCACGGCACAGCCAGGAATGGCACGGCACCGCCAGGAATGGCATGGCACAGGCAGGAATGGCATGGCACAGCCAGGAATGGCATGGCACAGCCAGGAATGGCATGGCACAGCCAGGAATGGTATGGCACAGACTGGAATGGCACGGCACGGCCAGGAATGACATGGCACCGCCAGGAATGGCACGGCACAGATTGGAATGGCATGGCATAAGCAGGAATGACATGGCACAGATTGGAATGGCATGGCACAGCCAGGAATGACATGGCACAGCCAGGAATGGCACGGCACAGCCAGGAATGACATGGCACAGATTGGAATGGCATGGCACAGCCAGGAATGGCATGGCACAGATTGGAATGGCATGGCACAGCCAGGAATGGCATGGCATAGGCAGGAATGGCATGGCACAGTCAGGAATGGCATGGCACCACCAGGAATGGCATGGCACAGTCAGGAATGGCATGGCACCACCAGGAATGGCATGGCACAGCCAGGAATGGCATGGCACAGATTGGAATGGCACGGCACAGGCAGGAATGACATGGCACAGCCAGGAATGGCACGGCACGGCCAGGAATGACATGGCACCGCCAGGAATGGCATGGCACAGATTGGAATGGCATGGCACAGCCAGGAATGGCATGGCACAGATTGGATTGGCATGGCACAGGCAGGAATGGCACGGCACGGCCAGGAATGGCACGGCACGGCCAGGAGTGGCATGGAACAGGCAGGAATGGCACTGACAGGAATGGCACGCCATGGAATAGCTTGGAATGGCACAGCTCGGAATTGCAGTGCAGTACGGCCTGGCCCGACACGGCCGGACCTGGCCCACCCAGCACAGCCCGGAATCGGTGCCGCCGCCCCCGGCCCGTGTCCCCGGTACTCACAGTACTTGATGACCGCGATGTTCACGGGGGCCGTGCAGGTGGCCATGGCCAGCCCGCGCTCCGCCGCCATCGCCGCCGCCGCCGCCGTCCAGGCCCCGCCCCCGCGCCATGCACGTGACCGTGGCCTGCGGGCGGTCCCGCCTCGCCATTGGTCGAGAGCGCAGCACCCGGTTGGCAACAGCCAATGGCAGCGATCGGACCACGGGAGGCACCGCCCCCTGAGCGCGCTGGGCAGGGCTGGTGGGGCGCCATTTTTGAATTGGGCAAGAAGCGCGCATGCGCAGATGCTGCCGGTGCTCCCGGTACCTGCCCGCGGTTCCCGGTACCGCTCCGGTTCTGCTCCCGGTACCGCTCCGTGTCCCCCGGACACCTTCCAAATTCCCTGTAACCTTCACTTCCCAGCCCTCCCAATATCCCCAGTGCCCTCGGAGCCCACCTGGATCCCTTCAGTGCTCCCCCGCGGAGGCCAGGCGTGGATGAAACTGCCTTTATTGAGAAAAATGGTTTGCTACAAATACGTCATCGAGTTAATTCTTCAAAAAACAGGACGGCTCATTAAAAGTTCTAATTATGCTAAAAAGTGGTGGGTGATGCACTGGCGGGCATGGGCGGTGGGATCCATGGATCCACGGCCCTGAGGGATCCCCAGCACAGAGAGATCTCTGGAATAGCACAGAGATCTCTGGAAAAGCTCAGAGAGATCCCTGGCACAGCACACAGAGATCCCTGGCACAGCACACAGAGATCCCTGGAACAGCACACAGGGATCCCTGGAACAGCACACAGAGATCTCTGGAACACAGAGAGATCCCTGGCACAGCACACAGAGATCCCTGGAACAGCACACAGAGATCTCTGGAACAGCACACAGAGATCTCTGGAACACAGAGAGATCCCTGGAACAGCACACAGGGATCCCTGGAACACAGAGAGATCCCTGGAACAGCACACAGGGATCCCTGGAACACAGAGAGATCCCTGGAACAGCACACAGAGATCTCTGGAACAGCACACAGGGATCCCTGGAACAGCACACAGAGATCCCTGGAACAGCACACAGAGATCTCTGGAACACAGAGAGATCCCTGGAACAGCACACAGGGATCCCTGGAACACAGAGAGATCCCTGGAACAGCACACAGAGATCCCTGGCACAGCACACAGGGATCCCTGGAACAGCACACAGAGATCCCTGGAACAGCACACAGGGATCCCTGGCTCAGAGGGATCTCTGAAAAAGCACAGAGGGATCCCTGGAACAGCACACAGGGATCCCTGGAACAGCACACAGGGATCCCTGGAACAGCACACAGGGATCCCTGGAACAGCACACAGAGATCCCTGGAACAGCACACAGGGATCCCTGGAACACAGAGAGATCCCTGGCACAGCACACAGAGATCCCTGGCTCAGAGGGATCCCTGGCTCAGCACAGAGAGATCCCTGGCTCAGAGGGATCCCTGGCATGGCCTGGTGTGGCCCCTCACACCTGGGGCCTTAAAGTGCTTTACAAAAGCAGCTCTTGCTGCCCCTGCTCTGTCTCTGTGGGGCAAGAAGGAGGAGGAGGAGAGAGGGAAGGAGCCCGAGGTCAACAGTGCTGGCCCAGCAGCCAGGAGCTCTCATGGAGCAGCAGCTGAGGGTCCCAGCTGAGCACAGGACAGCTCCTGGGTCCCTCCTAGAAGATGGCAGTGCTCTCCATCCCACCAGGATCATCCTCCAACAGTTAAGATCCCATCCCTCCTCGCTGGCCTGGCTCCAGAAAGGGGAGCAGGGCAGCTCCAGCCCTTTCCCTGCCCTGCCCGGGGAGCTGAGGGTTCCCTGCACACTCCTCGCAGGGCTGCAGATCCCAAAATCAACCAGTACTATGAAAATCAAAATAAAACCCAAGCCAGTATTGCTAGAGCAGAGCTGGAGCCAGGTTTTGGATAAAGCTCTGGAATTCTCCAGGCAGGGAGACGCAGAGGGGGCTCTCCCACCCCTGTTCCCTGAAAATCCTGCAGGAAGGCTCTTGGAAATCAGCACTGGGAGCCTCAGGCTCATCTCCCTCCCAACCTCTCCCAGCCCTCCAGAGCCAACTCCACCAGCAGCAGGCAGGGCTGAGGGGAAGGGGCAGGGGGAACGGGTCACCAGGATGCTGTGGAGCACCCTGGATCAACACTGCCCCATTCCCAGGGAGGGATTACAACAGGGAGACACAATCCCTTATTTCTGAGGGGATAAGGAGCTCAGGGCTGGGATCCTGCATGGACAGACATTCCATGGGCAACAAGCACCAGGATCCAATCCAGCTGCTCCTGCCGAGTGCCAGCATGGCACAACGATCCTGCCTGCTCCCTCACAGGCAGACAGCTCTGGTGAGGGAAGGGAAAGGCTCAGAGACATCCAGGAAAGGCCCAGAAATATCCCACAATGGCCCAGAAATATCCCTGCACTTCCCCCCACCTCAGAGTCTGACCCACCGCTCTGGGATCCAGCTCCTGCCCCATTCCCAATCCACATGTTCATTTGCTTGGGTTGTGTAAAAAATAAACTTTCTTAATAATGTTCCATAAAAATACTCTTGTCCCAGGTGGCAGATATTGCAGTGTGAAGGGGAACAGCTTCTGACCCCGCTCTAGAAAACGTGGAAAAGGCTTCGCGCTGCTTCGTGTAGAAAAACACAAGGATTTGGTATTCCAAGAGCCGGTACAAAACGAGGAAGGGGAGGGTTTCCCTGGATGCTGGATGCCATCCTCAAGGGCTCCTCTGAGCCACTCTTCAGTCTCATCCCAGAATTCAGGTGAAGGAGGCAGCTCCAGCCTCCAGCACAGGGCGGTCAGGACAGCCTGACATCTCTAGAAAAATCCTTGGAGAGTTTAAAAAAAGATGCTCCGTGCTGCCTTCCTCCTTTTTGAAAGGATGTGGCTGACTCCAGTCCCAAATTAGGGTGTTTGGCATCCAATCTATCAGTTTCAGGCACCTATTCTGTTGCAACAGAGAGCAGGGAGGAGTGTGCCAAAAAGCATCTAATAATAAACAGATCTGGACACGGGGATATGCTCCCAACACGGATATGAAATGCCCATCCAAGGATTGATCCCAGCCCAGCGGCGCCAGCTCCTCTCTCCAGAGGTCTCTGCTCACTCACTGTGACAGCTGAAGAGGCTCCACCTTTTTAAACAAGGTGGGATTTGTCTGGAGAGCAGCAGGAACAGAGGCAGCTCCGAAGGGCTCCCAGAATGTGCAGAAGGAGCCGGGGCAGGGAGAAGGATCAGCCTCAGTTCTCAGAGAGGGACAGAGCCAGGGCTGCCTGCAACGCTGCCTCCTCATCGATGTTGTAATCCTGAAAATCAAACAGGGAGCTGAGGAGAGCTGGCACAGCCAGGGCACACCGTCCCCATGGAGCTCTGCCTGCTCCCAGAGCCTCCATCCCCCTGGCACACAGACCCCAGGAATGGCACCCGTGCTCTTTGGGGTGTCCTTTGTGCCTGCATCCCTCTCCTGCCTGGAATTTCCCACCTGGCAGGAGGGATGGAACATGCCCACACAAGCTGAGGCCAAAGGGTGAAGCTTTCTAGCAAGGCCAGGGGTTTTGGCAGAGCTCCAGGTCAGGTTTATCCACCAGAAGTTGGGATATTCCTCTGTAAAAGCCTGGAGGTTCTTTTCCCTGACATCTATCCAACAAAAGCAGGATGGGAAGAGCCTCCCCTGAGGCCAAGGCTGAGCCATCACAACTGCCCCCCACACAGGAGGGGTCAGGGACCCCCCACATGCAGCAACCAGAGCCCCCCCAAACCTCAGGGATGGGCTGGTCCCACCCCCTGCTCCCAAAACCTCCAAGAAAAGAGATTTTGTGTTAGAATTCCTCAGGGGAAGAGTTTCATGGAAAAAACCCATTTTGTGGAGCGCAGGAACAACTCCCTCTGCTCCTGGTGTGCGAGGACAACCTGGTGGGTGCAGGGGGGGTCTCATGGGTGTGCCCAAGGGGATGGGAAGGGCTGGTTTCACCTCCTGGCACGGAGCACAGGGAGGAGGTTCCCCCTTCTTTAGACACTCACCACGAAGGTGTCGTAGGA
The DNA here is from genome assembly GCF_030490865.1 of Poecile atricapillus. Lineage (NCBI taxonomy): Eukaryota > Metazoa > Chordata > Aves > Passeriformes > Paridae > Poecile > Poecile atricapillus. The sequence continues at coordinate 20,390,133 of NC_081258.1, forward strand.
GAACTTGTGCCTGTGGAGCAGGTGCTGCAGGAAGTTTGCACTCTTGTAGCTGGGATCCCCCCAGGGCATGGCTGAGCACACCGGGCACACCTGTGGGGACATGGACAGGGAATGGTGGCACCTGCACAGGGACCTCCCACAGAGGTCAGTGGTGCCCCTCCTCTGACAGGCTCCAAGCCCCAGTGTCCAGCCTCACCTCAGACACTTCCAGGGATCCAGGGGCAGCCACAGCTGCTCTGGTAATCTGTGCCTGTTCCCTCACATGGAACAATTTCTCCCTGATATCCAACCCAAACCACCTCTCTGGCAGTTTGGATCTGTTCCCCCTTGTCCTGTCATTCCAGGCCCTTGCCAACAGCCTCTCTCCTCCTCTCCTGGAGGTCTTGGTCTCCCTGAAGCTTCTCTTTTCCAGACTGAACAATCCCAATTTTCTCAGCCTTTCCTCATGGCAGAGCTGCTCCATCCCTCTGCTCAACCTGGTGATCTCCTCTGGAGCTGCTCCAACAGCTCCAAGTCCTTCCTGTGCTGAAGATCCCAAGTTCCCCACCTTGGTGAACCCAGAGGGAACAGGGAGAGGAAATCCAGCACCACCTGGTTTGCAGGAGCAGGGGGATGGAGGCAGCTCATTCCAGGGAGCCTCTAACAGAGCAGAGACAGATCCCCACCTCCCAGAGGGATTTAAACCAGCTGGAACACAGAACCAGAACTCCCTGCTGGTGGCCTGGGATGCTGCAGCAGCCGGGGTGTGGCTGGATTTCCAGAGCTGTCCCACACATCCCAGCATCACTCACCACTTTGTTGGGGTCATTCCTGTGGTTTTCCATGCAGTGCTTCACCAGCTCCTGCTGGTCCAGGTTCCGGGCCCCGCAGTACGGACACACGAACGTGGAGCGATTGGGAATGTTGCTGAAGAGAGCAAGGATGAGCTCAGAGCTGAGGGGAGGCTGGATTGACTCCTTCCAAACTAACACAGCAGAGGTCTGGCACAGCAGGAGCCAGCCCAGACCCTTCCCACCCCACCTCCCCGCTCTGCTGGATCCTTCGTCCCTCCCCACGCTCCAAAACCCGGAGCAGCAGTGCCAGGAGAGAAAAGGTGCTGCTCTTCCTCCCACAACACACACCTGGATTTTAAGGCATGCAAGGAGGGACAGGTTTCCCTACCCGAGGCACAGGAATACCTGGGAATAGGCTGGGATGTGGGGACAACTGGAACAAACTTGGGGCAGTTGGCCATCTGCTCCTGCACCTTGGCGCAGGACGAGACGTGGGAGCGCATTTTGGCCAGGGTCACCTGGAGAAGGAGGACAAGAAACATTCCTGGAGGTGCAGGAGGTGCAGAATAATAATCCTATTCCAGGATAGAGCTGGCTCTGCTCAGCTGAGGTGGGATTGACCTCTGGTCCACACTGGATGACCCACAGCAGTGGGAATGCTGCACCCACCCGTCCTTCCTTGCAGGACAGAGATTTGGGTTGCAGGGATCCCCATAGGTTCTGTTCCTGTTCCCTGGGAGCCCAACCCTCATTTGGCTGTCCCCTCCTGGCAGGAACTTATGCAGAGCCAGAAGGTCCCACCTGAGCCTCCTTTTCTGCAGGCTGAGCCTCCCCCAGACCCTTCCCCAGCTCTGGACACATTCCAGAGGAGGATGGGGACGATGGGGACGATGGGGATGATGGGGACAGGCACTTTTACCTTCTTGCTGCAGCCTCTGCAGGGAGCCTTGTAGGACGAGAGCTGTTTCTCCACGCTGGAAGCCTTCTCCACCTTTTTGGGGTCGAAGGGCACGCGGCAGAGCGGGCACAGCGGGGAGGGCACCTGCAGGCAGGGCTGCAGGCATTCCCCACAAAACCTGGGGGCACACAGCAGCCCTGAGCACCCCGGGGACAGCAGGAGCCCAGCAGGGCACCCCGCTCCCCGGGACTCCCAACAAGAGCCAGGGATCAGCGTCCCTGCTGGGAGAACTGGGAGGTTGGGAGCAGGTGAGTCCCTGCTGGCACAGACAATTCCACTGCTCCGAGGCTGTGCCATCCTTTCATCCTCACTGCTGGCTATCCAGGCCAGGCAGGAACCTGGATCACCTCGTTCCCAGCTCCTTACATCCCCAGGGGCAAAGGAATCCAAGGGCTGAGGAGTCCCAGCAGCCCAGAGGAGGTGAAGGAAAACACCAACAGGCAAAGGAGCCCCGTCCCCAAAATCCGATTTATTCTGGCATTCCTGGCCCCAGCTCCAGCCACCAGGAGCTGGGAATGAAACTCCCCAAAGCCTCTGCCACTGCAAGGGGAGCAGGAATGGGGAGAGGGGATCATGGAGGGGTCAGGAATCGCCCCCAGCCCCAAACGAGCAGCAGCTCCAAACAAAGCCACAGCTCCTCGGGAACGTCCCCAAAATGAGATGGAAAACGGGAGCAAGGTGTCCCCGAAATGCTGCGGGGACACGTGAGCAAGGGTTTGGGGGGTCCTGGGGACAGGAGCCAGGTCAGGGAGCAGAGGGAATGGAAGGGGCGGGATGGGGATCCCGGTGTGGGATGGGATGAGGGTCCCGGTATTTGACTGAGGGCGAGAGGGGGGTCCCGCTACCGAACCATCCCCGGAGCCAGCCGGGCTCACCGGGCAGAGCCCGCAGGGATCCCACGGCCGGCACTGGGCCCAACCCCTCCTCCCGCCCGTCCCCGGGGCCGCCTCAGCCCGGGGGTCTCCGGGGGTCCCCGCCGCCCCCGCCCGGGCCCCGTCTCACGTGTGCCCGCAGCCCGCGATGCCGACGGCGCGGTGGAAAACCTCGAGGCAGATGGGGCAGCTGAACTGCGCCTCCAGCGCCTCGGCCGCGGCCCCGGGCCCGGGGGCGGCGCGGGGGGGCCCGGCCGGGCCCTGCGGCCGCTGCGCCGCCGCCACCAGCAGGCTCCGGAACATGGCGGCGGCGGCGGCGGCCGGCGGGGCGGCTGCGACGTCACCGAGCGGCGCCGCTGCGTCATCGCCGCGCGACGGGAGCGCGCTGGGACACGGAGCGGCCCGCCGGGACCGAGAGGAGCCGAGGGGAGCCGAGCGGAGCCGAGCGCGAGCCGAGCGCGAGCCGAACTGAGCCGAGCGGGACCCGAGCCCAGCAGGACCCACCGGGACCGAGCGGAACTCACCTGGACCCACCGGAATCCACCGGGGCGGAGCGGAACTCACCTGGACCCACCGGGACCAAGTGGCGCCGCCATGTGCGACAGGGCGGGTGACGGTGGTGGCTGCGGGGCGGACACGGAACCGCCGCGGCGCCGCCGCGTACCGGGAGACAGGTGTGTGAGTCCGGTCAGGCCTCGGAACGGACCCCCGGGGCATCCCCCCGGTATTGCCCCGGGCATCCCCCCGTGCTGCCTCCGGGACATCCCCAATCGGTACCGGCCCGGTGTCCCCCCGGTGCTGTTCCCGGTATGTCACCAGTGTCCCCCGGGGCTGCCTCTGGTGTCACCCCGGGACCCCCCCGGTGCTGCTCCCGCCGTCCCTCCAGTGCCACCTCCGATCCCCCGCTCCCGGTAACATCCCCCCGGTAACATCCCCCCGGTATCTCACCCGGTAACATCCCCCCGGTAACATCCCCCCGATATCTCACCCGGTAACATCCCCCCGGTAACATCCCCCCGATATCTCACCCGGTGACATCCCGGGTGTCCGCACTGCTCCCGGGGCCGGGGCTGCCCTCCCCCGGCTGGGTCGCGCTCCCGGTGACATCCCGGGTGCTCCCGGGGGCCGGGGCTGCCCTCCCCCGGTGACCGGCCGTGTCCCCGCAGCCACCCCCGGACCTGCATGAAGTGCGGGCAGGGCACGGCCGCGCTCGTCATCCGCGTCGGGGACCCCTTCTGCCGGTGAGGGACCGGGCGGGGACAGCGGGGCTCGGGGACACCGGGAACTGGGGGCTGGGAGCCTCCGGAAGGCGGGGGCTTGGGAGCTTTGGGTCTTGGGGACAGCGGGGATTGGGGACATTTGTTCTCAGGGATGTCGAGTGTCTGGAGCGTTGGGATGTTGGGGCTGGGGACCTTGGATCTCTGGGATTTCCAGGTTTGGGGACATCGGGGCCAAGCAACATCGAGGCTTGGGGACACTGAGTCTTGGGGACATGGAGGAGGGGGGACAGTCATGTTTGGGGACGTGGCTCACGGGGATCGCTGGATCTCTGGGGACGTTGTTCTCCGGGACATTGGTCTCGGGGACACCAAGGGGGCTTTGGGTGAGGGGATGTGGGGTCTGGGGGTGTCGGCACAGGCACCCCATGTCCCCGTGTCCCCCAGCGGCTGCTTCCGCGAGTACTTTGTGCACAAGTTCCGCGCCATGCTGGGCAAGAACCGCGTCATCTTCCCAGGAGAGAAGGTACCAGGAGTGGGGACAAGGGACCTGGGGGTGGCACCAGGGCCCGTGACCGTCCCTGCTGTCCCCACAGGTGCTGCTGGCAGTGTCAGGGGGCCCGGCCTCCTGTGCCATGGTCCGGCAGGTGCAGGAGGTGAGAGTGGGGGTTCGGGGGGCCTTGGGGGGTGCAGGGTTCGTTCACCCCCTCACCCCACTCACTCCTCACCCCACTGCTCTGCCAGGGGCTCAGCCGGGAGGCGGCCAAGAGGCTCCGCTTCGTCCCTAGCCTTGTCTATGTCGAGGGTGAGAGAGCCTGGCTGCTGCTCCCTGTCCCAGCTGCCCATTCCCTACCCCATGTCCAGCTGCCCATTCCCAGCCCATTCCCTGCCCCACTGCCTGTTCCCTGCCCCATTCCCAACCCGTTCCCTGCCCCACTGCCTGTTCCCTGCCCCATTCCCAACCCATTCCCTGCCCCACTGCCTGTTCCCTGCCCCATTCCCAACCCGTTCCCTGCCCCACTGCCTGTTCCCTGCCCCATTCCCAGCCCATTCCCTGCCCCACTGCCTGTTCCCAGCTCATTGCCTGTTCCCTGCCCCATTCCCAGCCCACTGTCCATTCCTTGCACATTCCCAGCCCCACTCCCTGCCCCATTACCAAGTCCCAGCACAGTGTCAGGGTGCTGCCACCCTGGCCCCAGGAATGGGGCTGGCAATGTGACAGCAGCCCTGGTGCTGTCCCCTGGCCCCAGAATGGGGTGGCAATGTGACAGCAGCCCTGGTGCTGTCCCCTGGCCCCAGAATGGGCTGGCAATGTGACAGCAGCCCTGGTGCTGTCCCCTGGCCCCAGGAACAGGGCTGGCAATGTGACAGCAGCCCTGGCGCTGTCCCCTGGCCCCAGAATGGGGCTGGCAATGTGACAGCAGCCCTGGTGCTGTCCCCTGGCCCCAGAACAGGGCTGGCAATGTGACAGCAGCCCTGGTGCTGTCCCCTGGCCTTCCAGAGGGAGCTGTGCGCAGGCAGAGCCCGGAGCAGCGCGAGCAGACCCTGGCCCAGATGGAGACCCTGCTGCAGGCCACCGGCTTCCCCTACCACCTGATCCACCTGGAGGAGGTATTGGGGTGACCTGGGGACAGGTGCCAAGGTGAGGGAACACATCTGGACAACTTCCCCTGTATCCCTCTGTGCCCCACAGGCGCTGGAGCTGCCCCCATCCATCTTACAGCCGGGGCCGGAGCGCGCCAGCACGTCCAGCCCGTCCGGCCCTTCCTACAAGGAGGCCGTGGACAGCTTCATCCAGCAGCAGCGGCAGGACGGGGACAGTGGCACCTCTCTGCCCGGTCACAGCTCCCAGGACACACCAGCAGGACCCCCGGCCACCCCCCGCCTGCCGGACGCTGCCCAAACCCAGGAGCTGCTCCGCGCCTTCGAGGCCGCGGGGACGGCGACGGCGCGGGAGGAGCTGCTGGAGATGCTGCGGTGAGGGACTGACCCCACCGGTGCCAGCACCAGCGCCAGGTGGGCAGGGTGGCTCTGATCCGCTGGCACCTCGTCCCCAGGACCCACCTGATCGTGCAGACCGCCCGGGACAGGGGCTACGCCAAGGTGATGATGGGCGAGAGCCTCACGCGCGTGGCCATCAAGCTCCTCACCAACCTCTCCCTGGGGCGCGGCGCCTTCCTCGCCGTGGACACGGTGAGCTGGGGATGGGCACCCGCACCCAGGGGGTGACACGACGCCGTGGGGGGCTTGGCTTGGTGGTGGCACGGTCCCCTGGCAGCCCTGCACCCACAGGGCTTCACGGACCAGCGCCACGGTGACGTGATGGTGGTGAGACCCATGCGGGACTACACGTCCAAGGAGATCGCCTTCTACAACTTCTTCTTTGGTGTCCCCACCGTCATCGTGCCGCCCCTCTTCACCAAGGTAGGGGGGTGCCGTGGTGGGGAGCCCACGCTCAGTGTCCCCAAGGCAGGGACAGGACCCCGCCAGTCCTGCCCTGCGCTCCCCCTTGGTTCCCACAGCGCCGGGAGAAGCCCAGCATCCACCAGCTGGTGGAGCGCTTCCTGCTGGGGCTGCAGGAGGAGTTCCCCTCCACCATCAGCACTGTGTACCGGTACGGGGGGTCCGTGGGGGGTGCTGGGGGTCTGGGAGGAGTGGGGTGCACCCACAACCCCTGTGTTGGCTGCAGGACGGGGGAGAAGCTGAGCCCGGAGCCGGCCAAGGCCAGCAGCGAGTCACAGCGCTGCCTCCTCTGCCTCTGCGGCCTGGACATTGATGGGGGTGAGTGGGGAGGGCACTGAGGGATTTGGGGAGCAGCCGTGCACCCCTCAGTGACCCCCTGGCTCTTACAGAGGAGGAGTTGGCTCTGGAGCCCACGCTGATCTTGGAGGAGCCAGCAGCAGGGTGAGCACATGGGCTGGGGACATCCCAGGGCTCCACAGCCGCTCCCAGGCACCGCTGAGTGTCCCTGTCCTCGTCCCTGTCCCACAGGGTGGAGAGCAAAGCTGCCTACATCCCCCTGCTGTGCTACAGCTGCCGCCTCACCTTCAAGGAGCTGGTGAGGCTTTGGGGTGCAGGGGGGTGGTTCTCAGGGGTGATGGGGGTCCCCAGGCTCACGGCCCCTCTCGTGCAGGGTCCCCTCGACACGCTCCCGCCCTACGTGCGCGCCGAGGGCCAGCGCAGGATCCGCAGGTACCGGGGCTGGGGGGCCCCTCCCCACCTGCTCAGCCCCGAGGCCGTGTCCATCCAGTGTGTGTCCCTTGCAGAGCTGAGATGGAGCAGAACCAGGAGAAGCAGGAGTCCAGCAAGAGCTGAAGGGGTTGGGGACAGCAGGGGACACGTTCCCATCCCACTGTGGCACTGCTGGGGCAGGTCCCGCTCCTCAGGGATACCCCAGAGGTTGGTGAGGACTCCTGACAGCCAGGCAGCTGCTTTTGTACCCTGTTTCTGTCCCAGCCAAGGGCAGGGAGAGCCCCCAGCCCCCGTTTATTGGGGGCTAGGGTGCAGGTCCCTGGTCCCCCCCACCTCCCTGCCCCAGCTGCCTGTCAGCCAGGGAGGACTCAAGTTTGTTTTATTCGCTATCTGTATAAATAAACCATTTGAATTAATAATAAAAAAAACAAACCAAAGTCACAAATGTCTAAAGTCCAACTGGGGCTGCCAGACCCCCTCAAATGTAGGGGGCCACAACCCAGGACCCCCATCCTGGAGCTGGGGGAGGGGGGGGCTATTGCTTGAGTTCAACCTGGTTCTGGAGCAGGGCTGGGGCCAGCAGGGAGGGGGCATGGGCTGGCTCCTGACTCCTCCCCATCCCCAGCTGGCAGCCAGGGGTGCCAGCTCCTGTCCCCATCCCCGGGGAAGGCACAACGTGGTCTGTGCAGGTCGGACGGCTTCAAAGCAACGTAAGAAAAACATCCAGAAAAACATCCTCCCTCCAAGGGAGCGCCCAGAACCCCACATCCCACTGCCTCCCAGGCCGGGATGCGGCCCCAGCTGGGGGGGCTGGTTAAGGCATTGGCGGTGATGTCCCTGTTTGGGGGGGCTGGAGCCCCTTCCCCTTAGTTCTTCTCCCGTGTCCACTTGATCATGGTCTCAGGCGAGCGGTAGAGGAAGATGAGCTTGGCGTAGAGCTCCTCCTCCAGCTCCAGCTCGCCCGTCTCCCGCACCAGGAAGATGTCCTGGCACAGCTTCAGGATGCGATCCACGCAGGGCAGCTCCTCGAACATGATGGAGTGGGAGATCTCGCTGAAGAAGCCCCGCACGAACTTGCCGATCACCAGCACGATGGACACGTAGAGCCCCATGATCCTGCAAGGGGTGGGGGCACATCCTGGATCCCTGGATCCCAGCAGCAGCTCCCTCCGGATCCCCCCACGCCCTGGCACCCTCCACATACCCGTAGCCAGCCAGGAAGCCCAGGCTGGGGGGGCTGACTTTGTCGTTGAAGATGATCATGGGGAGGATGTTGCCCTCCTGGGGTGGGGCGTCCTTCAGCCTCAGCACCCACCACTCCACAAAGTGCTCACCACGGCCAGAGCCCCTGCGCTCCTGCTTCAGCTGCACCTCCACGTCCAGGTAGCTCTCCACGTCATCTGGGGAGGGTGACAGCATCAGCACAGCCGCTGTGCTATTAAGGATGATTTTTTTTTTGCAGGAGTAACACAGTGGGACTCATGTCCTCACTGTCTGCAGGGGCTGGCAGCATCAGGGCCCAGCACTGGTGTGCTCCCAGTTCTGTTTTAGGCAGGGACACACTGGGACTCGTGTCCTCCCTGTCTTCAGAGAGGTGGAGCCCAGTGCTGGTTTTCTCGTGGGGGACACGTTGGGACCTACCTGGCAGCAGCTGCTCGACAGGTTCGGCTTCGAGCCCTGTGGGCGCCCGGATGTATTTGGGGAAGAGGTTGGGCAATTCCCTGCAAGAAAGTGGAGTGATGGGGCTGGTTAAAGCATCGCAGTGAGCACAGGGGTCCAGTCACCCCCCGAGGGGACACTCACACGGGGCGATCCCTGGTGCCATCCAGCAGCTGGGCCAGCTCCAGGCGCTGGCGCGCGCCGGGCTCCAGGTCGGTGTTGTGTTTGCCGTAGGCGTTCTCCACCGTGCCCCCCTTGCTCAGGTCCCTGCGGGCAGGAGAGGCTCGGTGTGGGCAGGGGGATGTGGGGCAGGGCTGGCTCCTCCCTGGCCGTGCCCCAGGTACCTCTGGAAGCTCCAGGTGAGGTGCAGGGTGATGGCAGAGGAGCCGTTCTTCAGCTCCTCCCACATCTGCTTGCGGCTGGGGGGGCTGATGCCCCACAGCGAGCCCGAGCTGCCCTCGATGCGGGCGGTCACGATGTCCTCCTCGCCATAAAGGGAGATGAACTGCATGGCCAGCTGCCACCAGAGGGGACACGGCTCAGCCCAGGCCCTGGGGACTCTGCCAGCCCCTGCCCCGGGCGGCCAGCAGGGATGTTCTGGGGTGGGATTTACCGGCTCGTTCTCGAACTCTTTGGTGAGGTCCTCGTAGTCCTGGGAGGTGAAGGGCTGGATGTATTGCTGCTGGGAGCTCGTGCTGAACAGAGGCTGGGGGGGGACAGGGGGACATCAGCCAGGCAGGGCACCCCGGTGCCCCATCTGGGACCCCCAACAGCCACCAACATCCTCACCTCGTACCCCCCCAGCTTGAGGTTGACGGTGACATCGACGGGGTGGTTGATGACGCCCACCACGGAGCGCACCAGGGACATGAAGAGCAGTGGGAACCAGATGATGCCCACGAGGAAGAGGATGATGAGGCCACCCATGCCGTACTTCACCACCTTCTTCTTCTTCTGCCCCTTGGGCTGGGGGTATTTCTGGGGTGGGGGGGAGACAGGACGCGGGGTAGGGCGTGCTCAGGGGGACCCCAACAAACCCCCAAAAAGAGTTTAGTGGGGGACCCTTCCTGGCACAGGGGCTGTACCTTCTCAGTCTCCCGGCTGCACTTGATGATGAAGATGTTGGCGTAGATGTCCTCCACACACATCCAGTTGGAGAGGGACAGCGTGGTGTCCGTCCACACCCAGTCCATGATGGCCCGCAGCTCCACCAGGAAGGGCACGAGGCGGAACCTGGAGGGACACGGGGTGAGGACGGTGGTACGGCACCCTCGGGTGCCTGGGGCTCCCTGTGGCCCTGTGCCCTACCCCTGGAAGAGGAAGAGGTTGAGGTGGTTGTATTTCTTGGTGAGGAAGTTGCCCAGGATGCGGGTGGGGTAGCCACAGCGGATCTGGTAGGCCGACAGTCCAAAGTAGATGCACTTCACAAAGTACCACAGCTGGGCCACCGTGTTGTGGCGGAACAACCTGCAGGAAGGACGTGTCACTCTCCAGCCACCAGCCTGGGCCACCACGTGGGCTCGGGGACACCGAGGTGCCACGCCAGGACCCGGCCGTGCCGTGGAATCCTTTGGGACGTACCTTTGGGTGACGGCCGGCAGGATGAAGAACATCCAGACGTGGATGCCGAAGACCAGGATGACCTGGAAGATGAGCTTGCCCATCACGGTCTTGCGGAGGTAGAGCGCGCGGTCGATGACCATGGTGGTGAACTGGAAGAGCACCATGACCAGGAAAGCCTCCGGCACTTGGTTTTCCGACAGCGAGGAGGTGATGTCAGCGGCCGCCGAGTGTTTCTGGGGTGCGGGAGAAGTCAGGATGTGGCCCAGCCTCACCCCGTGGCGGAGGCACGACAGTCAGGGCCCTGTGGGACACCCAGCTCACCCCAAAGGCCCAGAAGCCGAAGATGATGATGATGAAGTCGACCACATCAGCCAGGAACATGTAGGCGTAGACGTCAGTGGCTGCATGGTTCTGCGTGTCCAGGATGTCCTGGAAGAACTTCCACACTGGCTGGTACACGTTCTGTGCCCTGCAGGGACAGGGGGCACAGGGGACACAGGGGACACAGGGGACACAGGGGACACAGGGGACACAGGGGACAGGTGACTGGGACCGCACCCCACAGCCCCCGCCCCAACCAGCACCGCCACGACTCACATGGTGAGGAAGAAGCCCTTGACTCGCAAGCCAAACGCCTTCAGCTTCCTTTGAGCATGGTTCTCTTCTGATGTTTCCTCCTCCTCCTCCTCTTCCTCTTCCTCCTCCTCCTCCTCACCCCCTTGAAGTGAGGCACAGCGTGGGTGACAGCCAGGGTCCTGCAGGGCCACCCTGGGGGTGCCAGCCTTGTTCCTCACCGTGGCATGAGGGTTGGGAACTGGTGCTCACCTTCCCCTGGAACTGTCTCCATTGTCTTCCTCCTCCTCCTGAAGCGGAGCTGCGTGGCCCCGGTTCCCTCTTCCTGCTCCATGGACTCACCCTCCGGCCCCAGCTCCAGCTCCGGCCCCGTGACTGCTCCCAGTGCTCCCGGCTGGGCTGGAGCCTCCGGCCCTTCCACAGCCACCACCAGTGGTGGGGACACAGCTTCCTCTGGCTTCTCCTCCCCTTCCTTGCTCTCCTGATACTCCTCTGTTGTCCTCTCCTGGTCCCACAGCCCAAAAGACTGCAGAGGGATGTGGTCAGGGGTCCTGCTGCCCCCCAGCCGCACACACCTCTGTCCCCATGCTGCAGCATCAACTCCTACCAGCACTGGTGGGAAACCACAGCAGAGCCACCCAGCACCCACTGGGTTCTCCCCAGAGCCCCCAGGAGCAGCTCCAGCTCCCCCCAAATGCCCACCCACAGCTCGGGGCTCACCAGCAGCCGGGAACGATGGAAGAAGAGGGCCAGGAGCTGCAGGAGGTCATACTTGATGTAATGGGTGGACTTCTCCAAGCCCACGATGCGAGGTGGGAAGAAGGGCTTGCCCTCGTAGCGCAGCAGCGTGATGTAGCCATTCCAGGGGAAGAACCCAAACTGGAAGAGGTATTTCACCACCACCATCACCTGTGGGGACGCCGGGGTCAGTGGGTGGCAGCGGGGGCCGGGTGGCACCGTCCCTTCACTGTCCACCCCCTGCCCACCTCGGTGAAGACAATGGCAGTCATCCAGAAGCGCTTGGTGGGCCGGGGGATGGAAAGCATGGCCCAGAGGAAGATGAGGACGGGCAGGAAGAGGGAGATGATGGAGCCGGTGACCATGTTGTTGAGGATGATGACAAAGTAACAGAAGAGCTCGGAGTGGGCGGTCACGCAGCGGTACCCGGCCAGCAGCAGCTTCAGGAACCGGTTGTGGGATTGGTAGAAGCGCTCCGACGCCTCCAGCTCGTAGACGCACAACCTCCTGCGGGATGCAGGGCTGGGGTGAGCCTCCCCTGCCACCCCCAGCCCTCTGTCCCCACGCCCCGCTGTCCCCACGTCCACCTGCTCTTGAGGAGCTCGCTGGCAGTCCGCCTGCGCTGCTGCGGCGGGGCCAGGAACTGCTGAGCCTCAGCCACGTCCTCCTGGGACCCCAGGTTTGTCACCTGCTCCTGGCTGCCGGAGGAAGGGGTAGTTCTTAGGGGTGACAAGGACAAGGGTGAGCCTGTCCCACCCGTGGCACTGCCAGCAGCCCCCTCGGGGGTATCTATGCACCTGCCTGGAAGTGCCGCTTTGGGAATTGGACAGGTTCGGCTCCTGCGGGACCTCCTCCGGCGGCAGCTCGTACAGCTCATCCGGGAACTGCTGGTTTATCTCCTCTCCCTGTGGCGGGCAGGACGTCAGTGCCACCCTGGGACGCCACCCCCATGCCCCGCTGTCCCCCCGGGCTCACCCTGGCCAGCCGCTGAGCCATGACGCTCCTCTCGAGGCACAGGATGCGGGACATGTCCGTGTGCTCCCGGGTGCACGTGTCCAGCCACTGGGTCAGCCCGTCCACCAGGGCCTGGCACAGCAGCCACAGGAACCTCAGCGTGTTCAGCGCCCGCTGCAAGGCGTTGCTCCGCTCTGCCGGGGCACAAAGAGGGGTGGGGTGGTGCCCACTCAGCCCCCCCAGCGCTGCAGTCCTGCTGCCCACCTACCAGAACTTTCCACGCTCTCTTCCTCCCGGCCTTCAGCCCCCTCGGCAGCCTCCATCTCTCTCCCTGCGTCATCCCCTGCAAGGGTCAGACCCCAGGGAAGGATGAGCGTCATTTCTGGGGCTCTACCATCCACCACCCCATCCACCTTAAAAACCAGGGTGGGCATCAAAGAAGCTGCACAGCTCGTGCCCAACCCCACTGTAGCCACCTGAGAGTCTCCTCACGCACTGGGAGCGCCCTGCCAGGGCACACGGTGGGCACCAGGCAGGGCTGTGTCCCTTGCTGTCCCCCCCAGCCCTATTTTGGGGTGTCACACCCACCTGCAGAGCTCTGAGTGCTGGGTGGCTGCGGCTGCTCAGACTGCTCCTGCTGCTGCAGCACCGTCCTGGTGTTGGTCACCCACGCCTGGTAGGCAAGCTGGAGGGGGACAGGGGCCATCAGCACACCCTGGGGACACTGCCAGCCCTCTGGCTGCCCTGCAGTGCCCCAGTCACCTGGAAGGCGCTCGGCCTCTCCGGCCGCCGTGGCTCCTCCTGCACCTCCTCCTCCTCCTCGCTGTCCGACTCGAAGAGGAAGTATTCCCCGGAATGCAGGACTGCCGGGGGGGCACAGGGTGTCACAGCACAGCCGGGGTACAGTGTCACAGCCCAGGCTGGCCCTGCTGTCATCTCCCAGGGCTCTGCCTGGCACTGAGGACACCCACAGGGAACCAACAATTCAACTGCCGCGTCCCTCCAGTGCCGTGACCGACATCAGTGACCCCAAACCCAGCCTGGCACCCCCAGTCCAGCACCCCATTAGTACTGGGGAGCAGAGAAGCTGTGTTAGTGCCCTGTGGCTGAGCCTGGGGACAGGGGACATGCAGGGTGTCACCAGCAGGGGTTAGCGGTCCCGGCGGGGGGACCTCTCCGAGGGGCTGTGCCCTGTTATGCCCCGTGCCGGGGCAGTACCTGCGGCGTGGTCTGACCATGACCGCCACCACCGCTCCCTGTGCCGGGCCGGGTCTGCTGGGCTGCCGGGCGCTGTGGGATGGCAGGCGGGGCTGAGAACGGCCGTGCCCAGGGTGCCCACCCCGCCTGGGGGGGTTCAGGGTGGGAGGGGGCACCACAGTGCTCCACGGGGCTCCACCAGGATGGGCGTCGGCAGCAGGTCACAGCGCCACCCGTGTGTCCGGAGAGGGGTTGGGGACACTTGAGGGACCCCAGATCTCACCTGATCCGGCCCCTTCCTGCCCCGGGTCGGCGCTGCCGGGCAGAAGCTCCTGGTGGTACTTCTGCTGCTTGGCTCGGATGCGCTCCATCCTGGAGGCAGAGGATGCTGCAGAGCCTGCTCCCCGTACACAGGGGTGCCCCCAGGTGCAGGGACGGGGGTCCCAGTGTCCCCCCAAACCCACTCACTGCCGCTTCAGCTGGTCCAGCGACCTCTTCTCGGCTAGCTGGTGCGAGCGCAGGCTCTTCAGGATGCTGGCCTTGAACAGCGCCACACCCCTGGGGGACAGGGACAGGAGAGGGTCAGGGGGGCCCCCAGCTCCAAAGGGACCCTCCAGGACCCCAATCCCACCTGGAAGCCTGCAGGGCAGAGGCTTGGAGGTTCCACATGACGTGCAAGTAGTAGGAGCTGAGGAAGATGCGGCGCTGGAGCAGGAGGAAGAAGAAGCAGATGCTGTCCCAGATGATGCCGGCCTCCTCCACGGGCAGCGTGCAGTCACGGTCCTTGGGCATCGCCTTGGCTGGCAGGCAGAGGTGCAGGCAGGTCAGGCAGCAGCCCCAAGCTGCAGCCCCAAGCCGCCCAGATCACCCCCAGAGCAGCAACTCACGGTTGTAGTAGCCCTTGACGGTGCAGACGAGGCTGAAGAGCTGGATCACCCAGCAGAAGTTGCTCTGCATCTGCTGCACGAAGACGCAGGACAGGAGCTGCGGGCAGAGAGGGCACACACGGCCTCGTCACCGCCCCAGGGGACGCCCAGGGCGGCCGGAGGAGAAGCACGTGGATCACAGCGCACCGACAGCATGTTTTTGGAGACGATGACGGTGATGTTGTAGAGGATGAGGCAGTCCCAGAGCACGAGGCGGGCGCGGGCCGGCTTGCGCAGCATGGCGGTGCCCGAGAGCAGCAGGTAGAAGCAGGCCAGCACGTAGCCCAGGCCGAAGAGGCTGATGCGGTTGGCGCCGGTGATGAAAACCACCACGAGGACGACCCAGAAGAGGTAGTGGAACACCACCACCTTCACCATGTCCAGGTAGGACCTGTGGATGGGGCGGTCACAGCAGGGGCCTTGTCCCTTCCCAGCATGGTCAGTCCCCCCACCAGCCCTATCATGGGGGACAAAGGGCTTTGTCCCAGTTTATGGCACTGAGGGTCCAGCACCATCACCAGGGGTGTCCTGGACCACCTCATCTCCTTCCAGAAGAGCCTCAGGGTGTTCCTGCTCCAGCCATCAGGGGGGTCATGTCCAAAGGGGCTCCAATCCCATTCTCGAGGATCCCAGCCCAGCAGGTCCCACTGCCTGAAGGTCCCATCCTATCCATACCTCAAGAGCTCCCATCCCAGGGGATTCGCCATCCAAGGGTGGGATCTCATCTTCTCCCCACCCCAAAAGGTTCCATCCCAGGGCCCACCTTGTCCACACCCCAAAGTTTGACATCCCGAGGTTGGAATTCCAATGGTGAGATTCCATCCTGTCCATCCCCCCAGGGATCCCATCCCAGAGGAGACAGATTCACTGCCCACAGGGGATCCCATTCCCGTGGCCCCGGGTCGGGGTGCTGTGCCAGGGGCACCCACTTGCAGTAGATGAAGTTTGGGGTGGGGTTGTCGTGGTCCTGCTCCCGGTCCAGCCGCTCTGAGTTGTCCCCGGCCGCCTGCAGCCACGGCTCGGAGCGCTCGGCCTCGAAGACGCGCCACTGCTGGGCCGCGCAGAGCAGCAGCATGAAGTCATCTGAGGGAACACGGCTCAGCCTGGGCCACAGCGCTCCCCAAAATCCTGGTACCCCCCAAACCCTTCCCCGAGGCCTTGGGGCACCCCAGGCCACTCCTGCCCAGGCTGGGGAGCTCATTAATTCCCTCCAGGCCTTTGCCAGGTCCCACCTCCTCTTTAACCAAGTGTGCCTCTCTCCAGGCCCCTCCTTTTCCCAAAAGAGGGTGAGAAATAAATCAAGTTCCCCCACAAAGGGGTGGGGTTTGCCATGACTCCTTCTCCAATGGGGTGAGTATGATTCAAACTCTGCCTCCAATGGAGTGGGGCTCTTAAAGCTCCTCCACCCCTCCTTCCTGGAGGCAGGATGGGACCTGGGGAGGGACAGGGACTGGAACAGGGTGACAGAGCACACTGGGGCACAGAGGTGCCAGGGGATGGAACAGGGTGACAGAGCACCCTGGGGCACAGAGGTGCCAGGGGCTGGCACAGGGTGACAGAGCACCCTGTGGCACAGAGGTGCCAGGGGCTGGCACAGGGTGACAGAGCACCCTGGGGCACAGAGGTGCCAGGGGCTGGAACAGGGTGACAGAGCACCCTGGGGCACAGAGGTGCCAGGGGATGGAACAGGGTGACAGAGCACCCTGTGGCACAGAGGTGCCAGGGGATGGAACAGGGTGACAGAGCACCCTGGGGCACAGAGGTGCCAGGGGATGGAACAGGGTGACAGAGCACCCTGTGGCACAGAGGTGCCAGAGGCTAGAGTAGGGGGGCCAGGGGGCTGTGTCACCCCACGAGCAGGGGACAGGGCACCACACGGGCAGGGGGATACTCACTGATGAGGTTGGTGGATTTGGGAGCCTGGAAGAAGTCGGGCAGGTAGAGCCACTTGATGAGTGCCGAGTTGAGGGGAATGGTGTCGCTCCAGCGCCACGGATAGTCTGGGGGGGCAGGGGGCACAGTCAGTGCCAGGCCCCTCCTCCAGCCCCTTCCCAGGGCAGGCAAACAGTGCCCCACAGGAAAGCGGGGTGCCCCCCGTGCCCCTTACCCATGCAGAGGGCGGGCGGCATGCCCAGGCACAGCAGGTACTGGTAGAGGAAGAAGATGACGAGGAAGAGGCAGTACTTGGGCCAGAGGCGGGCGATGGCCGCGCGCCGCCGCCGCGTCAGCATCACCACGAGCCAGCAGCCGTGCAGGATCACCAGGAAGTTCATCCGCTGCCCGATCACGTTCACCATCATCAGGAAGCAGATCTGGGGGAGCAGGGGGGTGCAGGGCTCAGCACCGGGGTGCTGCGAGCGCTGGGACCTCCCCACACACATACACACAATGCTCCCACCTCCAAGCCAAACTTGTAGTAGAAGTAGTTGATGAAGTATTTGGCGCAGCTGACGAGGCTGAGGTCGAGGTGCTGGCGGGAGATGTCCTCGAAGATGGTCTCGGTGACGGGGGCCACCAGCTGGTGCTGCTTGCGGTGGTACTGCTGGCGCCGGTACACCACGGACTCGAACACCAGCAGCAGCAGCACCTGCACGTGGTTCTGGGGCAACAGGGCACACTCAGCACCTCAGGGCGAAGCCAAGAACCCCCCACGCGGTCCTCACAAAGAGCATCTCCCCAGGTTCACTGAAGAGACGCTCAGGACCGCGCTGTGAAGCCAAGAATCCCCCCCAGGTGGTCCCCACAGCTCCCCGGTGCCCACCCTGACGTAGGGCCAGTTGGGGAAGCCCTTCCGGATGCCGAACCAGTTGGCAGGGTCCACGGGGCCGCGGTACAGCGTGGAGTTGGCCAGCTCCTCTGGGGTCAGGTTGGTGCCGTTGGGCAGGGGCTGCGAAGGGGAGCAGCAGCAGAGGGTCAGTGCCCCCAGAGCCCCCCTCCAGGCAGGGAGCCCCCCAAAAACCGGCCCCGCTGGGCACACCTGGGTGCAGTTGCTGTAGTACTCGTGGGGCTCCACGACCTCGAGCTGGTAGAGCATCTTGCAGACGATGATGATGCAGGTCCAGATGGTGGAGAGGCACGAGGCCATGTGGCGGAAGCGGCAGTAGGGCATGGCCAAGGCCCACAGCAGCACCAGCAAGAAGTTCATCAGCGAGACCTGGGGCAGAGGCCGTGTCAGCACCTCGGGGGGGCCCGGCTGAGCCCCCCAACCCTGCAGCCCCAAGGGTACCTCCTCCAGGGCCACCCAGACCGTGTAGAGAGCCACCATCTTGACGACGTGGAGCTCCAGCAGGCGCCTCACGAAGACCTCCCCGCGCGTCACCATGTCCGAGAAGGTCCGGCCCAGCACCACCAGGCGCTCCAGCACCAGCCCCCATTTGTTGGGCCCTGTGGGACACGGACCCTCATGGACACCCCTGCAGCCTCCTTGGCTCTGAGGACACCCCAACCCATCCCCTGTGTCCTCCCTTGCTCAGAAAACACCCCACTCCATTCCCACAGCCCCCCACACCTGGAGAACCCAATCCATCCCTGCAACCTCCAGTCTCCTCCTGGCTCAGAGGGCATCCCAACCCATCCCTGTATCCTTCCAGGCTTGGAGAAGATCCCACTAAATCCCTGCACTACGCTGGTCCCACCCCAGTTTTCAGGACATCCCACTCCATCCCCATATCCTCCCAGACTTGAAGGACACCCCAATCCATACCTGAAATATCCCAAAAATCCATACCAATCACACCATGAAAATCTCTTCCAGGCTTGGAGGATGCCCCAATCCATCTCCATACCCTCCCACACTTGGATATCAACCCAAATCCATCTCCCTACCCTCCCAGGTCCCTCCAGGCTTGGAGGACACCCCATCCCAGCCCGGTTCCCATCCCTGCCCCGTACCCAGGGACTCGGTGTCGGAGTCTCCGGAGCGAGCGGTCTCGGCAGCGGCCGCGTCCCGCAGCAGGCGGCTCCCGTGCAGCTCCTCAGACCTGAGGGAAGGGGGGCTCAGAGCAGGGACAGGGGGCTCGGGGTGCAGGGGGCTCACCCAGCACCGGCTCCTACCTGGGGATGTGGCAGGGGGCCGGGGAGGGGGCGCGGATGTGCGCCAGGTCGGTGATGAGCATGAAGGGCTCGTGGAAGTAGTGGAGCTGGAGGATGCAGGCCAGCAGGAAGAAACCCGTGATGAGGATGCTGGAGAAGAGCTTGGAGACGCTGAACTTGTGCAGGCCCAGGTCACTCAGCCTGGATGGGGACAGGAGGGTCAGCACGGGCTCTCATCCATCCCACCCCAAACAGGCAGCCAGCCCCAGCGCCAGGGGCTCAACCCCAACCTGCTCCGTGCCTCGGTTTCCCCATGGCCCTGGGCCATGCCCTGGTGCCACCACAGGGCTGGTGCCAGCATGAACCCCACAGTGGGAAGGGGACACTCACTGGTCATCAGTGAGGCCCGTCAGGTTCCTCCAGTACATGGGGAAGTCCTCGAACTGGTAGGTGTAGGTGGCGATGAGCACCAGCATGGTGTAGGCCACCACCAGCCACCAAAAACCCTTGAGCACCTTGCGCCACAGGCTGTAGTACACCTGCGGGGACAGGGACATCAGCAGGGCCGCCCTGGGGGTGGCACAGGTCCCCAGGGATCCCCAGCCCCTCCACCTGGAACAGGATGAGGCAGAGGAGGAAGAGGAGCATGTAGACAATCTTGTAGACGACGAGGCGGCCGGTAAAGGTCACCACGATGAACTTGACAGCGCAGACGCAGATCCAGAACTTGGCAAAGAAATTCTTCACCACCTCCCCGAGCTTCTGCAGCACATCCCGCATCTGGCTGGTGTCTGTGGGGCAGGGAGGGGCTGCAGGAGCCGGGCAGGGGCTCTGGGGTGCCCCTCCACAGCT
Organism: Poecile atricapillus; assembly: GCF_030490865.1. NCBI lineage: Eukaryota > Metazoa > Chordata > Aves > Passeriformes > Paridae > Poecile > Poecile atricapillus. The sequence continues at coordinate 20,409,639 of NC_081258.1, forward strand.
GTGGGGTGCTCAGCGTGCTGACACCGGGAGCCCTCACCTGTGTCCGTGACAGACACCTCCAGGAGCGGCGTGGCCGGGGCCCTCCTCGTTAGCACCTTCTCCATAACGAAGCGCCTCAGCAGCATCCAGAAGGTGAGGGTGAACAGGAGCTGTGGGACAGGCGGTGAGCGGGGACAGCCGGGCGCCGGCGGGGACAGGGGTGGGACAACGCCACACTCACCTTGGAGCCCAGGGCCAGGCAGGGGTACCTGGGCTGCGCCAGCCCCAGCAGCTGCAGCTGCATGAAGCTGATGCGGGTGGGCAGCTCGGGGGACAGCTCCATGGCCCAGACGTACTGCAGGCTGCACAGGGTGATGGCGTAGAGCACCAGGAAGGGTGAGCAGAGCATGGCGAAGTGCCGGCGGCTCCGCACGATCCAGATCAGGCACGCCCACAGCAGCAGCACGAAGGTCAGCCAGCTGTGGTAGGAGATGCTCCACACCTGTGGGCAGGGAGGATGGTTGGGGGTGCCCCCTCCACATCTGGGTCCCCTCCCCATGGCCCCTGCCAGCTCTTTACCATCATGGCAATGAGGGCGGACACGTAGCTCTGCTTCATCAGGACGTGGCCCAGGGTGTGCAGGGGCAGCCACGCCGCAGGATGCCTCCTGCCTGGCATGGGGAGAGAGAGTGTGAGAGGCAGGGTTTGGGGAGGGGGAGCACCAGGCACGCCCAGGCTGCAGGCAGGGTTTGGGGAGGGGGGCACCAGGCACCCCCAGGCTGCAGGCAGGGTTTGGGGAGGGGCTGGGGTCAGGCTTACGTGCGCTCAAGATGTGGGTGGTGCAGTTGTCGGTGCTGGAGCTCGGCTTCATGGTGTGAGGGAACAGCATGGGCTGAGGGCACAGAGGGGTCAGAGCCCACCCTGGCACCCCCAATCCCACAGCCATTCCCTGCACAACCCCCCAAACCCACCTTGGTGTCCTCAGCCACGTGGCCAGTGTCCTTGGGCCAACTCTCCAGCTCCACCAGGTCCCTCGGGTACGGCCGCGCCGGTGCCACAGCTCTCTGCCAGGGCCAGGAGCCAGCTCAGGGCCCCCAGTGCCAGCACTGGGCAGCAGCACCGTGCCCCTGCCCCCTGCCAAGGCACCCCACACTGTGGGGCAGTCCCAGCCAGGCACACATTGTCACGGTTGTCACCATCGGCCAGCGCTCACCTTGGCATAGCGCCAGCGCAGCTTCACCAGGGTGGCCACGGTGTAGTAGAGCAGGAGCAGGATGCCGGGGTTGGCATAGACAGGCCAGGGGTGGCTGTTGTTGAGGTCCAGGATGTTGGGCTGGGAGCAGTTGTAGTACAGGATGATGTCCTTGAAGCCGAACAGCCTGTGGGGGACAGAGAGGGTGACATTAACCACCCCCAGCCAGGAGCCAGGGTCCCATCCCTGTGCTGGCACCAGAGGGATGCTCTGGCTGCCCTCAGGGGGAGCCTGGGCACAGCTCCCTGCCCAGGGACTCACCGTGCCCAGAGCGTGGGGGGTGGGAAGAGCCCCTGGACGAAGGGGGTCTGGTAGGCATAGAGGCACAGCAGGTGGCAGGCGCTGTAGATGCCGATGACCACACAGAGGACGTTGAAGGCCTGGTGGCCACCAGGGAGGTGACAAGCCCACCATGTGCACAGCCCCATGAAGAGCAGGAAGTAGACGCTGGAGGAGGCGGAGGGCAGGATGATCCCTGGGGAGCAGCGCCCCACGGGCGGTCAGTGCACGGCTCCCTGGACTGAGAACATCCCGCTGCACCCAGCACTCCTCCTCAGGGCAAGCATCCCTTCCCCATGGACTGAGTTTTCCTCCTCAGAGCAAGCCTCCCTTCCCCTCAGACTGAGTTTTCCACCTTGGACCAAGCATCTCCCTCCTCTTGGTCCAAGCTTTCCCCCTTGGAGTCTAAATCCATCCTCAAACCACACATCACTCCTGCTTGGAATGAGCATCCTTGGGCTGAGTGTCCCCTCCCTCCACAGATCAAGCATTTGACCCTTGGAGTGGGCAGCTCTCCCCCTGGATTGAGATTTCTCCCTTGGATTGAACATTTTCCCCCCTTAGACCAAGCACCCCTCCTCCTTGCACTGTTTTCCCCTCTGGATGAACCATCCCTCCCTCTACTCTCTGAGCTTTCCCCCTTGGATGGAAAATCCTCCCCTCACAGACCAGGCACGCTTTCCCTCAGACTGAGCATGGCAAGCACTGAGTGTCCCCACTTTGCGCCAGCAGCATTCCCCCCGTGCCCCCCGTGCCGTGCCCACCTGCCAAGGCCAGCAGCAGGATGGCCAGCCCCTTGCCAGCCTCCCAGAGCAGCCAGTGAGCCTTGTCCCACAGCCGGCTCCTCAGCCTGCTGTCCCTGAGGGCCGCGTGCCGGTGCCGCCCCACATCCTTCTCTTCCCTCTGCCAGGGGAAACCACGGCGCTGTGAGCTCCACGGGCAGCTCCTGGCCGTGCCTCAGTTTCCCCACTGCGGGGAGGGCAGGGGTGGCCGGCCAGGTGGGCACGGTGCCCGGCACCTGGCCGTGTTTATCTCGTCAGCCGCCTGGAAAGCTCCTGCAAAGGGCGGCTGTTTTTCTTGGCTCTGGGAGCCGGGTTCCCAGCACTGAGCTTTTTTCCAGGCTGCCTCCCGCGCTGGCCCCGGCGTGCTCCGGTTACAGCCCGGCACGGCCGGAGCCCAGTGGTGCCACTGGGGTGTGAGTGCCACCAGCACAGCGTCCCTGTCACCTGCTGGCACTGCCAGGTGGGACACAGCACCCCAGAACTGCCCACCCCACTGTCCCGGCTGTTTGCCACCATCCCTGTGGCAATGCCACAGCAGGCAGGGCACTCCTCCATGGCTGAGCCACCCCAAGCTGTGTGACAATGACCAAACCCTCCGAACTGCCCCAGACTGAGTCCCCCTGACTGGGGATGTCCCCGTGCCAAGCCCCAGGCTGTGCCCAGGGAAGGGACAGGGACCAGCCACAGACAGGGATGTCCCCATGGCAGCGGGGGTGGCTCTCACCCCCTCAGAGGACTCCAGGAGCTCGGGATTCCGTCTGGAGGCGGCAGGGCTGAGGCGGCAGCACAGGCACAAGGACAGGGACGAGACCAGCAGGATGCCAACGTCGGGTGCCACGAGCCGCACCGAGTTGGGAATGTCACGCCAGTCCAGCCTGGGGGGGAGAGCAGGGCAGGGGAGGGCTCAGGGGTGACCCCACAGCCACTGGCAGCCCCCAGCCCCACAGCTCAGGGGGCCCTTACCTGGTGACCCCAATGTGGCGAGCAAGGACCTCCCAGGAGCTGCCTGTGGGAAGGAGGGGGGCACTGAGTGGGGCAGACCCCACATCTGAGCGCCCCCCACCACGGGGAGAACATTCCCATCCATGGGAGCGCAGGGTGGGCACGGCACAGGATGTCCCCAGGGCTGGCACGTGGCTGGGACCCTGCAGAGCCTCAGCAGCCCCCCAGCACGGGCAGGATGGGCCCCACACGTCAGCAGCTTGGGGGTGTAGCCAAGTGGGTGAGGGTGGGCACGGGCACCCCCTACTCACAGCTGGGCCCCAGCAGCTGGTCCAGGACGGGCAGCGTGTACAGGCATATCTGGAAAACCAGGTGGGCAAGGAGGAAGAGGATGCTGGTCCCCAGCAGAGCTTTGAGGATGCGGCTGGTGTGACCTGCGAGACACGGGCAAAGCTGTCACCCACCACCCAGGGACACCAGGAACCCCAGCAGGGACCCCGCACCCCCAGGAAGAGCTGGCAAGGACTGCACTGTGCCCAGAGATCCCAGAGCTCTGCCCCAGGGTCGGGATCCCACCGGGATCACCCAGCACAGCCCGAGGGCATCCCAAGAGCCACAACCCAGGACCTCCCTCCCGGTCCCTGCAGCTCGCAGCTGGCACTTCCCTGGCCCTGCCAGGACCACAGCAGGGTGCACTCAGCATCCCCATCCCTGCTGGAACATCCCGTGGGAGGCTTCCAGGGGCTCCCCCCACTCCAAACCCTGTCAGCCCTTCCACCAGCTGCAGCCTTGCCCCCATCCCACCCGGCTCTCCGGGCCCCGTGCCCGTTTTCCTGGCCAGGGGGTGGGGTGGGCAGCGAGCCCACCACAGCTGCGAGCCGGCCTGGGGGCGGCCCCGGGCCAACAGCTTTCCCTCCACTTGTTTTTTCCTGTAAATCCACGCAAAGGCTCTCGGCAGTGCCGGGATCCGGGGCCGTGCGAGCCCATGAAATATTCAGAGGGTAAAGCTTTTAGCTGTGGCCGTGCCAGGCGCTGGGGGTGGGGTCAGAGCCGGCCACAGGGGGCTACGGGCACCTGCCCCCGAGTGGGTGACCCTGCCCCCGAGTGGGTGACCCTGCCCCCGAGTGGGTGACCCTGCCCCGGGTGGGTGACCCTGTCCCCGGGTGGGTGACCCTGCCCCAGAGTGGGTGACCCTGCCCCGGGGTGGGTGACCCTGCCCGGAGTGGGTGACCCTGCCCGGAGTGGGTGACCCTGCGGCCACCGCAACACCCCGGGCAGGGCGGAGGCTGTGCCCGCCCCTCGTGGTGTGCCCACACAGCCCAGCCCTGAGGTTTTGGCTAATAAGGCTCCAAAGTGGCCGTTCTGGAGCAGGAGGGCTATTAATAACCCCGCTGGGCTATAATTAACAGAGAGAGGCTCCACACGGAGCCACGCTGCCCAGCCGGGGTGGAACCGCAGCGAAGGTGCCCGCGGGAGGGGGGTGGCAGCTCCCCACCTGTGCACCCCCAGGTGAGCCCCTTACCTGCGGTGTGGCGTGGGGAGGGTCCCGGGAACCAGGGCAGGAGCAGCAGGAAGAGCAGGTACACCAGGGAGAGGACGTTGTAGCGGAAAAGGCAGGCTGGGGACAGAGGGACGGGGTTAGGTGACAGGGAGGTGGCACAGGGAGGGCTCACAGCTGCATCCCTGTACCCTGGGCATCCCCAAAAGAGATGCACCCCCAAATGCCAGGTGGTACTGGGGTCCTGGGGTGAGGCCAGGTACGACAAGGGGGTCAAGCCCCAAAAATGTGCCATAGGAAAGAGGTCCCCAGGCAGGACCTCAGGCTGTGCCATTCCTGGTGACCCACAGGGGTGACAAGGAGAAGGGGGGACACCAGAGGTCCCAGACACATGGTGTGACAGGGGAACAAGAGCCATGAGAAAAATCTGCTGCATTTCCACATCATTCCCACAAAACCAGGCTGAGATTGCAGGGACCCCCACAGCCAGGCTGGGACCCCCACCCGTGACCCCTCCACGGCTGGCACAGCACCTGTCCCCAGCCCTGCTCTGGGTGTGACACCGGCTCAGCACCTTCCCTCTCACTTATTTTTAGATCTAAATTACAGCTTGTTTGGAGGCACAAAACTACCGGAGGAGCCAGACTGAGCCAGCGCCCCGCGGAGCTGTGACCGACAGGGACAGGGATGGGGACAGGGATGGGGACAGGGATGGGGACAGGGACATGGCAGGGCAGCTGCCACCCCTGTCACCACACTGACAGTGACAGACACCTGCAGATGCACCGGCAGGAGCAGGGAGCACACACAGGGCAGCCCCGGGGCCGAGGGGATGGGCAGCAGCACCGAGACACCCCCGGAATCGGGGCTGTGTCACCGTGCCCTGCTCCAGCAGCCCCGCGACACCCCTGCCACCCCCCCAGCAATGGGGGACCCCTCTGGGCCAGCCCGGGGAGGGGACAGCCACAGGGAACTGCTGGGGGTGACCCTGGAGCGGCTCCCCTTGGCACCCCAGGTGGGAAGGGGATGGCACGGGGGGCTCAGAGCGCAGCCCCGGCCCCGTGGCACTGGAGGGGGGTGAGGGGAGCCTGGCTGGGCGCCAGGGACGTGCTCAGCACCGCAGCCCGGCACGGCCCTTCCTGTGTTTACGAGCTTTCAATGGGACAACACATCCTGGGGTGAGGGACAGCGGCGGGGGGGACGCGGCACAACCCCCGGGGACAGCGGGGCAGCCTCGGGGGGCGGAGGGAGCGCCCAGGAACGCCCCGGGACACGTCCCAAGCTGGGGATAAAGGCGGCTCCAGCCCCTCGGCGGGGTCCCCACGTGTCCCCAAGGCTGCGAAGCACAGCCCGGCCCCGAGCAGGGCTGGGGGGCACCGGCACCGCCACCTCCCCGCGGTGACCCCGGGACGCGTCACCTCCCGCAGCCGCTGCCGAGGGCTCCTGGCTGTTTCGGCAAACCATGACCTCATGGAGCAAATATTCCAGCCGAGAGGAGCCTTCCCGGCACGGGGGCGAGACGCTGCTGCGGCTTCCGTGGGAGCCGGGCAGGGGCCCCTGGCCACTGGCACCAGTGCCCGGCCACCCCAGTGCCCACCTTGGGGTGACCCAGCCCTGCCACCAGTGCCCGGCCACCCCAGTGCCCACCCCGGGGTGACCCAGCCCCACCGTGAGCCCCCGGGCGTTGGTGGCATCGAGGGCACACGGTGGCACGGCTGGGAGGACACATGGGAACACGGCTGGCACTGCTGGGGGACCCACACGCTGACCCCATTATTTGGTGCCAGCAGCACCCCCGGGACCCTCCTGTCGGCGGCTGCACCGCTCAGGCATCACCAGGAAAGCTCCCAGCAGTGCTCCACGCTGGAAAAGGAGGGGCAGAAGGTGGTGCCAGCCCGGTTTGGGAGCACCCTGGGAGCCCGGCCTGGCACCCACCCGGCTGCAGCGGGGCGTGCCGTGCCCTGCTGCGTGGGTGCTCCGTCCTGCACAGTCGGAGGGAACCGGTTCCCCGCCGCGCTGACAGCGGGGAAAGTGCAGGCAACAGGGAGAAAAACCAGTCTGGCGTGTGGGGAGAGCAAACCCTCCCTCCGAGCAGCCAGCGCCTTCCCCACGGGCACGGCACCCCCGGGTGTCCCTCTCTGAGCGCTCCCCTTGTCCCCCCTAAATCGGGTTTGGCACCCCAATTCCTGCTTGCCCAGCCCCGTGACCCCGGGAGCAGCTCCCACGCTCCCGGCACCGGCAGCGTGTGGAGCATTAAGGACATTAACGAGCCGGGAGGAGGATAAATTACAGCACTGGGGAGCTGGGCGGGATGTGCCGGGGTTCCTCCGTGCCAGCCTTAATTGAATTTCCCCGTGGGAGGGGATTGGGGTCACTGGGCACCGCTGGCAAAGTGGGGGCAGCCAGGAGGGGTTCCTGGGCACCGGGCCGGGACGAGCAGCTCTGGGAGAGGGTTGGGGTCTGGCACAGCCCCCTCCCTCCAAACCAGGCTCCATTCCACCGCCAGCCAGCTTCCAGGATGGATCCACGGCCAAGTGCAGGGGGAAAGGGGGCTCCCCAGACCCCCCGAGCTGGGGGAGCCCCCCACAGCAGCCCTGCACCGTCTGCTCTGCATCCCCAGCGCGCTCGGCTCCGGCGCAGCCGCTGCTCTGCGGGGACCTGCGGCCGCTCGGGATTAATTAGCAGAGCTCTTTAATTCCCTGCCCTGCTCGCTCACACGGGCCCGTTACCCGCTCTCTGCCAAGCTGCTCCCAGCTCACCAACCCCAGCTGGGGACCCCAGGGACCCCGACAGGGTCCCCAAGGTGTCACTTTGCTCCCAGGACTCGGCTTTGCACCTGCTGGCTGCAAACCAGAGGCAGGGTGAGGAACCCAAAGGCCTCGTCCCGAAATCCCATCAGCGTGGCTCTCCCCATCCCAAATCCCATCAGTCCCGAAGCGACGAGCCCTTGGCTATCGGCACATTCCCAGCCCCTCTTTCCAGGAAAGAGCAGCCCCACCGGCTCACCCACCATATCCTGTTTTTATGGAAAGTTATCGCGGTCCCGCCAGCTCCCGACCCCGCTCCCGGGAATGCCGCAGGAGATGCCCAGGAGCGCTCTGGGCCGGGCGCCAGCCTGGCAAATCTCAGGAGCTCCTGCCATGGCTCAGGGAATGCAGCAGCTCGGGGGACAAGTGTCAGGGGCCACCCCCGTTCCCTGGCACACGCCGGGATGGCACAGGGCTCCCGGAGCCGCCGGCTCAGCACTGGGACACACCGGGACGCACATTCCCAGATCCACCAACATTCCCAGCGGGGCCGTGACCGCGGCTGCCATATGGCAGCGCCCAAACCCTGCTGTCCTCACCCAAAGGGGACCCGCTGCACCCTGGGGAGCCCCCCACGCTGTCCCCCACCTCCCTGGGGCTACGGGGCTCAGTCCTGGGCACCCTGGCCCTGCACCTCCCTCCCATCTTATCCTCCCATCCCTCCCATCCCCCGTGCCCGGGAGGAAGCTGCAGTTATTGCTCTTGGAGACAGCGGTGGCTTTGCTTTTTCTTTTTTTTCTAATTTAGGTTTTTTTTTTCCCCTCCTCTGTTTTATTTCCCTTGGTTTTATAAAAAGCACCTGACCGCAGGAGGCAGCTGCTGCAGCCCACGCTGGCACCCAGCTGCGCTCCAGCCCTGCGGCACCCGCGACCCCCAGGGACCCCCCCAGCACCCCGGCCGGGCAGGGGGGGCTGTGTCCCCACACCAGGGGGTTTGGGGGGCACCGCAGCCTCAGGGAGGGGGTGCCACCCTCACCCATCACTTCCAGGGAGCCACGGACCAGCGTGGCCACGACTGGCACTGGGGATCCCCCCTCGTGTGGGATTGTGCCCCCCAGAGCGGCTCCAGCAGCCCAGAATCCCCGCAGGAAGGATGGAGCCGAGTGGGGACACAGCCCGTGGCACGGCTGGGACCCCCCAGGCGTGTGCCAGCCGTGGGAAGCGGGGGCTGCCCCGAGCCCTGCGCCTCCACTCGCCCCGGGCTGGCCGGGAGCCGCGAGCAAACATCCTCCGGACGTTTGGGGAGAGCCAAAGTGCCAGGGAAGGAAGGGCCACAGGCGGGTCGTGCTCGGGGGCAAACCCTCCCCAACCCAGGTGCAACGGGACGAGCCACAAATCCCACACCCCCCCCCCGTGCCTCAGTTTCCCCCGGGCGCTCCTGCGAGACCCCCGGGCACTGCTGAGTCACCCCAATCCGCCGGGGCAGGACCGAGTCCCCGCCCAAGTGGGGCCCCAAATTTAAACAAGCCACCTCCAAACTCAGCGGGGGAGGGAGGGGGGGGACAGCAAGGCCACCAATGTCCCCAGCCGGGAGGAACCGGGGGTGCCCAGCATGTCCCCTGCCGGAGCGGGGTGAAGAGCCAAGCAAGGCTGGCAGGATTTGGGGCCAAAACGGCGTTGTTTGGAGCAGGAGGGCCCCACGGGAGGCAGCGCCCGGAGGCCACGTGTCGCCCCGGGCACCCATGGGATGCACCCGGCAGCTCCCGCGCCCCGGCCCGGCCGCTGCACCCCCGGCCCGGGAGCGCAGCCCCTTCTCGTGGGCTGGGTTATAATTAACCTCCTCACATCCTGCGCGATCATCTGAGTCACTGCCCCGGCAAACCGAAGGAAAAGCAGTTTTGGCTTTTTTTTTTTTTTTTCAAGAGTCACCCACTTCCTCCGCCAGCGAGGCTTTGGCCGGTGCCAGCACCCCGAAACCAAAGCCTGCTCCCCAAAACACAGCTGGGAACGGGGCTGCTCGGCTGGGTGCGCCTCCCTCGGCCGGGGGCATGTCCCTGTCCCTCCAGTGACAGTATCCCGAAAGTCACTGTAGGGCCACCCCAAAAGCCGCGCCAGAGCTCGGGCCCCCCCAGCCCGGTGTCGGTGGCCAACAGACCCAGCCCGTGCCCGGCACAAGGAGCCCCTTGAACAATCCTGTTTATAAAGAGATTTTCCTTTGCGTCTACGCAAACGCAGCGTCCCCGAAGAGGCTCCGGAGCAGCCGGGCTTCAAAGAGCCGATTCTTGTCCTGCGCGTCCCGGGACACGGGGATTTTCCAGGCCGGTGGCCAGCCGGTTGCCTCGGTGGGTGGCACATCTGCCATCAAAGGCCGACAGTGCTGGGAGTGGGCCGGTGGCAGCTCGGGGACCGCACAGGGGCTGGGGTGGGCACTCTGCTTGCCGGGATCCAGCGGGTGCCAGCTGCCCCCCGGGCATCGCCCACCCCGGCCTGGGCAACCTCCGCAGCGCGCACCTTGCGACCGCGGCACGGCGAGCGCGGTGACACGGCTGTGCCCCAACCGGGTCACCTGCACCCCAAACAGCCCCCGGGGGACAGGGGGGACACGCACCCTCCCGCCCTGGAGAAAATCGCGGCGTTACCCGCGAGTGGGCTCGGTCTGGGCTGGGCTCGGCGGAATTGAGGGTGATCCCCGCGGGGGGACCGCAGCTCCGCCCGTCCCGGCACCGGCACCCGCCCGGAGCCAGCCGCGGTTCCCGGCCGCAGGGACCCGCTCGCCCCCGGTCTCACGGCGCTCCCCTCGCTCCACGTGCTGGGGCAGCCCCCGCGACAGCCCCGCGATGTCCCCAGAGCCACCCTCTCCACGGGCGGGGGACGCAGCCGGGTCACCCCCGCGGGACCCCCGCACTCACCGGCGAGCAGGGCGAGCGGCAGCAGCAGCCAGTAGAGCCCGGCGCAGAACCCCCGCCGGTTCATCCCGCCCGGAACGAACCTCGGGGGGCGGGGGGGGGCCCGGCCCGAGCCGCTCCGAGCCGTTCCGCCCCGCCGGGGCTGGGCAGGCCCCGGTGCCGATGCCGCTGCCCGGTCCCGCGGCGCTCCGAGGCGCTGCCCCCGCCCCGCGCCCGCCGCTTTATAAAGCGGCACCGCCCGCCCCCCACCCGCGGGGCCGGCGCGGCCCCAGCGCCGCCCGCCGGCACCGCACCCTCCGCTCCCGCTGCTGCCACGAGCTGTCCGGGCTCAGCACCGGCCGCCCGCAGCCCCACGGGTTCCGCTTTTTGCCCTGGGAGAGGAAAAAAAGTCGACTAAAAAAAAATAAAAAAGGAAAGAAAGATAAGCAGATGTGTTTCTTGTTTATTTCGTCCGGAAGTGAAATAAAATTAAATAACGAAGTGGGAGCTCATTTTTGCCGAGTGTTTGTTGCTGGTATCAGGGCTGAGAGCTGGTGCATGGAGTGGAGAGCTCAGGAGTGCTCCCGCGGGAGATGATGTGTAGCCCTGGAGCTGGGTGCCGTGGCCCTGGCACTGGGGAATCATCCCGTGCTCCTGGAGCCGCTGGATCCACAGTCCCACGCTCCCAGAGCTCAGTGCCCACCGCAGAGCCAGATGCAGACCCACAGCCCCATGGAACTGGGAGCCCAGCTGTGGGGTCACATCTGGAGCTGGGCTGTGCTCAGTCCCGAATCCCGGTGGGAAGGTGCCAGGCACAGCTGGTGGCACGGGCAGCGTGGCCGGTGACACCTGGCAGTGCTGGTAACCTCCAGCCTCCAACAGGAACCATCGGCCCATGAAATTCTCCACATTCCTTGGCTTCCCGGTGCTTGTTTTCCTAACACGGTTAATAAACTGGCATCCAGCTGGCACACTGCCGGACTGCTCCCCACTCTCTTCTGGGCTCCCTCCAGAATTCCAGGGCCTCTTCTCCCCACCCCAGCTATCCAGGCACCCCCACCCACACCGTAACTCCCAAACCAGGCCTGATGGCTCCCAAATGTGAGTATCCGTGGGCATGGCAGGCACAGCCCCTCCTGGGAGCATCCTTATCATGGGGACTCAGCTGCATCCACCCTCATCGCTGGGCTTCTGTGAATTAAACACTCATCATCACAAAGATGTGAAGCTCAGCATTAACACCGTGTCCATGAGACGTGGAAACGGGAATTACCTCTGCCAACACCCCGTTTTCCCCCCGGCCAGCAGGGATCCAGGAAAGGCACCAGCCTCTCGCTCCCAAGGCAGCCCCGAGCGCCGCAGCCAGGCAGGGAATGGAGGCTGTGGAAGCAAATGGGCACCGGGAATGGCACCCCAGAGCCCTGCCCTGCGCGCCTGGATCCGGCCCCGCCGCACTTTGCCGGCCTCGCTCAGGTTTTACGAGGGATGTGGGAGATCCGCGAGGCTCCGTAAAGTGCAGCGGGCACGGGCTGAGTGCCTGCCCCGGCAGTGATGGGTCAGAGGCCTCTCCCAGCTCCGGGCACCGCCAGCAGCACAGGGCCGGGAATGGGGCTGGGAATTGTGGGGAGGGGGATGCTGCAGGTGCCTCCACAGCCCCTCGTTCCCATGGCCGGACCCTGGAGGGTCTCCATGCCACCATAGAGCTCTCGGTGGAAGCCAGTCAGGGCTTGGCACTGGGTGAGCAGAAGAGGGGGTGACCACCAGCCCCATTCCAGATGGAAATTCCCTGCTTGTGCCCCACTAGCCCCAAGTGGAGTCGGCAACTTCCATCCCTGCCCATGGCGCATCAGCCGGTTCCTGACACGGCAATCCCGGAGTCTCCCCTTCCCCGGAGCTGTCCCGGTCCCCCCGGAGCTGTCCCGGCCCCCCCGGCCCCCCACGTGCAGCACCGCTCCCGGGGACGCGGCCCCTTTAAGAGCCGAGTGGCGCCAAACCAGCCTCACGTGACCTCTTCCCGCCCCCGGTGGGCGGGGCCTCGGCGCGCGGGCTCCCGCCAGGAGAGAAGCGCGGGACCGGCCCCACGTGTTCCTGGGACGGGGATCGGGATCGGAACCGGGACCGGGACCGGGATCGGGATCGGAACCGGAACCGGGATCGGAACCGGGATCGGGACCGGGACCGGGATCGGGATTGGAACCGGGATCGGAACCGGGACCGGGATCGGGACCGCGGCCATGGCCCAACTCCGCCTCACCGACTTCTTCGGCCAGACAAAAGCGACCACCGGAGCTCCGGCCAAGCGTAGCGGCGGCCTCCGGCTCAAGGCCGCCCTCGCCGGTCCCCCGGTGCACCGGGAGGAGGAGGATGGTGTCCCGGCGGGGCTCAGCGCCCGCTCGCTGCCGCTGCCCGGCTCGCCGCGCACCCCGGCCCGCGGGGGCTCCCCGGCCCTGCGGGGCCTGGCGGGCAGGAAGCGGAGCCGCCGGGACATGGAAGCGGAGTCGCCGGCCGGGGCCCGGCTCGGGGAGCCGAGCGGGAAATCGGCGCGGAAGAGGCTGGAGCTGCCCCGGGATGCGGATCCGGGGTCTCTGGGAGCGGTAGGGAGATGGTGGGGTCGGAGATGCGCCGCTTCCTCTGGGATGCGGCCCTGAAACGGGATGGGGGAGGAGAAGGGCTTGGCGGAATGAACGGGGGGAATGTGGGAACATAAAACAGCAACTCCCGCAAGTGTTCGACCCCTTTTCCCAGTGCAGGACCCCCAGAACTTGCCCCCTTTTCTCCTGATGCATAAATCCCCCCCTCACCCGGACTTACCCCTGCCCCAAGTGCACGACCCCCAGAACTCGCCCCCTTCAGCCCCTCTGCCCCCGAGCCCGCCCCCTGCCCCTATTGCAGACCCCTCTATGGCTGCCCCTCCCCGTGCAAGACTTTGGGGGGCACAGGGGAAGGGATCCGGGCGGGTGGGTTCCCGGGACATTCCCTAACTCTTCTTTCTCTTGCAGGCCACCAGCTCCTCGCCTCTGGCCACTCCTCGACCCCCGACACCCCTGTCACGGGAGCCGGCCGTGTCCCCCCCGGCCACCACCACCAGCAGCGGCTCCCGCGGCCGTGGGCGGGACGCGGGGACAGAGCCCGGCCCGGCAGCCCCGGGCCCAGCCAGGCGCCTGCAGCGGGTACGGGCTGCTCCCGGCTCTCAGCTCCTGCCGGGGGTGGGTTTGGTGCTGTGTGTCCCGCTCTGACCCTCTGTCCTCTCCCTGCCCAGGAGGACTTGGCCGAGCTGCAGGGCCGCCTGCAGAGGATGAAGGAGCTGGGCCAGGTCCCCTCTGTCCCCAGCAGGACCAGCAGTGACCTGCGGAGCCGCCTGCAGCGGGTGCGGCAGCTGGAGCTGCGGGTGCGGCAGAGGAGAGCGGCGAGCGGAGCCGGGGACAGCGGGGCGGCAGCTCCTGAGGGACACACAGGGTGAGGAGCAGCTGCAGGAGGGATTTGAGGGGCGTCCCAGGAGCTGCCACAGTCCTGAAGTGGTTGTGTAGGGGTCTGAGGGATGTGGGGGCTCTGAGCATTCTGACACCAATGTCCCCCAGGTGATGTGACCCCACATCAGAGAAGGGGTTTGGGATGGGGGTGGGAGCTGGGCACTGTCAGCAGCAGGACCCTGACCCCTGTCCTGCCCTTCCTCACAGCAAGAAGCCCCCGGCATACCAGCGGTTCCACACCCTGGCCCAGGACCTGCCCCCGGGGCTGACGCTGCCCTACAAGTTCAGGGTGTTGGCAGAGATGTTCTGCAGCGTGGACACCATCGCCGGGATGCTCTTCAACCGCGCAGAGACCGTCACCTTCGCCAAGGTCAAGCAGGGCGTGCAGGACATGATGCGCAGGTGGGTGGCCTCTTTTGGGGTCCCAGCAACCCCTTTTGGGGTTCCCAGCTGAAGCTCTTGGGGCTGGTGACTCTGGGGGTCCCCAACCTCTCTGGTGCTGTCACAGGCAGTTTGAAGAGCAGCACCTGGGGCAGATCAAGGCCGTGTATCCCAGCTCCTACCGGCTGCGCCAGGAGAAGAACATCCCCACCTTCAGCAGCGGCGGGAAGAAGTCGGAGTATCAGCTCACACTGGAGCCACTGGTGGGGGAAGGTATGGACAGTTTTGGGGTGCCTGAGAGCTGGGTTGCTCAGTCTTGGCTGGTCCCTGAATGCACAGGGATGCTCTCTGCTTGGTCCATTAAATGGAGGCCCTGAGCATGTTGGAAGTGGGAAGCAGGTTTGGGACAAGAGGGAGAATGTCCAGGTAGTGACTGGCAGCAACTCGGCTCCACAGCAGGGCTCTGATCCCGTGCTTCCCGAGGCTCCTGTGGTTTGTGCCCCTCTGGGGTGCTGTGGGTGACGTTCCTGTCCCTCCTTGCAGAGGAGAAGGTGGATGGGCACCCGCATCTGTCGGCGTCGCGGCTGCTGGAGCGCCGGAGGGAATTCCACCGCAACCTGGTGAACATCGTCAGGGAGCACCACAAGGTGAGGGGCCCCTGGCAGCCCCTGCTCTGGGGTTCTCACTGGTGCCATCCAGGCTGAAGGACACGGGGGTTCCTGTTGGAGATGGGCTCTGAATTCGCTCCCTGTGTCACCGAGCTGCTGGGAGCGCTGGGCAGTGGCTGCCTCTCCGTTCCTGGTGCCATCACATGGCTCTCGCCCCTCTCCAGGCATTCCTGGCTGCCCTCAGCCCTCCCATGGTGGTGCCAGAGGAGAAGCTGACCCGGTGGCATCCCCGCTTCAACGTGGATGAGGTGCCGGACATCAGCCCCGCGGAGCTGCCGCGGCCACCGCAGGAGGACAGGCTGACCACAGCCCAGGAGGTGCTGAGCACGGCCCGGGGGATGCTGAGCCCCAAGGTGAGGCAGGAGGGGCTGGCTCTTTCTCTGCCACCTCTGGGAAGCTGTGAGTGGCTTCCCGCTGCCAGAGGTGGGATATTGGGAAGGAATTCCTCCCTGGGAAGGTGGCCCTGGCACAGGTTGCCCAAGGAAGCTGTGACTGCCTCTGCATCCCTGGAAATGTCCAAGGCCAGCTTGGCTTGGAGTAACCTGGCCTAGTGGAAGGTGTCCTTGCCCATGGCAAATAAGAACTTTCAGGTCCCTTCCCACCCAGTCCATTCCATGATTCTCTGAAGCAGCCCGGGGTCCTGTGCAGGCAGGATGGATCTGGATCACTGGGCTGGGATCACTGGGCTGCCGGGTGATGGCGGGGGCGGCAGAGGGGAAACTTCTCCTTCCTCCAGCCTGAACTGTAACCCAACTCCTCCTCCCTCTTCCACATGAGCAGATGGAAAAAGCTCTTGCCAACCTGGCCCTAAGAACGGCCGGAGCCGGTGCGGGGGAACCGACGCTTTCCAAAAGCCCGGCCCCTGCCAGCACCTCCAGCGCGCTCAAAGGGGTGTCCCAGGGGCTGCTGGACCGGGTGAGTCACCCTGTCCTGGCCCAAACCCGGGGCTGGGGGCGCTGTCTGTGCCCAGCCCATCCCCTCGGGGGCCGGGGGCACCGTCTGTGCTCACACAGCTCCCGTGTCCCGCAGATCCGGGCCAAGGAGGCGCGGCGGCTGCAGGCGCTGCTGACGCGGGACGTGCGGCAGGAGGAGCGGGCGGCGCGGCTGGCGCGGCTGCCGGCCATGGCGCGCGTCCTGCGCGGCGTCTTCGTGGCCGAGAAGAAGCCGGCGCTCAGCATGGAGCTGCTCTGTGCCCGCCTGGCCGACAGCTGCCCCGAGCTGGTGGCGCCCGGTAGGAATTCCAAGGGGGAATCTCGTCGGGAGGAGGGGGCCGGGGGGAGGCGAGCTCTGATCCCTGTGCTCCTCGCCGCAGGTGAGATGGAGAAACACGTGCGGCTCTTGGCCGAGCTGCTGCCCGACTGGGTGGGCGTCCACGCCCTCAGGACGGACACCTACGTCAAGCTGGACAAAGAGAAGGACCTGGGCCTCGTCACCGAGAGGCTCAACAAGGCGGCCAAGGAGGCCGGAGCCCTCTGAGCCCCTCGAGGGTTGAGGATTTCTCTGTGCAATCTCCTCGAAATGTAGCAAATCCCGGCGGTGCTCTGGGTTCTGGGGTGGGCTGGAGGGAGGCTCATCCTCAGGGGTGCCTTAATTTAATGAATTTCTGTGGTGGGATCCTTGAGGAGTGTAGGTCCCCGTGTCCTCGAGCAATCCTGCGTCCTGGGGTGATGATGAAAACCTGAGGAACCTTTTCCTCTTCTTTCCTGTGCTCTCCTGAAGGTTCAATGCATGAGGGGTCTCCTGAAGGTTCCATTTCAGAGGTTTCTTCCATTAACTGGGCCCTGGTGGGGTGAAGGCAGAACAGGGCAGGCTGAGAGGGTGACAGATGGGAAGGAGTGAGAGAAAAAGTCACAAATTGATGTTTTTGGAGCTTCAGGCCTCGTTCTGTTTTTAAGGGAGGGAAAATGCATCTTCCAGTCCTCGCTGGAAACAACTACAGGACTTGTCAAAACATATTTGTATTAAATGTTTTAAATATAGTTGACTCGTGTTAACCCAGTGCTCTTCCTCGCTGCCTGTCTCGTGGTTCTCCATGGCAATTGGCGCCGGGAAGGGCTGGCTCCTCATCCAGCTCCTGGAGAAAGACTCACTGGAAAAAGTGAGCGTGGGTTTGCAGGGAGCTGAATGCAGCTTTTGTAAATGGGGCTGGGGGAGCAGCTCCTGCGGGGACAGGGCTGACAGGAGGGGTCATGGGGGGGTTTTTCCCAGGGGAAATCCCAGGCCACTCGGCTGAAGTGGCTTGGGAAGAGGCACGGAGAGGGTGAGGATGGCTGCAGAGGTGCCGGGCTGGCAGCACGCCTGGCTCGGGGCAGCGTGGGCGCAGGGGAGGGCTGGGAGCTGCCAGGGCCACGTCACACTCGGCTCACGCTGCTCCCCGAGCCAGGCTGGGGCTGGGGACACCAAGGACCTGCAGGGAAAGGTGACTCCCTCAGCCTTTCATCCCACTCTTCAGTGCTGGAGTCTGGCAGCATCTGAGATCCCACAGCACTTCCCGAGGGAGCAAGAGGCATTCCCCCTCCTCTTCCTCCTCCTCCTCTTCCTCCAGGCCCGTGCTGGCCAGCACTGCTGGCAGGAGTGTGCCCAGTTTCCAGGGAGGAGGAGAAGGGATTGAACCCGGCGCAGGGGCTGGCTGTGAGGCTGGGGGGGCTCCTGGGGCAGGCTGGGGGCTCAGGAACCTCACCGTGGTGGAAAGGAGATGGATTGCAGCAGCTGGAGTCGAGCAGGATTGGAAAGGAGCTGGGATCAGCAGCCTGGCAGCCACACTCACATCCCAGGAGAGCTCCCAGCGAGCTCCCGTTCTGCTCCTCGGGATAAAACCTTTCTCCCACCTGGAAGCCCTGCCCAGCCTCGCCTCTCCAAGCAAATGACATCAGGGGCTGCTGGCAGCCCAGCCAGGGCCAAGGCAGCGTCCCCACGTTCCCTGATGTCACCTGCTGGCACTGGCAGGGCTGACGCTGCTTCCCCAGCACGCAGCTGCTTTCCATGGCTCCTAGGGGTGGAATTTCCCTTCTCCCCCACAGCAGGGACCCTCTCCTGGTGCCAAGGCTGTGAGGTGCTGCCTCCCCTGGCTCCTGGGAATTGTGTTCCTCGGTGCAAACTGAGCAGCACTGAAGTGGGGATGAAAACAGCTGCAATAGTCCTTCCAAGTGGAGCTGGGTGGGAGGCGGCCCCAGGTGCTGGATGGGGATGGGGAGCTGAGCTGACCAAGCCCCTCCAGCCAGAGGTTGGTGCAAAGTAAAGAAAAGGTGCCTGAATGCTCCCTGGAAAACTATTCCAAGCATTTGGGGGATAAGGGAGAGCTCACACCACAGCCCTGCTCCACTGACCCCCCAGGGCTGCAGGGAGACACTCCCAAGAGTCATTAACAGCTTCAGCCACTGCAAGAACAGCTCTGAGACAGTTTAGGAAACATAAAAAGACATCAATATTTATTTTACCCGTGAGTCCAGTCCCTGCTGGGCCAGTCCCTGATGTTTTCAGGCTTTGAGAAGTTTTGGCACACAGGGATTTAGCTGTGACCAAACTGAACCGTGCTGGAGGAAGCATCTCCAGAGCCTCATCATCCATCACACACCTGAGATCTCTGCAACACCTTTCCTGTGGCCTCCCCTGACACCCAACTCCCACCAAGAGCAGGCTCTGAACTGGCAGAGCACCCCAGCAGAGGGACAGCAGCAGCACAGGGAGTGGGATGTGTGCAGGAGATGGGGAATTGGTGCTGAACAAAAGGTGTCTGTGGTTTCCAGGGAAGGAAAACACTGACTGAGCTCATCCCACAGCAGCACCATCCTGATTTAAGGACACAGCAGGCACTTCATTCTCCTCAACAAACCCTGGTGTAAGAGCAACTCATTCTGGTGTGACAGCACAGAGCATCCAGACCATCCCCTCAGGCCAAATACAGCAGGATTTATCCCTTACAGAAATAATTCCTTTTTGCCTGTTTCCTGTGTTTCTTTGGGAATTTTTCAGCAGGTTCCTGGGAGGCTGACAGGCCCAGCTCAGGGAATGCTGGTGCCCTGTCAGAGCTCTCCTGCCTCAGCAGCAAAGTTGTCACTTTGGTCTCCTAAAAGCCACAGATTCAGTGAAGCTGCATCTTGGTCTCCACACCCCCAAACAATCAGCCTGTTCCTTCTTCCCCATAGGATGAACTCCAAAAGGGATCATTACACTCAACATGGTGCTTGGGAAATTTAGGACTGAAGAGCATCTGGCCATGCCCAAAACCTGTATTTAACCCCCTCACCCACCCCCTTGTGACATCCAGAGTCACTAAATAAAGCCCCAGATTTGTTCCCAGTGCTCCCTTCTGCCTCTCCTCAGTCATACTGCAGCAGGGAGTAGAAGGGGATGGAATTGAGCTTTTCCAGCCCTTTCAGGGATTTTAACTCTATGATCACCAGGCACTCCAGGATTTCAGCCTTCAGCCTCTTCAGCAGCTCGCAGGCAGCACACATGGTACCTGTGGAGGGGAGCACAAACATCCTCACTCCAGGGCCTGTGTCCAGCCCCACAGCCACCCCTGCTGCTGCCAACAGGGCAGAGAGGTGTGGATACCCCTGGAAATGTCCAAAGCCAGCTTGGATGGGGGCTTAGAGCAAGCTGGGCTAGTGGGAGGTGTCCCTGGCCATGGCAGGGGGTGGGATTTGTCCAACCCAGCCATTCCATGACTCCAGGAATGCAGGTGTACGTGGCTCACACGTGCTTTCCTCACCTCCAGTTGCCAGCAAGTCATCCACAATCACCACTTTCTGTCCTGGCTCCACAGCATCACTCTGGATTTCCAGTTCAGCCTGCAGGGAGCAAAGAGCAGCTTTGTTTTAGTCTGGCTTTGGAGAGAAACCCCTCACGAGCTGCTGGTTCATGCTGGAACACAAACAAGTCCTCAGCGACATCAGCCTAAACACTCAGCACCTAAAATCCCAAAAACCCCAAAAATTCCAGCTACAGGGGAGCGCCACAGAAACACAGAGCAGGGAGGGGATTGCTGGGCCAACCCTCTGGCATGCCAAAATCCTGAACTTTCATCGTGTGAGTTATGGTGGAATCTTATCCCAGAGCAGTTCTCCGGTGAGGAAAATCTCCTGTCACGCACTGGGGAGCTCTGCCTAGAGCCAGATCCAAACTGGCACCTGTTTGGATGTGTCACATGAGCTTGGTTGGCCCAAACAATCCTCATGGCTTAGGCCTGGCTTTGGGAGTTCTGCTGCTGTTAGTTCCTAGTGGGAGTAGCACAGATTGAGGCCGGGTCCTCGAGCAGCCGCAGGGTTACGGGATGGTGGGAAGCCATGCGGGAAGGCTCTGACTTACAGCACTTACTGCCAGAGTGGGGAACACTCTCCATGGTCATGCCCCTGAATTCAAGCCAAAGAAAGCCATTTAGCACCAAGTCTGAGCACCAACCCCCTCAGAAGAATCACGGCACAGCACCAAACATCACCCGTGGGCACAGACGGAGTGACCGTGGCTCGGCTCAGCGCCACTCCCAAGGCTTGTCCCGTGCCAGATTACCCAGTCTGGGACCCCCTCCCCACGGTTCCAGCAGCCCTGGCCCCCCCAGCCTGAGCCCCTGCTCCTCCCAGGCCTCACCTTGCCATATTCCAGGCTGTAGGAGATGGACTCGGTGGCACCGGGGAGTTTCCCCTTTTTCCGCACGGGCACGAAGCCGATCCCCAACCTCTGTGCCAGGGGGGGCCCGATGAGGAACCCACGGGAGTCCAGGCCTGGGGGCAGAGCAGGAATCAGGGAATCATTCACGTTGGAAAAGGCCTCCAAGACCATCAGGTCCCACCACTGAGCCATGTCCCCAAGTGCCACAGCCACATGTTTTTTGGAATGGTGACTCCCCTACTGCCCTGGGCAGCCTGTTCTGATACCTGATCAACCTCTCAGTGAATTAATTTTCCCTCAAATCCAAGCTAAACCCCCACCAGGTGCAACCTGAAGCCTTTTCCTCTTGTCCCACCACTCAGATCGGAGCCATTTCACTGGGGCAAGGTCTTAGCACAACCCCACCTGTTTTATCCTCCCATTCAGGGAGGCTCAAAAAGCAATTTGCTCTTCAAGTCACTTCTGAGGGTTGAAAACACAGCCCACACTCCTGTTCTCACCCAGCTGTGCTGCTGCTGGGCCCCAAGAGCCCATTTCCCTCCCCTCTGACCCTTTTCCTTCGAGATAAACCCAGCAGGGCCCTGGTATCAGTGCAGCCACACAAGCAGGAGCTCTGTACCTCTGGGCAGACTTCAGTTATCACAGGACACCTGGGGCAGGTTTGATCTGTGCTCCCTGGAGCCTGCCCAGCCTGAGCACTGCCTTCCTCAGCGCTTTGCCAGGTGAGCTGAGAGGTGTTCCAGCCACCAAGGCCACTTGTGCTGGCCTGGAAAGGCTCCCTGAGGAAAAGAAGCTGGGCCAGGGTGTGCTGTGCCCTGGGGACAGAGCCTGCAGCACAGCAGGATTCGTGTGCTCCCTCTGTTTTTAACAATCAATTATGTAATGGCACTGAAGTGTCACAGGGCACCTGCCACAGCCCAAACCAGAATTTCAGGAAATCACAGGGGAAGTGAAGGCTCTAAACTGTCCTGGTGTTACCACATGACAGAGGCCAATGTTCGGGTGATTTTCGTGTCCAAGGGCTACAACATTCCCAAAGGGTCACCCCACACTTCCCACCCGGGGACACGCTGCTCTGCCCTGGCCTCGGGGATGTTCAACCAACACTCACCCACGATGAAGTCGATTTTAGGGAAAGACGCCCTCACATGATCCTCCAGAAGATCAATCAAAGTCCTGAACGCCACAGGGTCCTTCAGCAAGGGGCTGATATCGCTGCAATGAGGGAGGGTGGGGAGTGAGGGTCCTGCTGAGCTCCTGAGCGCAGGGAAGGCTCCAGCCTGGAGCAGGGATGGATGGGCAGCGGGGACAGGAGCCGGCAGCGAGTCCCCGGCCCCATTCCCACCCCCCGTCCTGGTTCCAACCCCAGTTCTGGCTCCAGGCTCGGTCCCGGTTCCCTTCCGGATCCCATCCCTGGCCCTGCTCCCGGTCCATCCCTGTCCCCGTCCCCATCACCGCTCCCGTCCTCATCCTCGCCCCCATCCATGCCCATCCCGGTGCCCATCCCGGCCGCACCGGAACAGCACGCCGGGCTCCGGGAAGTCGGGGAAGGGCCGGACGCGGTCGCGGACCCTCCGCAGCCGCTCCTGGCTCATGGCGGCCCCGGCTGCGCAGCTCCGGCTCCGCCGGGCGGGACGGGGGCGGCAGCGGCCGCGGCTCCGCCCGCCCGGGGCGGCACCGGAGCGGCCGGGCACCGGGGGCGGGGAGCTCCGCTAGCCCGGTGTTTGGAGCTCTGGTATCCTGGAGCATGGAGCCCCATTCCCCCGGGGCGCGGAGCTCCGGTGTCCCGGCATTTGGAGCTCTGGTACCCCGGAGTGTGGAGCTCCGGTGTCCCGGTATTTGGAGCTCTGGTACCCCGGAGTGTGGAGCTCCGGTATCCTGGAGCATGGAGCATCAGCCCCCCCCCAGTATTTGGAGCCCCGGTACCTCGGAGCGTGGAGTATCCACCCCCTGGTATTTGGCGCTCCAGTACCCTGGAGTGTGGAGCTCCGGTATCCTGGAGCATCACCGGGCACACAGAGCTCTGGTATCCCCGTGCACAGAGCCCCAAATTCCCAGAGGTTTGATACTCCAGACATGGAGGTATCCCAGAGCCCCCAGTGCAGGAAGGTTTGGTACCCCAGGACATGAGGCATCCATACCCCCGGTGTGTGGAGCTCGGACACTTCATGCACAGAGCCCAAATTCCCTGTGTGTGGAGCTCTGATAACCCTGGTGCATGGAGCTGCAATCCCCAGGTGCATGGAGCTCTGGCAGATGGAGCTGCAATCCCCAGGTGCATGGAGCTGCAATCCCCAGGTGCATGGAGCTCTGGCACATGGAGCTGCAATCCCCAGGTGCATGGAGCTGCAATCCCCAGGTGCATGGAGCCCTGGTGCATGGAGCTGCAATCCCCAGGTGCATGGAGCTGCAATCCCCAGGTGCATGGAGCCCTGGTGCATGGAGCTGCAATCCCCAGGTGCATGGAGCCCTGGTGCATGGAGCTGCAATCCCCAGGTGCATGGAGCTGCAATCCCCAGGTGCATGGAGCCCTGGCAGATGGAGCTGCAATCCCCAGGTGCATGGAGCTCTGGCATGGCCATGGATGGAGCCCCAGGCTCCTCTCTGGAGAGTTCCCAGGTACCTGCTCTGTGTGGAGCTGGATTTCCCTGCCTGGCCCCAGCTTCAGAAAGGAGGTCCCTGCCTGGGGGTTCCATTTCCACACCCTCACCCTGCCCAGCCTTCCAGGCTCCTCAGGACTTTACTATTTCCTGCTTTTCCATCCCTCATCACCTCGTGTGAACTCCTGGAGTCGCTCTGTATTTGCTAAATCCGTTGGTTGGGATGAGACCCACGAGGGATGATAACACAGCCCTGCGTCCTGGACCAACAGCTCCTGGTGTCACCAAGTCCTTGGCACATCAGGGAGCTCCCATCTCCCATCTCCCGGTGCTGAATGTTGTTTGGCCTTGCAAAATCCACCAAATTCAGTTCAGATCTCCTCTTCCATTAGCAAATACACCTTGGATCTGCTCCAAACCCATCCGGGCACGGCTCGCTGCGGAAAGCAGAAGCAGTTTGAGCCTGTAACAGCCCTGGCTGAGCTCAGTTGTGACCGGGAAAACTTCACCCACACCCTCTGCAGAGCCCCTGCCATGGCAGGGACACCTTCCACTGGTCCAGGGTGCTCCCAGCCCTGTCCAACCTGGCCTTGGGCACTTCCAGGGATCCAGGGGCAGCCACAGCTTCTCTGGGCACCTGTGCCAGGGCCTGCCCACCCTCACAGGCAGGAATTTCTCCCTGATATCCCATCTAACCCTGCCCTCTGGGGAAGCCATTCCTCCTTATCTTGGCCCTTGTCTAAAGTCCCTCTCCAGCTCTCTCAGAACCCCTTCAGGCACTGGAAAGAGCCCTAAGGTCCCCCTGGAGCCTCCTCTTCCCCAAGCTGAACAATCCCAACTCCTGCTAAGGTTAATTCCCTCTACTGCCAGAGACAGCCCGTGCTCCCTTCACAACCATTCCCTCACAAACTCAGATTTTCCCTGAACTCAGATTATCTCTTTGGCAGCAGAAGAATCCTCCTGGGCAGCTGTTCCAGGGAAGCAAACATGGAGGAAGGACCTGGCCTTGCAGTGGAACCCAGGCTCTGCAGCACTCTCACTCCCTGGGATGAGCTGGAAGGGTTTTTCTTGTGACCTTACAAGCACAGCACTGGACAATGAGCTATTCCAGCAACTCCTCTTCTTCCTGGCAGATGGAATTGCTGATGGAATTTATCTGCCTACTCGTGGAAATAAATAAGCAGGAGCTTATTTCCTGGGAAAAAGGATCTTTTCAGCCTGCCAAGCAGCTCAGCTTCTGCTTCTCACTAATGGAGGGGCTGGAACGGGGGGTCTGTGTCACCCCTGTCCTGTTTGTGACCCCCCACAGTCCCACCCTCACTGCAGGAGACTCCACCACATGTTCCTGGAGGCTGAGTGAGGTTCCCAGGCCCCTCATCCCAGCCAAGCCCTGGCAAACCTTCACCAGGATGAGCTGCTGAGTGCCCCCACTGCTCCACCCCACAGCCAGGGATCTCCTCCTCAAATGTGGGATCAGTCTGTCTCCATCAGTTCTGCCGGGAAGGGCACAAAGGTTAACCCAAAAATCATGGTTAAAAATTCCTAAGATTCCTGTCAGAACTCCTGATTTATCCCCCTTCTCCAAGGATTCCAATTGCACCTACCGGCACAGACCGGACTGGAACACCCCAAGGAAATCAATTTTCCCTGTGATTGTTCCACCTTTCAAACAACACTGCTGACTCCTACTGCAATTTCCATCTGCAAAGAACTTTCCTAGGACCCCTTTCCAAATGTGATGTCAAAGGGCTCTGGAATATCACCCGGGAGGTGACTCCACATCCGCTCGTGGCTCGGAGAGGTTCAGTGATCCGTGCCTGGCAAAGGAATCACCACCTGGAATCTGGATTCTCCCAGCAGACTCTGGATTTGCCCCTTTTCTGGACACCGAGGCCATCAGTGATTTAAAAGTGCTTTGAGATCTTGATAGGAGAGCTGTTATTAGCCAGGGAGCACAGAAACTGGGAATATAAAAGTTTGGGAACTAACTTTAATCAGCTTAACCAGGCAATTAAAGAGCTGTGCTGAGCCTGGAAGTTTGTGTTCCGTTCAGGATTTTAACACTTCAGTGTGAAGTGGAACAAAATGCCCTGAATTTCAACATCTCCCTTCCATGAAGGAAAATGAGCACAAAAATTTCCCTGCAAATCCACTGGAATGCTTCGTTTCAATCTCAGCTGAGGAAACTCATGCACTTTAAACCCTTTAAAAAACAAAACCACAACCAAAAACACACACAAAAAAAAATCCAATTTGAAACATCTTATTTCAACACCAGAAGAATGCAGCTCCCCAGCCAGATCCCTGGCTCAGGATAGAAACCTTGGAGCTGGTTTTGTCCACCTAAAAGAGGGAGAAATGTCGTGATCCAGCTGTGCCTCCCTCGGAGCCCAAGGCAGCACCTCCTGCCTGCTGCAGCAGGTTGGATCAGGCCCTTGGAGAAGACACAAAACTCCTCTCTCTCCCCTGGCCAGCCTGGATTTTGTGTCTGATCCAGAACTAATGGATTTGGCTCGCATTCCTCGCTGCTGGCTTTTATCTGCTCTCCCTTTCAGCTGGGAATTGTGCTACCAACCTCCTGTCACCCAGAGGGTGTTAAGTGACTCCAAGAGGGACAAAGGCCCGCAGAGCTGCCAGATTGCCTCTCTCCAGAAGCTGGAAGGCAGAGGCTTTTTCTGCCTCCTAAAAGACCACAAGCTTCTGGCTACGGATCCACCTTTATTTAGGATTTATATAATCCCAACTAGACTTCAAGCAACAACAAAACTTTAAACGGTGGAAGGGGATATAAAGAAATCAGGCAAATGGAGCCTTGGTGTTTAAAATAGCCATTTTCCAAAGGAAAAAAGAACTCCAAATGGGATTTCAGTTCTTCCCTTGCAGCTGTTCTTAAAACCTGACAGTTTAATTCAAGGGGCACCACAGTGTCGCCTCCTGATAACATAGAAAAACATCCAATGCCACCAGAAAACAAAAGGAAAAGTCGATTTCCAAGTATTCTAACTGTTAGGAGAGATGAAAAACAGGCCATTCTAACTGCAGAACAGTTATCTGGAAGCTGAACAAGCAAAGGAACTCTTATGAGGGTAAAAGTGTGTTTAGTTTGTAAAGTTTCCCAGTGCTGAGGACAAGGGCAGGATCCCTGGGGAGGGATTTCTCTGGATTTTGCTCCAGAGGCTGCTGGGGACTCTGCAGCCAAAAATCACCTCCCAGCACCCCAAACCTTCATCCCCCACAAACTCCGTTCAGTTCTCACCTTCCACAGGTCCTTCTTCAGCTGCTGCAGTTCTTTCATGGGGTTACCTCAAAGCTGTTGTCACTGGGGAAAATAAGAGTGTGCAACCTTGAGGAGATCCTTGATGTGAAAGCAGGAATTTTGGGATGCTGTCCATGAGGTCTGGGAAGGGCTGGAGGTGACAGATACAGGAACTGCCACTACTGTCCCAAGTCCCACAGCCTCCTTCTTGGAGATGTCAGTTCCACTTCTTTTAGTCAAATCCCACTGTCACTGCCCCAACACAGCCCCCAGGTTTTACCAGCAAATCCATGGGATTCTCTCACTTCCCTTGTCCCAAACTTCCCCGTTTTCCCTTTGACACCACATTCCTGAGGCTCACCTCGGGCAGGCAGAGCCTTGTTCTCCTTCTCTGCTGCACTCCAGGCAGTTTGCAGGGCATTAACCTTGGCTCCAAGTGTTGGGAATTGATCTGCTGCTTCCCAGTTCCAGCCTTCAGCTCCCCAAATTGTTGGTCCCCAGGGACCAATTTGCCACCGAAATAATCCATTTGTCGCTGCAGGATTTGAAATCAAGGCTCCACTTTTGCAGCCAGAGTTTTTCCACGATTATTAGTTCCATCCATTTCGGAAGCTTCTCTGCACGGAGGGTGGGATGATAACAGAGCCTCAGGGGCAGAGCTGGGAGGCTTGAGAGGCTCAGCTAATTGGAAATTAAAGGCAAGAAAGAAATTCTTTGGACTCTTAGGCCAGGAAGATATTAAGCTTTTAGCGTTCGGCATAATAAACATAAAGAAAGGAACATCACAGCCCTAAACTCCAGCATTCCTTTGGCATTTCTGTCTTGTAGCTCGAGAACAGAAGCCACCACCACCAGAGCAGTTTGGCTGCTGCAGGTCCCTGAGTGGGCAGGAAATCCCTCCAGCCCCATTCCTGCCCCAGTTCCCAAACTGGGAAGCTTCAAGCCAGCAGCTCAGGATGGTTTTTAAGGGCAGATGTGGCCACTTTGTGCCCTGAGTGGGTAGTGGGGGCTGCAGGCACCATCCCCACCCTTGTGCTGTTCCTCCCCAGCCTCTGAACTGCACCTTCAGGACTGGGAGATTGATCCATGGTAAACATAATTCCGGGAAAACAAACTAAATTCTTTTTAACCCCAGTCAGTCCAATGATCCTGGAGGTGAATCTGGGAGAGTGCCCCAAAGCAAGGTGTTATCCCCTTGGCTGACAGGTGAAATCACAGACTGCATTGCTGATAAATTAGTTTATTTCTCCTCAATAGTTCTTCACCTCACAGCTTTTAAATCTGTACATTTTTAGGAAAGGCATTCATTTAAAATTCCTCCTATTACCCAGCTGTAAAACAACTATTCCTATTTAACACAGAAGCTTTGTCACATTAAACCCTGGTTATTTATTATCTGCTTCGTGTCCTTTTATTCTAAACAGACACTCCATGCTTTCAAGACACTAACTTGCTTTCAAGTGCAAAATTTCCCTCCAGGATCCGTGTCCTGAGATTATTCCAAGGAGGAATGAGGGTTTGCTGTGCTGGGATGGGGGGGACAAACCCTGTAGCTGCTCAGAGCAAGTTCCAGGGGCAAAGCAGGATCTTCCAAAGTGCAGCTGGGAAAGAGAAAAGGAGGAAGCAGCAGGCAGGGGGCAGGGAGGAGGTGTCCCAAGCAAATTCTGGGGACTGAGGAGTGTGGCCAGGCCAGGCCCCAGCTCTGATCCTGGGGGAACTCTTCCTAAGCAGCACAAAACCCCACAAAGTGGTGTTTCCTCAGCAGGATTTGAGGGCTGACACGACTGCCAGGGAGCTGCAGCCATGGACTCCCTCCTCTGGTGGGAGTTTTATAGTGAATGCAGGGCTCTGGCATTCCCAGAAACAAAGTCATTGAGGTTGGAAAAGACCTTGGAGATTATGGAGCCCAACCCTCAGCCCAGCACCATCACCACGGTCACCTCAATGCCACATCCACATGGTTTTCAACACTTCCAGGGATGGGGATATCACCACTGCCCTGTGCCAATGCTTTTCACCCTTTCCATGAATAAAATTTCCTGATATTCAACCTGGCACAACTCTCCTCCTGTCCCTGTTCCCTGGGAGCAGAGCCCTCCCCTGGCTGTCCCCTCCTGTCAGGGAGTTGTGCAGAGCCACAAGGTCCCTCCTGAGCCTCCTTTTCTCCAGGCTGAGCCCCTTTCCAGCTCCCTCAGCCTCTCCTGGTGCTGCAGCCCCTTCCCAGCTCCATTCCCCTCTCTGGACAAGGAGAAGCACTAAAGCAGAGGTGGAACAGCCCCAGAAAATGGGGAGCTCCTGGTTTTATCTGTGCTGACAGACCCACAACTGCTCCCAGCCCTCACCTCACCACTGAGGGAGCTGCTGGCCGGATCTCCCAGGCCTTGAGCTGTGTCTAAACAAGGAGGAACGTTATGGATGAGCTGGAAATGCCAGGATACACTTGAAGGACAATTAGGAACATCCTAAGAAATGTGGGCTATAAACAAATGTCACTTGCAGATGTGCAGGGATCCCTGAAATGCTGGCTGGGATTTGTGAGAGGTGGAACAGCAAGAGCTGACTCAAGTGCTGTTCTTATCCCAGTTTTATGGGGTTATCCAGCTCCATGAGACACACACCAGGAATTACCTTGGAGGGGATTCCAGGTACATAAACCATGGGGATGGGGAGAATGGCAGTGTTGGGGATTACAGGAGGGTAGGAACAAGCAGCTGAGAGCCTGGAGCTGGTGGGAGCACAGCACTTGGCACAGAAGCAGAGCTCTCAAGCAGCTCCAGGCTTAGCTTGGGAAGGAACTGGAGCTGTTTCCAGGTACAGAACACCTGGATTTTCCCAAGGCAGCACAAGATCACATGGAGAGGGCACATGTACTGTGGAAAACACTGGAGGGTGGAAGGAGAGCTGTTGGTGGGACAAATGGAGAATCATGGAATGGTTTGGGTGGGAAGGGATCTAAAAGCTCATCCAGTTCCACTCCCTGCCATGGGCAGGAACACCTTCCACTGTCCCAGGCTGCTTCAAGCTTCTCTGGGCCAGGGCCTCCCCACCCTCACAGGGAACAATTCCCTCCTTATATCAAACCTAAATTTCCCCTTTTTTCAGTCTGAACCCAAACAAGCCCAGGGCTCCCTCCTGCCCTGAAGGCCCAGAGGAGCCTGGTTTTGCTGCAGACAGGTTTCCTGGAGACAGGGAAGGGTGTGGAACGGGCTCCAAGGCAGAGCAGGGATCTGCCCTGCGGAGTTGAGCGAAGGCTCCACGTTCCCCAGGAACTCTGGCTAAAGGAGAGCTACACCCAGGCTGGGGAAGGTTTGCACAAGGAGAATTCCTTGGAGAGCGTGTGCTGGAAACGGGGTCAAGAGTTAAGGGCTGATGCAAAGAGGCATTTATGAGCCTGCACTTGGCTGGGCCCAGAGCACGAGATGGGAAGCGAAACTTGGACCAGCTTTAGATCCAGATTTTTGGAAATCAAGGAAAGCCCCAAAATGAACACCTGACACCCAGCTCCCCACAAATGTCCTGCACCAACAATCAGGCAACAGAATCCTGGACTGGTTTAGGTTGGAAAAGACCTGAAAGCTCATCCAGGGCAACCCCACTTCCACTACCCCAGGCAGCTCCAAGTCCATTCCAGCCCAACCTTGGACACTGCCAGGGATCCAGGGGCAGCCACAGCTTCTCTGGACACCTGTGCCAGGGCCTCACCTCTCCTACAAGGAAGAATTCCTTCCCAAAATCCCATCTAAGCCTGCCCTCTGGCAGTGGAAGGCATTCCCTGTGTCCCGACACTCCAGGTCCTTTTCCACAGTCCCTCTCCAGCTCTCCTGGAGCTCCTTCAGGCACTGGCAGGGGCTGTAACCCCAATCCAACACTTACTTGAACACAATCCTCACCTTTCCTTAAACACTGACCTAGGGAATATTTGCACATGGAAGGAATTCAGTGTGTTCTCCCTGGATCCAAACCCCTCAGCTGTGAACAGGAGGGATCCCTTGTTTGCACCCAGAACTCACAAATTTCGGGTGAAAGGAAAAACAAGTTGATGTCCAGAGTTCACAACGGAAATCAAATGTTAAAACAACAAGTTACAGGCAAACAAAACATGGGCAGTTTGGGCAGGGCTGTCTGGCAGCTCTGAGTTTCCTGACCTGTCCCATGGCTCCTGCTGGAGTGAGCGAGGTTGGGTGGAAGGAGCAGGAGTGATCCATTTTGGAGCTGATGGCAGAGTCGTGGCTGTCCAGAGAACTTTTACAGCTGAACCCATCCTCACTGGAGTTACCATTTAGGGAAAGAACTGGGAGAAGAGAGGAGTAGAGGCTAAACCCTGAGCATGAGGAATATAAACACTGGCCCTTTTGGAAGAGCAAGTGATGATATCATGCACACATCACACCCTTCCTGTGTAAACAGGAGTGCCAACAGGAGCAGGCACTGGAAACTCCATGTCCAGCTGCCTCTGGGTAGCTCTGGAGGGCTGCAGCCATCAGTGAGGCCAAGAGCATTTCTTAGGATCAGACTCTGGCGCTTTCAGGCACTTCCCAAGCTTCTCACAGCCTGGAGGGGACCAATTCTGTTAAAAACAAACAGAAATAGACAGAAAGATGATTCACACCAAGTATCTGCTAAACTCTCACCCCAACCAGCTCTTAATGATGCTCACAAAGACACTTTTATGTGCTGCTTGAAAAATGGAACTCCTCTTGCAGCCGAAGCCTCTGGGCTCATAAACTTCCCCACTCCAAACACTGCTCAAATAAAAGCTGGGAAAGGCTACAAATCCTGTGCAGCAGATGATTCCCTCTCCTGGGATATGCCAGTCCTTCCTGGCCTCTCCCAGTCCAGTTTGCTGGGATGCTGGTGACCCTCCTCTCTCTCCTGTAGCAACACAGAGCAACCAGACCAGGAGGTTTTGGTGACACCCCCAGTTTTCCTGGGATTCCTGGGGAGTTCCCAATCTCAGCACTGCAATATCCAGGCACTTTCCTGAGGAAGCAAAAGGCAGCAGAAGGGTGTGAGAGAGATAAGAATGCTGGTATTTTAATGAGTGTTTTGATGGATGAATCCACGGGCAGATGGAGCAGGAAGCATTCCTGAGACACCTCTTCCAGTGCCTGCACACCAGAACAGAAACACACAGAAAGTTTTCCACGTTTTTTGAGCTACCTGAAGTGTAGAACAGAAAAAGGACACCAGCAAGGAGATCCACTGCCAGCTTCAGTTTCCAGAGGGATTAATGGAAGAAGGAATTTGGATAAATGAACATTTTTCATTTCATTGAGGTTCTGCCATTTAAAATTTGCGACTGTGGTCATGGGAAGGGCAAATCACAATTCCCATTCTGCCTTCAGGGATCTTTTGTGCTCATTGTCTGTCCCTCCCTCTCTCAGGCCTATCCATCCATGGGATATTCCTGCTGTCCCCTACTGAAGGCCAGTTCAACACTGCCCTCCTGCCGATTTCGTTTTGCTGATTTTCACCCTGCAAGTATTTATGTTTTCTTGGGGTTAAATTCCTACGGAAAAGAAACGCTCAACCCCAGGAAAAGAAACCGCTGGAGCAGGTTTTTGTTCCATGGAGCTGACAACAGATGGCAGTGAGACACCAGCTATTCGTGCAGAGGAGCAGCCACAGAGGGAGCTGTGCTGGAGACACCTCTGCACCGAGGGCTTTCAGAACAATTAATGACGTTTTCTAAATCTGTTCCTCTGGTTTAAAATGTGCAGCCACGGCTGGAAAATTCAGAGCAGTCTGCAGAAGGAATTGAGAGCCAAAGGAACAGATGAAATGAAATGTTTGTTCTTTTGAAAAAGCAGAACAATAAATGGTTTGTGCTGCAGTCCCGGTCCCGTTGCTGGTCTGTGCTGGGAGCCCTGGGGACACCACGTGTGCTGTGAGCCAGGCCAGCCCTGAACTGCATGGAACAGCTTCTCCCACACTCCCACAGCAGGAAAACCCAGCAGAGCCGGCTCTGGGGGAGCTCCCTGGACGCTGCTGCTGGGATCCAGCACAGATGGGCTGCAAACACCTCCCCTGCTCCGGTGCTTCCATCAATCCTCAGCTGCAGGAGGTGCAGAATGATCCATCTGCTCTCCTGGAATCCTGCAGTGCTTGGGTGGGAAGGGACCTTAAAGCTCATCCAGTCCCACCCCTGCCATGGCAGGGACACCTTCCACTATCTCAGAGTGCTCCAAGCCCCATCCAAGCTGGCCTTGGACGTTTCCAGGGATGGCACAGCCAGAGCTTCTCTGGGTACCTGTGCCAGGGTCTCCCCACCCTCCCAGGGAGGAATTCCTTCCCAATATCCCATCCATCCCTGCCCTCTGGCACTGGGAGCCATTCCCTGTGTCCTGTCCCTCCGTGGCCTTGAACACTTCCACAGACTTTGTTTATGTGTAAGTAAAGACAATTCTTCTCCTCTCTCCCAAATACATCAAACACCCTTATCACATAAACAGGTGATAGGAGATAGTGTCAGTGTCTCTATCTCCCAGCATGCCCCAAAACCAGATTTAGGCCCCAGTCCACCCCACCAATATAATCTCTCCCTAAAGATTTGCTTATCTTCATTTCTGGTCTCCACAGGCAGCAGCAATCTGGTGCCTGACATTTTGGTGTAGTGACCATGGAGTTATCTTGTGAGGAGTGTACACAGACTGGAAAACTCACCATGTTTCCTGCTGGGATTGAAACATTTCTCCTGGGATTAGAATCCCCCCAGCCCATTTTCTGCCTCTGATGGCCTTCAATTTGTGAAGCAGTTTTGGAAGAAATGCCTTTGCAGTGCAGGGCTCTGGCAGCAGCCAGGCCCTGGGGACAGTGCCTGAATCCAAAAGGTCCCAGAGGAGCAGAGAACAGTTTTTATTAAGGGAAAAGTTGAATAAGGAAAGAAAACAACACAGAAACAATGGGCCTTCAAATCTTTTTCCTATTTAACATCCAAAAATAAAGAGATGGGACAAAGCTAAGGGACATCTTTGCCTTGTTTCTGAGAGGAACTGCTCCACATTTTGTTCTCGGCTGGTGACAGACCAGAGGCAGCAGGTTCTGATTGATTCAGAAGATTATTTCTGCATCAGGAAGATTTTGCCTGTTACTATTTTGTAACAGCCTGTTACAAGATTTTGTCCCTAAAAAGATTTTGCCTGTTACTATTTTGTCTGTCAGCCCCCAGACACATTCCCTCAGACTACACAGCCTCCTGTCAAGTGACAACCTCCCCCAGATTATCCAGTTTCTTTCCCAGGTTCTCAATAAACCAAGCAGTGTTTGACAGGGAAGCCAAACTGTAACTTTCCAACAGGAGACTTGAAAGAGAAAACAGCACTGGAAATGTTCAATTTCAATAAAGACTTTGGAAAATTCAGGCATGAGGGGAATTGGAGGAAACAGAGCAAGACCAAAGACAGATCACTGAAATAAGGCACTGTCCCATAGAAGACTCAAAACAAAGAGGGCAGGGATGGATGGGACATTGGGAAGGAATTCCTCCCTGTGAGGGTGGGCAGGCCCTGGCACAGGTGCCCAGAGCAGCTGTGGCTGCCCCTGAATCCCTGGAAGTGTCCAAGGCCAGGCTGGACAGGGTTTGGAGCACCCTGGGACAGTGGAAGGTGTCCCTGCCCTGGCAGGGGTGGGACTGGATGAGCTTTAAGGTCCCTTCCCACCCAAACCATTGCAGGATTCATTATGTGATTTCAGGATTTTGAGAATTGCAGAAAGGGATTAGAAAGGAGAAGGAACTGCTCTGTCTCTAAGCAAGGAAGCCACCAACAGGTGACTGTGATCTCTTTTCCATCCCTTCCCAACACTGACATTGTATGAAACATTTACAAAATGTATTTTAATCCAAGGATTCCCCAGTGCATTTAGGCACTCACCATGACAGCCTGGTCACACACGTTCAGCTGGGGCTGGCCTGGCACCAGGGCAGCCTTGTGCTGCTGGACCAGCCCCGAGATGCGCTCCACGGCCCGCTGGTATTCCTCACTGGCAAAACTGCAACGGGAAAAGCACAGGGGTTACTGCTGGGGCTTCACTGTGCTGTCCATCACCAGGCTGGGCCACAAGGAACAGATGTGGAAACATCCTGCCAGCTGGCTGCGGGTCTGTAGGGAATGAAGTGCAGGCTGGCAGGGTGGGGCTGCTCTGCTCAGGGCACCAAGGATGGCAGTGGCTTGTCCTCCCCAGAAATCACCTGCCTCCAGAACAGCTCAGCTTTCCAAACTGCTGCTCCAGGGCCCCAAATGTTTCCTCCTAGCGCAGATCTGCTAGGAGCTCATGTGGATTCCCAAGGGAATTGTCTTAGCAAATAAAAAGGCATTTCTGGGTTGTCCTCGAGCTATTCCTTAAATGATTATCAGGGGAGGCTTCCCAGACACAGGACAAACATCTTCCCAGACAGCTTAGGACAGAAATTTCCCAAGGCAACTCTTCCAGTGTGTCCCACCTGAGGTCAGCAGCTCTCCACACTCATCTCCCCCTCTTCCAAGAGCTCTCCTGGAACACCTGCCTCGGGTGGAGGCGTTTGTTGTAGGGAAGCGAAGGGAATGTCAATATTTTGTTTTACAAGAGTGTTCTCAGGAAGGGTTTCAAACACAACCCCGGGCCAGTTAAACTCCACAACCACCAAGGAAATGAACTAAAATTATGCAAACAGAGAGGAGAAGAATAGAAGGGCCTTGTCCAAGAGGAGAATACCTCCCCCATTCCACAACACGCTGAGGTTCTGCCCCATCCACATTTTTCCATTACAGTTTGATTATTCCAAGCTGGGACCCATCTGCCATGCCCAAACGTGGTTATAAATGAGCAGATCCTGACCCACCCCATTCTAGCAGGTATTTGTGGAGTGGCTCAGGGTAGGCTTCACCAATATCTCAAGTATTTCTAAAAAGCAGGATTCCTAACAATGATCTCTCTTTGTCCATCACCTTAAGAGTCACTTAAAAAAAACACCAAAAACCCCACTGAGAGCGGCAAATTCCTTCTGAAGATAAAAGAAACAATGCAGCTGGGTCCTGACCTCGGGCTCCCTCTGCTCCCAGGCCAAGCTGGCCACCAGCCCCACACTCCAGCTAATTTCCTTCTTTGCAAAACAATCACATTTCGAAGGCCAGCGATGTGCCAAGCGTTTCCAGTAAACCCTATAAATATCCCAGCTCGGCAGGCAGCCAGGCAGAGGCTGATTGTGGAGCTGGGCTGAGCTGATAGAGAGCTGCAAGGGAATGGGGGATGAGGAGCTGGAGCTGCTGCTCTCACACCCAGCTGGCTGGATCCTGGTGGAGAGAGCTGAAGGACCACCCTGAAATCCAGAGTATCCTGAGAAGCTCCCGAATTTCATAGAATCTGACAATCCCGGGATGGTTTGGGTTGGAGGGGATTTAACGCTCATTTCATCCCAGCCCCTGCCATGGCAGGGACACCTTCCACTGGCCCAGGCTGCTCCCAGCCCTGTCCAGCCTGGCCTTGGGCACTGCCAGGGATCCAGGGGCAGCCACAGCTGCTCTGGGCACCTGTGCCAGGGCCTGCCCACCCTCCCAGGGAGGAATTCCTTCCCAATATCCCACCTAACCCTGCTCCATGGGGTTTGGTTTTCTTTTCTTGACCACGTGGATATATCCCCATTCCATGGAGGTTGATTTTGCTGCCTTGACTCCATGGCTCAGTTTTTCCTCAGATATTTCTGTTCAGCTCCACAACATGCCCCAAAATCCCATATCCGTGGATTTGCAAAGTATTTACTGACTGCACAGGAGTTAAAACTGCCTGCAGCCCTAAGCAAGTGAATTTTGAGACAAAATCTGCAAGAGTGCCTGGAATTTGCATGTAAAATGGGGATAATTACCTCATGGTAATCAGTCTGAGCTGTTAGGGGAGCTGGGAACCTCTCCTACCTGGAGTCCCATCCTTTCCTGGAGTGCATATGGAGAGCTGGGCTGCAAGGCCAGCTTTGCTGCATTCCCTGCTCCAAAAAGAGGTGGAATGAGCTGTACAGGTGTCTGGGCACCATTGTCTGTGAGGATGCAGCCCCGGCTGCCTCCGGGGCGAGCTGCATTTCGTATTCCAGTTGAGCAATCCCGGGAAGGAGAGCTGGGAATAGCACTGCAAGAATGAGAGGGTGAGCAGGTGGTGTTGTGAGGAGTTTGCTAAAAGAGATCCCCCAGCGTCCATGAAATTATTCCACGCTCAGAACGAGGGAGCAGAGTGGACAAAGTCCAGGGTCATTACACTAATTGACACTTTACCTCCGGGAAGTCCCTGGAGATGCAATCAGGGCTGGATTGGAGCTCGGGGTCCCAGGCACAGGTGTGGGCTGTGCTTCCTTCATTTACTGTAATTGTGCCTTGGCAATCTGCTCCCATCCTCCCCCCACAGCTCCTGGAACCTGCTCTGCTGCTTAACCCCAGCGTGCCCTCCCAGCAAATCCAGCTCTGCAGGGAGCAGGGGTTGTCTCACACACAGCTAAAACTCCGCTCTAATCCTCTGCTCCTTGGGCTTTCACCTTCGGGGATGATTCTCTGCCATCCTTAAATGCACCCTCAAATAGATCAGCACCCAAACAAATCCAGGAGCATTCTCAGAAGGATTTCAGGATGTTTTACACCTCGTCCCGCTGATTCACTGTGTGGTGGCTGTCCTGGGAGTGATGGGGCCGTGGTGTAACTGAGAGGACTGGAACAAAATGGGAATGATAGATTATAAAAAATCCCATAATGGGATTCACAGAAACCTGACAAAGGGCTC
Source organism: Poecile atricapillus (assembly GCF_030490865.1). Lineage (NCBI taxonomy): Eukaryota > Metazoa > Chordata > Aves > Passeriformes > Paridae > Poecile > Poecile atricapillus. The sequence goes on from NC_081258.1 coordinate 20,446,724, forward strand.
TAGAGCAGGCTTGGAGCAGCCTGGTTTAGTGAAAGGTAATGAGCTTTCAACAGGATGAGCTTTAAAGGCCCCTTCCGATCCAAACCATTCCAGGATTCCATGATTTTAGGAACAGCAGCCCTCAGATTGATATGAAGTTATGGGAAGAGCATAAAACGTGGCTAATGATACTTTACTTCCTTCTCTCCTGGAATTATTTTAATTAAAACCATTATTTTTAATTGTGAAATACACCCAGATTCTGATAATTTGATTTTATCTGTTATCAGTGCTTTGAGGCTTCGCAGCACCGTGGTATCCAAGTCTTGATCTTGTCTTATTATTCAGTCTTCCTCAGTTCCTCTCTTCTATTATCAAGTTTATTTGCAATTTAAGGTCTGCACAATGCAGGAGGCTGAGACAGGTTAGGGGCTCTGCTGCTGGAATTACTGGAGAGACTCAGGGGAGCCAAAGGAAAACAAATGAGGAATCAAAGGGTGAAGGTGGCCCTTACCCCAAGTCACCTCTGGTCCAGCAGCATTTTGGGGCCCATCCCTGGAGGCATGAGGGACATGTGGCCACTGAGCCACAGGAAACCTTGGAATTCCAGAACCATTCAGGTTGGAAAAGGCCTCCAAGATCGGAGAGTCTAAGCTGTGATGATCAGCACGCTCCTTGCAGCAAGGAGATGTGATGGTGCTGATCCTTCACCTGCTCACCTATTTCCACAGAAGTTTTCCCTGCCCAGCTCCCAGAATCCTGCCTTTCTGCTGGATTTCACTGCCAGGAACCCCAGGACTGAAATGGCAAAGGGGATAAAGGTAGAGTGAATAGTAAAGCTTTCATCTGGGTGTGAACAGGTGACAGAAATAACAGCTGTCCACTGATCCTCCTGCTGGCTGCTCCTGTGCTATTCCTCAGGTTTCATTTTCAGTGGTATTCCTCAGGTTTCATTTTCAGTGGTATTCCTCAGGTTTCATTTTCAGTGGTATTTCTGAACCACAATTTATGTACTGTGTTCTTCAGGCTGCTTTCTTGTGGCTGCAGTGTTGCCTGGTCCTGTCTCTGAAGAAGATGATGGCATCCACTTCAAACTGCATTCTGCATTTTTTGCAGCTGGTTCATGCAGCTTTTTTTCTGCCAATATTCCTTTTCATGCAGCATCACTGCACCCAGAACACCTGAGGGCTGTGGGCTGATGGAGCACGAGTTCCAGGTTGGTCCCAGAGACTGGGAAAGGGCAGCCAGGGACCCAGATGTGTTTGTGTCCATCCCCAGTCTCCAGGCTGATGATTCTCCTCCACAGGGGGATTTTATTTCCCCCTCTTCCCTCTGAGCTGGCTCTGTCCCACCTTGCTGCATCCAGCCCTGGCGTGGTTGGTGCTCCATGGTTTTTATTGCCACCTCTGAGGCTCCTCAGCCACAATTTCCACACTTTTAGTGTCTCCTCTCCTGTGGCAGCTGTTAATTCACCCCTGCAATGCAGCTGGTACCATTTCCCTCTTTTCCAAGATGAGGAGTCAGCATCTCCCCTGGGCACAATCCTTGCTCTTTGCTATTATTCACATTTTTTGCCCTGTTTTGTACCTTTTCTCTCTTCCCCACAGCCAGGTTTGTGCCCTGAGCACTAAGGTGAGACTGGCAACTTTTCTATCAGATCCTTTCCCCTTTAGCTTCCCTTCAGGAGCTCCTTCCCTTTTTTTCTGGCTCCATAACCACTGCAATTACCTCTCTGATGATTTCCTGAATTTTCCATCTGCTCGAAATAGGCACTTGTGAGCTCTCTTCTTAATTAATGTGTTCTAAAATCATTATGTTCATCAACCAAGCCTTATCACTTCCATTTTCTTCCATAATAGTAAAATCCATTGCCCTAAGTAAAACACAGGAATTTTGATGTTCATAATTCAATAAACTCATTGCTCAGAGCAGAAGCTGCTACAAACCTGGAGTAACAACAAGGTGTGAGCAGGCTGTACTTACCCTGTCCTCACTTGTTATCAAGCTTTGCACCTCTGGCTCAAACTGGCAGCATTTCAGAGATTTCTGTTATAAATTCTTTGGCTTCAAAACACTTTTTCTACTTCAGGCTGCATTAGGTATTTTAGTAACTGTAGTTTTAGCTGTGCCAGCTTTGCTTTTTGTATAAATACACATATATATATATATATATATATATATAATGTGTTCTTCTTGACTGGTAATGCAGTATTTTAGTAAATATCTGTACAAACAATAATCTGACTCAGATAATAAAACTGACAACTGCTTGTGAAGATGGTACCAACAGATAATTTTACTGAATTTGTCACACTGGAGAAACAAGTTCCCTCTGTGGTACTTAGCACACACACACCACAACCCAAAGATAACAGAATCTGGCCAAGGAAAAAAACCTATCAGATCTCTTAGTTCTGCATTTGGATAAATTTGGTAACAAGGGCAGTTATTGCATCCAGGGAGGAAACAAAGCCCTGCTCAGACTCAGGGAAATGCTTCTGCTTTCTGTGCTGCCCAGCACACAGTTATAGTTATAGTTGAAAGCTGACAGCTCTAAAGAGAGATTTTCTGTCCCCCAGCCTGCACTGATCTGGGTGACAAAAAGGCACAAAGGGTTCACTTCTCACCACTGAGGATGAGGTAACTCCTACACAAGGGGCTCCAGGAGAGCTGGAGAGGGACTTTGGGCAGGGGATGGAGGGACAGGACACAGGGAATGGCTTCCACTGCCAAAGGGCAGGGATGGATGGGATATTGGGAAGGAATTCCTCCCTGGGAGGGTGGGCAGGCCCTGGCACAGGGTGCCCAGAGAAGCTGTGGCTGCCCCTGGATCCCTGGAAGTGTCCAAGGCCAGGCTGGACAGGGCTTGGAGCCACCTGGGCCAGTGGAAGGTGTCCCTGCCATGGCAGGGGTGGGACTGAATGGATCCTTTAAGGTTCATCCAATGAACCCATTCCAGGATTCCATGATATTTCAAGGCAAAGCAGCAAACACAACCGTGTCCCTTGGCAGAAGATGGGGGGCAGGGGGGCTCCAGCCAAACCCAGAGGGGCAGCAGCAGGAAGAGAAGGGAGGGGCTGTTCCCAGAGCAGCTGAGGGCAGGGATGCAGCACAGGAAGGGAACACACGGGCAGGGTGCTCAGCAGATGTGTCCCCAGCACGCTGCAGGACCTGCCTGGAACTGCCTGAGCGGTTTTTCACTGCATGGAAAGCGCTCCTGTGGGAGCTCCTTCTGCTGGCACTGTTTGCAGGCAGGCTCCAGGAAATGCAGTGAACAGTGTGAGGAAGAGGAAGGACTTAGCCTGCCTCACCAAGAATCCCAGGAGCTGAACATGTTACCTGCTGCCTCTGGGTCTTGCAGCACTTGCATCTTCAGGATCCCTTTAGCAGCCACTTCAACTAAGACTCAAAAGCTTTGTTTGATTTTTGGAAAAATAGGTTATTTCTATCCACTCATCCTCCTAATACAAAATAACAATCATGGAATGGTTTGGGTGGGAAGGGACCTTAAAACTCAACTTGTTCCAACCCCCATGAGATGAACCAAACAGGGCCAGGTTAATGGCACGTGATGGTCCTAAGGGTCCAATCTTAAATATTCCCTGAATTTATAGAATTGCAGCCTTGAAGAGCTGTCTCTGTGTGTCCTGCACGTGCAGTGTCACCACCCTGCAAGTCAGAGGTGTTGCTGCAGGTGACTGAACTGCTGATTCCTGGGATTCCCTGGCTCTGAGATCCCAAATATAGAAGCAGCAAATCCCTCTGGAGGTGCCATGTGATGCCAGGCCCTCCTGAGGAGCAGTGACACCCACTGCTGGTGGCTTTGCACGTGGCCCCGCTCCAAACTCGTGTAAATCAAGAGAGATGACAGATTATTAAAATCATTTCAAGGGAGAAGAAAAGGCTGCACTAAATAAGGAATAAATGTAATAAAAAGTGAGCAAAAGCAGGCAGGGAGAACAGAGCCAGCACGTAGGGACAGACAGATGCAGGCTGGGAGCAGGATGCTGGATTCCCTTTGGAGAAACATTAGTGTCGGGACTCCCAGCAGGCTCCCTGCCAAGGGGGATAATTAAGCTAAATAAAAATACACACCAGGAACAGCTCCACAAATGAGGATAATTTAATTACCACATTCGATAGAGGAGACCCACTTCCCATGAGTTTTCCATTGTGACCAGAGAGGAGACAATAGAAGCAGAATGTGCTGCAGAAAGGAAGAGTGGTTTGCTAAAAAGAGGGTTTCTATTAGGGGCTGCATAATAAACACCAGCACAGCTCTCCATAATCAGGTCATAATCTTGCCATAAAATTCAATCAAAGCAACAGCTTGTGAATATCCAAAAAATCAATGCAACCATATGAGAAATGATTGCAGTTGGAACCCTGGAATTTATTTCAGTGCTCACTCCATGGTGGTGGGAAGGAACAGTGGAATCACAGGGAAGCAGGTGCTGCAAACACCTCTGAGGGGAGAGCTCCTCTGCCCCAAATCCAGAGGAAACACAAACAGTATCACAGAATCCCAAAATCACAGAGTATTTAGGGTTGAGAGTTCAAGAGATCATCCAGTGCAATCCCCTGGCAAGGCAAGGTCACCTGGAGCAGGTGACAAAGGTGATACACACAGCAGGCAAGCTACAGTTCAGTTACTGCTACCCATTTTTCTGATTTTTGGAGAAAGAGGTTATTTCTATACACTCATTTCCTAAAACACAATCACAGAATCCTGCAATGGTTGGGTTTGAAGGGACCTCAAAGCCCATCCAGCCCCACCCCTGCCATGGCAGGGACACCTTCCACTATCCCAGGCTGCTCCAAGCCCCATCCAAGCTGGCCTTGGACACTTCCAGGGATCCAGGGGCAGCCACAGCTGCTCTGGGAACCTGTGCCAGGGAGGAATTCCTTTCCAATATCCCATCTCTCCCTGCCCTCTGGCAGTGGGAAGCCATTCCCTGTGTCCTGGCACTCCAGGCCCTTGGGAAATAAAACAGTTGTTAAACTGCCCAGCTCTCACCTGGAATCCCAGCCCGGTTTAGTTTCACTGAGCTGTATTTACAGCCCTGGAGCTGCAGCTGTGCTTTGTTCATTAGTGCTGGAATGCACTGGCAGCAGAGCTCCCAAAGAGCTTTACCCACTGCTGATGCACCTCTAAAGTGCTCTGTTAAACGAGAGAAAATGGAAATATTTTCCCTCCCCTCCTCTCTCCAGTGAAAACACTCAGTGGACAGCACAGGCTCAGTTCCTCTGGAAGGAATGGGGCGAGTGTGTCCACTCAATTATTCAAATCAGTTGAGTAATTGTAGCCCTGTCAGCTCAGGAAACATCTCTGCCTCTCCAGGCTGCTGCACAAACCCAGTTCTGGGCAGGCAGTACCAGCAGCACTTGTTCCCTCTTGATTTATTTCCACACTCTCCCTGTCAGAGCCACTGGTGAGGGATGAGGCTGCGAGTCGCTGGATTTGCTGCAGGGAGGGAGGGAAGGAGGGAGGTGGGGACACCTTGGGAGCATTTTTGGAGGTGGCAGGGTTCTTTGTGGGCTCTGCTGGCTGCTGACTGCATAAATCCTTGCGGGAATCTCACAGGACATGGTGTGTGCCAGAGATAAATATTACAATAGCAGGCTTAGAGGAAAATGGATTCAGACAGGCAGGAGAGCCCAAGGAAGGAGCAGGATTGGGCACAAAATCCTCTTGCTAAAGACCCTCTGGAGAAGTTCCCTTAGCTGGGGTAGGAGACTGGAAGGTTACCAGTCTGCCCTCCAGAGATTCCAGCACCACACAGCACTGGCTGTTTCTTCTCTAGCCCCAAAACTCCCAGCTCCAAGGCACAGCTCCCCAGCAGCTCTGTTTGAATGTGCTGCACTGAGCCCTGTTCTGTCCAAAAAATTGGTATTTTCCTGCTCCCCAAGGGGCTGCAGCACACAGAACAGGAACAACCAGGCTGACAAGTCCATGTGCACACCCATCTCACCTGACCACCTGAAAACAAGGTTTGGTCCTTTCCTCCTGAGAAAAAGCCAGCAGGAAAGCCATTATTTCCCAGCATGGCTTTCTGAGACAGTTTTTAAAGCAGATTTCAAGAACTAGCTACAAAAGCAAATAAATTCTGAACACTGACACTGCTGAGTTTTCATGAAACCCCATGAGGTGGCTCACCTTAATGGGTACTTCTCACCAGGGTCCCTGCCCAGGTGGAAGAGCAGGGGCAGGATAGTGTGCTCCTCCTGCGTGTGTGTTGTCACTCCAGCCACACTCTGGCCAGGACAGAAATCGATGCCCTGCAGGAAAAAGGAGAGAGGTCATCAAAGGTGATGCAGGGCATGCAGCAAATCTTGAGTTGATGGCACTTTCTCCAGCAAAACCAAAAACAAACCTCAAGATTGTTTTAAACCAAGAGTCCACTTCAATCTCCAAAACACATTCTGAGCTGGTGGGGTAAAATAAGGTGATCAAGTGCTGTTGCAATGACATAAGAGCTGAAGCAAAGCCGTGCATTCTTGTCTTATAAAAATATAATCCCAATAAAATATTCATTAAAATGAAATGGCAGAACAAAAGACAAAGAGGTGGAAGCATTTAATCATAAAAATTCTGTACATGGAAAGGATTTTCTGGCTGATTTTTATGGCTTTGGAAGGCTCCAGGAAGATCACCTGACACTTCTGATCAAAACCAAAACCCCAGGAGAGACATCCAGACACCCTGAGAGGCAGCAGGCACCTACAAACTCCCCAGCCAGCACCTGAAGGATCAATTTCCCTGAGAAATGAAGCAAATCTGGTTAACTTTATAAAAACTGATGTGTTTTCCATTTGATTCATGGCAAGCTGGCATTGAGGGACTCACCTGGGCATGCCAGTGGGGATGGAAGTACTGCAGGAAATGGAGACATTCCCACATTCCTGTCTCTGACCATCCGTGGGGGCACAAGGTGGGATTTTCCCTGCAGCAGAGGTGGATTTGAAGGGCACAGCTACTGGGAACCTCCTGGGGAAGCAGCTGGGAGCAGCAAGGGGTTAAGAGCTCACTGGGCACCAGCCCTGCCAGCTCCCCTCCCTCCCCAGCCCTGATCTGCCAGCTGGGAGCTCCCTAATCCCTGGCCTGCAGCCTCCAGGGCCACCAGAGCCCATTTAAACCCCAGCAAGAGCCAAAAAAGCAAAACCACTCATTTCCCTGGGCAGGCAATAAAGCAGGGCCCCCCAGCCCAGCCCAGCCCAGATCAGCTCAGTCCCAAATGGACTTGTTAAAGCTGGGTTTTACAATTCCAGCTCCCACGCTGTTCCTCACAATCCCAAAGTGCCCCGAGCCACGGACAGAGACATGGAGAGCAGGTAAATGGGAATGTTTCAATGGAAGTGGGAAAGCAGCTGTAGCATTTGCTTCTAAAACAAACTGAAAAGGCTCTCTACAGATGTTGGTAGGATTTGATTGGCAAACAATTTTCTAAAAATATCCCGTGTTTTTAATGGACAGCTGGTCAGTGGAGCAGTTAATATTCTGCTTTTCAATAAAGCAAGAAGTTTAGAAGCCCATGAAATCCCATTTATCTGCACAGGGCTATAGATTCCTGAATCACTGACTGGAAAAATAAGGGAGTTGCTTGATAGGCTGGAGTGGCCCTACCAATAATGGACTTTAAATGGATACAAAACTGATTGACCTTCCCACCCTGTGATGCCACAGGCCTCTGAAACACACAGGGAAAAGAAATTTTTGTGTGGTTTTTTGGGTTTTTTTCCCCACAAAAGGACCAGTTAATGAAAAGGTATCAAAGCCTCCATAACATCCAAATTATAATTTGGATGCAAATCAAACAAGCAATTTAATTAAGAGCCTGCTAATTGGTACAATGCTCCTCGGCTGCAAATGCTTCAGTGTGAAAGATTTTCGTCTCTCGGGTGTTTGTTTAGACATTGCTCTGTTTCTGTTTTATCTTGTGTTTCCTAGGAAATCCTTGTAGCCCAGACTCCAACAAACAATCCCAAAGATTCCCAGGAAAGAAAGTGCTGGGACAATTTGCTTGATGCCACCAGCCCAAAGCTATCTGTCATCATAATTTAAGCTCTCAGTGCCCTCTTGAAAAGAAGTTTAGTGGAGAAAACTCAAATAAATAAATAGGCAAATAAATAAAAACCCCAAAATACCATTTCAGGACATTTCTAAGGCATTCCAACTTTATCCCTGCAAATAAAATAGAATATTGCTATTTTTATGTATTGTGTGAGTCAGTATTCAACCTGCAGAGAGAGTTTCAAGGATTTTTCCATTCATCAACAAATGAGCAAAATAGAAGATACAGATATAGAAAATTCAGTATTATTTATTTTGTACAGGTAGGTTTGGTGATGTCTGGAGCTGGAAAAGAGCCAAGAGCTGCCTAAGCCTGTCCTACCCACCAGGATAACAGAACCCAAATCCACTCTGCTGTTATCCCTGCGAGCTGTTTATTGTCAGACTGTTCACACCAAGGTGCAGGGATCAATAATTTAAGCCCATTCCTAATTTTTGTCCCTGCTCCCTATCCGGTGCATGGAGTCCCCATCCCTGGAGGTGCTCAGGGAAGGAGTGGATGTGGCTCAGTGCTCACACCTGGCCATTGGTCACAGCTTGGACTCCACGACCCTGGAGGGCTTTTCCAACCTGCAGGATCCTGAGATTTGCAGGGTTCACTGATCAAACACAGCACAAAGGTCATTCCTTGTTTGTGTTTCAGCAAACTCTTGGAGCTTTCCTGCTCTGTCACAAAAGCTTGAAGGCCAAACCAGAAGCTCCTGTCTGGAGCATCTCCTGCCTTCTAAGGGAGCCCATACAGAGCATCAAGAACAGCTCAGCTCCTGCCCAGCCCCACCACAGAAACCTGTTTGCTGCAGAAGAGATTCCAACAATCCTTTCTTTCAATTATTCTGGTAAAAAAGCAGCATTCCCTGCCTGCCAGGTGAGCCTTCCAGAAATCACCATTCCTGTCCTTCTCAGCAGTCACCTAGGCTGGGTTGTTTTTCCATCCCTGGGACGCAGCAGCCTTTGGTTGCACAGCTTTAATTTCCAGAGCAAATGGCCCACAGATGCTGTGTCAATATAGACATGAGACAAACACAGCCGGTTGCCAGTTTGGGCTCCCTGCCAAGAGATGGAATCACCACTTGTGTTAACGGGAGCCCTCTGGCAATTCCTCAGCCTGGCTCCAGCCCAGCAGCTCCGGCTGACAGGAGCCACCCCAGCCCAGCTCTGCCTCCTGCTCCGGTCTCCTCGCTCCACCAGCACCACCCAGGGCACCAAAACCAGGTTCGTGCTGCGAGGAGAAAAGCGCAGCTGTTAATTAAAGCCTGAGATGTCGTTTCTTGCTGATTGCCACAACACAGGTGAACGGTGTCCTTGCCCTCCCGGCCATTCCCGGTGAAATCCTCCTTGGGATGAGCAGTCAGCTCCGAGTGTGGGTGCCAAGCTTCAACCCCGTGCACCCAAAATTGCTTCTAATGTGTTAAGAGGCTGGAAGAGCCCCCGGAGATGGGCAGCGCAGCGAGCTCCGATCGATGCCTGGTTCATGTGCTCAGAGGACCACAATCAAATGTCATTATTTGTGAGGTTCTACTTGACTTCACATCCCCGGCGCAGAAAAGGCTTTATCGATCCCTTCACGTGGAGGAGAAGGGCAATCACAGAGCCTGACTGGAATAACCCCTTTGGCATTTTGCATTAAAACAATAGCGGCTGCTGGCAGCCTTTAAAGTCACAGGAGCGCTCGAGGAATCCCACTGAAGGCTCCCAACAAGCTGACAGCACAAAGGTTGATGTTATCAGCCCCTCTCCCGAAAGCAAAGGGTGTTTTCCAAGTTTTCTCCTATTATTTTTTTTCCCCTTCTTGCATCAGTGCTCTTGGGAGGTACAAGGGCTGTTCTCTGCTGGGTACTCTTGGTGGCAGGCAGAGAAAAGCAAATTTCCTTTCTCCTGCTACCTCCCATTCCTGCCTCCTCTGTGCAGCACTAAATTAGAAAATTCCTGAGGACGTGCTGCCTACTCTGATAAATTTATAGCAAACACCTATTTTTTTTACCCTTTCAGATCCCTACTTTCAAAAAAGCCCAGCATTTTACAGGTGACTGCCAGTAAAAGTCCTGTGTGTTTTCACTGTCCAAGAGGGATCTCCCCAGGTTTATCCTCTCTTTGCTCCTGCACACGTGGCTATTTTTATCACTGCTGATTTTTGCTACAAGGAAAAAAAAAAGGTGAACAACAATGGAAAAGCTTTCTACCCACCAGTCCTAGAGCAGCAGGGACTCAGCCCGTGTGCAGGAGGGAGATTTTTCTGCCCCTATCAAACTGTTTAAAAATACAAACACATTTTTCAAGCCAGCCTTCCTTTCATCTCTCTCTGTCCCATTTATCACCCCTTGAATGTCAGAGATGTCAAATTATGTAAACATGAGCCACCTATATAGATGGAAGGCAGGTAAACAGCTCCAAATAAGCATCCTCTGCAATCCTTAGGGAAAATGTCCCACAAAATGCTTTCTCCCCCTTGATTCTGTGAAGTAAGCCTTCCCCTTATGCTTTCAAGAAACCACCCCCTCAAGAATCAAGAAATCCAGTTAATCCAGCAGAAAAGGCAGCATCAAGGTATCCTCCAGCACTGAGAGAGAGACTACAAGACTTCCTGACAGGAGTCAGACTAGAAAAAAAAATTTGCTTGGGGGTTAAAAAATAAACAAACAAAACCTGGGCAGAACAGAACAGCACAATTCATCTGCGTGTCAGATGACAAGTCCTAATCCCAGGCCATAAGGCAGAGGATGCAGACCAGTAAGGGCATACTGCTGTCATGGGACTGGAGGATGACTGTAAACCTGTGTGCTGCCTGCATGGGATGTTTCCAGAGTAAATATTCCGAGTGCCAGATGGAGAGGAGCCTTCAGAGCCCTGTTCTGCTTTGCTGGGCTGTGCTTTCTGCAGGCTGTGTCTCCCTGGTACATTTTTATTTGTGTGTACATCCTTTATTACTGAAGCAACTCACACCCCAGTCAAACACAGCTTTCCAGGTGAGGGGCCACATCCTCCCTCACCATCCTGCTCATCCCAAATAGACCCAGGACAGGCACCAGCCCCCCATTTTCCACTATCAGCATGGAAATGGGGTTCTGGCTGCTTCAATGAGATAATCTCCTCTGAAAGTTGAACAAAATTGTGGATTAAACCCAGGGCAAGTTTTCTGTATCAGCCATTTCCCACACAGTCAATTACCAAGGGAAATTCTGAAAGTGAAAGAGGGGCTGGCTAAACCCCGTCTGTCCAAATCATGAAATATTCACCTACCCATAAAACAAACCTCTTCAAAATGTGCAGGCAGCAGTTTTGCCACATCTGGCCAACTTCAGCTCTCTTTCCAATGGATGACAGGACAACCACATATTCCAGGTGTGAGTGGGGACCTTCACACAGAGAGGTTCCTATCTGGAAGTCTCACTGGATTCACAATGAGGGAAGACCTCTAAAGATCATACAATTAACAAATCCTCATTAGTTGGAGTTCTACTGGGATGGCAACTCAACCTTATTGAACAAACAGGCCAACAGTCAGAATTCCAAATGCCACAGATGTGCATGGATTTATAGCTGTTTTTCAAATGGAATTAGCAAACAAAGTGGCCTTTTTGATTCCAGAGTCCAATATCAACACAGCTGGGAAGCCCAGTCACTGAAAGAGGGAACTGTGTTATAAGGTGAGCTTAGAAACTCTTCCAGCAGGGCTGGGAACTGTGGAACTGCTCTGCATTCTGATTTATTTCTATTTTTAAACTTGCGAGGTTTGTAATTAATGGCTCGAGGACATGAGGAGAATTGGAACAAATCTCAGCCTCAGCTTCCTCTGCATGTTGTTAATGGCTGCTCTGGCCACTAATGTGCTCCAATTTTCCCCACATCAAGCTCATGTGATCCAAGCTGCAGGAAAGAGAGTGGATTTGTAATCGTCTCTCTGATGTACAGGATAATTGCTGACTTTTATCAGACAGCAGTTAAACAAAGACTTGGAAAGGAATAAATATTCCTTAATTGCAGCACTGCCACTGCTCACAGTGGGAGAGCCTCTGGAAGGAGTAGCTGGTCCCCATTACCACTGTTCCACACTCAGAAATGTAGGAATGAGCTGAGTTCCATGCAGGGGTTTGTTTATTTCCCAACTGGAAGTGTGGGTATGTGCTTTTATCACCACAGAGAGCAAGAATTCCTGTGGGAATCTGCCACGCTTGTGGGAAGAGCAGGAGGCCACCCTACACCCAAACACACAGAGGAGCTCCCAGTTCCTCCCACCCAGGGAAAACCCTCCAAGGGTGATGAACAGGTTTCACTCACACACAAGACAAATGAATGATCTCATTTTATCTGTGTGGAATTAGCACTGAGAGCATAAAATACATTTCTAGAGCCAACTTTCCTTTCCTCCTTGCTCCCTGTAAAACAAGGTTTGACTCCTGAAGCACTGCAGTCTGAAAAGAGACAAACACACACATTTACAGCCCTGAATGGAAATGACTCCCTTGGAGCTGACGCTTCTTTCTACCCCCAGGACATCCCAATGAAAGAATCCCTGCACTTTTATATCCACAAATGTCACCAGCATTTAGTTCTGCACCTGTGATGCCTTGAGGACCTTCCATAAGTTAAAAAAAAGAACCACAAAAAAGACCCAAACAAACAAAAAAACACACCCAAAAAAACCAAACAAAAAACCCCAAACCATAAAAAAAAATAAATCATGCAAACAATCCCTCTCCAAGCCCAGGCTGCTGTCAGGATTGCTGAGAACTTGGCCTTAATGCTCTGGGTTCCTGTCTGAAGGGATCTGCAGCAAGGCACACGTATGAAGCTGCCACTCAGCAAATGCCCCAGAGTTTGGAGCCAAGAAAGACACAAAAAGAAAAGGAAATAATAGTGCTTAACATCTAACTGTGAGGAGATCAGCCAGGAAATAAATAAAATAAATAAAATGTTATACACAGTGTGATGTGGGCTCAGGAAAGTGCTGGTAAGAGATTAAACACCTTTATTTTGCTGTTTTCAACCGCTGCTGTATTTTCCACTATGCCTTTCCTGCAGCTTTCCTTTTAAATGATCACAAACCCAACAAGCTCATCCCAGTCCCATTGGAATAGCTCAGGGCAGCAGGTGTTTTGTGGCAGGAATTTGGAGAGATGTGGTCAGTGTGGCATCAGGCTCCAGACTTCCCCAGTACCACAGAATATCCTGAGTTGGAAGGGACCCACAAGGATCAGGGAGTCCAACCAGAGGTGAACATCCAAGAGCTCAGAATTCAGCAGGGAAGGTTTAATATTAAGGGGGATTAAGTGCTGATTAAAGGGAGCATCCCTCAGAACAACTTGGAATTTGCTCATTTTCCTCTCTTTGTCCCCAGTTTCAGGAGAGGGAGACCTGAGGTTATTTTAGGATCATAGAATTATTTGGGTTAGAATATCCTCTAAGATCATTGAGTCCAACTGTTCCCCCAGCACTGACAAGGCCACCACTGACCCATGTCCCCAAGTGCCACATCCACACAGCTGTTAAACAGAGGGACTGGGACTGCACCACCTCCCTGGGCAGCTGGGCCAGGGCTGGACAGCCCTTTTGGGGCAGAAATATCCAACAGAAACCTGCAGAGCAGCTCTGGCAGCTCTGAGGAGACTGAAGCACGGTGACATCCCCCAGTTTAAAGGGTGTCTGTCCCCAGGATCCCAGTGACTCCAGGACAGGTCCCTGTGCCATTACCTTGCTGTGCTCCTCCCAGGAGTTGCTCCAGGTCCAGTAGTGAGCTTTGTAAAGCCCAGCTCTCACTGCCATCAGCTCGTTGCCACGATAATAGAAAATGGGCCTGGAAGGAGAGCAGAGCTGCATGAGAAACACCAACAGCCCTGTCCCAGCCTCCTGATAAGGGCCACAAACCCCTTAATGGCATCCCACTTCCCATGTGGATATCAGGCAGGAACAGGCTGCCTCCTAATAGTCTCCTCTGCAAGGTTTTCAATTAACATTTCTTAAAGTGTTCATCAAGTTGAGAGCTCACACGGTGCAAGAATGAAACATTATCCAGCTTGGCTGCCAGTGATTGTTAATCCTTGAACTCTCAGCCCCTGGGATTTCCTCTGGAGCGTGGCGGTTTCAACGTCAAATGGCTCTCAAGTGCCTGGCTGGGAGGGAAAAGTGGGATTCACGGGCTCTGGGATGCTCAGGCCCCTGTTCCCACAGCTCTGCCATGGAGCTGGCAGTGTCACACGGCCAGGGTGGCCAGGAGGACACCAGATGCCGGCGTGTTCTGGATGACATCTTTGAGAAACTCCACATGGAAAAACCTGGCAGGCAGACATGCTGTGATGTTTAATTCCTCTCCGTTCTTTCCCCCCAAACCTCACTTTGCAGCATGTAAACATGCTGCTAAAGCTGCATTTGTTCCCAGAGGTTTCCCTAATTAATAATTCATCCAGGAAATGCATCGCACTTGCTGCATCTGTGATGTTCCCTGGGCATCCCAGCAACGTTCCTGTTGGTTTTCCCAACAAAACATTCCTGGTTTGTTTGAGGGAACAGCACAAAATTTTACTGGAAGGGATATCTGCAGGAGAGGGGGCTGATCTGTCAGTGCAGCTCTTCTCTCCAGCTCTTTTGGGCTGCTGACAGGACACAAGGGTGGAGCTGTTTGTCACTGTCAGGGGGAGCCTTTGTCTTTCCTTCTCAGGTGCCACTCCAAAAACGACTCACTCTGGTGACACCACCTGGAAAAACCAGTCCCTAAATGCGAGGTGAAATTTAAATATCCCTGTCTGAATGACAGGAGTGGCCTCAGAGCTCTTTTAGCCTCACAGAAACAATGAGCCTCCCTCCTTTGTCACCAAGAGCTGTCACCAGGAACAAAGGGAAAACAACTTGGTCCCCAGGAAGAAGGGGAAGCTGCTCCCAGAAAAGCTCCTTCCTGCATCCTTAACACACCTGGAAGTGAAATAAAGGCAGCAAGAGAGACCTGCCAAAGTGCAGCACCTGATCTAAACCAGTGCCATCAACAAAACCTCCCACAAATATTCCACACAGCACTCCAGTTTCCTTTTCCTTGCCATCAACAGCCAATATCTGACCAGGTATTATGTGTCCCCCTGACTGAAGGTTTTAGGCTTTTCCTTTTAAAAAAATACATTTTCTATTTCAAAGGAGGATTCCAGCTTGTACTCAATATTCTGATATAAATCATTTCTTTCCCCCCCCCATTCACTTTTTTCTTTTTTAAGCTTGAAAGAACACAACAATTGCATCTCCTGGAAAGTTTTTGGTGGGCTGTGAAAACTTTGCCCTGGTCATGTCTAGGGTAAAAAAAAAAAAAGAAAAGAAAGAATGAAAAAGCCACAACGTGCTTTGAGTGACTGTTATTGTAATACAAACAAGGGGTTGGTGACTGCACTGAAATTCCCTTTTAAAACAACAAAGGAACTTTCCACACTTCCAGAAGATGGGCCAGGCTGTGTTTGAGGAACCTGCAAGGCTCCAGTCAGGTAACACTCAGGTGTGCTCCTTGCTTAACAGGCACAAAAGGAATAAATGGAATAAATGACTAAAAGGAATGTTAGCATTCCTTTGCTAACAGCACAAAAGGAATGTTACAGCACAAAGGCTCTCATCCAACAAGGAAAAGAGCTCCAAAAATGTTTCTCATGCGTAAGTTTCCTTGCTATCTCCCAAAGAATATGACTGTAGTCAGATTTCCCAGGCTAACAAATTCCCCACCAAAATCCCAACTCCCAAGACCTCTCCTGACCTCTAATGCTTCCAATAAAATATTTGTTGGCAGAATTTGCTGTCAGATCTTGGTGCCTGTGCCCAAGAGCTGACAGTACATAAAGATTCTGGGTCTTTCACCCATATCTATCCCTGCAGAAGCATTCCCAGATCCAGGACCTTGGGAAGAGGATTTTCCTGATGTTTCCAGTCCCAGCTCTGCCGCAGGACAAGGACCCAGCACGCTCTGGGCAGCTTTTGCAGTGATAAATAATGGATTCTCCCCTAGCCAGGCTCCAGTTCTCAGGCTTTTATCTCCCCTCCTGCCATATGTTGTTCCAGGGATCCCTGCTAACCCTGTGACATTTTCATCTGTCCCCAGACTCCACTGTATGGCAACATGCCACATGTCAGGAATTCCCACCTCGGCTTGTTCCAGCGGAGCAGGAGCGCAGTGGGAAGCTCTGCTGCTGCATCCATTCAGTTTATATTAAATACTCTTGAGCTGCTGTTAAAAAAAAAACAGCCCCAAATTTGGCATCCCTTCAGCCAGGAGCAGGGCTGGCAGCTCTGGGATAATCACTGACCTGTCAATTAGCTTGCCCTGCAGGATGGCAGGTAAAAGGTCGATGCCATCAATCTGTCTGTCACTGGGAGGCGGCAGATTCGCCAGGGAGAGGCTGGTGCTGAACAGATCCATCACACTGCCCAGCTGATGGCTGACCTGCAACAAAAAAAAAATCAACAGAAACACTTTTCCAAAGAGCCCTTCAGGAAAATCTATATGGAAACGGGTTCCCTCCAAAGCTCCCTGAAAGCTCTCCCTTTACACTGCTGCAGTCACCAGCAAACTCCTCTGAAAACAAGAAGGCAAAGGAAATCATCCCTATTTCTCTGCCTCCAGGGAGAATTTGCATTTTGATTCTTTTTTTTTTTCCCATTTTCCTCTCCCTCTCCTCACTCCTGTGTATCCCTTTTCCAGGAGTGTGTTGTCACAGGGCTCAACTTAATTTAGCAAATTCCAGCTCATTTGTGGATTGAAAAATCAGCACTTACACCAAGGGGAAAAAAAGTCCTTGATTTGTTTCCCTTCTCCAGGTCATCTCTGGAGTCCAGAATACCCTGAGAGAGTTCCCAGAAAGCACAGGGATAGATGGATAATAACAAAAAGAGCCTGATGACTTCATCTGCAAACCATTTCCAACAATTCAAGAACTATAAAGTTGTGGTATTTTTAGTCCATATTTTAATAAGGGAGAAAAACATCTGGATTTGGCTTCAATGGAGATGTGCAAGGGTTGTTTTTTTTTTTTTCCCCTTTTTCCTTACTTGGAAGCCATACTCATCTCTCTGCTCTTAATTATTTATATTTTAAAACCCTACAAAGTCTGTTCTGCCTGATTGTTTCTGAGTCTTTGCTCCCTCCCTGATTGTGGGAGCTGTTGTAGGGTATTTAATTAGTCAGTGACACACTCAATTAAAGCAGATGCTGCCAGCTCAGGAGCACCAGGATGCACCAGCATAAGATGTGACAGGGAAAGAGCATTTTCAGCCACAGCACTTGTTGGGAAACAAGAAACCATTGGATACAACCTCACAGCTGTGAGTACCAAAGCACTTTCTGACTACAATCCAAGTCCAGTCCCAACAGAACAATGCATGAACTATCAAAGACTTTTTACCTCTGATTCCTTCTACTCACAAACAGACCCCCGGCCTCTAAGCTGACACAAATTATTTAAATGCAACAAATGATGACATGATAAATGAATTTTTGTGAGATGCTGGCTCAAAAAATAAAGGAAAAAAAAAAAGGGATACTAAACCTTGTATTAGGAGGCTGGGCTGAACAAAGTGAATACAAAGGAAGAATTAAGAAATTAAAAAAAGAACTGGAGAAAGCAACATGCAGGGGCCTAATTACAAGTTTAACATTACAATATCACATTACTTGATTACAGTAATTTCAATCTTTAATGGCTTTCATTCATCAGGAGGTGTTGGCAGGAACACATCTTATTAAAGCTGCATGCAAGAATCCTGCCACAATTCCTTGGGAGGAAACAAAGTGCAAAGCTTGAAACACAAGGAGAAACCTGGCTGTGGAAATCCTTGGGAAAGCAGCTGGATCAGCTGACCAAGACCAAGAGGCCCTTGAGTTCAGGATTTATCCATGGCCACTGCCTGGGAAAGGTCCTGCTCAGCCTGGCCCTGGGAGCAGGGAAAAAGGGAGATGCTTCCCAGAGAAGCTGTGGCTTCCCCAGCTCTGGAAGTGCTCAAGGCCAGCTTGGATGGGATTTGGAGAACATTTATTCCTTATTTTAGAGCAGCCTATTCTTCTCCTTAAAATGATTTTAATCATCCAGTCCCACCTCCTGGCCCAGATCACAGGATGGTGTCCAGGCACTTCTGGGATGTCTCCTAAGGAACCTCCACACTCCCTCTGGGCACAGAGGAAAGAAGCTCTGCCTCATGTCCAGCTGGAACTTCCTGGGATCAGTTCCTGCCCATCCCTCCTGTGCCACAACTGGGCCCTGGGAGCAGAGCCCGGGTCCTGCTCTGTGCCTGTCCCTGCACAAGGACGTGGCTGAGGTCCCTCTGTTCCTGCACAAGGACATGGCTGAGGTCCCTCTGTCCCTGCACAAGGACATGGCTGAGGTCCCTCTGTCCCTGCACAAGGACATGGCTGAGGTCCCCTCTGTCCCTGTCCCTGCACAAGGACATGGCTGAGGTCCCTCTGAGCCCTGTCCCCCCAGGCTGGGCAGCTGCAGCTCCCCAGGGCTGAAGTTCAGGCCATGAGCAGCCCCTGCTGAGCTCCTCCCTGGGCTCATTCCCACCTGCAGAGCTCCAGAAGGAGCAGCTCCAACCCCTCCTGCTCCCCCCACCCGCTGCAGGAGCCAGCCCCTGGCTGAGCCCTTTTGTAATCAGAGCTCTCACAATTTCTCCATCTAATCCAAAAGTCACTTTTCCTGTTGTGGCTCCGTCCCAGCGCCTCAATCTTTTGATAAGAGGCAATCACTGACCCTGGGCTCGTGCCTTTAATGTCACCTCATTTATCCAGAGCGTGGGGACAATCCTGGGGAGCCACCACGCTCCCCTTGTCCTGGCCCTTATTAACCAGCACCAGATGTAGATGACTCTCTTTAATCATCCAATTACGTTTCTGGTCTCAGACAACATTTTTGCCGTGAAGCAGAGAAAACTTCTTAAGGAAATTAAATGCCCATGCCACAGCCACTTGGATTTATCTGTGCTCTGCAGCACCACACTGAAGAAGGAAAAAGGGAAAAAAAAAAAAAAAGGTTAATATTTATATAAAACTTTGAAGTATTTTCAGAGAAAAAATAAAAAAAATTACCATTTTTCTCCTGTCAACAGGGCTCTTTCATTCTAGTTGCCTTTCCCTTTTATTTATTTCTTTTTTTTTTTTTTTTTTTTCAAGAAAAGAAAAAGAAAAATCCAGAGAGGGCAACAGCCCAGAGAAAATAAATAATATATAAACGGAGGGAGATCAGATATTGCTGTATCAGTGAGGAACAGCCGGTATTACGCACGTAAGGACGGATTTTTTTCCCCCTCCTTCCCTCCCTTCTTTTTAATAAACTCTCAGTATCCACACAACGTCTTTAAGAAAATGAAATCCTTTTGCTGTGGGCCACGGCGCTGGAAGAAATAGTCCCCAGCGCTGTTATCAGCGCTTTCAAGCTTTAACTCTGAATCAAAGGCGACAATTAATAAAGTCGCCCCCGCCAGGAATGGAAAGGAGGAAAGCTAAATATTTGAAACTGGGTGAACAAATGTCAGGGTGTTTTTAAATAAAATCCTTTTACAGTTATCACAGCGAGCAGACCTGATATCCCTGTCTAATTCAATTTCAATTTGCGCCCCATGGGAGATAGGGAAGAAAAGGTTGCAATGCTGTCTTTGGGTTGATATGTTCTTTTCTCCTTCAGGAAGCAGGCACGAGAGAGGAAGGGGAGGAGGGTGAGGGGAGAGAGGAGGAGGATTCAAATACCAATAGAATATGATTTTTTTTTTTCCAGCTGGATCCTTCCAGAAGGCAGATGTGATGTGGGGAATGTTGAAACGCTGATTTGTTGTGAATTCACCTGGAAAACGGAGCCGAGGAGGGAAGTGCAGCGAGGCTGTTTGTGTGGGAATAAATATTCCTGGTGGGGGAGTAGAACTCACTGAGTGTTGATGCCAAGAGCAACACACACTCCTGAGGCATCTTTCCCCTCCAAAAACCTGCAAACCAGCCAACTGCACCAATTATCCCGAGCTCCATGGAGAGCCTGGCAGGTGCTCCCACCCTGTCCCCCTCACTCCTTGTTTAGATCAAGATGCTCCTTTATTCCAGTACATTAATGTGCTCTTTAATAAAAACAACCCCCCCCCAGCCTTATGTATCGATAAAATTATTAACAAACTGCCAGGAAGAATCATGGAATGGTTTGGGTTGGAAGGGACCTGAAAGCTGATCCAGTTCCATGGGCAGGGACACCTTCCACTATCCCAGCTTGTTCCAAGCTCCATCCAAGCTGGCCTTGGGCACTGCCAGGGATCCAGGGACAGACACAGCTGCTCTGGGCACCTGTGCCAGGGCCTGTCCACCCTCAGAGGGAAGAATTCCTTCCCAATATCCCACCTAACCCTGCCCTCTGGCAGTGGGCAGCCATTTCCCCTTCTCCTGGCACTATCTGTCCATATAAAAAGTCCTTTTCTCTGCTTTTCCCAAGGCATTGGAAGGCTGCAATGAGTTCTCCTTGGAGCATTCCCATCAGGAGACAGAGCTTTCCACACAACAACTGGATCTCACTGGCTAGAGATGCAAACTCTGTTTTCCTGGCTGCACTTGTTCCACCTGAAACAGCTCCTGGCCCTTCCCGTGCTCCTCAAATTGAAAGAAACAACCACTGCCCTGGGAGCAAACCCAGCATGGGAAGGACTTGACCCTTCAGCTTTGTGCTGGAGTTCAGATCTCCCAAGCCTTTGTTTCCTTCAGCTCCTGAAAAGGAGCAACAAGAGAATTTGAAGCAGCTTTCCCACATTTTACAGCTACTTGGAGTGCACAGGACGGGGATGAGCAGTTAAAACTCCTCCAGAGGATGGTGAAGCTACAGCAAGGTACAGAAAAAAAAAAAAAAAGCCAAAAATGTAGTGGTGGACACAAGTCTCTCACCTGTGGTCAGGGCTGCTGAGGGAGCAGTGCTGGAGCCTCGAAGGCAAGAACACAAGCAGAAAACACAGGTGAGTTTCTATCACAGTTACTGAGCAGCAGCAGCAGCAGCAGCAGATAAGGAGGATTTGAAGTTCAGCATGTGCTTAAGGGTGATACTGGCATGGTGGAGGAGGGATTTTGGGTGCATCTCAAAATCTGGGAGCTCCAGGCACAGCTCAGCTGCCCAGCCCACCGTGCACACACAGCTCTGCACAGCAAATGCCTCTTCCAAGGAATTCAAGCAGCAGCTCACAAAAACTACCTGGGAGAGGGGTCCCAGCCAGGCAGAAAAGAAGCAGGCACAAGGATTTCTCTCTCCTCCTGTTCTTAATTATCCTCAGAGTTACTACAATGGAAAGAATTTTTAAATTTGGGCATTTTCTTGTCCCCATTTATAATGCATGTTTACTTTTAGCACATTATTTAGTTTGGACCCAGCAAACAAAACACTCAGCTGCAGTTTCATGTTCTCCTTTGCTAGCCCAGGGCTGTTGTACTTGGCTTGCAAAAGCTTTATGGAAATGTTTAAATTTAAACAAAAAGACTGTTTTCATTTCAAATTAGAAAAATAATAAACCATCCTTGGTAGGTTTGGTGAACTCTCGAAAAATAATGAAACCAAACCACCCTCCTGCCCTCAGCTGCAGATCTGAGCTGCCTCATGGTCCCTCCTAAATGTAAATGATAAATTATCATTAGCCTGCCTCAATTAAACCACCCCAATGGAATGCAACTTCCACAAATGTTTTATTTATGACCAGTTTGCAGGCTGGAGCACAGTGCCCAGTTAATGAAGGATCACTTTCTGCAGGGCTCAGAGATGCTCACCAGGGGGAGGGGGCTGTGCTGTCCCTGTGATCCCACAGCAGGATTGATTGCATCCTTCTGTAATGAGAGCTGGGACAAGGGGGGCTGGCAGTGCCACTGGGGGGTTATTTTGAAGTGATCATATCTGCATTTGTGTGCAGGCAGCACAGAGCAATAATGTGGTGTCTAAACCTCCCTGAGTGGAACTTCCATCAAGCACCAAAGTGAGAGATGTGAGGGTCAAACCACCCGGTACCTCAGAGCACGGAGAGTGTGGGGAACAAATTCCTGCTCTTCACACACCAATTTGTTCCAACACATGAAAAATATCGAGGTCCAAAAGAGTAAAGGGTTTAAAAAGATCAGAAAGACAAGAGCAGACCCTGGCTGCTCACAGCAAAGTTGAGCACAGACCCTCTAAATGCAAATTTGGAATAAAACGGCACCATTATCTGGGGCAGCAGCAGCTCCTTATTCACACAAACACCTGGACTTGGGGCACAGTAAAAGTGTGAAGCAAAACCCCCTGAGCCCAGCAAGGAGCTCTGCACTCCCTGCAGACCCCCAGGGCTGTGTGAAGTGCCCAAGGCACAGACTCACCCCTCCTGCAGGGATGTGGCCAGGCCACCAGGCGATGGCCGGCTCCCTCATGCCACCCTCGAAGGTGGTTTGTTTGCCACACAGGAAAGGCCCATTGCTTCCTCCTAGGGACAGAAAAGAAGCTTTAAAACCACACAAAACACCAGCATTTCAAAAAGACACTGTCACCCAGGCTGCTTTGAAATGAATTCTCATTTCTGCATGGTTGCTTTTTCAAACAACACAGCCAGAGTTGGGTTTTTTGTCATTATTTCCTTGTTTGCTGTGTTGTGGTTTTGTTGTGTTTTTTTTTTTTCAATATCCATTTGTGATGAAATTTTAGGAGTGTCTTTTAAGCACATGGAGAAAGTGACAGATAAGCACACCTTGCCATCAACAACCAAATTAAAAACAAACCCCAAACAAACAGGAAATACCTCACTGGTGTTTGCCTTCTCTCTAAGGGTGTTAACTGCTGTCTGTAACCAAAGGAAATCTGATGCTTTCAGGCAGAAATAGTGTTTTTTCATTATGATTTTAAATTTTACAGTACCAGAATATTAGATGAAGGTATAAGAGTGCATTCCCTGAATGCAGGTCACTCTCAGAGATGGCCAAGGCTCTGCAGGAATATCTGGAGTTTCAACCCAACCTTGGAGCTCAGCTGGCCAAGGAACAACCAGGGAGGTCTCATAACTGATTCCAGGTCACACAAAGTCAAAGGCAGTGGCTGAGCTGAAATCAGAACTGAGGTTACTCCCTGCTCTGTGGTTCAATAACCACAAGCCAAGCCTGGCTCCAAAGAGAAGAGAGCAGGTTCTAAAATCAATTTGCAGTGATTTGTTTCAGAGAAACTATCATTTAAACAAAAGAAAATTTGTTAGGTAACAAAAATCTTTTCTCTTCTTGATATTTTTCATGAGAGCTAAAGAATGAGGGACTCTTGAACTCTCTCTAATTGCAGAGAAGGCTGAAATATGCATTTGGCAGACAGAGAGTAAACACCCTGCTAAGTTACTGAGCCTGGTTCTCAATAAATTACAGAATATTCCCTCCCTGACAGTGCAAATACACACAGGTAACAGCAACACTGGGGCAGGAAAAATTCCATTTGGCCAAGGACACCTCCTCCAACAGTGACCAGAAGCACTGAACATAAATTATTCCAAACATAAATACTCTTGTCTTTTGAGGCTTCTCCTAACTCCTAACACAGACCCCACACACAGGGGTTTTTTCTCCTTAGAGAGAGAGATTTAAGATCTAAGAGAGATTTCCCAAGGCCAGGTTTGTTCAGTTGAGCCTCACCTTGTTTGGGAGCTGAAATGAGAGCAGCCCCATTATCAGAGGTGAAAAACACAAAGGTGTTCTCACTGATCCCCAGCTGCTGGAGGTGCTTCAGGATTTTCCCAATGCTGTCATCGATTTCCCGCACAGCATCCCCATACCTGAGGCAAAAGGAGATGCAAAACACTTAAAGCAGCAAAAAAACAAAGGGTCAGCACAACGTTCAGTGGATTTAATTTGTACCTGTGCTGCAGAAATCCTTCTCATGCATCAGGTTTTCTGCTGCCACTGCAAACTTTTGTGTCTCTGGCCTGCAGAGAGCAGCCCCTCTGGGGTATTGAGGGTCAGGGCTTGGACAGAGAAATTCAGCCATAAAATTCACAAACAGAGGCAAACCCACCTTGTCACACACTGGGAGGCATTAACACAGCTTTCCTTATGGTTAGAAACTTTTTGAAGCAACACTCCCAGCGTCTACAGAGCTCTTTGCCTCCTCCAAACTGCATTTTTAGGAGTGCTTTTCTATTTGCTGGTCTGATTTACAGGCTTTTAAAACAGGCACTAATGATACAAAAGCCTTCTAAAAAATCATCTGTGCCACAGACAGCATTTCATTCCTCACACAACCAGCAAAGGAGCTTAGAGCCCCCCTCTTCCCCCTGGGGTCACGTGAGCTTCAGTTCAGATTAAAACCAAATAATGAAAGAACAATCCAAGCAAATAATGCATTTCAGCACACACACTTGAGGAGTGATCCATCCCCTTGGATCTACCAACCACTGCTCAGGTTGGCTGCTCCAGCTGCAGGAGGTATTCATTAAAACAACCCCAAAACCAACATCCCCAAAAGCAGAACTTACAGCCCTCTCTGACTTGTGCCCAGGAACTGTTTGGAGGCATAAACAGGAGCGTGGGTAGCATCAATTGCCCAGTATAAAAAAAATGGTTGCTGGCTGGCCTGCTGCTTGCTAATAAAATCCAGAGCTTCCTGTAAACAGCAATAAAAATGAATTTATCCTCTGCTGTCGAAATTTCTCAAAAAAACAAATAATTAAAAAGCATGAAGTCACCTTGGCTTAGAAGCCAGTACTAAAATAGTACCTGCAGGTAGAGCTGAGTCAAGTTGGCTTCACCTGTCTTCAGATCAATTTTGAAATCTTCATAGTATCTTAAGATAAAAGGAATCAGAGAGGGAAAAAAATCAATCCTAAGGAATAAACATCACAAAAAGTTTTTTTTTTCCCCTTTTATGGATTTTTTTTCTGCTGTGTAAGGAGGTGACAAACAAGACACAGTTAACACTCAGCAAATCCTCTTCAGTATTAAAAATATGTCACCATAATTGTTCTTATGGGAGAAAGCAGTGACACAGCTTGGTCCAAATTAATGACTTCAAGTTTTGGACAGACCTGAGGGACTGGCCTTTTGCTGTAAGGGGCAAAATCCTTAAAAATCCCATGGTGATTCATCAAGAGCTGGTTGAAATGTGAATAACATTCCAGAAGTACACAACAACTTTCAGTGAGACAGAGAAATGCTGAAGCAGAACTTGGGCTGCTTTGGAAACATTATTTTAGAGGGATCTTCAGCCACCAGTAAAGCAGAGAAGGGCTGGGGAGTAACAGCAGCGAAATGAGACAACACCAGAGGGAAAAATGAATGGACAAGAAGGGCCCAGACTACAGACTGGGAGTTATGCAAACACACAAAATGTTATTCCAAACAGGAAGAGAAGGAACAAAGAGGTCTTTCAGCACAGAATGGGAGCAGCTTCCAAGAGTGGAGTGAAAGGCTCACAGGAAGGCTTCAGGATGAGCAAACAGCTCTGGGAGGGCAGCTCCACATCCCTACACCATCCACATGACTCTTCCAGGTTGGTCATGGTGTTGGATCTTTATTAAGCACAGAATTGTGGAATCCCAGCATGGTCTGGGTTGGAAGGAACCCTGAAGCCCCTCCAGGTCTGCAATGCCAGCAGGAAGAGCCCAGACAATGCCAGTGGCAGGCAAGGAGCTGGGTTACCTGCCAACCATCTCCCAGTCCCTGTACACGGGGATGTTGGGGCGCTCTCTGTTGTCGTAGGGCCCAAAGTGGCAGTTTGGGGACCCAAACCACTCATGAAAGCCGTGCCTCAGTGGGTGGAACTGGGGCCGGTGCCCCAAGTGCCTGGGAACAAGAGCAACAGGTCAGAGTTGCAGTTCTGCAAAGCAGCAAAACCTCAGCTCATCAGAACAGCATGCAAGAACACAGTCTCTACTTAAGAAATCAAAACTCAAAGCATTTCAATCACAAATTACTCCAGAGCAGTGTCTTGAGCTCTCTCACACTTGTTGCAAGCACAGCCATGCAGACTCACCCCAGTGCTCACTTATATTCCATTTTATTTACTCTCCAATCATTGTTTTCCACTTTTTCCTTCCACTGGTGTCTTCTCCCATGCTGCCTGATGATCAGCACTGATGGACTACACTGCCCCAAACCACTGCAGAAATGTATATAATGTTTTACTTGAGGATTCTGATCTATGACAAGCCCCTTTCATCCCACTGAGCTGTAAAAACACAAGGCAGAGCTCATGAAATGCACCATTCTATCCTCATTCCCTTTATGGAGCATTCACACTGCCAAAATGGTACAAAGAGACCTGAATGGAAATGAAATTAGGTTTTTGTGTGCACATGTGGACATAAACCACGTTTAGCTACTCCTGATGACAGCTCCTCTCTAGTGTGCAGCTTGAAAATCTTCCATCCTTAACTTCCAGATGAAGCTCCTCTCTAATCTCCAGGTTTTGTACTGCAAATTCTACATTTCCTGCATTTATAGCACCCTGAAGACAGAGAATTCCCATCTTCTCTGTCTCTAAAGGGGATCTTGGTAGCTCAATGTTTATTTAATCATTCCACCTTCCCCTCACGAGCCTGGATCTGCCCCCTGTCCACTTTGTGCCATCCTCCTCTGCACCTTCTGAACAAAAAAGGCATAAAATGCATTCCCTTGGAATCAGAAAATGATCCTTGGAGTTACTCTGAGCTATTCCAAACTGAGTTATTACAGAAATAATCTTCATTTCAGCTATGATTACAGCTCGATGATGTAACTGCCACTGCAGGTCTGACCTGCAGGATTCCACCCTTTCCCCACTTGTACATGTGGGAACACAAAATTATTCTTGGCTGTTTCTACAACAGGGGAGATGGAAAAACACCTTATTCTAATAAAGCCCTGAAAGAACTTAGAGACATTGAACAATGACTGAGATCCAGACCAGTCTCTGCATCTTACAGCACAAAAAACTGAGATTTAATGAAACAAATTTCACACTGGTTGTGGGAAATACTTGACTTGCAAACTTATAATTAAACCATAGAATTTACTGTCACAGGACACCCTGGAAAGTTTTTAGAAGGGATGATGAAACAATAAGAAAATTTTCTGCTGGAAAACCTCTGTGAGGCCAGGGTGAGACTCCAATTTTACCTTGCATTTCTTTACACCTTTCCAGGGAGCGGGTATCACTCCCAGCCCTGTCCAGGGGAAGTTTTTTGGAAGTACAATAATGCCCTGCACATTTCTGCTTGGTCCTATTCCTGCTAACAGCTGCAGGTCCTTCCAGATTTGCTTCTTTTTTTTTTCCACAGAACTGGCACCAATCTGCATTTGCCTTGTTTATTCCTTTTCCCTGGGTGTATGAATTTCCATTTATTAGCACTGAACTGCAGCTGATTGCACCCAGCCCACTGAGCTGATCCTTCAGAGCCTTCATTCTCCTGCTTGGATTTCTGCTGATAAATAATTCACTGTCTTAGGGTTGCATTGCTTTCTTCCCAATTCCAGCAGGTGAATCCAACCACAATTGAAACTCACCCTCCTCCAACTTACTAATGAAACTGATAAAGAAATTCCTATTACTTTCCACAGGAGTTTAGTTTATTAATAAAAACCCAACATACAGCAAGAGTCAAAGATAAAAACCATGTAGGTGCTCAAGGCAAATTCCAAGAGAATATCCTGGTGTTTTCTGATTAAATAAGTGGTGTGAGGTGTGGATAAAAGCACAGAGTTGAGGAGTTTATAAATACAAATACACATCCAAATAAAACCCCATCAACTCTTTGTATGAAGATCTATTAAGTACTTGTAATGTGAACACTCAAGAATTGATCCCAGCAGGGGGAAGATCCATCACACTTTCCAAAGTTGGACATTTGAGCTTCAAAACAGTTTTTTTTTCCCCTGTAATTCTGTTTTTTCTGCTGCTCCTTCCCAACACACAGAGAGTGAAATCTCAAAACAAGAGATCTCCAAATCAATTTACCATTTGCCAATGATCTTATTGGTGTAACCAGCTTTCTTCAGGAGCTCTGGAAGCAGCAATTCGGAATCTTGGATTCCTCCTACTATATCCTGTGGTGTGTAAGCTGTGGAAAACAAATCAAAACCATCCTTCTGACTCTTCAAAATATTACAGCAAACAGCTCATGTACTGAATCAGAAATAGCAACTAGTTTGGAGTCCCAGCAATGCCATTCCTTGGAAGTCCTTCCATGGGATAGGGAGAATAAATTGATCCAGGGAGACCAAAGGGAGATTTCCACCCACCGGTGAATGAGGGCAAATAATAAAGGGAGCTGCCACCCCAGAACGGAGGTGAGGTCCTTGAAAGGGAGATGTCCTAGAAATTCAGGTTGTAAATTTGCTTTGTGTTTTCTAAAATGAAGGCAGCTTTCTCCTAAATCAAACAGCCAATAAAGGTTCTTAGACTGCAAGAGCTGATATATTACAGGTTGGACCTGATGATCCCAAAGGTCTTTTCCAACCTAATTCATTCTGTGATTCTGAAAGAAATGAAGAGTCTCTCTCGGCCCCTGAGGCTCTCAGGTGTGACTTTGCTCTGGGAATCAACCCCTGGCTGCTGATTCCTGCCCAGCCACGTCCCAGCATGTGGTATTTGTCACTCTGGGACCCAAATCAGCCCAGGGATCTTCCCTGGAAGCACCACAGGCACAAGGGATGGAAAACTCCTCTAAAACTGGGTAGAAATCTGCCTGCTGAACAGCCAGATCTCCCCTCTGGGTATTAACACCCCCACCTTCACCAGACCACAACTCCCCTGCCCAGAGGAAACGATTCTCAGCCAGCAGAAACAAATGGCATCAAGCAGCCTGGTTTATCCTCTTAATTTGAGGAGATTTTCTGCTTGATGAGGAGGAAGCAATAAAATTCACACTTATTACCAGCACTTAACAGGGTTTGGTGACACACTGCAACATCCATGGGGAAGATCCCCTTTGTCCAAAGAGAAACTTCCTACAAGGCACAGAGGGAAATCAGGAGAGGAAGGGAGATCAGGAATGAGGCTCCTACCATTCCTGGCGTGTCCATTTGTGGTGTAAAAGCCATTCCTGACCGGGAGCCGGCCCGTCAGCAGTGCTGCCCTTGCTGCAAACAACACAAACATTTATTTATATCCATTCTCTGCTCAATATTCAGATTATTGTAGGAGGATGAGGCCAGCACACTGACTGGAGTGTGTCAGTGTCCTCTTGTCACAGCCAGCCACTAAATCACTCACAGTCTCCCATGAGTCATGGGGAGAATCAGCTCTGATGCATCATTTGAGTTATTCCAGCTGAAATTTGGCCCCTTTATTAAATTAGCCACACTGAAGAGTCATTCCTTTGAATAGTCAATGGAACAGCCCTTATATCTCAGTTATATACATATACTTATTATGTATTTAAGAGGAAATCCTAGCATAAACTGATGAGATGCTCAAGGCTAAGCTTTCGAGCTTGACTGAACAAAAATCATGAAATACAAAGAAAGAGCTGTCCAGCTTTGACAATAAAAGTCAAGTCCTGTCTGCAGGGAATATTTAAACAGATGTTTAACTTCAAGCATATGCAGTGCCACCACTGGATTAGCAGGATTTCAGCATATTTTAACTGCCTTTTCTGAGCAAGGACATCATCAACACACTGGTAAGTGCTATCCTAAATGAGAGCCCAAATAAAAAGCCCCTGTTATTAATTTCTGCTTCAGTTCTTGGCAGCTAATCAGGTTTGAGGGAAAAAAAGAAAGCAAAAAATGATACCACCTCACATTAAAATAAGGAGAAAAATATCTGCCTCTCCCAGACCCAAATGTTCCATTTATCTCTTGTCCCTGTCCCAGGAGGCTTGTGAGACACCAGGGTCAAAAGCAGGACACAAACTGCTGCCTTTCCTTTCATGAAAGTCTCACCAGAGCCAACAAAATCAGACCAAATATGCCCAGCAACAGTTCAGATCCTGCTTTGTTTAACCCAAAATGAGAAAGATGAAAAAAATGCAATGACTGGGACTGGAATACTGAACTGAAATGGTATAAAAATCCTTTAGCTGGACTGATCACGGAACCAGTGCTTTGTACAAACTGAAAACTGTCGGTTTTCCAATCCAAACATAAATAAAAAGGGAGCAAAATGCAAGATCAAAGCAGCAAATCCAATCTCCGGCCTGAGGGCAGTCACTGGTTTGGTTAATTCATGTCAGAGGCTGGCAAACACCCCAAGCTCCTCAGAGGGAGATGTTTCTCATGCTTACATGGTTCAAACTGCAGTTTACTTACAGGGAGAGCAGAGGGGGTTGGCAGTATAAAAATCCAGGAAAAGCATCCCTTCTGCAGCCATCTGGTCTAGGTTAGGGGTTTCCTTAGAAGGCTCTCCGAAAGCTCCCAAATCCCCCCAGCCCATCTGTAAAAGGAACACACCACAAGATGTCAAAGTCCCTTTCCACAAGCACATTTTTGGGCCCACATAACACATTCACTGTGTGCCTTAATTTATAAATTTTTACAGTGCTCATCTCCCTACTCAGCACTTCACAAATGTGATGAAAATGATCTCTGCCAGCCCTGTGGAGCAGGGAACTCTTCCACTTTCCCCTGGAGGGTGGGAAATTGAGGCACACGCAGGATTAAATGACCTATTAACAGGTATTAAAGCACTTGGAAGAAGCCCAGTGCCTTCACTCTTACTCAGAGGCCTGAAGCACACCCAGAGCAAGGAGGAAGAGGAAGTTTCACATGATTCACTCAGGGTTGTGCAGCTGCCATGTCTGAGCATTCAGTCCCTGCCCTGCTGTCTGTGCTGGAGCCCAGAATTCCACCTCAGCCTCTGATCTATCCCTCTGCAGGACTAGAAACACAAGGAAAGGCCTGAACTCAGAGGCACTGCAGGAAAAGCAAGGAAGGGTTTTAAAAGTCAGAGGGATCTGCCAGAAGCATCACAAATCACTGTGTTTATCTGCAGGACTGTGGTTTCATCCTGTTCTTCCTCCTAATTCCAAGGGATCACACACCAGGAGAACAACAAAATCCCATCAGGGCGTCTGTGTTCACTGCTGAAAACCATTCCTGGGGAAAACACAGCTTCAGGCAGAAGGTTCTAGAAGGGAGCAGCTTAATGAGCCATTAGGTGCTGGGGATTCTGTTGTGCTTTAGAAAAGGCAAGAGGTTCCTTTGATCCAGGTGTGTGTCAGGTGAGCCATGGATGCACAGGGTGGGATGCATCCAGATCCTCAGGAAACCACCTGGTGCCATCAGTTTGGAAAAGAAAATCG
Source organism: Poecile atricapillus (assembly GCF_030490865.1). Taxonomy (NCBI): domain Eukaryota; kingdom Metazoa; phylum Chordata; class Aves; order Passeriformes; family Paridae; genus Poecile; species Poecile atricapillus. The sequence continues at coordinate 20,477,952 of NC_081258.1, forward strand.
TTTAAGAGTTGCAGAGATGGTTTCTGAGTTAAGAAGCAATTAAATGTCTCTCCCTGACACTGGGATGAGGAATTAAAATGGATTCACCACCAACTTCTTGAATTTTCTTCATCATCAAGGAAGAAAGACAAAATAATCTCACGCTGCTCTAATTCCAGAGTCCCAGGGGATCAAGGGGAAAAAAACCCAGGGAGATGTATTTTTAATGAACATACGAAATAAATCAGTAGTTCACAGAAACTGCAGGCTTGTGCCTAACCAACACTTCCAGAGTGGGAGATTCCCTGTCCCAGAGAGCTTTCCTCTGGAAAATTACAAATGTCAGCTTGGGAGGGGGAAATATTCCTGAAGGGAAAACTGAGATCACAAGATCACTGAGGTAGGAAAATATTCCAAGTTCAAGCTGTGCCCAGTTCCCACTTCATCCCCAGCCCAGAGCACTGAGTGCCACATCCAGTCCTTCCCTGGACACCTCCTGGGGTGGGGACTCCAAACCTCCCTGGGCAGCCCCTTCTAGAGACTGCCAGAGGCTCAGCTGGCTGGAAAAGAGGGAATTATCCTGCTCAGGAATGTAGGAACAGCATGGGAACAACGAGCAGGATAAACTGGGAAGGGTTTGCCCACCCTCATGAGCTCCTTGTGTAGTTTCAAACAGCAACAAACACATTTCCACCACAAACACACCTGGAAGGTGACAGGAAATTATTAGGAGAGAAGCAAACCAGGTAGATGGCAGCAACCCAAATGTGTTGGAAATGAATATAATTCCTTATCCATGTGGCTGGGGGTGCAAAATTGAAAAGATTTTCAGATAGAAATAAATCTGAAACTATTTCTGCTCTTTAATAATTTACTGTCTTTTTTTTCTTCCTAGTTCAGAGAGCCAAAACGAACAGAATTAGCAGAAAATAAGCAAATGAGCAGAATTAGCTAAGAAAGCAGAACTTTTCTTCTTGGTTAGTTTTTCAGGAGGTACCAACTCTCTCCTTGTGACCAACAATCATTAGTGTTGGAAGGGAGATCATCCAGCCCAGGGCAGGGGCACCTGGAGCAGGTGGCACAGGAACACGTCCAGGTGGGTTTGGAATGGCTCCAGAGACCCCAGACCCTCCCTGGGCAGCTGTGCCAGGGCTCTGCCACCCTCCATGGACAGAGCTTCCTCCTCACGTCGAGAGGGAATTCCTCGTGGTTTAGTTCGTGGCCATTGCTCCTGGTCCCGGACAGCGCTGGGAACAACCTGGCACCGTCCTGTGCCAGCCCGTGGAGATATTTATAGGGATTGATGGGATCTCCTGTCAGCATTCCCTTCTCCAGCGGGCCATGCCCAGCTCCCGCAGCGCCTCCTCAGCAGGGCGATGCTCCAGACCCCTCACAGCCCTTCCCTCCATGTCCCACCCCCGCGGGGTGACTCCCCCGGGGCGACACCAGCCCCGCGCCCGCCGGCACCTCCCTGCCGTGCCCCACTCACGTCGTCCATGAGGAGGAGGAGGATGTTGGTGTTGGTGGCGGCGGCGGCGGGGCCCAGGGCCCAGCAGAGCCACAGCGGGCCCAGGGCCCAGCAGAGGCACAGCGGCCTCAGCGCCGCGCTCGCCATGGCAACCGAGCCCGCGCGCCACGTGACCGCCCCGCGCGCCGCACGTGACCGCGCGCGCCGCACGTGACCGCGGGCCCGCGGCGCCACGTGAGCCGGCGGGAGGGGGCGGGGCCAAGATGGCGGTGTGCATCGCCGTGATCGCCAAGGAGGTGCGGGGACACGGCCGGGCCGCGGGGACACAGGGGACAGCGGGGACGGGCTCTGCGGGCTGAGGGGGACAGCGGGGACGGGCTCTGCGGGCTGAGGGGGACAGCGGGGACGGACAGCTGGCGTCATGCGGCCTGAGTGCGGCCGGGTGGAGCAGCGAGGTCTGAGCAGGGAATACAGGCCTCAGGTTGAGGGGAACAGGGGGTCAGTGGGGTGTGGGGAAGGGTGAGGGGAAAGAGGCTGGGGCTGTGGTTTTGGGGTGGGAGCAGGACTGGGGCCGGGGAGAGGGGAATGGGCAGGATGTCAGGTTGGGGGATTGAGAACAGGGGGTCACTGGGGGCTGAGGAAGGGTGAGGGGGGCTGTGGTTTTGGGGTGGGAGCAGGACTGGGGCCGGGGAGAGGGGAATGGGCAGGATGTCGGGCTGTGGGGTCTGGATAGGGGTGAGGGCAGCACAGCAGAGCCAGGGGCAGTGGGGCAGACACTGGGGTGAAATGGGCTGGGCAGGAGCA